>NC_060247.1:121983952-123218125 GCF_921293095.1 Ischnura elegans
GTAGCACATCACATTATCGCCAGAGATAACAACCAAGGTCGGTCCCACTTCATTACGCCACGCCAACCACTTGGTTACTTCACCACTGTGCACATCCTTGGAATCAAGGATCAAGGTGCGGAGCTCTCTCCGAAGCTATTGGTAACCGAACTTGCAGTAAGGTGGGCCAAAAAATGATTTTTTAAAGGATCAAATTTGCTCTATGCGAGAAAGTTGTGAATTTATTTCCAGGATCTCAGAACCGAAATGTTTTCACAATCGGATACTGTTAGCCACTGCCGCCCGAGCCCTAAATTTTAAAATTTAGCGAAAATTCAGCTGCATTTCGAGACAAACACCCATGGAGAACGAATAACTACAACTAAGCTCACTTTACCAATCAATAAGAAATGAATACATACACCATTCAAGGTAATTCTGAAGAAGTTTAAAGTAAACCTTAAGATTTTTTTGTTTTACGATTGGTGAGAGTGATCAACAAATTTCGAAAGCATGCAATCAGTGTGCCTCCCAAAATGCCTCGCTAGGTGTGGCATTATGGGGGAATGAATCCCCATCGCGACGTACCTGATTATACCTTTTTCGTCAAAAATTGCACGAGTGAAAGGAGAAAACAATTAATACGAACGCAGGCTTTGACTTGGGAATCTTCTCCAAGGAGGAGTCAGAACGGAAGCGACATGCTGTCATTCTAATAGACTGGTTAAAAAAGGAGTCATCGTCACAAAATGGCGGCACGCGCACGAACAAGTAAATGACGCGATACGATTTGGTGTCCAAAGGATGAGCCTGCGACCACGTTTCACAAATTTCACAAACATACAGCAGAATATACAATCCCGCGCTGTCGAGCACAATTCGCCAGACAGATAAACGGTCAGGGTACCCCATATTTCTCGCAGAGCGAGCCATTGACCTCGACACCACGTCCATCCTTGAACTTGGCAGGCAAAAGATCAAGGAGCCCGGCACACAAACAAGCTCCGAGTGAACGGATTTCTTCCGAGGCCGCGCGCGTTGCATAACAGCCGCGAAACGATGTACATCGCACGTCAGCTATCACCCAATTTCTTATGGAAAGAATAACCACAACATATTAATGAGAGCAAGGATTCAGCGATCATGATGAGTCACTATCGCCCATAATTTTCACAAATGTTGCGAGACGGATGAATGAAGCAAGACAGAAGCAGTCAGTAGGACAGCTCAAGCGAAGAGGGCATCCCTCAATGAGAAGAGTATTCTCACAGCTGAAAAGATGATCGTTGAAGTTAGGTAGCAATTTATTAGGACAATAGCAGGCCACCCGTCGTTACTCGGTCAGGAAAGTACCCAAAAAAGTGGGTAACTGGGAATTCATGGTCACATGGCAGGATTTTTAGGTGAAGAAACAAATCAGGTATGATGATGTTATGCACATGTAACAGTAAACAATGGAAAAAACGTATAAACTCTTCTCGGGATACCGCGCGGGTAACATTTTGTAAGAGCGCCGACTTGGTCAACCGGAAAAATCAGTACAGCATAGCCTGGATGAGGACCATAAAATAGGGTGGGCTGACACCAGAGTTTTATGGAGATCAAATCAATTTTGGGATCGTTTAACTAAAGAGGCTATTGAAATAAGACTTGAGAATAAAAAATAATAACGGAGACACCGGATATTCGATCAGCAGCTCTTGGAATAGAACTCTTAAAAGAATTATGATTGCCAGAGCTAAGTATACGCTGTTCCACAGTCCTCCGCGACAACATTCGGGACTCGACCAATCCGGCTCCTCCTAATGCTGAGCTTCAACGGTCACTTCAAATATTCTTTCAGTAGCCGTGAGAATGGGTAACGAGTCGGTACCCGAATACAAAATTTTACCCGCGCGGTATCCCGAGAAGAGTTTATACATATTGTTCGCCGGGAAAGTGTAAAATCTTACATAATGGAAAAAACAATCTTAGTATATCGCGCACGGGATAAGCTCATACCCCACTACATAACATTGATCGTTATGTGTGTCCGTACGAACGTATGCCAAAACCGTCGTGTGGCAGCAGCCCCACCCCAGCAAAAAGGCTCGCCCCGAGAGGATTAATAGTTAAGTGTGGAATCATTCAAGCTATGTCTTCCCTTTGAGCGTGATGTCCATTCAAAGAAGTTGAATGACGTGACGTAAAGGCCGTTTTACAAGGGGCACAGAATTGCGCAGGTTAGAGCGGCATTAATTTCTAAAATGGCGTGGAATTGCGCAATGCATGAACGAAATTAGAACGGGCTATTTTGCCGTCTCGCATCCACGCATTCTCGCATGTGTTCTAGCAATTCACCGCTTTACACGACGCAATTTTGAGTGCGCCTGCGCACGTACGTCAGACTGCGCAATTCCGTGTACCGTGTAATACGACCTTAACAAACGGTAATGAGAAAACGAGGCAAAGGACTCGTCGACACTAACAGAACTAGCACTACGGGATTTGGGAACATGGGATGCACCCGGATGCACCAACGTACTAAATTTCGTTGCAGTCCTAGCAGCCGTACGGAAATGCATAAGAGATAAAACAAGGATAAGTTATAAAGAGTGGGTGATGGAGGATTAGATAAGAATAATTATGTGGGTGTTAAAAGATTAGCCGATAGGAGAGCTGCGACAAGCCAATCTAAGGATTGATGACTGGTGATGATGTTAATGATGATTATGTCGCGGTGCAATTGATTGCAATAGGTATATCCCAGGATGTAGCAACTCAAAAGAGCCTCAATAGAGAAACAAGTATTTTTTACGAAAAAAAATGATGGAGTATTGAAAATTTTTCAAAAATAAATCGATCAATACCGAGTCATAGGCACTAGGGTAAGGGAAATGGATCAGCTAGGGTAAATGGATCGATCTGTTATATTTAGCAAGAGTGATTCAACCCGCAAGTTGTTTAGGATAGGCGAGGATAGAGCTCACCACGGGCTAAGTTACAGTCACGTTAATTTCACACATTCAAGGTAGTCGGGGGGGGGGGGGGGGGGTGGTAATTCCTTTCCTGGTGCCACCTCGCATTTTGAAGATTCAATTTCGAAGTGCCCGAAGGTCTCACACGGGAATTGATCCTGGGACTCTTCCATCAGAAGCCATAAGCTCCACCTACAATGTTACCACGCTCTCTCGATCTACATTAACAGAATATATTTACTGAGTGACGCTGCCCCTAAATGTCTACTTCATTATCACTACAAAGGTTAAGAAGACACTCACATTTTCCTGTTTATAAATTTTCTTCCCTCTTTCCTCATACATTCGTATTGTTGTGGCTAGCTTTTTAATTTGAAATAGCGTACTTTATACTGGTGAAAGTTCAAACTCTTCACTTTAACAATCTTGAGGCATCTTTTAGAGCGTAATTTGTCCCGTATTTGTGTTCAGAACTTGTGACTACCCAACATTTGTGGAAAATTGCCAGTAACTTGAGGTCAGATATTAATATGCTACAATTCCACGAGATCAAGTCTGACACAACCCTCAATAATGGTTTTAGAAATTCCTCTCCCATCAGGTTAAATGGCGAATACGTAGATTCTTAACATCCATGGCATAGAAGAGCGTCGTTTCAAATTGAGAAGAGTAGCTGAACGGGAGGAGAAAAGAGGAGATGCCAAGGAGTGTATGCACAGGCGATATTTCAAGGTGACCGCGAGTTGAAGGAAGAGGGCGAAAGGAGAATTCTAAATACGCGAGAACGAGGAACTGTGTTGACCACACTAATCGAGGCAAGAAGAGCCTGTAAGGGCATGGATGGCAAATCAAGGGATATTGCAAATCTTTTCCAATTATAAACGTTAAGTATAGCACTTGGGAGTGGAGAAAAATAACTATTACGGATACCGAGGCAATAATTGAAGGAAAAGCGAATAAAAAAATAAAAGAAGGAAACGCTTCCTCAAAAGAAAGGCTACAGTATGGCCACTGATGAAACTCCTTTAAATCTACAGACCTTCCACCCTACTCTAAGAATGTTCAAGGTAGTTGGATCGTGAATCAATGCTTCTTTTATTTATGCTCCGTTGTAACCCATTGAAACAAAAAAGAGAATACATTTATATATTCTGCTCAGAAAAAATGTAAACAAAAGATTCAAATATCAATGATACATACGACTATAAGTTTAAAATTTTTAAACAAATCGTAGCAAAACACAAGAAAAGAATTTGTTAACAGCAAAAATAAATATAGTAAATAAACTTACAAGCGGATCTTCAACCGACAAAGTAATTTTTCTTTACATGACAGTAGGGAGGGTGATGATTTGAAAATATCGATAGAGTATTTCAAACTTTCGAAGCGGTTTAATTGGAAAGAGTTGAAGTACATACTGATGAGGACTTGAGGAATTTGAAGAAGGTCAGTATTTGACAGCTGGTAGACATCGGGGCATGACTCTTGCCGGGGATGAATAGTTCGCTCAAGAATATAAGAGTCCGGTTTAGGAATATGGAGTGAAGAAATGACCCCAGGAATTAATCACTAACGCAATGGAGAGGCATCCAGTTCAGATCAACGTAATGGTAGAAAAAATCATGACCTCGTCATTCAAAAATGAATCTCACACAGGAGTAAATTAGCCGTTGCAGGCACTTTTCAAGTAAATTGGATTTATCACTGTACACTAACGTACAGAAGACAAGAATGTCATCATCATCAAAAAGTTAACAATCATAAGATTGTTATGACGTAGCTCTCCCTTCCGCTCTCCTATCCGCTAGCCTTTTCATATCGACGTATTTCTTCTCTTAATATGCTTTATAACCTGTCCTCTGTATAACTCATTCGGGGCCGTCCTTAACATTTATTTCCTTCTATCTGCCCTTCCACGATTACTTTCATCAAGCCATTATGCCTGATAATGTGGCCAACTAAGTTGTCCCGTCTTCTCCTTAAGGTCGTTACTTATTCATAAGATTTCTCTTTGATCCCACTATTCTCAGCACTTCCTCATTACTTACTCGGTCGACCCATTTCGCTTTCAGCATTAATCGGTAGCTCCTCACCACGAATAATTCCACACTTGACTTCTCTGCTGCTGTCAACGTCCAAGCCTCGCTCCCATTGACAAACATGCTCCATATATAGCATCTGATGAATGATTTCCACGGACAATAATGGGATAGATAATACAGCCTCAAAGCATGATTCTCATGGAAACATGAAGATTTTTCTTTTACGGTTTGATTGAAAATAGAATCTTGCGATCTTTGTCACATACGTCAGGCACGTGCTGATCCCATGATAGATTGCAGGAGAGGGTAAGTCCAAGGTAAGGGACAGTCTTATTACACCACACCACAATGGTGCGTATAATTATTATCAAATACTCACCTTTACGGGAGATTCATCTGCGATTATATGCAGATAAATATTAACCTTTTAGTAAAATCGCGATGTAATAATGATGTTTACAGTTATGTTGCAGTACCTAGACGACCTGTTGGGAATCGAATGTATAAATCTAGAAGATCAGCCTGCTGTCTTACAGGATGAGGAATAACAAAGGATTTCTGAGAAAACATGATTATCCACAATTTTCTCATTTTTCCTGAATGTGTTTTAATTCACCACCAATTTTTCAACAATGTCCATTTTGATAGGGTTCCAAAAATTATAAAATCCGTATTTTGCATTATGTCAATCCGTTTTCGATATGTTAGCGACGAAAAATCGACATTCTTTCAAAAGCATTCGACTTTCCTCAAAACTCATCTCGCTACATGAAGTCTTGAGGAGAATTTCAGGTCTGCATGCAGAAGTTTATCGATGATACCTACCAATCACTCACCCGGAGGTTCAACTCGAAGGTTGGTTTAGGCAGGTGAGGAAAGAGCTCACCCTAGACTATGCCACATGCGTAAGAATATCACACATTCAGGGTGGGGGGGGGGGGGGAATTTCTTTCCCCAAGTCACCTCGCACATTAAGGATTTAGTTTTGGGGTGTCCGAAGGCTTCACTTCACCCGTGATGCTTCGGCCAGCAGCCAAGAGCTCTACCCATTAGGCTACAATGCTTCCCCGTACTTCCCAGTCGCCTCAAAATTCTGCCACCTTTCCTATTAGACTGATGGACCAGATGATATTTCGCGCTTATTGAGCACTGATTGAATACACAGAGACACAAAATTCCAACAGTGCGTTCGGAAAATGATCTCGGATACGGTGAAATCAGCAAAGAAATCATACATAAGCTCATTACCGCGGTCACGAGGTTAGACGAATTAGCTGTCGAATAAATAATGCTCGGTCAT
This sequence comes from Ischnura elegans, assembly GCF_921293095.1. Taxonomy (NCBI): domain Eukaryota; kingdom Metazoa; phylum Arthropoda; class Insecta; order Odonata; family Coenagrionidae; genus Ischnura; species Ischnura elegans. Next base: position 121,990,231 of record NC_060247.1, read on the forward strand.
GACGTAGGCACGAATGATGATTAGCAAGAGAGGGGGAAATGGGTTTGTCTTGCCGCTTGACACTCGCACACGCGGTTGGAGATAACGGACTGAACGATGATTTGAGAAAGAGAGAGAAGAGTGCCGGGTAAGCATTGAAGTGGTGGGCTAGCGAGCGAATCTAAGAGGAGAGACTAATGCTCCTACAGGCGATCATCCTAAAGACGGTGGATTGATGAAAAAAAACACTCAATTAAATTCCAAACATATGAAATGAATTATATAGAGATACATTAGATCATCAATGCCTAGATTCCTTTCACTAACGACTAGTCTTCAAATGAGACGAATTATTTAAGGCTTAGTTACACGTTACGGGGATTCTATTTTCTCCCAAAATATATCAAAAATAAAGTTAACTTAAATAAATTCTGAGCGGAACTTCGTTAGAGTTTTTCCTTTTTATTTACAAACACCTGGGCCATGGCATAATGAGGCGGTTTGCGGGGTAGTATGCGCATTTAGATGTTAAATTAACATGTACGAGTTCATGCATGAATCCATGAACGATTTTGGCGGCCCGGAATGGAAAATGTACGATTGCAGGAACCAAATTTAAATATGTTCTATTTTTTGTTCACACATTCAAATAAGTTAGTTAAATAAACGATGCATTTTTGCGTCGAAACATTAACAAAATTACAAAGAGGAAAATGGAAAACATCCAACCTTGTAACACAATACTACTACTACACACAACTACTTAATAATACCTACTAGTAGTATTTATTATACCTACTATAAGGATTTATTTGATAACATTAGTAGAGGAGTTAAATCCCTCAAAAATATTTAACTAACATCATTGTCCAAAAGGAAGCTTTCGATTCACGTATGGCGATATAAATATTCCATCACGGAAGCAACAAGAAAGAATTCGTTCCCTTTCACTTTTCATTAATATTAATGAAGCACCGGGATTAATAACACTTAAGAAATCATAATTCAGGGAGACAAGACATTTCAGTTTTAAGTGTCCCGACTTCATTTTTTCCTTCAAGTATCGAACCCAGATAATCTACTCAGATACTTGACTTTCTTCAGAGTTGCACTGCATGGACCTCACTGTTTGAATCAGACATATATTACGATTTTTACTGCGACTATTCGCAAAAACAAATGTTACATTAAACAAGCACTAAGCCGTAATGTTACCTCTATTTCACACTCTTCGATTAAACTCGAGGTTTGGCTAGGATAAGTGAGGGTAAAGCTTATCTCGTACTAAGCCACAGGTGTATGAATTTCACACATTCAAGGCTCACTATCTAGCCAAGAGCTATGATGGTTTTTGTCTGGGGGGTCCAAAAGCTTTACCCGGGATTCGAACCCCCGGCTCCTGTACCATCATCCAAGCACTATACCCACTTGCTCACCAATCAAATATACAAAAATCTTGCGACAAGCTTTCGTCAAACGCTCAATATCTTACAAACGACATTGGAACCTTGCAGTTAACAAACGGAGTGATTTTAAATCAACCATGGCTTTGCCACGTAGTAATTAAAGCCGGTGATAAAATGTACAAAAAAATATGAAAACAGCCGTACAAACATTCGCCACAATGAACTCAGTTACGACTGGATGAAAATAACATTTCGCGAACTCGGAGGAAGGAAAACTATTCGGACGCGGAGCGAGAAAAAAAATAATAGATTGATCTGAAGATTTCGACCCCTAAAAGTGACTGACGCAAGCGGCGAGGGTTGAAGGACCATTCAATTCCGGGGCCGCGCGGGACAGACGCGAAAGACCGCGGTTCGGAGCTAAAACAACTGCTAAAAATAAAGCGCATGGGGACGGAGAGAAAACAATTAAAACTGAGACGCTGAGGTCAAGATAAGGAAAAGAAGGCATGGCTCGAAGACCGTTTCATACGGAACACAACCGTACACTGCAATGACGCCAAACAGCATACGAAGACATTGAGTAAATACACTAATATACACGTGCATACACAATGCGACAGACAATGTTCAGATAATAACGGATATTTGATTTTTTGAAAAAAAAAGTTATTCATTCGTCTACATTGATGTTGTCTCCTTCAAAAGAGTCCCCATTAGATATTCATTAGATTGGATGTTCATAACCATTTCTATCACTTTTTCCACGTTTCCATCACTTGTTTCTGTTCTGGGGCGTTCGCCATCTTCAACGCCTCCAATGCCATCTTGGACGCTTATACCACTCGTAAATTCCCGTTTTTCTCATAACACACTCACCAAAGACCTTTGTTAACACTTCACGCACTTTGTAACACATTCTTTACATATCATTCTTTCCAGTGGCGTAATTATGGGGGGATCAGGGGATAGATCCTTCCCCCAAAGCCTCAATAAATATTTAAAACTATAGTCTATTTTTGACATATAATTACTGCATCTGCTTAAAGTTGAATTTTTAGTGACAAAATTACGTAAAATGCATTTCCAGGCAAGTCATTTTTCAAAATTTTTCCCATACCCCCCTAGGTTGCCTAGGGGGGACGCCACCCCAGGCCACCCCACCACCCAAGCACATTCTTAGTTACGCCACTGATTCTTTCATTTGCAGTCATTCTTTGATCCACATCTTTCAACGAACGAAAATCACCCAGCTCATAAAAACACGTCTACCGTTAGCGGCTGCCATGGAAAAAGTAAGCCATTAATACAGCAAAATTTTTTATCAATCTTCAGGGGTGTGTATACCAACGAGAAGAAATATGTTTTATAATATATAAAAAAGAAACATGTTTTAGGGCTCTTATTTAATTTTTCCATACGGATCGAATAAAATGCATTAATTTGCAAATATATGAGGCGCATTTTGGGTTATCTGACGATAAAATTAGACTTCGTCAGAAAACTTTGATTCCAATTCAGTTTTTAGGCAAAACGGTACTGTCTTGCATGCTAGTCCAAGAGTTCGAACCCCGCCTCAGTAGTTTCTCACTCTCAAGAACACTAAATTATGTGAATAAAAAGAATTGATAGTAATAGGCGAAAGATGTAATTTAAACATAGGTTGTTATTATTATGAAGATAAAATCGAAATGAATGCCAATCAGAAGTCGAAAATCACAGAGAAACTACAGAGGCATGAGCAAGAAGTGCTTATAAACCTCTCCAGATCAGAATTCTTACCTTTGCACACTTTAGAGTTCTATTTGCCAATGAAATGAGATTTGCAATTCTTCAAAAGGATTATGAACATCTACAAGCCCTACGTTCTTTTCAAGGACGACACAAAGAAATTGAATGCACCTACTACAATGCAGAGGGTAAAAAGCATGAGATCGTTGATTTTCTTCACTACCAAGAGAAGTTACAGAAATTATCTCAATTACAATTCCATATGGCATACACAAAACAGTTCATCCAAGACACACATTGACAAAACATTTTAATCAAGAATATTCTTCAGGAAAAACCTTTACAACTCTCAACAATAAATAATTCGCATATTATGTCATTAACAAATTGTATAAAGACCACATATTCCAGAAAAAGAAATTTCAACACAAGTATTTTCTCAATAGCGTGAAATCCAAAATATTAAAATTTATTTTCGTTCACTAACTACGTTACAACAAACTACATGTAACAAAATTCTTAGTACGCAGTCACGCGCACGGGTGTAAAGTTATTCCAAACATTACCTTTGATGTAGATCTTACATGATGTAGATAACAAATCTTACAAAACTGTTATTACCAGAAAATCAGCGGTCAGCGGAAAAAACTCTCAATGCAAACATAAAAATATATTTTCCCTGGACTACTGAATAAAAAACGAATTCACAGAGAAATATCAATGAGAAAATAACTTCCGAACGGAAAATTACGAATTCATGCAATTAATTCATTTACACTGATTTAATATTATTAATTCATTTACACTGGCATAATAATAAAAACCTATGTTTAAATTAAAAGGTGCCGTTAGGAAGTGGAATGCCGCATTTTGTGGCAAATTATATCGTTTTTATCCACTAAGGATGCCACTAACTTGATTCAGGCGACTTTCAAATCGGCACAGCTCAAGAGGCGTTAAGCACTACATAATAACGAAAGGCAGACGTCCAGCTTTTCCCTCTTAAATGGTGACCCGAAAGGCGATAAGTCACATTCCACTTTCCATTTATAAATCGATAACCCAATTTCAAGCTCGTGACGAAGGTTTCAACAAAGGAAAAATGGACTTATGAAGAATTTCAAGCTATTAATAGATAAAAACTTAATATGGAGGCTAAATTCCGTGAAATTAACTGTGTAAAAATAGCATTTTCGACACTTTAAGCTCATCTGACAAAAATCGAACACCGTGAAAATTGCTACATACTTCGCTTACGCTAATAAAAATATATAAAATTCACACAATTGACACACCATATTCAGCTTAATTTGGTAGATGGCCGAAGAGTGCCCGAATAATACATAATTTCTTACCAGAAAAAATTACATCTTACTTATTAATTTTTCGCTGGCTTAGAGATAATTGTTTATCTGATCCGTCCCGCATGTCATAAGCATAAGTGTAACACTGGGTACCTATATATTGATTGATATACATGATATTGAGGGACATACCTGAATCAAAGGTCTCTCCATTTAGAGCCCAACATCTCCTGCAAGACTCTATGCAACATTCTTCATTACACATTTATTCAGGAATTTTATATACGATTTTTCTGCCAATACAAGATTTGAAATATTACATTCAAAAAATGCGGAATCTTACTTCAAAATAAAATAAAACAAAGCCGCAAATCTATGAAGGCGTCCAACGAATCGAAAATCAACAATCGTTTCAGGAAACTAACACGTGGAAAAATTAGTTAAAAAATAAGATTTAAATAGAAAAGTATTAGGTAGTAACAAGAATTGGCTCTGAATCCCAACATTCTATGATTAACAACACTAGATCGGTGGATATTACCACAAGAAGGCACACTATTCCTAATAAGAGGGGATATCTCTGAAATGCCTATGAGTAGGTAATATAGATTGAGCCAAGGGTAGTATTTAACAAAGGTATTCATGAATCCTGAAGGAAGGGTGGAGAGAATTCCAGCGTAGTCGATAGCTCTCAAGTCAACGAAAGCGGGCAAGAGAACAACGGCTTAGCGCTCCATACGACATACCAGACATAGCGCAATCCTTGAATGTCTTCCACAAAACACTCAAAAAGTGACCCGGCAATCCCTGAAAACTATCTGCCACGGCAGGGATTTGAGCCTTGGGCCATAATATGGAAAGTCAGCATTCATGGCACCACACCAACCCTATTCCCTAGATTTTTTACGCCCGATTGAAACAATAAATTAAGACAAATAATTTACTAACTAATAGGTAGAGGAATTCATATTTTCCCCGAACAATCATTCAGTAAAGCAACCCGAAGGTTGCCTTGGATACTTGAGGGTAGAGCTCACCACGAAATAAGCCACAGCGTGTGAATTTCACATATTCCGGGTAGAGGGGGCGTATTCCTTCCCCTGAGCCACCGTGCACTACGAGGACTTTCGTTTGGGGGGGGGGGGGGGGGGTCCGAAGGCTTCACCCGGGTAGGCAGCAAAGCGCTCAATCCACTATATTCTATTCACTTTATGTCTGCGGGTGAGCTTTCGTGAGAGTCCGGACACTCTCGGATGGCTTCGCTGATAGGGGAGGGGTAGTACCGAGAGAGAGAGGAGGAGCAAACATAACGTTGCCAAATGTACATAGCCGCCCAATTTTGTCACTGAAAACGTGTGAGTCACAGGTGGCCACAGGTAATATGGCCCCAGCGCCAAGACGATTTACCTACTCATTTGGAAGGCATTGGGGATAATCCTTTCACAGAAGCGCATGACATTGTCAGCTACCGCGCTGGATGAGGCACCGCTGGTGGAAGGCATACTTAGTCGCATACAAGGAGAACGTGTGAGGTTTGGCAACACTGCTCCACGAGCAGATTCACGATGTTCACTTGGCGGAGGTCGGAGAGCGACTCACTGAGGCCACGCCTACTGTTTGCTGATTGGCAAAGGCAAAGTCACATGTCGAGAAACTTTCCCTCCCCTCATCTCCACTTGCTTTGGCCAAGCCAACTCACCGGCAGGGATAAAATGAACAGGGTATAGGCATCCCCGCCTCCAATGAACAATACAGAACCTCATTCAATGCTACGAGGGACACAGAACGCGGATTTTTTTTACCTTTTTCTGGACGGCAGCTGATATAAAACCCCCGCCACAAGCCTATTGAGGCGGCTTGAGATATAAAGTATAGATGCAGATTTCATCCAAGTATATCGACCTGATAGTAGTGATTGTTATTTAAAGGTCTCATCTCTAACTATTGCTAGGAGTACTCCTACCAATTTCCCAACACGCAAGCATTATCCTCTTGACAAATCTATTGTCTTAATGCGTATCCACATCACTTCTTTTCCTCAGCCGCAATGCGTATCACTGAAGAGCAACACAAATCTTTTTTTCCGCAGGTATTGGAAGAGACGAAAAATTATCACACAAACCGAAGAAGCAATAATTTAATGCACCGTATCATCCGATTAATTGGCAAAGAAGAATTATTTCCATTCGTAGTCTAAACGAAGAAGAAAAACAATCACTGACGCAGCAGTGGAATAAAAGCATCACTACACTAAAAATAGTTTCAATTCTATCAGAAAATTCTGCTCAAAAGCAGTTTCACCACATTTTTAACTTCCAAATACCTCATGCGCATCGGTTACCATTCTCTCTCATTGAGAATAGTACCTTATAATGTCGCAACGATCATTATTCTGTGGCTATTATTTTAATTATAGGCTGCAAAAATATAAGGTACACTCAAAAAAATTAAGGGAATGGAACTTCGAACTAGTGTTGCCGCGAGACTCGAGACTTTCTCGTCTCGTCTCGAGTCTCGTCTCGTTTTCGAGACGAGACTCGAGACGAGACCGTAGGGTAGAATTCGAGACGAGACTCGAGACGAGACCACCTTTTGACGAGACGAGACGATACCACTTCCACGAGACTCTCGAAAGTCTCGAAATTTAGATACACGTCCTTAATTAATATTTGGTATAGTTTTATGCCTAGAGGTTTATAGGTTTATGCCTAAAACTATATCCTTCAGTTAGGACGAAATACATTTTACGTTTTTCTTAAGCATTGTATTTTAAATACAGCTGAATAATAACTTTTCGATAGATGATCAAACTATAAACTAGAATATGTGCTGAAAAACCAATTTATGAATGCATGAGCGACACTTATGGAGCCAAGTAAGGGAGTGTTAATGGCTGACTACTTTTCCTTGTTTCCCGGGATAATTAACTTGGAAAATTGGAGCCTTATTTTAATGTAAAAAAGTTCTGGCTAAACTTTCGAGATCCACAGCCTTGTGTTACAAAAATTTGTTACGTTGGGTGGTCAGCCCCTCGCTCGGTATCTTTTGCTTTGGGTATTTCCTGGATATATTTTTCTTGATTTCTTCAGGGTTACAAAGTATGTCTTCAATCTGCACTTGTGAAAGCATCGGTGTATCGTAAACAAAAGACTGCATTATACAAATATAAAATTAGGACGTATGACGAGACTTATTCCGCGTCGGTAAGCGATACCGCACAACATAATAGATCGTAACGAGAACGCCTGAAATCGTGTATGACTTTCGTAAATTGCCGTTTCCTTTTTCTTTCTACCGTTTTTTTGTAGCAATCCATCACAAAATTCACGTTTATATTACTTCAGTAATACTTATTACTGCGCCCTTCATTTCTAAATTTTTCCTAAGATTGCAACGACAGTATAATTTTTATTACAGCTGATAGGAATCTTAAATTACCTCTACTTTGATCGCTTCAACTCTAATGGTGAAAGGTTTTCACACGCCGTGCCAACTCCAAGTTATGCATTAAGTAGGAAAAATATATTAAAATTCTAAAATTTTTACAATTATTGAATTTCATAACAGACATAAACGTGTTTATAATTATATTCATTAAAATTCTTATATAGTTATTCATGATGAACTCCCCTGAGATCCTGCCAACTTCATTTTTTTCTTAACTATGAAGTCTGTGGTGCTGTCATCGGCACTAAAATCTCAGTAAGCTGAAGAGTCATGGTATCCTCAATTTTTTATCTCACTCATTTGAAGATACTCGGAGAAGATGAAAGTCGTGCCTCAGCAGTTTAACTTTTCTGAAAGAAAAAATTCGAATCGGTTCATAATTGGTAGAGGGTATTTCGAGGTGGTATCAGTACCTTCGTGTATTGCGATTTCATTACCCTATTGGAGTTCCATCTCTAAGGCTATGTCCGGAAACAGTTCACCCGCATGTAATTGCAAAACAATGAGCCTCGCGCAGCTGTTAGCTAATAATTGTTTCAACGTATTGCATATTGTAAGAACTTATGGAGAGAAAGTCGTACTTAAATATGTTACAATTGTAATTAATTTTTAAAAACTTATGGTGAAAAAATGTGTCCTACACAGTTATGCTACACTTGAGATAATCCGGGAAAAGCCTGTGGCGGGGGCATGAGGCTGCTGTTGGCCGCACCGCGATATAGAGGGATATATATAGGTCACCATATTTTGTCTCCGGAAGGCGTGGGCAAGGATAAATATTTGAGAGGAAAGTGTTGGTTCAAATGAAAAAACATCAACTCGGTACAATTATTTACTATAACCTGATGCCTTCTGAAATAGTTAGCGCATCAGAAAGCTCACGAACTCCATTTCTTTGGCCCAAAAATGATTTTCCCTTGGTATTCAATTAAAGTACCATGAAGATACCACCAAATAAAATCACAATATTAGATATTTCTAGCTGTCTGCACTTGGTAAAAATATATACTTCTTCTGCGTAGCTTTTAATTTCCTTTTTTTATTTCCATGAAGGTAACTTTTACTTTCAACTTGTTCCTCAGGAGTAATATTTGTACCACCTAGACCTCGTCATCAAATATTATCCCATCAGGACTAGCAGCCAAAAAAGTGCATTTTGATCATCAAAACACCTCCGAGCAAAATTTTATTTTTGCTTGATCTCTCATATTCCCTGACGGCAGATTTTTCATTGGCATTCCCCCAATCGGTTGCCTAGATTCCTCTGAAGGAAGGAAGCAAAACATCGTCAGCCAATTTTAATGTTTGATTTCCTAAGATTACACATACGACCAAAGGAAGAGGCTTGAACCTCTTCCACTTTTCTGACTGCCACGTCCCATTGAGCATTTGATCTCTAGTTTCCTTCTCTTAATTTTCACGCCACCTTTGTTTTATTTTTGCTGATGAAAGGAAATCACTCATTGAATCGTGGTTGGACAATGTTACGTCACTTTGAACATCACGAAAACACGAATGAGTCTATAATGATTGTCTGATCCCTCTATTCGATGACGTTTATTTTTGGATGTTGCAAATAACTCCATACACGTTTCCTCATATATTCCTTATCCCTTTCTGAGGAAACATTTTTTTTGTAAATTCTCCTCGGCTCTTGTCCATTAGTTCTTTGTGAAAAATGTACATTGTTTTTCACATTGGAAGTTACTGATGCAATAGGGCACCTAGTTTCGTAGGACCCCTTAGACAAAAATTTACTCTCTTCCCTCTTATGTACTTTGCCACGTAAGAGTTGTAGAACTCCTTAAGATTGTTATTGAAATTATATATAATAAAAAAATAGGGGACTGACTAGATAAGAGACTGTTACCATAAGCGATATCCTCCCATAAGCCGCAACTGATGAAATGAGGGATAAAGTGTTCCTCTCCTTCTTTGGGCCCTTTGCAATAATATATATCACATTTACTATGGTTTTCGAGGGTTATATTTCCTTTTCTTTAGCCGGTTACTCTCCGATATCTCCACATCACGTAACTAGTCGGTTGTTCCATTTTATACTTTCTCACAATCAAATCACATTCGACAGCAAAGTGGAAAAACAAAAGGGTCTCTCTCAGAGGTTGAGGAAAGAATGCCCATAGGTAGTACCGAGAGTCCGGTAGTACTTGGCAGTATTTAAAAGCGGTACTACCTTATCAATACTAGAAATACCGGTACTTATATAGAGGTACTTCGACAGCGCTGCCATTTTATGTTTTATCAACCAGCTAACTACTAAATTAATTGAGCGTTGATAATATTACAAGCGAAAATAATCGTGAAGAACATAGCTATTAATAATGACGGCATAATTTACAGTACCTATTCATGAAGATTTGATTACACGATTTATATTTTTTCTGCATGTATGTTAAATGACCTTAAAGTATCAATTATAAATGAAAATATACGAATTAAATATGACTTGCAAAGTAATTTTACCAGAATTTCAGCCAAATATCCAGTTCAAAATTATTACGTGTTTTGACTATGGCTACATGCTTCACTGCTTTGACTGTTCATCACTATGGCCATAAAAGATTTTTTAGCCACAGAAGGCAAGAGAATCAATGTTATTGAACCGTAAAATGTATATATTTTTCCAAACTAAACAGAAATGTGACCTACACATCTAATTTTATTCGATCGCAGTATTTTAGGCATAACTAATTCCAATTCTTGAAATGTAAAAACTACTATGTCTTTACATGGGACAAGTGTAAAAATATTTAACACACATAAATACAGCAGAAATTAAAATGACAAAAGCTTTCTCGGGCACCAAGTGAGTGGTTGTTGTATAAGTAGCCAAAGTTTGTGTCGTATTGCCACCGTCGGGTGTTTGAATAAGAAGACGTTCTGCTGACAGTATCTTACTCTTGTCTGAGAAAAATCCAAATTTATCATTCTTTAGGAAAACACCAAGAATTAAAACGCGTACTCCGAAATCGTTTGTATAACGTTGCCTTTGACCACTACATCGCTATCACAGTTCCACAATTAGATTATCGAGCCAGTGTAATCGTCCGGTATAATAATCTAATTTTCGGAAACACCGGATAATTATTATAGATTAATACGAAAGTTTATTTTCAACTTATTAACAAATTTTATAAATTACGAATGTACCAGTATACCGGTATTTTTTCGCCGGTGCAAACGAGGGAGTACTATTATTACTATTTAACCCCTCAAGCGTGACTTTAAATGCCCGTGGTCGTTCCCTGAACGTGCGTAAAACCAACGTCTGCACTATTATTACTATTTAACCCCTCAAGCGTGACTTTAAATGCCCGTGGTCGTTCCCTGAACGCGCGTAAAACCAACGTCTGCGTCTTCTGAATGCCATGCCTCAAGCGTGAAAGACACAGTATGAGTTTGAAAGTTTCATTAGGTATTCCTATCTCTTAATCTTCCATGTATGTACTTCCAGTTAGTATATATGTGAGGCATATCTGCCATATTTCGTTATGTGCCTCTTAATTGCCACTGTGTGCTCGAATTTTTTAAGAATATTTTTTCCAGCTGATGCCAGGATGGAGCGGCGTCTAGTGGACACGTATGGAAGATAGTCTTCCACTTACGCTCCGATTTATGTGCTTTCTTAGCGATTGTGTGTTCAATGTGGGGACGCTGACTGCCTTACTCTGTGGTTCATTATCATCTCATCTTCTGTCTCATCTTTTCCTTTCTCTTTCATCGAGGCAATGATAGTGAAGGCTTGGACCGTCCAGGCATTGTCACTCAATAGTTCTTGGAACCTCGAAGGCCTGCCAGCATCTGGTATCTTATTTATTACGTTGGAAGCAGAGGGTTGGAGTTTTTTCACGCTTACGTTTGCTTCGGTGGTTTTATTTTTTTCGGCCTTGGGCCCCTTCCGTATATCTTCCGTATAACCCCTTCTTAGTTGACCATGCCTTCTAGCTCCTGTGAGTGGTCCGATCAGTGTGTGCTTGACTTTCTGGAACAAAAGAGTGCAGAATGTTCTGATACGACTTCGTAAGTTTCAATTGGATACTCCCTTGACTCTAGGTTCGAAGATTTATAACATCTCATTTTTCTGTGAATTTTCAAGAAAACAATTGGGAAGAGATCGGCTGTGAAGACGCGCCTGTAACCTTTGCGTGTGATTTAGTTGAAAAGAAATATCGCCTATTCGTGTGAAAAGGATCCTTGGAATTGGAGTTATTTTTCGATGATGAAATAATTACAATTATAGTGACTGAGACAAACCGCTACGTGGCATAGTTTCTTTAAAATTCACAAAGAAAATTCCAAAGAAAAAAAATGCGCTTTTAAAAGTGGGTTCCCACAACTCTGGTGGAAATAAAATTATTTCTAGGGTTGCTCATATTGATGGGAATAAATAAGAAACCACGCTTCAGAATGTATTTTATCGGAAAACATGTATTCGAGACTCAATTTTTCTCAATGTAATGGAAAAGGAAAGGTTTTCATTGCTCACCAACTTTCTCTGTTTTGTAGATAGAAAGAGGAAGGAAGTTGTAAAAAAAGGTCCTTACCACTATAAAATTTCGCCCATTAGTGAAAATTTGAATCTTAGTGAAAAAATTATAGCAGGACAGAATTTAGAACAGCACAAAGGACGGCTCTCGGATACCGATACGGAATGCTCGATCGACCGGATGGCATATTTTGTTCAACAAAACCCACAAATTGAAATATATAGGGTTGAAAGAAGAAAAAGTGTAATAAGTGAGATAAACATAAAGAGATACGAGACAAGATACAGGTGTAAAACTGCCCAGGAACCTGTGTTTTGAGTAACCCCAGAGACTTTTCAACTACTAAACACGGCATACAGGGAGCAGGCAAAAGTAATCGGCGCTGAACATTGTAAGTACTTACGTATTAATAATAATCAAGTTCAAACAATTTTTAAGAGAATGTAATTTGTTGAATTTTTTTCGGTGATCGATTACGATTATGTCTACATTCCGTTTTTAGACATTTTTCGTTTTATGATACTATTTTATTCATTTATCATTTTATCAATAAAATCAATGATTTTAGCACCAGTTTGATTCAATTGGTGTCCAGATAAATATGTGTTTGCAATTTTTATTAATGGCTCTCCTATTTTTAAGACCTTCAATTCAGCGATTATGCACGCAATGGAACCGACGCTAAATTTATTACGGGGGAAACGAGACGAGACGAGAGTCTCGTACGAGACTCGAGACCGAGACGAGACTGGGGTTCTCGAGACGAGACTCGAGACGATACCAGAGGTCAGGAAACGAGACTGAGACGAGACTGGCGAAAGTCTCGTCTCGTCTCGTCTCGCGGCAACACTACTTCGAACAAAACATTTAGACCAAGGACTGATATGTCTGAATTCATAATTTTCACGTTAATAAAGTACGTGATTTCTTTTACCATTAGTAACAAGAGGGACGATTGACCAGTTACAGCTAATAGCCACATGAAGCACAGCTAAAGCCACTTATTAGAAGAAAGAATAATCGCGTGGCATCTAAAAATGAAACAATTGCATCGAAGCGTTAGAGATATAATAGATAAAGATGAGAGAGGAATAACGTGGAAGGCTGATGTTGGATAAATTGACGGGATTGCAAGCTCTCAAAACAATCGAAGTTACAGTAACTCCAAGATACAGAAATATTGCAACTATCAGATTTAGAAGTAGATATCACCCAACCATATCGGCCTGGTGTTAGTGATTGGTAATTAAACGTCTTACCTATAACTCTTACTTGAAAGGAGTCGCCCTTCCAATTTCTTCGCTCATCACTTTCTGTCGAAGAAATGGAAATGAGCAGAGAATTTCCCCGCTGATTGGACTGAATGACACTGAAGGTGACGCGCAAATTGAGTGACGACTGCTCACACACTTACTGATTCGCTTTCAAAACAGCCACGCATCGCCCACGATGGCATTCCGACGTGATATTACATAACCTTCACAGTGAGGATCGCCTCGAGTCATGAGCAAAGGCAAGGGAGGGAAGGTAATGCAACACGCACTAGTGCTCAGGAAAAGAGTTGAGCACACAAAAAAGAGTTGAGGATATATATCACAATCGTAAGTCTCATCACCATCATCTTCATAAGTCAACAATTCTAAGATAGGTTTGGCACTGGTCTCCATTCCTCTCTCTTATCCGCTAACCCTTCCGTAGTGACGCATTTCTTCTCTTTTACATTCTTCATAACCTAACCTATGTAACTCATTCGGGGCCGACCATTGCCCCTCTTCCCTTCCACCTGTCCTCATACGACTGCTTTCATCAGGCCATCATGCCACATAATGGGGCTAACTTAGTTGTACCGTCTTCTAGACTTCGCTTTTCTCCCACTCTTCTCAACACTTCCCCTTTGGTTGCACAATTTATCCATTACATCTTTATTGAAATATGGTAGCCCTAGTCATAATTATAACGGGACGAATCAATTTATCACACTATTTCGTTTTGTCATTGACACTAGTTCAGAGACAGGTTGTTTCTTTCAGGATGACCACTTGAAAAAACATATGAATGGCCTTTAGTTTACGTTCCCATGGCAGACAATTCCCTGCAGGCGAAACTTAAACCCACGACTTCAGGGTGAGCACGCAAAAAAATTGGTGCCCATTTCCTGAGGCTGGCTGCAGCGATACATAATAGGAGGAAATAGCTTCGATCTCGGAAGAACGAAGAGGTACAGAGTAAACCCGTAGATGATTGAAAAAATATATTAGCTAGGATTAGAGCAGGTGTCGATCATCACTACCGTTGCACGGAACTCAAACGGTTACATCTTTACCTATGTCAAACAAATTTTTTTAATATTATAAGTAATAGATCTACTTCTACATTTACACGCTACCCCTTAAGCCGCTTAATTAGGGGTGTGGCGGAAGGTGTTAGGGCACAAGCTGTTAACAAAGAAAAGCAAATGCGCGCGAGAAGTTCCTTCCACCTTATATTTATTTCCTCTGCTTTTCATTGCTCGGGGGGAAAACGAATTCCCATACCTATCCGTTCGACAAAATACCACTTTTAATTTATCGTTCCTGTCAGACCTGGATCTATAGTGGTGTTCTTACATTATGTTCTCCGTGTCGCTCTGAAGGATATCTATTCTCGATTGTTCAAGCTGCCTCATCCTAGAGCGCAACCTGCGAATACCTAGCGGCTCCCAGCCTAATTCGTTTAACATTTGTAAACCTAAAGATTTCTGCACGCCCGTAGCAGTTTTTGATGAATCGCGAAGCTTTCCTATGTGTTCCATTAAGTTCACGGATTAAGCGCTCCTGCGTTGGATCCCGTTAATCATGTTTCACGAAAAATGGGTGCGGTCGGACGAGGGGGAAATCGCATCTACCTTCTACTTTTTCATCCGAAAATCTTCCCACAAATCGCTTGACGAATCCTACCATTTTCAGGGCTCCACCACAAATATTTATCACATCTGTTCCCTAAGACGATGAAAACAGAGCAACTGGGAAGACCTAGGAAATAGAGGAATGGACAAATAGAGGAATTAGATGAGGAAAATAGAGGAACGATTCGCTAATGGGAGATTAATCCATATCAAGATCCACGAAAAATCAAAATACACCAAAAAATTACTCCCGATGACGATGAAGAAATCGGATATTTCCACGTTTCATCTGCTAAGTGTTAAATGACTCATCAAAGAAACACGGATAACAAACATAAGACCGGGTTTTTTCCCGGAGACAAAGAACGGGTATTCTCTAAAAATTTCTGACCGGATATTTGATTGCCAACCGGGAGATGTACCTCTCAAAAATTACACGTGTGATGAACTCTGAGTGGTTAGAATGCAAATGAAAAACCTCTCTTTGGGTGTAATACCAAAGAATCCCAACGAAGGATGCTTACAAATGAAGCACCAGGAACTATGGAAAAGTGATTAAATTACCCTCCGTATTTGTGAACAACGTATTTATTCTAAAAATACATATTATGACAAAGTAACTCACCCTTTAGGATGAATTTCTCAAACTTAAATTATGATTGGTCAGGCATCAAAGATGCATATGAAATGGGTGGATAATAAATGACTCACGAAATGTAAGAAATGGAAATTTTCGAGGTGAATAAAAGTACAAAGCATGTAAGGACCATGGAAAGGTCTTAAGAAATTGCATAGAAAGGGGATATTTTGAACACGTTTTTTTTTAACACGAACATATTTTGGACTCATAAATTACGTTTTCTCACATAGGGACCGAAGGCAATCACAACATGATGGCGGAACGCATAAATAATGTTTCACGAGAAAAAAATTCATACGAGGATTTTAGTTTGGGAGGATTTTGTTTTCCTAACAAGAGATATTTCCTATTATTACAAGAAACTGTAAAAACTTCTTTCGTAAAAATATTACATTTTCCTATTAAAGCATGTTTACTCCTTTCAATATTAAACATCAATTAAACCAGCGTCAATCAGTATCGACTTGCTTAATATAGAAAAATTATTAAGTCATTCACTTTAAATAATCATTATCAATCTGGTCAGTGGCATGACTACGGGGGGATGAGGGGATGTATCCCCCTCATCCCCCCGTGGATGTATAGCCTCTTAGAAATCAAAAAATTATTTTAAACTCTTGTCTGGATTTGATACATAGCAACTGCATCTGCTTTCCAGGGTTCCCACTCTAACTACAATATAAAATTCACGGTTTTTTCCAGGTTTTCACGGTCTAAATGTCATCAAATTCACGGTTTGTAGATAGGGCATTTTAGGCAGAAATATTGATCAAGTAACAATCATCGGCCGCAAGTTAACTAAAAATGTAACAAACGCGACAGATGCCTTGTATGCAAACGCAGCAATGACAGTGCTATCTCTCATGACGTCACCCATCGTTAGCAAAATTCATGTCAGGCTAAAAGGGTTTGAGTGGGAATATGAAGAGAGCAGGGTGGCAGGAAAGTGAAGAAGTACCTGATTTTTTGCCAGGGTTAACGTCTTCCAATCGCAGGCTTAAGGTCAATGTGCTGTCGTGGCTCACACGGACCAATTAATAGTTGCGCTTTCGAATACACGTGTGCAGGTAAACGCGTGGACATTGCCTGCACGTGAATGACCTTGAAACATGATTGAAATATCGTTTTTTTTTCTTTTAACCCGTCTATCGTTGCTCTACAATCAAGTTTGAGAGATTTTTAAGGTTTTATGACGAAATTCACGGCTATTTCCAGGTCTTTTCACGGTAGACGAAATTCACGGCTTATTCACGGTTTTAAGGTTTTCACGGTTACGCGGGAACCCTGTTAAAGTAAATTTTAAGTGCCAAAATGATGTAAAATGCATTTTCAGGCATGTTATGTTTCAAAAGATTTTCCTGAATTCCCCGTTTTCTGGGGGGTAGCCCCCACTTACCTCCTTCATCCTCCCCAAATCCCCCTCACCCCCCCCAAAAGCATATTCCTAGTTACGCCACTGAATCTGGTAAACAAAAAAAAACTATTTTGTCATTTAACTCTCCCACTTGTAATTCCTTTGATAACCTTTCATCTTTCCTCAAAATCTTTTCCCAGTTTCACTAAATATGCACTGAGAGTGGCTCACATCTCGCTGAGATAAGTGATATTTCGCTGAATGTCAGTTCCATGCGATGCATTATTGTATAAATCACAAAACTGAATCATATAGGCATTCGACCAATTACGCACTCTACTTAAGGAGACCCGTCGTTTTCATGAATCCATCTCGGGATCTCCCCCAGGTTAGGTTTTCAATAGTCGACGTTTCTATGCGCAAGTTGAGCAAAAAACTACCCGGCGGAGAACCCGAGATGAAATCCTGCAAAGATTTGGCCAGGAAAGCCTACGATCCTCTTCAACCCCGAAATAGCTTACGCGCCGCTACTGCGGGTACTTTAGCCATCATCACTTCTCGCTTAGCATTGTTCCGTCTACTCGACGGCACTCTGCAGCCTTTATGTTTCCTATCCTGCCCACATATCACCATCCAGCCTCCCCACCCCCGCTCCCCATTGGCACATCCCACCACCCCTCACCGCCTTATCTAGCCAGAGGGTCAAGACAATTCACCTATCTCCCCACCCCTTACGTTTTATAGTTCTCCCATCCGTCTAGGATATATCTGTACAAAGGCTCTTCCACATGTCCTTTCACTCCAGAGGTCATGACGGCGAATGACCTCTTCAGATGACTTAAGAGGGCTTGATAGAGTGCACGTTATAAGTTAAATAATTAGTCTTTTGCGACTATGACACATGCCAAAATTTTAGCTTAACTTTTTCTTCTTAATGATGCTCATCGTATAAAAGACACAATTTCAACTTAACATAATAACTCTAAATCCACGAAAAAAATTAAATACAGTACGGACCAAAAAGTAAACAGAATTTTGAATATATACCTACGAAATCTATTGTGATGATAATTCCAACAAGCACGGAAATAGTCTCTTACCAACTACTAATCTGTTAGCGGTAAAATATACTTGACTAAATAGCTTAGCATCGCGTTTACTATTTTTCACGACTCTCACTTTTTCAGTTTTTTTTTACTCGTAGAATATAAACCGTTCATATTTCTACAGCCGGCTAAATTTGGCTTAAGAATTGAGAAAGCGCTAATAACGTAGGTTACAATTACGAGACCAATAAGGAACAGGAATTCGAACAAAAGACGCAATGTCCTTCAAAAGAGGCAATAAACCAGGAAAGTAGTATATGTACGGGTGACGAGGACAAATACAATTTCAGGTGACAAATGCCGTATGTTCTCCTCAGAAGAATTTGCCGTATCCTGAAAAACTAAAGTCATCCCCACCGCCCGTTTCAAAGCAGTTATTTGAACGGGAATTCAGTTACGAGGATGCAATCTATTTGTACATTTACTCTATTTCAGTCACACTTCCTCTTCGGCCTTCTCAAGGAAATCGGAGATTTTAAAAGCAAACACGGAAGTTAGGCACGCAGACTTGCATCTCTCAATATCACCTTCGCACCGCTATCAAAAAAAAGATGCCCCTGGCAGCTACGCCGTGAACGTCACTGAATCAGAAATATCAAAGATTAAGAGACCAAAAAAACTTAAAACCATGCAGGAAACTCTGCCACACGGGCTCCGAAAATAATACCCAATTGCGCTCAATTGATCCGTGGCAAGATATTACCAAAATATTTCACGAGATATCAAGCCGATAAGCGTATGCTTCGACAAGAGTTAAGGAGGTGTTACCGCGGCAAATATATAATCAATCAAAATACTAAAACCCTCCATTTACTCGTATCGTTTGAAAATATCAACATCACTGATGCCACGCGTTAGAGATTACAGACCGAATAAAGATTTTAAAAATGTACGTTTATCGAATATTATGTTGCTGTTAAGGACTTCATATGATCAGGTAAATGAACAACAGCGCCATTCCTAGAAACCTGTCGCATTTAGATCAAGAATTTGGCAGCAGATAGATGCAGACTTTGGCCCATCACTAATGCCTCAAAACTTAATGGTAAGCAGGCCACTAGCCTTTCTTAAAATTATATTACACAGCAGCATAAATCCTTATAAACTTTCCCGTGATTTTAGCACTAGATTATGTGCACATATGGTACCTCAGGTCATTCTATTCAAGGGCAAAACCCTAGGTAATTTCACAAAAGCGGAAAATGAAACTAGGGCGAAGGTTATTATTTAATTTCGCTCTCATTCGAAGGTAACATATTTCTGTTAGAGAGGTGCCAACGTAATTAATAACGCCTACGCGGACGCACCAAATGCACAAACGAAAATTGTATTGAATTAGCTATTTATGGCAAGCGGAATAATGGCTGCCAGAATACTTCTTGAAACATACTTCAATAAGATGAAAACTTAAATAACTTTAACCAATGACTGCACCCATGAAATGCAATCTTCTTAACCACAAAGATATAAATTAGGATGCATTTCAAAGTGACGCGTCAGTTGTGTAAGACAGTTGTTCTGTCGGCGAGAGATACATATTTTCCTCCGTAGGATAAGTGCTGGATAAATGTGGATAACCCGCGACGGGTTCCAGAGGAAAAGGAGTATTTTTAGCAAACCAGTTGGACGGGTCCGTGATGTGTTTGTTAGAATCATTTATCGTATGATTTATGAAAGAAATTCTGTAGTGCCAATCTCTATTTGCCGAAGATCACATAACAAAAGCGATTTCGCATGAATGGATGAACCAATGGCACATACCAAAATGGTATTGAATTAGGTATTTCCGGAAATGAGAATTGAGGCTTCATATCACCGTTCCTGAAGGCAGTTTATATAATAATCAATCGAAAAACTGAAATAAATAATAACTCATCTCAAATATTTCAGGATGGTATTGATAATTTCACAAGATGTTGGACTAAGCGAACAATTTTTAAAATCCTAAAGAAGTAAAATATTCTACAACCCCACTGCTGTATATAGCCATTGAAGCACATCTATATCAAGGTCATGAGTTTATATCACACATCCAGATCAAAATTCAAGGCTACAACGTCTAATAACAGTTCTCTCATCCATTTCGACATTACACCCATTAGTATCCCATGCCCGCATTTTTAAACGCATTTTATAGCGTAAAACTATTAAGTGAGATAGCAGTGTGGCACACGATACGGCATAATGAAGGTTTTATTGCATTCCGACTGAAAACTAGCTGGACAGATCGTTTTAAAAAGGGCAAAACATTAGTGATCAGCCATCTGACTCAGGGGGAATACTCGAAAAAAGCAAGCACGTTAGAGCACTTATTTACACTAAAGTCAAATGCTTTCATTGAAATGATATAAAAATAAATTTAGTGATTAGAAAGAAGATTAACCCAATTTTTAAGCCCTTGCGATGGTTTCCGCGGTAAATGGTTGATGCAGCATGTTTTCCGGGTTTCCACCGCGTTTTTTTATGCCTGATGACGACATTTTCGCCGGCAATCTCACCACAATTTTGAGATCAGAAGTGGAGTTTTGTGCAGAAATGGCCAGTATTAATTTCTCACAGTAGAGGTACTTGCGAGAGTTTATCTGTCACTGTCGTCGTGATATTTCCGTCATCACATGACGAAAAAAAACAAGGCGATGAAAATCCGGAAAACGTAACCGAATCAGACTCAACTTTAATTTGTACTCCGACCTTTGATGTTAAACTTGCACAAAATATTGAACGCAAGCCGGTTCAAATTGTCGCTTACAATATTTTCGAAAGCACACAGACCCATCCACTTGGTGGGTGCCGGAGAAAATGTTTTGTATTGACAAGGTAAGGTACCCAAGTACCGAATCGTGCTCCATAATCGCAACGTGATGGGGTTAAAGCTGAAACTAGCCTATGGTTCATCGACTTACTGCTAGTATTCAGCATACCAAGAAGAACTTAATTTTACTGCCAATAACACTGATATAGCTTGTTATTAAGATGCAAACAGCTATACAAATTTTCCACACTATTTCATTCACTCAACCGGTTTCAACGTTCACGCGTCATTATCGAGAGCTTTGTCGTGTCCTGAAAATGACGTGTATACACTTAAACCAGTTGAGTGAATTAGAGTGGAAAATTACTAAATATCTTCGCATCTGATTACAACGAAATTCCACAAAGTGAACTCGTCAACAATTGATCTGATTCGAAGTGCTAGCACAGCTAGTTGATCTTACGAGTATTTCCCGGAAGCGGCGCCGGATGCAATTTAATTAAGCGGAAGATTCCACACACGATGTCCTGTCCTGCACCAGCAATTACAACCGCCTGATGAACTCAGAGGACACAAGCAGGCACATGGGTGTACCCAGCGAGGGGCAGAGGGGGACAGCTGCCCCCCCCCCCCAATAATAGAAGCAAAACTCGCAAAAGTCTTTAAGTAAAATCAGTACTGAATTGAAACGAAAGCATTCAACAAATTTCCTTTAAACCTACGAAAAATTATATGTATTAGTATAAGATATGTAACTAAAATAAAACTATTTTTTCAAGGTAATAATCTCATAAACTAATGTCACAACTTGGTTTGCTCCCCCCCCCCTATACCATGGCTTGCCTCCCCCCTCCCTTGTTATGATCCTGGGTACGCCCTTGAGCAGGCACCAATTTCCGCTTCCAACATTTTTGATACACACAAGATTACAAGTAAGAAACTGAAACGGTGGGCTTGACAGTGAATGTGGTCATGGTGTCCGGGATTTCACCGCGTTGTTTGATGTACTATGACGACAGTTCGCCGGCATTCTCTATTCTGCATCAAACTTCACTTCTGACCTGAAGATGCTATCGAGATTGCCGGCAAAACATCTACATCTACAAAATACCCTGCGAGCCACCTCCAGTGTGTTTGGCAGGGGGTGATCAATCACCAGCATACAATTGGATTCCTAAATGCACACCACACGGTCCAAAAAACGTTACGCATACTAATAAATTATACCACCAAATTCATGCAAAGGCAAAACTTGCGAACTACTCATTACGGTTATCTGCCAATAAAGCCAGAACACTCAAATCATGCTGATAGAAATAATAAAAAACTCAGAAACATGCCTTAAGGCAGTGGTTCCCAAACTGGGGGTCGCGACCCCCAGGGGAGTCGCGGGCCGTTCGGAAAGGGGTCGCGAGATGTATACGATAAATGTGAACTATGTACTTAAACTTAGACAACCATTTTTAGGGGGTCGCGGCTAAAACGCATGGGCTAAAATGGGTCGCAGAAAGAAAAAGTTTGGGAACCGCTGCCTTAAGGTATACATAAGTTAGTAGGCTACAATACAAGTCATCTAATCTACTTGTGAGTTCTAACGCTGCCGTTATAATCTCTTATTGATCGTGGAAAAAAGACATTCTGAACTAACCGTTTCACAGTCTCTCTTATTTTATTTATATGATCTGATCTACCGTAGTATGTTGGCGTTCGTAAGATATGCCCTACTTCGTTAGAAAAGACACTACTCTTGAATTTATCTAATAGGTTTAGGTTATTTTTCAGTCTACGGTCTGACAGAGATTCCCATCCGAATTCATCTAAGAGGTAAGTTACACTAACAAGACTATCGTAACGACTTCTCACTTACCTGGCAGCTCTTATTTGCAGGCGTTTCAACGCTGTTTTTAACCCTATTTCATGAGGGTCCCAAACACTGGCAGCGTATTCTAAATGAGGTCTAACGTGGGAGAAGTAGCTCATTTCTTTCACTTTGTCGTCGCACTTTCCTTATTTTCTTTTAACAGAACTCATTTTACGATTAGCTTGACCTGTTATTTCCCAAATATGTTCATTCCACGATAGATCATAACTAAGTCTAATTCCTAAATATTTCACAGTCTCTAATTGGGTACCCCGAATGATATAGCTATGTTGTGGGGAGTTTTTTTCTTTTCCAGAAATTCATTACTACGCATTTTTTCAAATATTATGCTAACTGCCACGGATCGCACCACGTTTGGATAGCAGCAAGGTCGTTCGTTAGTTAATGCCTATCTTTACAGGAACGGAGTTTCCTGTAAAATACTGCGTCGTCAGCAAATAATCGTGGCTTACTGTGTACCACTTCACCTATGTCGTTTTCATAAAGAAGGATAGGCGTGGGCCTATGACACTACCCTGAGAGACACCAGAGGTGACTCCAACCTCGTTGGAGACTGCACCGTCTAATACTACTCTTTGAACGCGGTCGCTCAAAATTTCTTTTATCCAGGACATGACATCTTCATCAAGGCCGTAAGATTACAATTTTAATAATAACTTTCCGCGGGGGACTTTATCAATTGCTTTTTTGAAATCAAGAAAAATCGCGCCTACTGGAATGTTGTCCTCTCCAGAGACTAAAATATCGTGGGCGAATTGAATATTGGCGTTGCATTAGCAATTTTCTAGTAATTAGGTACTTCGTGCGGTGTGATGGATTTGCTGAATATTAACTGCAAGTGGGGTGTAATTTCTAAGGCTAGTTCTCTATATACGCAAAAGGGGATTTCGTCTGGACCAAGTGATTTACTTGGACTGAGCGATTTCAATATATTTTCTATTCCGTGCGCACTAATGTCAATAGGCAGCCTCTTTCGTATGCAGAGATTGTCAACGGTCTAGGATGAGTTCTCAGAAGGCTCGGTGAACACGCTCTTGAACTAGAAATTTAATAAATTGGCTATATCGGAATTGTTTGTCAACACATCTCCGTT
This sequence comes from Ischnura elegans, assembly GCF_921293095.1. NCBI lineage: Eukaryota > Metazoa > Arthropoda > Insecta > Odonata > Coenagrionidae > Ischnura > Ischnura elegans. The sequence goes on from NC_060247.1 coordinate 122,014,317, forward strand.
ATCGTTTCTCAGCGAACATACGGTAGATATTTTCCCTTAACTTCCCGAACATAAGACCAAAATGCCTTTGGGTTATCCCGTAACTGCTCTGCTAGTGTGTCTTTTTTAAAATTCGCGAATTCATTCCAGAACGCTTCATTCGTGGCAGCTTGGGACAACTTATATTTTTTAATTATTAACTCGCGTTCATTAGCGGATAAATCCGTGCTGACTTTTTCCATTTTAGCATGGCGCGCTCTTTGTCGCCTCAATTATTTTCTAACTTCCGCGTGATACCATCTCGGTTCGCTATCTTCCTTTATTTTTGTTTTTAATAGGTATATAGCTTTACTATTCCCGAAGTTACAAGCGAAAGAAAAGCTTTTTAAGTACTCTCTACATTTAACTTTATTATTGATTCTTGAAGCGAGGGGAAGCATCTTTCCGATGACTCTTAAACCCATGAAAATCAGCTCTTTTAAAAATGAAAACTTTCAGTTCCTTTTTTTAATTTACAGCGGTATTTAAAGAAAACTTTGCAGTTAGGTACTACCCTATAGTCACTAATTCCTTCGACATGGCTCACGTTCATTACCTGATGAGGTATATTTGTCCATATTAAGTCAAGAATACTTTCTCCTCTGTTAGGTACGGATACTATTTGAAACAATGCATTTGATGTAAAAGTGTGCATTAACGCCTCAAAAATCACTTTATCTCTCCCACCAGGAATGAAGCAAAATGTCTCCCAATCCATAGAAGGTACGTTGAAATCTCCAGCTACGATCAAGTTTCTTTCAGAATACTTGCATACTATGCTGGGTTTCAAAATCCAACATAGATGTTATATCTGCGCTGGCTGGTCAATAATACGAGCATACTAATATGATTTTGGATTTTGGACATTAAATTGAACACCACAAAGATTCAACGCTGATCCCTGTTACAGATTCCGCTTGTCTGACGATTGAATTTTTACAGCTATATATACTCCGCCCCCAGCTCGATTAATTCTATCTTTCCGATAAACGGTGAACGCTTTTGGGATGATCTCACAGTCTGAATCATCTGTTAGCCAATTTTCTGTTCCTATAATAACGTTACTCTTCGTACTATGAATTAAACGGTGGAATTCCGGTAATTTATTCCTGAAACTACGGCTATTAACCACTGCCACGATTATTACTTCGGAACTAGTATTATTGCCATTCGACACTTTTTTGATTCGTAATCAGATGTTAAATCACGCGATGAAAGCCCGGAGACCATGATCACATCCCCTATTAACCACGGATGGCTTCGCAAGAAGACTGACAGATATCACTACCTGCATCATGTAACATACAAGCCTAATACTTTTTTCGACTGTTTATCACAGGGACAAGTACAATCTACTCAGCACAACTTCTGCTAGGCCTGCTCACTTTCGATGGTGAATCTTCCCAGGAAGGAACTCCCATCAATGAAAATACGCGCCTCACGGTCAGCGGGAATGAAAAAAAACAACGAAAAATTTGACTGACTGCGTCATTCACTGTCTCAGAGATCCAAAATCAATGTCAACACCAATCTTGATGACCCAATTTTTTTTCACTTGATTCACATGATTTGTCCAGTTCGTGTTGATTTAAAACATGAGAAACGGAACCCACAAGTGGTGACACAGCAAATGATAATTCTCACCACACGATTTCCAAGAAAGATATCTTTTGATTAAAATTAATGCCATAAAATTTAACCAAATAAAATAAGTGGTTTAAGGAATTTAACTTACGGTTATAAGCAAGAAAATTTTCATTTCTATACTAGTAGTGGGTTTTGGCAAATTGAAAAGAGGAATTTTGACTCAGTTGTTAGTTGGTCTTACTCATCTTTTGAAGGGATTGAGTGAAAATTATTCTAGGCTTATGATTCTTTGAATTCCTTTTACAACGCAGCGTATGTCTACTTAAGATGAAGAACTTAATTTTATTGGCAACTACACTGATGTAGATGATATCTTAAAAGACTTCGCCGGTACCTGATTCGAATGCAGCGCAACCAAATCGAAGACTCCACAAACGATATCTAACCCTGCACCAGCAATTGTAGCAGGCTAATGAACTCGGCAAGTCGAAAGCCGACGCCAATTTGTCGCTTTCAATGTCTTTGAATTCACCCACGCCCATCCACTTGGCGGGCGCTGGAGATGTTTTGTATTAACGAGGTAAGGTACCCTTTCAGCCTCGTGTTGAAAGTGCTTTTGGTTTTCCTTCAGCACGCTGAAGAGGGCTACTTTGTAGCCGAAATACGTATACGTGTGGTTCCTCGACCCCTTGCCGATCCTCGACGACGCTCTCTTTGGAGCAATTATTTCTCCCGGAAGATTGAAACCATCTGTATGTGAGTGAATGCGTGAGTGACTGCTTATTGAGTGCGTGTGTTTCCGCAAATCACTGGCTATCCCTAGCAGGCCTATCCTGTGAAGATTCCCGGTTTTCTGTGGAACAAGAATCCTTAGTGGAGGTCCCTACGGCCTCCACAAAGGATCTTATTTTGTACGTTTGTTGTAAGTGAATGTGTGTGTGATTTGGGCTTTCCGGTTGAGAGGCCTGCTTGGTTCCTGCGGTGAATTTCTCCCCCTTCCCGCACACCAACAGTGACAATTTTGACTTGCAAGGCGGACGAGCCGTGGGAGAATTATACGGCAATCTGAGTATTTTCCTTTCTATAGAGTGCACAAACGTCCCCTAGGTCCTCCATTTCCGGGATAGTATGAATTAAAAAGCAATAAATGCTTAAATGTATACAACCCGCGATACGACAATAATCATCGTAAGTCCTAAGATTGGTTTTAAGCGGTTCTCCATTCCGCTCTCCTATCCGCTAGCATTTTAACAGTGACGTATTACTCCCCTTTTCCACCCTTTTAACCGGTTCTATGCAATTAATTCGGGGCCGTCTCTAGCCCTTCCTCCCGTCAATCTACGACTGTATTCATCAGGCCATATTGCCTCATACTGTGGCCGACTTAGTAGTCCCGTCTCCTCATTGAGTATCGTAGAAGATTCCTCTTTTCTCCCACTCTTATGAGCGCTTTCTAATAACTTACTCTGTCGATCCATTTTATCTCATCATTCTCTGGTTGCACCAATTTTCGAATACAGTAATATAATGGCAACTTGGACTGATTCACATTTATGAAACCTGTACTTTCTATCGAAAAATCTCCAGAAATGAGGTCCATTGGACAATTGAGAAAAAAAATATTTCTCAAAATTTTATTTTCAACCACACAGCTAAGTTATAAACCGAACTTGTGGCGAAACTTTTGTGCCTTTGAAAAATTATTCTTCGAATCATCATACTCATATAACTATAATGGAAAGCCTACTGCATTAACACGATGCCGACTCAAGGCCTGACATTGGAAGTTCTCATTACGAGTTCTCTGAAGTCATTGCACGGGAACGAACCAGTTTTCTAGTGTCAACGATCAAATTGAATTAAACACGCAGTGGCATTATTTGCAGTGATATTGCGGCTGATCTTTTATATATTTTACGTTCGTCATCACTCCTCGATGGACTACAGCGTTAATTGTAAGAAAACATGCTTCGACGGATCGGCCAATTTACGAGAGAAAGTAAATTGAAGTTCTGAAGTTGGATTTATTTTATAGCATGAGCTGCAAAATCCCTGTAAAATTAAACGTTTCCCATATCTCCTATACGTTTGCCTTCAATTATGTAGTAATAAAACTATTGTGGAAGATGAGAATGTTGTTCAAATCTCCCTCCCAATAATACCACGGAAAATACCAAAACTCCATTTCCGAACTGCGGAGAAAGTGGCGCCGCACTATTCGTTGCAATCCGACCCTACCTTCCCTTGTGAGATACAATCACTTTTTAATGTCAAAAGAAATGCCGAATCAGCCTGCACCCGCATTGCCGCTGTATGCGAATATAGGCTATCAATAAGGCCAATCACCAGACGGCACTTGCCGGCAAGAATACAAACGACCTTATTGCCATCGCTAACTTTTAAATTTGAACCCTAAACGCAAGGGACAGAAATGACAATCTTAACCTCAATCTTCACTTAGCATTAACTTTCATGAGAGTCGTCGCGATATCACTGAGTCGAAACTCCTTCAGGCCAGGTATCGGAACATATCGAAACGTGACGGAAACGGAGTCATTGTCCGCAACTGAATGATAAAATAAATTAGCCGGAATTAGAGTTTGCTGGGTATTTTTAGCAATACTTATAGCAACTGCGTACATATCTACTGCGGTCTCCATGTCTTCCGCCACGAGGCAAAATCAGCTGCGATGACTGGCATGTATGTATAAAGAGTGACATCAATGTAGGTGGCCGCCAACCGAGAAAAACAATCGATCCCGTGACGACAGGCGGACGCAATCTCACCACGACCCAGCGAGTCAAGGTCGCCGAGATACCATAAGGTTCAAGGATTTCGGACCAAAACGCTTTTACAAGTTCCTCAACACGGTGGGCATTGCTCGAATTGATAGAAAAGTGGCAAAAATATTGGGCAGCTTCGCGACATTATCAGATATCCCCACGAATGACACTCTGTCCACTGATTAAAATTTTAAAAAAATACAGCATTATAAACGTTTATAAAACAACGTTCCTCTCATAAGCTAAAGAGAATAAAATAATTATGTTTTGAGCCTGACTATATAAATTGCTTCAAATATAACGAAACCCCTAAATCAGGAAAATCGAATCACGGAAGTCGGGCATGGACAATGACAGCAGCGGAGAAAAAGGGTGTAGGCTTAAGAAATGTGGTGCCATAGAAGATGCTCATGATCAAATGAATTGGTTGAATAAGTAACGAGTAATTCCAAAGAAGAGGAGCAGAGACTTGTGAAAACCCTGATAGAATGACGGAACAACAATATAGGTCATACCTTGAGACATAGTGGCCTGATGAAGATAATAATAGGACATTTTAATTTTTTTTAATTAACGCCTGGTTCCATAACAACCCCGCCACAAGCCTACGGAAGAGGCTTACGGTGTACTTAGAACACGTAGATGTACGCATCCCATTCGCAAAGGGCAAAAATTATAGACTTCATAGACCCGAGACCTTGGGAAGTGTCGTTCATTACTTTCCGAGGCGCATTTTTGGTATGCAATGCAGCTCAGCGATAATGCGTATGAGGTCTGACATGTGCAAATAAGTGACAACCAACATCCCTCAATTATTATTAAAAATTGTCAGTAAATCTGGTGAAATATAAACTTTCATTGGAGGTATTTTATTTGAAGGAGGCGGCCGACAGCTGAGGTCGTTTAGCAAAAATATGGACATTTCATATTTTTGCTAAACAAATCGCAAAAAAATCGAAGAATCCGGTGACAGAGGACGCTGTAGGTCGACACCACGAGGACATCACGCCAGCGACACCACTTACGCTACGCGCTAGGTTTATCGGACCAAGGGGAAATGATAAATTCTCATCTAACCACGCGTCTTCCACTATCTGTGACGCAGGCGGAACATATCTCACTCACATTAAATTTCATTAAATAATAACTCTTTACTTGAAGACGTATCGCGTTAGAATGTCCCAGAACGATTACTTAGAAACAAGACATACGCTTTAAAAATTGGTGTGGCAATCGGCTGATGAGAATTTCTTAGTCCTCCAAACCGCAACATTTCACTGACGTTTAATGAAAACGAAAAAAGAAGCGCTGATGACTTATGAGATGGAATACGAAGGATTTCAGACTTTCCTAATGAATTGATAGTAAGAATAGTTTGGACAATAGGTTTTACAGCGTATACAAGAGTTGATTTTTTCCAAAATTTCGAGGTTTTAGTCTCCCACGTCTTCAGACTGATCAGTCCAGCCTAGGGCAGATCAGACTGAAGCCGATGGCAGACAACGGATGGAAGACTTACTGATCAGCCCTGAGCTACGCTAGTCAAGATAAAGAAAATGGCCCACCACACACTCGAAATGTTGGAACAAATCAATCATTAGCCTAAGTATAGATGGAAAAGTGTAGGTTGAAATCGATTTTTCGAGCAATCGAATTTTAATCAAAATTAAATGGTCGAATTTCCAACAATAATCGAACTTTAGACCAAAAGATCGATTAATCGAAAAACATCGACGGTTCTTTTGTGAAAAATAGAAGTGATACGAAAACATGTATATTATTCATTCGAAAAACACTCAAAATATAAATTTGAGCAGTAGAAAAAAAAAATTTTCTACTGCTAGATTTTTCCGTCACCACCTTGGACCCAGGGGAAGTGCGACAACTTTTCTACTGGAGAAACCTTCGTCACATTCCCTACCAATGTAATGGTTAGTGACGTGTTACTGTGATGATCCTTTGGTTACCTCGGATCCTTCAGGTAGCTATGCATCCCTCACGTCACCTTGTTTCGCGAAAAAATGTGTCCTAGTGATCTTTCATGTTGGACTATTGCATTGGGAACTTCGTTTAGTTTTTTTTTATAAGTTCCTATGTTCCACACGCCTATGTCGGTAGGATAAAATAGGAGACATGGCCCACAAAGCAATTATCAGATAAAAAAACGTCCACTAAGCCAAGGTTGTTTTCCATATAGAGAGGCGAAAATACGATATTCCGAACGCACTCACAGCTAGATCGTTTTTGTTTGCAAACTAAGAAAAGTTCACAATTTTCCGGTGACGGTCCGCCTCCATCGACAGTCTTCTCTTGATCCCCGTACCTGCGCGCCGCAAATCAATTATCCAGAATCTCTTCGATAGCACAACTGTCCCTTGCTGATATCATGCACAAAATTAAACTTAAGCCCATTTTCAAAATGTTACCCTCCTAGAGAGCATTACGTAAAAATACTCTTCCCTTAGAGGCAACCGAGAAAAAACTGAAATAATGTGAGATAATGGCGACGATTTAAATCGTCGACTCTCACGAAATTTTCAGCACCTCTTAGATATCTACGAAGTAACTTTTACCGGTTTGACAAACTAACCGCGGACGGGCCCAGACCAAGGGGCAATGATGTAAAACCGACCAACCTGGCGGACCACAGCCATTCCTCGTTCTTCCTCCAATTAATTCTGGATGAGGCGTGGATATCTAAGGACCGCGCAATCGCTAGACATGCTACTTTGTGCTATCGGAGCAGACGCTTTCGAATCACTGACTCTTCGGCTCCCTCGATGGGCGTGGGAGCCGATGATGTCCCAGAGCATAGGTCTTACACCTTCTTTAAAACAAGGGCCAAAAATCGATTTCACATTTGCATGAGGGCCATAATGCTCCACGTCACTTTACCACTACATCAACAAAATAAAAAAAAAACATAATTTCAAAATTCTAAAATATTTTTTGGTTAAAAAGTTCAATGAAGCGATGCGATTTTTCACATTATTTATTTTCGACGTGTCGCTCGCGGGCGCGGCGACAGTTAAATATTTTCTCTAGCCCGTAGGGGCCGCAAGAAATTAGTCGGCGGGCCACGGGTTGTAGGCCCTCGCCCTAAAGAAAAATTTATAAGCGTTAGCGAAAGACCAATAGCAAATCATCTCTTTGCCCGCACCACTAATAAAAGAGGAAGACTTTTTCCAAATCCCACTGGGCTAATACAATGTGCTTGCAATACAACACGATCAACGTGCGTCCGAATATGAACTTCGGTATGGTATGTGGAGAAGGCGACAAAAAACGTAGGTTATATGCCCCGTGAGGGTAGGGTAAGGGAGTGAAGGGTGGAGAGAAACCTGGCGACGGCATTAGCCTGGCTTAGCGGACGGAATGCACATCAACATACTACACAGCAAGCCGCCTCAATAGACGTGTGGCGGGAAGTGTTTGCAAACCAGCTGTTTACGAATAAATAGGAAATGCTCTAACGACGTTCCACCTAGCGTTTATTAAGGTCCTTAATCGTTCTCGGGAAAAACGAATTCCCGTACCTTCGGCAAAATATCTCTCTTAATTCATCGGTTCTGTCGGAGCTGGATACAGATACAGTGGCGTTCCAATATGATGTTCTCCGTGTCGCTCTGAAAGATACCTATTCTCAATTGCTCAAGAAATCTAAGCCTATCGCGCAGACTCTGACTCTCTAGCGGCTCTCAGCCTAATTCGTGCAAAAACAGTGTGACGCTTTCTGTATGCCCGAAACAGTTTTTTTTCTATTCAATTAATCTATTAACCATGTACTGCTTACTCCTTAGTCCTCTCCATGAGTACCCTTTTAAGCAAGGGTCAGACAAATCATGAATAATTAAGTGATGGTGATGCACGGATAATAATGAACGATAAATAATCTGGCAAATTCAATTAATTTCACATCTGCTGCGTCATCGAGCCATGCATCAAGGATATTATACGCGCAATGCAATGCTCGCTGAGTGAAAATTAAAAGCACAGCCCGAAGTATAGCTTGGGAATAGTAATGCTGATTTCACATAGCTTTAGGTACGCAATCCAATCCAGAACAACGCAAAAAAAATGCTCAACATCAAGTGACAAACGCCGGAGTCTCTTTGTAATTCCTAGTTCAAACGACAATGAACAATAGGCTTCTGCCTACTATAAGACTGCCAATCTCATACTAAGAACGTACGTGATGACGGACACACAACTTATTAAGTCAGACGAGAAACGCGAAAGTTGTCCAGTAAATCGCTTTTTTTTAAATAGGACAACGCATATTAGAACTATTTATCCAAGGAAACGAGTCTCACAACGCAACAACCGCCTTTATAAAACCTTCACTCAAAAGGCATAGACACTTCGTACTTGGGAATTTAGGCTCTTGTCACACTCTGAGCCAAACGCTTTCAACGCAGTGCAATGCATTTAACCATAATCTAGGAGGCACAAAATGCACATCTTCGAGGTTTTTTTGTCACATTAGATACTTCGAAAGATATTTTTTCACCCTCAATTTTAAATTATATCCTTCAAGTTATAGTGACATGATGTTGGAGACTTGTTTTGAGTCACATGTAACAGTAATTTTTGCTAAAAACAAAGGAGTAAAATGAAGTTCTCATCTTTTAAAATGACCGTTTATGCCAAAGTCGGATTTAAATAGCTTTCGGAATTCACAAATTGAAAAAAGTCACTCCAAATGAGATATACCTATTAGGATACTGAATAAACGTGAGAGCGCCAAAAAAGAAATGCACGACTAGGTACCTAAGAAGGAAAGATGCACGCATAAGATAGAAAGGTATCTAAGGCCTTGTTCGAAAGTGCCAATCACCAAGTTGACTTGATTTAGATTTTACCAGATGACATCAGACAATACCACTAACGGAGAAGATATCTAACGGTCATCGACGAGAAATAAAAATTATAATGGCATTTCATATAGTATCCATAGTATTCGTTATAATATACTCGTAATTTTCCCATAAACTTTAACTGTACAACTTGTTCCACATGTTTCATTTTCAAAAAAATTGTTAAAATGATTGTGATTGGTTTGTAAAATTCCTAGTAACGCGATGTCATTTATTTATTCTTTTTTAGTCTGTATAAGTTAACAATAAATGTTATTTTCAAAATTATTTACCTGTCGTGGTTAAACAAGTACCCATAGAACTGAAAACATTAACTTGGAGATTGCCGCTATATGCCTCCTCTGTTGGCACTTAAATTGTTGGGGTAGTTTGTCAGAAGAAACTGTTGACCTTCGTCATCAAGTGAAGTCGAAATCTAGTTTAATTGAATAGATAGCGATTCCGAAGGCGACTTATGCAAGGAACTATAGAAGTAGAACAAAGTTTGCGGGTATTACCCATACAATACTCCTCCTTGATTACGTTAACCTTCGACTAAAAAACTAGGCGATTAATAGGTAACAAATATGTAAAGATAAGAGTGACAATCCCTATTACACAATTGTGGATGGTAGCAGTGTTACGCAAAACGTACTCTTACGATGATGCAAAGATAACATCAAAGGAAATAAGATCGATTTCAAATTACAATATGGGCAATGAAATGAATTGAAATGCCTTGGAGGGCATCAACAGGTTTCTGCCAAAGCAGGTTTCAATACAGTACTACAATTTAATTCCACTCGAGGCTCATGATTGCATACTCCAGGCGTAATTATGAAAGCCATGACGCATTGAAAAAAAAAGAGTCAATTTTGAGCAGGTAACGGAAACGGATCATGAGAGTGCATTCTTGAGTAATTTTGAATGATCTTTGAGGCCAAGTGAGAATATAGAAACATTCAAACATACTCGCACATGTTCGAGAATTTAAAAAAAAATAAAAGGATTAAAAAATCAGTTAGAGAAGATGTTGCGCAGTCGAATTCAACAGCATTGCAACGAACTGAGCAGCACCACTTACGCCGCAGTTCGGAAATGGAACTTCGGTATTTCGTAGAAGGTACCTTTGCAAAACATTTCCACCCCCCGCAATATTTTTATTGCTACCTCATTATAGGGAAGTGAATGCGGGATATGTGAAATGTATAATACCAAATGAACGGTTTAGCTCATGCTACATAATAAATCCACCTTCAGAACTTCAATTTACTTCCTCTCGTAAATTGTCCGATCCGTCGAAGTATATTTTCTTGCAATTGACGCAGTAGTCTATCAATGAGAGATAACAAACGTAAAATATGTAGAAGATCTGCCGCAATATCTCTATAAATAATGCCGCTGCGTGTTAAAATTCAGTCTTATTTAGTGGCAACAGAATACTGGTTCGTTCCCGTGCAATGACTTAAGGAAACTCGTAATGAGACGCATCTTCTATCAGTGAGTGAGTTGGCAAAGTGGTAATGCAGCAGGCTTTCCACTGTAGTTGTACGGGTATTTATTTTATTTTTTTATTTTTTTTATTTTATCTTCAAACCACCGGATACAGCTCTTATTGGCCATTTTACACCGGGGTGTTTAACAAGTGTAACAAGTAAATGTACACAAACGACCATGCCCTGGATCGGGGAAACCTACCCAGGCGGGACTCGAACCCGCGACCTCTAGTTTGGCAGGCGAGAACGTTACCCCGCCGCCACCGAGGCCGGCACCGAGGGTATGGTGGTTCAAACCAAACACAGCCGCATTTATGGAATTACTTTCCAAAGGACAGGAAAAAAGCAAATCAGGGACAATGGAAAGAATTTTTCTTTTATTGCAGGATTTATTTCCTACTGCAATTATCTTCAGCGTGATAAAAGACAAAGATGTAGCCAGAAAAAAATGAGGATAACACTTACAATTAGAAGCGTAGGAGAGCAATATATCTGTACTAAGAAAGAGGCTTATGATCAATAAATCAAAAGTCCAGAACAAACACTTCTGACACAAATAATACGAATATAATGTAATCATTTAAGCCCTTACACAAGAGATATGTCTAATCTAATGAAAAACAATGCCTTCAAACGCATTTCATTTTCTATGACCGAGATCGGGATACAAGTTATCGGGAAGTTTTTACAATTACTAAATTAAAGATGATTCCACGGAAAGATTTAAAAATGAAATGCAAAATAGTAAACCAAAATTCCAAAAAAGTAGATCTACCTCTCAGTAGCGCTTCTGAACTCGCGATTTAGATCCACTCAAGAAATAATGGAATGTTCATAGAAATTCGATTCGTAATGATAATACATCTATGCACATTGTTATTAAACGAATTTCATTTTTCGGGAAAATACTTACTTTAGGGATTAAAGAACTGACCTTCATGAGATTCATTTTCCCTTCACGCGGGACACCTCTCGCAAAAAATATAACATGAAAAATGAAATAATGAAAGCCCAACTACCAACAGCTGAAAGAAATCAAACCAAGGGTTGAAAAATTGCGGAAAATTACGTTTGGCATAAGGTGCACTCTCTAATCAACTTGAGAGCCGAAATTAAATCCACTTCTAACGTAGATTAAGAAATTAAATGTAATTAAGAGTTGAGAAATTGACTTTGGGACTTCCACTGCTTCTCTTGGCACAAACATTTCATTATAAATTTTGGGGTGCATGAAGACATGCAACAGATAACTAAGTCCAATTTTTTGTCCATCTTATGGCATGACCAATAATAAATATTAGTGCAGTACCGCACAAGAAATCCAAAGAAAAATAGTCTTCCCGGAAACTGTATTGTTTCCACGAAAGTTATTTTTCCCTACAAGGGCTTCTGTTCAAGTGAATACCGATTGGATGTAATTAAAAAAATTGATTGTTTTCAATCCATTAAGAAATAGTCTGCCTGTTAGGTTAATGAAAAATCGCATAAATATTTTTTGCAAATAAAATTGAATAATTCTAATACATCGTTTTCCATTAAGTCTTTTATGAAAATACATAACTTCCACATAAACGAAATATACAGCTCACGCAAAGAAGAGTGTAAGGAAGATGGTAAAGATGGAGGGAGGAAAAACGGTTGACGGAGATTGGTAGTGCTTTAGTGGGCGCGGTTGATCCCTGGTGCAGAAATGCCCAAATGCACGCCTGCTTCACGTTCTTAAGCTCTAGGGCAGGGGTTCCCAAACTTTTTTGTACCACGCCCCCCCCCCCCCCCCCCCGCTACACATATCAGCTTCCCATTTTACAATACCCTATTTCCACGGTGCCGTACATACCAACTCCTACTTGTACAATTACATGTTCTCGTACAAGTATGTGCCTACTTGATACGGTGAGTAGGTAGATTTTTTTGTTCACTGTTGAATGCGGTAACGCAGAATGGAAAGATTCAATAATTGTACGTATGATGAAAATTAAAACAAGTATTACATGAAAAACGAATATAATTACCTGTAACCTTCTTTGATAAAGTTTACAACTTTATTGAAACTTTACAAAAACAATTATGAAAACTTAGAAAGATCTGAGGTCTGAGATCTTCAAAGATCTTCAGAGAGACTTCAAAGATCTGAGGAAATTATTTTTGTAATTTTTTTATTTATTTCATTTGGGTGTCGCGCCCCCCCCCCCCTGAAATTCTCCACGCCCCCCCAGGGGGGCGCGCCCCCCAGTTTGGGAACCCCTGCTCTAGGGGGTGGCAGAGAAAAGGCCTATATTCCCGCTTCAAAAGTTTCATCAAATAAAGAGTTGTGTGAGGAGGCATGGATGGCGAAAAGAGGAGAGCCAGAAAGGAAGGCTACACCACGGTTTCTTGGTGGTGTAACTTTTACTTGTACCACTTCTTGTTTTCAATAAAGCGACCCGGGTTTCGATGCACATTCATCATCATCAAGCGTATGTTATCATGTATTTATATTATTCTTATTACATATTTTTTAATAACCAGGACAACGCTCTCATAAACGAATATCTTGGCCCTTCCTTTCCCTCATTTTGTCGTCCGTTTCAAAATTCATCTCTTTTTCCGTAAGGTAATTAGGTCACAATATTAAGTTAAATACATAATAATTTACGCCTGAAGACGATGATTACTCATCGAAATCTGGGTCGCTTTATTAAAAAAAGTAGTGGTACAAGTACAAGTTATCCCAACAAGAAACCTTAAAATGGAATACCACATAGTTAAAAATGAGTTAAGAGGATTTTTTGAAAGATACACTATTGCAAGAGGAGCGATGCCCATTCATTCGAATGTCAAGGAGGTGGTGGATGAGTCGATGTAGAAAGCGGGTATGCAGCGCGTATATACCACAAAGCATAAATACTGCTATGCCAGAAGTGCTCCGCTTTCTACATCGGCTTTTCGACCGAAATCAATCACGAAACGAGAAATAGAGGCTGTCGCTCGAAGCATTGTAAAAATAAGAATTTTTTGCGCTAGCAAAAGGTGCACGGGGTAAAAAAAAGGGGTCAATGATTAAACTTCGATTTCAGCGTGTCCATTTAGCGCCGTGTCCGGAACACTTCAATTAACAGAAATCACCGCGGCAATAAAGTATTTCATAACTCCGAGAGTCTTCGGCCTAGTTTCTCCCGCGTGCCCGAAATAGACAGCAGGAACAAGATTCGCCTAGCGACCTTGACTCGCTAGATCAAAAATAGGCTTTTTGGGCAGTCAGTAGCGCTGATTCCAAAGCTTCCGCTTCATGAGACTTAAAATCAACGAAAGGAAACTCATTAAAAATCTACCTCATGAATAATGAAACAGTTGACTCACAAAATTAATCTCCAATATCAATCTCTGTATCTCAAGCCATCCACCCCAGACATTTGAATAAAAAATGGACTAGCATATGATGCAAGAAAAATAGAGAGGCATTCTCGCGATTTGAAGGTACTAGGTTTTTGGGGTCAATATGCACCGATGTCCTACCATCGAATTGATTGATTTATTATTTACCACCTTTCCTTGGACTATTACGACGATATCAGGACACGAAAGGCAGTGATATATATATATATATATATATTATGCCAGCGCCTTGAGGTGCTGTAAAGTGAGGTGTTTCATCGGAGGAGGCTGGAAACTCGGCCTTGATATCATCGCTCCGTTGGGAGGAGGAATGCAATAAGATCGATGCGACGCTATTTTGACGAAAATCACATCGGAAGCGACCTTCGCGAGAGGGTGCAGAGAGTACGGACGCAGGAAAGGGACGGACAAAATGACTCGAAAAAAAATCAGGTGTGCGAGTGCGATAAAGGCGGAAGGAAATAAATTGGGACGTCTTTATCTGGCATCCCATTGGCGACGGGAAAAAAATATACACTAAATGGACCCATGCCAATGAAAACATAGATCAAAACGGAATCACAGTAAGCATAAAATAATAAGAACTATTGGATTAAATTTGCATCATCAAGTAAAATACTACTACGACGCTCGAGTCGTACGTGTGGTCAGTGACTACGAAGCACTGCAAAGAGAGTTCGCATCGATTGAGTAAATGATCGATCTTGATTTGATCAGTTAGAGCATTTGAAAACATTGAACATAGCTATGGTTATATCCTGAGAGGCAACTGCGTAACCAGCTAATATAGCGATAGTTATTTTTAAGTTATTTTAAAATAAGGAAAGGACAGTTAAAACACACTGGAAACCCCCTTATTTCTTTTTTTAAGTCACATTGAATGTAAAGTCACTCACTTGGTGATAAAACCCGAAGGTTGGTTTGAATAGGTGAGGGTACAGCTCACACCAAACTGATTCACAGGAATACGAATGTCACACATTTAGAGAACCATTTCCTTTCCCTAGGTCACCATACACTTCGTGGATTTATGATTATGAGTTTCCAAAGCCTTCACCCGCGACTTAAACACGGGACCCCTCCATCAGCAGCCAACTGCTCCCCCCACAAGGCTACCACGCAACCAATAGTGGAAAAAAGGAAGAAATTTCCAGAAATCCCTGAATCTACCTTCAACAACCCCTTCCCCTACCATGATGATATATGAACTTCATGCGCTCTAGGCGGGACACGCATCAACCTGAGTGTCTCCGCCGCAAGTTATTCTCCGCACACAAAACTCTGAGACACCAACACGACTCATACGTTAAGAACTTTGAAGAATTTTCTAGAAAAAAATGAACATTCCAACGTAGAAAAGTGGAAAATTATTTGTTTCACTAATCCAAAAAAGAAAGGTCGGTAGGAGAAAAGTGCCTACAGGAGTTACATAAAATGAAGGAAAAGATGGCGTTAAAGGGATGGATTCCATTGACAGCGAATCACCAATACTTTCCAATATACCAACCAATAAAAATACCAATAATTTCCTATTTTATTTAATCGCCTAAATCGAAAAAGTATTACTCCTGGAGTAGATACGTATTTCACGCTTTAATATTTTTAAATGACGATATCTATTTTTCGCGATTAAATGAAAAGTGAGAATTTCCAAGCGAGCGAAAACGCGACGGCTAAGTAAAAATGCTCGGAAAAGCCCGCATGATGCCATTCTAGTTCCGTCTGCCGCTGCGTGAGGCAACCTTGGTGCGTGGCTATGAGCGCCAGTACGATGCAGGCTGCTAGCAGGTAGCCGAGTACCCTGCTAGCAGGTAGGGCTTGGCTCAAATAAGGATTATTAATACCCTATCAAGCGAAGGAAACTTTCCGACCATTGGCAATTTTAAGAGGTGATTATTAAGAGATGTTTCCATGAGCTCTATGCTTCATGAATGCATTGGTAATCTCAGACGATGTAAAACTTCTGACTACTCGTACAGCATCTGGGTCCCTGTGACGTCACGTGGAAGGGCATAGCATGGCCGCCAATCTGGTCTTTTTCAAATGAGGTTAAAATTGACCATTGCCAATCGTCTAAACTGGGATTTCTAAAACCAAATAATTTTTATATTATGAATACACTCATGGTGGGTAACGATTCGCAATCAATGCCTTCCGTTTTCTTTGATGAAGGAAACTACCCTATTGAGAAGACGACTGAAAAGGACAATACGAAACACCGGAGGAGGTGAGGGACACACGAAAGAAAAAAGGGCCCCCTCGACACTGGGATATCTCCTTTTTTACGCATATTGTAGGGATTCGTCAGTTTGATGAAGATGAAATGGATCGAACGAGTAAGTAATGAGGTAGTGCTAAGAAGAGCGGGAGAAAAGAGACTTTAAAAATCCTTTAGGAGAAGACAAAATTAGTTGGTCACGTTATGAGGCCTGATGAAAAAAAATAGTAGAAGGGCAAGGAACGGCCCAAAAAGTGTTACATAGAGCAGATTATAAAAGGATATTAAAGGGAAGAAATGCGTCGCTATGAAAAGGTTAGCGGATAGGAGAGAGGAATAGAGAGCTGCGTCAAACCAATCTTAGGAATGTTGACTTATGATGGTGGGTCGGTTTGTTTCTCAGGTTCACGGTACCAACGGTTCTATAATCTTCAACTAAATTCTACCCCGGAAGCCGTCTAAATAGTCGTGTGGCGGGGGGCTGGGGCGCAGCTAGGAATTAACGCTAGGGGGGGTTTCGGGCTCAAATAATTCTGGGGAGCCTGGGGGTATTGCATACCCGCCAGGGTAAGCGGGAGGAGCAGGGGCCCTCCTCCAAAAAAATTAAGATACATGGTTCAAAATGGTGAGTTTTACGGCTTTCTGAGGGATATTTTATTAATCCTTACAGTATTCTACAAGTAATATTAATGCAATTAAGTAAAATATATTAAACTTGAAAATTTCTCTGAGCTCTGGGGGGGGGGTTTATCCCCCAAACCCCCCCCCCCCCTCGCTGCGCCACTGGCAACAGCCGATAACAAAAAAGAGCCAACGTATACTAATTCCCACCAAACATTTATTGAATCCTTTAAAAATCGGAGGAAATTCGAACTCGTATGCGTGAAAACATATTTTTTAATTTACCATTTCCGTTGGACCTAGAAATATAGTGAGGTTCTCAGATGATGTTCTCCTTATCGCTCTGAAACATATCTATTCTTAATCGCTCAAGAACTTTAAGCCTAATAACACATAGGCTCCGAGTCTATAGCGGCTCCCAGTCAAACTCCAATAAATGCTGAGTAACTTTCTGCTCGCTCAGAGTAGTTTTTGACGAAACGCTTAGCTTTTCTTTGTATTCCAGCAAGTCCACGGAATAAATCTTCCTTCGAAAGTTCCTAAGCACCTTGAACAGGAAACAGAACCGAAGCTAAAAACAATTGTAGCCTAAAACAATTAGTGCCAACGATTATGCGTAGTAAATTTTCACTCACTGAAAATGAAGGTTTACGATTAAGCCTGGTTAAATGTTGTTTAAGTACTTAAAATAAAAATTTAAAACCGTAAAAAGGAGGTATGAATGTTGCTATATTTAAATTTGAACTCCCACCAAAAAATTTATCATGGCAAATAAATAATTAACCATATTCACGAAATTCAAAACTTTGCAGAATACTCTTTCAACACCCATGTACCTACCCTAAATTCGTTGAAAATGGCCCTAATACATTATCGCAACAGCCCTTATGACACAGGTCCTTAGTAAAGCATAATAATATTAAACAAAATGGTCAGCGAGCTCCTGCTATAATGATATTGATAAGAGAACTTGTATACTTCTACCTGTCTGGTTCATTCATTACCTAGTTTGCTCTTTTCGTCGATAAGCCTGTATGATTCGACTTTTAGGAACTATAGCATAATTTATGCTCCATAGTTTTTTTTTATTTAGCGATATTAATGATCCCGTCCATGGTGAGACAGGTCTATGCGTTACTATTGGTAGTTTTTATAGTGACCCAACGAAAATCATTTTTAAATTTTGAAAATATAGAAATGAGAATTAATCACTACATTAAGTAACCGTCAAACGGTGCCAGGAACCGAACCGGAATCGCAACGACAAAATAAAGGAACCGACCTATCCTTAATCATATTGACAGGTTTCTCAACCGGAAATGCTGGTCGTCTGTTTTGACTGTGCATACAGGGAAGAAACGCGAGAATTCTTACATCAAAGTATGAGAGAAAATATCACACAAGTCCATCCGTAATGCGTCAAGAAAATGCCATCGGATTGATCACCCAGAGCGATGCGAGGAAATCAAATACCATGCGTCATCCAAATGAGTTATCTACGAGAAAGGAAATAATTATATTAGCGTTGAAAGCAATAAAACTGACAGAATTGATACAATTTAAAATGGGAGTAGATCCATCCTACGTTACTAACGGACAATCGTAGGTATTTAATAAAATAATCAACGCAGTAGAAAAAATAAAACGAATAGAAGCATTGAATTCCACATTAAGTGATCACAGCAAAACATCAATCCGTAAATGAACGAAAACATACTATCCCAAGGTCTCTGTACTCCCCATACCTCAATTGGCAAGCCACTAGGCGGTCAGAGATCACCTGCGTCCAAAATTAATCATGTATCAGACCCCCATCTTTGATTTTTTTACGCTGAAAATAGGCTACGTAATACGTTCTACGTTACATATTGATCGAACGAGAAGCTAGACGATACATATGTTTATTGAAGTCATACCTGCACGGTAAAATACAATGTCACGCACATTGGCATCAAATTAAGTAAAAAGTAGTATCGTTAAAAGGAAAATTAGACTTCATTGTGCTATAAGAAAACCGGATTGAAAGGTCAAGTACGTTTTTATATAATGAAACAGGTTTCCAGTATCATACCTTTATAAGACGAAATTTTGCACGAGAAAATCGGGGAAAAATAATATCAATAATAATAGTGACAATGATGATGGTGATGATAATAATAATTTCTGGAATGCTATCAGCTTTTCCCAATTACTAGCCATACATTGTTATGCTATTGCAAATTTGGTATGACCTTAACAATAAGAGCAAGGTAACAAATATTTTTCGTTCCCATATCTTTTACACATCGATGTGAATTTCTACAATGTTAGATTAGCATAGGGTAGGCTATAAAAGAAAGGGGGGAGATAGTACGGTTGGAAAATCGAGGTGGAGTCTGGAAGGAGCTAGTTGCTAGGGGCAAAAGACGGGGCGTGGTGAAGATGCAAGAAGAGATGCGATGTGGAGTGGGAGACGAAAAGGAATTCGCAGGCCTTAAAAGGCAAGTTGGACCTCCAAGAGGAAGTCAAGCTCATCACCAGCGAATGTGGGAAAGAAAGTGAAATGGCCATGGGAAAAAATAAATATGTTACATTTCTAGACAACTTTTTTCTTTATACATAATGAGGATGAGTTATTGAGGTTTAATCCATAGATTATAATTATTCATAAGAAATACTAACATTGAAGAAAGACCTGGTGCTTTCCCGGCGAATAGACTTAATAAAGTAGTCGAACGTCAGGGTTTCAATTTGGTTAAGCTATTGTTTCTTAATTAGCGAAAGAATTGGAGCGAAAACTTGAGGTACTTAAATAAAAATCAGAGCATTATTTTATTACACTATCACTTGCAATGATTATTGTATTATATGTTATTTCACTGTAATGTTGTAGTCAATGAGGATGCTAGACTATAGAAGCGAAAACTTGGTGGTAAAAGTTGAAAAAATATTATAATCAAAGGACAAAATCTCAATACCTCATCCCCACAATTTACATTGTAAAGAAGAACAATACTTATTTGGGTGTTTGTAGTTGCAAGCTACGCCGGATGAAACTTATTCACTATGGATTTAAGATGCCTACAAATTCCACATGAAAATTTTGCAAGTTTCGCCTAAAATTAAGTGACCCCCTGAATACGGATGACCTCAACTTCAGAATTTAGGTTTGCCATGTAGCAAATCTTAACAAGAGGAAGAATCGATGTATCGTCACTCTTCTAAAAAGAAATAGGGTAACTTGACCTTTGAGAGAGAAATTGATGATAGTTTAATCTCCATAGCAACAGTTCAAATGCTATAAGAATTTTTGCATTACATGCATTGAGTAGGTACGCTCGCATCAAGCGGCATAAATTGTTGGCTTATCACTTTATTAATATATCCATCATCGAATAAACAACAGAAATTCTTATTGTCCTCCACATATAATTAAAAACTGACTGGTGATATCCTTAAACTGGTACGTGATTTTCAAAAAATATTTATTCTTCTAGTACCAGAAAAAATCAGAACTTAAACGCAGTTTACAAATTATACTTACTATGAATTGATAAGAGAGATGAGCGGCAATTGTGGAAAGTGCTTAATATCCTTAGGTGAGAGAGTCACCTGAAACCATGGAAGGTAAATTTGAGGTAAACCTATCATAAATTACATGAGTCTACATAAATACCGGTAAAATCAATTCGAAAAATGAATAGTAAGCAACAGCGAATAGATATGTTTTTACAGGCAAAGCTAATTATTAAAGGAAACAGCCGCAAGCAAAAAAACGAGAATAGAGAAAGTTGAGCTTATTATTTTTCCAAGCTGCAAGACCAACCCTTCAGTGCATTAAGAATTTACAGCGCGCGCATCCAAGCATTCACGTATACACCATTATCAAGGTTCGTGGAATGAAATAATAATAAATATGAAGATGATAATAATAATAATAAGGAGAGAAAGTAATGGATGAAAGAAGACACGATATCGAGTGATTAACGTCCGGTTCTATTTCTTAATGGGAGTGGAAAGGTGTACCCGATATAAGAGAGGACGCTGAGGGTGGGAGGTTGCCGGAGCCACCGTTGAGGAAGGGCGGCGCCCCGATCGGGAGCGAAAGGGGGAGGAGGGTGGGACACCCTGAGCTCGCATGGGTGTGGACGAGGGGGAGGGAATGAAATGGACCAGAACTATGGAGAGTGAGGTGGGGGTGGGAGGGGGGAGAAAATGAAAGGGGGAGGGGGGAGTGGAAATTTCCACTGCCCAGGTTGGAGGTGATTAAAAAAAAGACACATAAATAAAAAAGGCATAACCTTTATAAATTAAGATACAAGAAAGAATATAGGAATTGGTTCTTTCCCGGCAAAGTAATGAGATGAAAACTTATCGGTAAATGATTTTGCTCTTTCCCGGCGTATGATACAGGTGAAAGGCCCTGTCCGCCATCATGCCCCGAGGCCGATGGCAGAGGCAGCTATCGAAACGTCGTCCTACAATCAACTCACTCGGTGGATAACCCGAGATTTCACCAATTCATATCGGGTTTCAAACCGGCTGAAGTCTTCTGCTACCGACGTTTCAGGGGAATAGAAATCCCATTGAGACGCTGGATATGCACTCAGCCAATCGTGGAAGCCTAGCATTCAGAAAATTGGGGAAGCGAGGAAGGGGAGGGATACCAGCCAATCGGGAGCCACCTGACAATGAAATCGAACATTAGGGAGAGAAAAAAGAATTTTAACCCAGGATAACTGATGCCAGCAGTAACCAAAATAACCAATGATGTTTAGGACGAAAACGCACCATTTTGAAACTACAGAAACTTTGTGACAAGCGCTCCGATTGGGCGCGAGTTTGCCCTGTTGCCGTGCTACCACTGAGATAAATAGCTGACTTGAATACATCGCGATTTCCGGCAGGCAAAGCATTCGAATTCATGAGTTGTCCAGAGCATCCGGCAACAGGGCAGATTAAAACCTGTATGTCTAAAAAAAAACTACCAATGCTCCGTAATTACCCATGAACTCTGGCAATATTGGAAATATACCATTATTGACTAGAATTGACAACCCGACATCATCGTAATGAGGACGATGGTAGTATTAGCCAATGATATATATGATTAGAATATTTTTAGATTCAAAAATTATATGGTTTTTACCAATTATTGAGAAAAGAGGAAATCGTCCCAAAATATATTTGTATCTATATAAGAAAATGTAAAGCATTTTATTTACTGTCCGATATGCGCTGACTTCACCCATAAATATTTGTCACTCCTCTTTCGATTGTGAAGTTTAGAAGCTGTACAGTTTTTCCAGATACCTCCCCACTTAAGTTATAATTCGTGAGTACACCACTTTCATTATATTAGGCATTTAGATTTAATATAACAACCTCGTTATAGTGTAACAATCGAGTCGGGAAACAACTGCCTTGTAAAATCAAAATTTTCTGTGTCATAGGATAAAGCTAATTGGAACATTTCTCGCACCTTAGAAGACTATTCTTCTCAAACATTATTTTTAGCAATTCGAAGCCAGAAAGGGTAACGCTGAAAATTATTTTCAGCTGCAGCCCGCGGACATGGTGGCCTCGTGAGAAAATCCTTGTACATCAATGCTATCCACTAAGCCGCCACAAAAGGCGTGTGGCGGGGGGTGTTAATGCACCAGACGTTATCAAATAAAAAGGAAAATCTCAAACGAAGCTCCACCAAGAATTTATGGACGTACTTTGTTGTACGGGGGGGAAACGAATTCCCATACCTATCCTTTCGGCAAAATGTCTCTCTTAATTAATCGCTTCTGTCGGCACTGTAAATGTAGAGGGGTTCTAATATGATGTCGCTTAAAAGGATATCAATTCTCAATTACTCAAACAATCTAAGCCTAGCGCGCAGCCTCCGAGTCTCTAGCGGCTCAAAACCTAATTCGTTTAACATATGCGTAACGCCATCCATACGCCCGCATCAGTTTTTTACGAATCGCGCAGCTTCCTTTATATTTTAGTAATTTCTCGGATTAAGTCTCGCTGCGACCGATCCCATAAAAAATAATTTCTCTCTTTTACTTTTACGCCCGAAAATCTTCCGAAAACACGCTTTACGATTCCTAGTTTCCTCAGAGCTCTGCAACAGATATTTATTACATTAATTACCCACGAATCAGAATAACACACAAACATGCGTTACTTCCCTACGTTAGAATAGAATTTTTGTCATAATTCCCGCGGTAAGACTTGCGTTTACAATGAAACCAAATATATATGTGACTTTCCTATAGCCCAAAGATGTACTAAATAATTAAAATATGTCATAAATACTTTCGAACTCGAAAAATCGACTCAAATGGCAGCTGCAGGATTTTTTTATTAGTTCCTAGCCGACCGAGGTCGCCAAAAAAAACTTTTAATAATTCAATAATTTTTTTGCAAGAATCAAAACAGCAACACACCCAAACACTTGTTCACAATCCATCAAAACACGTCAACACAGGGGGAATAACGAAATATCTTTTTTTATTTGCAGTCAGAGATAAACAGGCAAACCCTTCGCGTTCACTAATTAATAACTTCTACAGGAAATGAGACAAGCGCGAAACTAAATGCGTCACAGACGAAAGATAAGACCACGCGGAAATGATTCGCCGAATTCCGATCTTTTCAGCGACCACTGGTAAAAATAAAAAAAAAAACTTGATCTTTCGTAAAGCCGCGTTTCCGAGCGCCGTATCTCTCTTGAGCATACAAATTGGCAAGGCATTGCCCGAGGCCGCGGCCTTGCCATGACAGTGAGAACATGGACACAACTGCGCAGAAAGGCGATTGGTGATTGCTTTTGGGCAGGAGTCGCTGAACGGCTCTCACTAGTAAATGATTGCACACTGCGCTACATTCGCCGCAGGTCAAAAATATGCGATAGGAAAAAAGACAGCAATCGCCAGAAATTAGTAAACAATCCCCTTAACTTGATGGATGCACGCATATTAAACTTCACCTAATAACATCAACACTCACATGTTATCCCGCAAGTTGCCTGCAGGGTGCTTGGCAGAGGGTGAGTTTTTTTACCCATAACGCACAGCGGAACGCAGCTTGTATCTACAGCTACGTAACACCCAGCGAGCCATCTCAACGGAGTTTTGCAGGGGATGAGAATAAACCAACATGCAGCATGCTATACGATGAGTCTTCGCACTCATCGAAAAGAAGGCCATGACTGATACACATGCCAGCAAGCACTGTGATCTGTCTGCGATCATGCATTGCTCCATGCAATCTATTACCAACCATGCAAAAAAATAAAACTTTATTAAGTGGATTTATAACCACGGAGCTGCATAAAACTAGCTAGAGGCCGAAAAGGAAAATAAAGCTTTTGAAGCCCTACTCTAGTTATTTGTGATAAATTTTTATTATTGCTGGGGTTTGGTCTCACCAACCAAGCACCGCTCATTCAATTCCAAAGTAATAGGACCAGGAGCAACATACATCCAACATATAAAAGGAACATAATAATTCATACGTAAATCTTACTTCACTTAGTAATCGAAGTGAATTCCCAGGATTCCAATTTCAACGTCAAGGATCATGAATCGACAGGCTCGTGCAGAAAGAGGTGGGGAATCTCCATTGTACCTACGTCGTCATTTTTTTGCAATATTTCTGTCCAAGCAGTTCGGAATTCTCCTCAGATGTTTCTCTGAATCGAGCTATTGCGCGTCCCAAATCCTTGCGCGCGTTATGAGAGCATTCGCACTAGTCCTCCTTGAAATGAGCGGAGCTAATCGGATCGCGCAAAAGCAGAATGACTCGCGCCGCCGACACTTGTGTGAAAAGATCGTTTGACGCGTAACCCCCCAGCGCCTCCTTTGCGAGGCCTTTGTGAGACACTTTTGCCATCCCGTCACTGAATGTCATACCGTCTTGAATCCGCAATCAATTTCCGCATTTCTATACGCATTTAAAGATTCTGACTGCATCCTGACACTTCGTCATAAGACGAACATACGTCAATTTCTACACTGGTTTCATATGCTGAAAGGCTAAATGGAAAAAGGCCTGGACAGTCCAAAACTGGGAGAAAACTCTGAAAACTTCCTCGTTTCGTTGCGAAAGAGATGAGGAAAAAATACCTAAGGAATTACACGAAGTAACTGAATAAAGTAAACGTGAATGACTCCGAGTGCTGGTCACATGACTTCCACCATACCATACTCAGTACATGGGATTTCAGACATCGGACGTGTTTTAAGTTATTGAAACTGAAAAAAAGGAAAACTCACGAGACGAAGGAATGTTTGTAGTTTCGTTTTAGGAATGCTTCTACATTCGAAAAGTAAAACGAAAAACTGTATCGAGTGAGGTGTAATATCTCGAACCGGCCGCGTAAACGGCTGTAAAATTTACAAGAATTGCCACGAGAAAAAAATCACTGGACCGGGAATCGAACCGCTTTCGAGCCAATTCGCATACCAGTAAGTTATCCAGCATAGTAATTTCACCGAGGCTCGTGGTACTAGATACTTGAGGACCTAACATTTCGATTTCGATTCCCGGTCCAGTGTAATTTTTTTCTCACTACAATACATACATATATCGAGTTAGATTTCACACCCATTTACCAAGCCAAACATTCGTATCAACAATGATGGCACCCCAATGTCAGACGAAAATGTGAGAGCAGTTGGAACATGGACACAAATTGCAATTAGGAAAAGCTTTAGAAGTTAAGCATGAATTACATGCGATGCATCGAAAGACTTCTTTTCAGAGAAAAAAGATATGTAGGTAGAGTTGTGCAATGAGTTGGTAGAGTTGTAGGTAGAGTTCCTAGTAGAGTTGTGCAATGAACGATGTGGTATCGCCATCCTTTAAAAATCCAGTGTATTTTCTGAGCATAATCAAAATTGTAGATCCGCCATGGAAAGAACAATTGTTCTTCTCAGCTCTGCCAATGACAGATCTGAACTGGCAGTTGATATTTCTCGTATTTTTTTCGAAACGAGATACGGAGAACCTTACCCGGTTTGAAACCCGAGAAAAATTCACAACTATTGCTCTCCGGGAGAAAACGGAAATCAAATCTGAACCACTTGTTATTTTAAGATGCAAAATTAAATGGTCCATATGACACATAGCTAATTGATACGATTGAGTTCACAACTTTCACATTTTCCAATGAAAATCATTCAAGTCACATTATTACCAGAACAAAACATAGGGCTAGAGAGGGTAATTTTTAAAAAACTGTTTGAACGGCAAAAAAGTGGATTTCCGCTTTACATACAAATTAGGCACTAATCTGAATTAAAGGGACATTTCACCGTGGTAAGGGACACAAGCAAGGATGATTCGCTAAAATACATCATTCAAACCTGCTTTAATTATAAAATATAATTTTATAACAAAAATTAATACGGGGAGCGTGACCTAGATGGTAGAGCGCTGGACCGCTGATCATCGAGTCCCGGGATTCAATACCGACAGTAACCACCGGAGACCCAGAAACAAAAATCCTCGAAGTCAGTGGAGAGCTCTACCCTCACCTATCCGAATCAACCTTCGGGTTGAATCCCGATGTGAGTGAGTAATGAGACACAAAAGAAGAGCTGATGAGAAGATTCA
Source organism: Ischnura elegans (assembly GCF_921293095.1). NCBI lineage: Eukaryota > Metazoa > Arthropoda > Insecta > Odonata > Coenagrionidae > Ischnura > Ischnura elegans. The sequence continues at coordinate 122,040,866 of NC_060247.1, forward strand.
AGAGTAATTCCACCGTCAAATAACCTCGCTTCTTCTCTCGCGACAATGAAACGGCGCCATCGGCTACAATGAGCATTGATTTTTCCACACCACGAAGGATGTTAATACATCGAAGGATATCGAGTTAAGATAGGACAGATGAAAAAGCAAAAATATCTAAAGATAATCACTATGTACATGCAATTCAACGCCGAGAACACCGATTGATTGCGACGGGAGGGCACACACGACGAGTAATATGGCCTTTCGTTTTTCTTCACTGGAGACATTAATCCACACAGCTGCAAAAAACGGAACGGCATAGTTCCTTAGGGCAACGATACCTGTACTTACGTACACCCCCATAATTTTCTCCTTCCGGCATTAAAGTTACTTTCACACGTCGGCAATGAACATTTTGCCGCACAGCGGTGTGATTAGCTATATCCGATTTTCGCGCAAGGGTGAGTGAAGATTTGATTTTCGATAATCCCGAAAAAACACTAGCAAACAATATTTTTTTTATTTTGTAACAACAGTTAAATATCTAAGCGCCAGCGATACAGTGCTGCCAGATACCCCAAAGAACCGGCAAATATTGTGTATTTCAAACACCGTATGGTGGTTCGCAAGGTATCACGTAAGGGAGCTCATTGACAGAAACTACCCCAAGTTTAAACAAAATAGTAGCATATCCCCGTGCTTTTAAAACCTTTTGTAATGTGGGGCGCTTTCCCGGTGAGCATAATAAGATCCCGCCTGGTCTTACGTCAGGTAGTGTACCTATTTAATTAATTTCGCTCGTAGTCTAGGGACACGTAGACGTAAAATATAACTATACATATTTATTCACACATATGAGTACAAAATTACTAAGGCCACATGGCACAGTAATGTTACATCAAAATATACGATGAGTCGTATTTTAAACATAGACATTGGAAATGAAAAACATCGTAAAACATTGGTATGGGCACCTATACCTCCGATAAAATCGCATTAAAGATGCTATATTTATTTTGCATAAAAACATAAGCGTCGACGTTGGGGACATTTATTTTACGTTTTCAAGGCTTAATATATAAAAATATGACAGTCTATACGAAAAGATGATAGGTTCAATGAATGCAAAAGCTGGTCAAGTAATGAAAATTAATTTTACAGGGCAAAAACATTCAATAAAACATTTAAAATAACAGAGTAAGTTTATATTTATTTTAAATCTACCAGTTGAAATATGTTATTGTGTATTTTTACATTGTAAAATTAATTTTTTAAACTTGAGCACTTTTGTATTCATAGTACCTCTTACCTTTTCATGAACAAATCCTTGAAAATAAATTTTCGAAGCGTTGGCACTATTAGATGAAAGGATCCTAACCTCAAGATTTCGTATTTATAAAAAATAAAATAGGGCGCATCAATGTTTAAGTACACACTCATCGAATTTATTTATGATTGCACGGATTTAAACATATTTAAGGGTTTCTACAACTATCCAATTTACTAGTTTCATTCAATTATTGTCCAGTTGAGAAATGACAATTTCTAACATTTGTTTTTTAAGGATCTAAGTTCCTCTTTAAGCATACGATCATTTTTGGCGATGAAGGATGCTCTTCGAGTACTCTTCGAATCCACTCACTGCTGTGTTTCGTTCCGCTATGGTATAAATGATAACTTTGTAAAAAAAATAAGTGGTACCGATGATTTGATTTCTAGAAATCTCCTTCTCTGCTCTGCGCCAGAATTATATTGGAAACAGAAAGCACCGTACCAAAGCTGAATTGAAAGTTACGGCATCTCGCTCTAACACCCCATTCTTAAACACATTAGGGGTTGAAAACGATAAAAAGGTAAATGCTTTGCAACATTGAAATCTATCTCTTGATTTGACTCTAGCATTCCTGATACAGCAGAAAGAAAAATAAATGGCAGGTTCCACAATTATTTATTGATGCGACCGGTTTCGATACAAGGTGTCATCATCAGGCATCAATATATCATCATCAGACATCAATAAACCAAGGTATCATTATCAGACATCCATACATATTCGTGGAATCTGCCGTTCCCTTTCCTTTCTTCACTGTTATGGAGTTTCATCATCTTTCACTACAACATTATTGAATCTATCATTCCTAGTCAAATTCAAATTTTCAAGCGACAAAAGCGATAAATCAACACGCCTATCCAAAACGTCCGATTGATGGACTAATATCACACTAGTCCGAATTCAAGCCCGCAGGCTAGCCAGCCGAGTTCACCACATACCAAGCCACAGGCGGAGGAATTGCACGCATTTACGACCAAGTGACCAGCTGTTTTCTTTGAGCAACCTCGAACCGCGAGGATTTTAAAACACGAGTGCACGAAGGCTTCACCTGGATTTGACGCAGGGACCGTTCTACCAATGGGATCGGGTAGGGGCGCTGGCTACTGTGCTGCCTTCCTAACCCTGTGGGTCAGAGTTCAAATCCCGTCGATGGTAGAGCTTTTCTACAGACTAAACTTTAAGTACAGCACTCCGTCCGTCGGATGGGACGTTAAGCCGTGGTCCCCTAGACGCATTTAGTTAAGAGCACGCTGATGCCAACGTCGGATTTCTCTCCACCATTCTTTTCCTATTCTTTCATCATAGCACATGTAAACTTGACTGTCATTCCCTGCTTCCAACTGCCATACTATGCTAATAACACAGGCCAACAAAAAGATTTTGTTTGAAAACTTTTTTTTATTTTAATAGCTGATCTTTATAGGTTTACGTGCCGAATCCAATCCTGGCCTTGGCGTGATAATACAGGGTTCACCTGTCAACTGGGATTGGTCTTCATTTTCTTTCCCTTTTTTCATTGAAGCTTCTTGTGTAGCTTTTTCTGCGATGAATCGCTTGCTGAACTTCTCGGTGAAGTACCAACAGTAATCCCCCACTATCTTCGTTCATTAGACCTGCTTTTTCAATTTTATTATAACTATTTAAAAAAACTGTTAAATTCTAAAAATATTGCTTGATTTCATAAATGTAACTCTAAAATGTGAATAAATGGTGGGTGATACAACTTTAAAACCATCATATTTGGATTCAGCAACTTTAAAAACATTAGATTAAGGTATTTTCAGTAAAAAAGTTTTTTCATTGTTGGCCTGTGTAATTCAAGTCAATGGCAAAACGCTCAACCCACAGCAGTACCACGCTCTCATGCTCTGCGCAGGTAATCGGAAATTTACTAATTCAACCTCGTTCCTGATGGGGATATTTTGGCCATTGCCCTACTTAAGAGAAGGGCAGGGATAAAATTTGTATATCAAAACCTTTGATCCTATCATATTATATTTAGAGAATTTTTAATCATTTTTCGTTTCCTTCAGAGAGAGACAATTCGTAAAAAAAATATTTTTCACAATATTTCAGAACGTAGAATAATCTTCTCTTCACACAACTTAGCGAGTTTTCAGCCATCTTAACAACCAGCACCGAATTTTTATTCAGATCCCGTCAATGTCATCTCCCCTCAAAGGATGCCGACTTACAAAAAATATTGGGGGGCTCAAACCGGGGATCTTGCCCCGGGAAATTTTATAAGTAGAGAGTTTTCAGTTTTTTAAGCATTTTAGAAGAGTAATATTATCAACATTAGAACCCTGATAACTAGAATCTCGATACCTGGACTCTCCGGGGAAAATCGACAAGCCTGACACATTTTTTCCTCACACCCATAACGAATTTTTGAGGGGGCTCGGGCCCCCTCAGGCCTCATGAAGTCGGCGCCACTGCTCCCCTCCAAGAATTCGTTTACAACGAAAAACTGAGGTCTTTGGCTTACTCAAGAAATTCTTGAGCCTACTCTTTGATGGACACGCTTTTAGCGCGGCGCGGCGAATATCTGGAAAATTTCAACTAATTTTCCTTCATCATTTAACATGAACACGAGATATTCCGAGGAAAATAACATTGCGGAACTAGGATTTTATAACCATTATTCTTTGGTCAGCGTCTTTATCCTTAACAACAATGAGTTTTAAGCATTGCTGTGTAAAATAACTCGAATTGGAAAAGATTTTATTTAAATATTTGAATACGCCAGCTAATTCCAGTTCAAAGATCAGGCCCATTTTTTAGTTATGTAAAGATAAAAGATATGAAGACAAAAGACCCTGACCGAGAATGTTCAAATACCAGTCCCTTATGCAACATCCTTCTTTCATCCTCCTCATTTTTTTTTTCTTTTAACTGAGGGGAAAAAACGCCTACCTTTTCCCACTACCTCAGCAGGATAAAATACACCCATTCTTGGAGAGCACCACTAAAAGATGATACCTTTTAAAATAGCCAGATCCTCAACCCTCCACAACAAGGAGTCCTTGACAACCCAACCCCCTCATTCCCTGTTCCCTCATAAGTCAACGACACTTTATAGCCACACCCCCAGCGGATAATACTTAACAACCCCCCATCCGCACGTGCTAAAAACCCTTAAAAATAAAAAGCCCCTCCTCGCCCCGTTCGGAAGGAGCGGCCCTCCGCGACCGTCATGCTCCCGGATTCGCTTCCCGCCGAGATGACCTTCAACCGGGCTGCCACCGCCCACCCCTCTCTCCGCCCAGCCTCCCTGGTCCAGCGGCGGCAGCAGCAGCGGCAGCGGGCCGAGGAAGGGAACAGGTTCTTTCGCCGAGACGGCGTCGGAGACGGAAGGGGGGTGTGGGAACTTTTCTCGCGGGGGCTCGACTCTGCGAGAGGCGGCCAGCAGCCAATGGGAAGAAAGTGGGATATTTCTCTTTATTTTTTTTCTGCTGCCGCTGGAATCCAGGCGAGGAGATGACGAAACGACGGAGACCAGTTGCTTCGACATCGTGAGGAGGTCGGTCGATGCATGCAATAGTGGGAAGACTTGGGCAACCCTCGTGCAGAAATGCACGTCTTCTGACGACACTCTCCTCGGCGGGATTTTGAAGAGTTATTCCCCCAAAGGTTGTTAACCCTCCCAGACCCACTACAGGTAATTACAACGAATAGCGGGGGATCGGGTTGGTGTGGTGGCTAGAGTGTTGGCTTCCCACCCGGCAGGCTCGGGTTCAAATCCCGGCAGTGGCAGAGAATTTTCAGAGACTGCCCGATGCCTGCTTTAGTGTTTCAAGCGCAACACTCCGTCCGTCGGGATGGGACGTTAAGCCGTGGTCCCCTTGGCGCCTTTCGTTAAGAGCAGGCTAATGCCGACGCCGGGTTTCTCTCCACCCTTCCTTACCTACCTATCCCTCATGGCGCAAATGACCTCAGCTGTCGGTCGCCTCCTCCAAATACCATACCACACAACTAATAGCGATTCTACATGACGGCAGCGTCATTTTCGTAGCGGGGAAGTTTACATTTTTCGTGAATGCGCAGGACACATTCCCCAGAATCGGTGGGGAGGATCTTCTAGCCTTTTTCCAAGAGTATGGAGCGTAAGCTTCCGATTACAGAAACATGAGGTCCCACATATTCATTTCCATTCCACACAACCCTTATAGGCAACTCTAAGAAGTTACAAAAATGGCAACTGTGACTGAAAATGTGCCAAACCGCGCATAGTGGTAGGTACTTACTATAGAGACTATTATACACGTATTCATGTGGTCGCAATAGCATCTTACCAAGTATGCGTACTTCGCTATCATACTTAAGCTGTTGACCCTAATGCACGGGTATACGAACTCCCGTACTCCCAAGGTTACCTCCGTCACGGAAGAACTTTAGACGTTTCTCCAGTTTCCAGCCCAACCATCTTTAGAGCATGTTACGAATCTCAAAGCACAGCATGAAATAAGAATTTTGTTCGCAGTCAAATTTCAAAAACTTTCGCGGTCCACGTTCGTCAATTTAAATTCAACTTATAGAGTCAACTTTTTTCGGAGAGATGTCGTGAACAACATATATCTAATCATCAATGAAGATATCGTACGTATTGCCAACAAATTATATTAACAGCGTACCACACATGTTTCAATTGCTACACAATAATCATCTGGGGGTATTAGCTGACGATGACTATGTAACAATTGAAACAAGCATAGTATGCTGATAAGAAAATTTGTGGGCAACACGATAATTCGTCAATATAAACGACTTTTGGGGTAACACGTGTCAAGATGGTCAACGCTACCCCTCCTATGCCGGAGATATTATCAGCGGCATCGGGAGATCCGGGTTCGAATCCCGGCGAATTTCATCCGAATATATAATCGTTTCGGGCTCGATTTTGGGAAATTTCGATATATCCAAGAATAGAAATGGTAATTTTCAAACTTTTAATTCAAATCTCAACAACCGAACATGGTTTCAACACATTGTGTCATCGTCACTTTCATTCTTGAAAATGATACAATGTGTTGAAAGGTATGTTGAAAGTTGTTGTGGAAAGCTATATGCTCTACCCACTAGACTACATGCAACCCGCAACACCTTAATGTAGGGAAATTACTCTCACTTCAACTTAGTTGTCTACGTTCCTACACCGATTAAGCTAAGTATTCGGGATATTAACTCTTGCACTGCACAGACCTGGGGCAATCTACGGTAAAAAAAAAGGTTCACCACATCCCTGCCCTAGGAAGTCTAGCAAGCCGGAGTGCACAATAGTTTTCCTCCGCCAAGCCACCCACAGCCTCCCCATTTCTTTGCCGCTACTCCAACCCCTTCCCAGACCCAACGGAACGCACGGCGGAGAGGAATTGGGGGGGGGGGGAGAGAGATCTGCAGCGAGAGATGGAGAGGAAATTCCTTCCTCCCGCAACCCTCCCAATGGCCACCCCCTCCATCGCCAGCGGCGGCAGGTGAAGCGAGACGGAGAGCAAGGGGGTTGGGGTGAAAACCTTCGAGAATGATGTTGAAGTATTCTTAAAAGACGGGAGATTTTTTGCTACACACGCGGACACGTTCGACTACCATTCCATTTTAAGCGAGTGTACGAGAGAGAGAGAGACGGGTCGAGAGGCTTTTCCTCCAGCCTTCCACCAATGGGAAGGGAGGTCGTTATGTAAATGGACCAGCGCCAAGTGGCGGCGGCCAATCAGAGTGCGGGATAGGGCGACACACCTTCGGCACACCTGGCCGAGCCCCCGGCAACCAGTTTTCTCTCTTTCCCACACCACGGCGTCTCCGCTATCGCCGCCGACACACATGAGAAAACGACTCGTTTTATTATTTTTTCTTGTTTTTCTGTTCATTCTCCTCTCTTCCTCCATCTCACGCGATCCGTGCACTCCCCCCACACACACACATCGTAGTGCAACTCGCCTCTTTCCTCACGTTCCGCCAAATGAATATACAGCAAGTGGGAGGACGAATATAAAATAGAAAATACGGGAACTAAAAAAGGGAGACAGAGGAGGAGCGGAGAACGGGCGAACAGCTGATTTTTTTATTATTTTTTTCCCCAACCCCTTGGAAGTTCCTTAAGAGATTCCCAAGGGAATCCTGCGGGAATTCCATAAAAATAAGGAAACACTTTTATTTTGAGAATATCTGGAAACCTATCTAGGGATACGACTTAAGTGGCCCTTTTCCATGAACATTGCTTTACATCACTTCAGCTAAATGATTCAACGGTAGATTTATAAATATTCTATTCCTTCGTTCATTCATTCAGTACTTCAAGTAAAAGATTCGCACATTACTGAGAACTACAAAAACATTCCATGGAAAAGCGAGACAGAAGAATCTTTACGAGACTTCAAAGAATTTCCTTATAAAAAAACTTCAAAGGTTTAAGGAATTTTAACGAAATTCTTAAGGAATTCAATCAAGGACAGTCTGAAGATTATATCCCATGATTTATTCGCTGAAAAGGTTTGTTCGAGGCTAGTAACGAAGGATTAAACGACATGAATAATACGACACTATGGAGACCGCGGGAGATAGTCACAATCATTAGCTTAAAATAATTGGAATGTACTTAATGCATATAGGGATTGTAGGGTGAGAGAGATTTTAAGTTTGAGGTCTTGTAAACGCCAAAGTAAAGTAGCAGGTCCCAAACTTTCTGTCACCGAATAAGAGGCAGCATTTTCGGAGTATTTAACTTTGATGGTAAGATTTCCAAGCGTGTCTTGCAATAACTATCTCCTAAATGCCGACAAGGCCAGAACTCATCATTCAAAACCTTATCATGAAGGAATGAATAAAGGAATAGAATTCTAACGGATCTACTATTGAAACATTCAGGTAAAGCAATACAGTAAAATTTTCACGGAAAAGACACACTTAAGTCGAATCTCTAGGCTGAGAAAGATTTTGAGTTTGAAGTCTTAAAAATGCTCATCATAAAGTAGCAGTTCCCACACATTCTGTCGCCGAATTAAAGGCAGAATTATAGGAGAATTTAATTTTGATGTGAATATTTCCACGCAAATCTTGCGATAACGATCTTCTAAATTACTGCAAAGCCGCACTTTAAATCTCTAAACCGCACAGTTAAAAACAAATGTCTGAACAACCTGCCGTGAAGGATGGGACTCGGTTGCGAGGAAAAAAATGATGCATACGTGAAAAAAGCCATGCCAAAGGCAGGGAAAGGGAGGAAGCGAGTAGGTAATCAAAAGGTGGTCAGTGAAAGGAGATGTTGTATAGTCAACCGATTCTGAAGGCCGATGCAGAGGAGAAAATAATTCCAGGCGAGGTGAAGGCAGAAAGATAATGATAGGCATTATGAACACGAGTTATTACGAGCTAAAAACGGCACAAGAAGCAGGTGAAACGCAATAGACATCTCGAGTCCATCCAATGTTTACAATCGACACGTGTCATGACTAACGCTCTTCAAACTTTGGCCATAAGTTTAGTCCACTCTGTGTTATACAGCAGGCAGTTACCGTTTTTCCGTCGTTTAATTCATGCAATGGGTGAGAATTACCGCCACTAATCGATTGAGTGCGTCGTCACATCGTGAAAACGAATTCGAATCGATTTGAATCAGCGCTATAAACGTTTTTCAATCAGATATACAGCCATCTCACAAAGGAAAGTATTTTCTTAAGAGTAGGTATCAATTTCTCGTATTTTAAGCACATGGGATAATTGCTCGAATTCTATGGCGGTTTTTGAGAATTTAAATTAGAGTGCAAAGCAAGGATAGAAACCTTTGGAGCTTAAACGAGAGATTGAATTCCTAGACGAAGATTTGACACATCGCCGCTTTGCCGTAGCGATCGATGGGTACCGGTTTCAAATCCCGTGTGAAGCCTATGGATAACCCCAAATAAAATTCTCGAAGAGCGAGGTGGCCCAGAGAAAGGGACAGAACCACTCCTCTGAGTGCGCGAAATTTACACGCCTAGGCTTAGTTCAGAGTGAGCCCTACCCTCTCTCATCCAAACCAATCTTCTGGTTGAATTACTGAGTGAAAGTGAGTCTTCACAACCGTGTGCGCCTTGAATTTTCTCTAAATTTCTGTGCGGTAATACTCAAAATTTTCTTCGCCAAAAAAAACCATGCATATGGGTGAAAAATACGGGTCCCAAAAAGTAGAGTAATAAGTAAATTAGAAAGTGAAAGTGAGGCTTCACCGCTCTCCTTCCATGAAACCGCTGTAAACTGTGAGAGCATTGAAATTTCTCCAAATTTCTGCGCGGTAACACTCAAATTTTCTCCGCAAAAAAAACCACGCACGTGCGTGAAAAATAATAAGGGTCCTAAGAATAATACAGTGCGTGACATCACATACGGGAGGAGGAAGTTGTAGCGTTCAACTGATTCAAGGGAGACATGACTCCTTGCACGTTCCGGCACGATGGCGGAGAACAAAAGAAAAGAAGTTTCATTTACGGAGGGAAGAACGTGAAGAAAACACCCGAGACGACGGATAGCGAGAACGTGGCTTGGCGTTGCACGCACGCAGGCTAGCTACCCGACTCGACTGAGTCTCACCCGACCGCGCATCAACGTACTTCACACCTTCCGGGGGAACCTTCATTCAAGAAAGATAATAACCATTGCTTCACAACGGTAGAATGATTTAATTGAAACCACCCACCACCCTTTACCACCAAAATAATCAGAAAATCCAAGCGCGGTGGAGTGGGATTTTTCCACATTGAAATAAACGCAATTTTGCACGATTATATAACTTTATTCTGACCTAGGTTTCGATATTACACTCGTTACTACATCGAAAGCTAGGTCGGAGTAAAATTTTATTATCGTGGAAAATTGTGTTTATTTCAATACCCTTTACCACCCTTCCACCATCGCTTCGGAAAAGTAGAATAGACGTATTGGCCATATCGTGAAGGCGATTTCTACTTGGTGAATTAAAACGTGCAAAGGGTGTCGAACATTTCCATTTTTAATACTGACTCGTACAACTAGTTTCGACGCATTCATGTCAGACGCAAGCAAAGGACGCTCTTTTGGGGGGGCGTTACTCGGTTTTCACGGCGCCTGAGTGGAATGCGATAACGCTCAATCGGCTAATATGCGTCTTGAGGCCTGAGAAGAGTATGTCAGAGGCGGCTTTTAGAAATTCATGGAGTAATATTAACTTTGTTTTTAAGCTGGTGAATTATAAATTTCATTGGAGAATCCCCTTAAATATTGTCATCTTTTCAAGTTTTGCAGAAATTAGCTCCTCCCCCCTCTTTTCACCATCCCTTCTGATCATCCGCTGATTTTACTCGGTATCTTAAATCACATCTCACCTTCCGTAGCTATTGTTCATCAGGCACAGATCTTGAATTTATTTAATCACGATACGACAATGGAGAAGATCACAGTCACTCCTCTTAAAAAGCTATTACGAGAGACGAACGATAGGATGGAATTCACGCACCGAAATGAGAAATTATTACCGATTTAACACAAAAATAATAATCATAATAAAAAGTTAACTTATAAATAAAAGTCAGAATGGACCACAGAGCCGAACCAACAGACCCGAGAAAACTTCTCGAGAAATATGTCAAGAATTTTGACCGACGATAATGCTCAACAGTAGGAAACAGATAATCATAATTTCACAAGCACGTACACAATACAACACATACTTTTGGAAAGTAAGAGCATTAGCAGCACTTCAAAGGGGAACAAAAAATTTGAAGGTAGTAACATGTACCGTTATTTCTGCATAACCACAGAATGCCAAGCCTCAAACGGCGTGAGATCAACTCCATCATGACCTTCCGGAGAACACTCACCACACACAATTGCATAGACTCCCACGCAAGTAACTTACCTGGAAAGAGAGAAAAAATACATAAGTACTGTTACAGCATCATACCATAGCACATGACGTTGCGATCTCTATATGCATGAAAATAGGACCTCTCTGCACTAAGCGCTCAACTAATACAAAGACCAGACTTTTGCTCAGCACCTTATAATTTTATTAAGCACTAATCCAACCAGTTTCGACGCCATCACGCCTAAAAACCAATCCAGGCATTTACGGTGACGGATCTCATAAGGTGCCACTCTACCGGTTGTATGATGTCTTCTTAAGCAACAAATTATTTCCTTAATTCTTGCGCTATCATCTTTGAATGTTTCATAAAATAAGCCCTCGTCAACCCTTCTCTGTACCTCCAATATAAATACATTATCGACGTGAAAATTCCGAAAGTAAAATTTCATTTTTGAGGCAAGGGAAAAAGTTGTCAGGGGTCTACTCTGTATACCTTTAAATTTTCAATATGATAGCCTAAGGGCCGAATTACAGAACCAGGCTCAAACTTTGAGTCCTCACTAAACCCTGGTAATTAAGATATCGTACTCGAGTTGAGCTTGAGTTTGCACTTTAAAATCTTTGAGTCTGAACTTTAGAAAATAACTCCATCACGACTAACTTAAACTAGATTAATTGTTGCATAAATTACAAAATAATGATAATGATTTCACTTCTGCCGGTCAGCAGGTAACGTAGAAATCATCAAAATAAAAAATAATACTTTTACATAGAAAGCATCGTTTTTCAGTAGCAAAAAATAAAAATACAATAGGACTCAGTAAAAAAAGTAAGTCCAAGTATGACAGGAATCACACTTAGTTGCCATGAATTCAGAAATGCAATAATAAGCTCTTTCAAGAAGTAAACTCTTTAGACGGTTTTTGAACACAAGAAGGTAAGACAGTGATTTAATATCAGGCTTGTCAATGGCGAAGGTAAAATCATCTTACATATTATCACATAACGAGATAACTCTCCACTAGCCTTCACGTAATCACCCACAATTTCCGAAGACCGAGTAATATCTTTGATAGCAAAATTGGTTTAAGGCCGCGGCGCGACATAGGGCGATCTCGGTTCCATTCCAGCTCTTGAGCGGAGAAATCGATTAGAATTGTTTTTCATATAATTCTCGCACTTCCATGATTACATGTTATTGACGATTTTTTTTCACTAGGGCTACCTAGCCGACAGCGAAATCTACCTTCCCCGAAAAATACAATAACATACAAATGTGAGAAAGTATTATTAACTGATTTGAGTCAGAGCTGATTATTCATTACGCAGTGCATTAAAAAAAAAAACTTGTGAAGTCCCAGTTTCAAGCCGTAAGTAGAATTAAACTGAGCTTAATATGAAGACAAAAGGGGGATTATCGCAGATATTAAGGGGTGTCTTTTAATTTTTTCATCAAAAACAACATGCAAGCAGGTAAAATAATGATTTTTGAGCACCTGCTTTTCATAGAAACAAACATCAACATGAACTTATTCCCGTTCAACGCGCAAGAATTCAATTATTTAAGTGTACACTGAAAACAAAACTTTAAGTTGAAGAAAAAAACTGGAATAGTCAACGTCATGTTTCTGTCGACGTCATTTAACAATCGATGCCTAGTGGGTCTCCGTTACAACCACAGTCGGCAGTCACGACGGCCTTCACAAACGATCAGAGCTCCGAAGCGAGACAGAAAACCGGCTCCACGCGGACCCTGATCACAAGAATTCGAGAGCAACCGATCGCGGCAGGAAAAAGGAATAACTCAAGACCTCACCCGTATCTTCCGCAAAACGACGCGAAATACGTCGAATTACAAAAGAGAAAAGAAATAAATTTGAACTTGGCCATCAACATGCAACGGGACGAATTCGCGATAGCCACACCCCCCCTTTGCTCGGCAGGGCAGGACGGGTGTAGCACACCGGTCGAAAAGACGTCAGTTGTGAGCGTCATGGTTGCAAAACGATCATTGAAAGCGACTATCAGGACGGAAAAAAACGTCGAGAAAGTTGCCATAGCAGCAGCCCGCAATCAAGATCGGCACTGACCAAATATTTTTACGGAGGACCCTCGCTTTACGATATAATTCCGTTCCGAAGGACCAACCGTATAGCGAATCCCATCGTATGTTGTACCTGCATTATTTAATCTACATATTACCCAGCAGGTCACCCCTTTAGGCGCGTTGCGGGGGGTGTTAGGACACAAGCTGTTAACAAATGGAAAGAAAAAGTGCGCACTTGCTAAGTTCCGCCTTGCATTTATTAAAGTCCTTTATCAATCGGGGGAACGACGCATTATCTGCCACAAGGATTAGACATCTATCAGCAAATTGGCTACTATCTGGAGTAAAGGACATCCTAGACGAATTATGTCTTTCGCCTTTTTACTCGTGACGACATTCCCCTACAACAATGGCGCTCTGGTCACAGTAAATATCCATCACCGAATGTGGTAAAAATGAAATTTTAAATTCAATCCACGTATTAAAAACTAAAAGAAAATTTTTCATCGTCCCACGCATCCAACAGATCGACTCCTCTTCTCGACAAATGGCTAAAGTATTAGCTAATGGCCCCTTGCTAGAATCCACGTTAGCTTAAGATCGACAAACTATACGAATATAGGAACTTAAAAAATTGAATCTTAAACTCAATCCACGTATTAAAAATAACACGAAAATCTTTCATCGTCCCACGCATTCAACAGATTGACTCCCCTTCTCGACAAATGGCGAACGTATTAGCTAATGGCACACAATTAGAATCCACGTTAGCTTGAGGACGACACACTTTACGAACAGCGGAACTTACAAAGCGAAGGCGTAACGGGAAAAAGAAACTTACGCATTGAGAATCTGTATCCCGATTAACCCAGGATCAGAGAAGAGGGCCGAGACCGATTACACCGCACTGTTCGGACGGCTCTTCCACGGGCGTAACCGATAATTTGAGAGGAATGTCACTAATCTGCGTTGGGGCTCAATCATCCCTCCAGTGGGAGATCACTCGACGACCGACCTTGGGGGGAGCCAGATTCCACCTTCTAATGCGAAACCAATTATGAAGAAACTGCTGGGACACACAAAAAAAAAAAACAACGACACGCTAAGAGACGGCTAAAACAGGGCGGAGGATGGGGAAGGAAAAAAAACAATCAAATGAAAAACATAAAAGGCTCTTCTTTCCATCTCCTGCACTCCTTCTCCTTTCGGAAGTTTTTTCGGGCCGTATAAATGGGGGTGATTCAAGAGGCTCTATAGCAACAATAAGATCGCGATTATTACAATGGCGGATTCTCTGATCGGCCTCATTAAATGTGTTTTCACCCACAGTCTTTTGAATGGGCTTACAAAAACCACCACTTGCGTCGCTGACGGGCAGAAAGATCCCAATTTTACGAAGAAAATAAAATAAGCAGCAATAACGGCTGTGAAGCGAAATTCCTGATGGGGTGATAGTTACTAAGTTTTTAAAATGCTTTTTCTCGCAACTTATATTACTTAGTACACGTATGTTATATTATTTAAATATTATATATTAAAATGCACGCGCTCACGCAAACAGTAAATTTCAGTAGTGAACTTACAGATATCAATACCAACTTTTTTCAGGTGTCTACTGAGGTTTTCTGAAACATTTATGCTGCAGGAAAAACAAATCACACGTTAGTCATGGCACAGTTTCAGCTTTTGATTTTAGTAGAGATGGGATAGGGGGTGGGTTTAGAGCTATCATGGGAACTTCGTGATTCAGGTTGGGTGGCGGGAGGTCCTAGTAGTCTCAGAGGCGATGAAGCAGTTCGTTTTCTGTTTTTCGAAAAGATTTTGCAATTTTTGTAGAGTCCGGCTTCACTATGATGGAGAAGAGAAGAGAGTTTATGATGGTACCTTATCTGCTTATTACTCAGCAATCAAGGTGCTCCGATAATTTTAATAATTATGAAATTTTCTCTTGAATTCTGCTTTTCCACATGTTCAATAGGAAATGGGGAGTGAGACAGCCTAGTGGGTAGAGCCCTTGGCTGTAAATCGAGGGGTTCCGCGTTCAAATCCCGGGTGATGCCTTCGGACACCCCCAAAGAAAATCCTCGACCCCCAACTTGAATGTGAAATTCACATACCTGTGGCTTAGTCCGGGGGTGAATTATAGCCTCACGAACCTAAACCAACCTCAGGGTTGAATCATTGAGTGAGTTAGTATATACTAAATATTAAGAATAAATGGATCGAACTCGACTCATCGCCCCGCTGCGGACATTTTTGAAAACCGATTAATAAGCGCCAAAAATGGCAACAAAAATCGATTAACAATCAATCTACCGGAGAAGCTGTGGTCTCCTCTACGTATTCACCCCAAACAATATGAATCAAGGAAACACTAAACTCACGTCATTAGAATCCTATCACTGAAAAATATATGCGGCACACTATTGACATTTCCTAGACAGTGAAATTCGGAATCAGACAACACATGAAGGTTTGCCGACCTATTACATAACGACGATTTTTTCTATCTAGACAAACAGACCTCATGGATTGTAAACATCGCGGCATTAACACGCCGATGTCGCGATTAGCCGCAAGGACGTTGAACTAGCCAAAAACAGAAAAGTTTGTACAACTGGAACGTGTATATAATCGTACACGACATTGGTTCCATTCCCCTGACAGTGTTAGATCAGTTGTCTATATGGATTTGAAAAGCTTCTGAAATGACGTTCCGCAGAAACTACAGAAATTACTCGATACCCTGAACGTAACCATTCTATTCCGGTAAATGAAGAAATACTAGGTCCAGTATTGATATTTCCGGGGCATTGAAAGACAGAATCATAACCAAAATAAAAAGCTTTGATGGTAATCACAATTTTAATGCCGACTTGTTACATTCAGATTGACAGACCTCCCGACATGCTGTTTTGGCATCACGTAGACACGTTAGCACGACACGCCAGCTATAATGAAACAGGTGTCCGTCGCTAATGTCGCGTCGGGACACTATGACGCTAATGTCTCGATGGGCCCCAAGGCCGATGATACATCGGATATCGAAACGTTGGTACCATTGGAACAGGAATATCGTCATAGACGACATTATAGTAATTCCTCCTTCATGATTTGGGACCTCTTTCATGATTTATCTGTTCCACCTGTTAGATCTAAAGAGAAGAGCATGATGAAAGTAACTGCATTTCTTCGCCGTTTTTCTCCCAACCGGCTGGAATTACCCGAAAACGAGAGGAGAGGAGAACCCACCCCACTCAGAAACAGACAGGAGGGACACGTTGTGAAGGGGGGGAGGACGTGGAACACCTTCGCGAGAACTCTTCCCCTTCCTCAACCTGCCCCACCGCTAACCTGTACCCAGCCTCCATCCCCTCCCCCCGCAAGCCCGTCACCCCCTCTCAACCAACCCCCTTGATAACTACCACCACCACCACCGGTTGCTAGACTCCCACCCTTATGCCACTATATATAAGGAGTCGGAGGCGTGCGGCCCGGCCTTAAACGCTCCCAACAACTCACCAATCGTCACCGTGCGAAATAACACGCGTTCCTCACTACCACGGTGCGAAATCGGTGCCACCTAGCACAAGAGAGCCAGAGAAAGAGATTAACTTGAGAGAGTATTGAAGGTCTTCAACGTCGTATACGGAGAGAGAGAGAAACGAGGCCTTGCCGAAGAAATTAACGAGCGCAGTCGCGTGCGAGCACGTTCGCGAAACGTATACGAGAGTGCACCGACGTAAACAAGAGCGTGCGACTCAACAGTTCCAGGTCCAGGAGACAGGGAGGGAGGGAAGAAGGAGGGGGACAGTTGGACCCTTGATTCGATTTGGGGCGCACATTGTCGCCCACGCGGTTCCGCTCACTTAACTGTCCCGATCGAAGGAGTTTGCGCGGAGACAACCGTCAGGAGAGTGTGATCCACAGACTTGTCAACGCTTCTCCCACTTACCCGCGCGGGAGAATTGCCACCACCAGCCAGACTAGGCGCACAAGAACGATTTAGTCGAAGAATCGGAGAGGAGTGAACTAGTAAAATAAAAGCCGCGTTCTTTTTGCGTGTCTATGTTTCCCTCCTTGGTCCACGGGAAGGAAAGAACAACACGCCGACGCGATCCATCCCTGGAGGATCCCTTCGCCACTCCCTAGGGTACTCCAAGACTTCCGCATTAACTGATACCGCGAACGAGACGAGAGGCACCTCTGCGCGAAATCTTTCTTTTTACTTCACAGGCGAAACTGATAGGTGGAACTTTCCCGCCAAAGAGAGAGAAGAAATAATTCCGATTCGCTCACGTGAAGCAGGAGGAGGACAATCACTGGGAAGGGACTGGTGTTTCTCGCGCGCAGGTCCAGTGATCGATATCGGGAGAAGAAGAAGAAAGGGTGAGGGTTGAGGGGGGTAGGCGTCACGGAAGCATCAAGCAAAACAGAAGAGAAAGAAAGACTATTTCAAAGAAATACTAAGTTCGCACAACATTTTAGGGTACAGGAGAGACGTCACTGACGCTAAGGCAAGGAGAAACACACTACAAATAGGTTAACTATTTTTTAAAGACAAAATTCACAAAAGAAATCGGGATAAAGAAGATAGAAAGTCACTGAGGCATTAGGGAAAAATAAGGGTGACTTTGAAGGATACACCGCTTGTATTCAACATTTTTGTGTGTGGAGTAAAACGCACATAGATTATAATAATCCCCACCCCCTCATAATCAGCACGATCATCCAAGATGAGCTACAAGGACATTAACCTATTGTT
This sequence comes from Ischnura elegans, assembly GCF_921293095.1. Lineage (NCBI taxonomy): Eukaryota > Metazoa > Arthropoda > Insecta > Odonata > Coenagrionidae > Ischnura > Ischnura elegans. The sequence continues at coordinate 122,058,810 of NC_060247.1, forward strand.
GACCCACCAGAGCCTGAGCCTGACGGAAGAGGACGACGCGGGGGAGGTGATGTCCAAGGGTGGAGGCGTGGGTGGCGGAGGCGGCGGCAGGAGGAAGCCCAGGAGGAAGGAGGAGACGGAAGAGGGTGCGGGGGGCGGCGATGCCCCCCGGGAAGAGTCCCCCGGTCCGCGGGGGGACATATCGGAGCTGCGCGGGGGCGAGGACGGGGGGGAGCACGAGGGAGATGCCCTGCTGGAGGGCTGCGAGCGGGAGGAGGACGACGAGGTGCCCTCCTCGGACGAGGACTCGCACCACGAAGCGATGAAGCACCTCTCGCTGGCGGGAGGCCGGCGCGACTATTACGACGATGACGAGGAGGAGGACATGATCGACACCACCATGATGTACCCCTCGGACAGTATGGACAACGTGGCCATCACGGGCGGCCGACGCAAAGCCAGCACCATGATCCCGCAGGTAAGACTTCTTCTCACATCTCTTCTTTTTTTTCTCTTTACGCTTCCTTTCTTTCCTCATCCCTCTCCATGCATGGGGAGACGTGGAGGGAATAAAGGTGACTCAAACCCTCTACGACGAAATATGTTTTTAATAATTGTGCTTTTGCTTACTGTGCGACTATTTGCTAAGGCGTATTATTTCGTGAGAGAGTAATGAAATAGGTTCCGTCCCAATTACGAAGTTGCGGGGGGTCGTGGAGGGAATTGAAGAGTCTCACACCCTCTACGTCGAAATATGTTTTTATTAAAATGCGACTATTTGCTTTAACGTCTGATTTAAAGGGAGAGGCACAAAAAAGGTTTTGTCTCAATTACGAAGTCGCGGGGGGTCGTGGAGGTATTTTCGTCTGAACTTTCAGGATATTTTTGTCTTAGTTATGTTTTATCTGAAGTGTTAGTCGATCAGTGCATAACTTAAAGTTTAAAAAGTGGTTGACAATATATTAAAACAATATATATTTATATTATTGTGAGAATATTTGCTAGAATTCAGTATTCCGCGGGGGAAAAAAACATGAAATACGATTTAGTGAATTACGAAGTTGACGGGTGTAGTGGATAGAATAGGAGATTTAGCCGCTAACAATTTGTCAACATATTATTGATCACTTAATAAAATCAACAGATTTAGGCGTTACTTGGTGGAACGATGAGATATTCATGGTTAAATAAAAACACAGTACTATTCCACAACCTTATATTTTTGGAGTCTACTAGTTTCAACGTTACAACGTCATTATCAAGACTGATAATGACGTTGTAACGTTGAAACTAGTAGACTGCAAAAATATAAGGTTGTGGAATAGTACTGTGTTTTTATTTAACCATGAATTGATCACTTAATTGATTTTTGCGACTATTTTCAAGAATTTATAGTTTTTGAGAAAAAAGGGAAATACGGTGTTGTCACAATTCCGTTTTTTTATTATAATACTTTCCAGTCGAAAAAATCTTTTTTAAGTAATAGGTGGGAAAATTAATTGGAGTTTCTTCCATGATGTTGCCGCATGTTTTACGGTGGTTCCGAAGGTGATATTTTTGCTTTAGCAATTTTGGTGGGGTTGGAGCTAGTCGACAAATTCAGGATGTATTTTTTGCGATGGCCCATCTCACTAGTAGCATACATTTTTTTCCGATTTGGGTATGACATAAGGAAGATAGTTATGTCCCATTGCTGTCCACAATTATTTTTAATTTTTAACAAAAGTGAGAGTTACAGCGATTACGGATACTTTTTCCAAACTGTCTACATTATCAAATCGTTATTCCAAATAATAATAATACCTTTATTTAAACTAATAGAGAATAATTGGAGTAATAACAACTTAGCCACCCAGCTTTATATATTTCCTAAAAAATTTTAAAAAATGACTAAGAGTTCTTCAACTAATTTTTAATTCTGTACAGAAACTTTCTAGAAGCGGTAGAGGAAAAGATTGAGAAATCCATAACGTAAGCATGGATTCTCGAATTGCACTAGAACGGCAGGATTGAGGAACAAGCGACACAGTCATTCATGCCGTAAGTGAAATGTAAATAGACAACACTGAAACTATCTGGCGATCTGTATTTATTTGTATACTGCATTCCATGAGTATCACTTTTTACGTAAATAAGTGAACTTCGGGTATTTGCGGCTTGGACACATCAAAATGTTCATTTAATTTATCTTGCAATACTATGTTAAAATTTACTTTGAAGTAAAAAAGACAAGTTACACAATCAAATAATAGAGAGTTAGTATTCGAAATGATTTGAGTTTCAGGGTTAGGAAACTAGATCTCCAGGAAATTATCTTCGACGGACTCATTATTACAACCCTGATGATCGTTTCGACAGCTCCAGTAGTTTCATAACGAATCATCCTCTCCATAAAATCTCACTCTAAAGAAAAAACCGTATGACATTTCGTCTAATTAAATAATTTATATCTCACCTCTTGCATCCTCCATAAGAGTAAGAAATTAACATTAAAATGTCAATTCTGAGCACCACTGAGGAGACTTTTAACAACGAACTGATTTGTGCACGTGAATTACAAACTATATATTTTCCATGTAGCGACTGAAAATTTTTAACTTTCGTGAATTTTACGGAATGAATGCCCGACACATTCAACAACTTCCACCACAGATATTGGAAATTCGATGAATGTAAGACGTTAGCGACGAAAAGTGCTATGCGATGTTCCACGTCCAAGTAGCAAAATACGAATAATGTCTATGGAATACAACTAACCAAGAAGACAGAAGCATTGTAAAAAGGCCACATTTCTAGAAAATACGTCCGTCTAATGGATATTACATATTACCACCAACGTATTAGTCAGTAGTGGAAAATTGATAATAATATTTGAGTTTCTATACATCACATCTTACAGTGACTATTCGTTTATTTTTTATTTTTTACTGAAACTACCTTGTACCGAATAAGAACTAATACGCCCATGCGGCAACATAGCGGGTGTTAGACATCTTATTAATACGATTTCCGACTTATTCCTGGCATTTATTCTAGTTTTCGCGACTGTTATAGAATAATTCTCTTCGAAGCGGAAGTGTTAGACTTGGAATAATCTTCCGTGGTGCAATACACGGTACGGGAGTGATAAAGAGGCAAAAACTCCTTTCACCTGTCTCGAGAAACAGTCTTCGCCCAAATCTTCACATTTTCACAACGACGACAATTTCCCGAGACGTAGACGATGAGGAAGGGGGGGGGGAAGAAAACTTTCGCAAATCCACGACCCGGACAAGAAAATGAGCCCGAAGGTGATGTCTTGATTGGCCTCCGTACCCGTCTCTCGGCCGAGGAAAACTAAAAAAAAAAAAAAAAAACGCTACTCGGGAGCAATTATCGATCCGAAGAGAGAGATTTCCCCGAGATCGACCAATAAAACGAGAGGGCCCGAGAAGGGAAAATTAAACGACGTTAAAAAAAATGTACGCAAGTTTCTCCCCCTCATATTCCTACAAGCACCAAGAACCGGGAAGAAGCAAGACAATAATCGATAGAACCTAGAAAATAGATCGCTTTACGAGCGGCTCCACGATCTGGCAGGATCGTTTATCTATCCATTTATCCTCACTCCGGTGACATCCATGACCCAGATCGGATGCATTCGATAGGTACTTGTTTCAAGCATCCCCGACGTTTCCTGAGGCTAGTTTGAGCTGAGCGTTTATACGGCTAAAACACAAAAAAAGTCCCTTCACAAGGTTCGAGAGGTAGCGGCCGGTGAAGCTGTCCGCATGTTTTCCCCGCAATAGGTAGGCAGTAGTCGCGAGTGAGAATTCTTTTCGAGCAGGGTGTATTCGCCGCGACAAAAGGAAAACAACAGCAGCGGGACGATCCTCGCTCGCTCGCTTCCGGAACGGAGAGACGGACTTTCCGAGTCTCCCAAGGAACGCGATGGTTTTTACGACAACCCTCCGGCAGCGTCCTTCTGCTACCTATCCACCGCACCGAAAGAAATGCAAAGCCATACATCAACTCCTGGGGGCTGACCGCACTCCCAGGTCATCTCGACAAGCCATAATACGTCGGAAGCGATTATCGCAGGGCAGGAATAACGATTCTAGAGGATAATCCTTAAGATTCGACCTCGAAAAGAAGAGGAAGGGCTAAATTCAATGATTTATAGTATCTTAGTGCGCCCAAGTAATATAAGTAACAACGAAAGAAATCAGACAAAAATTTAAGCAAGAGATTAAAAACTATCTAAAAAAAAGTCATATTCTACTATTACGCATTCCTGAAGTACAGAATCACTAAATTTAAAATTAGTGGTGAATTCCATACGATAATGACGCAAGCAATTAAAAAACGTCCTCCATCGTGGGGGAAAGAAATAGTTTGTGACCTGTAATGTCAGATACCCACAATGAGCAGACACAACCACTGAATGGGAGCAAGAAAAAAATTTGAAATCAAAATTTAGTAAAAAATATTATCTCTTCAAAAAAAGAGAAATTAAAATATATGAGATGAAATACGGATATAACTGAAATACACAATACGGACATTAGGGAAATAAAACTGAGTCCATGATTCATCAACACTGCATTGATCTCCATCAAACATATTGACTATTGTTACATAAAGATAATAACAAGCGCAAATGGTGTAACAATGTCACTACGAGAGAAAACACTTCATATTTACCCACTCACAATTTAAAGAATGTAGGGATCTGTGGGCAATCGGGCAATGAACACATTTTTCAATGTTTCATTTCGAATGGAGAAACTGAGCAATAAGCTTCGAAGTATCATGTACATATCCTCATAACACACCCTAAGTACACTTCACGTAATCCCTACAGTCTGGGTTAATAGCACAAATATGGACCGGTATTTGACTTTATAAGCTATTAAAACACACGATATTTAGTTGAGGTCCAAGAGTTACTTTAACTGCATAACGAAGTGACATATTAAGCATTAATTATCTTCCGAAGGACTTTTTGCGTACTCATTCAAAGTAAAGAATTTTATTCAATTTTTACTATTGTACACGTCAAAAATCACCGGGCGTTTGTCTATATATCCTTTTATCTTGTATGATGTAAGGCACGATATGATGGAAGTTCTTAATATTAGTAAAATTAGACATTGAAATATTTGCAGTGAGTTTAATTCAGTGGAATTATTACAATATATAATTTTACTAATATATATCCTTGAATGACATAAATAACGTAAAAGCCAAAATAGATCTCCCACCTTAACTTCTGTGTCCAACTACGCTGGCGACCCATATTCGTAATGCTATACGGAAACGCACCTCTTCCTCCTGACATATGAGATACGAAGCGACGCGATCAGGAAAGAACCGACGAGTGTGGACACGAGAGACCTTAGCGCTAATTAACGGCGCTCCGGCGGTCGTTATCTGTGGATCGCGAACGAAACAAGGCACCGAAAGAAAACAAAAACAGTCACGCCGCTAATGCCATTAATAAAGGCGAAGGATGGACCATTTCAAGCTCATTGTTCACGTAGCACCCCTACGTCAAGATCAGCGTGGAGCCCAAGTTTCGATACGTGTCGCGAAGATGTTCCAATTTTTTTAATTTACAAAAGTTTCGGACTGCAGGGATTAAGCATTGCACTTGAAGATCAATAGCTCAAATGGGTCACTTGGGCTATACACGAATGCATAAAATTCGATGACTCGGCATAGCCGTGGCTAGGTAATAGGGCGGTTTCCTATTATTTTTTTATTGCCTAAATCGAAAGATTATTACTCCTGGAGTACGTATTTCACGCTTTTAGATTTTTAAATGACGATATCTATTTTTCGCGATTAAATGAAATGTGAAAAATTTCAAGCGCGCGAAAACGCGACGCGTAAGTAGGAATGATGGGAAAAAGTCCGTGCGACGCATTTCTGGTTCCCCCTCCCGCCTTGTGAGGTGACCTTGATCGAGGCTCTGAGCGCTGATAGGACGCAGGATGCTAGCGGGTAGCTGAGTACCTTGCTGGCTGGTAGCGCTTGGCTTAAAAAAGGTTTATTAATACCTTATCAAACGAAGAAAACTTTCCGACCTTAGCCAGTTTTAATAGGTGATTATTAAGACATGTTTCCCTGAGCTCTGTGCCTCATGCATGCATTGGTAACCTCAGACGATGTATAACTCCTATCCTCTCGTGTAGAAACTAGGTCCCTGTGACGTCACGTGGAGTGGAATCGCATGGGCGCCAATCTGGCCTTTTTCAAATGAGGATAAAATTTGACCCTTGCCATTCGTCTAAACCGGTAATTCCAAAACCATATAATTTGTGTATTATGAATACACTAATGATGGGTAACGAATCGCAATCAATGCCTTTCGTTTTCTTTGATGAAGGAAACTACCCTATTGACTCATATATCCCTGAGGATTACAACCAATTAATTCCTTAATTTACTACAGTTATTTGTAGCAGCAGTTTTAACCTATCCTATGATTGATATATTTTTGAGCCATAGACGCAGGTTTATAAATTTCAAATGGAAGTTGAAGGTAGTTAGAGAGGAGGAGGTGACGAGTTAATGTAGAGAGAGGTAAACCTAAAGAGAATAATGTAGTATTGTGTGGGCATTGAAGCTTTTATTTTATGTCCACTCAACCATTTAAAGTTGGGATGGATTCTAACGAAACAATATCGTAAGAGACTAAGGAAAAATAACTGGTAAAGAATTTCACACCAAAATGCCCAATTGAAATACTGAATTATAATACCACATCCCGTCATTGTACTATTAAAGGCAATGTAATACGACGAAGCACATATTACTCTAAAAATCCGTGCAATATTTCATTTAATACCAGATATTATTTTAAATAACGTTTGAAGCAGCGCAAATCATACCTTCATGACTGCAATAACTCCGGTTTTTTTTAATTAAACGCCTTATCCCCGGTTCCCTGCAATCTCCATTCATTATTCATCAATTCACCATTATACTTTCTCGAACACAATCTCGACAGTTTGCACAAAGAGTATAATTCTTATTTCTCTAAGCTCACGAAAGCATTACGCTCAGAGGACATACTTCATGATTAATCAAGCAAACATTCAAGAAAGTAAAAGGATTAAAAAACAAACCAGTTACCGCATGCTTCAATAGATCACCTTTCAAGGCCACACACAAGTTATGCCAAACGTCACCAATTAAAAACGATGGATTCCATCAATATCCTCACGGTTGAACTGACATTCCGAAGAAATGGAAACTTTCGTAGCATAGTATTCATATAAATATTCATGCATAAAACATGAGCGAAAGAACGCAATTCTTCACATCGTGACGTCAAAATGTAAATTTCCGTACTAAATTAAGTTTACTCAAGAGATGGCATGACATATAAGGATCACCGCAGCTATATCCATTAAATACACTAGTGACAGCCAGTTGAACACTTCAGAGCCCAAAAACATATCCAACATAAACAGCAAATACTTTTAAAATCCCTGAATATTATATATAATACTTGGATAACGGGTTACTCATGATGACTGAGAATAGTTGACATTACCTTTTGCTACACATTACTGACGTGTACTTCATAAATAACGTAATTGGCATGAATTTTCAAACATTTACGGGGTAATCTCATTAAAAGACTCTCTAGTTACTAAACTATTTGCGGTAGAATACAGAAATACACAGTAACGAAATCCTTTCGGCGTCATCACCATCACAACACAACAATCATGGCATTAGTTCGACGTAGCTCCACATTCCACTCTCCTATCCGCAAGTCATTCACCCTGAAGACGATGGCAGACTTAGCCTTCGAAACGTTGGTGCTGAAAACTCCTTGGACCCGGCTGGAAACCCGAGAACTCTTCCTCCAGTCTATTCGCCGGGAAAACTTTAGATCCTTCACAGTGCCGGATTTAGCACTAGGCAAGGAAAGCGGCTGCTTTTGGGCCTCGCAGTCTCAAGAAAAAAATTGAAAATTAATTTTAAGTAACAAAATGCATGAATGTGCTGTATCTGAATGTGTTAATGCGAATTTTCTTATGTCGTCCAATACAACTTAGATTTTTGAGGGGGCAGGAGAAATCAGAATGCATAGTATTTGCTTAAATTGAGGATTGCCAGTGCAGTGCCGTTTTGTTGAAGTAACTGCACACCTGTATAAGAGATCTGGGAACACATGATGATAGGGTGTGGGGGTGGAGTGGAGTTTGGCAGGATGGAAGGGCGAAAGGTTTTATTGGGGTGCTTCCTTGCCTATCTTGCAGTGAGACCTCAAGGTTCTGAATCCGGCACTGATTAAGCATTATCATTGGCTTCGCACATATGGATGAAAACAGTGGAAATAAGCAGCGATTACAGATTTTTAGATGGTCTACCCTATCAAGTACCGTTAGCGTTCGTCGGTCACGGATATTTCGACGTCAATTCGCGATTCCAGCCAAGGGAGACACCACCTGGCGGAGAACGTTCGAAACAGAGGAACGATGGTCATGACGCGGTAGTGCTATGAGGAATAGTGTATATGAGACCTTTACACTGTTTTATTGACTAGTTAGGAGGTGATACCTCCTTTTTGGTTTCAAATCAATTATTACCGTTACTTGAGGTTAAATATTCTGTAATTCTACGACTCTGTAATAACTGCAGCACAAGTGGAATTGTTTCAAAGCGAAGCGACGGCTGTTGTTCCCGCACGTAGGTAGGAGCAGAAAGCTCTTGCTTAGGACGATTTTAATGGAGATACGTTGGTTTTACATGTTATAGCTATTAATGTAGTGTTATTTCAATTGAAAATCGTTCATGTGTCAGGTTACGCAGAAAAAAGTAGGAAAAATAGCGTATATCCAATGCATCAAAGTATCCGATATCCGCGATCGCTGTTTTCGAGATTTTCAATATAACACACAATATTTACATCGCCATTATTATGAGCGGGATGGTATTTGCCCGTGTTAGTCTGATAAATGTGTTTTTTTCTTCTGTGCGCGATGTGCTATTGAACAATTTACCTAAAGTTGCTGAGTATAGTAACTCAAGATTGACGTTAAGTTTCAATTGCAAGGAGGATGTATCTACTGTAACATTGAACGAACGATTTTTAACAGCGTCTCACGATGTAAACTAGTAATATATGCATTATGGTAACCATTGCTAGCTTATTTTGATCGATTCCAGAGTCATACATAGTCACAGAACATACTGCTTTCAGACAAGAAATGGACGACTTTCACCTATTCAAGGCAATGCCAAGTTTCATTTCGACTTTGAAATGTAAAAGTGGGCAAAGAAACTTAGTCCCCAAATTCCTTTCCCCGTAGACAATTACAATAACTCATTCAACGAATTATTATTTAACTGTGATACCCAATTTAAATTCAAAACCTAGCCAATTTCATGTGATGCTCTGTCGAATAACCATAAACTGGTGTTAATAAGATTTCTATAACTATAAATTGTTTCTACAGAATATTACAAAGATAATATTGCAATTCCTTTCTGTGGTAGCCGAACGATTAAAACTAATATTATTAAGACAAGTACAACATATCATACAATGACATAATTCATGTAAAAATATCAGGTAATTCAGTTTCCTTCTAACCATCAGCGTTTGGATATCCAAAATATGGATTGTTTTTCTGTATGGGGTATGTTTAGTATTGAATCCACCATAGTAGTTTAAAATTTGCTTTGTACCCTTTCAGTTGTAATCATTTACACTTTATAATAAGGATACCATATAACTCTGTTAAATTCGAAAATAGGGCATACTAGTTCTGAATGCAATACTTTGAGCAAATGAATGTGTTTTTGTTACTCAAAGCAGACGACTTATAGAACCTAACATACATACGAGCCTTTTGCAAATTATTAATTACAACCACTGGTATATTTTCATCTGAGGAATTATTAAAAAATTATTAAATATAGCTAAATTAGTAGTAGTAGACATTGTTTATCTGAAACCTTGCTGTTCAGTAACTCGTATGTACATACTTCAACATAGGGATAAAGAATAAAGATTTATCGTCTTCATGATTTTACCAAGAACAGGGAATCGACAGTAAAGATCCTTAAGTCGTCCTTAAATTCTATAGTTAAATATATAGTTCATTTCTTATCCGGAAATATGATAATAATATAGGTGAACACAGCAATCCACATCACTGAAGTAGACGGCTGTGGCATCCAAATACAGCACGAAAACTGCCTGAAATGGATTATGGTTCCAATTATTGAAGCGGCAGATTGTGTATGAAATACTATTAAGTTCTTTTGTGGTGTATTCCCTAGAAATGGTTAGGAAGTAACGCGATACGAGTCGGATAGAGTCGAGAATCAAACCTGACTCGTAATGATTAGGTACATTATAAACACCTTTAGTTACATCGTCAAGCAGTTTTCTTCAGTTCTAGATCTTCTTACGGACGAAAGAAGCCGAGAAATACACCGTACGAAGGTTTTAAAAGAATATTTCTATCTTATTAGCTCTTGATATTATGGTTTATGTTCTCTCCGTACGCCAAAGCTTTATGATTGTTTTGATTTTACCATCACTCTGGCGGCCATATTGGAAATTGACGTCACTGACAGCAGCGCCGCCATCGGTCATTTGAGTCTCGAATAGTCACGCAAATATGACAGTGGCGGTGTTTTCAAAACGAGCGCGAAGGGATCGCTAGAAAGAATGAGCGAGAGCAACACGACCTCTCCCCGAGCGAAATAACGCGGAACCATGGGAACAAAATACGGCGCGAGGCGAAACTTTCCCTGCGTGAAGGATAGTGGGAGAGGGATTGTGGGATTGGAGGGGTTGGGAGGATTTCGCGAACCAAATTTCGGAACAAGGCCTTCGAACCCTTATATCCTGGGATGATGCAACCACCGCCGCGCGAGTGCCTGGCAGGCAAACAGACGACTCGAAAAGATGAAGAACGGACCGATGCGGAAATGCACAATTAACGGCTATTCACACATCCCACTTCCTTGCGTGTTACACTATTTTATACCACTACATACAGTGTTATCATAAAAGAAAAGTGCTGTTATGAACATAGTTTCAATGAAAACAGCATTACTTAGAATTTATGTTTTTTTTATTTTTCGAATTTGTCGTATCAAACAGGTTTTGTTTTTACATAATTAACAGAATATGTGCTTGCAACTGGACACTGAACAAATTTTCCCCCAAATATCCACGTTCAAACCAAGCGGAAAAGCTACACAGAAATTTAAAGTTAGCCCTTTCTATTTTATGCAACAAAGTCCGAACTCATCCCATGATGCAACATACTCTTACGTTGTATTTTCAACTTAAACAGTCACAAAAAGACTCAGCAACTATTTTTTCAACCAAATATTCTTAGCCAATAAAGTGCTTAATTGAACGTACTTAAAATGTATGCATATCATATAAGGCATTATTGTAAGATCTGGTTGTTTTATTAGATAAAGGTGGGGTAAAATCCGATGGAATTCACCTGAATCATTCGATAAGTATGCCATAGTTAGCCAATAGCAATCAGAACTATTAGTGACACTTCATGCGAAAACTATCGGTCGGTACACAATGCTCAAGAATAAACGCTTAGATTCAAGGTGAGTTTGTAAAAGTATGACACCAGATTAAATACGATTTCACCGTGACCACAATGCAGATCTTATTTTGTGACTTTGTTAAAAAGTCATTTCCGAGATGGAATAGAAAATCTTAGGTTAAAAATTACTTCAATAGACCCAAAAGTAACTTTCACAAAAATGCTCTAGTTAAGTTTTATCTTTTTTAGTTTGTTTTCTATTCCCCCATAAATCCATATGTAAGAAAAAATTGAGTGCCTACGCCAAGTACTAATCGATCCAATAAATATGCTTTACTTCATGACATGCAAATAGCTAGAACCTTATGCATGTGAACCCTCTTTCTGCGACTGAAACAGAGAAGTTATAATTATCATGTTAACCAATCATCCACTCAAGGTAACCCAGTTCAGTCTTAAGAGAAGTACAGAATATTGTTGAGCATAAAACTGTTCTCAAATTACCGCCTTTCACCAAAGTTTCAACCATGGGTGAGTCTTAAAATGCAATGAAGTGGTACGAGGGACAAGCACACGGTATATGGTCGTCAAACACACTATAATCGCGACACCGCTAAAGAAATAATGAGCTATTTGAAAATACGCTAATTTTAAAGTCACTATGATTACAAAAGAAGGCGTTCAACGGGGATGCAATGCGATAATCATTCAATCTTCCTCGAAAATTAATACTTTCTACGCCGCAAGAAATCTAGAGACAAGAAAATCAACGAGAAAATGACCAACGAAGAGGAGAAAAAATAGGTATTCCACGTGTGGCGACCTGGTTTTCATTAGAAGGAGGGGGAAATAAAGACAGCTGACAATTTTCAGATGATTTTCCTGGAGTGGATGCAGTTATTTTCTACTTACGTGAAAGCATAGGAGTCTTATGACTGACATCCGTAATAACATTCTAAGGCACAATTAAAAGCACAATTAAACGTTGCGCATATCACCTATCCATATCAGGTAAGTATATTATTTCGAAATTTCAATGCACGCAGTCATGTGAACAAGCGTTACGGACAGGTTGAGAGAAATTGAAGCATGACAAGAGAAATTTGATCTATCAGCAATGGCAGCACGGTTCAAGCATTGTACAGGAAAATAAAGAGTATCAGCGGCAAAGTGTCAATTTTGTATTTCAACTTAACAGCCTGTTATAAACCTACATCAAAGTAAAGTGTCCCTGAATGTGGATTATATGTATAATAAAATTCAACCGGAGACTTCAACGCGGGAAGTGCAAAAGTGGCAGTTGGCCCAAGAAGGCGTATTTTAGACCATAGAACTCAGAAGGATCGGCAACACGCGGACCACACCGCTAAAAGTTATAATGGTGAATTTTTATTGACTTGCAAATAAATACATATTTTGCTGTAATTGCAGTTAGGGCAGTACTTTTTTAACTTATAAATCAATCCTTTACTTAACGTTTCCCTAAATTTATTTCAGCACATTCAAGGTGTTACGTGTTACACCACTATTTTTATAAGAACACACAAAGGAAAATTAAATCAAGAAAAAACAATTATTTTCTCACGACTGTAACCGTAGGATAAAGCCCCTGAAAGCCAGTAACTGTTATTGGGCCCCAATTAGTTATTGGTGAACAGCAATTAGTTGATGACCTTGGTGAGTTGTTAGATAAGCTGCACGATTTCTTCATCACTCGCTTAGCACCTTCATTTTTGTGCTTGAAAACGCTTTACATACCCTTCCTTGAAAAAAAAACAGTAAGGAAGATCTAATTCATCTTACTAAAGTGTTGCGATTTATCATTTTTGTCCACAGGATAAACAATAATGAAATTGCACTTTAAAAAAGTAGAAAGCGTAGGCTCAGGGCTTCAAATTTTCAGTCCATTAGATGAAATAGGACTCGTGTCTGGAGTCATCGGTGACTGTACAATTTTTCACCCGGTGGGAAACCCGAACACCTTTCTGCACCGCGATTTGGCGGGAAAGAAAAGCCCCTATGATAATACGGTCGTACTTCATTTTTTTTACGCTCTCAAACACGAATTCTTCGAGGGAGGAAAGGCTGGGGGTGGAGGTGGAAGTGTTAAGGGCGGGGGGGAGAGAGGTGGGGTGAGACAGGATATGGAAGAAGGGGGAAGAGGGGAGAGGCAAGCGGCGGCTGCATTCCCCCCGCGAAGGCCGTCTTGGTTAATGTGACCGGTTCGAAAGGAAACTTTTAAAGAGAAAAAGAGGACATTGGAGCAGTTGGAGGTATGGGTTGGCAGAATTCTAAACTATATAAAGGAGTATGACGGATGGCTGAGAGGGGGGAGGTACACCTGAGGCTGCTTGCGATACTAAAGAAGACAACGCGGTACCGTAGCAAAGTAAACGATAATGAACTAATAAGCACGGGCTAACTAGGTTCGCTTCCAAATTCCTCCGTAAAACACAGACTTACAATAAGTCTTATGCTCGTAAAAGTGTTCAGAGACAAATTTAATTTAATTAATCAATACACGATCTGTTCCGTTTCTAAGTCGAATCTCGCATTGTTATTTTCCAAGCAAAATTCATGCTTGCATAAATATTTTTCACAGAAACTCAATTTTTAGCCGATGACAATTTTCAAGATTATATGAACTTTCAAATAAACACCTGACGAGAGTTACTGCATCCAAAAGGCACGAGGGAATTGCATGAAAATGCCAATGCTTAGCTTTACAACAGCAAACATCCAAGAGAAACAGAGGTTTGACAACAAACTGTGAAGTAAAGATAAAAATGGATGAATAAAATGTATATTTTCACACAAATGATCAAAGGATTGAATGCCATCAACATAAATTCCTGTGATAGCTTCCAGGGAAACCAATGGGGCAATATCGTGCGAGCAAGAGGAGTCCCCGCAGTCATATACGAGGAAGTACAAACTCACAAGCAAGGTGGCTCGGTGTCTTTTGGGCTTCACCTTAACCCGCTAAAATCGGCCTTCGGGTTAAAAATCTGCGCCCGAATTTTCGGGGTCATACTCAGAAAGGTTATGCGGAAAAAGAAAGGTAAGGCTCGAGATGAAAATGGAGCAATGACACGCCATTCTAAATTTAGGAGCATTTTTGAGTCATCGCCCAGAACAGAAACGGTCATCAGCTGTTTCTTCCTGAATCTTACCATCTTCCGAAACGCGCGAGAAAAATTTTGAATTAACCATTAAATATCGAAGAAACAAACATCAACGATTGCCCAAAATATTAAGCCATAACTGAGTACATAAACAGAAGAATCTTATCGGTTTGAATTTCAGATGTACTCGAATACCATAGCATCATTCCTAGCACACTATTCTTATCTCATTTAATTCAAATTAATTAAAATATCGCTAGTAACTTCGGTTTAAAACACTGGCAGTATTCATTTGACATAATAATTATAATTGTAATTTTTATAACTATTATGGCATCATAAATAAATACCATCGCAATGGAAACTTCTTCTCACCAGACCTTCAAAAACGAATACGAATTTAAAGAAGTTAGAAAATTATTCTCATTTTCCTGACCAATCACCACGAAATTTAACAAAAACCCATCATAAAGTTTACCACAAAAATATTAAAGGTCATTTATCCTCAATTCATGCTCTCCTCAAGAATCATAAATCTCCCAGAAAATGTGCTGGACCTAGTTTTACCATAATTCCATAAAGAATAATACCATCGAGAAGGGATAAACATAGGATTGACCGACTCTTCGTACACAGAAAAGAACCTAGAGCAATGACAAAGGTCGAGACTGGCTTAGGAATCGAATCACCAATACGATGAGATTGTTGTGAGGAGGAGGGGAAGCAGAGGGGGTGGGGAGAGAGGAGGAAGTTAGGGGGAGGAAATGATCCCGAAAGGGTCGATGGCACAGCCGACAGACTCTTGACCATTATTGGGAGGTCGTACAACGCGCTGTTTCTCTTAAATTGAGCCAACGGATTGATCAAAAGGGCTCTCGGTAAATTTCCACTGGCCATTCCGCCGACCCTTCCCTTCGCCGCCGGAGGCGCCACCGGCGGCTGCAGACAGAGGCGAAGGGTGTGGGGGGGGGGGGGGGGAGTTCGCGAAAGGATGAAGGAAAAAATGCGAACGAGGGGGATGGGGAACAGGAAGGAGTTGGCGAGGACGGGAGCGCTGGGATTGGCTCGCGGGCGCACACCCTCGGCACGCGATTGGCCGGCGACGGAGGGTCGGCCAATAGCCCAGCGATCAAACGCGGTTTCCTCTCCCCAGCCCACGACGGCCGACTCAGTGCGCGATCCGTTGGCAAACTCAGCAACGAAGCGAAGGGGAGGTCCTTTAATTATCCCCTATCTCCCGAGAAGCGCACACTTTATCTCCCGTTTTCGCGAACTGATGAGGGAGACAGAGCAGGGATACATTCATGCCTCGTAGGATTTCGGAGATGCCACGGTCTCATCATGCGTCTCGACGGTAAGATTTTATTAAAATTGATAAGGTTATTTTTCACCCTAGACCCTTGCTAACATACACCTCGCCAGGGGAGGGGGCGGCAATAGCGGGGCATCAGCCCTCCGCACTTTCCGAAAATATTGAAAAGATAACAAACTTTAAGGTTGCTCAACAATTCAGCAGCAAAGAAAACCACACTTAAAAATAATTTCTCCTTCTTCAGTCAGCAATGACGCTGGTTTGTAGCAACTCGCCATTCTTTTCTACCATTGTCATCCCTTTTCTCTTTCTCTTCGGCTAGCAATATGATGCTGCGCTCACATCTATCATGATCTGATTGATGCATGCAAATGGGGGTCTTCCTCTTGTGTACCATCATTATATCGCCCCTTCAATCACTCTGGCCACTAGGTTATAATGTCTGAGAGTATGTCCTATCATATTAGCTCTTCTTTCTCTTAGACCCTTCATAAAGCTTCTCCCTTCTCCAGCTCTTTTGACCACTTCCTCATTTGTTAAATGATCTACAGAACTGGTCTTCGGCATTCTCCTTCAGCAACAAGCCTCAAAAGCCATCAACTCTTCCACCTTTCCGATTGTCCATGTTTCATTTCCATACAAAGCTATTCTCCTAAAACAAAACGCCTTCATTAGTCATTTCCTTACATTAAGGTCTATATTTCTAGAAGTAAACATTTTTCTTTCCGTAAAAGGAAAAATGATTTCCATACACCTAAAATCCACGTGTCAACACACATATGACGTCTGACGCATTATCGCGGAGAGGGATTGCATAGCACCTAAGGCTCAGCGGATAGTAATGAACCGCCCCTCCCCTCAAACAACGTCCTGAATCCGCCTCTGACTTTCACACGCATGCGCATGAAGATCATATCACCAGTGGCGTTTATTTAATGCATATAAAACGTCACCAGATAATGGGAGTAGTCAATTGCGCACGACGGGAAAGATTGATGAAAAAATGAAGGTATCGGAAAAGAATCATAGGCTTGCAAAACCTGCAATACTTACTTTAATATAATAAATTTAAGACAATAGACTCACGTCATGTGCAAATAAAAGCAAATAGCTATTAATAAAAGAAAAATGTCACATACATTAGGAAACTAATTCATCGGTGAGAAAAGTGACAACAACTCCGCAAGGGGGTAATAAACCACATTTTTTTGATAATTTAGCTTTACAAACCAGAGTATTTAGCATCACATAATTATGAATTTTCCCGAATGACACCTAGATCATAAATGAATATTTTCCCAACGAAACTTCATGATGAACCCTCAGGATAAATCCGATACTCGACACTCAAAAAAAACAGGAATACAAAAACACTTGGACAAAACATACTTGAGCGGCACAAAAATAGGCTGCTTTCGCAATCGAGTGAGCGGGGACAGTCTGTTGCGCATTTCTGGCGGCCACTTCGCCTGATCAATACAACGCTCAACGTACGTCAGATTTCTACTCCAAAGCAAATTAAAGACGATGGAATTAAAAAAAAGGGGAAAACTAACTTGTCCTTCGCACGTAATTTTTCACGCCGAACACGAGGTGACGCAACATCCATCATTTTTGGCTCATTTTCTGCAACGACGACGGCGCCGAGTTCTTTTCTCGTCTTTAGAAAAAAAAACGTAAAAAAGAACAACAGAAAAAAAGTACGTTTCACTTTTGCCCGCGAAGAGTTTAAGTGAGCGGGGTCGCCAGCTGTCCTGGAGTGAAGGGGTCAGACGTCTGATCAACCCCATTGGCGAAAGGGTAGCGGGCGTGCTGAGGAGGGTATTTCCAATCCCTTCGAGAGGGAGGGAGATGATGCCGCTGAAGAAGAGCGGAGACGCGGTCGGGAAAATAGAAGACAGAAGCGACAGCACTCGAAGGAAAAGAAACGGCGATCATTGCAGAGATGGATGACGCGTCACTTAACCCCTGGCCCGCACGCCCCCCCCCCCCCCTCATAACTCCTCAGTCCCATACGATAGAAGAGCAGTCAGATCTGTAAATATCAACCACACGTGAGGAGGACAGGGAACGCAAACTGAGATTACGACCAATTGGCGTGAAAATAGCCAAAGCGTGCAAATATAGCGGCAAGTCCCGCATTGCTGAAAGGATGGGGTACTGGCGGTACTTGCAACTCTCCTTCTTTTGATATTTTGCCGAACTGCTAGGTATAGGAATTCGCTTTTACCTCCGAACAATTGCAGTCCCCTTGATTGCAGATACCACACACCCACTTTCTTCTCGACAATGTGCGGGAAACGGAAAATGCTTCGCCGAAAGCAACCGGGTCGAACTCAGCGACACACTCAAGGCTACGGGCAAAAAAAGAAATACAATCGCGACGGGAGTGCTGCTCGCGAAACTTTTAGGCAAGACTTTCACCCGACATTATATGAACGCAGGCAAAAAACAAACGAAGATCGCAAATCGAGCATGGAGGGCGTGGGCCTTTGGAGGAGGAAGTGAGCGGAGAATAGGGTCGACCGGGAATCACTTTCAAAGGACGATGGGAGTTGTCCATGAACGAATTTTGCGACATAATACGCTCTTCCTCGTGATCTCAGAAACAATCGCGAGGACCCCGTCAAGGCTGAAGAGCAACGGAGAAAATTCTTACAGTACCGCAACTGAAAAGAAACCAGTTTGAAAAAGTTCAAAGGAAGGTAGCCAGGTATTCTCTAGGGAAGCATAAAAGGGCGGGGACAGTGTCACAGCAATGCTAGGGCGCTTTTGGATGAAAACTATTGAAATTAAGGAGAATTATAAATAGGTTAATTAGGGTCTATAATGAAAAAGAGCCGGGTTGGATGGAAATTGGTCAAAAGCTTGACTCACCTCGCTGCATAGGAAGAAGCGATCACAAATTCAAAATAATGTATATTAATTAATATTAATAATTGAAAACACGGCTAAGAGAAATCGTAAATTAGGGCCGACGAAATTATAGGAAAATGATTCCATTCAGGGAGATAGTAAATTTGTTTCGTTTTGAAATAAATGTTTCTAACGATCGAAAACGCGGATTGGTAGCCCGATGCCAACGGTAGCAATGGGAAAATTTTCTGTGGAGTAAAGAAATTCTATAGATACTGTAAGAGAAGCGTCAGAACTATTTTTTTTAATTCGAGTGGGCATAAGATGTTGAAACATGGGAATTAGAAGGAAAAGTCAGGTTTATGAGAAAAGGAGTACACTCGGGCGAATATTGATTTTACAGCCAGATAAGCCTGATAAAGAAGCCCTTAGTATAGCTCTTACTGTAGAAAATACCAAGGATGAAGGTCAACGCAGTGACAACGTCAACACTAGTCCTAGCAGGAATTGGAAGGATCACGATTTTAGCATGCCATGCAGAGATGGTGGTGGATACCCACTTAAAACGTAAAAAGCCACACACAAATAAAAAAAACAGAACAACGAAACTATTGCCTGAATCTGAAGGCAATATCCATGCATGCAGACGAATCCAAAACACCATAATCTAGACACTAAATCAACCCGGCGTCACGTGATTTAAGATAAATTTACTATAAAACAAAGGTGAATGAGAAGTATAAACATTGAAGGTACGGCGAAAGTCGGAAAGGAGGAGGCAAGAAAGGCAAATGAAGTGGGCCGGAGAATTGGGCGCTAATCCAAGAGACCTTCACTTCCCATCCTAACCAATCACCACCAATTCAACGCCCTTCACAGTTAATGATAAGGATTAAACTTTCGGAAAATCCATTAACCCTTCCACGCTCGCACGCGTTTATCCAAATCCATCTCTCCATACACACCCCACCCGCATCACTGACACTAACGCAGTGGCAATATAATAAACAGGCGACGACGGCAGAGCGAACGGCGGCGCCGCTCAATCTCGGACTCTTCGAAATGGAAACAAAAGTAACGGCCGCTGATCGTCACTTGACGCCGTCGTCGCCCGCAACGAGTCCGGAGTTGACCCCGGCGACCGCTGCTCGCCAGCCACACTGAGCTTTGGTGGACGCAGCCCCACCAATCTCCTTGCGCTTTCATTGTTTTTAGTGTCACTTTTTTGAAGCTAGTCGTCAGTTGGCAGTAGGGAACAATCTACGCTAATGTGATTGTTGCATTTCATGGCGGCGGATATCTGTAGTTGGAAAAGAAATTTAGTAATAACTTCGTGATTAATGGGTAACACGTCTTGTTTTATCCCTGGATGCTCAACCGGCTATATAGCTGCATAGAAAAACGGCAAAATTTCCGGAATAAAGGCTAAAAAGTTTGTTCAAGGCTAAGGTAAGTACCTCGTGGTATTAGACGCTTACCGCATGGTAACACATTATCTTCATTGGCGATATTTTAACATATCCATTTTTAAATTTCATTGACGCAAAATTTTACTTCAATTATCTAGCTGGCGTACAGGTCATCTGAGACGAGAAGCAATATTAAGGTTAAAGAGAAAAAGACGTTCTTTCCATCATTTCATTTCCTGGTACACAGGGTTACATCATTCAACAAAGTCCCTTACGTGTGTCTACATGAAAATTTCACTTTGAAGATTATCAGACTTTCATGCACTTAAAAATGGCAATTGATTTCATAAAATTTTCAGGGAATTAGCTATGTACAAAAAATCTTGCCGATGATATTTTTAGCGGGTATTTGCTCAGATAACGAAACCTCAAGACCATTGTACACATGGGCTGGTCGTCAGGTCGTATATGCCTCGTGACGTTACTTCATACATCCACTTTTATGACTGCTTAAACATTTCAACAGAACCTATGGTCAATCTTGATGACTAAGCACGTCTCATTTCAATGCATACTTTCGACATCGACAGAGCCTTTCAAAAAAATCAGGACACAATCCCATTACGATCTTCTTATTTTAAATCTCAACTCGCATTCTACGAGTGGAACAAAAAAATCGCGCACGGGCGGGCACGTTTAAAAGGTATCATCGTAGCACCGAAGCAACGCGCCAAAAAAGGATAAGCAGTGCGCCGCATGATAGAAATCCAGAGATTTCTCATCGACAGCGTTAACAGGCGTCACAGGAAATGAACGGGCAGATGGACTGCCAAATAAGGAAACTGCGCAAAGGTAGAACGTGCAAAAAGAAGCGCCGACTGTGTTCATATCGAAACTGGGCCACGAAGGCATTTCCTACGACGCAAAAAAGAGCAAATGGACGTCGGAACTTCAGGAATAGATCAAAGGACAATCGAGAACTTGACTCAGAGGTAGAGCTCGTAGAAGATATTAGGGGTAGGTACATCATCATCATTTGTCAACGATGCAGAGATTGGTTTGACGCAGCTCTCCATTCCTCTCTCCTATCCGCTAGCCTTTCCATAGCGACGCATCTCTTCTCTTTTACATCCTTTATAACCTCTCTTATGTAACTCATTCAGGGCCGTCCCTTGCCCATCTTCCCTTCTCTTCTGCGATCGCTTTCATCAGGCCGTCATAAAACGAATGTAACGTTTAAAATTTGGGAAAATTTTTTTCATGACGGATTCACTTGGTTTAAATTTGGATTATAATCTTGACCCTTTCAGGTTTTGCAGAGCACGCAGACTCATGCGTGTAATCAACAGCATTACAAATATGAAAATATAAATCACCGAGGTAAAGTTATATTGAAAATACAGGTACCATTTTTTAGACTGTGAAAATGAAAAATAACTGTTAAATTGACGTTTCGGTTTATTTTAAAACATTCCTCAGGGCAATGAATGAAAAAATTAGAGTAAAATAATATACAATATTTATGCATAAATAAAGGTTACAAAACATTTTTTACTGTACTGTACTATCATTAATTAAAAGAGGTCAAGACGAGAAAAAAATCTGATTATCTATTCAAGTTTTATTACTACGGCGGTAAGGGACGCCTTCACCGTCCTTTTCGGTTATAAAGTGTTTAGAACATTCAATTTTTTTGCCGTCGATACATCAAAGTATCCTACTCAACAAAATACACCAGATTCCGCAATCAAAAACTTGGTAAACGAGTCTCATTAAAACAAACACTATTCCCAGTTGCCCATGGTTTACTATTCAAGGATTTCCTGACTTTTCGCGGTTCTCCGAATCCCAGCATCCCTAGAGGAAAGAATGACTAGGGGGGATGGGGTCCAGGGTATTCTTGCCCATCAGAGGAGACGGCGCAACGTGCCCTGTCCCACGCAACTCGGATTGGCTGACACAAACAGGGAGTCAAATGAGGGGGGGGGGGGGGGTGCGTCAGCGAAAAGTCTCCAAGAATGGGGCACGGACAAGGTTGTGCGCAGTAGGAGGGGGAGGGGGGCAGTGAATGAAGGAAAAAAAAACAAAAGAATACCGCTTCGCCGCGAGCTGTGACGACGAGGAGACTGAGAGCGCGTATAGAAAACAACGGGACTATACGTCACGGCGGCCGCCGCAGGGCTTTAAGGGTGGGCTGTTTCATTATTTTTTCCCCCAACTCACTGGACCCAAAACGGACCGGCTAACAATGACAAATGCCGCGCCTCCACACGGGAATCTACGCAAAGCGGGGGTGTGGATAAGCAAGTAAATAGAACGAAGTGGTAGAGGTCAATGGGCGAAGGCGATATATATTCGTTTCTTTCTTCACAAGTGATTCCCTCGAGATGGAGAAACAAAAGTTAAATTTGGAGCGCATATCGTAAGCAACAGGGATTTGGGAAGAGTGACACGACAATTTTGACGTCCATTACCCTCCATTAGCTCCAATCAACTCGAACACTACGAGAGTGAAACGCATTCCAACTTCCAATTTCCCTATTGGTCGGACCTCGAACAGATTTGACACGCGATGCGTTATGTAAACATAGGATTAGCGGCAAAACATAACATAATCATCGATTTAGTGATCATCATACATACATAAGACCCGATTTAGTTTCTTGCATCGAGAAATTTTCTCAATAAAATCCAAAACAATACTTTCGAGTCATAAGTTTTCTCCTCATGAGCAAAGGTAATAATACGATTTTACCAATAAAATTCTCAATTCTGAAATAGGATAGCAAAGTAAGTTGTTTGGTGTTAGTCATAATTTTCAAAAACCATTGAGAGCATGTCTTTGATGTTCATTTACATGTGATAGAAAAAAGTATGTTGCAGTATATTTTAGGAAGTTCGATAAACTTATAGCAAAGTTTCTTCAGCTGAATACGAATTCCATACATAATTTGATTGCAAGCATAAATGAAGCCAATAACGAATAACATAATTTGATGCTGGAATTAATTTAAAATTTAACTTGTGCGCAAGATAGGTAGGAATGAGTAGTTATCTCCCGTCGAAGATCATTAGCATTAGCGCTATTGTGTCACGTAACTTTCAAACGAATAGTACACAATGGTTGTGCACTTGGATACCAGGAAAAATTAATCAAGGGAAGCTTAGTGACCCTTCATTGGCGGGTTGAGTTAAAAAGATAAGATCTTAGACTTACCCGGCGTATCAGATGCAAAAAGGATTCTCGGATTCTCCCCCGGGTATTTGGCTGCATGTCTCACGACGTTTCGAAGAACGACTTGTACTTCATCGTAAGGGGATCCTCAGAAGATACCCTCAGGATGAAAAACTAGTCTTTCTTCAAAACTTCGGGAGTCATGCAGCAGACGAACCCGTGGAGAACCCGAGAATCCATTTTAAGTTAAAAATATTGCAATGCATTATATTTCATTTTCATATCTGCCAACTTTTTTCCTTTCGGGTTCATTGATGTGCAAATTTCTCACGTCACGTGATACACATGCTGGATACGTGTGTTGCCGGAGAGGGTGCTAGCTACTAGCCCTCAACTAATCCTTACCCCTTAAAGATTGGACAAGCACTCAACACTGCGAACCCAAACAATGGAAGGCTGAGCAAACCACCCTCCCACCTTCCACCTTCTCACCCCACGACGGCGACGCTACGCACTTGCGAGGAGTGTGCCCCCCGCAAAGGAAGAAGGACCTCCGCCCCGACAGATGAAAGAGGGAGGCCTGACGCCGATCACGTATGCTGCTGCGCCGTGACGCGTTCGTTTCACCGGGAGAGAGAGAGAGGGACAACGTGGATTTGGAAGACCAGGAGGAGTGGGAGGGCGGGTGAGGCGGCGTCGTTACCCCTGGCGACCGGGGGTTGGGTGGGGTGGGCGGGGGAGACCTCGGCCAAGAGGGTTTGAGGTTTCCCCCGCTGATGATGATGAGACGTGCGTAAGGCACTCCTCGAAACAAAAACATCTCTCAGTCCGCAACAGAGGGACTGTTTATTTTTCGCGGTCGGCCGGGGTTGATTTGGAAGCGTCCCGCCACCCCCGCCCCCCTTGTGACACCACCGCAACACCAGGGGCACCCCGCAAACTCCATGATTTCGACGACACTGCGTCCCACTGGCGGAACGACCGCAGCTAACGCTAAACCCCAACGCAGTATTCCCCAAAGAAAATAGTCGTTTCAAGGTTAATGTCGCGGAAAAAAAACATTGATAAATTAAAAATAAATTACTGGTAATTTTTAAATAACTACTGGAAGGATTTATGAAAAACTGCCGGGTAAAAAAATATCGGAAGAGAGAAAATTTCTCACTCCCGATATTTTACCCTCTCATATGAATTGATGAAAATTTATCATGTTTGAAAATTTACCCTCCGTATTACTTAATGGTTAAAATTATCATATTTGTAATAAATGCACGTGTTGGCAAATTCGCTGGCTTCTTACTTCCATTATTGTATTTTGATATCTGATTAACTACTTCTACGAAACTAATATCACAGGTTACCATTTGCTATGTCCATTTGGTACGATTACATACAAATGCTTTTCCTTATAAACATTCCTACAGTGACAGATACGTCTAAGAGGCGGTATCCGTTAGATTTAAATTGAAACTTACTTAGACAAGGAACTAAATCCCATGATTTTATGCTTATAAAAATTAAAACAAGAGGTCAATTACAAAAGAAATATATTTATTAATGTCCCCAAAGACGCCCCACGACGAATCGAAGTAGTTATCATTTTCGTGAGATAAATACATGTCCACACTGAAATGTACTTACTGCAGTCAAAAAGACTTTCATGGCTATTCAAGCCACATTTTATTTAATTACATTTAATAGCTCACAGATTACTAACGACGACTCTTTTTTATGGTTGGAACAAAATGTATACAACCATGATGTGAAAAATTGACAGTAAAAATATCAGATATATAAAACATCTGAACATATGATTGCCATATTTTTGCATAAGAGCGATATATATTTTTAAATTAGCTCAAAATATACGAGCGAAGATGAACAAAATGCAACATCTCAGCATCCTACTGAGTAAGGAAAAACGATGTCAGTTGAAGGTGAATGATTTTCAACTCCACGTGAAGTACACATGAGGGCAACTCCTTCGTGGCTGATAGCTAGTCACCCCTCCAATGCTGTTCCAAAAAACTTGTGGAGGAATATTATTTAAGTTCGACTTCAGTATTGAGCTGAAGCGCTAAGCGCTCACACAACGATTTCACATCGCGGCATAATATGCGTCCGGAAGCATAACACCGCGTCGCGTCCTCAAAAGCAGAAGAAAAGTCATTAGGTCCCGTCAAGTCATAAGGTTCCTATTATCTACGAAGTCCATTAACTCACTATGCAAGCAACAGCCACAGTATTAACCAGAATTAACAGGGAGAGCTAGAAGGAAGTAGCCTTCACATAGATGATTATATCGATATCAAATAGAAATCCCGCAATTCGTGACCTCAAATGCTGGACTTCACACATGAATACTAATCAATCACGCGCATGATATAAATGACGAGCTCAAAAACTATTTTCCTTCAATTAATAAAAAATAATATTTCGGCGAATAAACTCTTGCCATCCAACAATGAAAAATACCAACTTCATCGCCGACTTCCAATCAATGCAATAAACCAACATTTTTACGCAAACTTCAATTTCTTTTGTAATTGTCAAAAATTGCAACTCATCATGCCACCTAGCCGTACAAAAAATACTATAAATCCCTAGGCTACATTTTCTGATTGACAGGGCATTGTTGATCGCTGGCACAGATTATTTCCGGTACATTAAAATCAAAGCATACCAATTTAACTAAACATAGGTGGTACACACTCTTCCAGTATAAAATAAAAACAGAACCTACACTGAACGTGTAAACTCCACACGCCTTTGGCTTAGTCAATGGTGAGCTCTGCCCTCTCCTATCAAAAGCAATCTTATGAATCAATGAGTGTGTGGAAATTACTATCAACTAATAGTCATGCGGGCTACATGCTTCAGAGGCATCGGCTGTATTATCATATGCAAAATCGAGGGACAGGGACGAGAGAGTTGGAATAGAAAAGAATGAAGATCCATTCATGATGCGGGATATCTACGAGGATGAAATACGCATAATACAAGAGAAAGTGTACACAACCATCTTTATGCTACAAAAGCCAACTCACACCCCAAAATAATACATGCATAACAGCAAGACTACTCACGTTCCAAAGGGATGATTTGAAGTGGGAATTCTCTCAGTCTCAGGTCAAAGGAGGGGCAAAGGTTGACGAAAACGAACGGTACTCGTACCGAAGAAAGTTCTGTTAGCCTTCCGAAGGATCTGATAATCCTTCAAACTCCACTATTTGCTAATATTCCCCCAAAACGCTGCTGTTGACTGAGCAAGAGAACTGGTTTCGGCTAGTAACCAGTGGCGACACACTGCATGCATGTTACGTGACTTTCAGGCAGGACATGTTTTGACTAGGCTGACAGTGAGACGAAGGAATTTAATCAGCAAGACATTCTTTCAGCGGGAGGCCTACGAGTACGTTAAGTGGTAGACCAATAGTCTCGCGCTGCGTCAACACGATTATTGCAATGATACGCATTTTTCACGGAATTCAACAGATGTAGTATATTCAGTGGCATGATGTAACGAAGAAAAATTAATCGAATTACTGTTATTACTTGTAATCTAAGAATGTTTTTATTAATTTTTACTAGCAATACATTCCAAAACCCGAGCGAGTAACTATTACATTTTGAGTAATCAAAGTTGAAAATTTGAATTCCACGCGCGCTGTTCGAAAGACAGTTCCAGCAACAATTACCTCATCCACACGAGAAAAAATTTTTGTAGCACATAATTATTAATTCTTAAGTGCATAAATCAAACATTTTAATAATTATTTTAAGACATGGCATTAAATAAAAATTAAAATAATGGTTTTCATGATAGTACTCCCTTTGAAAAATAGTGGCATATACAGTGGCAAAATTATAAGTCATTGTAATCCTAATGTTAAGGAAGTAGTATGAAATTTCAAATCATTCAAACTTTGAAATTACTGCTGACAAAGGTTTTTAAAAAATCACTAATGATTTTTGACCACTACAGCACATAAAAACGTCCAAAAAATTGCCGTCCATCCTGCACCGTTTTTCTACCGAACTTTACCCGCTTTATCAATGCGGTGCTGCGATTTATCGCTCATTATCAATCTAACGGGCAAGTGTACCCTCCTCGATAAAAATACCGAGTATTGGTTAGCGTTTCCTGAGACGATAAACATTTAATTGGGATACACAAATAGAGCGCACGGCTTTTGTTTACTTAATTGAATCGCCACCAATAGTAAACGTCTTAAAAGGTAGGGAGACCTTAAGGAGGAAGATGGGGCAAGGGTATCGCAGTTGATTTGGAGGACAAGGCCAGGTGCCATCAATCGCTCGGGGAGACGTGTTCAGACTACAAACGAAAGCAGGTCAAGTCGATCGGATGCCAACAACTCCTCCACCCACCCCCTCCAACTAATCCTTCCGGCACTCCTAAACGGCTGACCACTCTTCCCTTAGGTTTGCGTAAGCAAGAGCTCCGCTTCCAACTAGCTGATTTATCCCCCAATTACAACGTCGAATTACGAAGTTCACTATCCCTATGTATTTGTTGGGGATAGTGCAAACATTAAGTGTAGAACACAATTATTAATGCTTTAGTGCCTAGATGTAGCATTTTAATTGGTATTTTAAGCAATGGCATTAAAAAAATAATGATTTTCATGTAAGCACTACTACGTTAGCACGTAATTGATTGATCTCTGATACAATACTATACATCCACTGCAGAAACGCTCAACAATCGCCCATCGAATCAAATCCGCTCATCTACTAGCCCTGTAAGTACTAATGAAGCGGATTTGATTCGATTGGCGATTGTTGAGCGTTTTTGCAGTGGAGGTATCGAATAATAAGTCGAGTTTTGAATGGACTTTATGCAGAAAAAATTTAAAAGGGTGCCAAGTAACCATCGACAGTAACCGTGGTTCCCTTCCGACACGTCCTTCGATGGCTTAAGCTCGGCTAACCTATGAAAATGACTGCAACCGTAAGGTCTGAGCGCATCAAGTGTTGTAAGAGCACTAGCGCCTCGCCACACTGACCCGTGAGTGTGCCCGACAAAATAAATAGGGCAATGTTTTCAAGAGATAAGCAGAGGGCGCGTTCGTGATGATCTGTGAGTCGGCAGTAAGATCACACTAATTTCCGACGCCACTCAATACGAAGTGGGATGTCAGAGCTAACAGACATAATTACACACAAAATGCCGGCCTCGAACCTGGAAGCCTTCACCTGCTAAACCGATGGTGTTCGAGTTCGAGTCTCGGTTAGGTACGTTTCCCCTAACCAGAGCATGTGTTTTTGAGTTCGTCCAATGTTATAATTCGTTAGATTCCAGAGCTTTAAAAGATCTTAAATTCACTGCTTTTGGCGCGGTGTATATAAATAAATAAATAAATAAAACCGATTATTTTGTATGAAAAAATTACTCTTTGTTTTCCACACAATATGTATAATATTCTGTGGAAAAACAAAGTTTAATTTTTTCTTTCAAAATGTTCAGTAAATTCCATAAAGTATCGCCAGAAACCACCAACTTCATAAAACTGGTCGTTTCAAGTCAAATGTGAGGAACCGTTCGATAGTAAATTAAAGATATTTCGCTTCATAAATGTATTCACCACACTAAACTACGGGTTTCGACGCTTTCAGATCATTCTTAAGTTTTTTTGTTTACCTTTATTTTTTCAAGTTTCAACACAATTTTTTCAAGTATGAACAAGTGCTGAACACTTGAAAATGATATGAAATCACCGAAACGCGGCTTGTAGAGTGAGGAAACGAGTTTTTAATGAGATCCGGCGATATATCTTTCATTTATGCATAAAAAATATTTCAAATTAGCAATTGCGCGTTAATTCATCGTAAAAACCTCAATTAGCGTACTCGCACTCTTTCGCAGATAGTTCAAGCATAATGCATCATGGAAGCTTGATCCTTCGGACTTCATCTGCGCGCTCGCGACCAACTGTGTTATTATTTTTTCATTTTCGGTTAGTCCAACAAAGCTGGTTCCTCTCGAGTAACATTTTCCTTGACAACGGAGTATTAGTTTCATTTATTATAGGCACCATTTTTTGATCATTCTTTTATTATGGGCACCTTAGTGTGCTAGCCATCAATGATCATTCACCTTAGTCAGTAAAGAGTTGAACTATATTATATCCATTTATACTCCGTGAAATAATTGATCAATATAATTTATTCTTCTCAGATTATTGCATCTGATTGGAAGATAGTTTTTTAACTGATTAAAGCTCAGCATTAAGGGTACTGCCTTACCGTTAGTATAATAATAATTTAAATCAGTAACATACGAAAATATACAACAACACCTCAAAACATACATATGAGATTATACAGCGTTGAAATGGTCAATTAAGTTGGGCTGGTTAGCAATATGTATAATGTCTGAAATTAATAAATTTCACGAAGATCAGTAATTTCACCACTCCCACTACGGCCTCTCGATACATAACGTAAATTACAGCATCGCAGAGGGATTCGAGAAGATATTCCAGCAGTTTAACCGGTTCATGAACCCAAGACCCAACAGTCCGAAGTACACAACTCACTACACTAGGACACTTACGCCGTCAGTCGCCAAGTTCACACCGAGGCCAAAATGTTACTGCAGGGCACCGTAGCCTTAACAAGTAAGGTCTCGGCATACCTTTAGATAGGGGATGAGTAAAAAATGACGTCACACTATAAAAAGAGGCACTCAACGCACAATGCTTGATCTTAGAAAAAGTGAGGGAGAGTGACGTCACTACCTTGGTACCAGCGCACAGTGGGCGGAAATCGAAAAAAGTGTGACAAAACCCTAAATTTTCACTATTTTTTTGGTGAACAAAAATGGTACAGTCCGGTAGAATAATGTCCAAGGATTAAGGAACTATGGCTATTTCAATATTTGGTTCACCCATTAAATCATTAGAATCCGTTAAAGACGAGAAAAAATTATAAAAAATGTCAATTCTGAATTTCTGCAAAAATCGAGTATTTACTTTCACTATTGAGCCGTTAATATGGTTTTCCATAAATTTCAACGCATATTTTGTAAAAGAGTAAACTTTTTCTAAGAATTACACGGGATAGTTTATTTATTTTTATCAATTTTTCATATAATAATTAAACATTCAAAAGTGCATTGTTTTTGGACTATTTTTGACATAAAGTGGAAAAAAACTTTATGAGGGCGACGAGACTCGATCTTAAAATTCATATGGAAATAAAGACCTGAATCTTGACTATATGATCCAAAAGAAAAATCTTGCTCCAACTTGCTACCTTGCTTGTTGATGGGATATGTATAAAAAGTCAACGCTGCCGCCCGGCCCGGCCGCGGATTACCCTGATTTGGTTTTTGCTCCATTTTAAAGCAAATAATGGTTACACCACTATTATTTTTACCCCAATTGTTAGGAAAGATGTGAAATCTAAAAGTAAAGGCAATATTTTGTCCAAAAAAATTTCGTACTCTCTTGTTGCACATAGAAAGTAGAAAATTCGCCGCTGCCGCCGGTCACCCATGAGCCCTATGAGGACGTGTGACCATACGTCGGCAGAGTGCTTTGTTCCCTTATTCGTACTTATTCTCACATGCATATGTACAGGGAATTTCCCGCACTTTAGGTCCCTTCAAACTAGAAATCCCTCCGACCTTGAGGAGAGGGAAAGAATCGAAGCAGGCGCGGTCAGTGCACACGACCGACAGACCGCAATTGTTCCTTGGGGCGGTAATCAGCTTCCACTACTAGTAGTTCTCTAAGTAACACCTCTTGACTACTCCAGCTTATTGTTCCTTCAAAATGTGGGGCTCTTGAATTTGGTGTTTGGGGCTAGGTTGTTTCTTTCAAACTCGCCGCTATTTGTTTTACCACCGCAGCGCACGTGCATCGGTTAATGCCCTCCAAAAGATCGCTTCTCTGGAACACGCTAGTGAACGAGTTAGCTGGCGATTTACCGGGCGGTTTTCCCAAAAATTCACACGTTCTATTGTCTTAGATAATGTCTTGCTTCCTCTGTTTTACTCATACGGTCAGTCTAACTTAGCTGGTGAGTGTTGAAACATCGACGTCTTTTAGCCACAGTGACTACTGACAGAGGAGTTCTCCTAGGTGAGCCCATCGATTGGTTACCGGTTGTCGAATTTACTCTAATACAGAGAGGTCGTAAACGACGGAGGGAATACATTAATCGGTCACAGGTATGATTAACACCACTAGTTGTAGAAATATTTTATATCGATAAGGCAACGTTAGAAAATGTAGCAATTTTTGTGGCTTGTAGATTTAGAAGCTTTTATCTCCGACAGGGGAGAAAATGAAGAGTAGGAAAGTGACTCGAAAAGAACTGCACGATGCTATGTGCCAAGGAATGATGTAGACGGTAGAGTCGAAAAAACTATTGGCATTCAAATTTCTATTAAAAAATTTAGTATTGGGGGAGATGCAGAGATAAAGGATTTTTTGGGAAATTAGCGACTTCTAATTGATGAAGATCGTTTCCGCGAGTATTGCTCTTCCACTGCCGCCCTTTATGAGGAGCACTCTGAATGGTATTATATACCCCCAACTGTGCATAAGATTCTAATACATGGAGCGTGTATTGTAAACGCAGCAGTGCTACCCATTGGACAATTGTCGAAGGAGGCCCTTGAATCGAGGCACAAGGATATTAGGAGGTTCAAAGAGCAGCACTCCAGAAAATTTTCCAGTGCAAAATTTTATTTTTCTAAGACTTCTTCTATCTTCGGACGCAATAGTATCCTCATCAATCGATTCGAATCACGGAAATGTGAAGGTACCTAAGGGAGCTAGGAACCTCCTTCTGATTGACGAGAACGCAGAGTCAGATGGAGACGAGATTGATTCAGGTATCGAAGACCTATAACTGTATTTACTCAGGTATGCATTATTTCCATTTCATTAGTCATTCATTTCAGAAACAGAAATATGGTTTTAACTTCTA
This sequence comes from Ischnura elegans, assembly GCF_921293095.1. NCBI lineage: Eukaryota > Metazoa > Arthropoda > Insecta > Odonata > Coenagrionidae > Ischnura > Ischnura elegans. The sequence continues at coordinate 122,091,158 of NC_060247.1, forward strand.
ATGAAAATAATCGAAAAATACTTTTATTAATTTCCGTGGAATACATTGGTAAAATCCATATCCTTAATATTACATAGATACCACGCATCTATATCTTCTATGATGTATCGATACATCACGGTTAAGTTGTTTAGGGTTATGTATCAAAGTTTCTAAGTCAGTGATAGTACTTGTATGAATATAATAAGCATCTAACATGCAGCGCTTTTAATATTAAAATTAGGGAATTTTTACTGTTTCCGCCATTTTATTTTAGAGAGGCCCCTGATTGTTCTAGAGCAAAAATAACATTAGAATCGGATTAAGGAGGTAAAAATAATTAGAAATCGAAAAAATCGTGGATCTACGTTGAATAATAACGGAGATATTAGTTTTGTCAAGCTTTTTTCGATTTCCGCCCACTGTGCAGCGTGCCTAGAGCATCTCTACGACAACGTGGCATTGATTCACGTGACTCCCATTCGATTAGCGAATGATACATTAATGTTGTGCATTTGGGTGACACCAAAAAATCATTTACAGCGAAGGGAAGCTCAGAGACCTTTCATAGGAGGGTAAAGTTTAAAATATTTTAATATATTGCATTTCACTTTGATATGTGCCTAATTTTTCCTCTCAGGCTCATTGGTGTTAAAAAAAATTTCCCACGTCACGTGATGCCTATATTAGGTACAAGTATTTACTGAAGAGAGTGCTAGCAGCCTGTCCTCCACAAATTCGTAATCTAAGAGCGCAATGCTTGTGACGTCACAGCACGTCATAACCGAGGCCCCTTACGAGGTCCACAAGGACGTAAGTCTCTTTACAAAAAGGAGAAAGCTCCAGTTAAAGGATAGCAATAAGACGATAAAAACATCCCGATAGGGAGATAGATTGGCTTCTAATGGCCAAGTCTACCAATTAAGGGGGAGAAGGGAGACTTCGGATGGATGAGGACAATGGAATTATTATCTAAATTAAAAGGGGGATGGCTACGTGATGCACGTGAGGGAAAAGCCGAAGTGAGCACGTCGTATTGGTGGCGAGAGAAAATCGGCAGAGGATCAAATTGAGAGCTGACGTCAAGAGGATCGAGATCGCAAAATCAATTGATTTCAATCGATACGGAAGAGAATTGAGTTCGCGGAGCAAGGAAGAGCGATGTCGGGGAATGGGAAGCGGATGGCCGGGGGGGGGGGGGGTGAAGTCGAGTGTCCGGACAAGGATAAGGAGTGCTGCCAAAGTCACGTGTACCTACCTTCTTCATCCAATTCGAAAACAGTTTCTGGAAAAACCGAAGGACAGACGTAAAGACACTTCCAAAACATTTTTCCCGTTCCCCCCAGAGAGGCTATAGGAAAGTGATGATAAGATATTTTCTCACTCTTCCTGAATACCTTCACAATTGAAGACCTGAGTTCAAGAACCATATAATGACCATATGGTTCTTGTATATATTGTTCCCACCTGATATTTATGGTTCCTAGGTAGTCCGAGTTATGTTTAGCTTCCTTAACATATTGAAACGATTTTTCAGGGAATTCCAAAAATAATGCGGAAATTCTTCATAAGTCCCCTAACGGACTCTTTAACTGAATCTGTTTCAATAGAATTCCTTCGAAACCCTTCGGTTTCTTCGTACACAATTTAGCTGGAAAACGTTCAACGCAAAAACGTCCAATAGTAAGACACATTCCTGGAACTCTCGCAAAGCTTCATGGAATTTCTTTAGAGGCATTCCAAGTCTAAATGATTCCATCACACCTATCATTTATTCAACTACATAAATTAAATTATTTTGTAAGCGGCAATAATTACATTACTATAAGGTAGACAAAAGTTAAGAAATATATTGCAATATAGGGACATGTTCATTTCTATAAATGCTCATGTTTTTGCGAAATTCTTTCGTCCACGGCCACAACCCTTAGACTTGGTAAGGCCTGATGATAAACTCCTAGCGTCTCATACGTACACATAAGTTATGGTTTTGTCCATTAACGAGAAGAATACCCAGCGATACTTCACGAAGACATATCCCCCATTATATTTCGGAAAATGGATTCATCAGGAAAGATGCATAAGAATGAGGAAGTGCTCCAAAAACAAACGGCACCAAATTATGTTATCTCCATGAGTGCTCAGGTTATCAACTAAAAATGTACCGCTTCGAGCCAGAAAATATTTCGTTGCGCATTTCCTGCTGAGGTAATATTATCAAAAATGATGACTCATAACGTATTGCAACGCGGATCAGCTCTCTCTATCCAAGCTAGAGGCTTCAGCACGTCCAATCAAAAGGAATAAATAGACGACCCCACAAAAATATTCTTATCATTATTTCTCTCCAATTTACCTACTTCCCTCTGATAAGATAAAGACAAATGAACGAAAAGCAAGTCTGAATGACACTGAAACAACACTCACGCACAAACCAAAAATGGTTACACTGAGTCGTGAGTAAAAAAATAGAATTTATTCATTGAGAGAACGAATAAACTTCATGAGGTCCAATAATATAATTTAATCCACACCCATAGGCTTGATTACGGCAGGCGAAATTTTTTGAAACTCCATTTCAAAGGAAAAGGTTCTCTTTATTTTTGGAAATGGGAAAAGTCACACGGAGCTATGTCTGGCGAATATGGAGACTGGGACATCGTTAAAGTTCTAAAAAGTTACGAACAAGCAAAGCAGAGTGAGCCGAAAATCGCCGATATCATAAAAACACGTCTAACCTTAACGGCTGTCACAGACTAAGTACACAGTGAATACAGCTGAAAATTTTATCGCACTTAAGAGACATATATACCAGTTACTAAAAAAATTACAATCAGACTCCGAAAACATGCGATAAATTTAACAATTAAACACGACCACCCCGCAAACCGCTTCTACAAGCGTGTGGTGTTAAGAAACAAGCCATTCACACAAAAATAAGAAAAAAAATAAATTGAGTATGAGCCCTACAAAGCATTTGATGAAGTCCCACACTAATCGGTGGAAAAACGAATTTTTATGCCAATATGTTTGGTAAAATATCTCTTTATCCTGTTTCATATTGTCAAGTTAAAATTTTTCGGAATTCGAAAACCGGAGTTAACTAATGTTTTCATTTAATTTATACGGCTAAACTGAACGTTTTCCTGAAATGCTTTGCTTAATTGTAACTTCGAAATATTCTCAAGTTATAGTTTGGGGTTGTAACACGTTCTGTTTAACGATAACTAGAAATTATAAAACCGGCCATAAATTAATCATTTATATCGGACCTGAAACTCTAAATTAATATGCTGCAGATGAGTACTACAGAGTCAAGCCTGAAAACCTTATGCAGTTATATTCCATTTATTGGATGCGGACACGGAGGTCATCCCCTATAGACACGCGACACAGATTGACGAGGGGAGGTGGGGAGAAGAGTGCGTCAACGCCACCAACTACATGATGCACGACGGGAGGGAGGGGGGGAAGACGCTGCACCCCCACCCCCTCTAACAGGGGGGGAGGGAGGGTGAGGAATGATCTCAAACCACTTATTTACCACTCTCAAACTCGGGAGACGCGAACCGAAAATAAAGAATAAACCCTTTCCCTTACCCCTTCTCCAACGAGGCAGGGTTAAACGACCCCCTCTCCCCCTTACACGGGAGTCGAAGGTATAAGAAGAAGCGAGCGGGGCACGCCTTGCAGTTTCCCGCTGAGAGACACACACCGCTGTGTGACGTGATTTAAAAAAAACACGACGCGGCCTCCGTGTGTGACAGAGATAGAGAGAGAGATACGTCCTCTTGAGGTATCTGGATACGACGAAGAGGTCTTCGGGAAGATTTGGGCCGTTGAGGGAGGTCCAAAGTGGTCCAGCGCTGCACTGGAGTGGGCGTCTGAGGGAGTGAAGGCGAAGCGGCGAGAGCAAGGCAGAGTGCGCAAGAGGAGGGCGGTGTCGCGGAGGATAGGCAAATTTCCTGTTTCCACCCCCGCCCGCCCACGGCCCCCGTCCGACGGTCGCATATTTCCCAACCTCCATCCACCCGGCGACGGAATAAGGCGAGGAGAAGGAGCAAAGCCTTACAAAGGATCCCCCGCGCCCAAGGCGTTTTCATTTTCGGAGGACCAACGCCAACTCATTGGATTGGCGAGAGAGAGGGTCATTCCGCCGGCGGTTGGGACTGACTCAGAGGAGCGCATTGCGTCTAACTGGGCCGGTCGACAGCGCGAACAACTGACGGTAGACAACGCGTGACAGTGCAACGAAAGCCGGAGAGCGATAAGCAGCGCAGCGGCGGATCCTCAAATACCATCATCTCTTTCAATCCTCTGGAATATAGCTCTCCCCGCGGAAGAGACCGAGCCCATTGCTTCCCTTGAGCTAGACTGACCAAGAGGCGACCTTTTCCTCGACCTTTTTCCCCTACTTCTTCACCCTCCCCCTCACCATAGTGACCACGTGACGCGGACGTACACCCACTACCAACAGCCCCTCTTCCTCCCTCCCTTCGCCACCACCACCGATATCGCACGACGAGAGCGGGCGAAAAAAAATCAGTCTTCGACACAAGGCACAAAAAATAAGATAGGCGCGCAGGAATCCCGCTTTTTAAGGAGAACGCATCCACGGCAGAGGATCCATTGAGCGTAAAGCGGCCAAGCGAAGTAGGAAGCGAGTCACTCGCGGGTCGGGGGAGAGAGTGAGGATCAGCAGCGGAAGAGGGAGCCGGCCGCGTTGGAGAGGGCTGCGGGGGTTGACCACCGACGGAGACCGACGAACACAACACCATCAGCGAACTGCCTGAACTGAACCCCTAGAGAGAACCTCAGCACCATCGCACGGTGGACAGTGGTCCCTGTCGACTGCCCTGTTTAAGGTGGCTCCGTAAACCCTCTGGTTCACCGCTGGAAGAACTTCATTGAGAAGCAGTTGCTATCGCTTCACCCTCTCACAAACTATCCCTGAAGGCCGAGAAGAAAAATCCTCTAGGGGCGAATTGCGTTTTCGAGAAGAAGAGGTATTCCCAAGAGAGCAAGATGAAGGTGCTAGTGAGAGCCAACACCCACGTGGATTTGGAGATTCCGGTGGCGACCGGGCCGCCGCCAAAATGCACATGGAGTCAGGTAAGAGAGTGCTTGAAAGAATCTAGTTAAAAGAGGTTTCTTCTGCGGATGGAAGCAATCTAGGTATCCCATCGGTGCGAAGAATCTTAGTGGCGCATTTAACCGAGAGTGCTGTTCTTTTTCCCTCAACGTAAAAAAAGAATTCCTTCAAGGTGATATTAGAGGACAGGACGTATTACGATTTTTCAATGCCATGATGTCACTTTGGGGCACGAAATTTTCTAGTTCTTACAGAATGGGACCCATTATCGGTCAGTACTAACAACACTGCTTTCGAGTAGTTCAAACTTCAACATCAGTAAATACTTCAGTTAGTTAAAATACTGGGCGCGTCGAGAGAATACCGGAATTCTGACCAATTTCAAGTACCGCTACTCCCGGTTTCACAGTTACTACTCAAGAAAGAAGGTAGATTATTGTGACTCTGAACATTATTTTGGGTGGGTATAATCAAAGCAGCATATACACTGGCAATAGAAGAAGAAACAATTTATGAGAGAAATTAATTACATGGCATAGTTTTTAGTGCCATTATGACTCTTTGAAAAGATTAAACAACAAATAATTGAGATGGCACATTAAGAAAGCACGAAAAATATCAGCAGTTAACATTTTAAAAACAATTGCGAATTATAAAATAGAATGCAAGTCAGATTTAAGTCATAAGCGTTGCCACTCCTCGACTCTTCGATTAAGAAAAACACTTAACATTCTTTTTAAAGCCCAAAACGAATTGACAAAAACGGTTTCATCCATTGGAATAGCAAATATGACTCGCAAAAAGTGGCATGTAAACGAAATTCATTCCTCAATCACAACAATCTCATTTGTTTTGAGAGAAAACACGCAGTGAAAACTGAGAAACCTACGGAGAGAAGCGACCAAAAAGAACATTTCTCGAGGTTCCCGCGATAAAAGTTCAAGCGAATGGAGTGGGAAGGAATGGGAGATCACTTCGCTCTGCTCTGACGTACTTCCTACTTTCGCGATTTCTTCTCTTTTTGCCCCTCAGCAGCCGACGGAGGCAATCAACCACCCCCTACACTCTAAATGCGCACGCTTTTGACGACAGAGTCCATGGGAGGTCAATTGGGAGTGCAAGAAAAAAGATCAGGAAGATCAATCGGAGAGGAGAAAATCATGAAGCTTACGCACAAGAGGGGCACATAAAACCGCTTTCAATAAAATTATTATGCACCTACCAAGCTCGAAAGTCAAGGTTCGATTAACACGGAAATTAGGGATGTTGACCACATGCATCATGCCACCGAGGGGCTTTTCTGGATCGCACATAAGGAACCAACCCTCCAATACTTAGCGTCAGCTTCCTTACACGGAAGATTATTTTCTATGACACAGGCACCTTTTGTGCATTGGATATAAACTGCCGTAAGGCATGACTGTACATTGAATGCATTGGAATGCATACGTAGTAATTTGCGTTTCGTTCATAAATACAAAAAATAGTGCTTACAAATGAATTTGTGTGCCTGGTTGTCAGTATTGTTTCATTAACGCTAAAGCGAACAGTAGAAGCTATCTTATTATTTTCGCCTTCTCCATTCTTTTCTCGTCCTCCTTCCTAGGTGTCCATCATATTTAACTAAAAAAAACTATCTCGTATGAAAACGAATAGCATTTCGTTTCGAGAAAAACTTTGCTACTCTCCAAATCCTTTTTGTACGCCTACGACCAATAGGAATGAGTGGTGTATTGCCGCAGAGCGTATTATATGACTGAAGGGAGCATGTTCGTGCACATTACGCCACAGTCCCGAAATTAAAAGTTCATAACACTAGATAGGAGGAATGACACGATGATTAATATAGGTGGGAATTCAGAGTTCATTCTTACCCAAATAAATCGCACTTCACTTAAATTTCCAACAATTATACGCCTTCGGTAGTATATGATGGGGATGAGTTATTTCAGTTTGGTCTTTAGATTATAACTATTCACCGACTTTTACCGCCAATGGTTTTGCTCCTTCATTTGTGCATCTCCGCTTAAACTGTTACACAAATCTATAGTAATAAATTTATCTATTGATTGAAATTTAAAAGCCAGCCTAAGATATCTAGTAATTATAATCACGAAACCAAACTTCTATACCTCAACCCCAATTGTTTGTTAAGAATATAAAATGATCAAGAACTACAAAATACTCTTCGACAGCTTATTTCAAACAATTTATTTTACCGCGGGTCGTAGAGCTTTGAAATGACAACCGTCCCACACCTACAATTCACTTCCTTACCTCCGCGCCGCAACCACATTGTCGAAACCATCACGTATGACGAACGTGATTGTAGAATAGCCTAGGAGAAGAAGAAAACTTTGGCCGTGGAGGGAGAAGAGAATAGATGGAGGGGGCCTTCAGACAGACAAGAGGGAGGAGGACACCACTTACTCAAGGGATGGGGGGAGGGACGAGAGAGAGAGAAGTTAGTGGGAGAATAGCATGCAAGAGAGGCGAGAATTTTAATGGGGTCCAGAGAGTACGCGGCCATCATAATAGCGGGTGGGGAACGGGGGGGAGGAAGGCATAAACAAATGGTGTCGGGCGGGAAACTACTGAGGCGGGAAGAAGAATAGAATGAACGGGAGTCATAGAGAGAGAGGTGGGGTCGAATTTTTTCGCGGAACGGAAACTGCAGCACGTCCTTGCGATTGGGGCCGTCAGTAGGCTCATAATCATCCTTGATTCTTTCAATGTCGATAATGAAGACGGTTCGGTTTGAATACCAAATTCATAATACAAGTACGGATGAATCTACTTGGGAGAACACGTTCATAATGCATATAGTATAGAGTTTTAATGACAACGCGATTTGTGTTGACTTGAACGTATTGCAAACTGTGACACAACTGTGAAAGCTGTAGCGAAAAAAAGTCCGGATGAAAATTCATAAAAATACTCATACCGATCGAATACGCTAAAACTGATCCCACACACTGACTCCAAAGTGGCTTTTTTCTATCCATGCTATCTTGTGGCCAATTTTAAATGTCGCTACGCATTTTACGAAGGCATGCAAGCCTTTACAACATTCTAGAAATATATAACCCTTACCTTCACCCAATTCCGCATGGAATCATATGCGTGAAAAAGTCCTTTGGAAGGAATTACAGTAGATATCGTTGGAAATTTTTGCAATCCCTATCACAAGCGGATCTTTTTTAAATATTCCTCATAGTGGCGACAACTTAAGTTTGGATTAGACGAAAGACTAAACAATCTAACAAACGTTTTCACATGTGAGAGGCGATACGCGGACATACGACATGCGATAAGTCAACTCCTTCCCACTCAACCCCCAATCGAGCTGCTCATATCAAAAGAAGTACGTACACGAGTCCGAAGAACGCTCAGCTTCCGAAAAACAAAAACACCCATCGCACGCGTGCAATCACCATCCTAAGATAGTCCGCTCTAACATTGGAGTCGTAACAGTACAATGACGCACTTCAAAAATGGAGAATTACGTGGAACGTTTTGCCAAGTACAGCTGGAATTTAGTAAATTCGTATTTCCATACTCCTACATGATCTTACATGCTTCAACATGAAGTAATCAAGAAAGTAGATAAGCGTTTATTCCAAGAGCAAAAACATACAACCACAACAGGGGTAAAGTTATTTTGGCATTATTACACAATTCTCGTCATTAGTTTCCACCTTAGTCTAGTGTACTTAAGAATTTTTTTAAAAATCGAATATCTTTCACTTACTTAAAATATAAATTTACACCTCACACACTAATTAATAAATTAAAAGTTACTGATTATTTTCAACAATTATTTTTATTTCACGACCAGTTGCAGCACTTTTTGCATTGACATTTCGCCTGTAAGTGTTAGAGGAAAATTGCCATAAACTTATAATTAATTAATAACTTCCACAAAGTTAAGCCTGAAACCCTCTATATTTACATACCAGCTTTACAGCCTCTTCTGTTCTCCACGATAATAGTGAATGATCGTTAAAGACGAAGATAATACGTCTTACTCAGTCAAAAATCCCAGTCCAAAAATATCTCAATGTTATCGGGGTCCCATTACAAAATGAAACTCAAAACGACAAATGTTCTAGCGACCATTAGGCACGACTTCAGTGACGTTTCAGGCGTCATTACGAAACGGGACAAAAGAGCACTACACTGAAGTGAGCATTAAACTGTATTCTAGCGAAATGAGAAGAGCTCACCATTTATCAGAGCCATGAATATTACAACAGAGAATTCTCCAGTCATCCTCTAGATGTTTTGTCGTCAACAGCGCAATGATGTGGGCTCACTAAAGTCGCTCCTCGCGTCGATTGACGGACAGAGCGATCAGAATTACACGGAGAAATAAGCCATATTTAGGGATGTTAACCGAAATTGCTTTTCGTATTGGTCTACTCTATCGTATTCCTAACTTTACATTACTATTCTTCGCGAGTAAAAACATTCCATTGACGATATTCAGAATTAACGGAACACTGCACCAATCGCCGCGCTGTGGACAATTTTGAAAAATGTTTTTTAAAAGCGATAGAGGTGGCGAACACGAAACAAGCTTCTACGGAATAGAGTGAGGTCTCCCCTAAGTTGTCCCCTAAATCAGAGCACTTAAAGGACGATTCTGGTTGTGGCTAGCCCATTTGATCGTTGGATTATTCTTCCTCATAGGATAATCCTCTAAAATCGCTGGCACAGTAATGGCTTCGTCTGGTTACGCTAGCTTGTGGGCCCTTCTCGCTTCAATAGCGTTGAGGTGTTTTTCCCCGTCCCATCCCTTCCAACCCTTTCCCTACCCCAGAGGCGTCGTCGGACTCCTATCGCGGCGGCGCCTCTTTCCTTTTTCCTTCCTCTCCTCCCCCTCCCCGGGTGATCGGGCGTATCAGCACGAATGCTGGGTCCCGGCCTCGGTGTGTTGTACCCAAGCAGGGCTCCCCTGAGCCCTCATTCTTATTGTGGCTAGCCAGGTCACTCATTGATAAATTATTATAACCTACTATAAATTATTTTCTTTTCTTTTGGCGACAAATTAACTCTCACTCAGTTTCCTCCGATTACAGGAGAAGCTCGCGCGTCAAACACTTATCTGGAGAGGGGGAATGGTTATTAGTTCCGAAAAGATTATCGGAGGAGGAAGACAACAGACGCAAGAGAGGAAGAGCTAACTTTGTACAGATGACGAAGAGAAGCGATATAAATGTGTATTGCTCTGTTCGACGGACCCGAGAGCCGCGCTGTTTACTTCGTTCGGAAGAGAACGATGACATGAGATCAAAAAAAAATAAACAGAAAATGAGTGAAGGAGTAGAAGACGATATTGGTTCCGACGGACAATTGATATGGGGCTTACATTTCCCTCCCTCCCTGGGTACATAGCCGGGTACAAGGCTGATTAAGGTGATTACACCGCGAAATAACTTGCAAGGTGTTTTATTTGCAATAGTGAATAACGCCCTCTATATTGCGATATAGAGAAGTAAAGTAAATGTATGTTGTCAATTTAATGCAAACAAGGTTCTTCAAAACATATAAAATAAAACGCACGCTTCATAGTACAGTACTTTTGAGTAGTAATCTCATTGTTGTTCCAGAAGACAAAATCCTTCTGTTGTATAGACATTGCCAAACAGTCGACAAACTAGAGAATAACTGAAAAACGTAGCTACATTCACTGAGTTATCCTCAGTATATACATTCTAAAAATTAAAACAAATTTGTAGTATTTGCGACTTACGATGCGTTTCAATACTAATGGATAATCATTTGGTACGGACTATAACGCGATGGTTGATTCATTGGCACAAAAATGCGTCGTACGTACGAAATAAACACTGAGGAAAACAACAAAAACTCTTAGTTCCTTCGTGAACAAACTTACACATATTGCATCCATTGTAAATGCATTCCTATTTGAATTTTTAACCCCTAAACAAATCCCATTCGATAACAGTAATTTTTACACAAGTGCAAAGATTGAGTGCTCGTTTGAAATCCGGCACTTGCAGCAAATTAAGAGGGCATGCCACTTCTCTCCTCATTCCCCCGGCCAGTGTCACCCCGTTCGCGGCGTCTCGGCCATTTTAAGTATTCCGGATGTCGCCTTATCAGGGACGAGTGAAATCCTTCTCACGCACGAGGCGGAGCGGGGGCACAGAGAGTGGGGAATCCGAGTTGAAAATCGTCGCGAGACGCGTTCAGAAGCAGCCGCCGACGCTGCGACTTAAGACATTTAATGAGGATGGGAGCGCTAGAAACGGAGAATTTCAGCGAATTGGCTGAAATTCGCGAGTGGGACGACATCAAGAAAAGAGCGCGAAGTTGACCGGTTTAACGTCGACACGAGAGCTCCGGTGGAAACGGAGAATTCGAGTCAAATGACACATTATTCCTAGTCTTCGAAAGCACACTATGTGTCCTGCAGAAAATTAGCGATCGATCGCAAGCACTAACTGGAAATGAGGCTAACAAATTACGACAAAACTTTATCGTCTCTGCATGACTGGAAACAATGCCAGGAAACATTAAAAATTGGCTGAAATGAAACTCAGAAGTGTATCTCTTAAAGCCGATTAATAAATGAATTAATACCTAAAGAAACCGGTTTTTCGGTTGGCCAGGAAACCATCATCGGGGACGAGAATGAATCTGGAATGCCGGAGATATTAATTCCTTATTGCAATTGGCTTCAGTCAATAGCTTCAAAATTTTAGTATCACTAATGATGGATAAATTTGCAATCTTGCTCCTAAAAATATTTATAAGGTTGCCTAACGATTGGATAGTGAAATTTTGGAAGGGAAAATACTGGAAGATTCATCAATGGGTAATAACTGAACTTGTTCGGTCCGGGAATCTTGCTCGGACACGACTAAGATTAAAATATTTAACCTCGAAAACAGAGCGCCTGGTTCGTCTCACAATAAATCATTGGGCGCAAAACTAGATGTGCTCATTACTTCAAACACCAACTTTGAAAAACAAATTAACACTCAAGTCCACGGAAGGGCAGGCACTCTAGCTTAAGCATATGAACGCGTGCTGACCGAGCAGCTTGGAAACACGAGGTCGACCACCATTCGAAGTTGTCACTTGTGAGGTATGTCTTCACTAGCTCGAAGCGAACTCCGCCCCTCCAAGATAGGCGAGGGTGCGTTACGATCGCAGTTACATTAGCATAAATCCCCGATTTGCTCGCGTAACTTGAATATGCACGAAGCGCGGCGGCTAGAAACGTTTTAAACGATCTCCTTAATCTTGCGCCTCGGGACAAGAATATTTTCAGCGAGGACAAGTCATCAGTCGGATGTCAAGGGCAGAAGCGAAGGAATGATAAAAACATAGATGGTTGAATGAAAGGCGGATGAATTTAGATGAAGACAACGCTCCTCAAGTTCTGAAATTGTAGTAAGACCACACTAAAATACGTTTTCAGGGAAAACTAAACGAAATCTCTGAAATAGAAGGGAAAATACTATATTTTTTTCAAAAGCAACGAAAACGTGTTTGGCAACTTTCAATTATTCAGGCTTCTCTCCCTTTCACCTCAACAACGTAGCACACATTTTTGCGCGAGTAGATTCGTTATCGAGGCATTGAGTAAAAACTTTTTCACCAGAGAAAAGCACTAAACCACGCAAAGATCATATCCCTATTTAATCAAAAATCATGACCTAAGGCCTGTATTCTAAATAGCTACTTTAAGCTCGCTTATATTTTCTGCGAATCTTATTTGGGGGTTTTCAGCGAAAAACATTGAAAAAAGCTAAGAATTGGATTTTTCTATATGCTGAAAAGGGGAAAAAATATAAGGAAAAAATTTGCAACTCACCGCTGTGAGAGGAGATGCAACATTCCCTTCAGACCAATGTACGATGCTTTCTTCAAGAGAGTTGTTCGCAGTTCAACCATGAATACCACCGTTAAGCATTAATGATTAACTCTAAGGGACAAATCTTAATTTTAAAAAACGGAAATGGAAAAAAACGAAAGCACAAATTTCTTCTCTCCTCGTAATAATACATTTAGCATCGACTTTTCTAGAGACCGAAATTAATCAACCAAAAACAATGAGGAGATGGGGGTTGGTGAGGTGGCTAGAGGGTTAGCACCCCGAGGGCCCGGGTTCAAATTCCTGAGGAGACAGAGATATTTTAGAGATAGCCCTTTTTCCCTGCTCGAATTATTTGTTGAGGGCAATTTAAGTACTGCACACCGTCCGTCGGACGGCACGTTAAGTGGCGGTCCCCTTGGCTAAGAGTAGGCTGATGCCGACGCCGGGTTTCTCTACTACCTTCCCTCGCAACCCTTTCCTCGTAACGTAAATTACCTCAGCGATGTCGGTCGCCTCCTTCAAATACCATACCATAAAAAAACCTACAGCAGTGGGTTTGATCCAGTTTCCGTTTAGCTGCTTCGTGATGGCCAAAAGAGATCCTTCGCGAGGTGAACTCAAATTTCCTTATACTTTTTATGGCGCAATTATCCTGAGCCTCCAAAACGGAAGAGACCATTACACTTCTTCGCAACACAATGTTAACGGAGACCTCGTCGCCTCCTCAATAGACACTTATGGTGAGGAACACGATAGCTATCTCTCTTTCTGTCATCTGGCAATCCAAGCTCATAGATTTAGTAGTCGAGGCAATTCCTGCGAATGAGGGTCGGCCTCGCTTCAATCAGCAGCACCCGGTGGAATTCAAAACGAGCGAGAGTGTGAGGTGGACACACTTTCCTTTAAAAGACTTGCCACCCCCATTCGTTGATTCCGGCCACTTGAGCAGCCCCCAAAAGCTCCGAAGGGCAAACCTTGATCCTGCAAGGCTCCGAAATGCAAATCTCACGAATTACTGGTCGAGAGTTATGCAAACCGGACCGGGCAACTCTGTTCCGGACGTAACAATACTACGAGGCCGAAACGACCGAATGGGAGATGAAACACGGAACGAAACAGCCAAGCTGGCTGAATGGAGTACTGTAGAAGCTTCATTTTATGTTGCCACTAAGGGAGCATTTTAATCTGTTCCCCAAGATGTTGTCAGGGTAGCGATGAGTGCACAGAGATTCATTTGTTTTCAATATCTGCAATCGTAATTGCATTGAAAAGCTATGGATTCAACAGATAACATCATCATGAGTATCAATTTCGGTTGACATCCCTAACTAAAGCTCATTTCTTCGTGTAATTCGGATCACTATAACTGTCAGCAACCTAAGTGGCGACTTTTGTACACCCATTTAAATGTAAAGTGAGTGAAAACACATTAAGTGGTCGAAAATAGAATCCTCTATTGTAATATCCGTGGGCGCAGAGTACACGGATGCCATCCAGGATGGACTAAACTTTCTTCCCACTAATACGTATTCATCTCTCAATGGAGGACATAAAACGGTTTTGAGCCGGTCTCTAATTTGACTGATAGAATTTTTTCGAGGCCCAGAGCACTTCATCACGCAACCTTCGAGCACCGCTTTGAAGTAAGGACACCAAATGCACCTTGGTTCGCGAGGGTACTTCCCAAAGGCGCAACAGGACGCCCACTCGCCGGCGACCTTACATGTATCACAAGTTAAGCGCCACCTCGAAATTGAAAATGAGATCATATCAGAGATCGCGGCCATGGAACACACTTTCTGGTTCTGTACAAGAACCGGCCTTGCGATGACACGAAGACACAAGTCAAATGAGTCAGAAGGACGTGTAAATTCAACTCACGCTCCAGTGATTACGTCTCGAAAAGATGAACCATTTTTCATCAACAGCATTACCTTCATTTTTCTCCTCAACTTCATGAATTTTCTCTGCCTCGACCACAAGCAGCCACGCAGTTTTACGATACATAAAGAATACGAGTAACGAAGATAAGGGGGAATCATAACTCCAATTCATCCGTAGGAAGAAAAGCAGCTCAATTACTTTCTAAAAATGTGAAATCAACTAATTAAATTCAATAATTTTTAAAATCTATTTTAAGTTTTTCCCTAATGATGCGGAGTCAGTTCTTCCGCTGTTTTACAAAATATGCGACTCTTAGGAAAACTGTGACTAATCATGTGAAAATTTTGGGCAGCAAAAAAAACGCAGCGATGAAAATATAAAACCATTGGGTTATGATAGTCCCACACCTTTTCCTTGTCATCCTATCCGAAAACATACATTTATGATGAAATGGCCTATGAGCGGGTGGTAGGTTGATAAATTATGATTAAGTTCAGTATTTTTTTTCAACGAACATAATTTCTCACTTCGAAATGTCTTCCTTCTTACAGGTGATGGCAGCCCTGTCCGTATCCCTGGGGTCCATGATTGTGGGCTTCTCGACGGCCTACTCGTCGCCTGCCCTAGCCTCCATGACCAAGGAGGGAAGCAATATGATGGTCACCAAACAAGAGGTAAGTGCCAGGCGGAATATTATTTCACGGTCTTCACACAGTTCAAACTACCCTAAATGCATCCCACGCTGGTGCTATCCATACTATAGTATTTAAATAAAACTATAATTGCTACATTACCCGATAATAATTAATATCAATTCAAGGAAATAAGCTGAAAGTTACGTAACTTTAACTTCAAGAGTAAGTCGAATAAAAGCAGTGGAAAATAGGGAAATTAAAAAATGAACGATTGGAGGTTAAGTTTTGAATGATGTGCAGGAAACTCAATTCGCTTACTCGTTAAAGTAATAACAGTTTCCCGAAATTATCAAATAACGCATTTTTATTTGTAAATCAAAGAATATTGTTCCGAAAACTCTGGGCTTTGTACGAAATAATCAGCATGAAAATGCATTAAAAATTCACAAATTGCTACACGCTATTTCGAAATCGTTAGATTCTTTACATAAAAAAATTTAGATTACGAATAGAAAATACAAATCGTCTTGTCCTAAAAATCGTTATATACGTGCACCATTTCATAAATTTAAAAAGAATGAAATAAAATTCTGCGGGGGTTAAGTAACATTTGGGCGGTTTCCGCCCCCAAGGCATGGGAATACATGCCCTAAGGACTTTGTGTATCCGAAAGATTAAATGGGCCATCGAGCTTGTTTGAAAATAAATATATAAACAAATAAGTAAATATGAGGCTTCAAATATTAGTAAATATGAGGCTTCAAATATTCCATCAGCGCTGATAATTTGTTAGGGAGGGGCTAAATAAGGATAAAAAAATCGAAGGGAAGTACAAAAAATGATCTCTCTTAATTAAAAAAAAAGCCATTCGCAACATATTCGCAGATAGATTTCCTCATCTCCGCCAATTCTTCCGAACTCCTTCGCCCGGGGCGGAGGAGACGAGGGAGGTAGAGAGGGGTGAACACCCTACTCCTTAGAAGGCGATCGGTTGTTGCCCCGGGGGCAGGCGACGCATAATTTGGTCCCTGCAAAATGGACATAAGAGAGAGAGAGAGCCGCGTCCGGGATTTAATCCAGCCTTTTTAACGACCCGCCTGGGCAAATAAAACAGGAGGATAGGCTTAAGGGCGATTTGAATGATTAAAAAAAAAAACAGACGAAGGGAGATTGAGAACCTTTTTCATTTTTCACCGGTAAAGGTAGGAAGCCGAGAGATATCATGGTGATGAAGGGCGGGGTCACTCGGTTACCGGGCGAGTGTGGTGGACAGGACGAAAAGGAAAGGGGAGGAAAAAAAGGAAAAGCAGTGAAAAAGAGAGAGGGGGGAGGAAGATGATGGTGGGAGGGGAGTTCGGAGGGTGACAAGGCCGCTAGCGTGGCGACGCGAGGGGGGTGAGAGGAGGGCGTGGAGCGATTGCGGGGTGAACGAATGTTCGCAACGAAATTCCACTCAAGGGAGTGTGCGAAAACAAAATGAAAGGAAAGAAGGAGAGAAGCAAGAATCGATTAAGGATGGGCGAGTTGCCAATCAGCCTCACCAAGGTGAAATAATGACGTAAAAAATGTCGATATCTCGATCGAAAGTAATGTTTCAACGAATCGAAACAATAATCGAAAGCATTTACAATTCTCATAATCCAAATAACTTAATCCGATAAAACCAGAATTTCAATTGAGATATGTGAGAAGCATCGATTTTTTCATATGCATTTGCCTATTGTCTTCAATTTCCGGTGGTTGAGGGTGAAAATAAATAATCGCATGATATCTTAACTAAAACAAGTTACCTTTGCTAATTTACACAACTGAAAAGAAAACTTGTTTTATTTGATGCAATGAAATGAGACGGGAATAATTTCCTTTTTAATCGGTGAAATTTTTGACAGACTTCCACTTGCTGTTGATCCAGAAACCATCGAACAAACTTAATTATTTTCACAAATGGGAATACACTCGTGAAACAACAGCTACGTGAACAACTACGCTACGTTGATGTAAATATGATTTTTCTTTTAATGCCACAAGGCACCTCCACGTTTCTTTTTTTTTTCAATGTCTCAAGGCACAAAGACGTTTGTTTGTGGAGCAAGCAGAACGGACATCGCTAACAAAGAAAAAAACAATTTCTTTTTCGGCACACCTCCAAACTAGTAGCATACAAAGGAACAGTGCTTCATTGACTTCCTCATTTGGAACACTAAAAAAATACGAGATAAGACAAGGCGCCTTCGATGGAGTGACAGCCCGAAGAAGAAGAAAAAAAAACCTACTCATTCAAATTCACGCGACCTTCTAGAGAAGGCGCGGATTAAGGGAGGAAATCGAGCGAAAACTTTGGGTAATATCTCGGGTCAAACTCCCTGACTTCACATTCAAAAGACCGTATCGTTAAGAAGTCGGAATATGGCGCATCAAAAAAAAGGGGGGAGAAATAAGAACGACGAAATGACGGATTACGGAACCATAGTGAGTGAATGGGGAAGGCGTTAGACGGGAAAATGATCAAGAGGATCCGACGAGTAAATGTTAACGCAGTGAGAGCCCTGTTACATTCTGGTATTATGATATCAAACAGAAAATTTGAGAGTTGAGAATAAATTAATGAAACTTCGCTTCAATATGGTGGAATATATTATCAAATCTACCATTCACGGGCAGAAGAAACGAAGGGAGTTGAAATTTAGGCAAAATTTCCGTTAACCGAAACAACCAAGTCATTCGGCATCAGCTACAAAGATACTTTTCACGGTTGAAACGCCAATGACAAGTGGTGTTTACGTTTTACAACTGAGATGGAATTCCGCTTCCCTATACATAGCCAAAGAAAGATCAAACCAAAATAAAGGAAGAATCGAACGAGTAAAAATTCAAATTTCAAATGACAATTTTCTAAAATTCGATCGATTTCGCTAAAAATACAACGCCAATCTCACCGAAAGTTGCTAAAATTAAATTGTAAAAGCAGAAGCTCAAACTACTCTGTTTTGAGGTCCACAAAAAAAGGACCTCAATTGGAGCAATTTTTCTGAGCAACCACAAAACACAGAACCACATTTTGACGCGGATCATTTAAGTTTGAAACTCGTTCTTTGGGTAGGACACCAAAAGTTAAAAGAGCACCGAGCAAAACCTTTAAATACATCACCATTTACGAGTTTCGAGAAACACCTAATAAGACAACATAGCTGAGTACAAAAAACATTTCAAGTTTACAACCTCGGTTTGAAAATTCCGAGAAGGTGAAGGAAGGGGGTAGTGAACCTTAAGAGGAAACATAAAGGGGGAGGGGGTGGCGGGTTAATCTGCGTCTGCCAAAAGGAAAGGGAGGTGGAAAAGGGGAGGGGAGGTTTTCAGGGAATGACATCGCAGTGGGATGGGATGCACAAGTTCCTTTCGTGGAAATTCGCCGCGGCCGCGGAGGAACAAACGCTAGTGATGGAATGGGATGTGGATGACCATGGGATGAAATCAGGGGGTGGGGGTGTGAAAGGGGGGACCGGTTGAGGGTACGGTCGCCCGACGGGAGCCACCCTCATCCTCCCCACCCCCCCATTACACCAATCCCTCACACCACCCTCACACCGAAACTCCCGATATAACCTGCCACTCCCACTCAAGAAATATAAAAAATACATTGCCGGCCACTCCCTGGCCTCGAGGGATATATACCTATCACTACAAACAGTTCCTCGGCAAGCGGACCTTCTATAATTACCGCGCTCCCTCGCGGAAATCGGACCGAGATTTATTTATTTTCCTAACTTATTGTCACCATATTTTTTTCTCGCAATATATTAGATTGACTGGCGCTGCAATGCAAACAACGTTTCAATGCTATTCATACATTCATATTTCTAAATTATTTTCACTATATTTTTTCACGCAATAGATTTGATCGATTGCCACTGGAATGCAAACAGTGTTTCAATGTTGTTTACATAGCTATGTTATCTTATGAATTGAACTCAAAAGGAGAGGCGTACCACTGAAATGTCTCGTTCGCATTTAATCCCAGAGTTCGCATTTGTCAGGCTAGAAGAGCCTAGAAGGATATCATGTTTCCCATGTTGGCAGCTGCCATGCTTCATAGGTAGGCTGAATAGTTGGAAGTAAGTTTCGCCATGCAAAAAATTCAACTGGTGACACTGACAATTTTTTTTTTCTCATACTATAGGAAAAAGCCATTTGAGTTAATTTTAGTAGCGAAACTCGAAAACGTAGAATTAGTACATATTTGAAGTATTTTTGTGGGCATGTCAACTTCCCGTCCCCAATTCGGTTTAAATAAAAAAACAAATGCCGACTCTTTAGTAGCCTCGAGGGATACCTACCACAACACACAGTCCCTCTCAACACCTGCACGCGGACCTTCCATAATTATTGCATTCCCTCGCGGAAATCGGGCCAAGATTTATTTTTTTAATTACCAATTTTTAGAATTTTTTGCGAAGTAGATAATGACTGACTGGCACCGCCCGCGGCGTTTTAAGGACGGCCGCGAATTCGGGAGAGTGAAAGAAGATTAGAAAAAAAATCTTAAACATTCCTAACTTCCCGGATATTGTTGCTAGATCGTACGTAGAAGTAGGCGACAAAGGCGTCGAGACAGAGAAAAACCGCATCAGACACTCATTAATTGGCAACAAAAGTAATTCACTCAACGAATCAGTACCTATCTGTTTTTTCAAAGATACATTTCATCAATTTTGCGCCTGGTCATTATGTTTTAATTTTTTTCCGACGAGCTTGGAATGTCTACGATTTCAAGAATAGAGCAAGTCATCCGTCTCGAAAATCAAATCAATTAACATAATATGCATATGAGTGAAGCCTGAAGTTATAAGTAGAAAATACACCTCGAGGCGAGAGCGTGACGAGATACGTCACATACAAAGCATTGTGTCAATAAAACCAGCTGGGCTGGACGTTTAATGCATCGCGAAGTTTTCTTAAGAATGTTATGCAAAAAATATTAGCATTCCCTTTCGATTCGTGATGAAAATATATATTTTTGCACGTGCGTACCAGCCGTCAAATAGACTTTCCAATTAGCTAAGAAGCAGCGTTAAAATAATTTCTAAATATTCGAAGAATTAGAAGTAGCATAAAAAATAGCATAGATATACATCGCGTGACAATGCTTGCAACATAAAAATGGACTCGAACTGTACATGCGCATAAATTAGAAATTTCTAAGAATAATTACTACCTAGAACACCATCTTGAAATTACGAAGGTAACCTGGAAGTATCAATTTATGTCCTAATCAGGAAAACCTCGCTCTATAATCGATCAGTCTCCAATACACTAATTGTAAAATTTGTGAAGGGTCCTCCCTGAACAGTTGGCTATCAGATTTTTTTTTCTTTCAAATCGATTAACCTTTTCTCTGAATATGTAATTGAGGACAAATTTCAAACTTATAGGAATCGAGCAAACTTTGAAAACAGATTCAAATCAAAACTTTAACGAAAGCAAAAAAAAATACATACCATTGCCAATAAAGCAAGATGAAAAAGAATTCCAAATCAGAACACGCATTTTACTACATCAAAACTCAAGTAAATTCAGGCAAAAAGCGTCATTGAATGATTTGGGTCAGCATCAAGATTATCTCCATGGATACTGTAAAGATTTCTTTTCCAAAATCGGGAGAAAAAAATTAAAACGGGATGTGTTGACATAGCCCAGCCTTCAAATGTTTTCTGTAAACGGCTGAGGAAGTGGAGCACGGAGCGAAAATCATTTCCAGCATCCTGTCCATTAAGTAAAAAAAAATTGCGGTGGGACTAGAAACAAATTATCACGTTGACACTGCTGCCTCGCCTACCAACGCTATTAGTTTGATTTTACAATCTTTGGTCGGATAGCTAAGAGAAAAACCACTGCCCAAACTTCAAGGATATAATTATTTAACAGAACATCGTCGCATCTCCGAATTAATGACAATAATGATGTCTCCAAGTTTGGTGATCAGTCCGGGGGTGTACCCATCATCATGGGCATTTACAAACGAGTATAACGAGAGAAAATTAAAGGCCATAAACGTAGTCCACGAAACCAAAAACTTAGGTTTCCACTCGGCGATTTGGTCGCCACTTTTCATCAACGGCGCAAAAAAAACACGCCGTACCTAACGACACCGCCGCGCCGATAGTCCCCGAGGCAGTGATTTAATGACGAAATGAGGCACTTTTCACTCGAAAGCGGCGGGGATCACTTGTAAAAAAATTGAGGATTCCTCTCTTATACACCCACCCCATCCCCCGACGTAGTAGCGATGTATGTACCGGTTGAAAATCTCGCGCCGGTGACGACAGAGGCGGGCCCCCGTCTTCCCATTGGTCGCCCAGGTAGGGTGTGCTCGGGTGAAAGAGGGCGTGGCCCCTGCAATGAATCTGCAAGCTCGCCGCATGGCAACGGACCGGTTGGTTTCTTGGCTCCGCTCCAGATTCCCAGCATCCCTCACCCCAAACACCTCTAGCGCAGCTGAGTATGCCCGGGAGGGGTTATTTCGCCTCTTCGTCTGCAGTGAGGTCTGCATCATACGAATCAAAAGTGTTTCCCCAACATAAAGGCTGAACTGCAATTGGGTGAAACAAAGAAAGGGAAACAGTGGACGACTTCGCTATCCTGAAATAATTTTCACTTCGAAGCAACAGCAATAAAAACCGTATTTACGACGAATGGAGAGCAATTTTTTCGCAAAAAATAATTAAAATATGAGCCATGCTGGCGTAAAGAGAAAGGTATGGATTAAAGTAACAACAAACGTTTTCCGCTTTCCTTGCGTTTACGGTTGGGATGGAGCCTTCTAAGTGACTGATGCAACGCCTACAGAAACACAATCAATATCCCCAGTAAGCAAATAAATACTCATCACCATCACTGCTCGACAATCCTAAAGCCTGAATAACACGACCATTTTTCCGTATCTCAGAGTGATTAGCCCCAACAATAGGTTTTCAGGGACGAAAAGAGTGATCGCTCGACCCATCATTTTCTGAATCACACGGTCAATCCTACCGTCCTTTTTTCCATCGCTTATTCCCTCACTTTCCGTATTTACAACTATCATTCCATTAAAAGCCAAACGAGGCGTTAATATTCGCTATTCGCGGCCGTGCGTTCTGATCGGCTGAAAGTTGGTACAAGCAGGGGCGCAGCCAAGAATTAAGGCTGGGGGGTAGGTGCGACTGATTGCGGGGTGTGTGGGGGTATGGAATACCCACCAGGATAAGCGGTAGGTGCGAGATTAATAAATTGTGGAATTTTAAGATAAATGGTTCAAAATGGTGAGTGTTACGGCTTTCCGATGAATATTTTATTAATCCTTACACTATTCTATTATTAATATCAAACCAATTAAGTAAAATGGATTAAAATTAAAAATTTCTCTGAGCTCTGGGGGGGGGGGTTTTTATCCCCCAAAACCCCCCTCGCTGCGCAACTGGGTACAAGCGATGAATTCTGGGACCCAAAAAGGGACGAGACGAATGATGGAAAAAGGGATGGGAATTCCATCCCTGAGGCAAATGCGTAAAATGATTGCGTGTGAAAACCTAGTGGCGGGTTTTAAAGAGTTTATACATTGAATGCAGATAATTGCACGCCATTCTGGTAAACGAGGTCTTAGTCGTATGAGAGAATTACAGCAATCAATGATTATATAATTGATAATGACCTCAAAATTTTCCTTATCCTTGCAGCAATCTTGGATTGGAGGAATAATGCCATTGGCTGCTCTTCTTGGAGGCATCATCGGAGGTCCATTGATTGAGGCTCTTGGACGGAGAAACACAATCATAGCTACCGGCTTGCCTTTCGTCATCTGTAAGTATTTGCTCAGGAAGGGAGCGTGTCCAAAAACCCCATCATTTCTTGTGTATGATTTCACGAAAATAGAAACATGTTTTCCAGGTTTTTTTTATTTTTACATAGAACTCCTATTGGATCGCAACATAATCTTCAAAATATTTTATTATAAATTGGCAAATAAATCGAAATTATCACGAAAAATTAGCACTACGAAATAACAAGAAGTTTACCCATTATTATCTTTCACAAAATCGCATACAACTTTTCAACTTAATGTAATTAAGATTTATTAAAAAAACAAGTTAACCGTAATTATAGCACGTACCATTAAAAACTTTGAAAAAGGACTTGTTTTTGGAATACGAAGATGTGATTCCTCCTATTATAATACAAGTTGACTTGTCTCTCATGGTATTTCTAAAAAAAAAAAAAAGAATCAAGTTAAAATGAAATACATCTAAACAGCTCCCCTTCAATGTCAGTTATTTGTTTCTATCAAGAAATGATTTGAATGATCAAAATGATTTTTTATCAACCACTGTGCTAAAATCAAGCCTTTACACAACAACTTAGCATGCATACGATTGGCGTAGCTATGGAGATGAAAACTTACAGGAAGCGTTAGCTGGTTTACAACAACTAATAACGGCGATACTCGACTTGGGACAGATATTTGAGGATAACTAAAATTTCTCTTGAAATTAACTCGTGGTAAGAAATATAGTTTTTTTCATTGAACATACATGAAAATTATCGCGAGTCCTACAAAAACGATCGATTCGCGGTATGTGCTGCGATTGGAAGAATCATTGATTACTATTGCTTATAATAAGTCATGTTACGCTGAGTTAAGTTGTTGTGAACTTGTGGGCTCATAATAACCAAGTCGGAACGAACAAAAGTTAATCAAATTAGAAAGGGTGTGAAAGAACGCCAATCGCCCACGTCGACTACCTTTAAAACACTAATTGTGAGAGCGGGATGCTTGGTGTCACCATATGATGTCTAACTCGTCTTTTCGTGTTCACAGCATGGCTGCTCATTGCTATGGCCACGGACGTAGGCATGGTGCTCGGAGGCCGATCCGTGGCTGGCTTCTGCGTGGGCATTGCATCCTTATCGCTGCCCGTATATTTGGGAGAAACCATACAACCAGAAGTGCGGGGGACTCTGGGATTGCTGCCCACGGCGCTGGGGAACATAGGTGAGTAGCGGCAACTTCTCTCGTCCCTAACGAAGAGATTCTATCTGTACCGTGTAGGGGTAAGATGTCGTGGAATAGAATCTTAAAATGATTTTGAACATTTCTGCACTGCCCAATTTTTTCTTTCAATGCAACACGTTTTGACTCCTCGAGATGATCATCACGACGACCTCACCTCAGTTTGTCCCGATGTAGACGCTGAGACGTAAAACGCGAAGCATTAGAAAAATTTTTTTAATAAATAAAACAAAAAAAAATTGTCAATTTTTGGTCTCTCTGACCGTGTAAAACTATAGCTAAGATCGGCGATAAAATAACTTTTCGGGACTATTTCACCGCGTCAATGTTTGGATGGCCCCAACGTTCCCTGACCGACGTCGGTCGCTTTTTCAATTTGAATTCCCTTGATTAAGCGACCAGCATCGGTCGGAAAACGCTAAGGACAACCAAAATATTGATGCGGTGAAATAGTCAAATAAGTTTTTTTATCGCCATGACGACAACCCACGAAAGTTTTAACGAAGAATTACAAAGATTATTGTAAAAATATTAATAAAGCTAGGATTCTAAAAAAAAACTGAGTAAATCTAGCGCAGACTTACGAAGCGACACTTAATAATTCTCCCAGTTGAATGCTTGTTAAGGCGATTCTACATTTTGTGGGTAGTATAACATTCATATCAGTTAAAGCAATTTAATCCACGAGTTTTTAAAACCTTGTGTTCGACTATGAAGATTTTACAATACTATCTTCATTTCTGACCACTTATGCTATTTTCATGTTCGATTTTTCAGGAATCTTGGTGTGCTTCGTGGTCGGAACTTATCTGGACTGGTCGCAGCTGGCAATGTTCGGCGCAGCACTGCCAGTACCATTCGTCATCTGCATGCTGCTCATCCCAGAGACGCCCAGATGGTACATTTCAAAGAGTGAGTATCATTCAACTCATACCAACTAGAAAATATATCCCCCATAACCCTAGAACTACACTTTCGAACACGACTAGGAGGCAACAGGGTCCTGTAACGCCACTGTCACAGAGTAGATATCACTAATCAGTGCCACTGTTCTACATATCTTCGGCATACACCACTGGCTCGCACACCACTGATGTGTTGGTCAACTCAATCAACGATTTTTTTCACCAAAGCGAGACAGCGAAATTAGTTTCAAATACGGTTCCCAATGATAAACAGATTAAATCCTAATAATTTTCATGATTTCGGTAAATATTCAGCCACGGTTTTTCAGGCTCTTTAAAATTGCAAAGTAGGTTGCTGTTCAATGAGCTTGAATTGAAGTGCATCTATAATACATACATCACCTACATTAACACTCGGTATTTTATTTAAACGCCAACGACTCCTATTTTGAAATTTTTAAATTCACAACTATATACCAAAAATAATCAAATTAAGCACATCTTCGACTGGATACTACGGTACCAGACGAGTCGACAAGAACTTCTGTAGCTGATACTCAACAGCCTCCATGAGCACTCGGCAAACACAACACGGTGTCTAGGCGAATACCGCTATTAGCACAGTATTCGGTCCAGATATTGCAGTGCCTACATGGATACTTGATAGCTTTTCTAGCCTGCATGACTTCTAATGTATCATAGCTATTGAGTTTTCTCTGGTGGTTGTCTTCTATATACAAGCATGGATCTGCTTCACTCACATTGAATCACAGTTTCTTCAAGTAACCTCGAAAGCGCTTATTCCAGCCTCTTTGAGATTTATTCAAACCATAATGGCCCGGCTTCAAACGACACAATCATCCACTCTTATCATACGCTTCTGGTTGACGCATAAATATCTCCTCTACCACACACTACTCCATACAAGAATAATTAGATATTTCCATTTAAATTAAGAGATGACAAAATAAGTGGAAAGTTATCAAGGAGGTCCGAATTGTTGACAAAAGGAACTGAGGGTTCTCAATTGAAAGATTTTAGAAGCACAAGTTGCTGCAAACACATTTCATCTCAATCGAACCTAAATATTAGTTGAGTTCTTAAGTTACAAAACTCAATAATACAAACATTAAAAGTAGCCATTTCCGAAAATCCACCCACCCTCTCCCAGACTGACCATTCCTAATTAACAATCATACTTTCGCGTTAAAATAGGAGACCACGATTCGAAGCATTTACTGGCTGGATTGACTGAACCATTTTGGTTTCTCCCACCCAACAGATAGGCCCAAGGACGCCAGGAATGCCCTGCAGTGGCTGCGAGGGAAGGACACGGACGTATCTGCCGAATTCGAAGAAATGGAATCGACGAACGCCGAGAACAAGAAGGTGGTCCTGGAGCCCGAGGGAGGCAACTCCCGCTGCTCCTCCGTGTCCGTCTCCTCCCTCTTCGACCTCTTCTCGCCCAGCAACTCCAGGCCACTCATCATCTCCGTCGGCCTCATGTTCTTCCAGCAGATGAGCGGCATCAACGCCGTCATCTTCTACACGGTGAGTGAATCACGAAAATTAACCCGGTAACGCCTGAATTAAAAAGTTTCTGCGATTTTTTTTGGTGATCATGTATCTAAATATCAATGAAATTCGGAGTCATTAGGTGCAAAATTTATTCTTTTACCACTTTAATAGTTACGCCTTACGGTACCGCTATAAGTGGTAACTGTGGTACCACCAAAATGTTTTGCATCATTACATCCCAAATATTAGGCTCATATCAAATAACCATACTTTATACGAGATATACATATTATGACATTAATAATTTCATAATAAAACCTTTGTATTAACAGTATATAAGGCGTATGTAAAGAAAGTCGAAATGCTTGGTCTAAAAATTCCGTTTTTCTGGGCTATTTGATAATTCACAAATTTCAAACGGCTCTAAATGCGTTAATTATGGCTTTAAAATAGCAAACTTTTCGGAAAAATGTTACTAAAATTATTCTTATCAGTTTAAAACACTCAAAAATCCTAATAAATTACGATAAATGACAAAAAAGTTACGTTTAGCACTGCACTACCAGCCGGTACCATTTGGTACCGCTAGGCGTTAACGGGTTAAAGGGGAATAAATGCTAGATAACCAGGGTCACAGGCTGAGTCAGAGGTTGACAGATTTGTAGAGGTGCCGGGCAAGGGTCTAGCCACATTGACACACCGGCTCCCGTAATATCACCGAAGTTTGGGCCCGGGGTAAGGGTACATGTGTATCCATTCATTTAGCTTAACCATGGCGCCTTAGTATGCCGTCTGCAAATAGCATGCAGGGTAAACATGTGGTTGGCATATTCGACCAAATGTAGTGAGTGGCAGGGAACTTGACGAAACCTCCCCTAATCTTGTTATCTAATATACTCTATTCGTGAACGGGGACTCGGGGTTTCCGGGAATTTAATGAGATTTCATTGTCAAAATAAGCATTATAAAAATCTGGTATATTGAGGCTAGTGATTATGTGAAATTAGACAAACCACAATTTTGACTGCTGACTAGATTCAATTTTTTGCTGCTAAGCAGCGTCATCCATTGATTTTATTCATATTGTCACAGTTACGACATTAAACACTTTCAAGATAATAAGACCAGTCTGTTCTCTGTTCTCACATTCGCTGCTAAGCAACGTCATCGAGGTATGCGATTTACATTGTTGATTCGTGAGACAACGTTTCCAATCTAATGGAACTTATTTATTCTTTCGATGCAGGTCAGCATATTCAGGGAGGCGGGAACATCGCTGGATGAGAACTTGTGCACCATCGTCGTTGGAGTGGTCAACTTTATGTCCACCTTTGTCGCGACTACGCTCATCGACCGTCTTGGGAGGAAGGTTCTCCTCAACGTATCTGGAGTGGCCATGATCATTTCCCTCGTGGCTCTCGGCGCTTTCTTCTACGCCAAATCCCTCGCCGCCATCCCCACGGAGGCCTTAATCGACTGGAACACCACCTTCGCTGCCTCCAACTTGGTAAGGATGCTCTTCCGTTCACTCACTTCAATTTGCCTTCTCGTCTTCGGATTTTAAAGACATAACCTGATGATGAAGTCGGAGCAAAAATGTCACCGAAACGAGAATGACAGAAGAAGAGAGACCAATCTTGCGTCTCTTGTCCTCTTGATTTCACATCACGATCTTTTATGATAATCTATCTTCTAGCATTTTTTGTTTGAAGGCCCCTGTATGGTGGCTTTGTTCAATATCTGTGAATATGTATCCTTAACCTACATGAAGTAACTATATTTGTACTATTTATACTACATAACTGTATATACAATCAAAACTTCACCCAAAACATTAGCATGAAAGGTTTTGACAGAATGGAACTTTACGAATGCATGAAAAAAATCAGAAAAGGTCCTATTTTCTGTACATCCATTGGTATATGAGTTGGGAGGTAACATGGTGAATTTCCGCCTTCATTCTGGTTCAAGCATTCATATATTAACTTGTGCGTGTTTTGTACTGAGGTTTACTGAGTGACCACACAAAAGGAGAACGGCTCACTACCACCCCACGGACAGTATTTCATTTTTTAATACTTCTTTCTCTTGAAAAAAATACTCTATCATTTTGAAATATACCATGCATATGAAGTAAATCCTTATCATTAACCTGTCACAAATATAAACAATTTACCTCCAAGAAAATTCTGAGGTAAAATTTTCACAGGTGTAAGACACAGGCAGCTAGTGAAATTCTTTATACCACGAAATTTTCAGGATGTTAGCGTAAGTTATGAACAAGTGATAAGTCAGGAAATCGAACCAGAGAAGTGGGAGTGAAGCCTTCTCTTGAGAATAGACCATGGATTTTTTGTTCGATGCATTTCCTTGACTCTGTCTAATGAACTACCCTTTCCCCTTCTCGCTAACAGACCGAGGACTTCATGAACATGACCCAGGCAGAACTGATGGCCAACCTCACCGCCATCAATGCCACTCTCTTCAAGGAATCCGACCTAGCCCTCTCAATTGCCTCCTGGTCCTGGCTGCCCTTGCTCGCCTTCGTTGTCTACGTAGTCGGTTTCTCCCTCGGCTTTGGCCCCATCCCCTGGCTCATGATGGGCGAGGTCCTGCCAGCCAAGATCCGAGGAAGCGCTGCATCTCTCGCCACCGCCTTCAACTGGACGTGCACCTTCATAGTCACCAAAACGTTTGAGGACCTCATCCAGCTTATAGGCACGGCGGGGGTGTTCTGGCTTTTCGGCAGCATCGTCACTATTGGTCTCGTTTTTGTCTTCTTCATCGTCCCAGAGACACAAGGGCGGTCCCTGGAGGATATCGAGATGATCCTGACCGGCAGGAAGAAGGAGGTACATGTCCCGCCAGGGTACGACAAGAGGGTTCCAGTCAGGAGGATGAGCTCAATAGCCAACCTGAAGCCCTCACCCATGGGTGTATGAGAACGGAAGAGGAAACACTGAAGTGTCCAGGAAATATCCGCTTTCTCTATAAGCTCTCTCTCTCGTTCTTACTGCACTTACTGCTGTGTGTATCAAGTAAGCAGGCAGACAAAGTGTAAAGCCATAGTGTGGGAACGGCAACTTTCCGAAAAGACTAGACACACTGGTATTCCTTAATCCTCTTCAAACGCACATAATATTCCAGACTATAACTTTCTAGTTTCTTCTGTAAAAACTAGTTTGATACAGATTCACAAATGTGCACATACATTTAATGGCTCCAGCCATGCTTGATATCTTCAACATCCCGCAACGCATTAAGAATCTACCAATGTGTAATATGTTTAAAATACTCATGCCATCAATAACTATTTATTCCAACCCATCCTGCACCTCCATCACAGGCAGTTGAAAGTTCAGTGCTGCATCTGAGGTGCTATCAAGACATTTTAATCATTGAATCTCAAAGCCTGAATTTCAACCTATGTACTGCATCCCAATTCCCTTCTCAAGGAAAATATCGTGATAGAGTTTATAAGATTGAGCAAAAAGAAATATCTGTATTACTAAGAATGCTGTATTAGAAGCAGAGAGCAGGTTTGCCAGAGAGAGTACACTCAATACTGCCGATTTTACACATGTTAGTAAATTGCCTCGTATGCAAGAGTGAATGTGATAATTAAATGAACTTTACCCACTCTTCTTGATCATAGTGGGGTGTTATACGAATGTCAGTGGCAGAGAACTTTCACCTGCAGTGCATTCGTGTTGACAAACATTTTTAAGCACCAAACCAAAGGATAGGAATGTGATCACTACTTGGACTGAGGCAAACTGTGATAATTGTGTCAACCGCAGTGAGACTGTTAGCCAAGGGGCAAGACTTAGAAAGAAGATTTTATTTTTGTATAGTGACAGAAGAAAGTACTGTCTAAATGTGAAATATCAACTTGTTGATTTTAACCTATTTATACCAAATTTAATTTAATTCTGAAGCTAGAGTTTCATAAATACATTGCTTATTACACACTTCATTCAGAAAAATGTGATAAAAGTTAAATGAAATTAATTCCTTTTGAGTTTTTCACACCGTTATTTCACAAACCATAACCTATAAATATAGTTATGTATACAACGGGTCAGGTCTGAATTCTGGCATCAGTCTCCAATGTCATGATAAGCAAAACAAAACAACATTTGGAGCTTTCAAATTCTGTTAAATGATTCACTTTGGGGCATACAAAAGGATAATCTTAGATGCATATAGCCTACTACCTATAGCCTACTCCTATAGCCTACTACATATATCTGGCCTAAACCAAAGGGATAAGTATTCCAAGTATTGAATAGCCTCAAGACCTCTACATCAATTTTCAATAATTAAACAAGGCTATAAGGTCTGGTCTGGTCTAATTTTTTACAGCCTATTAGCCAAATTCTCATCCACTATTTGTGTTTCAACGGTGAAAACCCCAAAAGAAGGAATTATTTTTTTCCTTTAAAAATGTTTGTAGTCTAGGAGAAACTCATGTTTTCAGCTAATTCTAAATACCTATAAGATCATTCATGATTGTGCCTAAGTGTAAATACTCTTATTTGTTATAATACTGTCTGTAATAACATGTAAATAGTTTACATTAAAAGAGAAAATTATGCTATAAAAAACAACACAATATTTTTTCAAAGACTGCCAATTTTTTTAACTGTAATAAGACTAACCTCTCATAACATTTCTCAGAGCAATATTCTAGAAAATATTTCAAGTTCAAAAAGATCAAGTGTGTGAATTTCCATTGTATCCTACAATCAACAAAGGAGAAAAAATGAAGAAATGGATTAATCAGGAAAAGAAACTTATAAAAAAATATGCAGTCATAATTATTCCATAATGCTCTTATGCTATAACACTGATATAAATTCTTTCCACAACATCCTTGGATACAAGCCAGTAGACGAGCACATTAGAAAAGAAGACTTTCATGAACAAACACTCACAATTAGAATTGACTGCTTTCTGGCCATATCCATGTCCATATATGCAAAGTTCAATCATCAATCAAATACATTTACATAGCTGATAATGTTCACATGTTTCACTGAATGCGTACACACACCAATAAAACCAGTAATATAGGCTCCCTAGTAGTATTTTAAAAATACAAGACCATTTGAAAATATCAATTTCCCAGGAAATCATCAATGAGCAAATACATCAATTGAAAAAGTGCATGGCACTCAACATTAACAGACATGCTCATGAACCACAAGGCGCAATATAAATTAACATTTGAACTGCTAACAACTGAAATGCATATTTTTTCTTATTTAAAAATAAACCAAAATCCACCATACTTTGCAGTAGTAGAATGCTGTGTTGGTAGCCAATGAGGTTTTATGATGGAAAATAATATTGCTCCCATCAAAGAAAAGTTATTATACCCAAACAATTTATATCAATGATAGTTACCACAGGCTTCTCCATACATAGCACTTCCAAAACGCTCTAACAATTCTTGACTATGAAAATCGCACACCTACTGCAAAGCAAAATATACAAATATCATTTCAAATGTGTAACAGCCA
The DNA here is from genome assembly GCF_921293095.1 of Ischnura elegans. Lineage (NCBI taxonomy): Eukaryota > Metazoa > Arthropoda > Insecta > Odonata > Coenagrionidae > Ischnura > Ischnura elegans. The sequence continues at coordinate 122,123,591 of NC_060247.1, forward strand.
CAAGAGCTGCTTTTCTGAGCTTTTTTATGTGAGTTTAAATTTGATCTTTGATTTCTAAGTAAAAAGGGATTTCTCCATCACAGTAACTTGCACATGACCAAAAATAATGGTGGAGTAAAAGACTCAATTAATATGTTCTAATTTCTTTAATGAAGGAAACTGCCCAAATACAAGATTACTCTAAAATCACAAAAAAAATGTTACTGATGTCTCGCCCATGTAAATGTTTACAGGTGGCACAAAAATTTTAGTTTAAAATTTTGGTCAACTTTTTGGAATAAGTGATGGAAATCTTGATATAAAATAGACATTTTTAAATATCGGAATAAACAGTATATAAATGCAATACAATTAGTATAACTATTTATATTATAAATGCTGGAACATGGTTTGCTTACTTAACATTCGTAACTTTGGCATCTTAGCATACTTATCTCTACTGATAGGAGTTAGATCACTTCATTTGTTTGAAAATATTCTGAAATTTTGGCAAAAGAGTAAATTGTAAGGTGAAACTCTTATTTGAGGCTGATTGATGAAGATAATAACTTTCTCTGCTGGAATTAATTTCACATATGTACTTAACTCTGATAAAGCTTGCTTATTTAAAAGGATTTCTCTGTATTCAGAATAAAATAGAGGTGATGGTAGCAGTAGGAGTAATGAGGTTTTCTGGAATCAACAGCTGCAGTAATTTAGTACCACTCTCAAAAAGTGAAAAAAACTGGGATTGCATTTCATCACATTTAAAACTTAAAAATACATGAATATGCTTGCAGTAGTTAAAAACAGTAGTATCTACTGTATTTATAATGCTTGTTTCTACAAAATAGGAAATTACAAGTATGAGACTATCCAATGAGTTGCCGATTATTATTATTTTCAAGGTTCTGTAAACCTTATATTTATCGCAAAGAATTCAGTATTTCTCACAAAAAGAACAGGTATGTTGCTTGCTCAATGAGGAATCATAGTCGACACAATCAGTAACTACTTTCTCTTCAGTGAAGAGATATGAGTTAATTAGGGCAGTGATTCAAAGGCGAGTGATGGTTTCTTCCAGGTAAGAACTCCCAATTTTTGATGGCCATGCCGACACCACAGACTTTATTTCCTTCAGCTTATTATTTTCAATGGTCATAAGCCAATAGGGTGGTTTCCTATTATTTTTTTATTGCCTTAATCGAAAGATTATTACTCCTGGAGTACGCATTTCACGCTTTTAGATTTTTAAATGATAATATCTATTTTTCGCGATTAAATGAAAAGTGAAAATTTTCAAGCGCGCGAAAACGCGACGCGTTAGTAGGAATGATGGGAAATCTCTCCGTACGTCGTATTTCTGGTTCCCCCTCCGCCCGGTGAGGTGAACTTGAGGCGAGGCTTAGCGCTGATACGTCGCAGGCTGCCAGCGGGTAGCCTAGTGCCCTGCCGCCTGGTAGCGCTTGGCTTAAATAAGGATTATTAATACCTTATCAAACGAGGAAAACTTTCCGACCTTAGCCAGTTTTAATAAGTGATTATTAAGACATGTTTCTCTGAGCTCTGCGCCTCATGCATGCATTGGTAACCTCAGACGACGTATAACTCCTATCTTCTCCTATAGAAACTAGGTCCCTGTGACGTCACGTGGAGTGGCATCGCATGGGCGCCAATCTGGCCCTTTTCAAATGAGGATAAAAATGGACCATTGCCATTCGTCTACACCGGCATTTATAAAACGAAATAATTTGTATATTATGAATACACTAATGGTGGGTAACGAATCGCAATTATTGCCTTTTGTTTTCTTTGATGAAGGAAACTACCCTATTGTTCCACTGTCCCCAGACCCAAACATTTCACAAGGTGTATTTTACGTTTATTCAAAAATTCCATGAGAATTCCACATTTTCCTAGGGTATTCCTTCGTTTTCCAGGGTGCTATCAATTCTCAAACATGAGGATTTATGGGTAACTTCAATTCTTGGGATGGTTATTATTAGAGATGTGCGAATAGTATCCGCGAATACTCGAATACCTCGAATATTAGAAAGTATTCGATATTCGAGGTTTCGAATAGTTATGCGAAAAGTACCGCCTCGAATACCTCGAATACTTTGAATTGTGCGTCATACACTGTCGCACGCACGTCGTTGGTAGTTGACTCGGAAAAATGTAGAGAACTGTAGTCATTTAGTGCTCGCAGCGCCGTTTTACGCAAGTTGACGAATTACATCAAATTCGTGGATTTTAGCGGTGAAAAGAGTTCGACGAGGGGAACCGAAAATGGTCGGGTGAAAAAATCCGAAAATCCCCGATTCCCCCCACCAGGAGAACCTCAGTGCCGTGGGATAGCAACCTTAGGGCATTTCCCACGATCCGCTATCCCCCTCCATTCAGCACTCGCCTCACCCACTCTGAAGCTTTCCTCTTCTCCGAAATCAAACAAAAGGTCCCAGCTCGCGCAGGGATCGCATTACGAAGACCCCTGCTTCGAAAAAAATATCGAGTTACGAGAACAATAAAAACGTGTTTCACGCCCTCCCCCTTTTTCTCACCCACTGACCTTTTTCTGGCTACCTGCTTCGAAGTTACCCATTTCTGGAGGTCAACTGCTGTGTGAGTACCGTGGGATACTTACATTAGCGCATTTCCCAAGATCCGGTATCCCTCTCCATTCAGCACTAGCCCACCCCTCTGAGGCTTTCCTCTTCTTCGAAATAAAAAAAGGTCACAGCTCGCGCAGGGATCATATTACGAAGACCTTAGCTTCGAAAAAATACCGGGTTACACGAGAACAATAGAAACGCGTTTCCGGCCCTCCCTTTCCTCCCCCACTGACCTTTTTTTTTCCTACCAGCTTCGAAGTTCTCCATTTCTGTGGAGGTCAACCGCTGCATGAGTCATCTATTAGCGCAAAAGGTGTCTAAGAATAACTTTCGTCAATTGATGTTACACCTTTATTGAATTGAAATATTAGTAATGTGCGCGTAATTTCAAAAAGAATAAGACCAAACACGACGTATTTCTGAGTTTATTTAAGCATTTTACGCAAAGAAATAAATGTCAAAATACGAGGGAGACCTAGCATTCTGGCGAAACTCGATATGAGCAGCAAAGCTTCTCGGAAGTTGATGTGGTATTTTTTTCCGAAAACATATATCAAGTTACAATTAATGAGTGGTGCTATAAATCTTTATTTTTACAGTCCCAGACAAAGGGATATTTTCACAGAATATTTGGTTTCTCCCTGATAGCAATTCCAATTCATCTTCTTATCTCGTGAGAACTCCCAAAGATGGACTGAAAATAATTGAAGAAAATCCGGTGGAAAAGAGCTTGTATTTTGCAAAATGCCTCAGATTGTCAGCTAGCACTTGGCAGCAGAAGTGGGGGTAAAGCGATGTTAGTTGAATTAATTATATGCCCAATTGTTTCCATAAAATTAAAATATTAATCAGCTAAATTCCTTTTCGAATCCTTTAAAGTAAATCAAAATTACTCCCCAAAATCTTGAGTTGCCTGCTGCATAGGCAACCGAGTCAAACATTCCAGCATTCATCATTTAGTATTCGAGGTATTCGAAATTCGAGGTATTCGAATATTCGAGCAATGATTTGATATTCGAATTCGATATTCGAATTCGAGAAATCTGCTATTCGACCCATCTCTAGTTATTATCAACCACAGGAATAGCTCTCAAATCCAAATGTGAGGTATTACGCATTAAGCTTCTGGGAGATGCCGCATGTGTCAAAAACAGCTTTTTCCAGGAAACTTGCCAAATTCCCCTATTTTTTCTAAAAGATCAAAATCTCTTTAGAATTCCAGCTTTTCCGGGTCACTGAGCACCCTGATTTTAGGTCATCATAAGGTGGGTAATATTTCCACTGAAGAAGCAAAGTCAGAAAAAACTGTTTCACAGGATTGGCTGACCTTTTCATTTCCAGCTATGCTGGAATCCACAGAAGTACCACACCAGCTCCTTTACAAAGGGATTTGCGACTTGAATATCTTGGACAATCAGATGATGCAAGTATTGGACTAAAATAGATTTGAGCGCTCAGCAAATATGTGCATTTTATGGAAGAACCATGAGCAGTGTGGATTCCTTCAACTTGATGCCATGAAATTTGGCTGTGTGCACACTGCATAAAAGATTGAGACTTGCCTGCTAGATGCAATGAATGGAGGTATTTACACCACCAGTGTGGTGATCGGAAGATACTCTGCGTGGTGGGAAAGAAGGTGTGACGCTACTTTTCCCGCCCTAGGGTATGTGGGTTCAAGGAGCATTTCTGAGAATTCGGACCACGCACTAGGGAACTCTACCCTTTCCCGCTCCTACCCCCTTCCTGCCACCCGCACCCCCAGGAAGTAGATATATGGGGCAGAAATTCTGTCCCGCAGTGGACAGTTTTCTAGGCAGTACAACGAGTGCGGTGTGTTAGTGCCTGGGTAGGATGAATTCGTAGTTCAAGGGCTTCTGCGATTCTCCTCCGGGGACTCTTCGGGACCTTGACGCGGGAGCTGCAGTAGATCTCGAGCGACGACTCGTGTGGGACTCAAACCGGGTACGACCAGGACCTCTCCCTACTCGCCGCCACGTAAGTTTTATACTCAAGCATCTCCGTGCGTGCCAACCTCAAATCCCCCCCCGTGCAAGCGTAGGGACTGAATAACAACGAATAATAAAAGCTGAGTTTAGTGACTCCCGAACTGCATTTGACTCGCTCTCCCTTCGGAACCTTATCCCTAGTAGGTAACAATCGTCGTCCCGTCGCGACACCAGCACAAGCAGATTTGATCTGTTCGTAAAAACGGGAATGAAGCCTCGGTAGCTGCACTGAGCTTCCTTAAAGCACTGGTATTCATACACTGTAGTTGATACCATAGAGTAAGTATATACTTACTTTATGTTGATACCTTGGTATACCTATTTAAAATTATAGCTGGCCCTTCACGAATTCATGTTGAAGTACCTCAAAACTCCACAGGATAAACCTTAGGGAGATTATTATCACTCTTTGTCAGGAGGTCTCTAAAATGTACACTTCAAGATTTTCTGCGCTCATGTCTCACAATAAATAAATTTCAAAAGCAAGAGCTAAAAATGGTGTTGAAATTAGGGTTGTCTTTCATTGACATAGGTTTTGCACCGCAAGTGGACATCAGGATTGGCCAGTGCGTTGCAAGGGGTGTTTCCCTCTAGTAATACATAATTATGACTTCACTGTATCATAGATGAAACAATTGCATGAGATGAATTCCATATTTCCCCCAACTAACATGCTTGCCTCGAAAACCTTTTCAAACACATGAAGTACAGGCTCAAGACAGTCCTACAAACTCTACAGCATGGAACTGTTCCATCCATTAAAAGAAAACTTTTACTTTTATGTAATTCCACATAAAATTATCTGTCACTAAAAGTTTCACAACAAAATTCATACGTTCAAGATTTACACACATCACCAGAAAATCCAAAGTAAGTTATGAAACCAGTCGTCACTATAGATTTAATCAATAGTATCCTTCAATTTCATTCAGTAACTTCTCATTTTATTATGGTCGTCAGCATGGCCAGAGATATTATCTTGCATTTTGCTTCAAACTTGTATGAGAGAAACAAGACAAAGCAGATAGTTGAGCAGAAGGAATTGATTCTATAGATTGTTACAGATAATAATATGGCAACTATAAATATAATCGATAATGAAGTACATAATACGGATGTGAGACGGCCACCCGGTGGCTCGACTTGCTGATCTGGTTCAATGAAAAAAAGAACAAGTGAGCCCCAGAAAATTCTGGAAGTATATTTGAGAAACTTTTTCAGCTCTATTCCTGCAACTCACTCTCCTCCATTGGTTAGTCCATATTTCATGCTTGTTGTCATGCATAACACATACATTAACGAATGTAACTCATGTCAGTGAAATTCTGCTAATCATAAATGCTATTCAATGTCATGCAATAATATACCATCAGAACTTTCATTTTCCTAAATCAACTAGTTTATGCGGTGAACTTTTCTTGGGCTTGCCTCAGGGTGAGAAAAATAAAGACAGCCAACGGTTTGGGCTACAACTCACTGCCGATTCTCAAGGCTGCTGAATGCCTTCTCATTAGCTTTGAGGAAGGGCAACAAGTCTGAGCCTGAAACATTGGATGCCTTAAGGCAGAAACCTCTCTCACCACCATCAAAGTTATTTTTCTGATGGTGGCGAGAGAAGTTCGCACATATTATTGGCTAAAAAGTTTCATGTTCACTCAGTGATTCAATCTGAGGGTTGGTTTAGATAGGTGAGGGTAGATCTTACCCCCAGACTAAGCCATTGGCATGTGAACCTCACACATTTGAGATGAAGGGGCCAGTTCCTTTCCTTTTGCCACCTGGCACTATGAGAATTTTTTAAAAAGGGGGTGTCCACAGGCTTCCGCCAGGTTTTGAAGCCAGGACCCCTAGATCAGTAGCCAAGTGCTCCACCTACTGAGCTAACATGCTCCCCCTCCAATTATTCATAACCAGGGAATTGTATTTAATACATTTGATGTTCCTCCTAATGTAAATTTGCAGCATCTATCAGCAGAATCATCAAGACACAAGCCAGTCAAGAGTGCAGAGATAATTATGATTCTCTTGCCATTACAAATTTTCCCTCATGCCTTCCCTGACTTTACCTTGAATTCCCTCACCTGTAGTTATCCCACCCTCACCCCAATAATGGTTGACACTTCAAAATGTCTTCCTGAGATTTTGCCATCCACACATCACTCACAAATACAGTAATGTGGTACTTCATGGAATATTTACGTTATGACTGTTATTATCCAGAGCCAATGGACACTAACCAGAGCTAATTAAATATTTGGCAAGAAAAATTGGCCCTGGTCGCTCTCATAGCAGTGAGGGTCTTTCCCTATCCCACCCTTCCAACCCTATCCCTACCCCGGAGGCGTCGATAGGCTCCTATCTCGGCAACGCCTCCATCCTTTTTCCTTGGCATTCCACTCCCCTCCCCAGAAGCGTGGGCGCACGAGTTGTACTACTGGGTCCCGGCTCTGGTGTGTTGTACCCTTCAAAGAACCTCCCTTGGGTTCTCAACATTGTCAGGATATACCACATATTTATCCACGGAAAATCAAAGAATTTTCTTCTCCAGAAGGCAAATCTTTCTTTCTCGTAGAAACATTAAATTATGGTTTTGCTAGTAGTGGCCCATGACGGTGGCCTAATGACTGTGTTGGGATGTCCCCATCCTACTTCTTCCATCCTTATCCTTTCCCTGGAGATGTCGTCAGGCTCTCATTGTGGTGGTGAGAGCTTGATTTTTCTCGGGGGGGGGGGGGGGCACAAGGGCCTAACAGGTAAAACCATCTTCTCATACTTGAGATTAAAAACAATATACAAAAATTACTGTACAAAATATTCTCCTTATTTTAATACAAAAGTTATTAATATGAAATTAAATGATTGAGGCTCCATCATACACAAAACAAAACAAAGGTAATGATAACCGTATAAACAAATTTGTCTATTTTTATGCGTCTGGAAGGGGGCACGTGCCCCCCCCCCCCCCCCTACATCCACCTATATGTGAGGGTAAAGCTTTGGATTTTAATAGGGGAGCACAAGGAGAAAGTTTTGAGGTCAGGCCAAGAATAGGAATGGGAGTTTGGAGGACTACGCAGTATTGCAATGATTTGAGGCAAGAGAAGGTGAGAGGAGGGGAATGCCCACTCGCTGGTTGTAGAATATGTAGTATATACTGGTAAATATCATGAAATCGCAGATTGCTGGTCATCTTTTATTACCTAAAGGTTTCCTGACCATTCTGATATGATTTAATGGTGATAAGAAGTCATGACACCTAGAGAAGAAGACCTAAAAGATTATTACTTTTAATTGGAGCTTTGAAGGCTACTTGTTTACTTAATATAAGATCTTAATATACATTAATTGCCACAATTAGAGGAATCCCTACTATTGAAATCAATGCTGATATAAATATAATTGATTTATTGTGGTTTTGATTTATTCAAATTGAAGATATATCGTTTATAGTAAATGCACTGGCAGGGAAAAAGGCACAGACAGGAGGGCAGGATTTTAAAACAGTGTAATATTTATTTAAAAAAAAACACTCAAAAATTGCCCAAACATTTATGTGGAAGAAAAATAAAGGTAGAATAGTTACAAGGAACCCCTGCTTTTCCTCTTTCTCCAAAAAATAATGCCCTGGAAAAATCATATCATGAAGACTAAAAATCAAGTTGCACAAAATTATCTCAAAAAGTGGTTATTTACAGGTCAGAATCCTGGACAGTGACCATTAAATAGGAAGATATTCAAGCAAGGATTCCTTGAAATATCTTCAATGTTATAAATGAGCAAGGTTTGAAGAGGATAAATTCTAAAATTAAATTAAGAAATTTGCTACTTAGGTAGCCTAATGACCAACAATGAAAAAAGCAAGACGGACATAGTGGAATAACCCAAGCGAAGAGGGAATTCCTCAAAAAGAGCTATCGTACAGCTAAAAATATAAGCACTGGAGTTAGGAAGCAATTTATTCGGACATACACTTGCAGTATGCTTCTTTAAGGTAATGAGGGATGGACCATGACAAAATCAGAGAAATCAAAGTATGACGCTTTTGCAATGTGAAGTTTTAGAAGAATGATGAAGACCAAATGGATAAATGATGTGAGTAATGCAAAAGTTCTATGAAGAGCAGGAGCAAAGACAATTAAAAATTATGAAAACCTTAGGTAGAACCGTGATAAAAACACGAATGGTAATTTCCACACTATTTAATTTAACACTCAACGACCGACCTTTGTTTCAACACTTTGTGTCACACACCTTGAAAATGACACAAAGTGTTGAAACAAAGGTCGGTCGTTGAGTGTTAAATTAAATAGTGTGGAAATTACCATTTGTGTTTTTAATCATGAATATAGCAATATTCCACAAAATCAAGCCTGAAACGATTTTATACCTTGGGTAGAAGGCAGAGCAATTCAATCAGTGACATCAAGAGACATGATGGTCTTGCAGCTGTGGCAGCGCTAAATGAATTTCTCATGAAATAGCTGTAGATGAACATTTATTATATCTTCAATATACAGACTGGCATGGGCAGCCGAGATGGCTAGTTTTTATATGGGCGACAAACTCTCTGGAACGCCACGCCAGAACTCCCTCAAACATTCTGGAATTTATATAGAACGGATGGAAAAAATATACTGGCCGGTGCTGAGATTTAAACGAGAGCCATCCGGTTGGGAGTCGAACGTGTATCCACCGGTCCAACACCTTGGGACCTTGGTGTGGCAAATGATGCACCACATTGTAATTATATCTTTTGTATTGTTGAAGGATAAGAGGAAGAGAAGAATGGCAGAGGTAGGCCTAACATGAGACATAAAGAGCAGGTGATGAGCGATGTAAAGCGGAAGAATTATATGCCATTAAAAGATTAGCGGATTGGAAAATTGAGATGAAAACTAAGCCAAACTGATCTTAGGATTGATGACTCCTGATGATGATGAACTGAAAGAGGAGGGAGTGGTGAAACCACATTCCCTCACACCTCAAGTAGCAATTCATTCAAAGAATTTGGAAGATGGAACCTGGTTTCAAAGCTAACTTTGTTTATGAAAGCATAAAAATGCTTTATATCTCTGTAGCTAAATTGAGAATTCATACATAATAATGCAATATGATACACAATATGATACTGAGGCATAGAAAGACAGAATCCATGAACTTAATAGGCCACAAATAAAAGCTACATAATTCATCAAAAACTGCTAGGGTCACACAGAAAGCTTCATACAGATTTTTTTAAAGTTAGGCTGGAAGCCTCTACGGATTTGAACACAACCTGCTAGGCTAATATTGCTGGAGCAATTGAAAACATGTATGTATGCACTCAGAGTGACACCATGAACATTACATTACAACCTCATATTTCCAGGTCCAACAAAAAACAGAGAGATTTTGCCCAACGGATTGGTAGAAATTAACTTTCCTCCCAAGCGATGATGGACTAAAATAAATGATAGGCAGAACTTTGTGCATGCATTTTCTTTTTTTTCTAGCCGCTTGTGTCCTAACAATCCATTCCAAAGTTAGAGGTGGCTGGCAAGATAGTATGTGGCTGTAGATCATCGATACCCAGGGGTCAACTGAGAGTCATGGGCTGCTGTGATAATATAATGGGAAACTGTGTCCGGTGCCAGAGAGAGGAGAGAGAGAAGGATATCCTTCCAGGGAGGAATGGACAAGGAAAGAAAAATAACAGGAAAAAAGTGGGAAAATGGGGTACATATAAACTATATCTATCATACACCAAATAACTGGTTCATGTTTTCATAATCAGGAATCAGGGGAATGTGATCATAAGGAACAAATTGAATAGGACTTAGGAAAAAGTGTCAGGATATCTCATGAAACAGGGATAAAACAAAAAAAACAGCCAGAAGCAAAACCTAGGACAACCTAAATTCGAGGTTCAGAAAACAGTTCTCTGTAAACACCTCCTCCTCAGCCAGGTAGTAATGCCTCCCCACTAAATCCTACCACACCACCACCTTGCCTTCCTCTCATAGCTTGTCAGCTCCTAGAAATCTCTCCCACAGAACACAGAGGTGGTCTCCATATCCCCACACAAAAACCGATTTGGTCATGCAACTATGCTGTGTGCACAATCCGGCCCATGTCCGACCAATAGATGTGCACGCAGGGACATGTGCCCAAGGTTATGCTAAACGATTGGCAAGGACATCTGGAATCGCATGCAGATTTATTTCGTGCCCAACTTCCGACGAAGCGCACGGCCAATCTCAGGGTCCACACGCTCCCAGCTTCCTTCAAACACAGAATGACACCCATGCCGAAGGCAAGGGCCTGGATGAGACAGAGTTACTGACCCTTGAGTAACGGCACTGCCTGAGAGCCCTCACTCCAAAAGGGTGCGAGTGAAGTCCCCTTGGCGGAGACCACAAGAAAGGAGAGAAAGAGGCTGGCTGAAAAGGCCAGATCTGGGAAACCCCGAACATGGAAACACTCGCCAAAAAAGCCGAAAGGGAGGAGGGGAAAGAACCCAACACATGCAATAGTACAGATTATTAGCAATATGCTAAGCTCAGTCCTCAAAGCATTTACATTGACAGCAGGCTGATTTGCAAAGGATAATAACACCAGATCCACAACTAACAACTTCATGAAGCTCCAGAGGATAATGAGAAAAATGCAGTATAGAAATAAAACATGACACTGTTTCTCTATGAGCAGGTAGGCAATGAATAACATACTAAGTAAGTAGTCAACATTAATGTCTTCAAGTGACAAGTTTTTGTTGCCCTGTGACAGTAGTTGGTGCCACAGAAAAAGGAAATAACTCAAGTTCTACATATTTTAAACTGTATTCAGGAAGCCTTAAAGCCCCAGCCCTGAGTACATAGGTAACAGGTAATCCCATAACCTAGTGAATGAAGGAAACGGCCAAACTCAATGATGGAGGAGACAGATTTTGCTGGAATTTATAGGGTTTCTGGCTGATGGATGGTGTTCAAGCAGTTTCAGTTTTGCCCAGAGAAATTCCTTAAATAAGCTCTGCAGGAAGTTAATTCTTCCAGTTCATAAAGAAAACCAGTATTGATAAAGAAAGAATCAGACACTATTTCACATTAAACTACTAAGGATTAGAGGAAATCGTCTTTTTCCCTTCTAGATCTTTCACCCACCCCCTGAAACTTTACCTGAAGTTTCTGTTTTCTGTAGTGCTTCTATTTTCCTCAGCTGGCAAACCAGGAAGGTGTGTATTGGTATCTTACATCTCTAGAGGATGTGATGTTTTAATATCCCACAAGAATTGGCCAGAATGGATTGCCATGCTGTTTACAAGGTGGCTGATTGATGATCAATAACGTTTCCATTCATTCTTGAGATAATTATAATTGAACATTTCTAAAATGGGAGTCTTTAAGGTTCAAAACTGCCCTAAACTAGATGCTACCATGTAAGTGAGCTGAACACTGAAATTTAATTCCAACTCAGTCCCTGAATAAACTAACTAGGAAAGGAAATTTTGTTCCAAAAACTACCTACTCAAAATGCTATCGAGAGTGATGACCAAATTAAGTGTTCAATCACATTTTGAAACAGGAAAGCTACAAACACTCAGTGGAAAAAATTATTATTTATTGCAAGATATCCAAAGCAATGGTCCTATCAACAGCATTAGGAACAAGACTGTCCTACACCACCATTCAGATTTTTAAAGTCAACACCATTACTGATGCTCAGGTTCATTACTGTTCAAACACAAATCCTTTTGCAAGGGATGCTATGAATATTGATTCAAGAGAATGATCGAGTGGATTTTTCTGATATGACTTGGACTATTTTGACCATGGCTGACTTGCTTCAAATGGTTTTTTTTAAACTTGACAACTTCAAATTTTCTTGGGAGGCATACACCCACTAAGCCTTCAATACTTATAGAAATATGAATGATGAAGCCCAATTAATGGTAATGTTGTCATGTTACTCTAACATTGGAGTAACATGACAACATCTTCCAAGTCAGCTGCTTGCCAACGCTTATCAACATAACATTCAATCCACTAGAGACGGCATGTTTACGATGAGTGCACGTTTACTTCACCATGGCTAGCATCATAGTTCACCAGCATCATAGAAAATGGTAAAAATAGTAGCCCTATCGAGCTCCGACACAAATAGCGGCAGAAGATGTTTTTAGAAATGCATGACTAACATCCAGTCATGGAGTTTCCAACGAAAGGCGGCGAGTTTACTACCTACGTGACCTTCACTGGAGACACAATGAGTCAGTTCGGAGACAGGTACCAAACAGAAGGGTTGGCCAATATTCATTAGGCGCAATGATCTTCAAAGATTACAATATAAGGTTCACAAAGTCACAAATTGCTTCCTAACCAACCCGGGGGGGCGAGACAACAACCTAAGCCCTTGATTCGGTAAATAAGCTGATCTAACAATATTAACCCCGGTGGTAGAAAAAAAATTAAAATGTTACTTACCCATGACTTGAACTCTGCAAATGGCACAAGTGTCACATTCCACATCCCAGCTCCACATGGCCACAGCATTCCACTTTTTCAGGCTAAACATTTTCTCTGGCTTCTGCGCTTCACCGTCTCCTCGATCTATGTTGTCATTTTCATCTGCCATGTTGAAAGCGGTAACGAAGTTCATACAAATGAAGGCAAGTTATTTTTCTCAATAAAATTACCCATTGATTAATAATGAACAATTTATTAAAGGTTTAATATATTTTTATATTTTGTAAATGACGAGTAAATAATAAATAATATACATAATTTGACTCTAAATTCACCTGTTGCTCTTCCTGTTTACAATTGCAGGAAACAGGTGAGTTGAGATGAAGTGTCAAGTGGTGTGATTCAACTTAACGCTTTTCAATGTTTTTATGGATTTTAACCCTTATTACGAGTTATGAGCGCTTTTAAAGATAGAAATTAATTCTCATTTAAATGTTCTTCGGAAAACCCGCAGTCACTTTGTGCTTTTACTTTGGAAACAGAGGATAAACGTAAATGTTGGTGATAATTGCAGACGGAGTTGATGGTCCATAAAATGAGCGGAGACGAAAACATACGCTGGTTTCATGGAAAAATTACTCGCGAAGCTGCAGAGATTGTCTTGAAAAATGGTAAAAGATTTTACATTATTATTGGCATGAACTTTTTCATGGGCAACTTCATTGCTTTTATTGGCTAACTTCCTATCATTCCCTCTTCAGCTGGTGGTGAAGATGGGCTGTTTTTGGTACGAGAGAGTAACACGGCTGTTGGTGATTATGTTCTATCAGTGATGCATGAAAATGAGCCAGTACATTATCAAATTAGAAGACACGGAGAGGATGCCTTCTTTTCTATAGGTAAGACAAGACTCCCAAGATGCCCAGTAATATCTTTAGCTCTTCTAACCTTGTCTTATACGCTACAGGAATGAAAAATGTGACGGCGGTAACTTGTGAAGAACATGTTTTTCATTTCTTTTTGTAATAAGGTTTTTACGCTTCTCATCAAAGTTTGAAATCCATATGCTACCAACCGTTAAACCCTCTAAGCTTTTAGATACGTGTTTACATTGTGCTCGCGGCTATCTGCTTATTTGTGCGCGCAGTAAATGAGGATAGAATACTCTAGACAGCAAATTCCTTAGCCAATCACCATAAGGGATTCGTTGGTCCAGACATTTTTAGACTTCTTGGTGATACTCACTTAGAGTTTAAACCTTTGTCCTGGATGGAACTTTGTTTCATAGAACTAATGTAACTGACTTAAACTTGATTCCTATTTATAGTTATAGTTTAATTTAAGTCTGTTAAAATTTACGTGTTTTAGAAGTTTCCTATTCCTCTGTATCCCATACACTCTTTATGTCTCATTTGGTAACAAGAAAGTGGTGAAATTTATGTTAAATTTAGAGAGCTTAATGCACGCCCCAGAGGTTCCGGATACATTCCAGATCCCCAGTTTAGCTCTTCATTAGTTCTTAATTTGCTATCTGTGATTTTCAGTTTGCTGGGCAGAAATTAGTTTTTATTGAAATCTTCATAATTGTATGTGGTGTTCATGTTTTCATCCACTCTTTATCTGTCATTGTAAAGTTTGTAGTTGCCAAGAGTAATACATGTAATTTAGGTATGTAGTTTGAATTTTGGCCGAAGGATAGAAAAATTTCAGAGGGTTTTGATAAAAATTTGGCTCTCCTCTTCCACCTCAAGTGATTGCCTTCATCAGATCATTGAGTGTCATGATGTGGCTTATTAGGTTGCCCTATAATTTACCCAGGATTTTCAGCAATTTCAAGTTTTTCCTTGTGTAGCACATCCTGGGTAGAATGTGCACTTCCAGGGCTTTATAGACTAGCTTTGTGGAACAAGTTCTTCCAGTATACACTGGGTTTTGAAATTCAAAGCTAAATTAATTTTCGGGTACATATTTTGAGCTATATTCTGTAAAGAATCATCAATTTCTTATAATTATATATTTTAATAAAAATTGCATACATTTGTAAGAATTATGTATCTCAGTTAGTTAGATCTGTTGGAATTGTTATGTCCTGCAAGCCTTTTACTATTCTTATACAAATTACTTTTTGACTCACAAAGAAATTCTTTTAAGTGGTGCCTGAAATCAATGATGAGAATAATGTGTCATGTGTTTCTGAGTTGTTAATTAATGAAAAATGGTGAAGTTCTGTCGAAGTATTCTTTGTTGAAAATAGTTTTGACTTATGAACCATGGTGAGTTTGATCGAGTCCAATTGGCTAATTAGAGCATATAAGGATGATGTCAGCTGGTTTTATTCATGTTGTCATAATTATTCCAGATGAGCATACGGTGCATCATGGACTGGAGACATTGATAGAGCATTATCAAGGAGATTCTCATGGTCTTGAGACGAGATTGAAAAAGGTGTGCCTCAAAGATCCCCCCCCTCATGATGCCCGAAAACACGGCCGGACAAATCTGTTGCATCGTGCTACCAAGGAAGGTGAGTCATTTCTAGTTCTTCCAGCCATATTTCCGTAAATTATTAGACTGCCAAACCCCTCGGTGACATTTTCATAATGAACATTCTTAGTTGCGCTAAAGTTCTGACTTCTCAATAACTGAGCTTTAAACCTTAATGTGTATACATAGTAAAGAAATGTTTAACAAGAGAAAAATCTATGAATTATTCCTCTCACAGAATAATCTTCCATTTGTTTTTGGTACAGCAAATTCAGATTCGCCAATGCTACCCCTTGTTGCTTTAATGACGGCATCTGGATTCTCCATCCTTTCCCTTCCTCCCCTATCCCTGCCTCTGCCAGCATCGTAGGGCTCCTTATTGAGGTGTGGCACATCAGTTCTTTTTTCCTTCCTTTTCTCCTCCCCCCTCCTCAAGGTGCATGAGCATTAAAAGTCTCAGGCTCATACTATTTAGACTCAAAAGGGGTTACCCCCACGGGCCCGGCCTGGATACCCAGTTCCTCCGTACTAGTGGGTCATGACATTTTTTTAACTCCACTTATATTGCTTAGCAAAATTTATGGTGGTATTGCTTGGCAAAATTTATGGTGATACTGAATTTACACAAAATCTAATTCATGTGCATAACTTGGACCTTCTTGGTTAGTTAGCTTAGATGATATAGAGACTATACCAGAGATATTCCAGTTTTGACGATAGTCTTGCATGGCAATGCTATATTTGGAAACATCAGTAGTAGTGATTGGGAGGCAGAAGTCATGGGGTTGGGAGGTGGGGGGGGGAGAGAATCACTATAAAATATAATTCAAGGTTGTTGAAATGACACATTGCAATATTTCCACTTATAGATTTATTTTACACTACGCGTTTCGTCGTTACAGCGACATTTTCAAGTGTCGCTGACAATTTCACACTTGAAAATGTCGCTGTAACGACGAAACGCGTAGTGTAAAATAAATCTATAAGTGGAAATATTGCAATGTGTCATTTCAACAATATTACGAACTTCCACCACATCGTGCCTAACATCATACAAGATATAATTCAAGGGTTCAAATTTCATCAGGGAGTATGAAGAATATGAAATTTCCCGTTGATGTAGTGGGGCAACTCCACAACCCTTTATTCCTGATCACAGATCCTTTTTTTTCTTTAACTTTTGGATACTTTGTGCAGTAATCATCACAAGCAATTCTTTATCCAGTAATATTTCAGGATAGTTTAGCAAAATGTAAGGCTAATGAAATTTAGGAGTGTATCCCCAAAAGCCAAAAAAAAATATATTTCATATAATTTTCTATTGTAATATGTTTTCATATTCATTATATTTTAATTGGTTTAAATAAATATGCTTCTGAATTTCATTTCAACCAATTAGCAGCTCCAAAGAATGTTTTTAAAGGTAAATTATTGATCAAAAGTTTGATTAATTCATCAGCATGATTTTTTCAGTGCTGTATGTCAGATCATACCAAACTAACTACAGTGAAACCTCGATATAACGACACCCCACGGTGCACTAATAAACACTCGCTATAGCGAATTGTCGCTTTACCGGAGGTGGAGCAAATAATAGCCAATATACCTGTTGCAAACAGATATACAGGAACAGGAGTGGTGCGGCGACAGATAAACATCTATCCGATAAACGTAAGCATAAATCCAGACGAAAGGCGATGTTTTTTTGCATCACTAAATTTCCTTACTCAAATAACGACCAACTATTCGAACAATTTATAAGCGCCGCACTGAATAAAAATCATGCAAAGCATTGTTTCGTCATCATTATATTTATCGAACGACAGTTTACCACATAAATTTGAGACTGAGCAATCCATTAACTTCATTTCTAACAGATCGCTAGCAATTACAGAGGTTAAGGAGTCTTCATGAAAGACTTCCGGCGGTGAAACCCTCGCTATGGCGAGAGCCAACACCGAAAGGGTCTCGTAAAAACGAATTTTTTAACACGCTTATTATAGGGTCAATTGACGGTGCATCGGCTATCTCTCGTAATAGCGGGGGTGTCACTATAGCCCGTACTCGCTTTAACGAGGTTCCACTGTACAAAATGTTTGGTGGGGACCAGGCAGATATCTCAGAATAATTAATTATGTGATAAGTTCTCAATATTTCATGTATTTCAAATTGATTCCTTTCTATTGGATACATACATGTAGTGAGAATTCTAATGGAGAAACTTTTAAGAGGCTATGAATTTGAAGTTGTCTCAGGGATTTCCTATTGCATACTGTGCTGTTACTCTTTTAAATTTTCTTAAATTTTTCTGTAATTTAATGCTTTTATAATTCCAGGGAATTATACTGTAGTGTCAGAACTTCTAAAGTGTGGTTATAGAAGTGTGGATGCCAAAAATGCTGAAGGTCAAACTGCAGTTCATCTAGCAAGTGTATTGGGGGAGGATGGAATTCTGAAGAAACTGATAGAGAGTGGAGCCAACATAAATTGTAGAGATACTGCTGGGAACACACCTTTGCATGTACGTTTGATCTACTTTAAACCAGTCATCACTTTATTGTAAATGACAGTTAATTGCCGTTTTAACCACGTGTAAAATAAGTTTATAATTTCATATTTTTCCTTACTGGATTATGTATTAATATTCTTGAGTCCCCATGTTCTTCATTTTGTTAGCCGTGAAACATCTCTAAGGACTGATATGGTGAGATTATACAGGGTGGAGAAAAATTGTGTTGCAAAATTCTAACCTTGGATAGCTGATGCCTTTACAAACCAAAATTGGCAATGATGTCTGGGTCGAAAATGTTCCATTTTTAAACTAAAGAAACTTTGAGCCAGGCACTCTAATTGGCTGCAAGTTTGCCTTGTTGATGAATGTCTTGGATGTATCGCGATCTCTGGCAGACAAAGCATTCGAAGTCATGAGTTGTTCAGAGTGTCCGGGGCAAACTCGCCACCAATCGGAGTGCTTGACACTACTTTTCTGTAGTCAAAAAATTGTGCGTTTTTCACCTGAACATCACTGGTAATTTCGGTACCTACTAGCATCAGCTATTCAGGGTTAAAATTTCGTGACTCAATTTTTCACTACCTTGTACATTTCGTCTCTTCATCAGAAAATTATTCTTTATTATTTCTGTTAATTTTTTGATTTTTTTTTTGCTCACTGTTATATCATAGACTTGATTTTGATTTCAGTATGCTTGCCAAATGAACTTACCTAGCACAGTTAGAACTTTAGTTCAAATGGGTGGAGCTAATGTTCAAGTAAGGAACACTGAAACAGGTATGTGAAGTTTAGAATCACTGGTCTCTGAAAAATGCAATTTGAACTAGTGTGCCAGATCTGCTTTAAATAACCTACCCTTTTAAGTTGGTCATATGTTCTTGTAAAAATCTGTAATTATGTATTGTGAGCATTCCTCATCATATGATTCATTATTGAAATACATACATGTACAATGGCTTAGTTGTCCTCCAGATTTTTTTTCAGTTAATTATCCGCTGTTGCATTCCAATATCAAATTGTGTTTAATCTATCCCCTGGACACATGCTGTACTCAATAGGTATTTTCTTGTAGAATTTTTCATTTTGCTTTTCATATTTGAAGCTCATCAATATATTTTCCATGTGTTTTTTGTGCATGCAGATATTTAGACATTGCTTAAAATTGCTCTAATAGCCATTACCCAATTCCTGTAAGAGTGCCCCGAAAAGTAGAGCATATTATCCGATTGGTTTGGATTATAACTTCAAGGGTGAGACATGTTGATCTGGAAAAGGTCAAGGACAAATGAGGGGTTCATTTATTGTCTATTGTGAACTGGTCATAAATCCTAAGATTGGTTTGGTACTGCTCTCAACTGCCAAATTCTGCCATCAGCTAATCTTTTCACTCCCATGTTTCTTCTCTTTTACGTCCTGCATTATTCCACAATTCTTATCCAAGGTCTTTCTCTTCTGTTCTTACCATCCAATTGTCTTTGGATGATTGTCTTCATAACACTTTCATGCCGCAAGATATGGCCTATTTTGTTGCTCCATTTTCTCTATCAAGTATCCATTAGTAAAATAATTGTAATTCATGCCCTGTGCTATCTTTTTTATTCAAATAATGTAGTTAGCTTAACTGTTCACTTTTTATATCCTGCTCAGTTCATCACTCACTGCATTTACTAATGTACACCTTAGTACTGACGTAACACTAAGTTAGAATTATGAGTCAGCCCACTTCTCCAGTTGATCTGGCAAGTCAATCCTGATTCAAAGAGCCTCTCTCTTTGTTCTTTTGTTTCACAAACAATGGGCAACAAATCATCTAAATTACTCTCGTTTCCGTGAATTATTACCTGTTTTCTGACATTATCTATTGACTTATCCTGCGTGTATATCTCTCCTGAGAATCATGGGCATCTCATATCATTGACTAAGCTATGATTTGTTAATAAATTTTGATGCTTCCTCACTCAAAGGATGCATTTACCAAGTTATTGGTTTTAGTCCTACCTATTTTGGTTTTTCTCCTCAGCATGTGGGAATCATTGCAAAGTTCTGGTCTCTTGGCCTCAGAGAAACCTGATGATGAACTGCTACTAGTATATTCAGTTGTTAAGGGTTATCATTGGAAGCATTTAGAAAGCAAGGGGAAGTTCATATTTTCCATGTGAGGGGTGGGACGGGGATTCAGAGGTCGAATCTACTGAAGATGTGGATTTGGAATTCCTTAAAATCTACAAATTCAAGATTCAAATTATCTATCATTCAGAGCTAACTATTCACTTCTGTGTATGGCTAACTATCATGGGCATTTTAATTTATGGAATTATAGCAGTTGTAACCCCTGGCTAAATGTGTTGTTACACCCTTCAGCTAGTAGTTTCTTTCATTAATCTTTTAGATTTGCCCCGAGATAAATGATAAGAATTCATTCTTTGGATGTAATGGCATTATGTTTCAATGTCTAATTTTACATTATTACACATGCAAGTCTCTTGTTAATATTAGTGCACCGCTGTAGAAGTGGTAGTATGATTTGGAAAAAAGATAGATTAGATCCTTTCAAGAACATATGTAGTTCCTAATTGATTGACTGAAATTTATGATGGTTGAAATGTATCTGAAAGTAAATTTATATGCTGTGGTATGAAAATTGTATCCATGTCTCCAGAATTTGTTTTGGCTTTTCAATATTTGCTTGTAGATGTGAAGCCAATTTTAGCAAAGACCGATTCAATAAATTTTTCCCTTGGTGATAATGAATTTTTTTTACAATTATTATTGCCAAAACTCTGAGGTAGTATTTTTTCTTTGATTTGAAGTAATTTAATTTGGCAAGTTAAAGATTTTTATTGTTATTTTTTTAATTTCTTGCTTTACATATTTCCTTTTCATTTATAATTTTTCATGAGATTTTTTTTATTCGATTCAAGATGAAAATCTGTGATAAATGGTAGATGTGCAGTTAACATTGTACATGTGTGTTTCACTTCAGGCTGGGTGCCTCTTCATGAAGCTGCTTACCGAGGACATGTTGAGGTGGTGAGGGCCCTTCTTGCCTTAGATGCCCCAGCTCATCCCCGAACTCCTGGCGGAGTAGACAAAACTCCGGCTGATTTGGCTGCAGAAGGAGGATTCACGGAGTGCGAAGAGATTTTGAGTAAGTTTGCATCTTTTGTAGCAGTGGTGCAGCAAGGGGGGGTTTTGGGGGATAAACCCCCCCAGAGCTCACAGAAATTTTTAAGTTAAATCATTTTTACCTAATTGGATTAATATTGCTTGTAGAATAGTGTGAGGATTAATAAAATATCCCTCAGAAGGCCGTAAAAATCACCATTTTGAACCATTTATCTTAATTTTTTCTGGCAGAAGGCCTCCGCACCTCCCGCGAACCCTGGAGGGTATGCAATACCCCAAGCTCCCCAGTATTAGTTGTGCCCCCGTAGCCTTAATTCCTAGCTCGCCCCTGTTTTGTAGAATATGTTTTTATACTTAAAATTAATCCTTTTACTGGGGAGAGTGTTTCACTTTAGTATTTTCACCCAAATCACAAATGTTTATGGTCTATCCAATCGTATTAGAAGTTCATTTAGAATGATTTAATTTATTGAGAGAAAAATACTTTAAAGCAATTATGAAACTTATTGTTGGATAAACATGTTTCACTGCACTGCAACATCAGCAAGACTTCAGATATTTTTTCTCCCAATACACTGTGATTCGAAGAAGTACTGACCTCTATTATTCATTACAATAATTCAGTGCTTTACTTGGCTGTAAAATAGGGAACTACAAACCACCAGCTGCAAAGAGCAGTCGCAAGGAATGGTATCATGGGAGCATAATCCGAAATCAAGCAGTGGAGATATTGCAGGAGAGTGAGAAGGAGTTGGGGGAGGATGTGGACGACATGGTCGGGATATTTTTGGTTCGATGGAGTGACCGCAAAGGAGGCGGATATGTGTTAACCATGCTCCACGCTGGCAAACCATATCATTTTCAGATAAGGAAGAAGGTAAGTTTTTCCTAATATTGGTAGTTTTTGTTTGTAAAGAGTGATTCCATAGAATATGAATGTGGAAAATAAATTCTGAAGGGCATACATTGTTGCATACAAAAGTCAAAATCCTTTATTTTTGCTGTGGGAATGGAGGAATTTTTAAATGGAATCAAACTTAATTGACCACCTATTTGAAAATGTGAAATAATTAATTACATTGAATTTTGAGAGTAATTTTAATGTTGAAAAGATTTTGTTGCTAAAAAATATCTATACATTTGGATATTCTTATTAATTTGGGAATATTGCAACAATTAAGACATTTTCTTAAAGAATTTTCCAAAATAAATAATTACTACCGTAAAAGTCATGTAATGAGCACTAATGTTTGTTTCATATTTATTTATAGGATAAATTTTACTTCATTGACGATGGTCCATACTTAGAATCCTTGGAGCATGTTATAAGCCACTATTCTATTCTGTCTGATGGGCTGCCTGCCATATTGGGACGTCCAGTCGCTCCAAAAAAAGAAGCAACGCCTCCCCCCTTGCCACCTCTGCCCCCAGAACTTCAAAGTCCTAGTTCCTCTCAAGTTAACGGGGTAAGGATATTTTTCTTTCATTTTTTAAGTACCTAATTATCAACTATAGAAGGAGGAATTTCTTTTCTGCTGTGGCACCCTTAAAGCTGATTTCCAGAATGTTTCTCAAGTCATAATCGCAAATCAAACGACTTGATTGCCGCATTGGTATTACAAGACCTCACCCAAATCCCAAACCAAATTGAGATAAGAGCAGGGGTGTTGGCAGGAAGATTTCATGAGGTATGATCTTATTCCCACTTATAGAAAGTAAGAAAGGCATTGGATGCAGAGATTGCGTGATACAGCAAAAGTGGTGCTGAGTATTATAAATGAACAAATGGAGGAGGTGGAAATGGTTCATGTATTACAAAATTGTCTGATAGAGTGAAGTTGGTGAAGCTAATGAAATTCTTGAGAAAATAGGTGTACATTGAAGAAACAAGTGACTCATTCACATGTGTACATATATTCTGGATAACTGGTTACATGCATTTACTATTTTATGCTTTTCTTGCATTTAACCCTTTCACTACTAATAACAAAAATATGTCGCAGGACGTTTCTTGACCTGGGAGACGAAAGCCGCTAATATTTGTCAGAGATTTTTCTACCCAGGAAAATGAACGCCGAAAATATACGTTTTCTCAAAAAATATAAAATAACAATTGAATTCTTTGTCTTTTGAGCAGCGCTTACAATTTTTAAATGAAATTCTATAATAAATATTAACTAACGTCTCAATTTCAGTGTAAACGTCAACATGGAAGTTGTTGCTGCGTTAATATTGACCGTAGAGCTTTGTTCAAAATTTGACAATTCTCAGAATAAAACGAGGAATTCAATTCAAAGTCTGCAATTTACAAGCAAGCGAGAATTATTCATGTAGCTAATTCATATAAACGAAGCACGATTGACCGTAAACCAAGCCGCTGGTAGGGTTATAAACCCCGAAAGGAGGGAGCCCATCTACCCTCGGAGGTCCAAGATAATGCGGAGACCCTGCTTGGAAGGATTGAAAAAGGTTGGTGCTGAGAGTGTGTGATGATATGCGAGACCCATTGTAAGGAATGTCCTGCAAAAATGCTCCATGCAGTGGGGACGGAAAAGTCTCTTTGGGCTCAGTCTAGTAGTCATGCTAAGGAGAGAACTCCATCGTCTCAAAAGGGTTGAGGAAAAATGACAATAAGCTGCATTCTAAAATATTTTCTCATCAACATCGTTGAAAATTATCTTCTATATTATTTCTACTGTATAGATACCTTTTTCTCTACTTATAAGCAACCAAACTCTACAAATGAGGTACCAAAATGCACACAATTTATCAGAGAACGTGCGACGGCATATCTTATTTCCTAAATATTGCTTTTGTTTCCTAAAATTGGTATTTAAATAATTTAAAAAAAACAAAAACCGGTAGATATTCCTGACGTTATCGGCGCACAAACTGATACATTTGTTCATTTGCAACAATATCTCGCATTCTTTAAATAACTTTTATCAAAATGCTGCTGATTCCACATTCAAGTTTCCTGTTGATACGTAAGTATGAGTCATCATGTGCGTTTAACAGAGGATAGTGTAATTACTTCCAATGTTGTGTTGTTACTCTGACCCCAATTTGTACATGAACATTCCAATTAAATTTGTACATAAGATCCTGCCTTTTTTTCTACATTTTTAAATTAGAAACGCGCCTGTCCCTCTGTGGACCTGAATTGAAAAGAGTGGGGGAAGCCCGCTGGGAGCTGGCACATCACGTTCATTTATATGGAATTACTATATGTTTTATCAGTGAAAATATTTTTTTCTCTTTTGGAGAAAGAGAGAATTAGAGATAATGAATGGTGATATTCTCTGTAATTTTATTTTGATGGTTGTTAAGTATGTAGAGTCTGTTTTTTAAGCTTTGTTTTTAGGAATAAATGATCGATACTCCCTTTCTCCCCTTATGTATATAGGTATCTCGGAATGTTCCTCCTCCCTTGCCGCTATTTCTTAACCATTCCGGAAGCAGCTCATCGTTCCTCTCGCCATCGTCTTCCACCTCCCCACGTGTATCCCCATCCCTTTCTCCCCTATCGAGCAAAGTACCGCCATCGGCAGCGGCAGCTCCCTCGACATCAGTCATGAACTCCACTCCTGCCAGTCGGAGATCAGAAGAGAGGAATGTTGATGCATTGCAACCTCTGAACCCATTCAGGGCTTCACATGGATCCCCAATCGATGAAGGTAAATTGCAGCAACTAGGGAATTTCATTATGATTGGAAGTGCTTCCATCCCTCTAATTAAATTTCCTGTTTTATTAGATTTAAAAATTTAGGTGAGGCAGCTACACTTCTTTTGAACTTAACCCTTTGTCCACGGTAATGGCCGGCAGGTGCTCAATCGCTAAGCCTGTTTTACGTACTTACAAAATAGCCCTGAATATTATAAACCTCTACTGAGAAGTACCTGTAAGAAGTTTTCCTCATTTTATAGAAATAGAAAAACCTCCTTTTGATGAATTCTTCAGAACTGTGTAATTAGCAACATTGTCACAAGCGGTTTTGGCACATATATTGAGGTGTATGGGGAGTTGTGTTTTCTTTAGGTTAGCAAAGAGTTCATGGAGATTGAAGACGTGATTCACCCTGGTGTACCATAGTTAGTAGCCCTACCATGCCATCAGAGTAGTTGCTTTTCAGGCTTTTTAGGATGAATACTAAAAGTGGGTCATTTTCATTGTGTAACAAAAATGATACGCCCCTTCCCACCACAAATACAATATAGGGACACATATATGCAGATATCGAGGACAGTTGCTCCATTTGACAATATGGCAGTTCGATTAAGTAAATAGTATTTCACCCTTTTACTGCCACTGGGCCGATATATCGGCCCTGACTGGTTGAGCGAAAACAGCCAGGGGCCGTTTTCGGCCCAAATTATTTGACTTTTTTTTTTCGTGATTGTGGCCTTTTCAACAGCTGTAATTTAGGTAAACCCCCATAATCCATCTATGGTTATAAGATATAAATATATCTTAAGAATTGGGAAAAAATCTAGGTGTATTAAATAAAATTAAGTTGCTGAAAAATTTTAAAATTTGAAATGTTGCAAATTCCGGAAAATAGCCTTGGCAGTCTTTGAGCATCCCCCCTGAAATGGGCTGGCAGTTAAAGGGTTAAGTATTTATTTCACACCATTAGTTAAAATTAAGTGAAAATCAATACGTGTTCATTTTGTTAATTTGGTGACGAAATATATTTTGTCTCTAAATGGGTCAATGACTTAAATCACAAAGCTTTAAATACTTATCAAAATACAGTAGACTCCCAATTATCTGGGCTAATAATAGGGACACACGGCACGAATAATCCGAAAACATGGATAACCCAAACTTTCACTTAAATGTCTTGCAATGTTCATAATTTACCTAAAACAAACAATATATTATTGTTTCTGCAGTTATTCTGTTATTTTACAGTGCTTTCCGGAATCAATGAGAGCTTTCTTTGCCAGTTTGCAATCTTTTTAGTGGCGATTACATGGTTGTACTCGTGTTATTAATGCTCCATGTAAGGCCTGGTTTCGAAAACCACATATCGGTGGCTGTGTGATCACGGATACAGAAGAGTGGTTTGCACAAATGCTTCAAAACCACTGCTCGACATCGGAAACACCACACTGTCGGGCATCACGCCACGTAGTCGCGTCTCGCAAAAGTTGCCCGGGTTGCAACTGCTGCAGGATGTTATCCATGATCACGGAGTGCAGTCGTGCACTGCAAGGCTTGGAAAACAGGACCACGGTGCTCCTGTGAATACAGCTAGCACGCGATCGCCTCCGTTTTACAAAGGAGATTCTAACGGAAATAATAAGCCCTGTGTATCCTAGCATCAATGCAGTAATTCCAATGATCTTGCATCTGATTTTATTTGTTTTATAAAGATCGCAGAAAAAATTGAGCGAGAGTGAAAATCGTGCACGGATAATCCGCAACCCAGATAAACCACAGCTGGATAATTGGGAGTCTGCTGTACATGAAACTTCAGAGTTTCACATTTTTGTCCTTGAAATAGAATATTTCAAGTTGAATTAGTGTGAAATTTCGTGCAAAAATCAGCTGAAAACCATTAAATTTTTCTAGCAAAAAGTAGTGTGTTAAATCTTATTTAAGCATATTTGGATAAACATAAATATAATAACTTCAATGCTCTCATGAAAAAATCAGCATGTAAACGTCTTTGAAATTTTTCAGTGTTCCTGCTGTTGCAGTGAAATGTTGTCAAACATTGTAAATTCTCTTTTTCAGATATGAATCAATGTGATGGGTAAGAGGGATGAGTAAAAATATACATTCAGCAGACTCCCAATTATCCAGGTGTGGCTTATCTGTGTTGTGGATTATCTGTGCATGAGTTCATACTCCTTTGATGTTTTCGGAGATCTTTGTAAAATAAATAAAATCAGACGCAAGAGCAGCTGGATGTTTGCATTTTAACGCATAGCTATACCCGGCCTATTATTTCTATTAGAATTCGCTGTGTAAAATGGAATTATTTTATTTACTTGCTGACTAGGAATATATCAAGTATACTTGGACATCTGATCTAGCATTGCATCAGCGGCGGGAAAAAAATCTCGAGAGAAATTTTTGAAGATTCTTGAATGGAAAATGTTATCTGCAATCATTTTACGTATATTTTATATTGCAAATGCACAATTAATGCCCTGGACTCGCATACAGTTGAATACAGCCTAAGGGAACTGGAGATTTTGTCGCTCTCTGGCATGTGTATGCCGTGATTAGTCAAAGGTCAAGTTGGAGAGGAAGGGAATAGTAGAAGTGAAGGTAGCAAGGGAAGTGGAAGTAGAGATAGCATAAGTTACATCCACGCACTTGCTTGCGTAGACAGTTTGCCTTAAGCCCTGGTTTCCTGTAACCACTGCTTGGGGATGGGGTCATTGCACGTGAGTCACTTGTGCAGTGTACGATTGCACTCGGTGATCACAGCTCTGCATCCCGAGTAACTTGTGGGAGAAGGGAATACGCAGCATGGTGTCTGACAGTGTAGTTCCTGACATTGTGCAGTGCTTTTGAAGCATTCATGCAAACCATGCTTCTGAGCCCGTGATCTCGCAGCCACGGATGCGCGTTTTTCGGAAACTATGTATGTATTACACAGAGCTGTAAGAATAAGAGTGTAATCACGTTATCTGAGCAAAAAAGATCGCAGTCAGGAAAAGAAAGCTACTAATGATTCCGGGAAGCAAACTAAAATAACATAAAATGTGCATAGACAATAATAGATTGATTAACTTACGTTTGTGTATGATGAAAATTACAAGAAATTAAAGTGAAAGTTTGGGTTATTCGTGTTTTCCAATTAATCATGCCACCTCTCCCCATCATTGGCCCGGATAATCGGGAGTGTGCTGTAAATAATTACCTTCAAGTGTAATGTGTTACATTATTTTTTAACACACTCAATGCTGAGAAAATTTATCATAACACACCGCCACGGGGAAAAAATATTTTGCAATAATATCCGATATTATGTCTTCCTAAACGTACTCAATCATACATAGTTCAAAATTATTAAAATTTGCACTATTAATAAAGAAAATATTAAATATTATAATAAAATTATAATAAATATATTATAATAAAAAGAAGACAAAAAATCTGCTGCAAGCAAACGACTTGTACCCAGTCACAGGAGAAGACACACTGAGACGCTGGGCACAATTGCAGGGTCTAGTAGAAGACGCGGAGGCAGATGGCGGCCCGAGAAACCTAATGTGACCGATGCCTTGTGTTCAAGGCATCCGCATTGAGTGTGTTAAGTGACAAAGAAAATGTTTTTTTCCATTTCTTAAATGTAACTGATAAAATTTTGTTATGCAGTTAACATCCCAAGAGAATATTTGAGCCTTGGTCCTGTGATTGGAGAAGGGGAATTTGGTTCTGTGTACCAAGGAGTCTACCGTCCACCAAATGGCATGGAGGTATGAGATGTATTTGAACTGAGTCAGCCCTTTGAATTATGTATTTTCTCGTAAATTTTGAGAATTATATTAATGATAATTCTGTTGCATTTATAATATGTAGATGGAAGTGGCTGTGAAAACTCTTCATAGTGAACATGTTTCATCAAACAGAGAAGAATTCCTGAGAGAAGCTGTTGTGATGATGGGTCTGAAACACCATTGTATAGTAAGTTTAATTGGTGTTTCAGAGGGACAGACTTTGCTGATGGTACGTACATTTTTGTTTTGTTGTACTTATGGCTGGTTTTTAGATAAGATTAGCAATAAATCATTGGCATAGAACACTTAGTTTGAGTTCCAGTACCCATAAGTCATTGTAGGCTTTCATAGAAAATATTAGAAGATTTCACGAATTCTCAGCTAACACAATACAGTGATCAATGGCAACCCTAAAACTGTTGTCTGAAGAAATGGACCCATGCAGTGTTGTAATGCAAGTTGTTGCATTGCGGAGGAGTGAATTTTATGATATTTTTATTTCCAAGACAAAGTGCCTCTTGAGGTCAACATTACAGAAGTGAAAATTTTTCCAATCAAAAACATTTTCCTGTGGTGCGTGAGTGCAAGGTTTTAAGTCTATGTGCAGGAGATTAATTCTGTGTGTTGGGTATCCTTCAGATTATGTATCTCCATCTCAATGTGTAGATTTGTGGAAATATTTTATTTTCTGGGGATTACTTCTTCTCTTTGGAATTAAAAAACCAAGAAGTTATTGTTTGAATGTGGTTAGCAAGGGGATATTAGAAAGTGCATTGCGTCTTCCAATCTAGGAATTGTTATTAAGTATTGTTCACTAGGATTTCTTTGGTGAGTAATGGAAATGGAGATGGGCCATTTTATTTCTCGGTACCTCCAGTTGTTTATTTGCACTAAAACGTATGAGGTAGCATTATTATTGAAAACTGAACTTTGAATTGAAACTTAAAAACTTGAAAGTTTTCCTCCATACTGGAACTTAAGTTAAGAAGCTGGTGCACTCTAATGTCATATTAAATCCGTAAGATTGTATCTTTCTGTGCGTATGAATATTCTTGCTATTTCACATTTCCAGGTTCAAGAGTTATTAGCTCTTGGTTCAATGCTGGATTTCCTTCTTGAATCTCCTGAGCAAGCTAGTCCTGCTTATGAACTAAAGCTATGGGCATCGCAAATAGCTTGTGGTAAGTGTTCTTTCATTTGATCCAGTTCAAATGGCAATTATAGTTTAAGTAATAGCTTTATTTTAATCTGATGGCTTGTAGTAAGAATAATGATGTTTTGAAGAAAGGTTTTTCCTTGATATAAGCTTCAACAGAAAATGTATTGACAAACCGTTGGTGAAGGCAGTTGAGTGTGTATGTATTCCTTTCATTTTTAGGAATGAGCTACTTGGAGGAAAAAGGTTTTGTTCATCGAGACTTGGCTGCCAGAAACATCCTTTTAGCATCAAAAGTTCAAGCCAAAATATCAGATTTTGGTTTATCCAGGGCTTTGAGAGTAGACAGTGATTACTATCGAGCCACACAAGGAGGTCGTTGGCCTATAAAATGGTAAGTTGAAGGTGTACTTGAAAACTCTCAAACTTCGAATGTCTAAGAATTATTTGTTTAGCATATTTTGTTGAGGTCTGATGTAGTGGAATTCTCTAAGTGGTGACTTTTTGCCTGGGATTGTAGCAAGAAATACCTAGGATAATTTATGACCAAAAATTCTTGAATTGTTGCCGTTGTTGATGTGTTTGTATGCTATTTTTATCATTACAATAGAATTATTTTTAAATGTTATGTTCTACAATTTCAAATCTTATGAAAATGTATGATTTTTTATGAATTGTATTTATGCTATGTGTTGAAGTTGAACAGTGGTACATTAGCAGGTCGATCAATGTATTGGCTCATCCCACTTTTAGCTAAAGGGGCAAAAACTAATTTCTCAGCTTGCCAAACAAAGGGCCAGTTGTATGATATCGGCTAGCATAAATGGGAGCATGATATAGCCGCAACCTTAACTTGAGAATTAGTTAAAATTACAGTTAAGCCAAGCAATTCAGGGTAACTTCTAGTTTTACTCAAAATTGCAAATGGAAAAATTCATTGACTTCAATTTTGTTATTCTGCAAAAGTTAACTAGGTATAATAAAACTGCTCCTTAGAGATAGGTCAGTGGCTCAATTACCTCCATCAAAGCCTCTGATGATCTAAGAAGCCTTCAACCTGATGAAGTCGCCCTAAAGCCTAAAAAATTTTAAGAAATTGATTACTATCTGCCTGTCACAGCATCATTTTATGTAAATTATGCATATTTGAGTGTCTCTCCCTCTTTTCTTCACAAGCTATTTTCATTTGTGCTTTAGGTATGCTCCAGAGTCATTCAACTATGGCACTTTTTCTCATGCGAGCGATGTGTGGAGTTTTGGGGTCACACTGTGGGAAATGTTTTCATATGGGAAGCAGCCCTATGGCGATCTGAGAGGAGTGCAGGTGAGTACATTTTATGTATGAGTAATTTTTAAATTACTATAAAAAGGTTGATCTTTATAAAATTGTATAGCAATATATATTCTGCCAAGCATCTAATTTAAATGGATAGTTTCTTGGCATAGTATTTCTCTTTGTTGGTCTATGATTAATAATTAACTTCAGACCCTTCAGTTTTGCTTTGAATAAAGTCGAAGTTTCTTGGTAATTACTGCTTAGTTCATTTCCTGAACTACATATTACGTATGGAATAATAAATTTGATGATATCATATGTTCAACTGAATATTAATCATAACAGTGGTGCAGCGAGGGGGGGTTTTGGGGGATAAACCCCCCCCCACCCCCAGAGTTCAGAGAAATTTTATGTTTAATCCACTTTACTTTATTGGATTGGTATCACTGATAGAATAGTGTAAAGATTAATAAAATATCCCTC
Source organism: Ischnura elegans (assembly GCF_921293095.1). Lineage (NCBI taxonomy): Eukaryota > Metazoa > Arthropoda > Insecta > Odonata > Coenagrionidae > Ischnura > Ischnura elegans. The sequence goes on from NC_060247.1 coordinate 122,155,130, forward strand.
ATAAAGCTGTAAAACTCACGATTTTGAACCATTTTTCTCACAAATTCCACAATTAATCTCACACCTACCACTTTCCTGGCGGGTATTCCATACCCACACACACCCCGGTATTAGTTGCACCTAAACCCTCCCCAGCCTTAATTCCTAGCTGCGCCCCTGATTCATAAAGGATGATTAAGAAGAAAAGTGGCTGCTATTATTACAGCTAAGAAGTGAAGACAATACTGGGTTATCATAAGCAAATAGTATGGTCATGAACGTGGTTTAAATGAAAACAGAAATACTTCCAGTTTTTATTATCATTTTATTTTTATTTTTTTCTTCGAATTTGTCATCTGAAAGAGTTTTTTTTACATAATTAATAAATTTCATCATGTGCACCCTTCGTCTCTCGACAAGAGAGAAACCCAGCATCGACATTAGCCTACTACAAATGAAAAGCACCAATGGCTTAGTGTCCTATCCAATGGAAGGAGTGCTGCACTTGAAGTGCCCTCCTCAACGTATTCAAGCAGGGATCAGGCAGCCTCTGAAAAATCTCTGCTACCCCATGATCCCTACTATCTTCCTATTAATTACTGAAACCACACCATTCTTTTATGATAACCCCGAATTTTAACATCACTTATTGAAGCCACTGTCAATAACTGTATGGAGTAAAAATACATTCCCTGTATACCTTTACTTTTTGATCATGACATAGTAAAAGCTCAATTATTTGTGGGTAAATCAATTTCAAATGCATTGAATTTTCAAATTATTTCTTCCGTAAACAGTACTTTCAAACACTTCACTACTCCTTTACTATCCTTTTCTATTCTCCCTTTGAACTCCCCCCTGCCTCAAAGCAACTATATTTTCTCTTGAATTGGCACAAAAGATTTGGAAAAAAATGACATCGAAACCAGAATAAAAATTGCTTTGAAAAGAGTCGTGAATGTATTGTGTGTCTATTTAAATTATTTGTTTGGGCTTTTGCCTTGATTTGGACAGGTAATTGAAGTTCTTACATATTTTTAATTCTCAAGACATAAGTGTGCTCTCTGTTATTTGAGACTGATGATGGAATCCACCAATTGTACTTGTCTAAAGTTTTTTGGTAACTTTCAACTACAGCTCAAGCAGTGGAATCTGGAATTATATTATATTGAAGAAAATAAAAAGGCCATCTTTTACTCCCATGATTGGTACTTGGTCCTAACTTGCTGTTGATCCTACCTTGTTAATGCCGTCATGTAATTAGTACTACTTTCTCAATTAGGACTGGCAAATTAGGCAACACTTGAACCGTAAGTCACTGCACAGTTGAATTAAAGTGACACTAAGTTGAGTTGAGTGGTTTTTGGGAACGAGCCCCAATTATTTTGTTATATATCCTCTGCCAAAATACCTATATGAAAATATTCAATTTTGCGCAGACAAATCCCTCTGCGGTATATCCCCAACACAAATTAAAAGTGTAATTACTGTACAATCTCTGTAATCCGGCCTTGTGGTAATGCAACACGTCCAGTAATTCGGCATGCAGGTCTGGCGACCTCCCTTCAGCTAATATTATTTCGTCAGTTTAAAATAAAATATTTTTCAGTACATAGTTCTTATTTGTTTAATTATTATGTATGTATGTACAGTCACTTTCAAAAGTCGGTCCCCATAGCTGGCGCAGCCGTCTCCGTTATTCTCCGAAGTCGACCTTCGCGTATTGCTTACACGTTCCTTGTCCACTGGGGATCGATTCGACTTGATCAGGTAGTACAAATGGTGCAACTTGACTACTTTAACCGTCGTCAAAAGCCCCACGCACGATTTCAGAGGTAGGAAGGCCGCGTGAACCTCCTCCCCCCCCCCCCCCCCCACACAGCCAAACAATTCCACCACCGAAGAAAGCGGAGAAAATATATGGGTTTTTCCGGCAAGTAACCCATCGCACGAGGAAGAGAGGAGACATCTGTGTAGTTTGGTAAAATTATACAAAACATATTGTGCAAATAAATTTTCGGAGCATTTCGAGCATGTTACTCCAATATTTTTTCTTCACATCGCCTGGTGAAAAATACGTAAATGTATACGCCTATGTAAATATTGTCATTTGCGTCACGGTTACCATCCGTCATCGCGTTCATCCATGCCGGCGGTTAAAGATTTTCAGACATTTTTTCAATGTTTACATGTTAAGTAGCAGTCACTCCCCAAGTAGTAGGTTATTCGGACTACAAGTAGTGCCTACATTTTGAATAACGCAACTTATTCCCATACTGTGAATAGAAAATCAGAAGAAGTTTTTAAATTTTTACCGGTCAAAACTACCGGTACGGCAATTTTTTATGGGAGAAGATAATTTTGCATTATTTTTTCGAATAAGCAATTGCATTGTCTTTAAATTTTATTGAATTGCTTTTAAGATAAACATAAATTTTCACTAAAAGAAGCAGCGAGATGTTTATTGGCATCAAGTGAAATGGCAGGCTGTTAGACCATAATGCGTCGTAGGAAGTGTTGTCCTTTTGTTCATGGGAAATACTCTTACATTAATATTGTTCATTTTTTTTAAGAAAAACAGTACAAGCAACATGTGCGTGGAGTTATGATGGTGAGTCAACCAGTTATGGTGGTCATAGAAAAACATCATTTACCTGCCTTTCTGAATTGAAGATTTTACGAATCACCGTGCCTGCGCCCCTCCCAACTTGAACTTACCCCTTTAATTAAAAGTGACGCCCATTCGCATTAGGCCCTTTCATTCTATCCATATCCTTACTTTCATCCTTCCCCTCCCCCCTTACCAAAAATCTCTCGACCATGGATAGCACTTCTTCTTTTTTTCCTCTCCATCCTTCTCACCTTTTCCTTTCTTTTTTATACTCACATCTCGGATGCCTTCATTCTTTTCTTGTCCCTCTTTTGTCGTCGCCTAAGTTTCCACACCGTCAAACGCTACATCCCAAGCAGTATATTTGTAAGCTCATAAGTTTAATTTGTATTAATAATGCAGAAATAGTCATTAGGTACCCAACACGGTATATTTTTATCGGATGAATATTATGCATGTGTAGTTTAGTGTCAGTAGGAATATGATCAGTATTTGTTCGCACGTAAGACTGACTCAAGGTATTCATTACATGAGTGTAAGTTCTATTTATGATGTAAAACCACTTATACATAATAATGTGTAGAATATTGCCCTGCATGATATCAGCAGGCACCAATTACGACTGGTTTTAGCAGAAAAAAAAAGAAACGAAAAAGGGGGAAGAGTTAGCATCTCAATGAAGGGGCAAAGATAAAACATATAGTGCCTTTAAATGGTAAGAAATAGGCACACAAGTCATGTAATTAATGCTTCCGTTGGTATTTTCATTATAGAAAATATATTTATGGTAACTATTAAGACATTCGAACTTTCGATGAACATAAAGATGTCGGTTAATTACTTCCTGATACCTCGAATGTATAAAGCATTATTTAAATATTTGTTCATATAGGATATGTTAGTAACGACTGGAATAAATATGATACAGAATTAAACATTACAATTTAGCGCACATTAATATTTTTGATTTCTCGCGTGATGAGACACGTAGAAAAATGTAGTATAAACCATGGTAAACATATGTATCCTAAGAAAATGGTTAGGAACAATGAATGCGCCAAACAGTGTGTTTGAAATACTTAACCTGGATCCGCCCAAAATATTTTTTTTTAGATTAATAATTCATATTCTAGGGGAATGGTAAGGGTCTCATTTTTACTATATAATGAAAATATTACGTTGGTCGGTTGTGTAGTTTCCGAGATACAGGCTGTGACATAAATGTCACATTGGGCGGATCTGTTGTCTTTTGGTGCAAGGTAATATTTCCCCAGAAAAAGAAAATATTTTTCGCTTTTGAGATGCACTGTTCATTTAAATGATATAAAACACTATAAAAACATATTATTAATTACGTACACTATTTTCAAGTTTTTGTTTAAATTTAAAGTAAATTGGTTAAAAATTTAGCAATAGGTAATTTTCAGAGTTCCATTGCCCGCGATTCATAAATTTTTGGATGTAAATTGTGATGTTTTAAGATGTACAAATTTTCTGGATTTTTTCAATGTTATTTCACAAGTGTGGGGTATATTTAAATTTATAATGTTTGTATTATAAACTTGTCAAATACACATCAAGAAAAATTATTTTAAATTTATATAAAGTTTTCGGCAGGAATTTTATGAAATTACAGAATCTTGAATTGACACAATCAATGGATTTGTTGAAGATACATTTAAATAATATTTTTTCATGGCTAATAAGTAAAACAGTTGAAAATGCATTTCTCAATTTTGGAAAATACATAAAATAAATATACATGTTTGAAAAATATCCTCACAACACGTAAGAGTGTATTACAGTATAAAATTGAATGAAATTTGAATCAGTTTGTTTCAAATAAACTAAAGATTGATTTAGAGTTCAATGCCGGCGTATGCGTACCATTTTGAGTGGTAAGTAGTAAAGCAATATTTGTTCTTAGTACATGCATCGCATGCAGTGCATTTGACGGAAGCGCAATGTTCTCCAGCACGGCGACGCCATCTTTTGTAATAGTAAAACAGAGACTAATTGATCATTAGTATCGTAACATATTTCACTGTCTGCCTCTGTTGAAAATGAAGTAGTACGGCAGCTATACTTGGCTTTTCATCGATGTATGGTCAGTTATGTTTGCACTATTACACGCCTAATTGTGACATGCAAGGACCAGATTTCGCTTGTGAACAGATTGTGAATAGCTTCAGATCGTGAACAGCTACATCCAAAAGCCAAGGAAAAATATTCCACCACCAAAACTGATCGTCTTCCGCCGAATGAATTGCATGCAAGGATGGATACCAAAATACGCAATCATACTCCTGCCAAAAGAGAGTTTTCTCAGTGGGAAAAATCCCCCTGAAACGTTCTTTCAATTTAGTGATCTACGGCGAAGCTCCCACAATTTGTCTATTATGTCGGGCATCATATTGTCTGCACAGTGAACGTATTTACTTATCACAAGGAACCTATTCCTTTGCTTGGCTACGGCAAGCATTGAGTTTTAAACATCGCCAGAATCTTCCCAGGAGCATCGCTTGGATGGAACCTTGTTACAACCCCATAACAGTAAAATTCCTATGAATATTTTCATCTCCTCTATACTGATACTAGGAGATGAAAAAACAATAAACAGAGTATAATTATCTGTTTCTGCTGTGAGAAAAAAAATGTCATCCGAAAAAACCATTTCAAAAATTTCTACGCATGATTTTTCCCTCAATTCAGGAAGATCTGTTTCGGAAATAACCTATATCTTACAAAAAGATCTTCCCGTCGCCAATTGGCTGCTTCTATTTTTACTTTTTTCTGTTGGAGAAGTGATGTACGATTCGTTGACTTCGAATCCTTTGCCTTACGTGTAACTGGTACCGAAATTCTTCCGGACTTCTCTTGAAATTCATTAGTATTATCATTATCAAGCTGCAAAACAAGCTCCACTCTTGCCCGAAGTTGTCTTCCCGTTAAATTTTCCTCAAGTCCACCAGCCTGGCCATCTGCAATGTCCTCATCAGTGACAATTGCTACTTCTGATGGCTCAAGGTGTATTGATTATACTTCGTCAAAGTCTTCGTTTTCCGGAAGCTATTTGACTTCACACAGTGTAATATCTCTGAGCTATCGATATCCCTAATATTAAAAATTTTAATTCAAAATTAATTACCGGAATAGAAGTTAATAAATGCAAATTTATCGATTAATTGATAAATAATAAATATTTTGGCGGGAATACGAAGGAAAAAACGTTGAAAATGCAATAAATTCTAACTAGAGCATAAAATTCGAAACTTTGAAGATTTGCATAGGGATCCGCCCAATGTGACATTTATGTCACAGTAACATTTATCAGAGTATATTACAGAAATGGAAAGCAATACCAAACATATTAATGTATTATTAATAATATTGTATCATTATGTTGATACATACCAAAAATTGTCGCTGTAGCGCATATAGTTAATGAAAAAATTAAATATTTACCCAAAGCGTCCATTTTTAGTGTCTAGAGAAGGCACCTAAGTACCAGGGGTACTTAAAGGATACGTCTTCACTCTCAATTGACAATTCTTACCTTGAATTGAAGCACTTAGCTTCCTCTTTCTTATAAGGTATAAAACACAACAGTATACCGTGCCCGAACGATGTTAGAGCCATTACAGTGGAGCGATACAGGGTGTGACATTTTTGTTACATTGGGCGGATCCAGGTTAAACATAGAGCAATATATATTGATGGTGTTGGTAATAATGTGTTAAAGGTATAATCTAGAAGGTTATTTTGTAGGAAACTTTTTGAATACTCTTTCAGACGTGAATTCCAATTTTCGTTTCTTCCTCATATGTGCGTTGCGACGCAGATACGTCTCGTTATTTTTTAGTGCAAGCCAGACTACTCGGAATATCCATCTCAGAATACTATCAGGGTGGGAATCCCGTGACTGAGAACATATGCTTCGCCTTGTGTTGTGGCACTGGGAGTCGGGGAAGTCGCGAAGAATTAAGGAATAGTGAAGAATGCCTCGGGAAGACTTGCGCGGACGGTGAGAGTAAGTCAAACTGGCCCGTTCAAGACACAGAAGGCATAGCCAATACCCGAAGTTCGACCTCCGAGAAAAACGTAGTTGCTCGCGCTGGCCGTGGGGACCTACTTTTGAAAGTGACTGTACCTTAACTTACACCCAAAGCAGTTGGGAGAGTTGGCGTCACTAAAGGAATACACCTTAAAAACCTTTTTGTGTATCGTGCTTGTTTCCTGTACATTTCCAATAATCTGGCATTTTCAATTATCCGGCTATGCCACCACTGCGTATGTGTCAAATTACCAAGATTGCACTTTAATGGGAATTTGGGGCATCAGCCTTCACCTTCGGATGTAATGAGCACCAAATATTGCGAGCGATTTCCCAGGGATTATGAGTTCATGTTAAGCAGAGCTTCCACTGTATGTATTGTGGAAATCAAATCTCAAGATTATTGCTCAAGATTTAAGCAAATATATCACGAAAAAAAAAGTGAACTGTTAGCAATGCATTCTCTAAGTTCGTGTGCAAGATCTGCTAAAAATGTCCTGTGTTTCAAACAGAGCTTGTGGCAAAAGATCGGTGATAGGTTACTGGGAAACTTAAGGTTTAGCATTTTATTTAAAAAGCATGAATGTTGTTGGTATTCTTCAAATATATAATAAAATCCACTAAGCTCAACCTTCAATGCTCGACTTTTGTGTTAGTTTGGTATCAATCTAAGGGTATGATTTTATTATTAGTATGATCTTATTATGAGTAATTCTGACACTATCTCATAAATGCAACTCAAATAATTTCAGGTTATTCAGCTGGTGGAGAAAGGAGAGCGTCTCCCGAAGCCAGCTAGGTGTCCAGAAGTTGTGTGGGAGTTGATCACTAAGTGTTGGGCATACAAAGCTGCAGAGAGACCCACCTTTTCCTCATTGTCGGATGCATTTTCATCTGTGGCCGAATACGTAAATGTACAGGAATTGGTTGGGGGTGTGATTGAAAACAGGATTGAAAGGGTTTGATGAGCCAGCTGATTGCCTCAGAGTCATTTGAAATGTACCTAAATCGTTGTACCTGTGCAGATGTGCCATTCTTGTTGCATATTTCATCCCTGTATGATGGAATAGAACTCAGTGGAACTTTGCTGGAAAGTCAGCGTATAAGAGTATCCTTACAACCTATGTTTTTAGTTTAGTGCCTTATGAAAAATTAATTCAAATACATATTGCTGAAATTAAGCAAGGCACAGGTACACTGTCAATGCTCAATCAATGGCAATGCCATGCAAGAAGAAAGCTGAAATGCTTAAGTCCCAGCTCTCGTCTCACTATTACTTTTCCAACTGTTGTAATTGATGAATGCCCTGTGAATACACATTTGCTAGTATCAATCATTTATTTGCTAAAGTGCATTTGACATCACAGAAATTCTATTCATATTTATATTTTGATGCTGGTGATGACTCAGCTGTACAATTTATTGAAGACCCTACTGTATGTGCAATCTTTCAAATTTTTATGAGTCCTCATGGACTCGAATTTAGTGTCATGTTTTATGGCAGGATATCTTTTAGAGAAATGTTTTCTCTTCGGTGCCTCAGGGACTACAGTTCACTCAGTTCCTTGTTTTGCTATTAAATGTGATGCATAGTGATCTTAGATGAGTGAAAAAGATTTTAATCAGTTTCCAAGTTCATATCATGTTGAATTATTTAGGAAAATCAAATTAAACCTGTTTGAAAATAACAGAATCTCCCTACTAATACTCTTTTATGTTTAATAGAGTTAAAAGAACTAGCTCATTTTACAAAGAATTTGACAAGTGTGTTAAATGGCATTTAGTTTCCTGTTCTTACTTTTCCTTTTGCCTTGGTAGTGAAAGAGTTGATAACATTGAAGCATACGTTGGAGTAAAATTGTTAAAGCCAATTTTTATAAATTTTCCCCAAGTTTGATTTCATATCCTAGACTGTGCTAAAGGCTTTCAAAGTTTGTTAAAGTGAGTCTGAATGCATGTAGCTAGTTCTAGCTTTTCAAATATTATATGAAAAAAAACCTTCCATGGTTATACAATGGAGCAATTGTTGCTCTTGTGGTTCCTTTTTTAGTAACTTAACGCTGAAGTAAAAAAACCTCTCACAATTAAGCTCATTTATATGCTCATTGAAACCCACTATAGCTGGCTGCTATTTAGTGCTTTTTATCTACCTTGACAACTCAAGCCTGAAGAATCACATGATCATTTTTTTCCATTCCCAAAGTGATAACTGCAGCAATAGCTTTTCAGGGACCAAAAAAGGTTGCTCAACTCATCATTTTGTAAATCACACAGTCATTTGTGCCGTCCCTTTTTCCATCGTTTCTTTCGTCACTTTCCTTATTTACAACTGTCATTCCATTAAATCCAAACGTAACGTTACAATCACTGTTAGCGGCAGTTTGTTCTAATTAGCTGAAAGGCAGTGCCAACGATGGAAAAGAGGATGTCCTGAGTGATGAATAAAGGGATTGGACTTCTTATCCCTTCTTTCATTACTCCCAATTGAGTGAATTGCGGTCATTTTTCAGCCATCATTGGAGTAATCGCTGGAAAGGGACGGTAAAAGGATCGTGTGATTCAGGCATTAGCAAACAAAGATGCTAAATTCATGCAACTCTCTATTTTAAAACATACTCCCCTCACCAGCGAAATACATATTTTGTACTTGCCTTCTATTTCTATGTAGATTTTTGGAACTGCTGAATACTCACTGTATACATTTTATTCCTCTTCTGGGAATAAAATTACTTGATGTTGGCTATAGTAAGCACTCCATTGTAAATGTATTAACTTATTTTAATTCTTGACTTAATGAGCAAATGTAATGGCGAAATTAGATTCCATAACTGCCACATCAGGGTAAAAATCCTGTCTCGGATACTGAAGATACATACAGCTTTGTAAGACCATCTGTGAAGATTAAACTGCCCTTCACTGAAGTCCTGTTTACAATTTTCCAGTTAGAGCATGCTTCGTGTATACTAGGTACTTGTTTTTTGTGAATGGAATTTGATTGTGTCCTTACATTTTAAGTTCTATTTAATGTATGTTAAAGTGATAAAAAATTTATTAAGCCTGTTGGTATTTCATAATGGTTTATTCATGTGAATTTGTTTATGATAATCTTCATGATGCCATCAAGTATTTATATTTTAAGCAACTTGTTGATTTTTTACAATTTTAAGGAATGTATTGGCTAAATGCCTCTTTCAATGAAAAATTTATTGCCTCTTAAGTCAAAGTATTCTAGTTAAAATTAAATGGCTTATTAAAACTATCCTACATATGATCTCCAGAGGATGATATTTGGTTATCCCATGCATGATTCCGTATTCCCCACTATCTCAGTGCTCATATGAGAAGTACATATTGTGGCCTTTACTTATAGTGCTTATTTCATAGACTACTCCTGTTTTTATAGTTAGGGTTTATGTTTCATCATAGACTAAAGCAGCAGTGCCCCACGTTGAAATTTTTTAGGGCTCATGAAACAATTTTTGGGGGTATCTGGTGATCTTAGGATAGCTCACAGAAGCCAAAGATCAGGTATAGATAAGAGCTGCAAAAATCCACAAGTTCAATGTTTAGGGAGTTACATACATTGATAAAAGTACCCAGTAGAATTAAATATTAAAAATGGGTAAGATTGGCACCCCTTACAAATAGTAGCTCAATTAAAAAACACTCGAGTTTTGGGAGGGGAAGATAAGTCATGTGCTTTTGAAAGGGATAAAGTTGTACGATTATCATTCACTTTGGGTGCTTTCAATGCGGAATTGGGATTGCTATGTTTTGATGGCTATGTATGTATAGTAATTACCAAACTACCACATCAAATGGAATGAAGTGGCTATAACAATAGACTCTCGTTAATGCAAACAACCTTATCACGAAGTTCTTGTTTTCACCAAGCAAATTGTTGGTCCAGACGAAAAGGCTAATCCAATCTATTGTAAAAGAAACGTTATTATGAAATTTTCGTCATTGCAAAATTACAATCCTCAATCCCAGTCCCGGTGGTTACAGAAAGAACTGATTATGAAGTTGAACGGATAAGAAAAGGCATTCAGGTGACCCACTCGTTTCTGGTCAAAAGTGGCCCTACCGTAATTCCACTTCTTGCGAACATTCAAAGAATTCAAGTGCGCCCAAAATTTCTAATTTGGCACCTTTGGAGTTGGCTGATGCGATGTGGTTTGGTGCAGAGGAACACGCACTTTGGGTGCAGTCTGAACAAAGTATTAATTAATATGTTTTAAAGTCAGGAACTGTTCAGTGTTTCACCCTCACAGCTCCAGCTGCATCGCACAACCTTGATCAGTTCATAGGAATCGTGAGTTAGTGCAAAATTGTTATGCGGTGTTGCATTCTGCAGGATAATCACACTTTTCGATGCTTTGCATAGGTTTATCAACTTCCACATCAACACATCTTGATCTTATGTCATGGGCTTTACTGTATTCAGGAAAATATTAACCCTCGATTGGGTCATGCAGCAGACAAAGAGTTTGTGTTTCACTCAGGAATATTGCTGACACTGGTTGGTCATGAAAATGGGAAGAAGACAAGAGACTGAAGTGAATTCCGAGGGCAAGAGCTACGCAGTCGAAGATTGTTTTCCCTAGGATCACTTTTGAAGCAGATGACTTCAAACAAAATGAGAATATTTTAAGATGCATATTATTTTGTATAAAATATACTTCCTTGATTCAAATAACTTTAAGAATGCAATTTATGCGTATTTTCAAGTAAATGATAAGATGCTAATGTCAAATCAGATCCATCTTTATTAAATTTCATTTCTAAAAGAAAGGTTATTTCGAACTCCTGGTTTTTCAGTCCTGTGAACTTCGTAATAACGAGAGTCTACTGTTATCCATTTTGTCACTGAAGATTTTGTTTTCCTCAAGTTTTATGCTGGTGAATTCTTCTCAGAATATGTTCATCTGGTCCATTTCCCTGAGTGCTTTTGAGTCCTGACTCACCTATTGTCGTCATGGGTCTGTAGACCTTAGACCCTTTAAGTCAATGCAGATCATTAGTTTTGACTTTGAACAAATAGCCACTGAAAACCATCAAAAAATCACCCTGAACATGTGCAAGTTCTCATCAGGAATTCCATAGAAGTGGGTGGAACACTACAAGGGTGTGCCAGTATTACAATTATATTTTACGCAGAGATCAATTGTTATCTTTGTAACTATGATATCAAAGTTTTTGGAAGGTACTTTAGAAAAAAATATGTACATCGAAGTGAGTTATTGCAATAAAGTTTTATTTCCTTAAAGCTGTGACCATTATGAAGTGCAATTAGTTATCAATTTCCACACAATATGTATGTAAAACATGTTATTATTCTCAATCTATGAGCAGAATATTAATCCTTGCCTCTATCAACTTTGCTGAGCAAGGCATGTGTACATGAGAGCAATTTTTATGAAGTAAAAGCAATAAAAATAATTTACCTTTATATAAATACATTTCCAAGTTCATTTTTTCATTTTCTTAATTTTTAATCAACAGCAGGAAATATGTGCAATAAAAACATCTCAATACACCATAATACAGTGAACCCCCTTTATTTTTCCCCAGGAAATAGAACTCCAAAATGCCAAGGCCTGCAAGAACTATCATTAGGGTAGCACAGGTATCTACTATAGATAATGCAGGAATTTTATTTGTGACCTGCGCAGCAGATCACTATGCAAGAAACCACACTATAAGAGCATTTACTACACTATAAAGTGGTTCCACTGTATTTGGTCACAATAACATGTAATAATTTTTGATAATAAATACTATCTTTAGAATGCTGCAAATCACATAATCTTCTTGTTAAGGCTAGTCAATATTTTTATCTCTTGGACATTGTTAGCATAAATAACATAATTTGTTAAAGCCATTTATCTTACATTTTTAACATCAAGATTGTTAAAATTAAATTATTTTCTTCTTTTAAAGTGAAAGCACATTATTATTGTTTAAAATGGATAAGGAAATTTGAAGTACCTATTGCTTAGTTTCAGCAGATTCAGCATTCTTACTAAATTCCTTAAGGCCATTCTCAACAACACTTTCTGTAGTTCCATCTTGAACAAAGATGCATGTCACACCCAGTGTAGAAACATCCCTTATGTTTCTCATTTCGTCATCAAAAAACAGCATTTGATTGTACTCGACGCCACTCTTGCTATGCAGCCTGAACAAGTAAATGTCAGGAAAATTAGTTAGTTAATGTTAACATCACACTGCGGTAATCTACATATGAAGATAGAATAAATAATTTATCTAATTTAAATACAAATTATTTACACTATAGATCTCACTCAACTGTTACAACAGGGCATTTACACCATACATTTAGCTAATAAATTTACGGCAGCATGGAAGGTGATTCAGGAAAGCAGTTACATGGTAGCCATTGCTTAATTAAGCTAATAAGGGAATATAGCACAACTGTTACAATGTACTCATGCCCTAACACATGGATGTTATGTTATGTGCACTTCTAATAGACCTGCCTTCGAGCAATTTGACAGGACTCCATTCAACTGTGACACACCACCTCATATTACAGCACAAGCAAACAGTCGGCACACGTCGAAATCACAGCAATACTATTACATGTAACCGATCAAGCACATTACTGGTGAGCAAAAATATGCTGTCAAAAAAGAAAGAAATCAAACAAATTCCACAAGCAGAAAACTTATTCTCACAACACAGTTACATCACCAAACATCATTCAGTGAATTTTGAACAAGGATGTGTTGAGCGAATAAATTCCTCTGAAATTGGAAAAATGCATTTGATCACTTCATTGATGATGGAATATATCACCACACCGGATACACTTCAGTCACTATGCTAACATCGACCATTTGGAAGCATTGATCCAGATAGAACATTCTACCTGTAACTAGAGCATATAGAATCTATAAAGGATTTCACCACCTATTACTAACAAAGCTTTGAATGTAAAGAAAATTGCTAGCCAGGGGTGGTTCAATGGGATTACTCACTGAAGATCTTTACAGGATGAAAAAATGTATCAAGTAATTATTATTCACCATAATGGACTCGATCCAATATGAATTTCAACATATTAATTCCACCATTTAATCAGTCAGTAAGTCCTATCCATTTCGGAATTTTTATGAAATAAAACTTGTGATTTTCTCTAAATATGTATACATACATACTATTGTATTTCATTCATTTCCATTTCTCCACTAATAATACTCAAATGCATATCCAGAGTAGAGAGAGATGTCAGGTTAGCTTATATATGCAGGTAGTTTTGAGAAAAGCCAAAGACATTAAAGGCAAAGCAATGTTGGGAACCACCTTGAAGTCAAAATTATCCAATTCCTGAGTTAATACACAATCAGCTACCTTGCCAAACAATGTCCTAACTCTAAAAAGCTAAAAACTTTTGAAAACAGAACAATCATTCCAGTGACAAGAGAAGGCCACTTGGACCATTTGAAATATGTTATCAACTGCCACGGGACTTCTTTTATTCAGGGGTGGGGAAGGTAATGGTCACTTATAATTATGAGAGGAAATGTTGAAACTCAGTCTAGCACATAAGCAAGAAAGAATATATTATGAGGCCCAGCTGCATCAAAATTTTGTTCATAAAATTGGCTGGAGGGAATGGTAAAATTTCACTATTCCCCTGAAAAAGCAACCAGCAGGGGTAATGGAATGTCAGGGCAGCCTAATCAAATGTTCAGACCAGAAAATAGTTTATTGTAATAATCATTTGCAATTCATTATCACTTTTCATTCATCTTTAAAACCAATTCCTTGAGCCACATACACACATACTCCATTGCATTAAAAACCATATTTAGATAAAATTGTCTCCAAAATTCAAGAAAGAAGGTGGCAGATTAATTCTATGCTATGATTTTCTGGAAGCCTGAAAATACAACCAGGCTTCAAATAGAAACAGGAAAACAAATTGATTGAAAGAAGAAATTAAAATGAGTACAGCCATCATTCAACATTTAATCCCTCTTGATTTATCGAAGTTGTGTCATGGAATTTAATTTGAAATGTGGAGTCATGGTTCAAGAACTAAAACAAGCGGTTCTCAAAAATAAAATCTAATTGAATTCATAAGAACATTTGTTTGCTGCTTCATTGCCAAACCTATGAGAACAATTGAGCAGTCCCATCCCTTCATCAACATTGTTTCCTAGCTGTCACGACTGATATTTTTGCCTGGGACAACCTCTGAGTTATAATGCACCTAATACTAAAAAAATCCTACACAAAGATAGGTGATAAGTGGCTTTACGTCAACACCTCTGATGGTCAACCATCACCTTTTACACATATGTAAACTGGTATTATGTAAAACAATACTCACATAGTTGAAAGACAGTTACTCAGAAAAGTGCTCCTCGCGTTGAAATGTAACTTTAAACTGATCTCCGAGGTATTTTTTGAATCAAATTGTAAGCATTTACATCTATATAAACACTTGATTAATGATAGGCTAACAAGTACTGCTGCTCGATAGAATTTGCGGCAAGACATGATGTAGTTAACCAATTAAAATGATCATTTCTCCATTCTTTTGTTCATCCCTTACTTTATGAGTAATCAGAGAATAATTAAAATTTACAACCCTTCGAATGAGGGGTTTTAGGAAAGTTACTAACATCAACAGCTACTCCCAATCAATGACTTGGCCATTGCTCAGCTTTCCTCTACCCTTGCTTTCCAATTTAACAATTGGGAATAAGTAAATGAAATTATTCATTGACAATATAAGCTTTTTGATTCCTGGGTTGGTGGCTAAATTAAGGGACCATTTCTGAGACCTTTTTTCACAAAAATCTCAGTTCAATATTTTTGCACAAAACTGCCAACTGAGGGTCAGTTGTCTTGACATTAGTAATTAAAATTGCTAAATCCTTCGCAATACAAATGTACTCCTTGCCTAATCTTTCCAGGGCAAGCTAAAAATATTCAGCTATCTACAGCTTTGACATAATATTGACGATGGGTGGACTTGTAGCATAATGGTCTGGAGCTGACCTATTGAAGAGAAGGTTGGAAAATTCCCCCTTCCCTCAGAAGCCCAAGTCTTGGTCTGGCCTCAGTCTTGCGAAAACCTGTTCATTCATAGTGCGCTACCTCAAACAAGGGTTGTCAATTAAGTAGTACCATTTACAGATTATAAAGTACTCTTAGCCGATATTTCTTGTGGAACATACCTTAATATTTTCTTATGCAAGTACCACATAAATTAGGCTAAATCACTCCTAGGAACCATATTATAAATACCCTACGATGGAATTTCTGCTCCCAGTGGTTATAGCATGCAACTGACCCCTTTCCAGCAATAGTCCATGTTCCCAGTGATTTCTTCATATTGGGGACAACTGGAGTATCTTCTAACCAAATATAGGCTTAAGACTAGATGATCCAATACATCCCTACAGATAACAACCAAAATGCAGCCGATAGAACAGCAGCTGATCGCCAGAAGTTGCTGTGCCAGAACAGCAAGGGATAGGAGTGAGTGGTCATCTTTCTTGGTTCCCTAGGCCCTATGAAGAAGAAGGTAGTCCTACCTCACATTACCCATCTCTCATGAGGTACTGGAACCACAAGATAAATGCAATTTTATCTAGTTTCTCCTCTTTCCCTTACCTCACCCCTCAATCAATTATTACAATAACCTAACCTGCAGATTCTCAAACCTACTCCCCTCCAAAAATTATATCAAGCACACACCTCAAGAGAATTCATAGAATAACTTATCACTCCAGTCTTTAGCCATTTCTATTTTGTATCCTTGAATATAAAACTTCTGCACAATGACAATGATTGCCATGCAAATATTCCCCGAGAGAAGAAATCAAACCATGGACCTTTCGCTTTCCAGGCCACTGTACAGACCACAATGTTATCCTGGTTCTTAGGTTCCCAATAAGCAATTATTGTGAATTTTACCACCGTTCGTGCAGGCTAAAAATAATCCACACTTCAGAATTCTGGATGATAACCGTAAACACCATCATGCTGTGAAAAATCTTGAGATAAAATTCTACATAATGTTTAATACACCATCCCCTTATATTGCTTCAATTATTACTAGCTTAGATAATTTTACATTGTTTTTAATCTCAAATACAAGAAGTAAGTTTGCCAGACCCTCGTGCTCGGCCCTCCTTTCCAGAAAAAAATCCCAGAACCTTGACTTGAATCACTAGCAGTCACCTTCATGTTTTAAACATATTCAATTGCATCAAAAATGAATTACCTACCATGAGAAACATGAAGTTAACGACTGATATGTAGGTTATATTGGATAAGCGTAATCATTAATATGAAAAGTAACAACCCTCTGAAAAAGCAATAGGATAATGGTAGTAAAAAGGCCACCAAATAACTCTCTTTCACAAAAAATGTTATATTTCAAATCAAGACCAACGAAAAACAAAACAAACAACATACATAGCAATTTACCTGAGAGACCAATGCAATGCATGGCAAAGCTGGAAATATTGCCTTCACAATGAATTCTTCAAGTGACAACAAGGAGCCTGGTAACTCAGAAAACATAAAATCATAGATAGTGTTCACTATGTGATACCAGATGCCCAAATTGCCAAACAAACACACATCACACGCATATTTTTATCACACATTCCAATCACGGCCTTAGCATTTAACAATTTTAAACGCAGAAGAATTCTCAGGACTAATAGATGCAAACTTACTGGACAAATTCTATATCATGAGAAACAACAAGCATTATTTTTGCAGGAGTGAATGATATCTGGAGATATGATAATATTATCGATCAAAATTCAAATAATTTATCTCATAAATTTAAGAATACTGACACTTGTTGTCATCATTCTCACATTTCCCTGTGACCTTCAGATGGAAGTAAGAGTATCTCTCATCTCAGAAAAAGCAAATTCCATAGGAACCATGTGATATTGTCAAAATGGTGACAACAAATTCCTATAAATAAAATAATTTATCAATAATTTTAGCACTTAAAGGGGAATTTAAAGCCTATTGTACTAAGATCTCTGACAAAATAGAATGATTAGCACATCCTACGAAGCAAACTATCAGAACTTTGACTAGCAAATTAGAATTCAACAATGAATCTAAATTGTGTAAGCGAATATTGCTATACCATGGAAATTTATAATACTCGGGGAATATTATCACCCTGGAATAACTGAATTCAATAACACATTATTCAAACAAAGTGTATCACACCTTGATAATGTTACGTTGTTACAAAACCATGGTCAGTCATAATAAATCACCGTGTGGAAAAAGCAAAGTTTTTATTCCTCCAACTCCTACAATAAAGGATTTCCACCTAATTACGCCCACTACCATTACTAATGGACTGGAAAATTTGGCCAGGCCATAACTAGCAACTGGGAGCATTGAAGCCCTTATTAGATGAGGTAGCCAGGCGCCGTCGCCAGCGACAGTAGCTGGCAATGCACTGGCTACCAAATCTAGTAGCCAGTTCAGTAAACATGATTTTTTCGTATTGATAAAAATATTTGGCGTGGAATCTGACTGAGTAGCGATGTGAGACTGGCGACTAAGAGTAATAAGCTCCATATGCTACAACACAGCATTACCAGTATGGGTCGCCAGTGGCGACAGGGCTCGGGTTGCCAGTCAGTAGCCAAAGTGTGGCTACGTCGCTGGCTACCCTCGCGTCATAACATACATAAGAATCAATGACCCATGACAAGCTGATTAGGCAGTTTCGTTGCTGGCAATGTCGCCTGGCTACCTCGTCTAATAAGGGCCTAATATCTAGATAGTGGACATTAGTTGGGTTGACATGGAATGACCTAATATGGAGAGCAGAACTTAGTGTTCTTCCAATTTTCTCTGATTCAACTCAATTACCTTGAATAAGCAATAATCATTCTGACTTGCTGAAAGATCCAGTGGCTAGTTCAAACCAATTTGAATCCATCATCCTTAACATCAGCAATTTGTCTAATTGTCAATAGTTATCCCCTACTTTTCGACACAATTCATTCTTGCACAACATTGGTTTTGAAACATCACACCATTAGAATTATTCAAGCCATATTCAAATGCTGCATAACAAGAGGATGCAATGAGATGAAATTATGTTGTACGTAAATAAATGGTGTGGAGAAGTTAGTGCCCAAGGTATTCATGACATAAGACTTATTACACCATAAGTTCATGACACCACAGTGAATTTCATAAAATCAGCAGAACATTGTTCGCAAAGTTCATATTAGGCATGGGTGGACTTAAAGGATGCATCACTCATGATCCATCAGTCATATTTCATCAAGACATTTTACTTATTTATAACTAA
Source organism: Ischnura elegans (assembly GCF_921293095.1). Taxonomy (NCBI): domain Eukaryota; kingdom Metazoa; phylum Arthropoda; class Insecta; order Odonata; family Coenagrionidae; genus Ischnura; species Ischnura elegans. The sequence continues at coordinate 122,174,123 of NC_060247.1, forward strand.
CCCAACCACCCTCAAGTTTAGGGTGCATACATAGACCTTTGCCTCTATCTTGAAAATAAAAAAATTATGCCTCAGAGAAAATATCGAGGCTATATTTTCAGGTTTGACATACCCTGAAAATAGCAAGCTGATGGTAAAGTTTTAAACAAGTAATACAAGAGGAAAATGAGTAGACCAGGAGAAGCAATGCACCCTTTTATTGCAGTGGAGGGACTGAATTTAATAATGAAGGATAGAACACAAAAAAGTACATCACTAGATGGCTCTTAAATGCAAGTATTTCATTTAACAGTCTAATAAAAGAAGTTTAAGGGTTTTGCTAACAAGTTTCATTCTTTCTAATATCAAAGTAAATCTTCCTCCATAATAATTGAAGGCACTGCATAACCCCCAAAGGCACCCCATAGACATTTATCCCCATCCTTTTATCCCCATATCATAAAATGGCAAATTTATTTCCACTACGAAAGACACCAAATTATACTAAGAACTCCAAACTAAAATTGAAACTACTCACTAACTACTTAAATTGATACAGGTTCTAAATTTGCCTAATAAAAAATAACAACCACAACAATATGAGAAGGTAACATTTTATTAGTTATCTACGAACGACTCCAAATAATGATTTGATTAAAGATTCACAAACTCACAAGATTTGAGGCGTTCATCTTGTATAAACCATCCCCTTAGGTGCGGTAAAAATAACATACGCACGAAATGACGTGGTAGGAAATTGAAACATGTTATCATTCAAAACAAACTGTAAATGGCATTTTATGATCAGTGACGATAACAAGGGAAAACTTTGCATTCTTTGAGTTCAATCTAACACATACTTAATAAAGAGACAAAGTCAAATACCACGATTATGTTAAACAAGCTCATTAAAACCTGATGATCACAACTTTCTGTAGTTCAATTAAATGCCAATGGAATCACACTTGGTATTGGCATTGGGACCAAGAAGTAAATATGCATATGAGGTATGGACATTTATGGTGAGGTTAAATGCATTTCTCATGGAAGCATTAACACTTCTGCGTGAAAATCAAAGGACAATGAGCGTCTCAAAGTCTTCATTAATTATCTAAATTTGGCACATGTAAACCGTAAGGATTTAAGGTGTTGTAATGTCTAGTTTCTTTTATTTAATTTTCAATTTGTAAATGTTTTCTGTAAATTTTTGACACTTAAAAATTGCTTATTTTCAGTTGGATTGCTGAATGTTTGTTGATGTTTGGAAAAGGAGCCAGGGGATAAGGGGAGGAATTGTTGAGGGGAAAGGAGAGAATAGGGAGGAAGCAACAAGAGTTGAGAGGGAATTAGCATGGAAAATGTTAAATGTATTGTAAAAATTAAGTGAATTGAAAAAATAAAAGGGACTAATTCAACAGTGTTATGTAATCCACGTAGAAGGATTATGAGATCATAAATTTGATATTTTTATCTTGACAATTATTTCCTGTGTCCAGCATGAAACAGTACCTACTTAACAATGACTGGATCGTTTCCATGAGCAATTCTACAGAATAAAAACTTCATTGTACACAGAAGAGCTAATATTAATTAGCCAATTTGAAACTATGCAAGAGATGTAAACAAATCCAATGTCAGTCATCTGTGATAGTCCTTTGACTGCGTTATGGACTACATTTTCAACACTAAATGACAAAAATAAGAACTTAATGCTCCAAAGAAAGCTTAAGCAACTGCATTGGAGTTCGACGACATTGCCTTGTCAACAACTATACTATAAAAATGAACAAAGATATTTTTCCAGACTGCGAGGGAACTGTGAGAAATTAGTACTCGTTTAACGTGCCTACCAAGGACTTGACCTTAACACTAAACAGGGCCACCTCCTTAATTCGCATTAACTGAACACTTAAGCGATAAACAATAGCGCTATAACTTATAAACTATTATCACTTGGCTTCACATATCGCTTTGGTAAAAATTCTAATACAATAATTTGTGCACAGAAATCGGGTGTAAACTGGCAATTACGAAGAGCCAAATAAACTTTTCAAATCTAGCCCATCCATCACATTATCCGAACTTGAACCTAACATGTATTCTGATACAGATATGTAAACTGCAACACACAAGCCGATCAAACTTGCCACTATGATATTCTTAGAAAATATAATGCAGGTAGTGATACACAGACCCAAATAAGTGAAGTAACGAGTCAAATTGGGATAAATTTTGGAGTACCATTCCACTTTGTCGACGCACAAATTACCACTTTTAGTGTAACCATTGGCACATTTAGTACACATGTCAGGTCCATCGCCATCACATCCATCACAAGCTCTATCACACTGCAAGCAAGAATATGAGCCGTCATTGTTAACACAGAACTCATTTTGAGTACAAACAGGTCTAGCTAACAGGCATTCGTTTATATCCACACATCCTCGATCGGGGTCCATAATCCAGCCTTCCTTGCACGAATCACATCCCTTAGGCCCGGCTTTGCTACAGTCCCCCTTACAAGAAACGTGACAAGCGGAGCAGAGAAGCTTATCGTCGTCTCTGTAAGCTTCATAGTAATTAGAATCGCATTCTCCGCAGTAGTCACCCGCATACCCTGGTGAACAGTGGCATTTCCCATCTCCTTTCCTAGTTCCAGATCCCTTGCAACTACCACTCCTATTACAAACACGATTGGGATAGCCTGGACATGGCTTGCATTCCGGTCCATAGTGATCTATCGGACAGCATACCTTGAGCATTTCTATGCAGAGCCATTTATATATATCAGGGTTATCCTTTTTGTGCTCAAACCACCACTTCTCAATAAGTTCTTCATTAGTAGATGCTAGTGAATGACACTGATTCTCCCCTTTGCCGACCCCGGAACATAACTTCTCCTGAATTTCCACCAAACGAATTTCACTGTCTAAATAGCTACCGAGCCTCTCCTCTTCCCAGGCAGAATCGCCGCCTTCGTATTTCCCCCTCTCAGTAGCTTTCATTCCTTTCTTGAATGATTCGACGAGTACCTTACATGCTTGGCATGGAGGTAAAGTCAAACTTTTCAGCTGTTCGACTTGAGTTGCATCCTTCGGAGAGACATTGGGACTGTCGGCGGCGAGAGTCAATTGCCACAGCGGGTTAATGTTAAAAAATACGAGCAGCCAAACAATAAATGTTGTTGCCATGGAGAAAAGCCACGGCGATGAACGACTCGTCGCACAACCGGTAACTTCTAGAACAAAGTTTCCACAAAATCCAGCGTTCAAAAGAGAACGCTGCGCTACAATCAGTAAGTAGAACCTTAATATACTCAAATTAAGCTTTCTCGTCAATTTCTAACAGCCAAATGTGATTGAAGCTTCCACAATTGCTGCAGTCACAAATAATTCGCTGAAGTAAAAACCATACGAAAACTAGCGCCACCTCTTGATAAACACAAACATCAAGTTGCGTTGCCAGGTTGCTTGCATCACCGGCGCCACCTCATCGAATTCCGACTAGTAACGAGGAGACGGGGGTGACAGCAAAAGAAAACGGGACGGAGAGACGATTATTGATAATTTGAAATATCACACTCTGCACAGGGAAACTTCACCACATTGTACCAAGAAAAATAAATTTCCCAATTTTTTTTCGCATAACAATGAAATATGTATGCTCATCAAATGAAGAATCCTAACCACATATATCCTAAAGGCATAATCAAAATCGCGATTGATATCCGTCAGTTGAGTCTGTGTTTCCACCAAAACCGTACCTAAAAATTTGTATGCATAAATTGTTACATTTTTCTGGCAGCACAAAATATTTCCCAACGATTATCTACCCCTATGAAAAGATAAGAACAAGCCAATCAACATGAAATTAATTTTTTTAATCCATAAAAATTTCTTTTACTTACTCATTTATATGAGTCATTCATCATCATCACTGGGCCTTGAAGAGAAACCAATGTGCCAAGACATAGCTTGATAATGTGTAACCACTTCAATAATTTCATTCAATTACAAAATAGAGGAGAAATGATCACAATCAATAATATTATAACATAATCCGCTGTTGATTTGACAAAAAAATTAACTGCTTTCAGCTCCCCTAAGCAGTATGTGTTTTTACCTTTCACCAACAGTTGAGACTAATTGTAAGAGAAAATACTATCTGTGTGTTTTACAAGTAAATAAGGCATTTTCACATTGATACCTTTGAATATGAAAGCCCTTCGCTCGTGTTCTAACAATTCACTGCTTTACACGACCCAATTTTGATTGCACCTTCACATGTACGTCAGATTGCGCAATTCCGTGTACCGTGTAAAACGGCCTTTAGAGCCTTTTAGAACAAAGAGGACAAAGAGCTATCTACTGCAACTGTCACAGATGATTGCTTGTTGATAAATTGTACCTGAATAAATGTTGTAAATTGATAAGTACCTGAATCTGGCTATTTTGTAAGAATTGACAAAAATATTTCTTTCCAAACGAAAAATAAAACCATTAAGTCCCCCTTTATCTTGAGGGCCAAAAGGGTGTGCCTATATTGCCCTAATGATAGTTATGGCCTTGATTACAGGACATATTTCTCAGTATAAAATTCTTCAGTCCAATTAACTTGCGGGAAAAAGGACTCTACTCCTTCTCAATTACATTTAATCCTTGATAATCTGTACTGATGGCTTTAAAGCAAGGCGTGAATAATAAAAAAAACAGGGATAATTGAGAATATAACGTACGTGGTTGAAATATAGACACTTCATTACTTAATATGGAAAATATGTAAGATGCGTACATATGCACATACATATTTAGATACATTTCATTAAGATACATGGAAATTTTTTCATTTCAATGTTGTTGTCTTCAAAATTTTAACTGCAGAGAGGAGAAAATAGCCTGGATAATTCGTAAAACGAATAAATGGGAGATGGATAATGTCAGACAATTGATTTTAAGTATACTGGGAGTAGCCACAGTGATAACTTTACGGGAGTCACCCACAATGCACTAATTGTGCGAAAAATCCACAGAGAAAAAAATCATTCACCTTGACCAGGATTTGAACTCGGGTACCCCGATTTCCAGTGGAGTGCTTTAGCCAGTTAAGCTACCGAGGCGTCATCCTTCCCTGTGGATATTTGTGGCCACAACTGGACAAGGTGGTGTGGACTGATTAGCTGAGTGTCCACAAATATCCAAAGGGGAGAATGACACCTCGTTAGCTCAACTGGCTAAAGCACTCGACTGGGGTATCAGGATTCGAATCCCAGTCCAGGCGAATGATTACTTCTCTGTGGATTTTTTGCTCATACAAGTGAGGTAGCAAATTAATCCCGAATTCTGTCTGCTCAACTCACAAGGCAGTGTGTACCTGAAGGTGCTGCATGGAACTAATTCTCCTTACTCCTTATCTATGGTCAATGATGCATACCCATCAGTGTGGAGAAAAAAAACATGAGCAAATTCCTGTACTGTAAAAAGCCTAATCATAACCCCATCATCATACTAACAGGGAAATCATTTAAAAACTAATTAATAATCAAAATATTTTAAACAAGAGCTAGAGAACCTCTCACTAACATTTAACAACAAAAATCAGCCCAATAGCTCATTTCAGACATTAGATCAAAATTGCAACCGTCATTGCTGCTTGTGCTTTTAACTTTCCTTCTGACAGCCAAATACATAAAAAAATACACTCGCACTCAGTGTCACATTCACAACATCCATGCCTAGATTCATATATTTTAACCATTAGCCAAGAGGTTAGCTGGCAGGCTATGATAGCAACCAGTCTAAACCACTGTAGCTTTAGTGCTGTAACACATTGTGAGAGCTACTACCATTTTTACTTATTGCAATACTTCTGAGAACTACCCCTAACACTATAGAAACAACCACCGGTGCAAAAAATGCTGTCAAACATGATAACATCTATCCAAATAGCAGTAATGAATACTCAGTAACTAAGTATATAAAGACATTACTTCAAAAGAGAGAACCTATTTCTACAAAATCAGACAGGGTACCCAATAATAAATGCATTTTTAATCCTATTGATGAACAAAAGAATAATAGATAATTCTAATGAGTTAAATTTACTATGGTTTCGACCAGCAATAATCCACATGATGAAGTAGTGGGTGAATCCTTCTCTGGTCCAACATGGACATTACTCAAACAATCTCTGGTTTTCTGGAAGCATGGCAACCCTGGTTAAGCAGCGCCAAGGAGTACATTAAATGAATCATATCTAAAGAAAAGAAAAAAACTCAAAATTTAATGCTAATATGTAATGCTAGGTCAAGCGTGATAATGTGGAAGTTACTTCACATTCTACCTAAAAATAAACACTTTTATATTCCACTTTCTTCTAAATTACATACAATTACCCATGCTAAGCTATTCACTAACTAGTTTTGCATGCTAAGCACCATCATCAGGTGTAATGGAAGTTGGAGGGAGTAGCTTATAAAGAATTGGAAGGTTTGGGAACAAAGGTGAGGAGGTAACAATACTAACTTTACTACACCTGAGTCCCCTTCTTACAGCCCATATAAGCTACAGCAATCTCCTGATTTATGAACATCATGCTTCCTTTCACTGTCATTTTAAATTAAGTTCATAAATCAGCAGCTTGTCCCACGCATGCAGTGTCAAAATCATGGAGTGCACTTCAAAACAAATTTACTCTATTTAATGTGCATGAAAATGGGGGAAACAAATGTTTAAAATTGAACAATTTAACTTCAGCAATAACTTACTCATTTGTTGAGAGTGGGATAAATTCCCACGCATAGTGGAGGATTTTGGCAGAGTTACTGCAAAGATGATTGCGGGTTAGCAGTAGTTCATTTACCATCTGCTCATCATCACCACTGAGATGGGTAGCCGTACGGCCTGGGAGTGAAATGTTCTAGCTAGCAGTGGATAAAACAGCCTCAACGGTTGTCAATATAATTATAATGGAAGAATGTGCAGAATTTTCAAATGTTATGGCAGACAGCTGCAATAAACTGGATAGCTGACGGTAACTCAAACTTCAATCATCACACATCTGAAGAAAGAAACTGAACTTGAGGCGTCAACACTAACGACAAATGAAACTGCCAGGAGTGTAAAGCAGGTGTTGGTGAAATGGGTGTACTGGTCTTTAAATCCAACTTCCATTACATCAGAGAAGCTGTTTAGTGTGCAAAACCACTGGTGTTATAGGCATAGAAGTGGAATATTGTGTTTTTTTCTAGGCTTAAAATTCGATTCATTAGGAAGAGCAATTGGTAATATTTATTTCACTTTCGAAAATGAAGCAGTATTTCACAGTAAAACAACTCAGGTGTTTCACACTAATCTTGCAAATTTTAACTAAATAAGAAGAAAAAATAAAAGGAGTAAGGCATAATGCATAAACGACTTCAATGTAGCTTTTGTCATGGCAGCCACAAAAATTTCCTCGATAAGTCTGAAATTGATTTCAGGAAACCAATTCTATTTTTGGTAAGCTTGTAAAATGGCCAATCATAAAAATACAAGATAAAATTTTAAAGTTTGCAAAAATTCGAGGCCAAAAAAAGAAGGAGCAAGAAAAGGCAAAAAGATGAGTTACAAAAATACAATATTGAAAGCTGGAAAAAATTATTTTTCAAGTGACTAAAACTTAGTGAAAACACACCAGGAAACCTGGATATGAAGGGAAAAAATGGATGGCGAAACCTTCAATTAAAATACTGAGTAAGAACTCCCAAATAACATCCAACACTCTGTTATCAGTCCCATGTATCTGAGAGAGAAAAATACATATTTGGTAAAGGAATGTTTTAAACAGAAATACTAATGGAAATTTTTAAGACAAAACCCATCATTTCACTTATTATGTAATTCAGTTACCACACATATATTAACAAGTGTAAATAAACATAGCATCCAGGTTGGCTCAAGAATATGAAGAAAAAATAACACTGGCTATACTAGAAGTTTCAATCATATGCTTATTCATAATTTTATAGAAAGGTGGCAGGGTCACTGAAAATGCAAGTGTTGAAATGTATTCTTTTCTCATGGTGTGTTTTTTTTTGCAACCTAGGTTCTGCAATTTAGAACATGGAAAAATTGATGGCATAGTTCATTACATTTATACTCTTAAAAATGTATATTTATTACCATATTTCAATATGTATCATTATAACACTATTATGCAATATTAGCATACTTATAAATGTTTGGCTAATGAAACAGTACTTGAATGAAAATGGAACTAAAAAAATGAAAATTGGCAAAATGCAGATTTTTAGAAATTGCAAGAACATTTATATCCACAACTCAGGTATAAACTAACAAAGAAATTATCACTAAGATAACTTAATATGTACCAATCTATTACCTCAGAAGACTCAAAATTTCATCTTAACTCATGAAGTTGAAGAATTTTCTCCCTACTCAACTGGATATTTCTGTTCTTGACATTTTTCAAAACATAAGTTTTGATTTGAGTAAAGATATTAACATTTTAGCAAGCAACAAGTAGCATACTTACAATTGTTTTTTTTTAATTACACCCAGGAAACCACAGACAAGCTTGGCACTCCTTGCAACTTTTAACTAGGGCACCCATGATGAAAATCCAAGGGGAGCATCCATTAAATTCGTGAGGTGATTTTTGCGATTTTTCGACCCCCCCTACCCACCTCAAAGAGATATCGTGAGATTTGGCTCCGCCTCCTCCCACCCTCTCTCCAATCTCATGAGAGATAATGCAAAACACATATTTTCAGCGTAAATACGTTAATCTATGCTTCATTTCGTTGAATTTTTCAAAGAAACAAATTCGTTTAATTCTGTTTATTTAAAATTAGTTAAGAGTAGTATTTGATGTTACTAAGATAGTAATTCTACATAGTTTCTCATGGAAAATAAAAACATGTAAAACTTAGCAGGACCCCCTCTCCCTCCTACGTGAGAATGGGAGAGAATCGACTTGACCCTTTCCCCTCTTTAACACCCCACATGAAAATGGATGGCCCTTAACAGCTTACAACTTGTACGCCACACACTATTGGAAACTGAATTATATTCACAAATCAAATCCCATTAATTGCTCTGAATATAATAATTTTATAATAATAATAATAATTTATTCTTCCATGCATACATATTTTTTACAGACTATTACATCCATTCAAGGAAGTAAGGTAGCTCATAAGGCAATAAGCCTGTGTTTGGGCTAACTTCAATTTTCATAAATTGCGGAAATGATAACACATACAACCAAAATACACAATAACTTGAGAAAAAAAAAACATGTGCGTAATAATATAATAACAGAGCTGACCTTAAGATGAGATACAACTTATAATGTACAACACATAACTCTACCAACACAATACTCTACCTATAACTTGCCACACCTCCCAACCCTGAAAAACCTGACTGCCATATCTATCTATGCGTTAAATTTAATTTTGCCACTCATTTATGCAGTTTGGAAACAATGTGCATGCTCCACAAACTGCTAAAGCTCCAGAATCTACTTCTTGCATGAAACTTAACCATCAAAATTTTGATATTGAAGTCAGGTAAAACAATGAACTAATATGGTTTTGAAACTTCGCTTTCAAAATTACAGCACACCTCAATATAGGTGAAATCAGCAAGCTTTTGGGTTTGATGATATGATAGTTATTTTAGAACACTTCATAAAAGAATAAAAGTCAAAGTATCTCAGATGAATCTCCCTGAAGATGATGGCCAAGTAAGATGCATTAAATTTGACTTTTTGAAGGCTTTGCCTGCTTTCTTTATCAAAGACATTCTCCTAACATTGATAATGACAACATGGCTAATCATCGCAACGTCAGATTTGAAATTTCTTACCTGGTAGTCATCCTAAGAAGAATTCATACATTCTATTTACCAGGAAGGGACCATACGCCACAAAAATATCTATTTTAACAACCAAATATTTTCATGAACCAGAAAGTAGTTAATGGTTTGGATAAATCTAAAGGCCTGTTTTTAGAAGAAATTAAGCAATAAATTATCTGTAGGGAGCACTTAGAATGAGATTCCAGTGCCCATGAAAAAATGGAGGCATTCCTTTTTTAAAAAATGATTCAGGGACTCTTGAAAATAGAAAACTGGCTTTGGGTTTGGTCGGTTTTGAACTGAATGGGAAAATTGGCAAGGAACTTAAGAATTCGCACTGCCATAGACGTTTTTTCCTCACAAATCCCGTCCATAATTTCTTTCTTACCATGATACGCGGCAAAAAAGTCTCATAATGAAAAATATGTAGATGTAATATGGAATTGAGAAGTAAATTCTTGAGAAGATAATGATGCGACTAAGAAGGAATATTAACTAGGTGTGTAGCCCCTATTTCAAAGCAACTTGGAAGATTCGTAGATTATAGTGAGATAATCATGCATGTAAAATTTTACGTGACCTCGTGACCCACGAGTCGATATACTTGCGATCAAAATTTGAAGAAGAAAACGCAACCCGCTAAACACGGAGACGTCACGATCAGAGCCCACGTGCGACAACACAGCCGCATGGACAGTCGCTCCCGGTCACTCCTGCGGCGTTTGTTGGTGCCATTGGCGTCGTCAGCATCAACACTTTGGGGGGGGGGGTCAAATGGGGGGTCCCCCCCGGGACAGGACAGGGACTCGGGGGTCCTCCCCCGGAAAATTGGGGGGGACGCGATCGATAAGAAACTTAAGTTTTCCCTCTTGGAAATGAAGCGATATCCTCTTTTACTTCATGATAATAAGCTGGGTGATTTCCTATTTTACCTGCCGTCACAATTATCGCATAGATCGTAAGCTCGACAACAATCGACCCAAGCGGCGGATTCTTTATTCGAGCGTCGACTATGTACGTATCTTATTTTTCTCGTGACGCAATGGACTGTCGTAGACACATCTCGAAGAGCGGTATGAATAGATCTATTCTCGAGATGGGCAAGGTAGATAGACTCGAGTGTGGCCACACGTCCTGTTTACGGGGCTACTGCATTTAAAAAATAACGTAATGAGGCTGATATGGAGAAAATTTATAGATCCACTTCTCTTTACCGAAACGACAGAGGACGTATTTCATCATTTCCGGTAATCTTGCATTCGATTGCTTTGAATTGTTAAATATGATTTCATTTTCAATGCAAAAGGGAATTATATCCCTGCAATAGATTTTACACACTTTAATTTAAGTGCTTAGCTTACACGAGTTAACTATTCTTTCCAAAGTACATGTTCATCTTTTTTATTGAAATATTGTGAAAAATCGATTGAAAATGACCTGTATTTGACCGCGATAATTGATCGCTAATATCTCGACTCGTGGCGGGTCACGAGAGCACGCATGATTTCACAGAATTAATTATCGCGCTGTAATCTACGAACCTGCCGAGTTCCATGGAAATCAGTGTGCACCACTTCGTTTATGTTCGTTGCATCAAAAACTCGTATCAATTTCAATAGCGTCAATACAGCAGTTTGCTGGAATAGTTCTGCAGAAGAATGGTAGATGGAGTTCAGTCCACGATATTTCATTATATACTCCAAAGCTGTGAAGCCAATTTGTTCGGTAATTGCTAATTTATTTAGGCCAGTTGATAGAAAAAAATAGCACTCCATCTATCATTCTTATGCAGAAATATAAAGGCCGTTTTACGCGGGGCACATTATTGCGCTATCTGACGTACGTACGAAGGCGCAATCAAATTTGCGTCGAGTAAGGCGGTGAATTGCTAGAACTGTACCCTCCTTTAATGCTATCATACTATAATTACTATAGTATTAAAGGAGGCCACGCAAGAACACATGCGAGAATGCGTGGATGCGGGGCGGCAACAGACGACGAAATTTCGAGGATGAATACTTGATTGCGAGTACCGTGCATAGCGGTAACGCATTCGTCTACGCAATAATTATTGCACGCAAGATTGAGAAATGAATGCAAGTGATAACCGGCGCAATGACGTGCCCCGTTTAAAACGGCCTTAACAGTAACCTGCGGCACTAACGTTTAGAAATCGAGTTGAGATGTTCTTCAGTCGCATCGATTTTTTCAGAGAGTATACTTCTCAATACCACAGGGGTGGATCCAGGATTTCCTTCTGGGGGAGAGCACAACCAAGGCCATATTCAGGATTTTGATCTGAAGGGGGGGGGGGGGGGCACAAGGATATCTCGTAATACGAAACGAATGCAATGATAATGGGACCGTGTTAAAAATCTTGCATATTTTTGAGGGTCTAAGGGGGGGGGGGGGAGGGCACGTGCCCGTGCCCCCCCCCTGGATCCGCCTATGTAATACCACACAGTGTCCAAGTTACTTATCATTCCGAGGTTTCTTCTTCCATGATTCACGGTTAGATAAAACATGGTAGAAAAGCGCATGAAAAATAAACTAAATAAGACATTGACCTTTGTGAAGTTTCACACTGATTTTCCACTTAATTCAAAACCGACCAAACCCCAAGATAATGTTTTCATTAATTTCACCTGGTTCCGCGACCTTAAAAATTTATGGTAATGAGGATCAATAAAATGTAGACTAGAGTTCTTAAATATTAATCATTACAAGACCAAAAATTATCTGAAAGATGCATGGATATCAGTGCTTATTTAGAATAACATAAAAACAAATTAGTCACCACACAAAACACTGGTGCCTTGGACATACAATAGAAAGCCCTGCAATCAAATGGATATGGAATACAGAGCTTGGTTCTTGCACCATTTAACGCACAGGCTCATCACAGGCATGTAGCCAGGGGGTGGGCTTTGCCCCACCTATCCCCCTTCAGAATTTTTCCCGTTATGGCGATTATCTGGGATACATTCACAGAAAAAAACCACCAGTCCTGAGGCATCAGTCCTCAGAGAGACATTTTTCAATTAGGTTGAATTTCATGACTATAAGCATGATGAATTAAACACCTACCATTATGGAAAAAAATAAATAGCTGATTTAATGAAATGCAAGGTAATCCAATGTGTACAAATTGACAGCAAATTATCAGTGTAGGCGACCTGTGTTAACCAACCTAAGCTCCCCCACCCAAAACAAATTTCTGGATACATGCCTGGTCCATCCTAATACTACACAGCTCCAATAACTAAAAGGATTTGGCGAGATAATGGTGAAGTTTTTCCCTTATATTACAGATAATACAAGCAGAAACAACTTCAAAACTCACAAGAAAATATGAAAGAGGATTCTTCATTTCAAACACTAGCACTCATGTTCAACTTCAGCATGAATATCCATCAACTTGATGATTTAAAAACCAAAGATAACTTTATGGTGAAATAAATATTTGTGTATTATAACACCCAAGTACGCCACTAGGCCAATTCTTTCACAATCAGTGATAGGCTTGTCAGTGATGGCTTGAGACCTTTCAAGGGAGATTGATGAACTCCTCATGTGCTGAGCGTTCATTATCCCTTCTTTCAAATCTATCAGGTTTATCAAATAATATCAGATTACTAATAATAATTGGTAATTTATGCTCTTCTAGCAATCTATAGCAGTCACAAATGCAGATTACAATAAATATTTATCATGTAGGCATTAGACATAGAAAGATAATGTTATCTCCCACACCTGCTTGAAATTGCCAGTTGAATAGAAGGATATATCCTGACTATGATAATGATCGCCCTGCCTATGAGGAATGATAGAGATCACCAAAAAAATATTGCAGACAGGAGTTCTTTGAACATGGGAAGTGTTCTAAAAAGCACATAACCTATATAGAGTGAGTTAGCCATGGCAACAGACTATGATCTTTAAAGCTGCACACCATTCTGCCCAGCCTTCCCGTCTCTTGCCAAACTAAAAAGTGATGCAGCGAAGTGAGTCTCTTTAGCGACCAAGACGACTCCATGGTTGCCGACATGGTTGACTGATGTGTCAGCATTCCATGAGAGCACTGCACTACCAGTTTCTAAGTAACAGTTTGCACATTCTACATTTAAAATAAACAGTAAATTCTCAAAGTAGATAAATTTGAAAATTGGAATTCTCATATTTCCTCTGAAAACATGAGTGAGGGTGCACTTCACTTGACAAGCCACCACTGGAACTTGTGAACATGGTATTTTGCTAAACACGGGAAACAATCAAGCAAAATGAAAACAGACCGAATAGCTCCAAATCAACCCACCCATCTTCGAGCCACCTGACTAAATTACAATCATTAAATCACATACTCTTTTTTCAAAATAGGATTTAATTCATTTCTGAAGCACAAGGTCACACAGCCCAACACCAAATTAAAACTAAATTATTCACCTGGTAAAAGGGAAGTATGTAATCTAACTATATGTCGATACACCGAATGAATACATTGCATTCTTAATGCAATATTTCAATGAAAATTGATTTATGAACACTAACTAGCAGTGGTGCAGCGAGGGGGGGTTTTAGGGAATAAACCCCCCCCCCCCCCCCCAGAGCTCCGGAGAAATTTTTAAGTTAAACCCATTTTACTTAATTGGATTGATATTACTTATGGAATAGTGTACGGATTAATAAAATATCCCTCAGAAAGCCACAAAGCTCACCATTTTGAACCATTTATCTTAAAATTCCACAATTGATTAATCTCACACCTACCGCTTATCCTGGTGGGTATACCATACCCCACACACCCAGGTATTAATTGCTTCTAAACTCCCCCCAGCCTTAATTCCTAGCTGTGCCCCTGCCGACTAGTGCATAAATCATATTTTGTTCCTTGAGCTCTAACTCTCTACTTCAATCCAAAGGTTGATTTGAAAAAGCAAGGATAAAGCTCGTGATTTATTACACTACTGACAGGTGAATTTCAAACTTTCTGAGGAGGGGACCAGCTCTTTTCCCTGGTCCACCTTGCACCACAAGAATGTTAACTTGGGGTACCAAAAGCTACACAAGGATTTGAACCAGGGAAACTTCGGTCAGCAGCCATTTGCTCCACCCATTGAGCCAACCTAATCTCCTACCATCACACACTGAGCAGATCTTTTGGCATACAACTAAGGCGCACAAAGTAATATCTCAATGATCTCCAGCTAATGTTAATAGATAAGTTAAAATCTAATAATAAGTTGCCTGAGGTCATCCACTTTTCATTGAAATATACCTTACCATTTGAAGAAAAGGTACAAACTTAGACGATATTAGAGGGGTATGTCACTTTATAAGGTCACTTAAAAACATGCAAGACTAACTGGGACACCCTAAATTTGAAACATAAATCCATAAATAAATAGTAAAATATTGAACCATAGACAGTCGATCCAGATTCCTAAGTAAGACAAATTACAGAAGAAATTTAGGGCCTGCAATTTGGCATTACTGCAGTAAATTTTTACATACATATCATTAAACAATTCTACTTTTAGGCACCTAAAAAGCAATTACACAAAGGCACAACAAAATTTTTCAAGGATGCACACAGAACATTGATTCGTTTCCAAACCGAATAATCATCATGATCCACATTCATCTTCCATCATGATGTAAATTTTAATGAACTTGAGGAAGGTAAGTATTTGGGACACAACGAAATAACTCAGCATAAAATACTTTCTCGTCGAAATGTAAAGTAAACTGAAATAGTATTTAATGTAAGTATTTAAGTAGTATAAATAATATTAATAACAGAGACAAAAACATACAGAAAAAATGCCTAGATCATTAATATATTTTGATTAAAATTGCCTGGTCATTTTCACCATCAGTAAAAAATATCCATTGCAGCAAAAAATGTATGCATTAACAATGAGAGGAGTCCTGATTGACATCAACCCTTATCCCCAATTTTCACACCCTTTAAGTGCAAATGAATAACTGGATAAAGAAAAGTAAGGCATACAAATATAAATAGAACCGTTATTAAGTAATCATACAATCAAGAGCAAAGTGATCGGAAAAAATTCCAGTCCAGGCAAACACTTGAGTTAGAGCATTTCAGAAGTGTTTACTGCAAGTTAAATTACCATGTTTGGAGAAGCAATTGTCTCTAATGAAGAAAATTGCCCATTGCTCCTTGAAAAAATTAACTAAGAAAAGAGATACAGATAAGATAATCTTAAAAAAGGTTTTTCTCACCACTACTGACTGGGTTCATTCCAACTTCCCACTTTCTACTTCCCTGAATTTCAGTCCTATTTTATTCTTTAATTTCCCTGAATTTATATACGTAGAAAAGCAGTTGTATGTAAGGATTTTACAGAAAACAGCAGCAAGGGGGATAGTGAAATAAACTTAAGCCATAGATATAAATTCAAGTAGTAGTTGCAATAATAAAAATATAGTCAAGTGGTACCAAGTACATATCACCAAGAGCAGCTCCCACTGGATTCAGACATACTACATAGGGAAGTCTACTACAACATAAGATTCCATCTTTTTCCAATGAATCAATTCACTAACATTTTCTTGAATACGATTTTGTTCTTCCCCAGTGGATGTTACTGGTAAAATCTCCTTGGGTTTTCTGCCGGATGAGTTGGTTGTAGGTCGACGTTTCAATGGCTGCCTCTGCCATCCTCCTCAAGTCATGACAATCCGGGAAATAATTTATTCTCGATTGTTATGATTGGCACCGACAGCCATTGAAACATCAACCTATAAGCAACTCACCCAGTGGAAAACCCGAAAATATTTCACCAACATCTTCTCAGGTTAGAAGGTGGCCCACTGTGGCCTACTTGATATTAAAAATGTACAACTATTTGTAATCACATTACCACAAGCCACCTCCCTTAAAAGTCGTCTGAAAAAATAAACAGACTTCCATCGAGAGGGACATTCCCCTCATCAAATAGTTAACCATCAGCATAGCTTGAATACCTGCTGGTATTCCCTAAAACGATGTCATTCAAGGATTTTACCCTGAGAGCCCTGAAATCGTCATTGGCAAACTAGCCAAGACAAAATTTTCACTCAAAATTTGAACTTCACTCACAGTTTAAGCAATGTCCTCCAGAGTAATGCAAGTAAGATCCAAACATCCAGTTATTAAATAATATAATTTCAATAATGCAACATTAGCCGACAAATACCAACCAGAAGAAGTTCCTAGAAACAGCTGGTCATAGGGCTATAACTAAGCTGTAAATGATTTGTAGGAAAAACTTGGTCACGGTTAAAAATCATCAGAAACCTATAAGGAGTAACTATTATGAATGGGAGAGCTACAATTACTTCATCCTCAGTTCTCATAAAATATTCGTTTGCAGTGAATAAGCACAAAATTCTCTCGAAAAGGAAGAAATTTTTTGGCAACATAGAAGCTGAAGGTCTCAAATTCGTTGAGACACGGCTCATTCACTTTAACGGTATTTTGTAGACCTTATACACATAATTCACATCACTTTAAATGCCAAAAAGAATACAGGTATAAAAAATAAAAATTATACGAGGGAAATCCGGTTAAATTGCAATTCACTACTAGATAATGACAGTTGTGAGGCACAGACTAGCTCCTGCTGTAGCAAAAATGATGCAGTCTAAAAAAATGCTCAAGAATAAAGCGTGGACGGAAGTCACTTGAGAATGTAAAAATTAATTTCACACGAATATAGCTTCAAATTAATTTTCATTGCCAATAAGCTGGGCTACCACTCAATGAAGCAGCAAAGGCAATAATTTATGACCTGGGTCAATGACAAGTGACAACTAAATTACGAGGGCTAAGTCCTGGGAGCATTCAAATTTCCCTTGGTCCGCAATAGCAAAGGAACGTTATATTATTTTCCATTGAACATGATATCGCTAAATTTTGCAACAAAATATGCAAAGCATCAGCATAAAAAATGTAACTAAACGCTGACTCGAGCACAATTGGATACGGTTCCCTCTTACGGATACGATGGTAGATTTCACTGCGGATTAAAAGGATTAATACACGAGAGGCCGCTAAACTATATTACATTTTGACATCAATCGAAATATTTATTGTGGTAACATAATATTAAACATAGCTTAATCCGATATAATTTTAGAAGACAAAAATGGATCATCTGAATTAAATCGATGGCGATTGTCATCAGATAAAGGGTACATACCTCTCAAAATGCTTGGTTTTCTGACCGGGGTATATTTCTTTGAATTTAAAGAAACGTTCCCATCCATATAATTGCAGCAGTTGATTGGCCCCCCTTACTTCGCCTGTTCTTGAAACAACGGCCAGATCATATCCCTTACTAGACAACTTCTGTAAAACTTTTGGAACTTCGGGGTAATGCTTCACTTTGGTTCCACGTTGATCTAACACATCGCCCCTCCTAAAAATTTCAAACATGCGTTTTAATTTTCAGACTTACAAATGCCCTTCAAAAATGACAGCATGGAGCCATTAGAGCCGAAATGTCATTTTCGGTTAATTCACCAATTTCAACTCATTAAAGCATATGGCTCCTGTATCTCATCATGCACATTAATAATATCAATACCATATCGCTATAATACTCACGGAGTTTTACGAAAAGGTGGATCGACATGTGTATCTACCCAAAAGGGCCATAACGTATAATCTATAGATAAAAGAGCAAAATACGATTACCATACATATATCGCATGAATTAATCACAATTCAAAGTATGAGTCAATCAAATTAATAATAATACCGAGATCGAAGGCAATCAACTTCGGTTTGGCCATATTTTTTATCAGATACGGCCCCTAAATTGCACCCAGCAGAAACCCTGGCCCGGATCTTCAGAAACTTCAGAAATGCGCATATAACAAAAGCATAACGCTAAGCGTACGAATTTGTTTACTTCAAACTCTTTGGCGGTATTTTTGATATGCCATAAATAGGTGTATGATATAATCTTTATCATACGATCAAGTTACTGTCTTTAATGAGTTAAGAAATTGGGTTAAAAGTATAACGCATAGATAAAATAAGAAATACAATTATGCTGGTAAAATAGGAAGTTGCGCGTGCCATTTGGTAAAGCAGCTCTTCTCTCTGGGTTCATATTTCACATATACATTCTAGGGCTCCCCCAGTAGCGGATGATGATACAAACTACTGCAACATAGTGCTTATGAGATGCTTTATACACTTAAAAAAAAGCTTAAAACGGAGGCATCACGAAGTGAAATTCAGGAGGTATGAACGATAGTAAGTGAAAGGAATGCACAAGCTTGTGCACTCCTTTCACTTACTAGAATTCTAGAATAGCAGAGAATGGGAGAGAAGAAATGTGTAGGGTAAAGGCTGTATAGGAAGGGGAGGGAGAGTATAGAAACAGGATTAGTTCAATTGAGAAAGAAATCAATTGTATATGTGATATGCAGAGGAATTAAAAATCCTTGTGTTCACAGAAGAAATGATAATGAAGGATTAGGGATGAGGTAAAACATAGGCACAGGGAAAAGCATAGAAGGTGAAGAGAAACAAATTGACTTGATGAGGAAATGAAGACACAAAGAGAGACTATATGGAAAGGGCAGCGTGAAGGAAATGAAAGTTTCAGTAGGAGGAAAGATAAGTGAACTGCATGCCAAGGTAAAAGGGATTCAGGCAGAAAAACAAAGACATCAATGAAAATAAATTAATCACAAGTAGTGGTAGAGGGGGTCCGAGCGAAATAAACCATTCTATGATGGGCGTACCCAGGATCAAAACTAAGGAGATGGGGGGGGGGGGGCTCTTTCATAAAAAGAGTGATGAAAGAAAGACAGCCGCTTCAAGATGACGACCACAATAAGAAAAAGCCATTAGCATATGCTAAACTCCCATTCATCGCTGGAGCCACAGATACAACTGCTAGAATCCTTCAAAAAGGCAACATAAAGGCTCGCTTCTGCACGGTGAAGAAAATTAAAAATTCTCTACCTTCACCAAAGGATAGCCATCCTCCTCTTCAACCTGTGGGAGTGTAGGAGGTTCCCTGCTGCTCAGGGACGCCGGCTTACAAAAAATATTGGGGGGGCCCAAACCAGGGATCTTGCCCCGGGAAATGTTATAAGTAGTGACTTTTAAGTTTTTTAAGCATTTTAGAAGAGTCATTTGATCAACATTAGAACCCTGATAACTCGAATCTCGATATCTGGACACTCAAGGGAAAATTGACAAGCCTGACACATTTTTTCCTCACACCCATAACAATTTTTTGAGGGGGCTCGGGCCTCCTCAGGCCCCATGGAGTCGGCGCCACTGCTGCTGCTGCGGTAGAAGCTACGTAGGACAGAGCAATCGATCAATCTCCCAAAGGCTTAAAGAGCACAAAAGAGTGATGCAACTTCGCAAATAGGAGACATCAGTAGTTGCTGAACATTATGCCTGCAGCCCTAGTAATGTTTAATCATATACGGGTATTGGCGAAGACAGAAGATTGCCATCCACTCCTTATACTCAAAGCCATAAAAATAGCAAAAAGGCCAAATAATTTCAATAGGGAAGATGGGTATAACCTCAGCCAGATATGGAAAGGGTTCCTGGCCCAATCTAATGCCTACCATGCAGCTATTGCCCTCCATGGGAAATTCAAATCAGGCCAACAATGGGAAAACAACTCCCATATAATATCAGGACGAGAATGTTTACCTCGCATTCTCTTGAAAACACTCCCAGGAGGAGGATTGAAACGTCGAGCAGAAAATGTTACCAATGCAACATTTCCCGAAAGGAGCTGACAAGATGTCTAAAACTAATATCATTTTTCATGAGGTTAAAGAAAATTTGTTGTTTCAATCCAGTCTTAATTTTCCTTAAAGACTTTTGCAATTTTTGCATCTAGGGGAGGAACAGCTACACCCCTGCATTCTATCTAGTATAAATTGGAAACCCAAGGGGGAGCTGAAGCCCCTCTCTGTATCAGCCCCTGGATTGTAACATACCTACCAAAAGGGTTTAAAGTGGGCCCTACGTTTAGAGCTAATTTGTATTCCAATTCAATAAAGCAGGTGAATATATTGGAAAATATAACTAAATAAAAAAATAGTATACAAAGTACAAAAGAATGTAGTTATGTATATTTTCCGATATATTTATCTAATTTTAAAAATGGAAATACAAATTAGCTCTAAACTTAGGGCCTATTTTAAGTGCTTCTGGTACATTACATTCCTATGGCAAATCCAGAGAGGGGGATAACCCCTCGCCCTTTTGGGAATCCAATTTACTCGAAATAAAATTATAATTTTGTTCGCACCCCCGAAATGAATATCTAATAGCATGGGCTTTACCTTCTGGATTGAAAATTATGATAAAGTTATAGACATATATTATATATTAAACAAGGTCAAGAAAAGGAAAGAAAAAAAATAATGTTATAAACATAGTGATCAGGAAGAGATAAAACTGCTTAATGAGTGAAGGAGGATGCAGAGGGGAAATAGGGGACAGGTAAAAATCAAAAAAGAAGGATGGAGGTACGGTAAGCAAGAATTGGGAGGGAGCCATAAAAAGGGTTTTGGAAGGGAGGAGAGGAGTTGGGTTGGGGATGTTAGTTTGGAGGGCAGAGGCGTCCATTTTCAGAGACACAGAGAACACAACACAAAATTGTCAAAACATTTTGGTGGACGGAGGATTTGGAGCAAGTTTTCTTTGAACCCCTTAACCCACTTTGGCTATGGACTCAGTTAAATAAAACTTGAGAATGAAACTCTTAATAGGAATGAGGATAGATCGATGTTATAGTGATATAAAATGTCCCACATTAACTTACGTTAAACCACTAGCTTGTGTATACCAGAGGAAAATAGGCTTCAATGCGGCTACTCAATCATATTATGCAGGAAATATTTTTATGACGGTCGACCGCTATTCTTATGACCATACATCATGTATTTGGCGGCTAGAAGTTTTGAGGGCTGTGCATATACTAATGGTACAAGTGAAAAATGTTAACCGAGGTGTCTCTGCCATTACATGATGGTGAAGTAGTACGTTTGTCAAGACAAAGACCAAAGACGATAGGTCGGAAGGGAGCGTTTGGCTCTCGCTTCGAGTCACTTTCAAGCTATCCCATAGCTAGCATTCAAGCTAGCAAGCCTCCAAACATCCCAACGATCCCAACCATTCCAAACATCTTTGAATGAATCCATGCAATTGATTATTGACTTCTGCGCCTACATCGGCCTCGTTTTAATCTATTTTTTAAAATGTCCGCAGCGCAGCGATGAGTGCAATACGATCCACTTTTTGCAATGTGGTAAAGTATTCCAAACTGCGAGGGATATCAATGAAAACTTTCAAATTTGATTTATCACGCCAATATTAATGTAAATTTAACTTAAAACCATGGAAGAAGATGTAAAAACCCTTATTAAAGCGTATTTACCCGTGAAAATCGGATCGCTTTGCCCATTAGTGATACGAGTGGCAACTTTTGTAAACTTATTATTATGCGCTATCGGAAAAGAGAAAAAATGTTTTTTCATATCCTCGTTTTTAGTATTCGTGGGTTGGAACTTCGATGCTATTCGATACAATTCCATAGTGTTCGATAGATCGATAGATTCGGTAGTTTTTGTTTGGTTTTCATATTTACATGGAAGACAGCTGTCAATTTCAGTGAAATGAATGTTTTCAGTGGTGTCGGCTGCCCTCATTACTTTTCGGATCAGCACGATTGCAGTGATGTGGATGTGGAATTCAAACTGTGAAGAAATTAATTACTTTCACCCAAGTTTAGTTATTTATTTTCGCCGTCATGAAGAAAGATGCAGAGATTTTTTTCAAACGCTGTCGTCTCTGTGGCCGGTGCTATGAAGGTGCAATTGATATATTTATGAGCGTCGGTAAGAATATACCGCACATAATTCAGAAATGCCTAGACATTAAGGTAAGACTTGAAACATCGGTGATGCATGCCGGAAATTGTGCCATATTCCTATAAAAACTGAACATAATAACATTGCTTTTCATCAATTGATGGACTTCGCAGGTGAGAGAAGATGACTCTTTGCCAAAGAAGCTATGCCAGTTTTGTGATAAGAAATTAATGCAGTGGGAAAAATTTAAATACTCTTGCGAAAGCGTACAAGTTAAGTTGATTG
Organism: Ischnura elegans; assembly: GCF_921293095.1. Classification (NCBI taxonomy): domain Eukaryota; kingdom Metazoa; phylum Arthropoda; class Insecta; order Odonata; family Coenagrionidae; genus Ischnura; species Ischnura elegans. The sequence goes on from NC_060247.1 coordinate 122,197,117, forward strand.
CCGAATCCCTACCCAAAAGGATAGAAGGGTCGAGAAAGACGAAGAGTAGCAATCTTGGGCTCAGCACTAAGAGAGTCCTTGAAGCATCTTTTGAAAACCATGCCAAAAGAAGAGCAAAATATGGCATTTGTGATAGTCAATCATCGACTTTGCCCAAACCATTACAGGCGTGTGAGGAGAATGTTTCAGGCGCACCCGAACGAAATGTCGATTTTAAAGCAAGTAGCAGTGGCGTTGATTATGATAAGTCGAAGAACAAAGGCTCAAACGAACACATATCTGTTCTAAATCCTTGTCAGACCACGGTAGTATCACCAGATGAATCATCATCTGGCAGTAAAATCAAAGAAGAGGGTAATTCTAGAGTTACGGATATTATCGACCAAGAGATAAAGGACCTTTATGATACAATATCAGTGAACCTCAATTCTAATGATAAATTAAATGGAGTGAGTTCTGACGAAATCAACAATAATGGTGTAATAGTAGATCTCGAGAAAAACATAAATTCTGTTTTGGCAGAAAATACACTACCGACTGAGCAGAAGGAAACGAAAATAGTAAACGATGGTGAAAGATCGAAAAAGATAAAAATTCCCCATAATCATTGCTGTCATATTTGTAGGGAGACGTTTCCATCACAGAGGAAACTGAGATCCCACCTCAAATCACATGCAAAGGAAGCACCGGTTTCCAAAAACCACTCAAGGTAATGGAAGTGAGCTGCATAACTGCTTATCATTGCTTAAATGAAAATATTAGGGAAATATTTTTTTATTATTTTGTTTAATCTTTCTAAAAACTCGCAGTTCTACGGAAATGTCAATCTTTCTTTAATAATATTTTGCAGTCTCAAGAGGAAACATCAGTGCCCACAGTGTCCTCAGAATTTGGCCAGTGAATTCAATCTTCGCCAGCATATGAAGACTCATTCCGAGACTTGCAATTACTGTTGCCATGTCTGCGGAAAATTGTTTAAAACACACTCATCTCTGTTGAATCATGCAAGAATCCATGTCTTGGATGAGTTGAAAGAGAGTGGGAGAGATTCAACGGTGTTAGGTAAGAATTTTTTTAGGATTATTGATTAAATTGTGGGAATGGGGTGTGCTTATTCCTAAAAGCACCTGTGCATGTGTTTTTTTTAGTTGGAAAACATAAGTTAATTTTTCACAAGCTAAGTGTTTCCATGCCTGAATCAACGGAATGTAATATTAATTTCTCTTATCAGTAAGATACAAAAAATTCGATAAAACAAATTTCCTTGTCGCAAGTGTCTAGGAACAGATCCTTTACTGTCGGCATTTAATGACATTCGCTGTCAATGACATTCCTGGTCCACCTTTGCTCCGCAAATGCAAGTTCATTCCACTTTTATGCTTGCACGGTGTTGATTTTCCATTTTCTGTTTTCTACGCCACATTCCTCCCATACAGAACAAGCATAAGCCCTATGCACATTCTAATAATAACTTCAACCAAAGATACATCATATACGTGATGAAAATGGGTGTATGCAGTAGCTGAGCATTAATCTGATGGTGAAGAAAGTTGGCTCACCTTTGCTATTTACCCAATATCTTTTGCATAACTTTCTCTCTTACTGTTTTACCCTTTGCTATCTAAAATATGCCATCCAGTTGTTTGATTTTTAAGTGATGCAGTGCTGTAGTTGGGAAAAAATTTAGGCAGTTACCTCCAAAATTTGCCAACGGCTGAACATGTATTATGCATCCAGCCACGATTGAAATGTCAAACTTCAACTCTTATATTAGTTCTAAGTTGTGCCACAGGATAACTCTGAAAAAGTAAATGATCATTTCTGATTTTTCTTTCTGAAATCCATAGGACAATTTACTGTAGGGCTATTTTCTACAGATTTAAAAAAAGTAGTTCAACCGGTACCCTTATAACAAGTTTGGATTTTAGGGAGTACGCCGTTGTACTGGCCCAACTACAGCACTGGTTGCATGCTACATTACAGGTTTGCATCTTTTTCGCTTTTGGTGTAATGGGTGATTTTTTATGAGTGTTTTTCATTTTTTTTAGCAAATGGACATTTGGTGAAACTCTACCAGTGTCAAGTGTGTGACAAGAAATTCAGGCAGAGTGGTCATTTAGCCATTCACATAAAAGGACATTCTGGTGAGTTCTTTCCTCAGTAATTTTCTTTATGCCTTTCAGCCAAGATTTTTCTTTTCATTTTTTCCCCTAAGCAGTTTTTTCCATTACTTGACTGGTACCTTTATTATGTCATATGATATTAAAATGTAATAGGTCATTATTATTTGTTTTCAATCAAGCCCGTAATACAGGCTGGAAATGTTTATTGATCATGCTGCATCAAGCAGTTGTGCTTGCTGTAGTACGTTTTTATGAAGGTTATAAATGATTTGACTTAACACGTTGCGTACCGGGGTATTTAAATTCCTAGGAACGCCGATTTGGAAATATGTGCCTATTAGGGCGTAATGCCTTTGGTTTAAACATGGTTAAAAAGCTAATGTTTAGAATATAACTCTACCCAATCAAACGTTATGATGAATCAAATCATTATGAATAATGAACAACAACTGAAAACGTACTAATAAATACGTATTGTACGCTTTGAAATGGTTTAGGTTGACGCGCCTAAATGACGAGAATCTTCGTCATCTGTCCGGAACGTTCGGGAAAAAAATGACGAGAATTCTCGCCATCCGTACGCAACGTGTTAAGTATTCTGTGTTTGAGCAGTATATTCAGATATTTTCTGTGTCATTTTTTGCTGAAGCAGAGTACACCTGAGGTGATTATTGCAAATGCAATATGTACTTTGCCAGTAAATCCAGTCTTAGATTTGCCTTGAAAAAAGATAATGAAAAATAAAAAAAACTTATCAATTCTTTACTCCTCATTATGTTAAGTAGATTCCATAAAAAGTTTTTCCTGGATATACGCAATTACTTATACCACTTATTAATACCACAAAGTAAACCAAGAGTCAGTGATTTTTTTTTTTAGATTCCATAAAGTCACACCTGAAACAACTAATGGCAAAAAGATACCTTGGTGGTGTAAATTTCGTATCCCACTTAAGCCAAATGATTTTTTCAGTGGATTTCATCCTTAGTGTACATATATACTACTACTACATATATACTACTGTAAATATGTTACTTTGATTGTGACTCATCCTGTTTCAATGAGCTCTGATGCTAAAGACTATTAGCATATGTTGTCGGAATCTCGTGCATAACCACAACAGAATATGTAATTGCTAAATTTGTGTAAAGTTTTAATCCAAAATTTTGTTTTATCTTAAAGGTGTGAGGCGATTTGCATGTGGTGAATGTAGTATGAGTTTTACTGAGAAGTATAATCTTCGAAGGCATATTTTTGGTGTCCATAAAAAAGCAAAAAGATATACTTGTGATCTTTGTGGGAAGCAGTTTTTCCAGAATCACAGCTACAGAGGTAAGTTTATAGTGACTTCTACACAAATTTTTCTCTTAATTTTTTTCACATACGTATTATATTTTTGGATGAAAAGGAAGAATTGATATCTTTTATTGTATACAAATTGTCAGTAACTTTTTTCAAAGGACAGTGAAAATAATGATCCAAGTTATAAGTTGACACTCAGAAGACTCAGAATATAACAAAAAATTTCCCTAGTGATAAAAGAATTAAGTTACATCAAGTTATTGCATATATACATACGATAAAATTAGGTTTGCTATGCAACAGTAACAATATGAGGCATTTGACAAAAAATATAAAAATAATTATTCCCAATGTAGTAGGTTAATGCTAACTAATGCAAATGTGTACTTAATATGTATGCAATTTGGATATCATTACTATGCCACTTTTCTCAAAACTTAATATTGCACATCGCCTCTACTCAAGGGTGTCTTGTCTATCCTCTATATTATTTCTACTGTATAGATACCTTTTTCTCAACTTATACGCAACCCAACTCTACAAATGAGGTACCAAAATGCACAGAATTTATCAGAGAACATGCGACGGCATATCTTATTTCCTAAATATTGCTATTGTTTCCTAAAATTGGTTTTTTAAAAATTAAAATAAAAAAAATAATCGATTAAAAAAATAATAATCGATTCCGGCAAGATTGTCCTCATCCCAAGAATACAGTTAACGCCGTCAGATCCCACCATGCCTTTAAATTTGACTCGCAGACATTTCCCATTAAGGTTTCTTATGCTATGACTATTAACAAGGCTCAGGGTCAGACTTTGCAAAGAGCTGGCTTATTCCTGCCTGACCCAGTATTCTCTCATGGCCAACTTTATGTAGCATTCTCTACGGTAGGATCTTTTCAAAATATTTTTGTAAATATTAAGGAAAACACTAAACAAGTATTAACAGAGGATAGTGTAATTACTTCCAATGTTGTGTTTAAAGAGGTCCTCTGACCTCAATTTGTACATGAACATTCCAATTAAATTTGTACATAAGACCCTGCCTTTTTTTTCTACATTTTAAAATTAGAAACGTGCCTATCCCTCTGTGGACCTGCATTGAAAAGAGCGGGGGAAGCCCGCTGGGAGTGGGCGCATCACGCTCGTTTCAAGCATACTTGGGAGACTAATCCTTATCTTGTGTACATACTGCCCTTTGATATTGTGGGGATACTATCCTAGATCTTGTAACGAAGGTACAAATGCTAAATTTTGTGCATAGAAATAGCGATTTCTTTGCGTTTTTAGTCTTTTTATGAATTTCCTGGTCATTAACGCTCTTAGTTTAATGTCTCCCTGTGGTACCAGAAGTAAATAAAGAGGACCATTAAAATATGAATCTACTGGAGACAGAACCATTATGAAATTAATGTTTAATAAAACCTCATGGAGTACATATTTTCAACATCATTTAAAATGCATTTTCTAGTATTTATTAAACTATTATTATCTGTGAAAATAAACATGATTGTTTCACTGTTAGTATTAAGGAATATTTTATTTATGAGCTAATATGCCAGTCCTCCTCTCCATTCACCTGAAATGCAGAAGGGAATCTATTGCCTTTGGCGCTAAGGAGGTTATAACTGCCTATTGGGATTTCATAGTTCTAACTTTGTGATTGCATGGCTTATTTTTTACTAACATTGATATTAATATAATACTTCTCCGTGGTTTACTCAATACATTCAAGGTTTCCTTGTCACAACTTTCCTATAAAAGCACGGTGTAATGCATGATATTCGCAGTTCAATATTCAGCCTCAATTTTGTTTTAACATTTGAGATACTGTTAAATCCTCTAAAAAAAAAATTTCAAATGTTTAAGATTTTGAAACTTTAGGAGCGAGAAAATTATGGAGGTGGATATCAGAGCAAAAGTCATTATATATATTTTAACCTGTGTTGTGACATTTGAAGTGATCTTTTATTAATACATGTGAAAAATTCCTTTGTGTACATTACTCTCAATTTGGTTCAATTGCTATTAACTTATCTGCCAACAACTCACGTCAACATTCTTGACCTGGGTAGTGGAGATAGCCCTTGTTAACATTACTGCCTCACTTTTCCTGACTTCTCTTTCACTAATGCCTTAAACTGACTTGCTTCTTCTTTTACTAACCTTGGTTTGGTCTTGGAAGATCATGTTTTACAGCATGAAGGGATTGGAAGTGTCTCTTGTGACCTTTGTGGAAAAACTTTTCCATCAAGCTATGCTCTGAATCGTCACCGCCGTCTGCACACCGGAGAAAAACCATTTTTGGTGAGGAATCCTAGGCTATCTGTACGCATGTGCATTTGGAAATTAGGCATGCTTGGTGCTATTTGCTTATTTTTTGTCTGGCCGTACTGAGAATTATGTCTGACCTTAAACCAATAAATATGTCTCATTATCCTTATTGGGGTAGTAACACCTTCAATGCTGTTTGTCAGTAGCCCCTCCCAGGGAAAGTTTTAATTTTATGCTGAAGAGTTTATGCATTTCTACTTTGGTTTACTGAAATCCTTTTAGCCGAGAACAACTAATGTTGGGATTTTTATGATTTAATATAAATGGCTGGCTATGTTCATTGTTAATTGTTGGATAACCCCCGTCTCAAAAGGCCCCATGTTAGCTATTTTCAGTGGAAATGGATATAAATAAAATTGCCGAGGAGACCACTACCCCAGGGGCACCTATCCTCGGACATTCCTTTTATTGATATTGTTACATGTCATAATGTCTGCCCATAACCAACGATAAATTTAGCTTCCAGCATATGTTTTTAAGTATTTAAATTTAGGGTGCATCGACGGCTTGGTCATTTCGCACGCATATGTTTTTTTTTTTTAGTGGGTTGATTCAATGATTGTAGTCCTCTGTAATGAGGAACTTGCATGGGTCGTAGATTGCTCTAAAAACTATTTTGAATAAGTCAAATGGATACATTAGCTCGCAAAAATACCTTCAGTTTCTCCATTCAACATCAAAAGAAATAAAAAAATTGCTTTTAAAATCGAGAAAAATTTCTCTGAGCCGACCACTGCGCGAAGACACCCGAGCGTTGCCGAGGCTAGGCGTGACGTCATAGGTGCCTAAACAACCGTAGGGAGTAGGGAAATACGCTGAGCGGATGGTGTAAAATTTGTTTTGAGGGAGTATTTAGCCGCTCATCGTCACTTTATTTTGTTCTGTTATTCTTGGGCAAGTTTTCCTATTGCTATTGTGCCTAGATTATTACTTGGGATATTAATAATGCGGCATCGGGATGATGAAGTACAAGCGTTTCACTTCGTGTGTTTTGGTTATCAGAAAAATGGATGAAAACGTTGCCACTCGTTCGAATAGTACACCTGAAATTCATCTACGTCTACATAATACCCCGCAAGCCGCCTAAAAGGCGTGTGGCATGGGGTGTTACGACACCAGCCTTTTTTTAGGACACCAAAAATTGATGCCACGACCCTCATGAAATTTGTTAAGACAAATTATTGCTATACGTCGGCGGCAAATCGAGTTGTAAAAGAAACTTGTAATACTGGAGGATAACGATCGTAAGCTGTGCTGTTGACATTAGAGTAAGCTGTGCTGTTGAATTTGGCAACACCGAATTAACGGAGAAGGTAGTCCTATCCGTCCTACGGTACGAATTCACAGCAAAACAGTCTGCACACAATCCACATGTGAGATCGCGAATCGGTTCCGCTGCCAACACACACGCAAGCTACAACCTATTTCAATATTAAAGGTAAATCCATAAACAATATACTAACATATACCATAAAAATATAGTGGGAAATAGGCAAATACTCTTATCAAAAACTGGATGTCACTATCACATTCTTATATTCATCACGTACAACTTACAATAACAGAACTCGTTATGATGAATACAACTATTTATTCACTGATTTAAACCCTTAAATTAGCCCACACAAGTGACACAGGTGACATTTCTCACTACTATTCGTTGAAATAATGGAATAACAAACTTTACACACAGTTTTTATTTCAATAGCGTGATCGTGAAATGTCATATCTACGGTGAACAACGGAGATTAGTACGGCACTGACAATTTTTACACTACTGTTAGACATTTATCGATAGCGTAATAGCACTTTTTACAATTCAATCACGATGGAACACTGATAACTCTTGGCCGATATTTTTCAACCTTGTCAAACTTTGTGCATTACAACCACTGGCACTGTGATTATTAGCAGTAGCTTAACGGGAGATGTCACGTTGAAAATAACACTATTTTGGCACAAAAATGTTCCTAGATGTCTCCAATCAGCGAGCAAAAGTTGCATTGACTGGAAATCACCCCATAATACAAGCACAGACAGTCCTAAACGACGAATTCTCCGGTACCTACGAATAAACGGATGAAGTTATTGTATATAAAAGCTAAGCGGACACTAGGAAACATCAAAATCGTTCTAATTACATACTTATTAATATTATAAATAATGCATAATACGAGGGCTTCCAAGCCTCTATCGTCGGATATTTATCTTTAAATATAAAATAATCAACACGTCTAACAAACGAAGCTCTCACAACTGCTGGCAACTATTACAAACAATCACAACAATAGCTTCGCGTGATGTTTAGGCACCTTTGACGTCATCGAGGCTTCATCGGCAGTGGCTTGGGGGGTGAGGGAGTTTTTCCCGCGCTTTAAAATTCGTTATATTTATCATTAAATATCTCGCGAAGGAAAACTCAGATTCACATGCGGTTTTCTTTGTTGTATTCAGAAAATAATTTTCTGTCCGCCTATGAAATAAAAAAAATTCATGCAAGTTCCCCATTGGCCTCGTGCTGTTTTTGGACTAAATAAATAAATAAGTATACTGGGACTACCCACCGTGATAACTTCACAGGTGTCACCTGCACAATTTAAGCATAAGAATGAATGAAATGCATAACTGAATTCATTAAATGTATAGATTGCCGATGCATGGTAATTTACAACAATGCATCAGTATAGGCAACCTGCATACCACCTGAGCTCCACACCTCCCCCCCGAAACAGATTTCTGGCGACATGCTTGCTCTGACATCATTTGACTTCATCATTTGACACCATTGGTGATGGGTTGATTCAATGATTTCACCAATTCTTCATTTCTCACTTCGATACAATTCTAATGCATTTGATTTCTAAAACATCACTTAATCTCTGCCCATTAAAACAGTAAAAGACTAAACATGTTCTCTATGAAAAAAATCACATCACAGAGTTGATACCTCTATTCAAATCATAGATTAGTGTACCAGAAAATGTTTATGATGTTACTTAAGTACATACATTAAACTCAACCAATTCAGAGGTTTAATTTTGCATACATGGTGTTCAAAAATAAATATGATCACTGGAGATCATAGTTGTGTTGAAGTTGAAAGTGTAACCCCAAATATTAGCCCATTTTTAACTTTAGAAGTATGTACCTAATTCTGATTTCCTGGTCTTGTATTAGGTGACTATAGGATTTATTTGCTGGCATAGTGTAAATATTTTCAGTGAAAAAATACCATTCACTATGTAGTATAAAGTGTAATAATTTTTTTGCTATACATATTTGCCAAGAATTTAGTAATTTTTCATGTGAAACTGCAGCTTTGGCACCTAAAATATGCTCATTTGGTGTAATCTATTCCTTATGATAGTATGTAAAATAGTTACAAACGTAGTACTTTTAAGTGTCATGTTTAAGTATATTTTTCTAATCATACAGTGTGACATCTGTGGAAAAGCATTCAGAGATTGTAGTAATCGCAAAAGACACAGAGATACACACTTCAAGGAAGCTGAGGTAGCTGTGGTGATAAGGAAGGAGCCTGATGAGGAGTCTTCGGGTCCACTTAATTCTGAAGCATTGTATGGGAAGTCAAAAATGGATACGCCGAGTTTGGAGGCATGTAGGAATGATGAGAAGTCTGGAATTTCTGTGATGGCTGCTTCTGATGACGAGGGGAAAGACCAAGAAGAGGGCAAAGTCAAGAAGGCCTATCACAGCTTGAAGACTTACTTTGAGTCGAGTGATGTTGTGTTATTGAAAGATGATGATGATGTAGAGCATGTTATCTCTCCATTGGACAGTATTCCATTGAGTGGTCATCATAACATCAATGTGTTGCAGCAGATCCATGTCGCTGGGAAATTTGATGATCCATCCAATAGCGGGCCACTCTTTGGTGGAGGTTTGTTCGGGGAAGAGCTCGACTTAAATCCAGAGAGTTTACTATTGATTGGTGATACGAGAATGAATAACGGATTAATGGAGGGTGGTGATAATGACGGAGAAGCGATGAAAGATCAGCTTGTATGGATTTCTTCTGCGAGTAACGTTCCAAGTGATGTTGCTCTTGGTGCCATTCACTGTGGAGACGTTGCGCTTAATGGTATTCAGTCTGGGGACTTGGCCCTCAATGGAATTCAGGGAGAAATTGGTTTGAATACAATGCAGACTGGTGATATAGCTAGTAACTTAGAAGTGGGCATGGGGCTATGTGGTGACTTTGATGTCAGTTCCGCAATGGAGCTGGATTCGGGAAAAGATGAATTACCGGGTGAATTTTCTTCTATCAGTGAGATGAAACCGGTGGAAAGTGGAGATAAAACCTCGGATGGAGTTGTTTGTCTCCAAGTGTGCATTCTAGTCTGAAGTAGTCAAAACTACACCGAGATTGCTGGTAACGATGGTTTTAATAAGCTTCATTTGACATTTTCCAAGTTCAGTATTAAAAATTACCAAGTGGTTCCTAGTTTTGTTGCTATCACTCATTTACTGTGGTGAGCAATACATTTTTTTAGGTCCACTTGTATATGGACAATTATTTATTTATTAATGTTTTTTATTTATGTCTCAAAGATGATGATTTTTAATATAATAAGTTATTGAAGATCTTGATACAATTAATCAAGAAATGCATATGTCTGTGCAATTTACGCAGACTTATGAAAAGGAATAAGATTTGATTTTTTTATGAGGTCTAAGTAGACACAGTTTTACATGAGTGATCTTACTTTTCTGAATCATATGAAAGAGCTCTTAGCCAAATCTCTGACTGAATTCAAAGCATTAAAAGAGTGTAAGTGAAATAAAATATATTTTCATTAATTGCCATGATTGCAATGTTAATTACTTTCAGTATATTTCTGTGTTTTTTTTATATTCTACATTTGCGTTGGCCCACTAGTCATTTTTATGTTTCAAGAATAAGGTCAACTGAAATCCTCATAGCACGAATATCTGATTTTTATGTATGAGTTCTTTTTACCAATTTTTCCATGGCCAATATTTTTTTATTATTTACAGTGTTTCTCAGAAAATTTTAACAACTTTCAGAGCTTATGAAAGAATATTGAATAATTTATTGATGCTGAAATAAAAAAATTGAAACAAACTCTTGTACTCATTAGAAATTTGCATTGAACTGAGTATATATGTATCATTAAGTTGAAATGTGTTAAGCTAATTGATCAGGGTTCCCACTCTAACTACATTATAAAATTCACGGTTTTTTCCAGGTTTTCACGGTCTAAATGTCATAAAATTCACGGTTTGCAGATAAGGCATTTTAGGCAGAAATATTGCCAGGCCACGTAACAATCATCGGCCGCACGTTAACTAAAAATGTAACAAACGCAACAGATGCCTTGAATGCAAACGCAGCAATGACAGTGCTGTCTCTCATGACGTCACCTATCGTTAGCAAAATTCATGTCCGGCTAAAGGGTGTGAGTGGGAAAATGGAGAGAGCAGGGTGGCAGGGAAGTGAAGAAGTGCCTGATATTTTGCCAGGGTTAACGTCTTCCAATCGCAGGCTTAAGGTCAATTTGCTGTCATGGCACACGGACCAGTTAATAGTTGCGCTTTCGAATACACGTGAGCAGGTAAATGCGTGGATAGTATCGTATCTGCACGTGAATCGGCCTTGAAACATGATCGAAATATCCTTTTTTTTTCTTTAAATCCGTCTATCGCAGTTCTACAATCAAGTTTGAGAGATTTCTAAGGTTTTATGACGAAATTCACGGCTATTTCCAGGTTTATTCACGGTAGACGAAATTCACGGCTTATTCACGGTTTTAAGGTTTTCACAGTTGAGGGGGAACCCTGTTGATTCATCCATAAAATGGATGAATCAATGGTGTCGGTAATTTTATTTTCAATGGAGATACTTAACATATCATGTCCTACATTACTGTGCCAAATCTTATCACTCCAACTTTTGATATTATTTTACCCATTTCTCTGTTTTATAGCCTATGGTCCCTTTCTCCCCCTTCTGCAAGTTACGATATAGTGTGTCACTTCCCTAGCTCTTATCTCTCATTCAGTCCAAATTAAAAACTGTCGTCCTCCAACCCCTTCCTAGTTCTCAAATAATTTTTCTGTGGGGTATGTCGAAGATTTTATCCCTGCTCATTAGGCCGGCCCTTATTTTTCAGAATTGAGAAAAGTTATGTTTTCCTAGTCTCAAAATGATCCAAATGAGGCTTATATTCACGTGTTAAAATTTGGTTACTTTAAAATAACGGGAACCCGTGCCCCAAGGGCCCTAAGTACTGAGGACCCTCAATTGAGTTTTTTGGGGCCGAAAAAGTGCTATCCCTATGTAAAACGTAAAAGTAGAGCCCTTTAGGGCCGAATTTTAGTTTGTTTTGACCTATCTCTAATAGTTTACGAGATATTGTGCGTCGTAATGTAATCCACCCTCTAGGGCACTACCCCGCACCGCGGCGCCGCTGAGTTACGGCCCGCACCACGTACTAGAGACTTCCCCTCCACCCCCTCCCCTCCGTCAGCAAAGTCTTTGCTCCTATTGGCAAGATTTAGCCTCTGAAGAAATGTGCTTCCGTTAGAAATAATTTAATTGCCATGACAGTATTTCCAATCCAAGTGATCAATTTATTAACACTCTGTCCATGATTTTTGGTACATATTAACCAAAATAAAATACATTTTCCTTGTATTTCTAATCTTTCACTGACACCCCATATTTGACAATTAAATTGTCCTTGGGAGGTTGGGGTCGTGTTACGATGAAAATTCACACTAAGTAATTCACTCTTTCTCCTACGTAACTGACTTAAAATCTTGAATTACTTTCACCCATTTCCCTGCACGATCATTTACCACTTGAAGGCCCCGAATATATTGCAAATCGTTCTTGTAATCATTATGTTCATCCCATTCTCGTGTGGGCACATCAAAGAATGCCATGCATATTTCCAATGTATTAAATAGCTTTCTAGAATTAGTAGTGACAAAATTTGATATAGATACCTTAGTCAGGTCTTTGTGTTTATAGAATGCGTTCTTCGGTGGATCATATTTTCCCTCATATGTCCTCGTACAGCATATCACGTTTTCCTTTTCAATACTAGAAAAGGATCCGTCAATGAAAGACAGGCCTACCAACTCCTCACTCAGGTAACACTAGTGGTTTGAAAACCTCTTTTGTACTGCTTTCGCTAAGTCCAGGTTTACACTTTCGTAACAAATCTTTTTAGGAACTGCAGGTCACTTTTGCAGCAGATGTAGCACAAGGAGCGGAGAACATCATCTATTTCTTTCTTCTTGAACAAATTGAAATATATCCCTCCAATAACTGCATTCCGTGCTGCTCTTTGATTGCGTAAGAATTTTATTTCTTCAGCCCAAGCTCATTTTTCCGAGAGATCAACTGCACATTCCTCCTCGTGTGTCAAAAATTCAATGGCACCGCTCCTTGCAATGTCAAACAAATCATCAAGTTTTGTCATGAAGGATTCACTTCTCTTCATCTCTACGGTAATTCCCTTTCTCTTCTAATGTCGTCGCAATTTTATTCATTCCTTGTGTACTTTTTCCAACTTTTCAATCGCCTCATTCACTGTAATATCAGGAATTCTCGTTTTTTTCCGTGGGTAAACGAATTTCTGATGTTTTTTCGCGCACCAAGTAAAATACATTTCGAGCCCATTAGGTGATAGAGAAAACACTTAGTACTTCTCTCACTGTAGGTAGCTTTGAGCCAAGTACTTCTCCACTTTCTTATTCTACCAGTTCAATGTCTGAATTTAGTCTTGAATTCATGCCTTTCGTTGTTGGCCTATTCTTAAAACGAACGTCAGGTGTATTCATGGTAAACTATTTATTTCACTACTTTTCTCCTTAAATCCTAAAGAATTAGCACTCCCTTTCCTTTGCACACTGTACACAAGAACTAACTATCTCTCCACATTGATCTACATCAGTGAACTGACTGCGTCGTTTCTTTTTCCTTAAATATTTCTATCTACCGTTGGAGCCCTGGAAGCCCTGCTCATTTCTTTAATGCCTTGATAATTCACGAACGCAATTGTATGACATACTTATAATATTTTGTACATAAAGAGCACTTTGGAACAAAGCATGCTGGAATGGTGCGCGGTCGTATGGTGGCAAAAAATTAAGATTTAAGGGGTCGGTACCTAGTACACAAGGCGGCGTTGAAGGGTTAAAATTGACATTGCGGGATTTAACAACATTAATCATGACAAAAGAGAAACAGTCTGATCAAATCCGTACCACTGGCATGTAAATCTTGCCATCAGGAGCAGTCTTTGCCGAGGGAGGGGAGGGGGTGGAGGGGAAGTCTCTAGTACGTGGTGCGGGCCGTAACTCAGCGGCGCCGCGGTGCGGGGTAGTGCCCTAGAGGGTGGATTACATTACGACGCACAATATCTCGTAAACTATTAGAGATAGGTCAAAACAAACTAAAATTCGGCCCTAAAGGGCTCTACTTTTACGTTTTACATAGGGATAGCACTTTTTCGGCCCCAAAAAACTCAATTGAGGGTCCTCAGTACTTAGGGCCCTTGGGGCACGGGTTCCCGTTATTTTAAAGTAACCAAATTTTAACACGTGAATATAAGCCTCATTTGGATCATTTTGAGACTAGGAAAACATAACTTTTCTCAATTCTGAAAAATAAGGGCCGGCCTACTGCTCATCTCATTGTCAGTATTGAAAATGATTCGTAAGGCATCTCAAGTTCATGGTGCAACATTGATAGCCAATAGGAATGATGATGAGATTTTGGCCTCCGTCCCAAAATCTTACATCTTGGAGCGGAAGCTATAGGTGCATTCTTACTCCAAAGCAGAATAGGTATTGAGCAGCATTATTGAAATTGAGGACTGCATAAAGATATTGTACTATGAATACAAAGACATTGTCCTAAATGCCTATGTTGTCTTTTGATCAGGAAAGCAACTTTAGCAACTATGTATTCAGTTCATGTAGAATCATTTATGGTGAATTTAAGGCAATTTGTTACTGCTTAAAAAAACTTTGTCTCCTATGAATGGCTTTTTCTGATGATACATATTGTGTATTTAAGGTCCTGAAATTGAATATTCTTTTAACCTCTCTTCAGTGTGAAGTTAGCTTGTACGTTGTTTCATTTATCAGGGTTGAAATAATGTCATCAAACATGCATATGGAAAAATCATCGGAATTCGTGCTTTCCTAGGTCATCTGCTTCCAGAAGTTTGCTCAGGTCGTCCACTGGGACAGGGAATCCATTTGAGCCCACATGGATGCCTTTATCCTGAGCAAGACCCGAGAAAACTTCTTGAAGAAAAATCATCCACATCATCATCATATAATGAGTGGAAAAACTATGGTATTTTTATGCGATGCAAACTTTCAATGATTTCAATTACATACTTTAAGCTTAATTATGAATGCACCATGCGGTACTGATGATTTTTGAAGACCCACTCCCTTAAGTTGCTGTACGTCAATTGCAGGTATTGATACTATGATGGACATGTCTAAATACTGCATTACAATCTGCAGATAAAATTATTTAAATACTTTATATACATACATACAACCCCACAAGCAGTCTCAAAGGTGTAAGGTGTGGGTGGCAGGGGGTGTTACGACACTAGCCATCAACGGATGAAAAGGAAGTTGTCTGACGAAGTTCTGCCTGGCATTCATTGAAGTCCTTTATTGATCAGGGAAAAAGAAATTCCCATACCTATCAATTCAGCAAAATATCTGTCCTGATTTATCCTTCCTGCCGGACCTGGAAATATCATGGGGTTCTATTATGATGTTCCATGTGTCGCTTTCATCTATTCTCAATTGCTCAAGCAATGTAAACCTAGTGCACAGCTTCCAAGTCTCAAGTGGCTCCCGGCCTATTTTATTTAACATCTGAGTAATGCTTTCTGTATGCTCGTAGCAGTTTTTGATGTATCAAGCAGCTTTCCATTGCATTTTCTTAAGTTCATGGTTTAAGTATTTCTGCAACGGATCCATATGCTCCCCACACATTCTAGGTGTGGCTAGACTAGTGAGAAATAGCAACTTTCTTTTGCATTTTCATCCGTATGTCTTCCCCCAACACACTTGACAACTCCTAGGTTCTTCAGGGATCTGCCACAAATATTTCTTGTACGTGTTTCCCATGATGAGTGAGTACATCGAAACATACTTCAGGAATGTGTTACTTCAATATGTATTGTGTTCCTCCAAAAAATCAGATGGAATGTCTATCCAGCCTAATTAAAGGTGATCAATATTAACTGATTTTGCAATTTTTGTGCCGCTTGTCAAATCTGTTTTTTAGAGAACTAGCCATTATGACACACAAATAGATTTTCTAGTGGTAGCTAATACCTGGATGAATAAGAAGCAAACTTTACTTGAATTCAAAGCTATAGAGTTGAATCTCAATGTTCACATATCCTTGAGGTATCGGAAGCAATATCCGTTAACTACCATCAGTCATGTCATCGCTGGAGGTAAGACAGAACTACTCCTTGTAATGACTGCAGACAAAAATATGAACAGTGAGAGGTTACCTTATTCATGTTCTAATTGATGGGAGAAAAACCTCTTCTCAAAATGTAAGACATTACACTGAGAACCCCTAGAGGAAACTATTTATGTAGCTCTCATACTGAAGAAGACCCCATGTGAAAAACTATAATTGCTGTAGAGAAATATTACCAAACTTTGTTCAATCACAGAAATTTGGGAGAGAGTTTAAAGGAAGCCTGTGAGCACAAACAGATACAAGGGCGTACCCAGGATCATAACTAGGGGCGGGCATAAGTCATGGTCTCAGGGGGAGGGCAAGCCATGGTCTAGAGGGGGAAGCAAACCAAGTTGTGACATTAGTTTATGAGATTATTTCCTTGAAAAAATTAGTTTTATATTAGTTACATATCTTATACTAATACATATCATTTTTCGTGGGTTTAAAGAAAATTTTTTGAATGCTTTCTTTTCAATTTAGCACTGATTTTGCTTAAAGACTTTTCCGATTTTTGCTTCTGGGAGGAGGAGGGGGGTTGGGCAGCTGCCCCTCGCTGGGTACGCCCATGAACAGATATTCGATTGCCACTCTGGGTATATCTACGATGTTTTAAAAACTATATTACAACATTCCCTCCATTTGATTGACTCAGATCATCTACAGGATGAATTGACCTCACCTAAAGAATATTTTCTTGAAGAATAGTAACAGGAAACTTGTATCAGAATGGTATTTTCAAGAGCAACTGAGAAAATTCATCTACATGTCCAATTATAATTTAAAACGAGACCAGGGCTTGATGGCCAGTGAAACATGGAGACCCTTAACTTACACATGTGAACCCCTACAGAATGGTCTCTAAACCACATCAATTGGATGACTGTTAGATTCTGACAAAGCCTCCACCTGGAGATGGGAAATAGTACGTAAAAGTGATAAAAAAATACCCTGAAAGAAATTTTTTTTGCAACTATTGGACATAGCAAAAGTCAAGGAAAAATAATTACAACAGTCATAAAATTACATTATATATTTTGATAAAAGTAACAAGTCTCACTTATTTTACAATAGGAACAGATTATTTACAAAAGACTAGTAACTTGCACAACAATTTGGGGTAACAATATATGCAGTGTTGATAAAGCACTATTATGTATGCACTTCATTTAAGAGGAGGGTTCTTTACAATTTTTATATTTAAGTTTATTCAAATGAAGCACCATAATTAACTCATTTACAAAAAATACTCGATTACCTTGAACAAGAGACATTTTAAACCAATGTCCATGTAGAAGGGATCTTGTGGGCTAAATGTATTTACAACATTCCCAGTTAAAATTTTTTGACACATCAGGTGCACTATGAATGCTGCAAATGCAGCATTTTGCAAAATTACACCTTTGAAAATATGAACCTCCAAATACATTTCTGCTACGATTATGAAGTTGGCGCAACTGCAGGGAGCTGGGAATGAGTTGATACTTTATTCTCATGGCTGATAGTTACCATTGAAGATGAAAGAAGAACAGAAGCCTGCTCAGGAGTAGGGCAGCCAACTAAAAGTTTTTCCTCAGCTGTGTAACTGGCATTTAAAATTTGCTGTAGCTGCGCAAAACTTCCAACCACATTATTCTGTGAAATCAGGAGTTGAAAGAGTTAAATTTAATTCATTTCTGTAACCTTAAAACATGCAGCTTAATTAAAAATTTTGAAATAGAGAAAGATATAAGTATCATTCACTACAAAAATCACAAAATTATGTAAAAGTGAAGAACAATAATGAATTTGTTCACCTGAACACATTCCTGCAACAACACTCACCTCAACAAATATTGCAAAACTCAAATAAATGGATGATTGTTTTTCGGGTTAATGTCGCGTCGACTCAATTTTGCTGGACGACAGTTTCGGGTGTGTTCTAGCTCCTGTCTTTGGGTACAAATTATCTGCAGAGCTTCAATTCTTTATAACCTTATTTCCATTTTATTTTATATATTCTGTTTATTTCTATTTTTTTCATTCTGCTGGAAACTGGTGCATCAAAAATGAACGAGGCAGCATTAACCCGAAAAACAATCATCAATTAACCTCCGTGACACTCAAGTAAATGATTAGTTATAATTTCAATCATGAATATTAGGACATTATATCCTTCAAGAGAGTTATTGATTTTATAATTTCCAAAATACACTAAAATTGCTCAACACGTGCAAAATAAACTGTGCTGCAAGGCTAGACTTGGTACACATAAGCCTGAAAAAGTGCAGTGCAGAGGATTTTATAGCATGGACTGGGAAGAGCAGCCCATCAACCTACCTATCACTGCCCTGCCTACCAGAAAGCATATACTACTGATACTCTTTACCGATTCCTTTAGCATTTTACTGTATATGCCAAAGGGTAGTAACACTTCCAAGCATTTAAACCTTTCAACCCCAAATACTGACTAAGTCCTTGCCTCCATGAAAGCCTCAACAAGAATAGAATTAGGTAATGTTTATCATAACAGATAAAACTTAGATGAAATAACTAGTCAAAATAAGAACCAGGGAGATTCTGAACTTCCTCCAGAAGAGAAAATACTCAAGGTCTCCCAACGTACTTGAAGAAATACACTTTAATTCATTCAGGCTCTCAAGTATTGGTCAGAATAATGAAAACAACTCTTCTCAGCCAACATTTCAGAACATGACACATTCCATTATCAGGGCTTAGAATTTATGAAAGGGTAATTAATCTATCTGTTCCAAATTAAAAACAAAGATTCTATCATCATTAATGTAAGAATAAACAAACATAAAACTTGCATAACATCTGACCTTTAGGACAATGGTGATCATCGTGGATGGATGGAATATATGTACTACATTCCAAAATCTTGGCTTAGAAGAGTCGAGGAAAAATATTTACAGTTCCCATCAATTAGAACATGAATAAGGTAATCATTATGACAACCTTCAGAGGGCGTAACTAGGAATATGCTTTGGGGGGAGTGAGGGGAGTTTCCTGGTGTCTACCCTGCTACTAAACGGGGAGTTCAGGAAAAATTTTGAAAAATAACATGTCTGAAAATGAATTTTACATCATTTTGGCACTTAAAATTCAAATTTAAGCAGATGCAGTTATTATATATCAAATCCAGACAAGTTTTTAAATATTTTTTTTGATTTCTCTGAGGCTTTGGGGGGAGGGATACATGCCCTCATCCTTCCCCATAGTTACGCCACTGCTGACCATTACTCAAGTTCCTGCATGAATTATTTAGTAAGAGATACAAAAAAAGAAGATTGTAAATAATTTTTTTAACAGGATGAGTTGATTCAACGGGGTTTATTATTTCAAGAATTTTTTCCTCTCACTTTCAAAAAGAATCGCAGTATGTAAACATTTCATTAAGGCAGAACTGTAAGAAATTACTAATTCCTATACTGTTTCACTTCAATGCAAAAGATGTTGTACAGAGAAATGAAAGTATTTTCAGGACAAGTCACCAAATATGTATGTAGTTCATCACTTCCAGCCAACCAGTGTCGACATATTGACTGTGATATAACTGAGGAAATATATTCCTCATTAATTGAAGACATTTGATTGTCTTGAAATTTGCCTAGAGACACTTGAGATATGAAAAGCCAAGGAAAATTATAAAATAAATAATCCTACTCCTTTATTTATCTCGCGAACAAACTATTTAAAGTATAAATAACCTACATAAAACCCAACCATAAAAATACTCCAAATGTACCATAAAAATAATATTTTGTGCTATGCACTTGGTAAGTAATAAATAAGTTGGTAAAATTTTAAAAGTAAAAGTGATGCTTGATTCAAGTCATGCTGGTCTTAAGTAAATGCTTGAGCTTACCTTAATTGGTCGGAAGAGTATAAATTCAGTTTCTCTGTTGGCAAGGTACAGTCTTAAGCTTCTTAACACAAATGGCAGTCTCAATTTTATTGACCTCTGAGTCAGTCTAACTGCTTCTGCTGCTTCTTTTGGTGTGAAAGGCCTCTTTTCAGGCAATGATTCATTTGCGGCTGGGACTCCTGAACTTGGTATTAGCTGGTTTCCAGCCTGGAAATGGTAAGAGATGCACAAAGCATGATTTTAAAACCTAACTTAACATATTTCAAAATGACTTACAAGGGAAGGTATCCAAGATTCACCAAAGATTACATTTAAAATTTGCAGCGAGAAACAATTGAATTTTAAGACACACATGTTCTTACTTAAGCTACAAGTGAGCCTTAGTTTTCGCGATAATTTCATTAGAATGTACAGAAACCACCTGGGACAAAACAACCCACAGTACAACAATAGAACTTCTTCGTAGCTTTTCCTTGACCCTAGTGACAGAGTAAAATAATCTTTGAATAAACATTGTCACCTTAATAATGGCTCTCGTTGGCATTGATTCTTTCCTCTAGTGAAGATAAATATGTACATGCAAAGATAAATGGGCTCATAATATTTCATCCTATTGGTAATTCTCGTAAAAGACAAATGATGCTGAATAGTATGAGAATTCTTAGAAATGACCACTGCCTTTATGATAGATCAACATGCTATATGTACTCAATCAAATTTTTCTTTAAGTGACATTTCATCATAAGTGATATTGTTGATTGCTACTCATTCCAATATTAATAATCCTGTATGCCGCCGTTCCAACCTGGTGCATCCCATGTATTTTTTTAAAATGAAGGTATATAATTAGTGATGACCTTGGGTACTTTCCCTTGATGGCTTTCGATGTTCCAAAGAAGACATTCTGCATAACTCCCCTTCCACCCTTAAATCCATTTGACCTTCCCCTCACCAACTTCCACTGTATCCACAGGACTGTGGATACCATGAAGGAGTCCAGGGCCTCACCAATTGACCTAAGGCATCTCCCACAAGGATAGAACCCTTTCTTCCCTGGCCCCATTCCCTTTCTGCACCACCAATCCTAACACATCCTAAAAACAATAAACTGCTACTTCAAAGTCACCTCTCTCCCCTCCTCACAGAGTTACCTTATCATCATCTGGTGTTCTGCCTGTCGGCAGGTCCCTCGCCAACGCCATCTCCACTCCCTCCAGTCTCCCGCAATCTCTTTGAAGTCTCTGTACTTTCCCATCTTCAAACTGTCAATCAACTTCAGCCTTCCCCTTCTTCTGATCCCTTCCACTGTTCCCTCCAAATAATCTACTTTCAGAATGCCATTACCTCTCATCACATGTCCCAGCCAGTTGCTCTTCCTTTTATTTATTTTATCCATCAATGTTCTTTCCTCATCTATCCTATTCAACATTTGCTCATTCTTTACTCACTCTCTCCACCGTATTCCCTCCATCTTCCTCCAAACCCACATCTCGAACGCCCCAATCCTGTCCCTGTCTCTCTTCCCCATCCTCACAGTCTCAGATCCATACATAAACACACTCCACACATAACACTTCACCAATCTCTTCCTCAATTTTAAGTCAAGTCCCTAGTTCCACAAACCTCTTTTCTTCTGAAAAACATCTTTCGCCATTCCTATCCTTCTTTTTATTTCTCCTATACTTTTCCAGTCCTCTGTCATCAAAGTTCCCAAGTAGCTGTAGGTCCTCACATTCACTATTTTACCTTCTTTGTCTTCACTCTCATGCCATCTAGATTGCTTACTTTCATCACCTTAGTCTTTTAAGCATTTATTTTCATTCCATATGATTCGATTCCTTCCTCCAACCCTGTTATAAATATCAGCAGTGACTCTATGTCCTCAGCTAAAACCACCATATCATCAGCCAATAAAATGCATCTTATGATTACCCCACCAATACTTATTCCTTCTTCTCTTTTATCTAATGTTCTCACAGTTACCTTATATAGACAAAGAATAAGAGCTAAGGATACACTTGAAAATGATGCGAAAACAACAGAATCTATTAGGGGTGTGTTAAATTAGAAGGAATTTAATTTATAATGGGTACCAATTACAAATTTAATGTAAAACTAGTCAGGAGTTGCAATTACTTTTTCCAAAGTATTTTGAATATGTATGTGCCATATAGGTAATGCACAAGAATATATTTATGCTTATTGTCTGCAGTACAACAATAACTGACACTTTATTTAGCACTAAAGAATGAGGAATCTATTTCTTTCTATAATAATTCCCTGAGGAAGCAATAACCATTTATGTCAACATAGCAGTGTTTTTGGCCTACGCTCATTGCTACCTAGGTAGAGCGAAAGTAAAGATGGGTTTCAAATAAATGGATTTCAAGTAGGTAATACTTACATTTTGGAAAAAATACTGAGTACAAGTAAAACCCAGAGGGAGAGAGCCTTCTACCAAGAGGAGCATCTACTCACAGTGGGAAACTTACGCATAGAAGTAAGATAACAATTTATCTGAACTTAAATTTGGAGTATGCTCCTCCACGGAAGTGAAGGATGGACAATCACAGCAGCAGAGAATAACAGGAGGAGGCTTTTGAAATGTGGTTTTACAGTAGAATGCTTAGGATCTGATCAATAGGGTGGTTTCCTAATATTTTTTATTGCCTAAATCGAAAGATTGTTATTCCTGGAGTACATATTTAACGTTTTTAGATTTTTAAATGACGATATCAATTTTTAGCGATTAACCCTTATCCGGGCACCTCAAATCTCTAACGTAACCGGGCAGGCAGGGTCCATCGGACCCTACATGTTGATTTTGCCCTTTTGCTCAAGTGGGATACTCTGCCAGCAGAAAAAAATTAGATATTGTCAAATAATGGTAAATAATACAATTACATGCATTTTAAATGAATTTTAATGGTCATGGATGAAAAATTTACATGACAATTACATTTGAAATCTGACAAAAATTTGAAACCTGAAATTATTATGATTTATTCTTCATAAAAATGAACTCTAGTGCACAAATTGAAATTCAGAATCTATTTACATGATAGGTAAAATGTATTGATATTTTCTTGTCATATGAGTCAAATAAAAACAACATAACTAAGCTACTTATTATTAGGGAAAAAATCGTCATTAAGGCCAGTGTAGGCTACCCATCAACACTTTTTGCACTTTTTACATAAATGTTTAACGGCACTATGCTCATAGCACACTGATTGCTCACAATTGTTACATATCTGTTTTTGCTTTCGATGTTTTGCATATGGACACAAATAACATCTCTTTTTTGTTACATTGGAACTTGATGAATATGTTAGCTGAGAAATTTCTCCATCAAAAATCTCCTTAGCCATTAGTATGTTTCTAGACAAACCCAAGTTGGATCATCTTTCAATGTGGACCTAAACTAGGCTCTCCGATACACTTTGAATAAATAATCTTCTTGAATAGTGTTTATCAGCATTCCAATTTGGATGAGTATTCATCCACACCACATACGCAGCTACTCCACTCACATCCAAGCCATTCATGAAGAACGCAAAAGGCCAACGATTTGTGCGCCTTTTACACATGTAGGCATGTACTAACTGGTCAAGGGAATCGACTCCTCCTTTGGTGGAGTTGTAGTGATTGATTATTTCAGGTTTAGTGTTCACATCCTCCATAACTGTATTACTATGGTGCATGGTCGATAAAAGAACTACCGACCTTCTCATCTTGGGTACATATGAAACTAAAGTACTATTTGCGGTGAAACCAAACAAAGAAGAACCAACTTCACGACTCTTATTGGCTTGAAAAGTGACTGGAATAAATCGTTTATTTTTTCTTACAGTTCCAACAAGAGTGAGGCCATTACTGAGAAGGTTCCGTGCAAGCTCCATATCAGTGAAGTAATTGTCACACGTTACATTTCTGTTCGTCTTTTGGTATGGCTCAGTTAGCTGCTGTACAACTCTTCGACCCAAACCAGGCAATGCTCTTTCCCCTCCCTCTTTTCCCAGATAAGGTAAAGAGTTTAGAGGGTAAAACGTTTCTGAATCACAGGCCCACCAAACTTTCATGCCATACTTATCCGGCTTTGAAGGCATGTATTGTTTGAATGGACATTTACCTCGGTAAGGAATGAGCTGTTCATCTACAGTGATATTTGATCCTGGCAGGTAATGTTTTTTAAAATTTGTATTTAGCCTTTCCCAGACTTCTCGTATTGGAGCGAATTTATCTTTCTGGCGCCGTACTGATCTCGTTGCTTTATCATCAAAGCGGATAAATGCTAACAAGCATTTGAATCTTTTCAGTCCCATGGTAGCCCTAAATATAGGTGGTCCATACAACTGACTCCAGAGAACATCGTAGCTCGTATGGTTTGATCGCAGGTGACCTGCGGTAAGAAGCAAGCCAAAAAATGCTAATTTCAATACAGTCACAAGGTTTCCACGCAATTTTTAACTTTTTTGATGAATTTACCCGTTCAGCTTCCATATTTGTGAACTTGACAATATCTTCCACCAATGAGTCATCAACAAAGAGTGAAAAAGAGTGAATCGGACTCACTAAAATTTTCCCTGGCGGTAAAACTATTTTGTGTGTTTGGCCCTTTATTATGTTGTGAGCTCTAGCTCGCCCCACTGGAAATGGCTGAGAATTCCATACAGTGCCATCCTTACTGAGAAATGAAATCGGTCTTTCAGATTCTGCCGTGGCCTCGGTATCCGAGAAGTTTTCAGAATCATAATCACTAACTTCAGATGCCGCACTTTCATTGTCACCTTCACTGGAACTCTCCTCTTCGATAGACTGGTAATCCATATCATCGTCACTCGTTCCTTCGACATTCAGAAGTTTTTGTATGTCATCTTGAGACAAAATCTTTTGTCTAGCCATGATCTAAGAAATAAAAACAACATTTTTTTTCATATGACTTCTCAAAAATTAGGAATTATTTCCTTAGTACTTTCGAGCATTAGAACTTACTTGTGCATATGATTTATTCAGGTTCGTGAAAGAAACGTGAAAATATCTGCCGTCACTCAGATGCTCACTCAGATGATGGATGGTGCTACGATGGTGTTTACGAAAGTGGAAAAGAGGATCTAAAAATTACAAAAACAATTTAGTTCATAGAACTTCTCTAAATTTACGAATTACTTCCCGAGTAATTTCGTTCATTGAAACTTACCTGTGCATATGATGCCTTCGGGTTCGTGAAGGAAAGTTGTAAATTTCTGTTGTCACTCCAATGGCCGTGTTACTTGACACAATACGAATAACACACTGAGACGGTAGATCCGTATAGAAACCAATAGCTTTGGAATCAATTATGTGCAACTGCTAATCTGTCTTTATGTACACTTTGTAACATTTTGCCCGCACTCTACTCTTGTGGTCATGTATGCCATAGTTTGTATGGGGAAGGGTGATGGAGGGGGGGATGCAGAGGTGATAGGGGGGGGTTAAATCGGTAGGAGAGTGCAGGGGAAGAAGAAAACGAGGAACGATGGACACTCATCAGTTACCGTTGGAGATACCGTTGGAGATTTTTAGGCGGGTAATATTGATAGGAACGTTCAAATTTGAAGGGTGGCATGAGATATGTTTTTTTAGATCTCTAAAGTCCTTAGGAGGACGCTGCAGAGAAATTCGGAGGGTCAATGAGTTATTAGGAAACATATGGCTCGTTTTCAGTGACCATTCGCAGTGGGTTTCCCTATGACTCAACCTAAGGGAGTTGTTCTCTTAGCATTGGCCCATCGGCGACCACCTCAAGGCATTAGAAATAAGCGAAAGAATGAATAAAAATCGTTCCCTCCTTACATTTATGGGTGCAGGTAATGATGTTTGTTCCCTAATGTTCATTCTGCACCCACTTCACTCTCCTTCACCAGGATTTTCAAACCGTAATACATCGGTGACTATCCATTGTACACCCTTCTCCATATTTTCCCTTTTCACCTTCCCCTGCTATCTGCCCCCATCTTACCACCCGCATTACCTAGAAAAATATTCTGCGTATAGAAAATATTTATTTAATATTTCACTAATTATAATTTCCAGCCTTGATAGCTAAAATAACCTCCACAATTGAAGCTCACACAATCTGGATCACTCACAAAAAATGTGCTCGTAAGCATCCAAGTGCAGCGTGTTGCATAACTGGTGAACACTCACCTCCTGCCATACACCATTGCGTTAGCTCACAAGGGGTTATGTAGGTATATATTTGAATATTCTGAAATAATACTTGTAAAATGACAAAATTGTACCTTTTATATTAACCCTATGATGTGCAACTGATCGCGTACGTGAAGGGTCCATCGGACCCTGCTTGCCCGTTTACGTTAGGAAAAGTTTAAATTTATCATAAACAATGAAGCAGTATTTTTTTAAATTCTTAAAAATATTTTCCATATGCTATTTGTTTGTATGAACAAAGTCATAGAATTTCAGAGCGGAGGAATATTTTGTTCTCATGTTATAACCTGAAATGAATGCTATTATAGGATAAGGGTTAAATGAAAAGTGAAAATTTTCAAGCGCGCGAAAACACGACGGCTAAGTATGAATGCTGGGAAAATGCCGTGTGATGTCATTCTGGTTCCTGCTGTTGGCGTGTGAGGTGACCTTGGAGCGAGGCTTTGAGCACTGATACGATGCAGGCTGCTAGCAGGTAGCAGAGTATCCAGCTAGCTGGTAGCGCTTGGCTTAAATAAGGATTATTAATACCCTATCAAATGAAGGAAACTTTCTGACCTTAGTTTTAATAGGTGATTATTAAGACAAGTTTCCCTGAGCTCTGTGCCTCATGCATGCATTGGTAATCTTAGACGATGTAAAACTCCTATCTATTCGCATAGGAACTAGGTCCCTGTGACATCACGTTGAGTGGCATCGCATGGGCGCCAATCTGGCCTTTTTCAAATGCGGTTAAAATTGACCATTGCCATTCGTCTGAACTGGGATTTCTAAAACCAAATAATTTTTATATTATGAATACACTAATGGTGGGTAATGAATCACAATCAATGCCTTTCGTTTTCTTTGATGAAGGAAACTATCCTATTGACCGAGTAAGAAATGAGAAATTCCCAAGAAGAAAACCTTGATATGAAGATGAAATAGCCTTATCATTGGCCATATCTTGAGACAAGATAGTCTGACAAAGACAATAGATGAGGGACAAGTGGATGGCAAGAACAGAGAAGGAAGACCACGAATAAAATATGTTTATGGAATAAGAAAAGGAGGATGTGAAAGAGAAGAACTTGGTAGGTGTGAAAAAATTAGTAGACAGGAGAATTGAGAGGAAGCTGCACCAAACCAATCTTAGGATTATTGACTAGTAATGATGATGATGATGATGATGAAAAATACCAGATTCAATTTTTGTCAAAAAGAGTAATTTTTATGGTGATGGAGCAGATAATCACAATAGCTGAAATCACAATAGGGTAGTTTCCTTCATTAACTAAAACAAAAGGCAATGATTGCAATTTGTTATCCACCATCAGTGTATTCATAATATACAAACAGTGATGCCGACATACAAAAAATATTGGGGGGGTCCAAACCGAGGATCTTGCACCAGGAAATTTTATAAGTAGAGAGTGTTAAGTTTTTTTAAAGCATTTTAGAAGAGTCATATGATCAACATTAGAACCCTGATAACTCAAACCTCAATATCTGGACACTCTGGGGAAAATTGACAAGCCTAACACATTTTTTCCTCACACCCATAAGGAATTTTTGAGGGTATCGGGCCCTCTCAGGCCCCATGGAGTCAGCGCCACTGTATACAAATTATTAGATTTTAGAAATCCCAATTTAGACAAATGTTAATGGTCAATTTTAACTTCATTTGAAAAAGGCCAGATTGGCGGTCATGCGATGCCACTCCACTTGACGTCACACGGACTTAGATGCTATACGAGTAGATAGGAGTTTTACATCGTCTGAGATTACAAATGCATGCATGAGGCACAGAGCTAAGGGAAACATCTCTTAATAATCACCCATTAAAATTGCCTATGGTCGGAAAGTTTCCTAATCCTTATTTTAGCCCAAGTGCTACATGCTAGCAGACTGCCTTGTAGCAGCACTCATAGCCTCGCACCAAGGTGGCCTCACACAGTGGCAGTAGGAACCAGGATGATGTCACATGGGCTTTTCTCAGCATTCATACTACCGTCGCGTTTTTGCACGCTTGAAAATTTTCACTTTTCATTTAATCGCAAAAAATAGATATCTTCATTAAAAAATATTTAAGTGTGAAATGCGTACTCCAGGAGCAATAATCTTTTGATTCGGACGATAAAAAAGAAATAGGAAACCACCCTACATACTTTCTTTATACATGAGCATTAGAATATGTTTAATCGGTAGAATACTATAATAAGAAAATGCATTTGCTAACAAATCCAAATCTTAAGTACCAAATCATACCTCACTTAAAATTTTCACTGATAACTTCAGATAACAGCTAACAGGAGGGTTGAATGGAGAACTGCATCAAAGAAATCTTAGGATTGTTGACATGAGATGACAACAAATACAGCAGACTCCCGATTATCTGGCTGTGGTTTATCCGTGTTGCAGAGTATCTGTGCATGATTTTCACTCTCGCTCAATTTTTTCCATGATCTTTGTATAAAAAAAATTGGACGCAAAATCATCGGAATTACTGCATTAATGCTACGATAAACCGGGCTTATTATTTCCTTTAAAATCCACTTCGTAAAACAGAAGCGATCACGCGCTAGCTGCATTCACGGGAACACCATGTTCCTGATTTCCAAGCCTCGCAGTGCGCTACCGCGCTCCGTGACCACGGATACTCATGCCACAGCAGTTGCAACCTGGGCAACTTGTGCGAGACGCGACTACATGGCGTGATGCCCGACAGTGTAGTGTTTCCGATGTCGAGCAGTGATTTTGAAGCATTCGTGCAAACCACTTTTCTGTATCAGTGATCACACAGCCACCGATGTGTGATTTTAGAAACCAGGCCTTACATGGAGCATTAGTAATACGAGTACAGCCATGTTATCGCCGCTAAAAAGATCGCTAACTGACAAAGACAGCTCTCTCTGAGTCCGGGGAGCACTCTAAAATAACAGGACACCTACATAAATAATAATAATGGATTGTGTTTTAGTTAAATTATGAATATTGCAAGACATTTAAGTGAAAGTTGGGGTTATCTGTGTTTTCCAATTATTCGTGCCATTTCTCCCCATCATTAGCCCAGATAATCGGGAGTGTACCGTATAGCTGATTCTTACCGTTAAGTCGATAACACCTCATCTCCGGTGATAATTGATGGATTAACATGCAATACACACCTTTTCCAAAAGTGATGTTAAAGGAGCAGCCATAAGTTGCGTGG
Organism: Ischnura elegans; assembly: GCF_921293095.1. NCBI lineage: Eukaryota > Metazoa > Arthropoda > Insecta > Odonata > Coenagrionidae > Ischnura > Ischnura elegans. The sequence goes on from NC_060247.1 coordinate 122,226,653, forward strand.
CATGTCCAAAAAATGCTTCACAAGATGCCTTCAGTCTCCTGTCCAACTCCTTCCTGGAATCTAATAACTGCTCCCGAACTTTTGGAGTGGCACCCTCGGCTAATAAACCAAGAAGAGACCACCACGTGCTCCCACCTGCACTGTTCTCCACTGATGGGTTAACAGGAGTATTGTTCGAGTTTGGTGGGCTTGATAATGAAATACGCCGCTGAACAAATCCAATGGCTAAATGAAAAATGAAATGTTTAAGTACCAGAAAAAGAAGTTACGCTGCAAGTTCTAAATGAAGAGCAGAAATGAAGGGGGGAACTCACCGGTATTTTTCACAGCACTAAAATCAAGACTTGTTTCCGTCACTGAAAAATCACCCTGAAACGGAGCAGTCTGCTCCCTCAGAATGAGTAAATGCTTAATTTGGAATAGTTCACCATCAATTGGTCCCTGAGAAAAAATGGCATGAAAAACATTGGTGTGACAATCAACAAAAGAGAACAGTTCTGTACTATAAGCTTCTTTATTATCCAATTAAGCCTATCATTAAAAACATAGATGTGACTAATGATGCAAAAAAAGTTCTAAACTAAGTGCTTAAAATATTTTATGCCAAATAAGCATTTGAACAGTACTACATATCACTTTCCGAAATAGGAATATGTATTAGAAAAAGACCATAAGGCCTGATGCTCATCTTATTTAATTAAAAGTCATTTTTCAACGACAAATACTTTACTGAATTTCGGTAAAATGAATAGATCACTACTTACATATCCAAATGAAACACATATGTAGTATTAACCAATCCAAATACACGATCAAAGTAGTAGCAGTTTAACACTGCTTTCCTTTCTATGCTTTCTCCATATCTTAATACAATTCTATTGAAACACTTGTTTTTACTTGATTTCATTTTTAGGGCGACTCTTATTCAAACATACTTCTCCTGAGCATTTTATCAACCATAACCAATAAATGAAGTCTTCCAATCACATATTACAATTAGGCCTTAACAATTCAACATACATACGTATGTTATGTCGTGAATCTCAACCTCAAAAATGCATTGTCTCTTTTTCCCACACCTAATTACAATAATTCCTTAGCAGCAAGTGTTTAAAGTTGTGATGATATTACATTAATTTCAATGTGAGGGATCAAATGATATTCCAATAAGTCAAGTTGGAGGCATATTTTTAAAAATCCTGGGATCATACTCAGTAGTGCCAAGATACCTTCACGAAATTTTTGACTCTTGAATATGGTAGTTATAAAGTAAAAACTTTGAACATTTTAAAGATTGTCTCCTGAAAATTTGAGATTTGTTGGAGCAACTCAGATGTTGAGCTCAAGAATTTGTCTCATCTCATCCTCTGCTGAGCTCATCCGTGTCTATGACAGTAATTACAATATCTAAAACTACCAGATAGGCAGTGTAAACTTTCCTAGGGCATACATATAGAGAACATGATCCACAAGACTAACTGTATTATTATATGTGCATCATCCTATTCCCTCCTAGATAAGGAGCTAACCACATTGACATAGTGGTTACTGAAGATAAGCAAGGTTAGGCCCACACTGTGGTATGATGGGTGGCCATTCATACCTTACCCCTGGCACTCTAGTCAGCTGACTGGAAGATGCAGGTAGGGTAAAAATAGGGTTGGCACAATGGACCACGAAAGCTCAAAGAGCCAGAGCAGAGACCTGCAAGAGGTCGGGAAAACAAACTCTCTGCAGCTGCCTCTGTGTAAGTGCGCAAAAGATAGATAGAGGGCATATCGTGTATGTTCCCTACTTTATTTCACGAATATTTCTCAATGATCTCTGACTGCCTCAGAGACACAACGCCGGCTGAAGGCAGAGAGACAAACGCCACCTAGAAATCTGAACACCGGGCAAATGGCCACCTCTTAAATCCAGTTGCCTCTGAACACAAACTCAGATGGTCAAGGGGACTGAACGGGATGACATCAGAGTTTGTGTTTGCTTGCAGGCATCCAAGCCAGGGCACCAAATCAAGTCCTCCCCACCCCCCAACCATACAATCTACCATTTATTCTATTATCTTCTGCAATGAATCCTTTCTACAAGCCAAAATGCAGCAAAATTGCTCATGCAAGCCAAATTTGGCAAGCTTTGTTGAGCTGAAAGTAGCCGCAGTCTCTGAGAGAAAAAAGACATGGTAGCCAGGAGGTAGGCAGGGAAGGGTTGGAAAGGAGAATAGAGAGGGGTAAGATATGGTAGATGAGGAGGTATGAAAGTTAGAGAAGAAGAGGGGTCGTGGAAAATTTTGAGACACCGATAGATGGATAATCTGATGGATGGTCAGTCAAACATCAGATACTCAGTTCTCCACTGTGTTTTCATACATATAACTACAGCCATTTTAAACAAATTTAAGAGTAGGTATGGTGAAAGAAATCAGGAAACTTGTGTCATGCATAAATCAATTCAAGCAATATCTTATGGGATGCCATGGGCTATTGAACATTATGGCTTCATTTTCCAGCAACCAAAAATGCCTCCTTTCGATGAACAGAATAAGAGTTCAGTAGATGCAAAAAATTAAACAGGAAAAGTACCTTCTTAGAAGAGATTTCATTAGCAGCAGATGCCACACTCTCAACACACGCTGAAAGTACATCATGAGAAAGACCTCGGAATGTAGCTCTGTCCACACATCGGTGTAGTCGAGAGAGGCAGGCCAGAGCCCGCCGAACAGAAGGATACCACATGCCGTGCAAATCCGCTGGAGAGGCTGTGAATTCCAAAAATATAATATGATAGATAACATACTCAACTAAAATCAATCAACTGGTTCAAAATTTTACATTCATATGGAAATGCAATCACAACAAAAAGAAATTCATCCTGAGAAAATGTTATGCGTTAATGTGGATGATGTTGTGAAAGTTTGAGTCCCGCACGTCAGAAAAATGATTACCAGCAACCCCTATAAAGGCACAGATATGCAAGAGTTTCGTATACCATGCTTCTTTTTGGTGGGATATACTGGAGAATGGGAGTGTGTCTCAGGAGAGAGACAGATAGTGATAGTGACGTGAGTGTTTGAGAACAAGGAGCCAAGAGCCCCTGAAATGAGAGACCATTGGACGTGAAACGTGGGACTGACATCAGCAAACAGTGGTCGTAAGCAGACTTGCGCAAGGCTGTGTGACAGGAGATTCGCAACCATCATATAATGTTGATAGGTATTACTTCATTAAAAAGCTGAAGCATTTTTATGCATAAAAATGAAACTTACCGCCAGCTTGGGAACGACCAGAATTCTCGCCTCCACTGTTAATAATAGCAGCTACCTCCTGAGAAGTCGCTGAGCCCAGAGACACAACAGAATTGCGTGACTCTGAACGGCGAAGGCCTCCGTGCTGTGCAGCAGATATACTCTGAGCTATATTCTGAAATGTCAGATTGGAATATGGATGGTCATATTAGTCATTGGGTTTGACACAAGTGGCTTCAACAGCAGCAAAAGAGATTTATTTGCATGCCAAATCGTCAAGACATACAAAATATTGATTCGACATCCTATGAAACACTGTGTTCAAACTTCGATTAGGGCTAATGATTCTTCCTACGGTGAATTTAACTCAAAGTTTCAACCTCATAAGTGAATATTAAGTGTCATGGCTCCTGATCATTCATTCTTTTCATTAAAAAAAATGTATTTTCCAATTATGCTTTTAGTCATAAAAACAATAGAGACAAAAGACAAATAGAGACCACTGCTCAGATATGTATTTACTCCCACATCAACTCTTACAGCCACAGTGACATTTAGAGGAAGGTGACCCAGAAATGTATGAAAAACTATAAAATTTAAATAAATATTCAAAGAATTGCCTCATATGCACGTATAAGAGGCGCACCTTTTCTCCCAGAAATTGCAGCCAAAAATGGGGGTGCGTCTCTTAAGGCCATTTTACACGGGGCACGGAATTGCGCAGGTTAGAGCTGCATTAATTTCTAAAATGGCGTGGCATTGCATGAATGCATGAACGAAATTAGAACAGGGGCTCTTTTGCCGTATCGCATCCACGCATTCTCGCATGTGTTCTAGCAATTCACCGCTTTACACGACGTAATTTTCATTGCGCCTTCGCACGTACATCAGACTGCGCAATTCCGTGTACCATGTAAAACGGCCTTTACACAAACTTCTTATCTTCCACCCGCCCCTTCACAGGTCGCAAGTCCAAGGGAACTGAGTGGCCTTGGTTTTCAGCGTGAGTCAGTCATCTAAAACTCTGGGTCAAAAACAAGCGGCAGGCAGGGGAGTTTCTCCCTTAGTGACGTATTAAAATGCTCCTGTTTGCTTTTCCTAATTGTACGCATCGCGCCGTCACGTCAGTACCTCAGAGGTGAACATGGAAAAGATCACACGGGGTTTTTCACTCCAGGGGGCACGCTAAATTTACTGCAATGAGTGGACATCCCACAGCATTAACACAGCAAATAGTAATCGCATATCAAGCGCAGAGAAACGCATAGTTTTGAAGGACAATACCTAGGTAATATTCAACATCTGTCTTGCCGAGTAATTTCCATTACGCTAAGGACCTGATTTTTCAAAAATCATCTTCAGATGCTGTTATAAGGATTATTGCAACTGAAAATTATGTTGGTGTCAAAATCTGCAGTTCAAAAAATTCGAACAAGTGTGTGAATTGTTGGACTAAATGGAGGATAGGAGAAATCGGAAATGCTTATAATAGAAGAGCGCTGAAGAAGAGGTCGAGGGGAAGGAGGGCACTCCCTCTGTCTTTCAAGCAACGAGGCTACGAGCGAAGGAGCAACATGTCTGATCTTGCATTGGACATCGTTGCCTTCAGAGAGAAGGGGCGAAGGCGCAGCAATGTGATACATACGCAGTTTGCGTTGCCTGAAGTTTCCAGTCCGTCTCGTCTTGTTTGAATGTGCTCATGCTATGCTTGTTTCTTCCGAAATGGTCCTGTTTGGACTATGTTGAATATTAGTAGCCTTGCTGTGACTATAAATCTTTGGGTCAATAAATTAGAGCTTAAAAAACTTAAATGCCGTCAGATATGCATCGCGTTAGGTCTCATTCTTTTTTGAACCTCATGTGTGTCATACAACCATGCAATTGCTGAAAGCTAACAAAATATCTTCGAGCTCAGAAGGTGACTCACCTACCATTTGACCTCCAGAAACTGGGAGAATCGAACGTGGTAGACCAAAAAAGGTCAGATGGTGAGATGGGGTAGGGATGAAACACGTTTCCATTGTTCCCGTGTGACATGATATTTTCCTTTGAGGCAAGTGATCTATGGTCTGTGGGGTCTCGGAAAGGAAAAATAAACGGCAGAGGCATTTGGCTGATGGAGGGCCCAGTGTGGTTCTGTGAAATCTACGACATGGTTATTATCCTAAAGTGCTGAGATTCCCCCGATTGCTATTCAATCTCTTGGGAATGTTCATGCTATGTGCCTGTCGTGTTTTGCCTAAAAATTTTCCAGGGCTGCAATTCTATTGCAGTACTCCTATGGCGTGCAGTTGCTCTACGATGAATCAGAACTCTTTCTACTCCCTCTTATGGGACGTTACATTCACTAAAGCATTGATATAAAATTTTGGATTCAGATTTAATTTCTTCAACGAATTTGGATCCAGAGTACAAGATGAAGGCATTATCCGAGGATATTTGGATCCAAGGTATCCAATCCAACCATCCATAGTAAGCATCCTAAGGTTAAGACTGCAAGTGAATACCTACATATCTCTGAGCGCCATACATATTGGGTAAATTTAGTTGAAAAAATGCCGCGTAAACTTTTAGTATTGAAATAGGAAATTTTGATAACTGTCGAAGGTCCAGGCACATGTCTGCAACACCACGGATAAAAAATGTCGAAAATTTTTTTTTCTATAGCTTCGATGCTCAAAATAGGGGTGCGTCTCTTACACGTGTGCGGCTCTTACACGCACTTATACGGTAGTCATGCATCCAATAACTACATGGCTATTATAACAATAATAAAAGTCATGCATCCAATAATTTAACATTTTACCAAATAACCTAAGCTTTGGCAGAGCACAAGTACAGGTAGGTCCTGAAAGCCACTAACAAAATCTTAAACAGCATTCGCATCATTAGTGTAAGAACTTTTTTGTAAGAAATCAGGTTATCACACATATTGGGAAATAAGTTCTATTTAGATACCAATAACATCACATGTATCAAAACCAAAGTCTTCAATTTTACTCATGCTCAACATAAAGAATGAAGTAGCATGTCCACAGATGATGGCATTGAACATATTATCTAATCATTATCTGGCATGTGAAAATAAAGGACCAGCCTTTCTTTCAAGTTAACAAAATTACAAAAAAAAATTACCAGCTTCATGCATATGCACACATTACTTATAAAGGAGTTAAGTTGAGATCGCACAATCCTTTGACCCTATCATGGCTCACCTCCATCATTTCCAACTTTTCCGGGTAAGCCAAATCACCAGGTGACGGCTTGTACCCTTGAACATCAGAGCGCAAGTACAGGTAGGTTCTGAATACTAATCTTTCTTGCACATCCTGCAGGAGTTGTCTGGCCACCTTTCCAAATGCTTCCAATGCTTCCGCTGAAACGATATGTGTCAAAAAGATAATTTTAGAAATGAGGTATCACAACTGAGAGCAGGAGTTATATATAGTACAGTAGATTCCGGTTAAATGGGTCATATCGGGACTTGTGCACTTTGCCCCAAGTAAGCAGCTTGCCCAAGTAACTGGTGGACCCATTAAAAGGAATCTACTGTACATGGCAAAGCAAAAAGGTGCCAATAATATCAATGAAAAATTATTCACGAAAGAAGTTTCTTACCACAAAAGCAGAATGGAATGTAAGTAATTTACGAAGGAAAGTTCATTCATGTGTAAGATATTCCCTTAATTGCTAATAAGGAGAGATTTTGAGAGTGATGTTCGGTAACTAGATGCTGATGTTATTTTCTGAAACTATACAGGTAAGGTAGAAAAAGTTTTACAGCTTTCTTCCACATAGGCCCAGGTTCGATAGTTATTTGCATGTAAAGATTTCGCACACTATGACTTCCCATGATTAATCACTCCCTCTCAAATACCTCGGTGGTGTAGTGGATTATTGAAAATATAATGCTGCCATTAAACAACCCAATTTTGCAGAATATTTATAAATATTTAAATAAATAATTATGCATGCTTAATTCAACTTATCATTAACCAAAAAATAAAGCGGTTAGGTCAGAATCTTCCAGCATTACGCATACTTATAGCTGATTATGAATGGGTGCACCCATAATACACACATAATGTACCCATGTGCACCCATTCATAATCAGCTATGTATAAGTATACGTAATGCTGGAAGATTCTGACCTAACCACTTTATTTTTTGGTATATGGTACATAATGTATCTTATCAGCATCCTCTTATTCACCTCCACAAACAGAAAAATGAAATGAGGAATATCACTCATCATCTGAAGCAAATGTATTTTGAGGGAAAGAAAGGGAATTAAAGTATTTCAACCCAATGCCTCAGATATAAATTCCAAGACGACCAAGTCCCATTGACATAATGCATTGCATGTGGTAAAGGTCGTTTTTGAAGCCCCTTGGCCATCAGTATACTTTACGGTTACATTTCCAATTATCCATTTCTTCATCCTTGCCATATTTAACTTCAATTTTCAATTCAACTAACTCTCTGTTGAGTCATCCATATCTCCCAATTCTGCCTTTCTATGCCAACACTAAGGCAACTACCTACAGATTTTTCTCTAATCTTTATGGGCTATCACAGATGGTACACAATGATACCTAGATGGTTCAAAACTTCAATTTTCAATGGTAAATTATAAATAAGAAATTAATGCATTCTATTCAAATAAGTATTTACTTGCAGTTGAGTACTAAGATTACAGAAGAGTCAACATATAGAATGATGAATTATCAATGCATCCTGATTCCCAATAATTAAATGGATACAATTTAATTTCGCACTTGAAACCTTCAAAACTTACACATCATCCACTCTCATGAAGCCCACACACAAAGAGTCATAACTTTAAGAAGAAAAACTTACGGCTGGCTTGCACATGATCCTCGAGCATCTCTCCCCGCAGGATTGAACAAAGTTCTGCCAGAGTCTCCAAATGATTCACATGGATGACAAGAGGACGCAGCGCATCGTACAAATGAGTGCAAAGACCTTCCAAATAAGCCCTGCAAAATAAGGGTGTCATAATAAATGAAATGGCAAACTTTAAAAACAATCCAATGCAATACAAGCCTGAATCAAAACTGTTAGCCTACTAAACACTGAGAAGAATACATTAATTATTATTTACCAACTTTACTTCCTTCTAACCTGATACCATTCTCCAAGGAGAACATCAAAGACGTCATGAGTAATTCATGGATTAATTATGAAATTTATAAGTTTTCGTGGAAGCTGAGCACCACTCTGAAAACTTTGCCAATGACTTGGGGTTTAGTAATTACAATTTTATTATAAATCACAAGAGCAAAAAGGATTCCTTTGAATCTTTCGGTGTCGATGATAAGTCCATAACAAGTGTTTAGCATACGTGAGAGGCTCATGCTGTGTCAGCTAGCACAGCCACTTTGAAATTGCAAGATAAAATATACTGAAATAATAATAACCTAAAATATACTTGTTTTCTCTAGAAAATCAAAATATCACACACCTTAAGATGAACAAAATGTAAAATTAAAAAAGGGCCTCTTTACCTGAAGTAAATTTTTTTAACCCCAGGCAATAACAACCCTACTGCCATTGGGGCCAAAGGAGGGAAGTACTACGCAAAGAGAGAGAGAGAGTAAACTCCTCATTATCCGGGCTAGTGATGGGGAGAGGGGGCAGAAATAATCTGACAACACAGACAATCCAAAAATTCACTCTAAATTATTACAATGGTCATACTGCAAGCAGAGTGACGGTGTGATGCACAAGAAGACTGAGAGAATCTGAGAGAGAACCCTACCCGACCAAGCCTTATATATGTACTACATACTCGGGAAAGAACCTTTTAGAAGCTTAGGTGGAAAGTTTGACTATCATGACATACCTTAGAGACACAGAGTCCACTTGACTTCATAGGTGTTGGCAAAGAAATAGGAGTATTGAAGGCTGCATTTTCCGGGTTCCACCGTGTCATGGTTGTGTTGGAGACAACAGTTTCTCCTCCGTTCCACCAGGCGTATTCAGGCAGAAGTGCTTATGCTGTGTTTTGGCCGCCATTATATAGGCAGCCCTGTGGTGTACGTTCTCCCTGATTGGTCGCCTTGCGGCCAATAGCATAGGGGTATGGGGCAAAGAGTCTCTTCCACGTACTGTGGAGTTGGTAGCTATGCTCTAGATTGAAATCAAGAGGATCTTTATGTATTTCAATCACCTCTCGGATGATCCTTGGAAAATATTGGGATTCTCTGGCGATGAATTTTATTTCTTCCCAGTTGATGTCTTGTCCAGGTTCACTCAGAGTATGCTCAGCTACAGCCGACAGATGGAAGTGTTTATTCTCTTCTATGCGGCACTTCACAGCCCTTCCGGTCTGCCCGATGTATGACATACCGCAACTGCATTCAATTTCGTTAACTCCTTCGTAGGTGTGAATTGAGATACGGTCCTTAGGAGTCAGAAGAAGTTCTCCAGTCTCCTTAACCATGTTGAAGCATGTTGTAACGTCGAATTTTCTGAGGAGTCTGCGATTTTTTCACTGGTGCCTGCCACATAGGGGATTGTAGCATAACCCGCTGCCTTGGGTTTCTCTGTTTTCGGACTTGGTGTCTTATTTTTGAGATGTAAAGATAGAAAGACAACTGGGCTGCCTTTATAACAGCAGCCAAAACACGGCATAAGCACTTCGACCTGAAGACGCCGGCTGGAATGCAGAAGAAACTGTTGTCTCCAACGCAACTATGACACGGTGAAACCCGGAAAATACAGCCTGCATTACCAGCGCACCGTGGAAGCCTTCACATCATAGAGTAGTATTGTGCAATAGATTGAGTACTGCGCAGAAGTTCAGTGGTTACTGGGGTGAATAACTTATGCATGGAAAGAGATTGGGCTTTCCCATGGTCTGCCATGTTTATGGTTATAATTATATAGCCGTTTTGAGCTCCGCATGAGAATAAATGTCTCCATTGTTCTGTCAGCACTCAGAGCCAGAAAACAATGATCCATGATTGAGAGAGAGCCTCCCCCATTCCACTGTGAGGGTGGACAGAATATGGAAAAAGGTAGCCCATTGTATGAGGAACCCAAGCCCTCAAATGTGGATATAAAAATACTAAGTACCGTATACATCTGAATATAGTCCCTCCTTTTTTTCCAAAAATGCCTGTGGTAAAAGTAAAGGGAAGGGACTATATTCAAACCCATTTTTTTAACTTTTCCCGAAACTGAAGCCTCAAAATTAGGGGGACGACGACTATATTCAGAGGGGGACTATATTCAGAGAAATACGGTATCCCTCTTTCCTTGATTGCCCCCCTCCCTGGACTGTTTATGCTTACACTAGGTATAAAAACTCCCATAACTCGGTACCATGACGATTACCCAAAGATGGCCAATGAATGCGTAGAAACTAGTAGTATGAGTCAAGATTAATGGAGACATATACAACATCTTTTGCTTAATTAACTTAGAATCCACCAATTTATTTACGTGATTAGCAAACAAAAATAAAAAAATCTTACGTGAGAAGTGGAGATGGAGCAGAGAAGAACTGGAAGAAAAGCTGATATTCATCCTCGCACACTCTCACAAGAAAGGCACAAGCAGAGCGAAAGATGGCACAGTGGTCTCCGCGCAGTCCCGGAATGCCACTCCCGCCCCTCCACAGCGAGCTCGCTGGTCTCTGGGCCGAGCCCTCCTTCCCACCAGCCACTTGAGACGGGGGCTGCGTCAGCTCAGATACTCCTGCTGCCACACTTTCACCCACAATCAGCTCCCTCTGAGTCACATAGCACTGGTGGCACTCAGTGAGCAAATGGCGATACCTGTTAAAAATAATGGAAATACAGAATACAGTCCAGTAAAGTAAGCCCTTATTGAGAAAAGCAGCAATAATAACTACATCATGCCCTCAGATTTTATCTTTGATTGCTATGAAATCTTTAAAAAAGTATTTACATCAATGCATCATAAAGGGCATCACAATTTACACATAAAAAGTTTCTCAACAGAGATAACATACTAACTCATGGAGACACAATTAGAAGGGACAAGACTGCGATTGCTCATTTTTTATCCAAAATTCATCAAATCAATCACATTAGTATTATATATTTTAAAGAAAATACTTATTGGAGGAATTTAATATGCCTGGACCTATACATGAAAAACATTTTTTTTGTATATTACTAGTTTTATGTCATGTTTGTTAAAAAAATAGAAAACATGACATGAAAAGAGTAAATATATGTTGTGTTATGAAAAAACATTGCAAACAGAGCAAAAAAAATACAAACATTTAAAACAGCAGTGGGAAAGCTGAATACCATCAATGCATTTTTTTGAACAGATGCATTTATCAAGTAAGAGCTAATGACTCTCATATTAGTGAAACAAAGATATTGTGTGAATCAACATTTTTTTCACCTGAAGCATCCATAAAGCCATTAATTTTTATTCTTAAGGTGGTGGTTAATATTTTAAGGATTACTGGAAAAAAATTAGCTTGATTAACCATTTTGCTACGAACAACCTTTAAACAATGCATACATTTCTCAAAGCAAACAAACGAATGACAAATCAAAAAGGTGTTGCAGCTAAACTAGCCCAAAGCAAGCCTAAAATGTATGTATTATGAAGGACTTCTTCTTGGGATGCCTTAGGTAACCTTACTTGTTCTGTGGGAAAGGATTATCCCAATGTGTATACATATATCCTTCGTTGCAGTGCCTGCCCCACTCAAATTAATGGTCCACAGTCAGTTGTTAGTTGGTGCAATGGAATAATAAACTTGGAACTTATTGTGAAATTGGTTAGTTGAGCATTAGAAGGACTTTCTTTATGTTCAGTATGAACACTTGTGAATAACATATAGCTAAAATGAGATTTCAAACCAAATTCTTAGAGAGAGGAAATTCTAGCACACTAATCTGCCCCATGACCTCAGAATACATAAAAATTAGTGATTGGATAAAATTATAAAATGAGCTCTTGTTTTCGAGTAGTGATAGTAGATTAATGACGGAAACTGAGGATATTGCACCTCTTTTATACAACTCTCTATATCAGTGATCCACTGATACCCATAAATATATGCATAGTTAGCCAATGAAAGACGGCTATTCCACCAAATCAAAGGCAGAACGGTATCACAATTGCGGTAAATAGCTGGCAATCACTGTCAATTGACAAGGTGCCAATTTGAAGCCCATAACTTACTCGGGACTTTTGTCCAAACGACTCTCCACTTGTTTCAGCAGTTCTCTCACTCTGGGAGCAGAGGCTCTGAATCTTCCATACAAAAGTGCAAATGTTTTGGCCGATGGATCAGCAGTTGAACCACTTCCAGCATCTGCTGTACTTTCTTGGGCTTGCCGGGTCGCACTTTCAAAGGTGTTCACCACGTACGTTCTTGCCACCGCCACAGCACGTCCCAGGGCATGCTTGTACTTAGCCAAATAGGCACTCGATTCCTTGTACTTCGGCTGCAGAAAAATATTTGAATTCCAAATTGAAGAATGAAAAATTTTACCTTTTACATGTTTCCCTCATCAATAGAGGAATATTTTACGAAAAAAACTTCACTGACCCAAACTACTGATTGTTTTCTGGCATAAGTTTTGAATTCAAGGCACATGAATAACAAGGAACTTGACTGCACTTATCTTTCATAGACTAAGGCTAATTATATTAACATCCAAAGGTGTATCAGTAACAACCATGAAAATATCAATAATTATTGACATAATGCCAAATCAAGTATAAAAAAACTCACATGGCTTCCCATATATTCAATGCATTCGTCGAGTTTATCAAGGATTCGAATGAATGCTTCACTGGATGGAGACAATGTTGGCGATTCCAATCGGCTCATTAACCCGTCGACTTCAGTGAAATAATGAAGACGCTTTTCCACTTCATTTGATATATCAATCAGCTTATTCTAAAATAAATTCCAGCAGTTATTGATAACATTTATCAAGGAAAACATTTAATGAGAACAAAGAAATTCAATATTAAATCTCACGACATAATGAACTTTGTCTGACCTGTTCTGACAGGAGATGTTCACTGACTTCATGAAGGGAATTTGTTTTCGTGGAAACCAACTGATATTGGTCATTCAAAATACCTAAATCGCTCAACGCTGTCTCTATCTGTAAAAGAAAGAGAATCACTTAAGGTGATGAAAGATAACATAAAAAATCACCAAAAGGGACCCTAAAATATAAAAAAGGAAGCCAAAACTATGCAGAACGCTATACCTGATTTAAGAGGACACTGCATTCATCACGGTGCTGTTCCAGTTGTGCTTGGTAGCTCTCATACACCACATCATTTTCCTTCATCAATTCCTCCTCAACGTCAAAATACCAATCTAGGAACTAACATAGACGAGAAAATGCTCAAATAATGAAATTCTCCAGTCAAAACAGAGGAACATGAAAAAATGAGACACACACCTGAGAAAGAAGAGGCAACCTACCTGTTTTGAGGTTTCTATCCGCACTTTACCACTAATTAAGTCGGAAAAACTTGGTGATAAACCATCAAGCTCGTCCACTTTTGCCACATCAGGCACTCGCGAGGTGTCCCCATGATCTCCACGGTTTAACTACAGAAACAAGTGCATCAGAAGATGTTATTATAACTCATCAATTTAAACACATATCTTCAAATAGTTACAGAAATTCCGCAGTTACTGGCGTCTTACGTCTGATGGAAGGGGTCGTGAGCTCAGTATTTCAGAGAGAGCATCAATACTCTCTTCCTGAACAGAAGTTAACGGAGCTAATGGATTTTGAAGCCTTTCCCAGTCAAGCAGTTTCTTTTGTATCGAGCGATCATCGGCTTTCGTAGTGTCATTCATGGCAGTAATGAATATCCAATGGTCTAAGATTGGCACACATGCTTCAAGCAATGCTATTTATCTTGACCCTCACCGCAATTCCAAAGAAAACATTTCTCATTCATACACCGACACCGACTTCACTACTTCGCTGACACCTTCGCTCACGGCTTCTCACTTGTTCTTCGCTTGCGTGGCAGGCGTGATTTGTTTTGCACCACTGGAGGGATTTCAAATCGCCACTATCGAAGATAAAGCGGCATAAAGAAGAATATTGTCATCACGTGAGAAATTATGAGAGCAATTTCAGCAGACGAAAAATCAAAATAAAAAATAAAGATTTTGTTAAAGTTTTGATTTCATTCTAAATTGTTTTTGCGTAAGGAAGAAAAACAGATTAATTGGTTTACCATCGAAGAAATTACATTTAATTTATTCTAATTTATGGATATAGGTGAACTTAAAATTTAAATTTTTATTTCTAGAAAAATGCCATATCTGAATAGGCTAGGAACTAGCGTGGCCATGAATGTTTTGGCCTAAACCGGGTCGTACTTGTTTGTACCGGGGCGGGGGGGGGAGGGGGAGGGAAGTCCTGGTGAAGTCCGAAAACCTGTAGCCTTGCTCCATGGAAATAGTTTAGTAAAACAAAAACTAATATTATTGTTACTATTTTATTTAAAAATATTTTTCCTTCTGTGACAAACTAAACTTTTATTGCGGTATTGTTTTTTAAAATAATAATTGCCTTTATATTCATATGCAACTTGGTCCTTCGACGCCAAGTTATGTTGCTCATCAAGCTAAACACGTTCTCCAAACATCGACAGAAATTCCGCTGTCATTGGCGTCTTACGTCTGACGGAAGGGGTTACGCTGTGTGGGCATAGTAAGTTACGCTTTCTTTTAAAACTAATATTATGAAAAAACAATTCCAATTATTTTTTCACGAAACCGGGAAATTCTTTAAACTGACGGGATTCCCTGGAAAGCGGAACTATATAACCTAAAATTTTTTGATCGACTGCACGTGGGCGGTTCCAAGCGGAAAAATAGGTGGGGCCATAGATTTTATTTGAGGTCTCGAGAGGCAACGGATTCGATGGATTCTGGTAAGGACCCCTTGGTCACCTGGTGGTTAAAATACAGTTTCGAACTCATGAAAAAATAGAGATCAAGGACTCAACAAAAGTTCACTATAAATGCATTTTTAGAGTTTTGAACGACGCATAAATAACCCTGCATGCACTCCAGCGCATAAAAAGTACAGAGATACTTTAACCAAGTTTGAACTGATAGCATGAGAATTGTGTATATCATTTCAAGACCTAGAAAATAAGTTCATGAGTGTGAGAGTTCCTGATAATTACGGGAGGATTCGTCTCTGATATTCCTAACTTAAAAATCTTACTCGAAAATATAGCGAAAAGGAAATTAACAGAAATTAATATTGGTAAAATGTGGATAATATGATGGTTTTTACTATCGATGCACTTCCCTCCCGCTTACCTAATTTGTAAATGAATTATCAGTAGTTTTTTTTACCTCTGAAATTTTATTTTCAATGCAAAAATTGTTTAAAATAAAAATATTTACGATAAATCAATCTAAAAAAATAATCGATGGCGGCGGGGTGAAGTTCTTGCCTGCCAAACCGAAGGTCGCGGGTTCGATCACCCCGTGAGTCGTTTGCTCCTATTCAGAGTATGGGTGTTGTGTTCGACTTTCGCAGTAATTCGTCAGATTCCCACGATATAAAAGGCGTTAAATGCGCCATTGGGAGGTGAAGATGAATGCATAAATAAATTAACAGAAGGTAAACAAATGAAAACAGCCAATTTTCTATTGACATCAGGGCCGGCCTTAGGGCGGGGCGACCGGCCCTGGCCCGCGCTTTGGGGGGCCCCGCGTTCGTGAAAAAAATTAAAATATACGATAGTTTTGAAAATGCAATTTCAACTATTACTGTATTGTTAAGTCCGTGCTAGAAAAAATAATATTATGAAAAAGGAATAATAATGCAATAATATTTATTGTGCAATTGCGTTTGTCAGTACAGTACTGTGTCGTGTGAGTGATAACAACGAGTGAGAGAACTTGACGTGAGTAAGTGAGTGAGCTGAACTTTTCATACAAAAGGCAGGGTCAGAGACAGTAAAATGAATTTCAATCTAGGCAAAGATTATTTCATTATTTCATGTTTTTATTATAACCCACTACATTAGAGTGATTAAACTCCAATGCAATGGCAAGTTTATTTTTATCAATTTATTACCTACATTAGTGGGGAAATGGCGATTCTGGCCAGAAGGTCATCTAGATAAAAAATACGTCATTTTACAGTTGACAAGGCACGCGCGATGGCAACATGACACCCCCTTCCACGTCAGCGAGGTCGCTGCCGCATAGGAACTCTGGTTTCACTGTACAATTCCCCTTCCCCTACGCTAAAACCCCCACCTCTTCCCCTTGGTCCTCTATATAACCCGTGTCGATTCCAGTAGGAAAGCAGTCTTTGCAATTCAGTAGCATAATGAACTCCAGAACCGTTGCTGAGCTGCAAAGAGATCCCGAAGCCTCCCTGGAGCACACCAATCTCCGGGTGGAGAAGCAGCCAGATCCGGATACTTACATCGTATACAATGTATATATCCCTCTATAATATACTATACATCCCTCATCGAGGCAAAGATTTTGTGCTCTCGGTACCTTTTAAGGCAGTTTACTACTGTGTATTTCGTCACCAGAGAAAGGCATTTGAAGTGGTCGGACAGAAGGTGACTTTCTCCGGATTCTCGAATGAGAATGGGGTAGTGGAGAGATTTAACATAACAACTCAGGATGACATTACCGATCCGGAAAAGCGACGCCTCGCGGAAAAGCAGCACCCAATCATCTGGTGTGATGTGTACGAATGCATCCGGCCTCGAGTCTACGCAAAAGGAGGAGGTGGAATGATTCAAAGTGATTGCATTGACGGTCCAAAACCTGTGTGTTATACAGACTATAGAAAATCAAAAGTGGATTATGGTACCACAGAGGCTACTAAAAGTACCCGTCTGAGAGTGATAAAGTTTATACTCAAAATTGAAGATGATATGTATATTTATTGAAAATAAAAATGTATTAAAAGTTGTTATGTTCTTTTATTAAATAATAACACAGGGTATAGGTTAACATTTTTTTATTTCAACAAATTTTATTTCGTATACACCAATCAGCCAGCTTAAAACAATTTTTTCTGGCACACTGTAGATCCATATGAATTTCAATTAAACAACCCTCATTCGTGGTCAATTTCGTGAATGAGGGACACCCATAAAGTTCCAGATTAGCCACACAAATTCCCTTGGGAAGAAGACTTGTTAAGAAGGCTGCTTTTTGAGCACCCTTTGTGAATAGATATTTAAAATGTTTAGTATAATTGTGAAGTATACTCTCCAGTTCTGAATAATCCACATCTCCAGCGTATTCGCACAAGCCGTGATAGTTGTTTCTCAGCCAAGAAGACTCTTTTGTAAAGAGAAATCTGTGTGGTGATTTAAATAACCACGTATTACAGCATTTATTCTGGACAGCGATGATTGCCAATTCTTTGACAATAAAATTTCCATTGCTGCCCGAAAATCCTTGAAATTCGACAATGGCACCCATCGTGATGTATGTTCAACTTACAAGGTTTTTACGCCCAATGCCAGGGGTTGAACTTACATCAAGACTCTCTAACTTACGGAACTCTCATTCACGCCAGAGGTTAGAAAGCCTTTCACTCACACAGGCTATTCATCAGCCGAACCATACGCTATGAGTACCATCTCTAATTCAAGTCTTTCAAAATCACAATCTGTGATATTCTTTGCTAATTTTGTGGCGAGAAAATGTCTCACTTTGTCACGACTAGCTGAAAGTCTCTGGAGAAATAAATCAATCAGCTTGAAGAGTTTCACCAATGCAAACCACTCTTCTTGCTTGAAATTAAAAGATTTTTTAATAACCAAATGCGTCTTACCAAAGTAATTTGCATACGCCAAACAGGAAGTTAAAAATGCTTTTCTCCTTTGTAAAAGAACAAATCCACGTCCTTTTCACAGTTCAAGATGTTTATCCACTCGCTTTGTGAAACTATTACACTTTTTTTCCAAATTGATTGAATTGTACAACTGATTTAAAGTCTCTACCAGGATCGTAACCAATACACACACTCTTTGTCCTTGTTTTGTTCAAATAATACACAGTTTGAAGAAGTAAATTGTCCAATTGTCCAATAGAAGGAATAAAATTTCCAGCAGGTTTCTTTATCTTCACCGGAGGAGACTGATGGTCTGCATCCACCGACGACTGCATGACGACTGACGTATGGTGACGTAATCGTCCTTATTTAGAGGCTGATGTAGGAGGAGGGGTGGGGGAACAGTCATCCGGGCAAGGATCAACTTCGGTTTTGAGACGTTATACTGGAACCACTGGGCGAGAGAATGTGCATCTCTCAATGCGCAAGTGCTGTTGCGCACTTTGTGACAAGGATTGAGGCAGGAAAAGGCAAGAAAGGAACATTTTTCGGGAGGGGGACAGTTTAACTCTTTTTCGAGAGAGATTAAAGTGCGTCCCGTGAGATCGGTCAGGAACTCACACTCTGCTTCGCTGAATGCGTAGAGAGCGGTTGCACCCTCAGTCATAGCTTCCAGGGTAGTTGAAAGTTCGGTGTGTGAAATGAATCCCTCGTTGAAGGATGTCTCATCTCGTTGTAAGAGGTCTGGGAGACGTAGCTTCTTTCCTCCAGCGATGAGCTTCCCATGTTTCTTGAAACTGCCCCAAAATAAACGATTTGAATCAACGTCGACGGCTGATAGCTCCGTCACCCCGCCTTGGCTATAAGTCACAGATACCATGATCTGCATTCTGCGGCTGTTTCTTCTCAAATAATCACCTCCTCTTCCTGCTCATCGTATTTATTCTGGAACAGCACCGCTGAGCTCTGGGATGACATTTGGCCCGCCGAACCCGCTTGAAGGTCTGATGAAACAGCTTCAGGGCTCGGCAGTCGTTGAGATGAGGGATGGTATGATGGAAGTGTGTGAGGAATTTGTGTAGTGTTTGACCTAATGATTTACTAGCGGTATAGAGGCAGCAGTATTCACCGCAAATATCCGAACGAAAGCTTTGGATTTGAATGTGATTGCGAGTGACTGACATGAGAATGGTTTTAAAATTTTTAAAACGTTTGGAATAAAAGGAGGTAGACCGTACGAATCAAAATATTCGGCCAAATGATTGTGTAAATAGACTGCAACCCAGTGTGAACCCGGTAATTTAGATGGATCTAAATTTATTATGTAAACTCCATTTTGTGGTGATTTTGGTAACCTATCAGATGCGTAAACTCCGCAAAATATACTGAGTGGTCTTAGTAACCTGTTAATTTGAATTCCATCCATGACTAAAAGTTTGTGATAATGTTTCTGTTTTTATCAATTTCCAATGTTGCATCATACTCTGAGAAAAGTTAACATGTAACCGTTCTCGATAATTCGTTTTCAAATCTCGCCTCTATTCTCACCACACCTCTATCACCTAAACTTATATAATCCTCATTACCCGAATCATCAGGTGTTAGATCGATGACTAGCATAAAATAACCGTGTCCAAACATATCGTAAGTGATTTGATTACCCCGATTGTAATGCTTAATCCCACTACCTGAGAATATTGTGTCATACGCTCGCGCCCAATACTTTTAACTTGAAAAATTGCATTGTAATCCTTCGGATGGAATTTGCACACCGTTCACAAAGAGTGAAAAATTCTCGAGCGAATAGTGAGAGAGAGCAAATGGATTCTTATTCAAACTTCCCGCATATGCTTCATTATCAACCATTGTAAAAATAATTATATTAGGTATTCGACCCACGATCGCATTGTCAAGGCTTAAAATTCGTCCACCAGAAGGAACAGTAAAAGTTTTCAACTCGGTACGCTTGTAGTGATATTTGACGTTTCATTATTCAATTTTTATTAACTTTTTTTCATTTATATAAATAAAAAATTTATCTTCTCCATAATTATACTTCATCATCTCCGCCACAGTCAATTTAAAAAAACTTGGGAAGAAGATTCTTCTCTCCACCCCTGAAAACTTTATCCACCCCAATAACCCCGCTCCATATTTGGTGTGGATGGTCTCCAACCTCTCCACTTTATATTTGATGCCCAGCTCCAATTCCTCCTTTTTCAGAAACTCCCCTTTACTCTGAAGGAGGAGGAGCTTCTGACGTATGGATATCTGTATCAAAAAAGAGAGATGAATTTAGATTTTGAACAAAAATTATGAAAATTCTGACTGAATAGGAAGAAAAACATAATGTCACACTCACATCGGAAGAGACAATAGGAACGAAACCCTTGGGTCGGGTTCGCAGGATACACTCCTGGAGCAGGGACTATAAGCGATCAGCTTTTTTCCTCTGCCACCAGAAGGGGAAGGACGGGAAGGAACAAGGAAAGGAGGCGCCGCCGCGATGAGAGCCCGACGACGCCTCCAGGGAAAGGACGGGGAAGGAAGGAAGGGACGAGGAATCCTGCACCGTCACAAAGGCGGGCAGGTCCTACTACTAACGAAACCAAGCTTACGCAATTAATATGCTACCAATTTTAGTAGATTTTCCTATGAGGAAGAAAAATCTATCGATCAAATCGGTAGATACATCGGAAGAGACAGCGGAGGAGGAGGGGGCAGTGCTGGTAGACGCGGTGACAGTTGGGGTGATGATGACTTTGCGGTGAATCAGGGGGATCGCATCTGCCAACTCATCCTCGAAAAAATCGCCACAGATGTCACATTTGTGATGATCCATGATAATGTTTCTCAAACAAGTCGGGGCGAGGGTGGTTTTGGTAGTTCCAATCATCCTCCGTTTTGCTGATGTAAGTCATTAAATGGTAAGTTATTAAAAGCTCTCATTATTCATTTTAATGCTAATTTATGCTCTTCCTTTTGTTTTGACAGAATGGAAACCACCGTCACCGTCGTCAGAGTAAAGGGGAGTTTCTGAAAAAGGAGGAATTGGAGCTGGGCATAAAATATAAAGTGGAGAGGTTGGAGACAATGCATACGAAATATGGACCAGGGTTATTGGGGTGGATCATGTTTTTAGGGGTAGAAAGAAATCCTCCCAAGTTTTTAAAATTGACTGTGGCGGAGATGATGAAGTATAATTATGGAGAAGATAAATTTTTTATTTATATAAATGAAAAAGTTAATAAAAATTGAATAATGAAACGTCTTTTATTTCTATCTGTTTACCTTGAGATAAAGAGCAGAATGTTTTCAAATAACAGAGGTATAAATTATTTTATAAAATTCTAGAAAGTCGAAAATTTTTTAGTATAGAATTTTCGTAAATCGTCAATTTTAGAGTGTAAAAATGTAAGATAGGTCAAAACTAAATGTTGTACTATATTATAAATAAATTTGGCTAAATATTATAAAAAACAATTCTTCTTTGATTTCTCATATTTCAGGGTACATGGGTACCCTGAACCCTAACCCTTAGGGCTGTCACAAAAATGATTAGGCTCATCAAATGGGAAATTGAAAGATAAATGTTTCTAAAATTTAAAGTATAGCGGTATCTTTTCAAATAGCGGAGATATAAAATATTTTCTTATATTCTAGATGAGCAGAAAATTTCTAAGTACAGAATTTTCGTAACTCATCAATTTTAGAGTGTTAAAATACAAGATAGGTCAAAACTAAATGTTGGACTATATTCGAAATAAATTGGGCTAAATATTATAAAAAACAACTCTTCTTTGATTTCTCATATTTAAGGGTATATGTGTACCCTGAATCCTAACCCTTACAGCTGCGCCAAAATTGATTGGGCTCATCAGATGGCTAATTGAGAGAGAAACCTTTTTTGAATTTAAAGTATAGTTGTATCTTTTCATATAACGGAGATATATGAGACAGTTCCATAACGCCACCTTCTACCTGTACATGTTCGCCTAATACCTAAACAACTAAGTTGCCGAATTTTCACGTGAAGACCGGGAAATTGACCCAAAAAATTATACAGTTGTATTAAGAACTAGTAGGTGAACAATTTTGGTCATTAGGTCCAAAACCGTATGCTCGAAAATAAGGGTACGTATTATCGATACCCTGAACCGTGACGGGCTTATCCAATTTTTTTTGTCTGCATCGGATAGGCATTTGAAAAGTGGATAACTTTTATATTTGGTAAATTTTGATATATCTTCAAATAACCGGGTTATTAAGAATAATTCCCGAAAATTTCGGGTTTTTTGGTCCTAGGACTACAAACTGATTCTCTGAATATTCTATAAGGGAAACTTGGATTTTTTTACCGGGGGATTGATGGTAGGCACTGAATATGAGCCAACCGTATATTTTTACGGTTCTAGAAAAAATAGAAAAATAGAAAAATCCGAAAAACTCAGTTTTACGGATCATACTTACCCCTCTGCTACAGATTCCTCCGGGGTCCGAGTCTCCGACGATTCTTCCAGAATTCGTTCAGCATTCAGTTGTAAAGAACCTACACGTTGAAATGTTGGACCGATAGCCTGGGACTACTTCCCAGGCCGCTGGTAATTTACTGAAGGTCTGCTCCGCCTTATATACTGCTGAGAAGGTAGTGTGGATTGGGAAAAAGTTGGGGTGGGGCATAGGCGTATGCTACCCATCCCCTCGGCAATGCATGAGATTATTCCTATCACTTCACTCACCTCATCCCACTATAAATGATCAATTTTTGAGGTGGCTTCTGAAACGCATCATTTGCGGCTATGGTGGCGGAATTTTGGAAACGGGAAATTAATCAAGACTTAAATTGTTGTTGATACAAATTTGAATGGTGATCATAGCTCAAATATTAACAAATTTATTGCTATTTGCCATATAGTCAAAATTTGTTTCATAGGTTAGATACCATTTATCTTCATAACTATGAATCGTATCAAAAAAGTGAAAAGGATCTTTTATACCTAAAATTAGTTGCTCTTTCACTTGAAAGCATTTATTTTTAAAAATTGTTAATATTAAAGGAGATGTTGCGTAAATTTAGTTAGTCACGTTGCCAACGCGCGTGCCTTGTCAACTGTAAAATGACGTATTTTTTATCTAGATGACCTTCTGGCCAGAATCACCATTTCCCTACTACTCCTACATGTGAAATTAAAACTATCTTTTTTTCATTTTACAGTAATTGCTTTAGGCTTAGAATTGGCTGAATAAGTCTTTCTGCGCCGGATCCCATACTCAAGAATTGGCCCAATCTTAGTGAATCCTAGCTTCTTCAGGGTTCTGCCACAAAAACTTTTTTGTGTTCCCCACGATAAATTCGAAGCTACCGTAACTCCCAGATACTTCATTTCAACTGTCGCCTGTATGTTGATACCATTCACAACATATAAATGGGGATAGTTTGAAGACCTACGCAAGAAATGTACCGCCGCGCATTTGCTCGGATATCGTAAGAAAGGTAAGGAGATAGGTTGGTAGGAGCAGTGGAGTAACTAGGAATATGCTTTGGGGGGAGGGGGATGAGATGGCCTGGGGCGGGAAAATTTTTGAAAAATGATATGCCTGAATACACATTTTACAACATTTTCGCACAAAAAATTAAAATTTAAGCAGATGCAGTCATTATATTTCAAAACTAGGCAATATTTTTAAATAACATTTTTATTTCTCTGATGCTTTGGGGGGGAATCTATCCCCTTATCCCCCCATAGTTACGCCACTGCGTAGAAGATAGATCGGATGCACAGAGGGACCCTGGGAAATATATGAAAGCATAGGCGGATTTAGGGGCGGCACGTGCCCCCCTCAAACGCTTTAAAAGTAGACAATTTTTTCATACTGTTATCAGTACTTTCGTTTTTTTTTGTGCATTACGGAGCCTCGATTATTTAATTTCATATTAATAACTTTCATGTTAAAATAAAGAGAATATTTCGCACAGTAATTATTGTATCTTGTTTTTAATCTCAAGTATGAGGAGATCCTGTCTGACAGATTAGCTTGTCAGACCCTTGTGCCCCCCCATAAAAAATCCTGAATCCGTCCCTATATGAAAGACCTATACAATTAGTAAAGGATTGTACATTCATGTCACTAGTACATGGTACTCAGCATTATTTTCATAAAAATCGACCCGGTAATTATCAAGTGAGTGCCACATTCTCATCATCATCACAGGTTAACATTCTTAAGATTGGTTTGACGCAGCTCTCCACTCAATTCTCCCATCAGCTAATCTTTTGCACACCTACGTATTTCTTCTCTTTCACATTCTTCTTTCCCACATATTTTATTCGTGGTTTCTCATTTCCGCTCTCGCCATCTACTCTGTCCCTCGATGATTGTTTTTATCAGACCATTATGTATCAAGGTATGGGCTATAGGTTTGTTCCGTCTTCTTATCAAGGTTTTCATGAGGCTTCTCTTCTCTCCTACTCTCCTTAGGACTTCCTCATTACAAACTCGGTCGATCCATTTGATCCTCATCATTCTTCTGTAGCACCACATTTCGATAGCCTTTAACCTTGCATTCCAAGCATTCAAGCTCTTCCTCAACATGAGTACAGAATTTCGCGAGAATACAAATTTTCACAGGAAGAAAAAGGTCATTGCTCAATCCAAAAATTCGCAACATGGGATTAGCGATCTCCCCTATCACGGAAAGGTTGGGCTCTGTTGGTATGTGGAAAACTTATCAAGGGTTGAAATATTGCCACATGTGCAAAAGTCAACGCACTTCCTCCTCCTATCCCTCCCCTGTGAATCAAGAACTTTATGCATTACCATAGAGTATATACCACGAATTTCAGCGTTGTGAGAGCGATACATCAGGAGTTATAGTCTATCATTTCCTTCGGAAATGCGTATTCTGAGAGTAAAACACGGTTAAACTGTTGTGAAACTAATGCATTCGTCTGAGGGGTTTAAAATTTGGATATAATATGTAATATGACATGTGTGTATTACAGTAGGAATTTCAGTGCTGTGAGAGCAATACTTCAGGAGTTATAATTACTCTATGGTATTACCTTTTCATCCTTTTCCCTCTGTCCGCTGCCCCCCCTGCATTCGGCAGCTATCAAGACCCCACCCTCCGTCCCACCCGCGAACGAACCACTGCAGCTGTCCGGCCGTTCGTCAATTATTTTCAAAACATCTCAAGCGCCGCAGGTCCACGGACCAAGAGGTCCCTGCAACCCAGGGGTCACGCAATGTGGTTATCAAGGGACTTAGACCTCAGTTTAACTGCAACACCCTATTTCTCAAAACGCATATTCCATTTTTGATCCTATCATAAAATCTACCGCGGAAAGTAAGTGATTTCTGATCTTTCTTTCGTTTTTGCTCGAGTATCCTGTGTCCACTGACAGAAAAAGTACGATCAACATTTTCTGAGAGTTATTCATTTATAAGCCTATCATAAAATCTACCGCAGATAGAAGTGATTTTTGATCTTTCTGTCGTTTTCGCTTGAGTTTCTTGTATTCACGGAAAGAATAAGTACCTGCGACCAACACCTCTTTCTGTGAGTTATTTATTTATTAAAAAAACAACAGATTTGGTCGTTAAATTCATTGTAAAACTTATACTCTAAAGCTTTAACGAGTATTAACCATAAAATACTACAAAAAGGTAAAAAAAACTAATATTCAGAAGAAGGCGGCTTTTCGAAGCTGCCTCTTGAATGTTCCGAATGGCGCTGAGAGATCCAGGGAAGGGTAGGTAGACGAAATGGTGTGGAACAAGGTAAGAAGTATGAAAAAAAGTGATCTCTGGAAGAGATAAGGACGGAATTAAGGTTAGTGAAATTGATGGCTGATACAAAAGGTGCGGATGGGAATGTGGAGTGAAAATAATGGGAATATTTCAGAGGGTGGATACTTAACATATAAGGCAGTGTAAATGAAAGAAAAATCATAAATATTCATACGAGTAAATATTATGGCTAGTGAAAGGGCGGATATTATTACAGACCTAGAAGAATCACGGAGGTTAGGAAGGCGGTGTCGGATAACTGAATTGAAGAAATCAACGGGGAAATTAATTAAATATAATTAATTAATCAGGAATTTTCTAGCTGGAGGAACAGGCAATAGAGTAGGTAACGGAGCAGTATTCGAGGATTGGGAGAACGCAGCCAGTGAATATGGTTTTCATGTGGATCTGTTAAGAACTCCCACGGCTGACATGGCCTTTGAAAATCTTTACGACTGATCGAAGAAAATATAAAATAAAATCTGGGGCATAATTCCTCCTGAAAATCCTCAAAGCTAAATAAAACCCATGCTATAACGTAGAGGCGGGGAATTTTCACGAATAGTGAAATCATAGTGTCGAGTAAAACCATTTGTGTAGACATGGTTGTGATAAAGGCTACATGGAAATTTTAATTGCCCTCTGCTGGCATAGCTTGTACGCTTTATTACAACTATGGGCATGAATATGGTTGAAATAAACTGCACTTATTATAAAATTGCTAATCGCCAACATTTGGTGTCTATGCCCGTTTATAAGCCCATCATAAAATTTAGTGCATGCAGTAAGAGGTTTTGATCTTAAGGGCTCGTGCAGCACCGGCTATCTCCGTTTCGCAACGCTGTAAACATGGTGCAAAAACGCACTTCTTTCTATTTTTATATTTAAGGGATTCCTGAAACGTGTGGACAAAAGAGTCGGTCATGGATTTCCTTTATATACGACAACCGAATGAGGAGTTTTCGGGGCCTGGGTGTAAATGCAGGTTCCTTCCTCCACAGAACCTTAACCCATTGATGCCCAATGCGTCCTTAGCAACTCACTTAAAAAATTATATCTCATCATATATATTTTAATTTAGTCTTTAAATGTATTTTTCTAGTTTCTTTAAACACCAAGCCTGTATGTTGAAACAAATTTGCAAATCTAACTGCACACCAGCATATACAGTATGTTTTTAAAACCTCATTTTGAAGAAACCGTGGTTTTCCCTACACAATTAATTTTAAAATATTGTAAGGTTCACTGTTATAACAGTGAAACTTACAAAGTTTTATTTCCTTACTTCCAATATGGAGAGGTCTCACAAATTAAGCCTGAAGTTATTAGTTATATTTTTAAAATTTTGTTTGTTAATAAGTAAAATTGGGTCGTGGTGATCTCTCTTGCATTCATACGTTCATTGAATTCCATGAACAATGAATTTTCATTGAGCAATGGAAGGATGGGACATTCACACCCTTCCATTGCTCAATGTCACATAAAAGCGACGATTGAAGTGGAGTAACTGGCATTTCTGAAAGCTTTGGACCTATAGCGGGGAGAACATGTAACATTATGCAGATGAGATACTTGCGGTAGAGCCTTGGAGAAGCTAGGATTCGTCAAGCGTGTTGTGGGTAGATTTTCGGATGAAAAAGTAAAAGAGGGGTGCTATTTCGCACTCGTCCGGCCACGCTTTAAATATGCAGATGGGATTCGGCGCAGATACACCTAATGCGTATCTACACTTAATAATTAAATAAATAAACAACGCAAAGCTGCGCGATTAGTCAAAAACTAATACGGGCGTACAGAAAGCATAAGACAGATATTAAAAGAATTAGGCTGGGAGAATCGAAGGCTGCGCGATAGGGTTATATTGTTTGAGCAATTGAGAATAGATATCTTTCAGAACGAGACTGAGGACATCATATTAGAACCCAATCAATGGCGCAGCGAGGGGGGATTTTGTGGGATAAAACCCTCCCCCCCAGATCTCAGAGAAATTTTAAAGTTTAATCCATTTTACTTCATTGGATTGATATTACTAATATCATAGTGTAAGGATTAAAAAAATATCCCTCAGAAAGCCATAAAGCTCACCATTTTGAACCATTTATCTTAAAAATCCGCAATTTATTAATCTCGCAACTACCGCTTATCCTGGCGGGTATTTCATACCCCCACACACCCCGGTATTAGTTGCACCTAACCACCCCCTCCCCAGCCTTAATCCCTAGCTGCGCCCCTGAACCCAAATATATATATCGAGCTGAGACAGGAATGATAAATTAAGAGAGAGATAATTTGCCGAACGGTAAAATGGGAATTAGTTTTTTCCCGAACAATAAAGGACTTCAATAAATGAAAAGCGGAGCTTTTTTTAGACCACTTCCTTTTTTTGCTAACGGCCCCAACATCTCAAGCCACACTCCTTTAAGACAAATGGTGGGGTAGAATGGGTAGTATGTAGATGCAAATTTGTCTTTGCGGATGCAATTCTCGTCGACACTACCGCGTATGAAGTTGACGCAAAAAAGTCATGATATTTTGTGTTTTTTTCCCCCGCCAACACAGCATTTAAAATTGTTTGACGGGAAAAGAATAGAAGGCAAAAAAACCGTTTTGAATGAATGCTTATATGTACAAGACAAATCGAAGATGGGTCTCATTGTGTTTGCCACCACAAAATTTAGGATAGACCAACAAAAACACATGGGTTAGGTGCAATCTATAGTTCTGCCAAGATTCGTCTCTGTTGCTATGACAACAGAGTCGCGGATACGTTCTAGAAATGGGGATGGAGGCCTTCGATATGTGAGTATGGACAAGGATGGAGAAAGTGAAGTGGACTGAGAGGAGAAGGAACGACGAAGTACTGGACATGGTGGGTGAGGATTGGCAGCTGTGAGAAGAGATACGGATAAAACAGAAGTTATGGATGGAGATTGTACTTAGCGGGGAGGGGTTTTTGAAAGCTGTGCTAAAAGGGAGCATGTTAGATAAACGATGGAGAGTAAGAAAGAGAATAGGATATTTGGATAGAATGAAAGGGAGTAGACCATATTGTGTATTTAAGAGGAAAGTCCATGAAGGGAGAGGAGGCTGCAAGAATACTTCTAAAATACTCCATGGAAACCTACCTTAAATGGGAGAGTGCTTTAATAAAATCATGATCATGGTAGCTCCGTTAAATTTCCGAGTAATTTCATTTCATAATCCCGCCTTATTAACTGATACTACTAGGATATAATGAAAAATTACCTGCAACTGTGACGATTACAGAAAATGACTGTTGAATCAGCTCATTATAACGCCCTTTCACTCCGCAGGTGTTGCCTGCTACAAACGTCATCCACGTCGAATTGGGGGGTCATGAACAAGTTTCCAAACCTGTTGATTCACAAACTTCGAAGACAGATATGGAACCGGTGTTATCACTGGGGCGTTTTTTTTGTTCTGTGAGAAAGAAAACAATAATGAAGTTATTTTTTGGGCAAATTTTATCGAAATAACGCAGGAATGTACACAGGGAGTAACAGAAGTAAAAGAGTTATCATTACAGATTAATTTTTAGGATATTTTACTTTTCAAACGTTGCATACTAAATTTCTAGAATTTAGGAATACAGGCATAAAAAATGGAAACTAAAATATGCACTACAATATCCATGTTTGCAGTAAGTGAGCGTTTATTTATGGCCTGTATAATGTATGGTAAACTCGCACTCAATGGAGTCAATGAACTCGCAATCATCTACTTCTATTTTTACAACTTGTAGCTTAGGTATCTAAGGCGATTAAATGAAACCGCTGTTAGAATAGGAAATTACAGGGATAAGATTCCATGAAATATATTGTAACATAACATAAACAAGCCACCATGTTGTTTGTATGTAATTTCAAACTAACAATGGTAGTGAGGGACGGGGAGATTGTTGTGAAGGGAAAAAGGGCAGTTGTGTACGGAGAGAAGGAGGAGGCAGACGTGTTAAAAAGAAAGATCGGGAGAAAGACTAAAGTAGCGGTGTATTGAGAGAGCAGAGGAAGAGATACGGCAGAATTCAAGATCGGCAGGGAGAATTTAAAAACGTTACAATATGAATATGAAATATGATTAAATTTATTATAAAAAGAGTTACTAATTAAAAAATAACTAAAAATTCCTTGCAATAATTTCTTGCGAACTATATTCTGTAAAACCTGTAAACAAGCATTAAAAATATTAAAAACATATAAAAATAATTAAAAAATTCGAAAAGTATTTTCTTGTTCTGGCTTTTAAGGCCATCAGGTAAGGCTAACATTTCCTCCAAAGACTCCTCCACCGTCATCGGGGCTGAATCAATTGCAGTCCTGATTATGGATGACTTTCACTATGATGAAATGGAAATCCCAACCTAAAGCAAACCCGAAAAATATTTACGAAAACCATCTGCCGTGAAAGCTTGATTCTTTTTATCATCTTCCTCTTTAGTTTCTGAGGGTTGGATAAAAATTTTAACACACTTGCCTCGCCGACACTTCGTTTTATTTTTTAAATTTCATCATGGAAATGGCTCACAATTAACAAAATTGAAACAATTATGCCAACAGTGAGGCATATTTTTAATTAATTTTGACCAAGACCTCAAATACTAAAAATAAAGTTGAATAAAGAAGTGATCAATAAAAATTTCACATATTTTACCACTACAATTCACTTACAACTTTAATTAGTTATCTTTTTAAAGACCGTGATTGGCTGTGACATATTAGAACTTTAAAAGAGCGACTGAGCCTGTAATTTTTTCGGTACGGCACCCATCTCCGTAGATGAGAAGTAAGGACTGGCACTCCAGGATGAGGAGATGGCAATATGATGCTAGGGCTCCTAAATTCCAAGGACGGATGCAGAGAAGTTTTTTTTGGGGTTGGAGGAGTGGGGGAAGGAGCTACTTGGCGTTCCACTTCAGGGTGTCACCATATGGTCACGAGACGAGTGCATCTTGGGAGGATGAGAGGCGAGGTCGATCTTCTTTGGAAAAACTTACACAAGTCCATCACGGCTCCCAATGCATAAGATACTCCAAGTTTGTGCAGCGGAAACAGTCGAATCGGTACCTATTTTGAATTTTGACCTTCATCGTCAAAGCAAATCTGCATTTAAAGCCCCAAAAACCTCATTTAAAGTGGAGAAGGAAACAATATTTACCACTGCAATCAGTATTTTTACATAAACAGGACAATATAAGCTGTTACCTTGATGCGAGTCGTACCTACTTGCAGTAGCGGATCCAGGATAGGGACAAGGGGGGAGCTAAGTATGGGCGAGGGCGAGGTTCTCCTCTCTGGTATGGGGTAAACACCCAGAAGTATGGCGGGTCCGAAGAAAAATTGACATTATATCTACTGTAAATTGGATGTCCAAGGGGGGGGGGGGGGCTATTGCCCCATTACCCCCCCCCCCCCCATAGATCCGCCACTGCCTACTTGAATGTTGATGTTACTCCTTTATTAATGGTTTTCGGGGTAACCCGCACCTAGATTTTAAAATTGCCATCGGTTTCCCTCCTATGCTGGAGATCTCATCAGGACTAATGACTCACTAGGTCATTAGCCATGGCGAGGTCTCCGGCATGGGGGAAGAAACGTTGGCCATATAAAAATATTGACGCGGATCACCACAAAAAGCCATTAATAATTACGAACATGGTCCGCGAAAGTTGTAGTAATTTGATTAATTATACTTGTTCAACAGAGTGCTCGTCCGTATATTAATAGCATTTGTAATCACCTCACTGAAATGAAAGAATGGAATGCTGGTCGCTATGAAACGCGCACGGGAGCAGTTGAACCCGTGCTGGATCACGTCCGGGCCCTGCAAACAAGGCCGTCTCCCGCGTATTTTGAATGGGAATTTGTGTGAAATTCAATCGAAACAATAGTGCATTTTGAGGTGGAGAAACTATGGTCGGAGCACCTAATAATTTACCCTCCAAGTCACAACCTCATCCGAATTATAAGAGTTGCGAAAAAAATTGCCAAGTTGCACGATTACCCATTAATTAAAATGGAGCGTGTACCAATTTATTGACATGAAGGTCCTTCTCAAAATGGCCAGATGCGCAATTTTTTTGGTTCAACAGGGGGCATTAGCATTCCAGTGTTTAGAGTTCTGCGGATATGCGATACCCGTCAAGGAAACGAAAGAAGCTTTGAAATACAATATTATCGTAAGAATCTCATCCAAGGTGGAGTCTGTTCCCTTGGAAATACAATCCCATAGTACACAAACAGTTGAATAAAAATCTCCGAACTTTGCGGGTTTACTCCCATGTGACCGCGTCTACAAGTCCCAGGCTTTGTTACTCAGGGCCCTCAATAAGGGTGTGATTTAGGAGGGATGAAAGGCATGAGGCACTGCTGAGATGATAAACCCAACTAGGGGCGTAGCCAGGAATTTCGTTCGAGGGGGGGGGGGGTCCAAAACCAGGGGGGAAAATTTTTGAAAAACGGGGTACTAAGTTTTGGGTTTTTAAATAATTTAAACACTTTTCATAATCGAAAAAACTTCACTTCTTAAAAAAATATTTTGTAAATTTATGATTTTTAAATATTATGTTTTCTTTTATGAAGGAAAATTATTGAGTTTTTATATTTCGGGGGGGGGGGGAGGGGGGTGTGGAAGGGGTCCGGTCCCTGAACCCAACGAAGACCCTGAACAAGGATAACAATGGAAGAATTTCGCGTCGCCATAAGCGCGACGAGATCCACCACTAGCGAAACAGCATTTCGATGGCTAAGTTCTATCAACACGTATTTAAAAAATTACGACTTTTTAGGAGAGCAAAATAACGATTAATTTCTTTTACTTGCACGCTTAAATTAAAAACCAAAAGTTCACAAAACTGAAAAAGAAGCATTGATTTTCATATAAAGAGCTGTTCTTTGCTTGTATTTTATTTTTTAAATGTCATTGCACTTTGTTTAAGACACCTGTCTCAAACCGGCCGAATTTGAGACACGTATTGTTAGAACTTAGCCATCGATTTGTTGCTTTTGTAGAAAGGAAAGAACACCCTTTATCGAAGAGATGGATCAGAGATTTTCCTTTAAGCCTGAATCACGCGATCATTTTTTCCGTCCTTCAGAATGATAGCTCCAGCGATAGGTTTTCAGGGATCGAAAGAGTGATCGCTCGGCCCATCACTTTTTGAATCATACGGTCATTCCCACCGTCCCTCTTTCCACCACTTATTCCTCACTTACCGTATTTACAACTGTCATTCAATTGAAAACCAAGCGTGGCGTTTCAATCGCGGCCGTACGTCCTGATTTGCTGAATTACTGTACCAGCGATGGTTTCAGCGACGGAAAAAAAGGGAAGTGCCGAGCCGATGGAATAAGGGATGGGGTTTCAATCCCTGGAGACATCGCGGATAGTGATCGCGCGAAACGGTCATTTTTCTACCACCATTGGAGCGATCGCTGGAGCTATCGCTGGAGATATCGCTGGAGCTATCGCTCGGAAGTGACGGAAAAAATGATCGTGCTATTCAGGCTTTATATATGAGCAACAGTGCACAATATATCTCGAAACCCAGGAGCTACCGCGAAGTGGGAAATGAGCAGGAAAACCCCTTCACGGATCGCCATTTAAGAGAGATCGTGGTAGAGGGAATAGGCAATGATTCACTAGTGGAACAAGAGCGTATGGAAGAGCATCAAAGGAAAATAATATTAATTCGGGGTAAATCATCATGGAAGGGGAGTAAGTGTGAATAGTTGGGCAGGTGGATGGCGGTGACGGAGAGGGATTGTTAGGAGACGAAAACTCGGGAAGATGAGGAAAAGGGTACGAGTGGGAGGGGGATGTGAGGGGCGGGAGGGGAGAGGGAGGGGAAGTTACGGCTCCTCGCGGATTCCCAGCAGAGGAGGGGGAGTGTCGAATCTTTCCTATGAGATCCACGGATAGAGAGAGAATGTGGAAAATGGATCGTGCGTCATCCCACACACTTCGCATTTCACATCACCTAAAGGTGCATTGTTGACCACTATGCGGTGAAGGAAGATTCAAAATTGTAAACACCTATAGCCGTTTAGAAATATATTTAATAATCACGCCTAAAATATGCAGGGACTCCGTTCATTTAAAGAAATCGTAATAATGTCAGAGTCTCATCTATGATCATGTGTCATAAGTAAAACACTGTAGTATTAGCAAGGACAAGGAGAGGGACCACTTGATGTTTTTCTCAAAATTTGTATTAACATCAAGATTTTAAAATACGCCCGAGATGTTTTTTAATGTCATGAAATGGGAAGACATAATATGTAGACATTTCAAAAATGAAAAGTTTATCTTTTATGTAATTATCTATGTGCCAGCAAACTGTACTGTAATTCTTTTTGTTCTTATGGATTTTTTCGTGGACAATAAATATTTTTATATCTATATATCAATCCTGAGAGACCAGTGGGCGTTGGAACGGCGATGCAAAGCTAGGTTCACGTGACGTAAGTAAAACGACAGATGCAAGACCTTTGTGTACCCAACCAATAGTAATACACTTGGTTCGGGGTACCGAGGGCAGGGACAGCGGTCCAGGGATCCATCTTTCCGATACAGGTACCAAGTCAGAGATTTTTGGGGCCATGTACCCGGAGAGGGGGGAGGGTTTTTTGGTGGCCATCCGATACAAACTGGTGATTCGATTAAAACCGCAGTCCCCCGCCTCCTCCGCCACTGTACGGAAGTGCCCCCACAGACCCTTTCCTTACCGTCTCTCTCCCCTCTGTCAGAGAGGGCTTATCCCTTAAAACCATGTAACTCTCGAACCCCCACCCCCCACCATCCTTCCACAACATGCAGACGACCCCACGGGTTGGCTGCGGCGATCATCGGAGAAGCGTGCGCGAAGGGTCCTCCACAGACGAAGGGGAGGGATACAGGGGGAGGAGAGAACAGCCGGCTGAGTTCCCTCTGGACGAATCACAGCGCTCGGCGGGAGTGAAAGAAAGAGGGGGGGGGGTCTGGTAGGCGCAGCCGCCGCGCGTCAGGACTCGGCGGGGGGGAAGGGGGGAGGAGATGTGTGACGTGTGGCGCACGATAAAGCAAGAGGGGAAGAAGGAGGGATGGTGGGAGAGGGGGAGCAAATGAGCAATCCCGAATCCACAGACGTATCCACGAACAATAATTACAATAGAGGAATCGCAAGAACGGCGGAAACGGGCGGGCTAACGGGGTTTGACTGTTGCGGGCCGGGACTCAAATCCGAGACTTACGCCCGCACACCTACATCTACATAATACCCCGCAAGCCGCTTAAAAGGCGTTTGGCAGGGGGTGTTAGGACACCAGCCGTTTACAGCTAAAAAAAAAAAAAAAAAAAAAAAATGTCTTTATTTTTATTG
This sequence comes from Ischnura elegans, assembly GCF_921293095.1. Lineage (NCBI taxonomy): Eukaryota > Metazoa > Arthropoda > Insecta > Odonata > Coenagrionidae > Ischnura > Ischnura elegans. Next base: position 122,261,901 of record NC_060247.1, read on the forward strand.
ATAATCGTTCTGAGATAATTCATTGCTTTACCACCGATAACTAATTACCATTATGATTTAGAAATTTTGAAGCTGTTACTGATGTAGAAACAGTTTTTTGAGCGCTTGCAAGAAGGGTAGGAGTCTCCCATAAAAATGAGCCAGCCTCTTTATCATAAAATAAACCCCCCCTGCTTCCCTTTATTTAATCAAGTAGCAACGCAAGGTGATGGATCTACACTTAGTGTACACTGTGTGGGTAATTATATTTTTATATACAATTAAATGATAGTCTTTCAGTGATAATTTTTTCTCCATGCTGTTTATCTACACGAAAGAACTGAAAAAATCTCCAGTCTGGACCTTTTGCGGATATTAAATTTTCTTATTTGTCCTACCCTTTTTCTACATCGCCTATCATTTGCCATTTCTTAACGTTTAGCCTGTTTGATGAAGGTGTATAATATATGAGGAAGACATTCAAAAAATACAATCTAGGCATGTAATGTAGAAAGGCCAAATCCATATACATATAAAAAACATTAATTGGCATGCGAAAAAAGGATTCCCTTGATCTCCATGGTAGACGAGATCAGGAGAAGTTATCCCGTTATGTTCATCTACATCTACATAATACCCCGCAATCCAACTAAAAGGCGTGTGGCAGGGGGTGTTAGGACACCAGCCGTTTACAGCTAAAAAAATGAAGTGCTCCAACGAGGTTGGAACTAGTATTTATTAAAGTCCTTTATGGTTCGGGGGAAAAACGAATTCCCATATCTATCCGTTCGGCAAAACACCTCTCTTAATTTATCGCTTCTATCGGACCAGGAAATATAGTGTGGTTGCAATATTATGTTCTCTGTGTCGCTCTTAAAGATATCCATTCTCAATTGTTCAAGCAATCTAAGCCTAGCGCGCAGCCTCCGAGTCTCCAACGGCTCCCAGCCTAATTCGCTTAACATCTGGGTAACACTGTATGTACGCCCGTAGCGGTTTTTGACGAAACGCGCAGCCTTCCTTTGTATTTTATTCAGTTCGCGGATTAAGTATTTCTGCACATGATCCCATACGCGCGCTGCATATTCAAGGTGCGGTCGAACGAGAGCGATATAGCACCTTTCTTTTACTTTCACAACCGAAAATCTTCCCACAATACGCTTGACGAATCCTAATTTCTTCAGGGCTACGCCGCAAATATTCTTTATATGTGTTCCCCACGTGAGGTTCGAGGTTATCGTAACTCCCAGGTACTTCACCTTAGGAAGGAAAGGACAGAGGGAGGGAAAGAAAGGAAAGAAGGCGCTGCATAGAGGGCGGAAATCGAAAAAAAGCTGGCCAAAACCCAAATTTTTACCATTTTGTATTTATCCAAAAGTTGTAGAGTATTGTTCTAGATTGACTAGATACCCAAATAGGCTAAATCATTTTTATTTATCCTCGTTATATGTACATATAACTTTCAAAAAGTGAAAAAAATCGCGAAATTCCAAAACTGGCACCATGGCTCCCTTTTTTTAATGATATCATATTCTGTTTTGTATAATTTGTAAATTAATTGTAGGCTACATTTACGTTATCGCATTGATTTTGTGCGAAGTGGCAGGAATCTTTCATGTTTTGCTATTGCAACTGTGCATTGACTAACATGCAATGAAATAACAAGTTCAAAAGCTGCCATCGTGTAGAATATTGGCGTTATTGAAGTTATATTACAATAAAATTTATTGCATTCAACTTTTATCCCCACACTCCTGTAACGAACAAGGTTTTTTTCCGCAAACAGCTGTGCAAGGTAACTCAGTTAACCACCAATAAAAATTGAAGTCTTCAAAAACAATGCAAATAAAAAAAAATTATTCGTCATCTATATAACGACGAAGTGGTTGAGCTCAAATACAAAATAATATCAAAGGGCCAAAATGAAAATAAAAATATTATACAACATTAGCATAATGTGGGGTAACTGACAATGAGTTACCCCGCACAGTCACGGAGGGGTTAAGACTACAGCGATTTTTTTCCGGATTTTTTCGACTTCAGCCCACTGTGCGGCGCCTCAATAGGAGCCCAACGACGCCTCCAAAGATAGGGAAGGATGGAATGGGATAGGGAACCCGACGCCATCATTAAGACGATTAGCGAAACCATGATTTGCTGTTCCTACAGAAATGGAAGAATATTCTCTGAATAAAAATATCCACAAAATTTTCTGTAGATAATCCCGAGCACGGACAATTTCATCCTGAAATTTCAACCGGATCCCGAATTTCATTGTTGCATTGGTGATTTCGTCATAATGCAAACATAAAATTCAAGTGCTGAGAAAGTTCAATACCTACTCTTCGCCCTTACTCGAATAGGGATCGGTAAAAATAAGGATAAATATAACGGTATTTTAAAACCAGGGAAATATGAATATTCAAACGGAGCTACACACAGGACTCTTAAGAAACGAAGAGGGACTCGAAAGCAAATGAATAACAGTGAGGGAGAGGAGACACCAAAATTGAGAAATGCATGATACAACACGCAAGAGAAAGGCTTCTTAGCCCTCATCCCCTCCCCCCCACGCGCATTGGTAAGTTGCTCTTCTTGCGAGTGAATGAAAATAAATGAAACGCATTAGGCGCGAAAAAAATCTATATCGCCTCCTCCTCTAGGTGATCATAGGCGGATCCAGGGGGGGGGGAGGGCCCGGGGGCACGTGCCCCTCCAGACCCTAAAGGCCTGTTAACACGATACATTAACACGTACGAGTTAATGTACGTTTGCGTGAATGTTTGAGTGAAATTTTGGTGGACCGGAACGGAACATGTACGAATGCATGAACCAAACAAGAGCAGGTTCTATTTTCTGTGCATGAATTTGCACAAGTTGGGTGGTTACACGGTGCATTTTGGAGTTCATTCTCGCATTCATGCATTCAGACATTAACCCGTACGTGATAATGTACCGTGTAAACCGGCCTTAAAAATATGCAAGATTTTTAATACGGTCCCATTATCAATGCATTCGTTTTGTATTTTGAGATATCCTTGTGCCCCCCCAGAACAAAATCCTGGATGCGGCTTTGCTTGTGCCCCCCCCAGGAAGAAATCCTGAATCCGCCCCTGTAGGTGATACTTTTGTGGGAAGATTTTCGGATGAAAAGGTTAAAAGAGAGGTGGTGTTTTTCCCTCGTCCGGTCACACCTTGAATGTGCAGCGAGCATAAGGGATGAGATCCTGAAAGACTCGATTCGTAAATTTAATAAAATACGAAGGAAATCTGCACGATTCGCTAAAATCTACAATGGGTGTTTTTTATTTTATGACAAATTATCAAAGTGCTAAAATCTTAGCCGATGTGGGAAAGCAGTGCAGAGCGGCGTTTAATGCTAAGCCTGAATCACACGATCAATTTTCCGGTCCCTCCCGAATGATAGCTCCAGCGATCACTTTAATGATGGCGGAAAAAATGACCGTTTCACGCAATCATTTTGGGCGATGACTCTAGGGATTGAAATCCCATCCCTTTTTTCCATCACTAGGGATGTCTCTTTTTTGTCACTGAAATCGTCTCTGGCACTGTCTTTCAGTCATCCAACGATTTGATCGATGGATTTTTCTCATTTATAGGAAAATTCACCAAAATCGTTGGCACATTAATGACTTTGCCTGGTTTCGCTTTTTAGTAGGGCCCTCTTCGCTTCTATAGCGTTGAGGTGTTTCTCCCGTCCCGTTCCTTCCGTACCTTTCCTCTCCCAGAGGCGTCGTCGGGCTCCTATCGCGGCGGCGCCGCTTTCCTTTTCCATTTCTCTACTCCCCCTCCCCGGGTGATCGGGCGTATAAGCCACGGGCTTGGTTCCCGGCCCCGGTGCGTTGTATCCTCGAAGGGTTCGCCCTGAACCCTCATACTTTCTCTGTCTTTCAGTCAATCAGAACGCACGGGCGCTGAAAGTGATTGTTACTCCACGCTTGGCTTTTAATTGAATAACAGTTTTTTTAAATACGGAAGAGGGAATGAGCGGTGGAAAAAGGGACGGTGGGAATGAACGTGTGAACCAGAAAATGTTGGGTCGAGCGATCACTCTTTTGAAAACCTATCGCTGGAGCTATCAATCTGAGGGAGGAAAATGTTGATGTTAATTAATTAATCACTTGCTAATTTAAATGAAAAGAAATAAGCAAAAGGGTTGTCAAGGGTCAAGAGTTGCTAATTAAGCCTGAATCACACGTCCATTTTTTTTCGTCGCGAAAGTGATCACTATCGCGATCACTAGGCGAAATGATCGTCGCCGGCAATTGTTTTTCGCGATCGCGATGAGGATTCCCATCGCTATTTTTCAACACCAGTCCGGTCGCTTTTTCAGTCGCTAAAACCGTCACTAAAACCCCATATCAGCCAATCGTAACGCATTCCCGTATGGAGCGATGCAGCGCAGCGTTTGACAATCGTAGGAACGACATAGATAAACAAACACGCTATATATTTTCGTGATGCGGGTCCTATGACAACGAGCTGTGATATCGGAAATGATGCGAAAAGCGACGGCGGGAGTGACCGTGTGATTCAGAAAAATGATCACTAGAGCGATCGCTTTTCGTGACGAGATAAGTGATCGCAGTAGTGATCACTTTCGCGACGAAAGAAAATGATGATGTGATTCAGGCTTTAGTTACAGGGATAGATCAATCTGTCAAAGAGACAACAAAGACTTGTATAATTTGAGATTAATAAGATCATTATTTATATTAATACTGTGGCTAATAGTTATTCATGGAGCAAAAGAGGAACTAATTCCAATAGGTTATAGGCTCTGAAAAAAATTATCTTGTTATTCAGGCTTTGGTATTACTGAATGATGATCAGGAATGCCTCCAAGTTTTCCGTTTCATTAGTGCACCTACGTGTGCAGCATTAGAGTAGTTTGGGGGTGGTATAATATCGGATATTTAGAATGATGTATCGTGGATCCTGTAATAACAGGGTGCTGACCAGTACCTAGAGTAGAATGCATGATTTCAGAATATTTAAATTTGATTAATATTAATTTTTTCCTTTATATTTCAAGATTTTCAACTTCCAGAGAACGACGTTCCATTTTTAGTCAAATTTGTTTTCAGGAGCTAATAAATATCTCCAAAATTGAGTTAAACGTTCCGCATTTAAGACCACATTTTTCTGAGGCTAGAAATACGTTAATCAGGCGAAACTATGAGGGCGAAGTATTGGTAATTTACTATTTCCTTTCTCCTCTTCAAAATCAGCTTGATGTCATGAATATTTACAGCATATACTTCTATCGCAGCTCCATAGCACTTCCGTTTGTGTGTCCTTCTCTCGTGGTAACAGAGTACATCGTGCCCAGTCGTTTTGTACGGTAACAATAGTCACCGGGGAGATCACGGCCATGGCAACAATACTCCGGCGACCTTGGTGATGATAATGTATGAACGGCTCAGTTTCAATGAAGCGGGCTACAGACTCACATGGCAATGCAATCTATGATTGAGAAATTTCCATACAACTGAAATTTCAACGAAAGCAACGCTGCCGCATGAACGGCACTGCCGCATGCACTGCGTTGGGTTCCGCCGGTATCCCTCACGTCCCGAGCGAATGCCAGGCCACGAAGCCATCCATGAGGAGAAGAGTCCAAATATAATGAGTTTCTCCTGCCACAGCTGCAAGCTCACAAACAACTTAGCTGTCAAACATTTTAGCAAACTCTGGAGATAAATGATTTCTGTACTCGAGGACATACCAAAGGTATCAAAAATTAATCACTCTGGCCTCAATAACTGAATACCCTTATAAGCCATAGACAGTATAGAAAATACATTCTTTTTTTATGAAATGAAATTGAAATTTCATTATTACGTCGAAAACACAGATATATCTCTAGAATCTAGAAAAGGCTTGCATATCGTGATATCTCGTTTTGAATCTTCCAAGGTGGCCTTACTTTTCTTTGAGTACTTTCTTCGAGGCACCAATTCAATTGGCTAGGTATTAAAAGCTTTTTTTGTCGTCAGCGCTACGATCTCGGTCGAGAATGGATTTATTTCGATTAGCTTATTGACAAACACCTAAAGCTATTTCTCAACGTCCTCGAACCGCTTTAACAAATAGCACTCCAAATTTGCGAGGGACGTAAATAATCATTCTAATTTTAATTTCTTCCTAATTCTAGTCTATACGGAGAATTTATGAATACGACCAATTCCACGTATCTTTGAAGAATGTACCGATACACCACGGATCGTAGCATGAGTAGAGGAAGCAAAAAAGCGGGCACCTATCAATTATATTAAATAGGGGAGATTCTAGGAACATCCAAAAACTATAAGATTACACCATTAAATATGGGGAACGTTCGCAGAGCGCAAGAGAAACCGATAAAACCCTACGTACGCTGTCGGAAAAACCAAGTGTATACAGCCGTGTTAGCGTTGAAATTTCGTCAGTTGTTATGCCTCCCCGTCCATTTCTTAGGTAAATCAAGCACACAATCAGGCGATTGCTCAAGGAGCGATTGGATTGCAGTTTGCGTCTGTGGCCCTTTTCATTGAAACTGGGTCGTTCTTACATTTCCATTACCAAGGTCGCTGGAGTATCGTTGCCTTGACCGCGATCCCCCTGGCGACTACTGTTACCGCAAAAAAAACGACTAGGCATGGTGTACTCTGCTATTGTGACAGCAGAGCACACAAACGGAGTGATAGTGATAAGAGATTTATAAGTACTGTAAGTTACCATATCATCAAATTGATTTTGAAGGGGAGAAAGGATATATTATAAATCACCATGACTTCGCCTTCATATTTATCCAGAATGACGTATTTCCAACTAGTAAATTACAAGATGCCATCTGAATACTGAGGTTTATGTACGCAATATGAAATTTTAGAACAATGTGGCCTTAGATACTTTTAGATAGATAACTCAGATAATTTTAGATAGATTTAGATAGACAATTGTATCTCAATAGTGGAGGCTGCAACAATAAAATAATAATTTTTAGAATTCCATATTATTTACTAACAAAGGTGTAAACAAAATATTAGGAGCTTTAGGTAAACTAGAAGGCGGACCTGTGTTTAGTTTACCATCACTATATAATTATCTTCCGTGAACTGGTTTAAATAGCGGAAAAAAGAACATGTACCAGCATTAATAAAAGTACTATCTTTAGCTATAGGGGAACACGGGGTAGAACGGAAGTCGGGGCAGAATAAGGTTTGTTTTTTTTTGCGTCTAGCAGGTGCGTCTAGAGAGCATTGAAAATATATTAACGCGTTACTTTCCATCTTATGCAGCCATGTTGGTTCAATTAATTGAGTGTTAACACGTGAACTGTGAGTTGAGTGAATTTTAGTCGTTGTTTTCTAACTTCGGATGATTTTGCACCCATGGTAAGTCATATTTAAGTGTTTAAATTACTGTAATTCTTGGTATGTGTTAGAAGTACGTCTAGTTATCGTTTTTTTCGTATAGTTGAACGCCTGACTAAAAGCCATTTTCGGGCGTCAATTCCTAGGTAAGCGTATAAGTGTTCTTGGGGCAGAACGGGGGGGGTTAAAAAAAATGGAAAAAAAGGATGATGAGATAAAAAGACAACTATATATTTATACTGCAGTGATTTTCATTCCAAATTCTGTTGAAGTTTGTATCATTTGTAATAAATGGGCTCACAAGTTGTGTGCAGGACTGGATAGCGAAGCAGATGATTATGTACTTGTGTGCGAATGTTGTGATTAGGCTTCAATAAAGACCAAGTAAAATTGTGCAGCACCTAAAAATTCGTTTAAATCAAAAGAAAAGAACATGCAAGTTGAGTTTTCTTTTGTTTAATTTATTTAATTTTTTTTTGATAATCATTTTCATCCTATCCCTTTCTGCCCTATGCCTGGGGCCAATGACATATATTTTTGATTTTGGGAAAAAATATAAAATTAAGATTTTTTTCCATTATACGAGGTAAATTCATAAAGTAAGAGCCGTTTGCTAATATTTAAATACTGGCGCTTCAGAACACATTTTTTCTCCTGCGGTGCCAACTACTGATTCATTGAGAAGCTATGGGAGCATGTGTTTTATTTAACAAGTCTACGCCACGCCGAAATTTCCAAGTTTTTCATTTTTACTGTTCCCAGCCATTCGGCTGTCTACAGTACATTGCAAAATAATTCATTTCAACTTAATATTTGTCAGTTAGTCACAGTGTGGCAATTTTGGGGAATTAAGGGGAGGGGATATGATGGGGAACTAGAGCATGTTTTGGTGTTCTATGTTTACAAGGAGTTTCAAGAGAGTAGTTCCATACATTTTCGATTAATAAGAATTGCCTGTGTTAGCTAATGAGCGTTCGAACTTAGGAAGAAACGCTTTGAGTTCCGTTATGATGGGAGTGATTTTGAGATCTTTCCTTATATCTTTATTTCGAACAAACCAGGGAGCTCCTACTAGCCTCCTGATGATCTTATTTTCGGTTGTTTGGATGCGGTTGAGATGGGTCTTTGCAGCCATTAGCCAGACTGGAGAGGCGTAGGATAGTAACGGTTTTAGCATTGAAGAGTATAGGAGGAGTTTAGTCTTCAGCGATAGTTTGGAATTCCTATGCAGCAATGGGCCGAGGGCAGATATTTAACAAGTCGTTCCCTTGTCCGTGCATGCAAACAACAATGCCCACTAGGCCGGCCCTTATTTTTCAGAATTGAGAAAAGTTATGTTTTCCTAGTCTCAAAATGATCCAAATGACGTTAGTATTCACGTGTTAAAATTTGGTAACTTAAAAATAACGGGAACCCGTGCCCCAAGGGCCCTTAGTACTTAGGACCCCTAATTCAGTTTTTTGGGACAATAATATATGTACGTATATGTAAAACGAGAAAGTAAAGCCCTTTAGGGTCGAATTTCTGTCTGTTTTGATCTATCTTTAAGCGTTTACGAGATATCGCCCGTCGTAATGCGATCCACCCCCCAGGGCGCTACCCCGCGCCGCGGCGCCGCTGATGTAAGGCCCGCACCACTTGCCATGCACTTCCCCTCCAACCCTTCCCCTCCCTCGGCAAAGACTTTGCTCGTGATGGCAATATTTACATGCTAGTGGTACAGAATTGAACAGGTTGTTCCTCTTAAGTCATGATTAGTATTGTTAAAGCCTACTATGTCACTTTTAAACTAAAATACCATCCGATATGCTGGGTACTGACCCCTTTATCCTTACTTTGTTGTTTCCATACGGCCGCGCACCGTACCAGCACGTTTTGTTTCAAAGTGCTCTAAATGTGCAAAATATTACATGCATGTGATACAATTGTGTTCGTGTATTACGGAGGAATGAAGGAAATAAACGGGGCCCGGCCTCCACCAGTAAATAAAAGTGTTCAAGAAATAAGAACGAGGCAGTCTGTTCACGGGCGTAGATCGATGTGGACAGAGTAAGTTCTATTTCATAGTGCGCAAAGGCGAGGAAGTTCTTTAGGTTTGCAGTAGAAAATTTGTGAAATCAATAGTTCATCATGGATACTCGTGACGTACAGTTTAAGAAAAGGTCAACAGGGAAAGGTATGAGATTAAGACTAAATTCAGAAATTGAACTAGTTGGAAATGAAAGTGAAAAAATACTTGGATCAAAATTACCTACAGTGAGAGAAGTACTGTGCGTTTTTTTCTTTCACCTAAGGGGTTCGAAATGTATTAGACTTAGCGCGAGAAAAACTGTCAGAAATGTGTTTCAATTATGGAACAAAACGAGAATTCCTATTATTACGGAAATGAAGTCTATTGAAAAAATAGAAAAATTGCACAAAGAATGGAGAAACGTGCGACGACACAAAGAGAGAGCGGGAACTGCCGTGGATATGAAGAGAAGAAAATCTTTTGAAACCAAACTTGATTATTTGTTCGACGTTGCAAGGAATGGTGCCATTAAGTTTTTGACGCATGAGGAGGAAAGTGCTGTTAATCTTACTGATAAACGTGCTTGGGCTGAAGAAGTCAAGTTCTTACGCGATCAAAGAGGTGCACGAACTGCTGTAATTGGTGGAATTGACTTCAATATGGTCAAGAAGGAAGAAAAGGTTGCTCAGAAATTATTGAAGAAGCTGCAGCGGGAAGAAAAGTTGCATGAAAGGAGAGTGAAGGATTTGGAATCGCGTCAAGTCTCAGGTAATTAGGCAATTTTTATACACTTCTAAATGCATCTCCTTCAGAGTGAGAGTTAGTGTGGATGATTGAATATGGAAAGGAGAGTCAAGCAGCCCGCTTTGGGTGAAAATCGATGTATCGGTAAATTTTCTTATATTTGCAGGTGCCATAATAGACTCCAACTTGGTAGACAGTGAATTATCTGAGGAGGAAGATATGGAGCATTCAACATCTGGATCCCCTATCACCAAAAAGAGAGGAAGGCTTGACATAATTAGTCCAAAAGTTATCGAGGCGATTGATGCCTTTAAGGTTAGCAGCACCGCAGCAGTGCAGATTTTAGCGGCCACATCCCACGCCTTCGAATCGGATTTAAAGAAAACCAACATCAACCGGAGTTCACTGCAAAGAAAAAGGGAAAAATTTCGAGAGGTCTCTGCTAAAAAAATTAAGCATAACTTTTCACCAGATCATATACTAACCGTACACTGGGATGGAAAGACTGTTAAATCTCTCTCTGGGCAGTCGTTTGAAGAACGTCAGGCTATCGTAGTTACTGGGATAACTACTAATCAATTACTGGGGGCCCCAACTCTTCCTAACGGCAGAGCGACACTGATTGCTAATGCTGTTGTGGATGCTTTAAAGCAATGGGGAATCGAAGAAAATGTTAGAGCCATGTCATTTGATACAACTAATGTTAACACAGGTAGGCATAATTATTCTAATTTAAATTATTCATAATCTATTTCAAAATCATGGTTTACTTTTCCAGATATGTAATTTGCCATTTTTACTCTTTAGGTCGCAAAAATGGTGCGGCATTAACAATCGAAAGGCTTCTGGGAAAAGAATTATTGTGGCTCCCATGCCGCCATCATTTATTTGAAAGAGTGCTGGAGGATGTTTATAAATCAGCTATGGGAATGAGTACAGGGCCGGAAATAGAAATTTTTAAACAATTTCAAAGTAAATGGCCGAAGATTGCCCAAGATAAATTTTCTACACTAAAGAGATGCAGGCATAGAGCTAAACTCTTGATTAATGACGATGCTTCCATAATTGATTATGCAAGATATCAGCTCGAGGTAACCTATGTCTCTTTATAATCTTTTTGTCTATTTTGGTACTTTTTATTTAAAAAATAGGTTCTAATTACAGTTTTCTTTAGATGGAACATCCACGAGCCGACTATCGAGAATTACTGGAGCTGACGATAATATTTCTTGGAGGAGTCCCTCCAGGAGGCGTTCGCTTCAAGCAACCGGGTCCGATGCATAACGCCCGATGGATGTCCAAAGCCATTTATTCTATTAAAGTGTGGCTTTTTCGCTCGCAGTTCCACTTGACACGGGCCCAAGAAGTTGGTCTCATGCACGTCTCCCTATTTGTCGTGAATTTATATATTCAGATGTGGTTCTCCGCTCCTTGTGCTGCATCTGCTCCAAACAATGATCTACAGTTTCTAAAAAGACTAGTGAAATACGAAAGTGTTAACCTAGATATAGCTAAAGCAGCACAAAAGAGGTTTTCATACCACTTGTGGTACCTGAGCGAGGAGTTGGTAGGGCTGTCATTGTTTGACGAATCCCTTTGTAGGGGTGAAAAGGAAAAAGTGATTCGCCGTATGAGGACATGTGAGGGAAAATGTGATCCACCAAAGAAGGCATCCTATAAGCATGAATACCTGACTAAGCTATCTCTTTCAAATTTTGCCACAACTAATTCAAGAAAGCTATTTGATATATTGGAAATAAGCACTGGATTCTTTGATGTTCCCACGAGAGAATGGGATGAACATCCTGACTTCGAGAACGGTTTGAAAATTATTCGGGGTCTGCGAGTGGTGAATGATTGTGCAGAGAGAGGGGTGAAACTATTGCAGGATTTTATGTCAGTTACAAAGAAGGAAGAGAGCTTCCAAAATTTATTACTGAGTGTAAATTTTCACCGCAGCACAACCCCTAACGTGCGCAAAGATACTTTAAATGGCAAATACGGTGTGCCAGTGGAAGATTAGAAACACACTGTAAATGTACGTTTTATGGTAAATATGCACTGAAATTCATGGAGTGAGTGAAAAGAAATTGAACACATTTGATTTGAAATTTTTCATGTCAATTAAAATTTTTCTAATGTAAGCACATTTCTTCAGAGGCTAAATCTTGCCATCAGGAGCAAAGTCTTTGCCGAGGGAGGGGAAGGGTTGGAGGGGAAGTGCATGGCAAGTGGTGCGGGCCTTACATCAGCGGCGCCGCGGCGCGGGGTAGCGCCCTGGGGGGGTGGATCGCATTACGACGGGCGATATCTCGTAAACGCTTAAAGATAGATCAAAACAGACAGAAATTCGACCCTAAAGGACTTTACTTTCTCGTTTTACATATACGTACATATATTATTGTCCCAAAAAACTGAATTAGGGGTCCTAAGTACTAAGGGCCCTTGGGGCACGGGTTCCCGTTATTTTTAAGTTACCAAATTTTAACACGTGAATACTAACGTCATTTGGATCATTTTGAGACTAGGAAAACATAACTTTTCTCAATTCTGAAAAATAAGGGCCGGCCTAATGCCCACGGCAATCGTTGATCCCGCCAGCTGTGAAGTGCGTAAGAAAACCAATAAGAAAATTCAATATTTTCCTTGGGAACTCTTTGACCATCCACCGTACAGTCCTGACCATGCACCTAGCGACTTCTTCCTCTCCTTGCATTTGAAACAGTAGCTCGTGGACGGCGTTTAGAAACCGAAGACGTATTCGAGAACGGCGATTTCAATTGGTTCAACTTTCAGGCGACGAGCTTCTATGGAGAGGGGTTAAAGAAGCTGGTGCAGCAATAAGAAACATGCTTAGAAATGAACGGCGATTATGTAGAGAAGTAGAGTAGGTTTGTAGCTGACTAAAAGTGTCAATAAAATCTGTTTCATATGAGTATATTTTTTCCTGTGGCCAAACTTCTTTATGAATATGCCTCGCAATATTGCATTTTTCTGTTCAATACATTTCAAAAGGTCTATTAAAATTGTTAGTTAATTTCATTAAACCGTTGTATGCTTGTTTTTTTTATTTTTTGAATTTGATACCTCATTCTGCCTCGGGTTCCCCTAATTATAATTATCAAATTTGAATTAAAAAGTAATGAAATGATTATAAAATGAAAATTCAATTTAAAAAAGGACTTAAAATCAATCAAAATTGTATCTTCATAACGTACACGATCTCGCAGAGGACGAGAGTGAAGGGGGTGAGCTGGTAAATAAAGGAATTCTTCGCCTCTTCTCAATTGGGCGTTCGGGCCAGCTCTCATCCTCCTCCATTCTTCTACGAGGCGGGGAAGATAAGTTATAGTCAGCAATGTCCCCGGCGATAATTGGGGGTGTGATCTTTTCTTATGGAGTGGAGACTATTGTGGGAAGGGAGCCAGAATGTCGTCCTATCTTTTTTTTGTGTTTTCCAGCTTCGAGAGCACTTCGGGTGGATTCCGATGTCGTGCATTGGTATTCTCGGACGAGGAGAAAATGCCGCTACAATCTGATTGCGTTTCGCTGTCGTCGTTTCAAACCTGTCGCCCCTAAAATATAGACGATCGAATCGGGTTAATGGGACGATTTCACGACAACAAGTTACGGTTGGCCCACAGCCAATGTTTTCAATTCCAAATATCCTTCGTATCATTTTTTACCCTATTTTTAAAGCCAAATGAACTGTTGAAAAGTAAAGGCAAATAAAAATTAAATTACGATTGTAGAAAAGTCAAAGTTTTTGAATTGTTCGATATCAGAGGTAGTCCTTTCGCACGGAGTAAAGGGGTTAAAACTTGCGTGAAGTCTTACGTGTGTTCCTCTTTGTAGACTACTTTTTCGACAGCATTGTAGCTGACTTCTACAGGTCGGTGAAGTGCAGAGAGGTGGTATCGGTCGTCTTTTATACATATCCGTCGGAGTCGGGCGACTTCTCATCGGTCCATATACGAGGTCGGAGACTTCTCGTTGGTCTCAGAACATCAAAGTGCCGTAATAAATCAACAGCTGAACCTCTCAGCCGTATCTTAGCACACCTGGAGTGGGCTCACTCACAATTCTGATCACGACAACGCAAACGTACCACCCAAGGAGTAAAGATACCATCCGAGAATCAATTAAAGATATCATCCAATTTTTCCTTTTTTTCCCATTCTTTTTCTTTTGTTTTCTTTAAAAATCGAAAAACGTGGTTAATACCCTGTAAAATTTTCCATTGATGTATGCTTCAAGCGCATTGCTTTGGCTGTTATCCACACGTATCCAAGATTTCAAGCATTACGCGCACTCATTTAGGACACCCGCGCAGGACACCCGTAAAACCATGTCTGCTGAAATTCATACCCTGGGAAACCTTTGAAATTCGCTCGCAATATCATCATTTCACTGATCAAATATTTTAATGCATAAAAAATTATAATGTGCCAATCTAGTGATTTTTATGCATTATCGTTACACTTAAGAATTTAAGCCAACATTTCGACGAGAAACAGGTGTGTTATTACTTGTGTCACAACCCTAAAAGCTACGACTGATTGAGCAGCCTAATTACTCTCCGGAAAAATAATTAATTTTCTCTCCTGTTTGCTATTTTATAGGTATACGTGAAGACTCGAAACGAGTAGGAGGATTACACCGCACTGTAATCCCACGTGCTCTACCGCCGGAACAAGAGTCCGCCGCAGGGAGATGACGGAAGTATTTTTTTTTTGCTTGCTGACTGGAAACACGGTCGCTGCGTGAAGGAAGTTAAGCCTGGTCTGATAAGGATGGGGGAACTGAAGTGTCGTGAAGGGTAGAAAGGGAGGAGGGGGAGGTTGATTGCGATAAAAAGGGTGCTTCGGCCGAGAACATGAACTCAACGGATCCGTGACGACGACATTTTCATTTAAAATGGAAAATAAGAGACATCTCAGGCATAATGTAGTAGATTACTAAGAAAAATAACATATTAATTATTATTCGAATTAAATTCGAATTATAATTAATATGTTATTCGAAATTTTACGAATTATTAAAAATTCGAAAATTTACGTAATCCATCGAAACATATTCAGGTTCATCATCGTGAGTTAACAATCCGAAGATAGATTTGACGCAGCACCTCACTCTGCTCTGATATCAGCTAATCTTTTCATATTTACGCATTTATCTTTTATTACACATCCTGAATATCCTCTCCCAAGTACAGTTAAATTCAGAAGTATTGTAATAGATTAGGGTACTTCCGCTCAGTTCGGAAATTAAGTTTCGGTTTTATTGCCATTTTGTGGCACAGAAAAAATATATTTCTTTCGGTCAGCTTTGATTCTCCGCATTTGTGCGCTTACAGAGGATATCCCGCTGCATTATCACTACGCCAAATCACTCGTTGTGATTGGTGGAGTCTTACCACGAACTTTTTCTAGTCATTACACGGGAACAATCCAGTCTTCTAGACATGGGCGTTCCCAGCGAGGGGCGAGAGGGGGGGGCGGCTGCCCCCTCAAGAAGCAAAATTGCAAAAGTCTTTAAGAAAAAACAGTACTGAATTGAAACGAAAGTATGCAACATATTTTCTTTAAACCCACGAAAAATGATATGCATTAGTATAATATATGTAATTAAAATAAAACTATTTTTTTCAAGGAAATAACCTCATAAACTAATGTCACAACTTGGCTTGCCCCCCACCTAGACCATGGCTTGCCCGCCCCCCTAGTTATGATCCTGGGTACGCCCTTGCTTCTAGGGTCACTAAATCAAACTGAATTGTAATGCGCAATGACATTATTTGTAGTGATATTGCGGTAGATCTTTTATACATGTTACTTTCGTTATTTATCATGAAAATAATATAGCGTTATTTGTAAGAAAATATGCTTCGACGGATCGGCCAATTTACGAAAGGAAATAAATTGAAGTTCTGTAGGTGGATTTTTTTTACCTAGCTTAAGCTGCACAATTCATGTAGTATTAAACATTTCGCATATCCCCTCTATGTTTCCCTTAAATGATGAAGTAATGTGAGGATGAGTAAATTTCGTTCAAATGTCAATTTTCGAATTGCGGCGAATTTGGCGTCGCTCAATTCGCTGCACTACTTACGAATTCGATTGTACCTCATTCGGGGGCTACCTTTACCTTTCTGACATCCACTTTTCCCCAGATAATTAGCATCATTAGGCCATTATGATCTCCAAATATCTTTTCGACGAGTATTCAAAGGCTCCACCCGACATTTGAACCCGGGTAACAAAGGACAATCGCAAAACTCTCTCCACCAGCGCATCAGTTGACAATGCTCCCGAAGTCGGAACCGGCGATCAGAATGGAAAGATTTTATTGTATGATACATGGCACGCTGTTGAGAAAGTTCTTAATATTAGAAAAAACAAGACATTGTAATATTTCCATTGAATCTACTTCCGCACAATGACTTTCGTTGATACAACAAATTTTAAAGAACTCGTCTCCTTACTCGAAAGTACTTGAAAATGTTTTAAGAACGAAACTTGTTGTGCAAATATAATTTCAGTGGTAGTATTTAGTCGATGTGCGAGTACTCGAAAATTCAATTCGAGTGTTTCGAGCAGCATTACGAATGTCGAGTCGATTAGTTTCGGTAACAGAGCTGTCGAGGTCAGTAAGTTCAGAAAGCTGCCGAAAGCTCATGCAATAAATCATATTTAAAATTCGTTCTAGCCGTTCGAATAAAGCTTAAGTTTCCGCTAAAAAGAAAAAAATATTTTGTCTATAAATCTAAAGCTATGTTCTATATTTCGTTCACGTCGTCCACATAAATTCCAATAAGACGCAATATCCATAACAATCGTTGATATAATTTTTAATAAAAATTCCCAAGGTTCTCAAATCTTGCAGCACTAGAAATCTAGAAAGCACTTGTCCAGACACACAAGTGCGTAGCGAAAGGCAATTTTCCGCAGGCAGTAATACTGTAACATGAAGACGTGAAATGTCTTTGATAAGGGCTCTTCCTGGCAGTTAGGATACGTATATTAATTACATTTTCTACATATTACTAGGGGTTTATTCATTTCAATTGTGCCCATGGAACCCTTTAAGGCACTTTAATTTTCATGCATCTCCTAATGCTGACACGATCACCACCAACCTCCCTCATTTTCTTTTCCTTTTTACATCGTGCTAAGTAATCTCTACAGTCTCAAACTCAACTTTGTGGAAGTTCATTCTAACAAATGAAAAGAAAAAAAAACTACTGACCCTTACGGAAAAACCAATAATCCTTCCCCTCCCCCTACTCATACGGACACCTCGGTCATTGCCTTAGTCACCGACAGCCCTCCGGAACTCCCGACCAACGGTCTTCCACTCCCCGCCTCTCTCCAACTCTCACCGCACGCTCTCAACGCCGCATAACCTCCTTGAGATTTTCCCAGCCACCCCTTCCACCTACCATCTTCCTCTCCCACTGAAATCACATCATTTTTATGATATATAAGGACGTATTTTATGCTTTTAACTAGGGATGGACGGATCCAGGTTTTTTTTTCGGGTTCGGATTCGGATCGGATCCTTGATTTTCGGAGCCGGATCTTTCGGACAGGATATTTTCGGATCCAAATGCATTTTCATATTTCTGCTATTAAACGAAGTAATTATTCAAGCATTTTCCTTCATAAAAGGAAACAAAATATTGAAAAATCATGAATTTACAATAGATTTCTTTGAAAAATGAAGTTTTTTTTTCGATTATGAAGGGTGTTAAAATTTGTTTGAAACCCTCTACTTTGTACCCTGTTGTTCCCCCCCTGCTTTTGGACCCCCCCCCCCCTTACGAAGACAATGGTTTATGATCCCTGTGATTTCGGAAAAAAAACAACAGAGGCACGGGCTGATGGACGTCCGAGGGTGGTTTTCCGAAATCTGCGACGTAGTTACTTTTGACGTAGTTATTATCCTACCACGCTAAGATTCCCTCGATGATTGCTCAATCTCTTAGGGAGAATCACACTATATGCTAGTCGTATTTTGCCTTTTTTATTTTCCACGGCTGAAATTCTACTACGCAACTTCGGATCCAGATCCGATGTCTTCCGCGACTTTGGATCCGATGTTTCCGATGCAGAGCAATATGCGCGGATATTTGGATCCGAGGTATCCGATCCGACCATCCCTACTTAAAACCTTTGTACCTGATGATGACGCCGCTGCGTCGAAACTAGTTGTACCGCGAGAATAAATTGGTGGATAGATACCGAGTTTTTTCTTTTCATTTGTTATCATGCTAAGAATTAAGAATGGAAAATTCACACAGGGGATTGGAGAAATGAGAATATGTTGGAACATGCGTTGTTGTATTGCCTGGTCCAGAAATTACCATACTCGACTCGACTCAATACTCGCGAGTAGATTTCAACTCGTATCGAGATCAAAAAGTACTACTTCCACAACCCTAGTAATATTACAATGTTTTATTTAACTAATACCGAAAAGGGGATATCAGATGGACCAATATTTTCAGCCTCTTCCACTGCATTTATGAACAGGTATTATCTGGATTGGGGGTGGGGGGTCTGCGCCTTAACAGAGGGTAAACGAGGGAGGTGGGGTGGGAGGGAGCACGTCAGCGGAACGAGAGAATGAACGGAGAGAATTATGGGTAGGGTGTGTGTGTGTGGGAAGAACTTCCCCTACCCCCTACCGACTTGAGCACGGGGCGCCACCGTAGACTGAGAGAGAGAGTGGGTGGGGGTGAGCACTTTTAAAAATAAAACCAAGCGAAGTAAAACAAGCGAGGTCCTCCTAAAAGGCACGCTCGGATTTCATCACTACTACACTGTTTGGCGAGGGTGAGCGAGCAGGGAGGGGGCGTGGTGGAAGGGGTGTGCGCCCACCGCGGGCCAATGGGAAGGGCAGGACCATGCCCCGCCACGGGTCATGTGATCTCCCGCGAGTGTCAAGGTAAGCGACGGAATGAGAGCAAAACAAAACAGGGATTCACACTTGATTGAATCCACATTTTAAAAATGGAATCCCGGATCCGATCCCTGTATCCTTTTTACCATTTCTAATCCTTATATGAAATCCTAATCATCCCGGGATGGGGAGCCATGCACTCCTATCATGATTACAGCACTAAATGGGGAGCTTGCCGATATATTCTAGAATTAAAGATCTAGTACATATCGTAAATTTGAATAATAATGATATAATAGTTAAATTATAATTTTGAATAATTACTTCGATCTTTTCCTCGATTAAGCGCTAATTCAATAAGAGTCACGTGGAAAACCAATTGCATTGCAGGAGAGTTCAACACCACTGACTGCCTCAAGCTTTGATCTAGTGTGTTGTCACTTACTAGTGCACTACCCTCAGAAATCGTGCATCATGGAGCCGTAGTTGCTCATTTTTACGTTCTTATTTTCTTGCATAAACAATTTACGAAAGTCGTGAGTTCTGGCAGTAAATATTCCTCATAAGATTCTTACATGAAGTAATCGCTCATGACCAGCTGAAACATGAACATGCCAATGTATAAGGTATTTTCAAACGTAAGGATGAAAGTAAAATTTTCCTGCGCTGAACTTGTGGATGAAGGGAACTTGAAAAAAATAACGGAATCGGTGTGATGCCTGGAGCACGCATTACATGGGCGTTGGTTTGGATTCCTTTGTTTGAAGAGAATTTCCTTGTACGGACACTTGAAGTTTTACCGGGCGAAGAATTTTCACGCCAAGTGGGCGGATTGCGGTTGTATAGATATTCATGAGTAAACTTACTATCATAACGCGTGAACGGTGGAGAAATTCACAAGAATTTCCCTGAGGAAAACTTCCCCTGACGTCGAATCGAACCACGGACCTTTGGCTTTCCAGACCACTACGGAGACCACTATGCAATCCAAGTTCCTGATTTCAGATGATACAATCGCTCTGGGAAATCAAGAAGCTGATTAAGGTGGGGGTCTGCGCAATGGCTCCGAAAGCCAAAGGCCCGTAATTCGATTCCAGGTCCGGGGAAAATTTTCTCTTGGCAATTCTTAAGAATATATATTCATGACTAGGATTGCAATAGCCTTGATTATTAACCACTTCAATTTCGAACACCAATTTAAGCAATTGGGTGTTCCATCATTGAAAGCGTATAAGTAAGGAAAAACAATTCATATTATACTAATACATGGGGTACGTTTTATTATGAAACTGAGGAATACAGCATGACAGCAGAAGAATAGGTCATGAGTGGAAGCATTGTATGTGGTGCCATCGATGAATGATAAATAACTAATAGATCTACGGAGAGAACACATGAGGAACAAATCCCAATAACAGCGGAATGTAAGAGTAAAAGTCTTCTGAAAACCCTAATAAGAAGGGTATATCGGTCTGATCATGAGACGTAAACGTTTAATGAAGGCATTCATCATTAATTACGGATATACTGACAGCAGGCCGAGAAGAACGTGAAAGGAAGGTTTCGTAAAAGATACACGAATAGGGAGATTAAGGTTATAAAAGACAAGAAATAATCAAATATGAGGAGGTTATTTTTACAGACAATTGAGTGGAGAGCTGCGCCAATCTCAGGACTGTTGACCGATGATGGGTGTATACAAATATGTCGAAGAAATATCATCTTAAGGGAATAAACTTGTTGGTTAAGGGAAAGTGAGGTGCTGAAAATTGAAGTGGTGATTCAGACCCACACCAAGAAGGAGGGAAGGAGGGTCAAATTTGTTAAGCCTGATGCGCAAGATCATTTTTTCCCTCCCGAGTGATAGCTCCAATGATAGCGGAAAAATCACCGTTTCACGCATTCATTTTCCGCGACGTCTCCAGGCATGGAAACCCCATCCCTTTTTCCATCCCTGGTACCGTCTTTCAACCAATCATAACGCACGGCCACTATCAGCGATTGCGACGCCAATCTTGGCATTTAATAGAATGACAGTTGTAAGTAGGGAAAACGCGATGGAAAAAGGGACGGTGGGAACGCCCGTGTGATTCAGCAAATGAAGGGTCGAGTGATCACTGTTTTGGTTCCTTAAAACGTACCGCTGCACAGTGAGCTAGAATCGAAAAAAGCTGGTCAAAACCACAAGAACGATTTTTTTGAGCTCTGAAGTTGAAACTTCGCATACATACTCTCAAATGAATGTTGCATAACTTTTCAGATTGCTAATATTCTATGCCTTCACGTTAACAGTATATTTGAGGTCAGAGTTGAACAAATTTCGCGAAAAACGACCACCTTCGATTTTTTCTGAAAACAGCCAACCACATCCTCGTGCAATGGCTTCATGAATAGTTTTATTGACAAAGTGTTATACCATGTTGATTAACACATCTTTTTCATCCATTGTGAGGGTTTTCAAAGATTTGTTTTAATCATTAACCATAGATATAAAACAAAAAGCGGAGCCTGTTTTCAGCCAATTTTTTTCATAAACGTAGAGAAAAAGTAGATACTTCCTCCAAGTGACTTAGACCACGTCGTTCTATGAAACTTCTACATAGTGAATCTAAAGTAAAATCCTGCACCAACTTGCAACTCCGACTTTTAAATCGTTTTTTCGAGCGTGCAGTCGACACCGGTTGTAGCCGGCGGCGGTGGATAGTACGGAATTTGTATTAAATGCTGAGCAAACTTTTAAATTTAAATTTATCCTTTTTTAATAAATATAAAAAAACCAGCTGTGCTCAGTGGCGGCAGTTGGCGAAGTTGAAATGAGAGTTCCCCCCCCCCCACGCTTTGGAAGTTTAGCTCTTGCGTTATGGAAAAATGGAAAATATAAATTTATGTCAAACAATTTAATGATCCACAATTGAACTTGGACATGTTGAAGTCCCTAAATTTCACTCTCTAAGAGCTTAAAAAACTACGCACCCATTAGTGGGTTAAGCTAACAGTTTCTTTCTTAGGAGTAATTTATGGCGGTATGGGAATGAGAGTGTATGAGGTGTGAGGTAGGGGGTGGGGAGTGCAGGTTGGGTGGGGGTGGCAATAAGAAGGGTGAGAGGAGAATAGAGGTGACACGAAGCGCCTTCCTATTCGTCCTCCGAGGGTGCCAGACTTGGGGGCGGGGGTGGGGACGGTGGAGGCCGTGGAGAGAGAAAGGGAGAATGGGTGGGGGGGGGACTGTCACTCCGCGTGTGCAGTAGACCCTCCTCCTCCGCCCCCGATAGTCAGTCGTCTTCAATAGCAAAGGAAGAGCGCACAGCCGGAAGACACGTGGTGCGTTTTCTGACTCTTCGTTGGGACCGACGCGCGTTCCGGTGGCTGGCGGCGTGCACGCAGGCTACAACGGCAGGCGGACGGGCAAAAAAAAAACCAAAATAGGACTTCGCTTCGCTTCTAACCCTACAAGAGGACAGCAGTCGAGGAATACGGAACAGAAAGTTCTCAGAAAGGGTGATTAAACGTTGGCGGGAAACCTATCAAATCATTCTCTGCTACGAACCCGGCAGAGTTTTCTACGCACGCGTCGGAAAGGTTTTTTTTCGGGGAAATTTTCGTTTGAAAATAAACCAAACGTGGGAGAGCTGACTCTGATAACCGGGAGAAAAAAAATCGACTGCTTCCCATCCTCTGCTGTGTGAGGCGCGAACTTTTCATACACGCGCCGTTACTTTTTTCTGCAAATTTTCGCTTGAAAATAAACCAATAGTGATTGATCTTGACGATATTACTTCACTTCACGCTATCAGGCCCAGAAGACCACGTGACGTTAAAATCAAGGCTCTCCACTCTTCTCTTATTCTGGTCACTATTCATCCGTGGCTTCCATTCGCAGTAGTTCTTTTAGTATCTTATCTATCCACCTTCTCTTTGTTTTCCCTTTATCCCCATAGAGATTAAATAGTTCTTGATCGTGTCGCTTTATCCGTTCTCTCGTTAGTTCGTTCTGGATTGGACCATATATTTTCCTGAGTACCCACCTCTGAAAAAATTATAGTTTGTTCAAGTCTTGTTTCCTTGTGCTCCAGTTTTGGCAACCATCAAGAACCGCAAGGAGAGTATTTACGTGTACAGTCTTTTTTAAGTTGTCTGGATAAATTCCGGGGCTTCAGAATACCGTTCAGAACTTCATCTCAGAAAAAAAACACGAAAATCCTTATTTTCTCCGGGCGCATTGGCCTCAAATCTACGAGAGGAAGGTTAAAAACAAATTCAGCGCGTGATAATTTTTTTAAAAGATAATCTTCTGTTTTTTTTTTTAATTTGTTCAAGAAGAACTTATTGTATGATTTACAGTGAGCTCCACTGGGTCCACAAGTAAATCCTCAGGGTCACCGCGAATGAGAGCCAGGCTGTAGCGCACTTGTGTTAAACGAGTGAAGCGAAGTTTCCGCGCTCCGTTCGCTACCGGGAGGTATCGTCGCAAGGGACCGTTCAGCTGTTAGGAGACCCCCTCAAGGCCCCGAAGCAGCCATCCCGTCCCATCTGGCGAGGGAGGGAGCTTCACAGTTCCTCAAGGCGCTCGCCGTGGGGGAGGCATTCGCTCCTGTGTCGTCATTCACAAGCGAGAGCGCCCTCTCGAGCCCACATTGCGGACCCACGCCTCCGTCGAGGCAAACAGAAGGGGCTGGGTCGGCCACGGAGAGCGTCCGTTCGCGAACCTCCTCTTCATAAACAGTCCCGTCTTCAGTAATTTTACCAGGCCATTTAACTCCTCTCCAACACCTACAGAGGGTTCCATACCCTTTGAACTAAGTGCGCGAGGGCATTATTTGAAAAAAAAAAAAACAAAATTCATCCGTGTCATAAGTCTACACGGGCCATTTACTTCGGCTCTGAGGCGTAAGAAGGCGCGGAACTGTCATCGAAAACTTTTACAAACACCTCGTATTGTTCTATTCTCCGATTTTTTAACTTCACAAGTGGCCTCTTGTACTCAGGAGACTGACGCTAGAGCTGCACGGTATTCGCAGAGGTTCCCCTCTTTATCCTCCGACGCGAGCTTTCGCGTCAGGAAAATTTTTGCCACCTATCCTTGGTAAGGTCTGCGGATAAGGGATTCAAACTCAAGAGACAGGAGGACTGAGTGGTGGGGGAGGAACAACAAGGCGGGGGAGAGAGGGGGTGTGTGGGAGAGGGGTGGGTGGGAGTCGAGGAGAGCGTCGCAGGGACAGTGTTGGAGAGAGAGGTGCCGCCACAGTCGTCAGTCTCAGCCGGGCGTCGCCTTCCGCCGCTGCTCATCCTCTCCGAAGTTCCTCCCGCGAAAAACCATCTCGTCTTCTTCTTCCAACCCCTCCCTCGCGCCGACTCTTCGCTCCCCTCCTCCAACCCTCTGAAAACCCCCGGGCGTCTGTGAGTCCGCTCGAAGGCGAGAGCGTTATACATACACACATACGTGCTCACTCGTTGACGCAGTCGCCGGGCGATCTTAGAGGCCGCGCGAGCAGC
The DNA here is from genome assembly GCF_921293095.1 of Ischnura elegans. NCBI lineage: Eukaryota > Metazoa > Arthropoda > Insecta > Odonata > Coenagrionidae > Ischnura > Ischnura elegans. The sequence goes on from NC_060247.1 coordinate 122,286,411, forward strand.
ACCAGCGCTCGGTAGTGTTCCAGCCGGCAGCGTCCCAGTCACTCATTTAAGGATTACTCCCGCGCTGCCATCGCTGCGACTGTTGCTCGAGAGCGGAAAACCGGAGAGAGCGAGGAGGCGAGCGAAAAGCGGTTCGGGGGGACATTTTTGCCGCAAAAAAAGAGCGTGTAGTCGTCGAACGGAGCAATACTTTGCGGGTCCCCTTCGTTCCGGAGGGGAGATAGAAGAAGAGGAATCGGCCCAGGTTAGCAGCAGCAGCACGTGGCGAGGAGTGCACAGGCGGCGATTGTAGACGGGTGAGCCATTACCTCCCTCACCATTCCCAAGAAAAGGAGACCGTCGTCGGCGTTCCGGTCGCTTCAGTCGCTCTCGCTGCTTAAGCTGTTGGAGCGCATCCCGCCGGACATCGTGTCCGTGAAGACCTCGGCGCAGGAGGTTAGCGGAAGGCCAAAGGCGCCCACGCCGTTGGAGGGCGGCGGCTCGTGGGGCAAACCCGCCGTCGAGTGCGCCACATCCGACGCCTCCGCACCCGCACCCTCCTCCGGCCCCCTCCACTACTTCACCGCGTCCTCAGCAGCTGCAGCCGCGCCTCCACCGCCGCCTCCCGCCGCCGCCAGGATGCTGATGCCGGGGTCGGCGCTGCCGCCGGGGGCGGAGGCGGCGGTGGCCGCGGCGGCGGCGGCCGCGGCCCTCGAGGCCTCCAACTCCTCCTCGCCCTCGTCCTCGCTGGTCGGGGGCAGCGGGGGCGGCGTGCAGCAGAAGGACACCACGTGGACCAAGCTGTTCGTCGGCGGTCTGCCCTACCACACGACGGACAAGTCGCTGAGGGAACACTTTGCCGTGTACGGGGACATCGAGGAGGCGGTGGTCATCACGGATCGGCAGACGGGAAAGAGCCGCGGATACGGATTTGTGAGTTCACTGTTCCCATTCTAACTCCTTCCTTCTTTCGTTTCCTCATTTCCTTCCCTTGAGCCGTTGGCTTACTTAGACTGCTCCGTCCTTCCCGCCATTTTCTCCGCGGGGTGATGAACGCAGTCATGACAACTCCCACATCACGTTTCCCGCTCTATCATTCCCGTTGCGACCCGACCCCGAGGCGTCCACCATTAATTAGGATGCTTTTCAAAATCATCGTTCACAAATTTACATGTTTCCTCCACTTTCTGAGCGTGGTTGACTTATAATACACATCACACACATTGTTTCGGAGTACTTTTCTATAGGTACCGTGATAAGTATTTCCCTTCGTTTAATTTTTACTAGATGCTAAGATGCATGGGGAGTTGTCCATCTTCGGCATGGGCTTAACTTCTGACAGGAACAAACTCAAAATGAGGGGGTGTGGTCCTCTGCCAATGCTTCCGAAAACATTTCAACTAATGGCCATCCATTAATTGAAATGGGCACGATAAGAACAGTTTACAGATAAAGAATTTCGATCTCATTTCCAGCTAAGCTAACCGGTCTATCCAAGTTGTGGATGTAACTTTACTATTTCTCAACTTCACCTACACAAGATACTCTCAAATGCATTTGCCCAAATGTTTTCCGCGGATCAGGTTGTGGGTCTTTAAAGCGTATTTTCACTACAAATCGTTAGCCGCCTCTATGACATTCTGCAAGCGTAATAAGACGACAAATATATTTTGTACTGAAAAAATTCTGAATGAGCCACTTCTTACGGTACGTCACGGGTCGAGTCAACTCTAAGTATTAAAATTTAGACACTGTTCATGATAGAAGTGGATCCAGGTATTGGTCAGCCAGCTCCTCAGAGTTTAATGACTTGTTTCCAATGATGATCCATGATGTTGAATATGAACGATTAAAAACTATTATACGTCGGCCATCTCCTGTATCCGCCCCTGCTTCACACACCAGTATTGTCTTGTGACACACCTCCTCCCATGTGCCAATCCAATTTCATTAAAAATATTTATGTACGTGGTCAAGCGTTGTTATTATTTAAGTCGGAATTTTAGGCATTTATCACCAGAAATCTACTATAAGTTTCGTTACATCCACCATCATTCTTACGGCAGAATTCAAGAAAAAGATACATTTATATACAGTAAAACGGTTTATTTTATGAGTCACTTCTCTTTAATTGAAAATATAAACTCATTAATGCACTCTAGGGGAAAATATATCCAGAAAAATGGTACATAAAAACATTCCGTTCGTCGTGTTTCTTCGAACTAATGTATCGGATACAACAACATGAAATGCTGCACGAGCCATAAGTAGCGGCTTCTTGATAACTATCATAGTTATGAAATAGAAATTTACCGTGACGTCTTCAAGCGATTGCCATGAGGCTGAAAGAACACTAGAGGAGTCACTGCGACTTAGAAAGGGATGACCGTACTCGAATTCAAGGATTTAATTTGTGTGGATAGACACCTAGAATTACGCTTGTGACTACTTCTCCCGACTTTTAGTTATCAAACAGAGGAATATGCAGCAGTCTATGATAGGTTTGAAGTGAGAGATTAAGCACAGAGTTGGAAGTTAATAATAATTTTGAAATTAGGTTCAATGTTAGCGGGCAGAACCAGCAAGAACACTGAAAACCGCCTTTGAAACAGCTCGTTACCACGAATTCGCACGCATAATATATACTTAAATGGCTTATTAATACTGTGTAAAATCTCGACAGTTTAAATTTGACCATCAGCATAGCCTCAGAAGGCAAATAATTCTTTAGTGTTTCTGGATTCTTATCATAAAGAAGCAAATCACAAATTACATAAAATTGCATCGTTAAAATGTTTTACCTATTTCTCTCGAAAGTCGAGATGTATCATCATATTAAGGTTGAGGAATCCTTCATCTCCTTTAGGTTTATGAAAAGATTTTATCTCACAGTTTTCTACCTGCTTCATCGCTGAGTAAGCATGCATGAGTGGAAATGAGGAGATTGCTCAGCCGAAGAGATGGCATAACGCGAAGTTCAATTTGTGACTCGTATTTTTGAGGCAAATCTAAGTGTCAGCAGCCTGAAAGAGATCGTGGAATTGAGTTTCAGTAGAACAGAAAATTTATTTTTCTGAAACAAAAACACTCCCTTTCTCGGCCACATTACATGCACCTGTTTTCCTTTATCGACTTTTAATTCTAGCCAATTATACCGCTAATTAATCAATTCTTAATTCCAGTATTAATTTATTCGGTTGCCATGTTAATGCTTTTAAAGATAAATTTGCCAGCATTTTCTAATAAAACGTCCTGACCGAACAAAAACACAAATACGAAGAACCGAAAATTTTTAAGGATTATGAATCCAAGCATAGATGCAAAAATGTAGAGTAATAGAGAATCGAGATGTTCAGAATGGTTGCCTTGAAATCGGTCTAATCGTTGTGGAACGAATATATCAGGTGTTGTGTTATTCCTGCCATCATTCGCTCTAACAAAGAACGGTGGTAGCAAGCTTTTGTGATAACTGTTCTCGTTTTTTTAGCTGATATTGTGAGGAATGTTAACTTGTGTGTGTGTGCATGATGAACTGGCTCAAAACGCAAAACGGTGTTGATGGCGACGAAGAACTTCAAAAAGCTCTAAAAGCTAGGTCTCATCAATGAGTGCGGAAGCTCAATAGTATCAAGAATAGTAATTTTTTACGACGTAATGCACGAAACAACAGAAAAGGAAATCACGTGTTAAAAAGTATTGAAGGGCAGCAGGGTTGTTTAAAAGAGGCTACCCTTGATAGTGACACAACATGTCGAAACCGGTCATCGTCAAAATTGAGCGGAAATTCCATACTGTCTTTCATCCCCACCACATGGAGATAAGACATTTCCACAAAGTTTCGCAGGGAACTCTTAAATATAAAAATTTCAATTCAACATTCATCAAATTTCACCTTAAATGTTTTCCGTTTTCCAATTTTCTCGGAAATTACGGGTAACCTAGCCCACCCTTGCCACTGCCGCTGTCGGTGCTCTAGTTCACATCGAGACATTGACACTGGCCGTAGTAAACTTGACGGTTTGGAGTTCGAGCGGGGAATTGATTGGGAGGGACGAGGAAGGAATGGGCGCATTCTAGCGAAGCGGGAGAGAGCGTGCGGTCAGCTGGGCCCCTCTTCCTCTCTCGCGAGCCTGAAATATTCAAGCCGAGTCCTCGGAGTGTGGCGTCGCTCGCGAGCGGTCGGCCGATAAATGTGCAATCAGGTGGATTGTGATTCCTTCCCTTTTTCCCCGCCCGTCCACTTCTCGTGCCGAGAGATAGGCACTTCTTCTTACGTCTTCGGAGTCGAGGGAAAGAGAGGCCCTCCAAACGCACTTGAAAATTCCATTCAGCTTTCCCGACGGAGGCCGCAGTGGCGGCAGCCAAAGAAACGTTGCGCTTCTTACTAGCAGACAGGATGACGAGACGCTATGCAAAATCATATACAGGGTGTCCCATTTATCTTGACCACCAGACATAACCTTTTTGTCCAGATGTAAATTCAAAAATGTGTCAAGTAAATGTTCATTAGCCGTCAGGGGGACATTAATTAGCATGATTGCCTTCCTTGTAGCTTTGTTATTTACAAAGATATGAACAGCGGTATGTCTTTTTTAAATGGCACCCTATATTTTTTACTTGGCAATTCATTTCCTCTCCTAAATACTCACTCAAAAATGTAGCAGAGTGGACCATTTACATAAACACAGTGTTATGAAAAATGACTGACTCAATAGCACTTAGTGCAGGTACGCGGGTATTAGAACTACTCCACCAGTCATTCATAAAAAAATATAGGGTGCCATTTAAAAAAGACATACCGCTGTTCATATCTTTGTAAATAACAAAGCTACAAGGAAGGCAATCATGCTAATTAATGTCCCCCTGACGGCTAATGAAAATTTGCTTGACACATTTTTGAATTTCCATCTGGACAAAAAGTTATTTCGCGTGGTCATGATAAATGGGACACCCTGTATATGGCCAAATATGGAATTCGACTGGATAAAAATAATAAAAATATGAGGGGGTATAAGAGATATTTTTCCATGCAGAGTTGGTGGCAGATATAAGGTAAAGAAAACTAACGAGGTCAACTAGATATTTACTAGATAGCATTTGATTTTCCACTCGTTGTCGGCACAGAATAGAGAATCACTCGAATCCCTGGGCCACCAAGTTTTTGCGTATTTCTTCTATTATTCCTGAACCTCACTCTGTTTAGAAAAAAATCATTTGTATCCCTTGGCTTATCACCCCCTCAATTATCTAGCATTATTTCAATCATGTGCATAATTCATAGAACATAATAAGCATCAGGTGTAATAGAATAAAATAAGGCACCCCAAGTAAGATTTAGTTGCAAATTGTTGGCAAACAGCCATTGAGATGCTGTGTTCACCATAGTATGCATGCCAATTTCCAACTGAAGTGTGTTGGGGTAGGCTCCTATATGATGATATGAGTGGGTTACCATCCGATACATACGGTAGCCCAGACAAATAAAAAATATCTAAACATCAAGGCAAGTTTGATCCCATAAAACTGCTAATTGTTACAAAAATATTAACGTCAGTGCACAGTAACAAAAAATATAAATCATTATAAAAAAACTTTATTGATACTTTATTCCTATCATTTGGGATCAGCCGGGATTGCAATACCAATTTTTGATCAGATATGTAAGGAATCTAATCAATCATTAAATTAAATTTCCCTTACTTTTTTTAAGGTTTTTTCGGCTGCGTTCATCGTTTTATAGATGTATGTAACTTGCATTTATACTCAAGTTTTCACGGATGACAAATGTAATTTAGAATTGAAAAAGATTACCCACACCAAAAATGGAATTCACTATTAAAACGATATATTGAAATTTCACAGTTATCAAATATCAACTAAAATACCTAACACTGAAAAAAACACTAAATATGACTTTTGTAGATTTTTTTTAAGGTTTACTATCCCGCAGGTAAATATTACCTGGCATGGACTACTTATTATGGAAAATCTACCCTCATTCCTTGTGATGTGGGCCTAGTAAATACCAGAAAGTCGAGTTTTTATGAATAATTTGGCAACGGTAAATATTAATACTTAAATGGAGGGAATTCATGATAAGTTCAACAGATTTAGGCTTCAATTGTTGGAAGTTAGACATATTTAAATAAATGAGCTTTTATGAGATTTTATGAGCATCCGCACTAAGCAGCATTTTTTATACCTTGGTATTATACAGGTCATGATAGGACCATAGTAGGCAATATCAAGTGTTTAAGAGGACTTCTCCCCACTTTTGATCGATAAACTATCGTTATTCAGGAAAGACACGCACCCGTCGGAAATATCTACCAGGCATGCAATCCTCTTTGCTTTACCTTTCATCGCTTCATGTAAGGGGTTTGTCCATTTCAGGTCATAATTATCGTTAAGGTCATAAATAACCATTTTTTTTTATTAATGTCAGTTATAAAACTGGAAAAATACCTATATGTTTACATTAAATCATTAAAAAGCTTTTAACAACCCTCACCGGAAACACTAACGATGCGACATTAGTTATTCCATGACCACTGCAAGGGAACCACAGTGCTCCAAATGTTTAACATCAATATTTACCATTGTCTGTACAAAGGGTGGGTATAATACATTAAAATCATCTGCACAATTCTCAAGCAATACATTTCTTTTCAATAACCTAAGTGTGGAGACAGAAATGGTAATTGAAGTAAATGATGCTAGGATTGAAAGTAACCTTGCAGTAATGAAAAAAATGTCTACATAGAGAAAAATAAATATTTTTCAGTTATATGATGAAGAAGATCTTGAATTAACAAGAATGAAAATATTTGTTTTCATTTTCATTAAATCTCCACAGGTATTTTTCTCACGTGCTTCCTCTAAAATTTGTTGCTGAGGAACAACAAACAGATTAAAGAATACTATGAATTCTTGAAAATAATGCTCCACATGAAATTGATTTAATGGCGAGCTAAGGAACCAGGAACACTCTGACTACGCATCCTAAGTCGGCCATTCAAGTGTCCAGCTAGCGGTCAGTCGATCTACGCCCGAGTTCACCGCAACAGGTTGTACGCCCGTGAAGTGGGAGTTGTCTAACATGAGGCCATAACCACTGTATGTAGCTATCGGTGATTCGAAAATGGAACTTTGGAAAGTGGATACGTATTAATTTATAGTGTTCCACACTTTTGATAATTAAACGGAGACACTACCAAAAAAAAAGATCAAGAATAACAACTCTGAAGTTTCATTACGCCTTGGGAGAGAGAGATTTTCTGTGTCTTGCGAACGCTAAAAATAGGTAATTATTTGATGAGTATAGTTTTTTGTTTTTTTTTTTAACGACAAAAGTGCTAAATTGGATATTTTAGAAATTCTAGAAATCACCATATGCACTCTTCCACCTAACACCAAAATTTTAAATGATATGACTGTATTCAAATGTTCTCATTTCCTATCTACTGTTTTAAAGTCTAACTTCTTCGCGGCCAATCCTCCCTCCTCCCCCCATTAACCTCATCGCCACCTCACCTTCTACCCGCCTCCCCCCACCCCAGGTTGTATGCTTTTATGTTTTGACCATCCATGCAACCTGCCCCATCCCCTACCTCATACTGCTATTGGATATATAAGGCTAGACATTGTATTCACTTGTTCTGTTTGTCTTGATAATGACGCTATAGCCGTTGAAACTAGTAGACAGCAAATTAAAGTTTGTGGAACGGTACTTGGTTTTTGATTCACCATGAACAGTGTTTCAGCGTTTAGCTAAGGTAGATGCATTTACTAGAACAATTCACAATTTAAAAAACTATCAAGCATGCAATTTGTTTGCAATGAAATATATGGTTCTCCTATACCTTAATTATTGCAAGACATTTTCCATCTCCTTTTGTTTCTCGTCTTTAAGGTTTAGAGAGTTATCTCGATTTCAAAGTCGTATGGTAGTTTTACCTTTTCAAAGCCAAACTATCCAGAAGCTTCAATATAGACATTTTCAAATTATTCTCGAGCAATACTTGTTGAGTAAACATGGCAGTAAGGAATCATAAACCATTAAGGTGCTATAATTAATCATTTCATTGCTAATTACACCAGCTAATACTACTTTCTTTTCTTCCTTACCTCTCATTAGTATAACAGTTAAAACATTTCCATGTCCGCTACACAAGCCTAATGGCAAAATTGCTTCCACAGTAATGCCAGATGTTAAATACGAAACAAAATTACTTACATCAACTCACAACTAATGAGCAGGGTCAATAATATCGTATACGTAGAGGAAGATTGAACTTTTACCAATCCAGGCAGTTAGAAATCAAAATCACAAGCGACCTTGATGCAAAAAATAAATCTTTGTTCGTAAAACTGGCAGTCAACTCCATTTAAAACTATCACGAGTATCAAGTGCCCTCTAAGAAAATAATTAATTGAAAATATACAGTGGAAATTTATAGTTATCTCTCTTGCAGGAGCTCAGATCATCATATCCACGCTTATGACCGGAGAGATAGATTTCAATGGCTTCAAACAATACAGAGAAGCTGTACCAATCACAAAAACTCCAAAAATCCCAAAAAATCAATCCCAAATACATATTGTATAATCGGCAGATACCATAAGTCCCTGATACTTTATTTCTTTATAATGAATGTCTTGATGCTCATCCAACTTCTCTCCAAAAACTGCCCTGCTGAATAAATGGTGGAAAACTTTTTGTTGAGCATTTTCACCCACATTAAACTTCTAAGTGCATCATAACTCTGAATCACATTTTCTCTCCGCTGAAGGAATTTCTAACTTACAATGAAGCTCAAAAACTGCTTCACTTTCATCTGTAAAACATCTCACTCATTTCATAAACTAAGAAACACTGCATCTACCAGTTATTTTGGTTGTAATATGCACATCAATAATCTGGGCCTTAGATAATTAATTGGTATTCTCTTCTGGCGAGAAAATGGTATGAAGCGGATGCCAACTTTTACACAATGCACATAGAGCTGTACAGTATTTTTCCTACAGACTGTGGTCCTTGCAAGGGATGACTGGAATATAATTTAGATTAAATTTAGATATTAAATATCTCAAATCAACTTATTTCGGCCATTACTTGGTGGAATGAAATAATATTCATGGTAGAACAAAGTGAAAACAAAGTACTGTCCCGCGAATAATGTATTGCTGTCTACTAGGCTCAGCGTCATACTATCGCCATACTGTTTGTCTTGATAATGACGCTAAGCCGTTAAAACTAACAGACAACATTCAATTATTTGTAATACAGTACTTTATTTTTACTTTGTCCTACCATGAATTTCATTGTGTTTCCTGAAAATGACGATGAGCCGTTGAAACTAGTGGACAACATTAAATTATTTGTAGGACAGTAAATTGTTTTTGTTCTATCATCAGTAAATATCTCCATTTCTCCGTACATGTACGTAATGGGTACTCCGTACATCTCCGTTATGGGTGACGCGAAATTTCCAGCGCGAGGCACGCCTCTTACGTGGCCTACACAATGGCTCGAGGGACGATCCTTGAGAACCAGGAACTCGTGGGCGAGCGAACAATAGCTTTAACTCTTTTACTGCCAGCCCATTTCATGTGGGATGTTCGAAGACTGCCTAGGCTATTTTCCGGAATCAGCAACATTTCAGATTTAAAAAAGTTTCAGATACTTAATTTTGTTTAATGCATCTAGATTTTTTTCCCAATTCTTAAGACATATTTATATCTTATAACCATAGATAGATTGTGGGGTTTTACATAAATTAAAGCCGTTGAAAAGGTCGCAATTACGAAAAAAATTGAAATAACTCGGGCCGATAAATCGGCCAATGGCAGTTTTCGCTTAACCAGCGAGGGCCGATATATCGGCCCGGGGGCAGTAAAAGGGTTAAGATTCTCCGGCGCGGTAGCGGCAGACAGTGGCGCTGCGAGGGGGGGTTTTGGGGATAAAACCCCCCCCCAGAGCTCAGAGAAATTTTTAAGTTTAATCCATTTTATTTAAGCGGATTCATATAACTAACAGAATAGTGTAAGGATTAATAAAATATCACTCAGAAAGCTGTAAAACTCACCATTTTTAACCATTTACCTCAAAATTCCGCAATTTATTGATATCGTACCTATTGCTAGTGGGTATTCCATACCCCCACACACCCCGGTATTAGATGCACCTAAACCCCCCCAGCCTTAATTCCTAGCTGCGCCCCTGGCGGCAGAGGCCTCGGATGAATCTGGCGAAACCAAAGAGGAAGAACGGCCGCGTTTATTTGGAAGCGTGGGCGGGTGGATGTTTAGCTGAAACGGCGGAGGGCAATGAGGGGGAGGGGGTGGATTGTAAGGGAAAGGTGGGAAGGGTGTGGGGGTGAGGGAAGGGAAATGAAAGGGGCCCCCTCCCTCCCCCTTTCCACTGCCCCTGCGTGGAAGCGATCGGGATGAATGCAAACGCATTGAGAGAGGTTTTCAATCGCGATCGCATTTCCGCGTCTCAGGGGAGGATGCTGCGATTCGCCCTAAATGCGAGCGAAGGGGCGATTGCTCCCATCCAATCCATCCTCGCCGCTAGTATACGCTCCACTGCTTCAGCACACCTTCGATTGGAGGAAGACATTTACGCGCAGTGGAGCAAAAAGCTTTGCAATGTTTGGGGCGATTCAAGGATGGGTCGACGGATGCATAACGATTTATCATCATCACAAGTCAGCAATCCATAACGTCAACATAAGTTTTTATTTTGTTTCCAGCCGGGTGAGGATTTCTGTTTTCTCCTACGTTTATCTGATGACGAGGAACGTGTCGGACCTCAAAACGATAGAAAAATGAACGCTCTCACCTTGGAGGAAACTATAGGAAGCATGATTCACTCTAATTGCTGGGAAAGCACTAGATCTTGCGATCCAAAGATTGGCTTGAAGGAGCTCCCCACCGAATTATCTTGTCAGCTGATCTTTCCACTCCTATTATTCGAAGTCTTCCTTTTCCGTTCTTGCCGTCCACTTATCGTTCGGAAATTAACTTAATCAGGCCAACAAAACTATTAATATTGTGATAATATTGAGGTAAACAGGTCTTAAGACAGGAATAGCTTCAGCGATTAATAATAATCAGTAGGATTACTAAAAAGAATTCAGTTTGCTTTAATTATTCATAAGCTATGAAAACAAGACAGTGGCTCGTTTATCGACAATTTGGCCCTGAAAGATAACTTTATCTAGCTAAACCTTTTCAATGAGGAAGCAAGTTTATTTTATCAACGTGTTATCGTGTGAGCTTCACTTCGTCAACAATGCCAAGACCAGCAAGTGTCAGCAATTTGCAGCTTTAATTTCAGAGAAAGCAGCATAAAAATCAAAATTGGACGGTAGGAATCATTGCTAAGACATACAGATATCACTTGCTTATTAGGAGAAAACAAGGTCGGTGTTTAACGAAAATTAAGGATCTTACCAGCAAACTTTTTACGACATACAAATCGAGAAATTTACACTCTCTAACAAAAGCTAGCACGTAGGATGTCACTAGAAAGGTTCCGTTCAAAATAATATTGAGATAACTGTAAGCTGCTCCAATTAATAAATAGATTTTACTTCTTCAAGGATAGCAAACTACGTATAGCCATTGGAAAGTACAACTAATTGATGTTACTGATTTTAAAATGCACGTACAATCATGGCCTATCTTTGAGGTTTAAGATAAAATAATAGTTCACCTTATTTGATGCTTACAAAAAGAGCACCATGACCTTGATAACTTCTCTTTATTGTCAGAGTATAGGGCAGAGGAGTCGATTAAAGTCGTGGCATTCACTCAGCAGTTATTTTCATTTTGAAAAAGGGATACCCAGATATGAAATGTGTAGATAAAACTTATAGGGGGCCGAAAGATGTTTGAATGGTAAAACATTTGTAAAAATCACAAATACGCCCAATTTTTGCAAACAAACACTCGGGAATAGGCGTATGCCACTGACAGATATGTAAACCAAGATATAGTGGCGAATCTCGTCGATATGGTGGAAGTCTTCTATATTTAAAGATCAGATACAGAAATCTCACACTTCAGTTGAAGAATACACACCGCGTTGGAAATACACGTCGAATAGATTTACCTTCAGGAACCTGCTCCACTTAATTTACATTTTAAGTACATGAAGCATGCTCATAAAGAACAGAGCCCATAGCTGTGTGACACACTCGTTTTTTCTCTGAATGCATTGAAGTGAAGAGTGGAAAATACAAAGTTTGCTCTTATTTAGCCTAATAATTAATGGGTGTACTCATAATGAGGTTGCCAATGATAACAGTCATTTAGCAATATAGTTATTTATATTTTAGGTCCAGGCTGATTTAAATTCAATCATCCTCGGCTCTGACATAGGGCTACGCTAAACGGCCAAAGGACATCACTCGTCACTACGCAAGAATAAATAATCAGGGCTGGCCCTACTAGAAGAGCACTAATGTTGGAAGAGTAGTAACGATTCACTCCTTAAAGCTACGAAAGAATGGATTTATTAAAAGTGGAATCAACAGTTTTACTATAGGATCTGAAATTTCTCGTGCATATTATTGTCACTGTATTAAATGCTATTAAAGAGGCCGAGACACCTAAATAGGAAAGAAATATGATTATGTCAATGCCCAGAATTTTTTTACCTTGATCAGGACTGCTTTTCCCGTTTTAGACTATTAATTCAAGAATAATGTTAGGGACTACAAAATTTCTCTTACTCTTCCAAAAAAAGAACTACCTCGATTCTTCAAGCAAAATAAATGTTACATAAGATCTAAAGACACCAGTTTATAGTCTAAATTTGTTTATATACCAAACTTGTTATAGAAGATATAGAAAAACTTCTCAAAATGCATACATTTGCCAATTATCGCTAGTTATTGTCCTCTGTAAGTACTTCAATTGTTTAATCTTTCGTTGAACATGAGTGAAATATAAGGTGAGACAAGAATTATACCACTATGCTGCTAAGTTTCACGGAATTTAAAAACATGAATGGTCATGGAATGGGTAATTAATTAATATGGGTCGGTTCAAATTTAAAACCGATACCTTTGATATTCCGGACAACATTTGGAATAAGGAATTCGCATCTCTTAAGTTCTTAAACACAAATCCAAATATTGAACTCTAATCTTAATTTTCTGGACTTAAAATCATTCATTTAATTCGTAGTCTTTTTGAATGTGATTCTTCTTTATATGTGTTAAAATATTTCTATTTCTACTTTGCATAACATACATTGACCTACAATCCAAGAAATACTTTAACATGTATTAAACGAGGTCAAGATAAGGGGAAAAAATTCTTCTTTATTTGCAGCCACTCGATGCTGAATCTTGGGTCTTTCACTAAATATCTTGCCATTAGAATATAAAGCTTATTTACCTGAAAAGTACTATAACGATCACCAATTTTCACTAAAAATTCGAAATAAGCTTGCCTGTCCAATAAATCGATGTTTATATTTTTCCTAACTCAAAAAATATGTATGACGACGCGTTGGAGTTAAATTTTCATCAGGAATCGCATGGTAGAGCGTATTTCATATCGGTTAATGATTTTGTTAAAGCTACACACAAGGGCGTACCCAGGATCAAAACTGCGGGGGGGGGGGGGGAAGCAATGGTTGCTCAAGTTATAGGTGAGATTTAAGCATGGAAAAGGTGAATGAAACCAACATTTTAAGGAAACTGTAACAGCTCTTCATTAGTTTCTAAAATTTTTTGCTTGAAAAAATATTTTTTCCTTAAAGACATTGCGATTTTTGCTTCTGGGATCTGCCCCCTCCTGCCCCTCGCTGGGAACGCCCATGGCTACACACACATTCAACTGTTATCAGTATTTTTCAAAGCGTACATTAGAAAAATTTCGCCTTATAAACCTGTATAAAAATGGAAATCTCAAATCCAATGTCTATAAACTTGGAATCATGGAATAGCTTTGTCCGTCCGTTAGTCAATTAAATAAAATACAAAGAACATATCATGAAAAATTCATAGCATATATAAATAAAATATGCTTCCTTTCTGAGACTAACTTCCTTGTCTCTAAAACTATTTAGTGTGAAAAGTTTCAGTTAGTCTTGAATAACTTAAATAAACGTGGAAAAAAAGTTTAAAGTTATTCGAAAAGGGTTCCAAGTTTCAGAAAAAAAGATGCCTGAAATGATCAATTTTGAAAAGTTATCCCTGTTTTAACTCCTGATATACTCATCCACTTCGCAGTAAGTCCAATGAGGCCACTAGATCCCATACTCAACTGTAACTACGTTTGTTATTCTCTCTGTAGAGTGCAGATCAACACAGCCGTGTGAGATCCCATACTCAACTGTAACTCCGTTTGCTATTCTTTCTATAGATTGCAGATCAACACCGTCGTGTGGATATGGACTAGGGTTATTACAGGTGCGGAACGATCGATATATAGAATCCAAAAGGAGGGAAATCCACGTTTCTTCTTGCTCTTATTAAAAATGGAGGAAACCGCACATGTACCCTACAGTATGAGACAAAATTGACGTCAATAACTCCAGTTCCCCTCCCTACAAAACTGTCGTGGAAATTGAAGAAAAAGGTCAGGCTTTCCCTCAATTATTTAGAAAAAAATCACTTTCACAGCACGGATTGAGAAACGCACGCAAAAGAAAGAGAAAGTTGGGTTCTGCTAAAGGTTTCATTCCGATCCCTTAGTCAGAATAGACCCAAAAGAGTGGATAAATTGAACGCGTGGAATGAGTTTGGAAAGAGATAATATATTGTTTTCTCTGAAAATTACTCAGATCCAGAGAATTAAACTGGTGATAAATATAAACAAGCGTCTAGTAGCCTAAAGTTGTGACAAAACAAAAAAAAAATCCCCAGCATATTATGTGATTTTTGTTGTCAGTTGCTATGCTTTATATTTTTATTTCAAATATTAAATTATTATTTTTATCCGTATCACATAGATCTTTCGGCTGATCAGGAATAACATGGTTGTTGTGTCTATTTTTTGTTAGACCTCAACGTCTTTTTATTAAGTAAAACTTCTTCATTGATCCTGATTACGATGGACGAGTCACTCTTTGAAATTTTGGCGATATTCAACGATTTGAACTGGTTTTAATTCCGGGAAAACTTCGCACAAATAATTCGCCCAATTACATCATATTTTTTATTTGTCTTACATATCTCATTATACTTTGATGCCTTGGTGAAGCGTTCTTTATTTAATGCCATACCCTACTTTCGCAATAATATTTGTTCACAATCAGAGTAAATCATACCGCTGATTCTACTGAGGGCATTGTAGAGTAGAAACAACCATGCGAATAGAAAAAATTTGAGTAAAAAATAGTGTACCGAACATTTTTGGTAAGAAAAGTTATAGGAAAGGATTACATTATGCTTTAAATATCTAAACACTTACTAGGATTGAAATCTTTGAGATTTTTCCCAACTGTGTCCGGGTGCATTGCTAATGCTTAAGTTGGTGCCTCTCTGTGGAACGTGTGACACTGACGCCCATTTCGTTATTTCTCTTCAGGTGATCATGGGAGATCGGACGGCGGCCGAGAGGGCTTGTAAAGAGCCGAACCCAATCATTGACGGGCGGAAAGCCAACGTCAATTTGGCCATCCTGGGGGCCAAACCCAGGGGTAACCTCACCCCAGGTGAGTGTGGTGAGTATCCGACGAAACTAAAACTCTATCTCTCAAAGAAAGAAAGTGTCCCTGGTATTCATTTTCCCTTCCCCCACTGCTAAGCACCACTTCCCTTAATTGCAACTCGAAACTCTTCCTTTTCCTCTCAATGGCACTTCAACTGTACTGAAGCACCCTCCACAAAAGAAATCATTTGAAAAGTATGTGCACTCCCCTCGTAATTGCTTTAAGTAATACGCACCCAAATTTCCTCATTTTTTTATCAACCTCCCTAATATCCTGCAAGTTTTATTTTTATGTGATTATTTTCTGGTTGCCACAACATTGTACACTGTTGAGAAATACGGATGACGGTTTTTCAACGCAACAGCTACGCATTTAAATTCCATTAGCTAATTTCTGTAAGCGATACATTCGCATCACATCAAACCCTTTTTTCATCAGTTTTCTGATCGATGGTAATACTATATATGGTATATAGTTAGCATTAAAATAAGATTTAGCTAATATTACGAAAATGTTTACCCAAAATACAAAGCGAAACGCGCAAGCAGTCCAAATGGGAACCCAGAGCAAAAATATATACTCTATCGCACTTCCTCGACGGCGAGGAGTCCCCCAAAAACATACAAAATTATCTCTTTCTGGAGAGTTATATGCACACGAGTAGCCACTGATAATTTCATTCCGTCAAGCCGTTGATGGTATGCGCTTCACACAAATATTACTTCATACCATCATTTTTAAAGGGTTAACTCCAACAAGATTTTAAAGGACTGGATTTTACGACTTTAAAATACAGCACTGTGACGCATGTACACAAATACGTAGCCTAAAAACAGGCTTTAAAATAATAACCTTATAAAATTTCTTTGCTATTAAAGCGGCGAAAGTCGCTCACGTAATATGAGTATAATGAACGAGGAAGTAATCATCCATGCAAGTGTTTATAAGCAGAGATAATGGTAGAAAAATATAACACAGGCATATTGAAATATATACAGGCCTGACTCAACATTATTTTTCGGCGATTCGTTTACTAGTCAGTTAAAACCCGTATTCGCTATCCAAATTCCTTAATATTATTTATCGCATAAATATCAGGTGAAATTCTATATGTAATAAATAATAACAGCTAGGTGAAAATATTACTCATTTGGCTCGTAATTTAAAACTCTTTTCATGCGCTATAATAATTTATCTAATCCTCAATAATCGCTTCCATCATCATTTCGCCAATTATTACGTGATGACTATGAGTCATTTATACATTCGATCATTTCCCATTCACAAGCCAAATGAAGACCGAATTAAAGAAAGTGCAAGGGAAAATTCAATTTTAATGATCGAAGAGTAAAGGGTGTCTAGAACAGCATCAAGCAGGAACGAGAAGAATTACAAAAAATAACTCAAAAAATATTTGCGCTTCCGCGCTCATTTTCCTGGTCACTTAATGCACCGCTGCGTGGGCCTCGAAATGAGAACAACCTCATTGGCTGTCCATTCGTCCTCTTCCCCGACGCCCTGTATTCCAACATTTCACCTTTCGCTCGCCCGTCTTCTTTCCACCTCGCCATATATATGTATAATTTTCTTCCCCTCACCTCTTTCATACCCTTTCCCGTGTCTCTCATGAAATATTTTCACCGGACGTCGTTTTAATATTCGGTCTCCGCGTGGCGGTGGAGGGATGGGGGTGGGGAGGGGCGGGTGGAAAGTCCCCCTCTCCACACTCCGCCTTTTGTCCGTGCATCACGCAATCGATAAGTGACATCGACGTCCCCCGCCACATAAAAGACCTCTCTCTCTCTTTGAACTGTATTCTTTTCTATAACGCCATACGCTTTGCCGATTCACGTGCATTTTCAACTCTCTCACCTCATTCTCGAGCGAGTGGTGTGCCTTATTCTGATTGCAGCATAACTAATTAGCACAGAAAATTTGCAACATTCATCGTGGTCTTCTGGTTGTGGTTGAGGCCTTCAGACTAACATTCCCATCAAACACTGTTCAATCTCACTGAACTGTTTCCGCGTTTCTTTCCAATGCGTCGATGCGTTAAGATTTTCCAAAGAACTTATAGTTCGAATTTTCAATGAATGGGGAATATAAACGCAATGTTTGCGATGGCAGCGGCCAAATGACAGTGAAACGAAGGATATTGGCAGCTGTGAATGTAATATCGAGCCAATTATTAGGAAATAGAAATTAGGTTAAAAAAAATTGGGACAATAAATGGGAGATATATAATGTTTGGAAGGAAATTTCTTAGCTTTTCTACAAAAACACACACTTTATTGCCGACTAGTTTCGGTTACACTGTACCATTTTCAAGACTAGTGTACTAGTCTTGAAAGACCTCTCTCTTTTCAAGAGAGGTCTTTTCAAGACTAGTACTAGTCTTGAAAATGGTACAGTGTAACCGAAACTAGTCGGCAATAAAGTGTGTGTTTTTGTAGAAAAGCTAAGAAATTTCCTTCCAAACATTAAATATGGAATTCTACAAAGTAAAGGCCTCAACAATTCAGTGCAAATGGGAGATAGTTAAGTAAAATCGCTAACGTTGAATCAATTCCACGCTAATATTTCAGAAGAAATGGCATTTCAATGAAGGAAACTATGCCACAACGAAGGATGAAAATAATATGAACTTTCCTAGTTTATCTCGCTACATTGTATTTGCCTTCTTGGACAGGTCTGAGGGTCATGAAGCTATCTTAATTTTTTCAGGGTAATTTCATTTTTCATTTACCCTCGTAATTAAGGAATTCCGCGAATTATGGCATAAAATTGATAACCTCAGCAATATGATAGGTGGGAACCATTACAAAAAGTAATTTAAGCGAATTAATATTATATCAGAATCAGAAAGTCATGAAAAGTCTCCCATATCCAAAATTCAGCACGACTCTGTTTGCTGAAAAACTGTTTGTGTGATAAAGCATTGTGAGGAAGATTTGATGGTGATTGTTTTCCCTGTAAGTGCCTTTGTGAGGATGATTTTATACACCAACTGACGGTTTCATTGAATTTTCACCACGACCAGCTTCGGAAAGGTAACACCTGGGAGTTTGAACGGTAAAGAGAATTTACAGCAAGGAAATAGGAACTACGAGTACAGGTGAATTGTGAAGAAGCATTTGAGTCTTCAAATAGTATTTCGAAGGATAGTGTTTCCTCGAGTTTACTTTAACAATAAAGACAATTCTTCGGGATTAACGATAAAATGTTACGACAAGAGATAAGAGAAATACATAAAGTGAAAAAATAAGTGAGGTTGATCTGGAGAGCTTTGTGTTGGTACGTTTGATGGGAGACCACTATTTACGATGAATGAAAGAATTCTAAAGAACAAGAGGGATTGTAATGGGCAGCGGTGGGAATTCAATAGATAAACTAATCCTAAGTTTGGGAAAATGAAAATAATTTATAAAAAGGGAGCCTACTTGTACTGTGTAGAGTAAATACTTCTGCTCTGTGAAGTGCCTATTTCTGGAGATAATGACGAGATTTTCATTTAAAAATGCATATAGCTAAAGAATAAGAGGGAAAAAAACACTTGGAGTGATGAGATTAAGCCACCGTAACTAATGACTGGAAACCAATATTTTTTGGCCATTGAGTTCACAAAGCTATTTGTTTATTTAGTTGCCACTAGAAATAATAATGATAGTGGTGATTATTATTAAATTTTGAAGATTGAAATATAAAAGAAAAAGATGACAACTTCCTCCGGCAAGCACAACCATCAGTAGGAACAGGACCTGAAGCTGTGCTCTAAAATCATCTTCCAGACACATCAAAAGTAAACTTAGGTACATTGACATTAAAAATGATGTCGTTATCTCTAATAAAATCTTCCAATATTCAATCTGTTAAACAATAATATATTTTCGGATAATAATTTGCAAAAAGAGCGGATATGGCGGACATTTTTAGCGATATAATACGTGGTATTTAAGTTTATTTGATGAGTGTTTCTTATTTATTCGTAGTAATTCAATATATAAGCCTTTGTTTGTCAATACAATTTAAAAAGTCTTCTTGATTGTTTTTCGATTTGATGTGAACAAATAAACTCAGCGATATGGATGTAGCCACCCCGAGAGATCTTCGCGGAGCTATAGCCGGTCGTTGTCGGTTGGTTTTTCGTGCGCTCGAAGGACTCGATTCTCCTTCGCTTGTTTACCATTGCTGGAATACGAGGCAAGTGAAGAAGCTTTTAAATCAAGCGAGGCATGGGGAAAGCGTAATCGGAAATAAAACGTCTGTGCTCGCCAATTTATCCCTCGCCATTCCCTCGCGAAGGGCATCTTGATGGTCTGCTAGGGAGAGATTTATTCCCGCCACAGGGCGACGCAATGAGAAGAATGACGGATGATGGCAAGGATTATTACGTCCTCGTAATGCTCTCCTTAAAGTGCAATTTACAACAATTCACAGAGGCTATGATGCAGACTCTGACTTATCAGAGAAGCTGACCAGGAGTAACGCTGAAAGTTTTCATTCTAGATAAATAAATACCTAAATTGAAACAAGTTTCAATTTCATAGAGATTCATTCGGTACAACTTCGACCAGTTTCAAAATTACCGTTTCATTATGAAGAGGAAATACTTCTATGTACTAATTTAATTTGAGTAAGCGTTCTGACCATTCGTCGTGAATGCAAAATGGTTGCTTCGAGTGTTGGTACCATGATGAATAACATTTTTTCTTCTTGTAAAATTGGAATTGCGCCGCAGAACGGAGTGCGTTGGAGAACTTCGGAGTAGAGTTGATACATCTGCAATCCCTACACACCAATAGTAAAGCGTGAACGATGGATTGAAGGCTTCGAAGTCCATTTTTTGCCACGATGCACCTCTTTCATTTGGATTTGATTGGCCGTCTATACGTGAGCATGGGATATCGCTATCTCATTCCTGACATCATTATCGCCTACATCTCCACAGCTCGGTGTGGGCCTCAACTTCCTCTATTCTATTCCTCCATTCAGTTCTTCTCCTTGCTTCCTCTCTTCATCTCGTTACTCCATTGCCTTATAATCATCGCACACATCCTGTAGCCATCTTTTCCGTGGTCAACCTCTTCTTCTGGCTCCTCCCATTCTTCTATTAACTATAGTAGTAGCTAGATTTCTAATAGCTATTAGATTGGACATTCTGCCCTTTTACTGCCATTCTAAATGGCCCAAACATGCCAGCCGACGTGACTTCTAGTACTTCCATTATCTAAATGTTCATTATAATTCTCCACCTCTCTCTCTCTTACTCTAATTTGGCTTAAATTAAGAAAGAAGAACTTTGTACTTTCACATTAATATTTAATCACGACCATGGTTTCAACGTTAGACGTCATATGACGTCTAACGTTGAAACCATGGTCGTGATTAAATATTAATGTGAAAGTACAAAGTTCTTCTTTCTTAATTTAATTATGAATCGCTTTCACATAGTTACGCCTCAAACAATTAATTCTAATTTGGCTGTTAATTCTCCCTGCGATCTTTATTTCAAATTTTATAAGGGTTTCTTCATGCAGACTCGATAATGCCTATGTCTCCATAGCTCTGCAAGTTACTACTATTGTAATGAAATATTTATAGATGTTCATCTTTTTATTCCGAGATATTAGAGTTGATTTGAGGTGAGTTACATTTGCAAAAAATCTTCACAATGCTGATGCATGTATCTGCCGATGGATGGGAAGGAATGCAGCAAAGGGCAGCGACATGTCGTTCGAGGGAATCGGTTCACATGGCAGGAATTTAGTTAGCGGACGGAAGGAAATCTATTTGAGAGATAACGGGAGCGAGAATAGCGCTTCCTCGCTTCGCGTTTGGAGGTCTTTTGGGGTCGCCTCATTCGCCGGTGGATGATGGACGAGCGCTGTTCATGTCGTGAGGGTTTGGGCTCCCGGGGAGGGGGCGCAACATGTTGGCGTGCAACGATGACTAATGACCGGAGATAAAATAGAGGGGTGCGAGACTTCGACTCAATCCAAACTATATGGCTCTCCGAAACAGTTTATTTGAAATTCACGGTCGAAAGCCTGAATCACACTGTAAAAATTAATGTCGAGTTTTATTTGAGTTGTGTCGGAGAATGTTGATATGACAATTGGTGGGAGAGGAACCATGAGGCAAGTGATGGTGGACGGAGATTGTTGTGAACGGCAGGGAGGGTTGGATTGTAATAATCATGGCGTGTGGATGTGTTTTTGCTGCCGAGTTTCAAATTATAAAACTTGTTTATAAATAGTGATAAAATTATTTGTTAAGTTAGAAATGGAAAAATAAGAAAAACGCTACAACACGATCGTTTTTCTCCGTCCCTCCCGAGCGATAGCTCCAGTGATCGCTCCAATGATGGCGAAAAAAGTGACCGTTTCACACAATCATTTTTCGCGATGGTTCCAGGGATGGTAATCCAATCCCTTTCTCCGTCCACTCGGAACTTCCCTTTTTTCCATCGCTGAAACCATCGCTGGTACCGCCTATCAGAACGCACGGCCACTACCAGCGCTTGCAACGCCAATTTTGGCTTTTAATTAATTGACAGTTACGGATGGTGAAGGAATACGAATAGGGAATGGAAATAATTTCGCCTCCTTAATGAAACCGTCTTATTCACAAAAAGATCAAGATAATGCGGTTTTGTAAAGCATCGCGACCAAGGAATGTGAGTCTTAAGATAAAAGTAGGTGGGGGAAATAATGTGCTGGTAGAGAAATTCAACTATTTGGGCAGCACACTAGAGGAAAACAGATAAGATAGAGGAAAACAGAGAGCAATGAGGACATCAGAAAGAGAATTGAATCAGGATTAAAGGCGTAGAACAGGAAGGAGCTGATGAGAGATTTGTCATGTAAGAGTTTAAAGAAAAGGTTAGTAAAGCCTGATCTGGAGTGAGGCGCTTTACGGTGCAGAAACATAGACACTTAGGAAGGAGGACGAGAAAAAAACAGGAGGTGTTCGAGATGTGGGTCTGGAGAAGAATGGAGAAGGCGAAGTGGACGGAGAAGAGGAGGACCGACGAAGTGCTGGACATGGTGGGTGATGAGAGGCAGCTTCTAGATGAGATACGGAGGAGACAGAAGGTTTAGGTGCAGCGAGTACTGAGCGGGTCGGGGATGTTGAAAGAAGTATTAAAGGGTAGAATATTAGGTAAACGAGGGACAGGAAGGAAGAGAATAGGATTTTATGGCTAGGGAGACTGCCAGTATACTTCTTAAATGCTCTGCGAAAACCTACCTTAGTCCATTGAATACTTTTATTATACGACCCCATTTTAAAAGACGATCTTAAGCATGAAAAAACAGGTATTAGAATTGGACCGCGGTATGAAGAATAAATTGTGGATCCAATATGGGAGAAAATTTTTCTCCTTCCACAGAGCAACAAACTCATCAGTATATATAATTCGCACCAAAATTATCGCGGTTGAAAATAGATTATCAAATCAAATTCATGAAATCAAATTTGGTCGTTCTAACATAGCGTGAGCAGAAAAACACTTTTGAAGGAAGATGATATTGTAAAAAATAACTCTTAATAAAAATGGTTCTTCAACCTTAACATCTGCACGTCAGACTGCTTATGTATGAATTTTATAAGATATTTTGTAACTGAATGTAGCAGGGGATTTTGAAATCCTAAGTAAAGTGTCTGCCAGGATTTAAACCTAGGCCCTCCGAGTGGAAACACGTAACCGAACACACACCAATCGATTCCTTTCGCGTGGACGCCATTCATCATTTCTATGATTGAAATCGTTGCCATCACTAACTATGACCAGATTTTAAATAGATGCATGTGTAATCCAGTGAAAAAGGTTCCGTTTGCCATTTTATCTTAAATGCCTCATCATCATAAGCGGAGGGGAGGTGGTTAATACGTTTCATAATGTACTGATTAAAAGTATCCTTGAAATAATAAGATTAGATATATACTATGAAATGCACGGTGAGTGAAAAATAATGAAGATTGGTCATTTTTGGTCATAAAAAATTGGAGTATTACTGATTTAAAAAAATTTAACCTCGTCAATACCCAGGGATGATGAGATTGCACGCACTTTTTGGGTTTTATATTTTCTCTTTATAAAGCTTGGCGATTTAAAAACAGTGAAAATCGTAGTCGTTTTTAGTCATAAATATTGAAGTATTTCTGAATGATGGGTATTTAACCTCGCCAATACCCAGGGCACTGACCCTGAATTATAAATATCCGGGTATTTTATGGCACTAAGGACGGGCGAGACAAGCGGGATGGTTTTCGGTATGCTCTCTCTCTTTCTCTGTACTCTCTGTCTCTCTCTCTCTCTCCGGATGCTTGGATGGTGTGCGTGAGTGTGAGTGTGTATGTGCCACCGGGGTTGATCTTCGCCCTTTGGGTTTGGGGGGGGAGGAGAGGAGGAGGGGAGAGCAGATGCCCGCGCACGGCGGTGCATTCACGGGGGGGAAAAACTCTCTTCGGAGTGTGCTTCTTCTTTTTTTTTTAAATGGGGGAGGGAATGAGACTTCTACAATTTCCCCCCTGTAAGTCGTCCTCCTCTTCTTCCGAGGGTGGTGGAGGAGAGACTAGGACAGGCCCGGGGGATGAGGAGGTGATGGAAGGGCGCGCATAGAGTACTATTTCTGGAGACGGACATTATCTTCCAGGAGCGTGAGTGCTTTCGGTATGCCGCAAAGGGAAATGGGAGGGAACGGACGGGTATACGCCGCCTTGCTCGGAAGGAGGGGGTGATGTTTGCGCAGGGGTGTCTGGGAAGAGAATGGTGAGGAGAGGATGGCGGTGTGGGATGTACGTGATAGTGCGATATGGGAGAGGAGGTGGATGAAGTGAATGAAATGGGGCTGAGACCGCCTCTACGCTAGATGCTGCTCACACGATTGCAGAACGATCCAAACTTCACGCTCAACTTTATCATGCTCATCTGGGTTGTACCTTGAATATTAATTAACAGCAATTTCGGTTGTACGAAGCAGCCATTCAGAAATAAATATAACTCAGAGACAGGGGTAGCGGGATACAACAAACACAAAAAAACTCACGTTTGCTCACTTCGGGCCGAAAGCGAACCCATCGTATGGCGAAGCATAAAATGATATATCGATGACAAAGTTCTACACGCATCTCAAAATTTGGCAGGTCTGAGTTAATACTGCTAATAATGTTAATAAAAGAAATTCAAGCAAAAAACAACTCTTTGTTTTCAAATAAATGTATGCTTCTTTTTCAGTTTTATGTACTTTTGGTTTTTAATTTCAATTCAAATTAGATACAATTAAAAAAATAAATCGTTCTTTTGCTCTCCTGAAAAATTTGCTATTTCTGAGATACGTGTTGTTAGAACTAAGCCATCGATATGTATACGCATGCACAACGGTATTTCTGCAAACCAAAGTTCCCGTTGAAATTTCTCCTCAATACTCACGAATTTGCAGAACTCAGCATGACTTTTTGGAACGCTCATGTATTAAAAATTATTCATTCATTCATACAATGTATACTCCTCTTCATCTGAGGGTGGTGGGGGAGATTCGTACAATTCAATCCACGAGACTTTAAACACGGTTTTTGATCTTTATAATGACGCCAGGTACGTTGTAACCGGTCGTATACATTAAAACTCTCGTGTAATTGTGCGTATTGTTTTAATGATTTTTGATTCTTATGATTTCCGTGGATTTAAGTAGGAATTCGTTAAAGTTTTTTCAGGCTTAATTTTCATTCGTTAACGTAAATGACTTGGAATTTTGAACAACCCAAGTTTGAGTAACCCAACTGGATTCCAAATGTATATAGTATCATCACCATGTGCGCGATGGCACAACACGTATTCAATTCGTATCGTAACGAAATATAATGAAATCGGTTGTGTTTAAACCCATGATAACCCAATGTTGCTTCTAAGCAACATCAAGAATGTATACATTTTCAGCTCTATTCAGGAAATAACAAAGAAAATTGGTAGTACTTTTACACGATTGACCTTCATATTGACCTAAGAATTATTTGCTGCTGCTCAAGGAGAGGATATATGGCGTGGGAGTTATATAGTGTGAGGTGGCCGGAATGAAAAAATGAAGTGAGTCTGTGGTAGTACTTGCAAACTAAATGATGTCCCCTCAGGAAATAAGGTATCGGATGGGAAAACGCTAAAACTGAATAAACACCCGTTGGAAAATAATCGATCCAATGACGGGGATACCACATGGGTGGGCTCTCAATTACGAGTATTTGTAATTTCCCCAGTGATAGGTTAGCATTTGAATTAGTGGAGAGCAATTCCGTCACGAATTGAATACTTTGTGAAAAGCTGTTTTGCAAACTCAGAATAATTTTCTTTTCGTAACCTCGATAACTATTTTCGATGACATCAGTTTAAATTCTAAATACCCATTGATTTATACTCTACACTCTACTATAAATGATACTGTTTTTTAAACCGATAGTTCCGGTACCGTATGGGTTGGCAAGATACAATCCACTGTATCACAGGGGTACTAATTTTATTCATACAACTATTTACCTTCACCGCCCCGCAGAGCAGCGCATTTAAGGCCTTTACAGCGAATCTAACGAATGACAACATTAGACGATATCAAATACCTATGCCAACGATAGGGGTAACCTATCCAGGCAGGACTCGAACCCGCGACCTTCGGTTTAGCAGGCGAGGAATTTACTCCACCGCCACCGAGGACGGTCGATGCATTAGTAATACAGGAGAAAAGTGATACCGCCATGGATAGATGATATTATTCGTGTCTATTTCGAGAACTGACAATAAACATTCTTCTGTAAACGGACAAAATCAGAATCGAAATGAAGGAGTTGGGATCGAAGAGGATAAAACATTGGGATAAGCTCACCACTAAGTTGTATCAAATCAATGGTTTACGAGTTAACCTCGTGGAATTTCAAAATAAACTTTGTCTTATTTTCCATGCAGTATTTATTTTTAAAAAGCTCTACCGGTTTCGATCTTTTCAGATCATCATCAAGAGCATAATTCACAGTGTCCGGCGATATCTGGTGGAAATGTTTTATATCCATGAGAATAAAATAAAATGGTAACCTTCCACACAATTTTATTTACTAAAGTACCGACCCGGTTTCGACACGTAATGTCCTTGATAATGACACTACGTGTCGAAACCGGGTCGGTATTTTAGTAAATAAAATTGTGTGCAAGGTTACCATTTTATTTTATTCTCATGGACATCATCAAGAGGTAAAAATATCAAGGTTTTTTAACCTATTGTTAATGACCTGAAAAGGTAGAGTTTTAAAAAATAAAATGGGAGTAATAATAACAGTTTTGTGAGTAATATAACAGTTTATTCTTTAATCTATCACCATAATGATGTACTCGCTCATGTTGGGTTTTCAATCAACCTCACATTACTACGAAGAATCCCTCGGACAGAATTCGAGCCTCGGGGAGAGTATGTCGAAAACCATTGCGCTGCTGATGACGATCCCCCGAAACACAATATTTTCTCGGTCTGCCTCCTCCCCTTCGACTCCACTTGCATTGAACGCCCTTCGGAAGGGCTCTTCCCTCTCGCACTTGGATGCCAACGCCCTTCACGACCCTTTCTCCAATGCTCACCCATCTCCACTCATCCCCTCCTCTCATCTCTCGCCCGAACGGTCTCTTCTGGTGACGGAAGGTTACTCGCTCAAAACTCATACCATCACTTTGAAATTTTCAGGGTATATAAGGAAAACATTGTCGACTTTTGCCTTTACCTCAAATTTAATAAATGTATGAACTTTTTAAAACTTTCGCGGTCCATGTGTGGTCAATTAATAAAATTTTTTGGTTGACCCACTCCTTGTGGCTTAAAAGTCAACGTTTCTTCCCCTAAGTCGGGGACCTCATAAGGACTGATGTCAATGTTGAATTTTAAGCCGCAAGACGCAGCTTAAACCAAAAGTTATATCGATTGACGTTAATAAATTTACTTTTTAATTATTTCTCAGATTGTTTTGGTATTTCATTTATTGGGAAATGTTTAACAAGGTCTACCCTGCTTACATTGACCCATCGATCACATGAATACCATATTGAGGACTTGCGTAATGTAAATGAACCGAAGAAGGTGTTCGCATATAAAATGCAGTTTCACGGCGATTTAATTAAACATTCAGCATTATAAAGTTAAGTGGGCATGATTAGTTCATATACTAGTAGTCGAAATACGGATGATAACTGACTCGGTTCGGGAAAGTGTTGTGGCTAGAGCGACGGATTCACAATTGTTCGGGTTCAAATCCCAGCGGTGCCAGAAAATTTTCAGAGGTTTCCCGATCCCTAGTTGAGTGTTGTGTGGAGGGAACCTCAGGTGCAGCAGTCCGTGCGTCGGATGGGTTGTTAAGTCGAGCTTCCCTTGGCGTCTTTCGTTAAGCTACAGGTAGGTAGGTAGCGCCGACGCTGTGCTTGTCTCCACCCTTGCTTCCCTCCGACACAAAGGACATAAGCTCCGTAAGCGCAGCCAGGAATTAAGGCTGGGGGGTGTTTAAAGTGCAACTAATACCGGGATGTGTGGGGTAATAGTATACCCACCAGGATAAGCGGTAGGTGCGAGATTAATAAATTGCGTATTTTTAAAGATAAATGGTTCAAAATGGTGAGTTTTACGGCTTTCTGAGGGATATTTTATTCCCCATTACACTATTCTATTAGTAATATCAATACAATTAAGTAGAATGGATTAAACTTAAAAATTATTTCTCTGAGCTCTGGGGGGTGGGGTTTATCCCCCAAAACGCCCCCCTCGCTGCGCCACTGCCGTTCGCCACCTCCGTACACCGTATCGTACAAAATATTTCTTCTCGTGTTTTCAAATCGTCTCCTCCACGGTCCATTTGCCACAGAAAGATTTTTAAACTGAATTCATCCGCCAAGAAGTTTCACATCCACCCACAAACTTAGCAGGAATACTATTGTGCATCTCTCCATTACGGATTATTTTGACTCCCTCTAACCGCGTATCGGATTTAAGAAATTCTTCACGCGCGTCGAGGCAAGTATCATTAGCTCGCCTCCGTTCTCGAGGAGGACAAGACGAAGGAGATACGTATCGCCTTTATAACACGACCGCGTTCATTTACATTATTCCACCTCCGGATGAGCGGGCAGACTAAAGAAAAGATGAGATGACTGTTTATTTCTTCCCCCGCCCGACGGATCCGCCGCGCTCCTTCGTTCCCTGACTTTTCGGCGCTCAAGCATCTCAGTTGCCGCGCCGTGTAAATATAGAGCTCCCCCCCCCCTCGTGCGTTCTCGGGCGGGCATTATGAAAGTGAGGGCGCGCAACCAACACCGCGGGGATTGAATGGTCGAAAAGAGGCAATCCTCTCATTCTGTGCGACCATGATAATGTGCACCCCATCATAATAGAAAGGCAATAGGGTAGTTTCCTTCATCAAAGAAAACGAAAGGCATTGATTGCGATTCGTTATCCACCAATAGTGTATTCATAATATAAAAATTATTTCGTTTTAGAAATACCAGTTAAAACGAATGGCAATGGTCAATTTTAACCTCATTTGAAAAAGGCCAGATTGGCGCCCATGCGATTCCACTCCAAGTGACGTTACAGGGACCAAGTTTCTACACGAGAGGATAGGAGTTTTACATCGACTGAGATTACCAGTGTATGCATGAGTCGCAGAGCTCAGGGAAACATCTCTTAATAATCACACATTAAAATTTTCTAAGGTCGGAAAATTTCCTTCGTTTGATAAGGTAGTAATAATCCATATTTAAGCCAAGCGCTACCAGCTAGCAAGGTACTCAGCTACCTGCTAGCAGCCTGCGTCGTATCAGCGCTCAAGCCTCGCCTCAAGGTCACCTCACAGGGCGGCAGCGGGAACCAGAAATACGTCACACGGACTTTTCCCCATCATTCCTAGCCGCCGCGTTTTCTCGCGCTTGAAATTTTTCTCTTTTCGTTTAATCGCGAAAAATAGATGTCTTCATTCGAAAATCTAAAAGCGTGAAATGCGTACTCCATGAGTAATAATCTTTCGATTTAGGCAATTAAAATATAATAGGACACCACCCTATTTATTATTAAAGAATTTTACCAATGAAGATGGGTTTGTATGGAGTAATTCCGAAGCATTCTGGCGGTCTCCCCTCCCCTGATGACTAACATCTTCAATACAGGCAATCAACATAAGTTGTAACAACATAACGATGTAATCGGGGTAACCACAGCGTAGACCTTGTTTTATGCAAACCCCTCATTTGGTATATTTACTCCAATTTAGCCCTCAATATGGTATTCATATGATCAATGATTCAGTGCTAGCAGGGCGGACCTTGTTAAAAATATAACTATCACTCAAATATTAAAAAATTGAACCTGTTAAAATAGTTGGTTATAGTAACCAACACTTCGAGGTTTGAATGGACGAAAAGAGACCTCTCAATTTATGCGGCAAAGAGAATGTGCAGTCCATTGTAACAGAAAATTTGGAGGTTAAAATTAATAAGCAGTTTAAGAATCCACAAAGTTTTTTGGTACGACGATTTCTATTTTGTTGTTATATTGCACTGATTTTGATATTTTTGTATAAAAGAAAATTTTTCTGTGGATAAATTTACCTTAATGCTTAGGTATTTTTTAAATTTTTTATTGGCATAATTTTTCGTCGCACAAGGACTTCAATTAACATTTATTAACATTTGGCCTTTAAATGGAAAGAAAAACATTTCCGACGCCGTGCAACCTTCGAGTTTCAGACATGCATTAGTTTATGAAAGGTATTATCTTATACGTATGGCAACAGCCATAGGATGGATTATTCCGAATAAAGCATTTGCCCACTTCATAATATCTTTTTTTTAACTCAGAACCTATCTCGACCCTTTTCATGGTTATGGGAAGTATTTAAATGCCGCGCTAATCCGCAGGCAGTTGCGACACGCGGCTAAATCTTGGATACGATCAAGTACCCGGGGATAAAACGAGTGGGCAACTTAAATAACATATAGATTTAGCCCTCCAATGCACGGGAAACAAGAGGGAATAGACAGGAATTCGGTTCATCATTATTGCCTCACGTCGAGAATTGGACAACCTCACACAATGTTCCACTAAATTCCCAGGAGCGTCGAGAAATAACGACAGCATTTAATTACTCTTCAGACATTTGGCCAAGAAAGGTGGGTTGGGGGGGGGGGGGGGGGGAGTTTCACCGCTGCTTGGGGAAATAATTCTTTCGTTTCCACACCCTTTTCTCCTCGCTCCAAACTGTCCACTCCCTCCCCCCATGCTTTTCCCTCCAAGACTCCCGTCTCCCTCCACCATTATCATCCAGAGCACCATAACCCGTACCGTCACATTTCCAACACGCGTCGTAGATCTATTTGCCAATAGCCGTTTCTTCCTCGTTGCCACTGCCAAGATGGACAGGAGGATGAGTATTCCGTTAGGGCCTACTTAAGCATCCACTACACTTCCCCCCATCCAAGCTCTAACGCGCGCTACCTTCACGATGTCGGTCACACTTTTTGGGAACAGGAAAACTTTCAATCCATTACTAGCCACTCAAGACGATATATATCGTTCTTTGCGACCTTTGCTCTAAGTGCAAAACGAAGATATATATCGTTTTTGCCTCCATAACTTGGCCTAGACATCAATTTACAAGCTAAAATACCATTGCGTTAAAGTCTGCCGTTTCTTCATTTCAGCTTCCAATATGTTCCAAACTGGTTTTTATATCGACTTGGCAATTATCTAGGGGGAGGAGAATAAGTATTGCTACGCCACGAGCTACCCTGGTGTGATTTACCTCTCTATCTTTTGTCATAGCTCTTGGTGAGATATTTGACATACTTAAGCCAATTAGTAGATCAGAATACTTATTATGTTCAAGTAATTCCCTCAAGCTTGCGAATTATATAGTGCGCCAAAATTTAAAGCCATTCTTCCCAGCTTTTATCTAAACAATCGCGGAAAGATGATTCCGAGTTGCTCAAAACGTTTCTGCCCCCAATGCTCCGAAACAGATGCTTCTTTTGGGAAAAAAACAATAATAGGCATAGAACAAATCGTGGAATAGAAATCGCAATTACGTCCGTTAGTATAAAAAAGGTTTTTTTTAACATTAGATAACATATAACTAATACTGATGGTTTACGGTCGAATATGAAATAATAAGTTAATATGAGCGAGGTATCACTCGCAATGCGCCGAAACCACTCGTGTCCCCATTAATTGGCATCCTTTTTTTCGCAAAACCATATGGTAAAACTCTTCAGTGAGTCCATAGTGTGTACATTTGAACCGTTGCAATCCACTCCATTTATATTTAGATTGGAATTAATCCTATTCCGTTAGAAAGGATACAATCACACCACAATCTTCTCCTTTCTTCCTGATGGCTTACATTTGATTACTCGTAGTGAATGGTCCTGCAATGATTTGATACATGTCAATTCAAAATCAAATTATGTTTTCAACAAATTATAGTTTTTATATTCATGCAAAAAACAGGGACAAGGATGCAACGAACGATCGCAGCCCATATTCCAATTGAACTCCAGATACGACGGGTGTGACAAAAAAATCCTCCCTGATTAAGCACAGGGTAAATCCCTTCCAAGAAAAATTCAACCGTACATGTAGCCTCTCAGATAAGTAAAATGTTTTTGGCGAATGGCATATCATGTACTTTCAATATTGAGATAAAAACGCTAAACCGCAATAATTTTCATCACATCCGGCGAAAATACGCTTTCAAAATTTCCCAGAATTTCGGTAAAAATGTACATTCATGGCAACAGGAGTCAAATTAATTCCTATAACTATGGTATGGTAACTACACAGTAGCACAGCAACGTGTGAGCCTGTCAACAGGTTACCATCATTATTTGGTGAGGAATTCAACAGATGTAAGAATAAAGAATAGTACTTTGCAATGGATCTCCACAGAGTATTTGCCTCTTCAATTCAATTTAACAGCAGATATAGATATTTACATTTGCAACCGTAATCCCTTAAATATTCTAATGAGTTGAGGAATCTACATCTACGACGTACCGTGCAAGTCACACCTGTCCACCAGGGTATGTGGGATGGGGGATACCACCCCAGATATGCAGCACTCATCCTAGCCTTAATCAGAAACGCGCTCGTTCGCTGGACACAGGCCAAGCACTTAGAACAACGACACACGGTCAGACCAGAAAATAGGAAAGTGCTAAGGACACAAATATGCTACCATGCAAATACAACTACTACTAAGTAACAGAAAAATGAAAAGTTAGCGTAGTAAGTGACTCATGCATGATCTATATCATACCAAAAACTTCATGCAGATAGTTAGTATTTACTAATATAATAAGTTTTTAACTACAAATGCAGAGCCTATTTTACCTGGCACGAGTCAAGCTATCCTAGAGCAAGCATCATGGTGTACTACTGTACGCGGAAAAAAAGACATCTGTTCAGCAGTATATTTCCCTTATCAAATCCATGTGATCGATTCTACCTTATTAATTAGGCTCACGCAAAACATCTTGAAAGGAAACAGGACTGGACGAAAAAAATTAAAACTTTAAAGTACATTCAACAGATAAAAACGATGTAAAATCTATAATAGAGAACAATACGGAACACAATCTCGGGACGAAATCGCTTGTCTGTGAGTGAAAGCATGTTCAGATCGTTGAGGGCGAAGAGATTAGTGGACGCTTAAAGCGCTCAAGTTTTCCTCTCGCTAGCAACCGACCCAATTATTTTCTCTGGAAGTGTACAAGGAAGTTGGGTAGGCTATGCAGTGCATTTTCGCAAAGATCGAAGCTATCGACCTCCTCTTCCAATTTCCTCTTCTCCCCACGCTCATCGATCTATCGCCGAGTTACGTCACCACTCCATTCGTCATGGGAGCCATCTCAAAGCAGCACCCCCCCATCGGACGCTTTTAGCCACACCACGTCCTTGTCGGAAGCGCACGAACCTCACCACTGCCGACGGAATTCCCGCACGGACCCGCACGCAACGCCTACACGCGCACTATCTCATCCTCCCACTAACGCTAGGTGCGACCGAATCTATCCATTCTACGCTTTACAGAAGCTAACTTCAAATGGAATTGGAATCTTTGACGCGATGACGGTTGGGATTTTTCAAATTTGCGCAAAAGTTGGAGTAGCTTGAGAGGAAAGTCTTGGGATTTCATTTATTTCTGTCACGAATTTTGTGTAAGAGACAGATATTACCAACATCAACCTGTTTCCAAACGCATAAAAATTTTTTACCCCGCTTTGAGGCTATAAGTAAAAAAATATACCAACTGATCCATAGTTTGATATGAAAGACTTTAAATCATGTGGTCATCACTATTTTCGAACGGAAATCACTAGTGGAAAAAACCGGGGAATTTCAACTGATTTTGATTTTCCAAAACGACGGAAAATAGTTTTTTTTTTATAAATAACCAAAAAATTATGAGTTTATGCATAAAAAGTTCTATAATATTCACTTATATATTTGTCTAGGCATATTTAAATTGATTTCTAGAATCGTTTGAACCCTCATTATTATGATTCTGGCTTCAACCGCATTCCGTTTCTGTCTTTGTCCTCTGATGACCCTAACCTTGACGAGTACAATTATGGGGGAGGGCTAGAAAAAAAATGATGAGAAGATAAATGAAAGAATCTGAGAAAGCGGGATAGCGGATGGGAGAGGGGTGGGATGGAGAGGGGGTGTGTGCGTAAACACTTTTTGTAGGGCCCCGCGGGTGGAGAGACTCCGCCCACAGAACAAACCGTGCATCACCGACGCAGAAATAAAAAGGCCGTTCCAATCTCTCTGACATTTCAATACCCATATGACAATCATATACGCCCGTTCTCCCTCTCTCTCTTTGAATAACGGGAGTTACAGAAAGATTTCGTGCTTTCCCGTCGAATGGACTTAGTGAAGAGTTCTCGGCACTGATTCTGAATGGACTTAGTGTAGAGTTCTCGGCGATCAGGCACTGATTGACCATTACGCCAGCCAATCAGAGCATGCCGCTGACGACAGCCAATCAGCAGTCACCTGACCACCAGAGTGACTGTATTTAAGCAAGTCAAAATTCTCACTCGACACTCTCACAGCCCGATGCAGCACAGGACGATGACCGAGTCGGACATCGAAACGTCGGCAGATATGGAGTTCCTGACCCGGTGGCGATCCCGAGAACTCTTCACTGAAAACGGGAGTTATAGTATTTTGAAAACAATATATGCCTCTTCGTCTAAATCAATGTTGTTGCCTTCAAAATAGCCTCAATTAGATACTATGCACTTGTACCTGTGCTTCATCCAATCCTCAAAGAACTTCTCAAACTCGATTTTTGGATAGATTTTATTTCTGCCTTTAAAAATAAAATACTTGATTGCCATTGTTACAATTATTCTCAAAAATTGGACTAAAACCAGAATTTCTAAATTTAATTTACATGAATTCTTAGTAAGTATCACTGTCGAACTTCAGGTCGTTCGAATGAGATGCTTCTGAGACGAATACTGATGGATGATTGGTCTTCGAGGCATGAAGAAGATCCCAGCATAACAATATCGTGAAAGCCATGGAATACCTAGAGATTTACATGAACGTTGCTTTCAAGATAATTACATAATAACTGACGCTAATCTTTAAGAGTGTATAGCCCAAACTTGTACTCCAAAATCTTGGAGGTATGACTTAGTCTAGTGCAAGGAATAAAAATTTAAGCCTGATGTCGCCGTTTCGTCGAGCTCAATGAATCACAAGAGCAGAGCTTATATTGCAGATCAGGCGGTCCATAGGGTACACAGTTTAAAAAAATGATTCTCCCTGACTAATCGCATCAAGAAATTTACTCAAAATTACTAACTCATTAAAGGAAAAGAAATTTACTCAACATAGAAGTTAATTTTTTTGCACAAGTTTTGGCAAACATTCCTCTGAATAATGAAAATAAAAAAATATTTTCGTGAGTTCATGGCAAATGAGAAAATGGCTATATTTCACCCTTTTTCAATTGAAAATCGTGCCATGCATAAAAACAAAGAAATAGACTACAAATTCAAATAAATGCACTCTGTGCGGAGTAACTATACAGAAGAGACTATACAATATGACGATGTCACTGTATCTCATTGTATCGCGAACAGTGCGCATGCACAATACAACACAAATTACACATCCCAAATCGCTATTACAATAATTCGAAAGCAGAAAGATATTACAATAAACGAAAGCATATCAAACAGCCCACATCATGCATATGCGTATAATGTGGAATGTGCAAAAAAGAAAGATCATATTGTTATGTGACAGAAACCTAAACACTACTGGTCAACGACCGGGCGGAATATTTTCAGGGCCGGCAAGATTTGAAAATTAAAAAAAAAAATATTTAATTTTTCTAAATAAATTATTTGACAATTATAATTAATTTATTTCTTATGAAACAATAATATCAAAAAAGCTTCTTAATAGAAAGCATACGGTATGTAATTTAAACTACCTCATCTAAAAAAAATTGCGTACGGATGAATAATGTGTTAGTGGCGGAGAGAGAAAGCGAGGGGATATTAGGAAAGGGGGCGGCAAACTGATCTTTGCCCCCTGAAAAAAAACCCTAGTCCCGGCCCTGCTGCAGAAAAGAAGAATAGAATAGAATATTTTTATTACGCTCTAGGTAAAACCTATGAGAGCAAAAAATGGAAAATACTGGAAATGTTCTACACTTAATAAAAGGCATTTTCACCAAAATAAGGCATTATGGAGATTATTGCCAGGCTAACAAGTAGTAGATATTAATACACAAAATGTAAAATATTCAATACTAATAACACAAAAATATATGTTTTAACTTAGACTGTAATGAACACACACATACATATACACATTTATGTAGAGAGTATTGATAATATCACAACTTTAAGATGATAACTCTAATGAGTTGAGGAGACTGAATTAAGCCCCACACTTCAAATAGGAGTACAGCCTTCTTTTAAACGACTGAAGTGATTGTGACGTCTTTATATTTGGCGGAAGAGAGTTCCAGAATTTAGACGCAGTTGGATGAAAAGATTTGAAATATATATTGGTGCGGGCTTGGGGAATTTGAAGGTCAGAAACACGGCGGGTGGAAATTCCGGTAACTTTTTTGCGGGGGATGAATAATTCGTACAGGTATACAGGAGTCTGTTTTTGGAATAAGGAGAACAGAAAAGATCCCAGGATATAAGAAGCTGAGTAGCGAAGATCCTCTACCTCCACTATATTTTCCTCCACCGCCACTCTCGGGCAAAACATGCAGTCCTCGGCTTTTCCTGCTCGACCAACCCTTTATACGTACCTCGGAAGAAACAGGCTCCCTCCACATACTGTGTGAGCTCACGATGCGACCACCGACGGGGGGAGGGGAGGGAGGGGAAGGGCACCACCTGTGCGCACCCTTCGCCCCCACCCCCTCTCCCTCTGAAAGGGAGAAAAAAAAATGCCTCACCCCCCACCCGCCAAATTTATCCTCTGACGGCACGAAAAAAGGACGTATTGAGGGAGAGGGGGTGGAGTGGGAGGGGATATAGAGTGGGTGGGTGGCTTCGCGTCCGGTAGAACACTTTCGAAAGAAGAACCACACTCATATTTGGCCGTTGCTAAGAGAACATTATGCTAAGGGTTGCTTATGCGAGTACATTATTATTCACGCCGTGTGTTTCACAGAGTCTATCCGATGAGAGTTTTTGGAAGGATCGCAGATGATTTATTTTGGTGGTCACTCTAAAATCTTTGCCATAATTGTGGTGTAATTATCTGAAAGTAAATAGGTTTCTTTCTTCTAATATTGCTACATAAAGGAAAAAATGTACTGAAATCAACAATTTTTTTTTAATGCATCGACGATGAATATTACAAGACGGTGAATAAATCGGGTTAAAATAAATGCCAAAGATATTTTTGAATAACATATCAATACTTTTATTCAATTCCTTTGTTGCAGAAGACTTTCTTTCCAAAATCCGTCAAGTACGGTATTCCCCGTGACCAGTACCTAGCACCTGACTGCGAAATGAGTAAAAATATCCCCGTAAACAATTTAAGTAAATTGCTATTTATGTATGTGGCCACTCAAACCCCAAATGGTTTTTGGCCCCGCCAACTGCTGATCGCCATCCGTCTCGGGGCTGCATCAGTTACGCTGAGTCTTTGCATATCTTTCTGCACTTGATCCCCTCACCTTAGTCTCGGGTCGTCTGCATCGTGGAAGATTTTCTGCCACCATCATCAGTGTGGACTTGACTTTAGTTCATATAACCTGGGTTGGGTGAGGCCAGGTGGCTCCATCTTCCCCCAACCCAGGGCTTTCTGTACAGAGTTTCATGTTATGACATAGGGATGGCTCGCAGGCCGGTAAAATGCCTGACTCTCAACAACAATTTAGGTTTCGTTTCTGGATCATCCGGCGATTAGGAGTCAAGCCTTTCGGGCAACGTGGTGCTGCCGTCGCCGAAAAGCCCCTGTTTTAGCCATAATTAAATAGAAGGCATTAGTGAATAAATAAATAAATAAATATTTGAACATATAAATACACAAATAAATAAATAATTCGTTTGAAAACATTAAAAGAGTTAGAAGAGAAGGATGAAACGTTGCATAAAACCTTGTAAAACTTTAGATAGATAAAAACATAATGACAAAATAAGCATAGTATAAAATCAATAAAAGGGGAAAAAATGAAAATAAATAGATGTAAAAAACTATAAAAATGTTGTGGATAAATAGAAAATTTAAGTAAATAATGTTCTACAGAATATAAGAACTGTACTAAAACGACTTTGGGATAAAGACGATAAAAATGGTAAAATTATTAAATGTAGGCTAAAAATTGTTTTTAAAATACTTATAAAATTACAGAATAATTAAAAAAACATTGATTTGATTGATCAGGGAATATGTTATAAAAGGAGTATAAAATTTAAAGGATTTTTTTTAATTAGGTAGAATAAGATCTCAAGATGTGATTATAGATTGTTGGAGACTATAGATTGTCGATGATGTGGAGTCAAGCTTCTTCCTATGCACGTTGCCCGCCCATTAATATTCTGCTTTGAATTCGGGCAATGATGTCGAGACTTAGACAACTCTCAGTTGGCCCGTATCCTTCAGGTGCTTTGGTCACCCACTGGGCCAAGAATATTACGTAGAATTTCGTTGGTGAACATTAAAAGCGCTTTTTTTCGGTAGGTGCGAATATATCAGATCCATACAATACAATAGGTAATACCATGCTCTTATAAAGGCTTACTTGCGTGATTTTTGCGAGTATTTTACTCCTTGACAGTTTTTGTAGAGTCAACAACTTTCCATTTCAACTAGTGTCTATTTATATGTAGGACTCACATTTTAATTTCTGTCTCTTCATTATTACTCTGGCCAATTGGGACTCCTAAGTCTTGGCATCTTTGGAAGACATAGCTGTATACTTTCAAACAATTTCTAACAGTTTTTGTACATTAAACATTAAAAATGGGAATAATCTAGAATAGAAAGGCAAACGCGAAGAGTATAAGCGAAAAACATTGTCCACAGGGTCCACATTTTAATTTCTGTCTCTTCATTATTACTCTGGCCAATTGGGAATCCTAAGTCTTGGCATCTTTAGAAGGTATATCTGTATACTTTCAAACAACTTCTAACAGTTTTTGTACATTAAACATTAAAAATGGGAATAATCTAGGATAGAAATGCAAACGCGAAGAGTATAAACGAAAAACATTGCCCACAGGGAAAGAACGAAGGGCAAACGAAAGCTGAGGAATCGTAGAAAGACCGCTCGGGACAAGGTTGGTGGCCCACTATCAGCAGGTTGGGATTAGCAGTGGGCATGGGGAAATTGCTGGAAAGCGCTGACGGGAGATAAAAAAAAACAAGTGATAGACGCGTGTTGAGGGCGGAGTGAGCGGGGGAGGGAATTATATGCGAAGGGCTCGTTGGGGAGATTAAGGGAAGCAAAGCACGTTTGCGGCCAACAGGGACGGGAGAGGCCTTTCTTCGTTACATTTTTTTTTCTCTTTGAAACTCCTTAGGAATCGAGGTCAGGTGCGCCTATTACCTCTGGGTTCCGCGGCAGCAGATAACAATTGTGTCGCATATCGATTAGCATGAATAATGCACATCGCCGCGAACGTCCAAACCGATTATTATTTTTATTTCCTCCCACCCCAACTCTCCACTCCACTCCCCCGGATACGCATATAGTTCATACAATGGCCGCCCTCCCCCCTCTACTCCTCTTCCCCCTATTACCCCTTCCACCCCCCTCTCCTCCTCCTTTATCGCTCGTGTCAAACTGGATAGAACGGTCTGAGCAGTCAATTTGGACGAAGCAATCCTCGAAATTTGTTTGCACAGTGCTCGAGAGCTGGAGCGATTAAACATTTCACCTCTTGTACAACGAACGAAGCGGCATGATAATTATTTTTAACGGGTTAACGCGACGCCACCACTCACGAGGATTAAGATCGCTTGTCTATTTTCTTTTATTTTTCGTCAATTCAAATGCACTAACAAGAGAACACCGTAATATCTTTTATACTCCGCCCACTTACATTCAAGTGACGGTGGCGGAAAATATCAGATATTTTCAAAGATTAGGCCGAAAGGTGTACCCATAGTGCCAAAAGGTCTTCTGCCGTTTGCTCGCTGTCCTCTTTCAATGCCAACAGCTATGAGCTCGGATACGCGCAGTTGATGTTGATACTGGTCTTTTTTCTATCCAAGCCAGCCGATCGAAATAAAAAAAAATGTCACGCTGTTTCAAGCCTTTCAGATACCAGCAGTCTTTTTAACTCGGTGACTCCTTTTATATAATACTTCATAGACACAAAAATTCGACGAAAATTAGGGTTCACCATTTTGTATCGTATTAGCCACAAATGCAACAACTAAGACGTGAAATTTGATGAATATTAACAACAAAAAACAGCTTTTTTCTGATAAATAAATCATTATTCAAACCAGAAGAAACTCTTAACTAAAACTTTTGATTCTGTAAATTCATGCTTAGTATTACTTTCGGTGTAGCATATGGCAGAGAATAACACAGATGTGATGCTTTCGAATACCCTCAAACAAAAATTCTCTGAGAGTGAAGTGGCTCAGGGGAAGGAACCGCCCCCCGTACCCTGAATGTTTGCTATTCATAAACCTGTATCTTAGTCTGGGGTGAGTTCTAACCTTACCTATCCAAGCCAACCTTTGGGTTGAATCACTGCGTCAGTGAGTGGAAAAAGATATCAATTAGAGGGACTGGTCTGTCATCGTAGTTAGTGTGAATGACAATGACAAGACGTACTAAAGAATAAACTATTTTTTCAATAACGCAATAAGCCATCAAAACCTCAGCGGAGCTCCATATCAGCACCCGAATAACACGTAACCTCAGCACTTAACATCCGTCTCGTTCTTTCCGAAACATAATCGATGAAAACCTAACATTAGAAGAACATTATGGCAAGGGTATGGATAAGATTACATGGCATGGTGCAAAAAATCCATTAAAATAGCTTTACCACTTTTTCAGGAATAATAAAGAAACTGGAGGCATTACACGGCTAACAAAACTAGCATATCCTTGCCAATCTTAAGCCATCCTATTGAAAAGATCTCATAGGCCAGTCCAATTCCCTCCCTTTCTGAATACTTAAAACACTATTTGAACGGCGTCACTTTTTCCAATTAATATAGGCACTTAATAAAGAAACCCCAAACTACAATACAGTTGGTACTCGGACAATTTTTCTTTTAAACTGAAGCAAGTTAAGTTTGGACCGTTAAAAGATATTAAGAATAAGTACGAGCAGCTCCCCAATTTGGATTTTCTCAAATTATTATCCCCCACTCAAACAGGCACATCTCAATTCTATGAATGCTCATTTCCATTGCAATCATTAACTAATCTATGGTAAGAAAACCGCAGAGCACACACACGCGTCATGCAGACGAAGGAGAACATAATTTTCGCGAAAATTGACAGTCCTAATTAAAGCCAATATGAGAGGTGACACGTATATAAAAGTTACCTACATGAATTGCTGGCCAAACACGAATCTAGTGGCTCTAGCCATTCTTCGTGTGTGTACATTTTAAAAGATCGTATTTCACAAACAAACATCAAATCGAGAGACATGGGGTCAAGAAATCGCACTCATTTCACAGCATAAGTTCTCATCAAAAGTGGACAAGTGTCAAGGGTATATTAAAGAAATAGAGACATTCTTCAAAACGCAGTCGAAGATAGCTTATCTGTCAAAATACAGTCGAGGGCTGTAGACTTCCACAACCCGACTCAAGACTTGATCATAACTCGACTCGTTAGCCACGTAGGTATGTACTACGAGACCTCACTCGAGACCCAAAACACGCTCAGACCATCCTTCGAAGTTGATAAATCGTTCCCCGACTCAAATTGATCAGCAAAGTACCAAGGTGTCCGCTGCGTGTCGTTTCACGTTTTAAAAATGAAATGTCTCTCATAAAAATACTTCTACATGTCATATACGCCAGCAACGCTGCTTGTTGATGAGCAGGGGACAATTGGTGATAGGAGTTTAGTTGAATTTCATACAATAAAAATAATATCTTTCATGAATTTATTTCATTTTTTAAATATTTCTCAGCATACAATAAGCATCAGCTATAATAGAATGAAATAAGTGACCCCAAAAGAGTTCTATGTTTGTGGGGTTGCTATTCGATAGG
This sequence comes from Ischnura elegans, assembly GCF_921293095.1. Classification (NCBI taxonomy): domain Eukaryota; kingdom Metazoa; phylum Arthropoda; class Insecta; order Odonata; family Coenagrionidae; genus Ischnura; species Ischnura elegans. Next base: position 122,328,837 of record NC_060247.1, read on the forward strand.
TATGGCAGCACAGGCAAACAAAAATGTCTGCGCATCAAGCCATGTTTATGCGCAGAGAAGTGTACACTATTAGATAAATATCAAAATCAGTGCACAGTGTGAAAAAAATAGAAATCATTATAACAACACATTTTTTGGATACTCAAACTGCTTATCTTATAATTCGTAAATTTTACGACTGAACATTTCCACAATTACTCTAGCTCAGGTGAGTTGAGTCTAAGTTAGATTCTAAAATACCAACTCTCACTCAAACTCAACTCGAGTATTGTATCTGAACCAGCGAAGTAAGAGTGAGGCCCCAAGATTAACACAGTTCCTGGAATACGGCCCTGAGAGTTGCTTCTGTACTTCCTACTCCCTTTCATAGGTGTGCACTCGATAACGACACCACTCAAGCACATATTATTTCTCCCCGCCCCACGCACCCCCTCACGCATTTATCAAGTACTAGTTGTGGCGATAAGAGGCCCTTCCGGTCGCCTCTCCAGGGTCGCTGAATCGAGTGCGCAAGAGAGGAGGGGGAAGTGGAGGGGGTCGAGATAAGAGGGTGGCGAGGCGAGCCAGTTTGCCCCTTGCGCAGGCCGTGGGACCCTCGAGGGAAGGGGGAGGCATTTCATAAGGGGTGGTCACCACGGAAAGAGGTCCCCATAATAAGAAGAGTAGGGAATATAGGGGTGTGATATTTGCATTGGGTGAGGTCCTCAATATTATAGTGTGTATACAGTAAGTTGGCGCACGGGCCCACGAAGTACCTGCGCCGCGAGCAAAGGAGGGGAGGAAAGGACCGACAAAAAAACTGTATGGGACCGACACAGGTAGCTGGCGGCAGGGGCGCAGCTAGGAATTAAGGGTGGGGGGGTTTCAGGTGCAACTAATACTGGGGTTCTTGGGGCATTGCATACCCACCAGGGTTAGCGGGAGGTGCGGAGGCCTTCCGCCGGCAAAAAAAATTAAGATAAATGGTTTAAAATGGTGATTTTTACGGCCTTCTGAGGGAAATTTTATTAAACCTCACACTATTCTACAAGCAATATTAATCCAATTAGGTAAAATAGATTTAACTTAAAAATTTCTGTGAGCTCTGGGGGGGGGGGTTATCCCCCAAAATCCCCCCCTCGCTGCGCCACTGGCTGGCGGGTCCGTTCGCCCGTCCCTTTCCTCCCCCCGACGAAGGCAGTTAGCAGCTCTAACAGAATCATTAACTTTTTTTTACTTTCTCATAATATCTCAATCTAAATAGCATATTTGTAAAGTACGAAAAAAGCTAAGAAGAACGATATAAAACACGAAGTGCTCCGATCATAAATAACGAAATGTTCGAAAGTTTAAACAAAACATGTAGTATAACGGCTAAAAAAATAACTTTCGACCATTTCGTTATTTATGATCGGAGCACTTCGTGTTTTATATCGTTCTTCTTAGCTTTTTTAGTACTTTACAAATATGCTATTTAGATTGAGATATTATGAGAAAGTAAAAAAGTTAATAATTCTATAATTCTATTAGAGGTGTTAGTTGCCTTCTTGGGGGAGAGGAAAGGGACGGGTGAACGGACCCGCCAGCTACCTGTCTCGGTCCCATACAGTTTTTTTGTCGGTCCTTTCGGTCCTCCTTCGCTCGCGGCGCAGGTACTTCGCGGGCCCGTGCGCCAACTTACTGTATACACACTATAGAATCAAACTGGAGACATTAAGGTCATTAACATAGCTGAATAATAATAAATCCAAATAAACCGAGTGCTGGAGGCGAAGGAGACTCACACTTACAAATATTATTCACGTGATTAATTGCAATTATACATACAGCAGTGAACTTGCACTGATACAAAATATCGTAGTATAAAATACATTGTACAAAATATCGTTGGGATCGATTTAAGTGGATATTTTATTATTGTTTAGTTTTAAATGAGCTTAAATGACAAATATGGTGGCTAGAAGGGAAAATGTCATTTGCTTTTTCGTGCCAAAGAAATTTCGCAAAAATCGTAAAAAGAGGTGGTGGAGAGGTGGATCATGAAAATACATTAAATGTTACGTTAGCTCTAGTTCTTTGTATCCAGAATTTTTTCCCATTCTTTTAACCCAATGATTCTAGGAGAAGCGAGTCAATTCAACAGAAAGGCAGTAACACAGTTTAGTGGGCTTCTAAGGCAGGAGAATATGTTCATAAAACACACATAAAGATGATTATTCAGGACATTTTGCCCGTTTACTTCCTTTTCAATAGCTGATTCACGTCCACATCTGAAAAGAGTCTTTCGAAGCCATGCAAACTAATCGATGGATTTTTATAGTAATTTTTACTTGCGTATTACCGGAGTGAACTCCTTTTGTAACGCAGGCGATCGCACGTGAATAGTGCCTCTGTGACTCCAATTTCATTTAGCGGCGCATTCTTGAGAATAGGGAACATTTTGTAAATTATTCGAGAAAAGCAACGAAAGAGAAGAGGGTTGGGGGGGGGGTTTGAGTGGAGGGAATGAGAATGCAAACCTTTTGGTGAACTACGGAACGTTAGCGCTTCCTCCGTGACGAAAGGAGAGCAGGGAAGGGGGGGGGGGGGGAAGCAAGCCCGCGATGAAAAGAATTTGACAGGTTGAGGGGGCAAAATGAGGTGTGCGGGGAGAGAATGGGGGTGAGGGTGGTTGCGTCCGTCGGTCTTCAAAAGCACTTCGACGCCAACGATGCGCAAACAGGCGACGATCGATCCCCGCAACGCAAAAAGCTCAATGAGTTCGTAAAGGAAAGAGAAGTGGGAGAGATACGAACATACTGTATACCTACTCCCCTCTTCCGGCCTCCTTCCTTTACTCTAAAAAGGTGCACACACCAAAAACACGGAAATCGACTGTAAACCGATATAAAACTTAACTCACTGAAGTAGCAAAGGGTTTTTTTAGGTTTTTTTAATACTGATAGCCTGAGACGTGGTCATTCTCCTATGGCTACAAGCGGAAACTTTGAAGATAAAAAATTTGAGGTACTACAAGTAACACAAGTGATGTATCTTCGTGTCTATACCAAAGGTACAAGTCAGGATTTAGGGTTGAATTAAATTGCGCAAAAATATTAAATGCTAAAGATCATTTTCATATCCAAATTAAAAGATAATAATAACAATGCAATTTGGGTAAATAGAAGAATTTATAAAATTGAATATGAAATTGATGGTCCTTCGTTTCCAAGAAGAGTTTTAATAGGTTTCCTACAATTATATTTGCAGCTAATCTCACCGCTAAAAATAGAGGACGAATTACAATACTAATTGCTTCAATTCAAAATATAAATGATATTAATACTGGGGGTGTTCCATGCGGTACAAAGTGAAGAAATATATATTGAGTGCGATTGATTCAACCATGAATTAAATATCTTATTCATGCGGTATTGCTACGTTACGTTACGTGTTGCACGTTAATGTAAACGGTAAATGTTCAGATATAGCATCTGTCTTGTCCGATTAGATAAAAATTCAGAAATTTGAAGAACTGATAGTTCTTATCAGCGTTAGGTGAAAACTCTACCAACAGGCTATTTAAGGAATGTTTTTGTAGGCATTTTTGGACTCTGAAAACTAAATAGACCCTTTTCTTGGAGCCTAATTTTCGTGCGAGTGCTGGGGAAACATCGAGATTCCGATCCATTCAAGTTATGGTAATATTCCGATCCATCGTTGCTAATATGACTTGGTAATTTCGTCCAATCACCGTGCGCATTACGAGGCATTCTGTTTCCTTCACCTCCCAACGACTTTATACATTTGTGGTTTTCTCAAATACACAACATTTCCAAGTAGAAGCAGATTTCGCGAATTTTTGTCTCCGTTGCACGAGCGAAAGGCAAAAATTTTAAACGTGTCTTTCGGCCGTAAATCTATATTCCCATCCATTCTGCCCGTTTCAGCTTTCATTGTGTGCTGAAGCAAATATCATGAAACATCAGCTAATGAAATTACGAGCATAATTTGGGCCAAGCCGTGGAGCGTGGTTGACACAGAAAATGCAATTTGGTATGGCGGCAAAAACATTGCGAAATTCACATGACGATTTTCTGCAGAGACTGCACTGAAGACAAGAGACTTTTCTGTAGCTACAATAAAGTAATATTTTTATGCATAACTTAGGCTCAGGCCTGATTCAACCATTGCTCATAGAAAATTGTATATTTCACATAGTGGACGACCGGCTTCGTCGAGGTGTGAAATCATTTTGCACAAATATGAAATTTACATTATTTTATTTAAAATGAAGCAATTTCATCGAGCGACGACTCAAACCATGGGTTTTATTACGGTGCCCATAGCTTCACTTGGGCAGACTATTGAGGCATTCGCGACATGTAAGATGAATTAATACGTTCGATGTGTTTTCTTTTAACTGGTATGGCGATCTTCTTTGACCTTCACCTGCAAACCAAACTACTAGTATGTCACAACACGCTACCGCCTAGCGGTGGAAGAAAAATATGAAATACCCTTTCCTTTGATGTTAATAGCTTTTTAAAGAGACCAGTTACTTCAGTAGACCTAATGATCTATCGTCCTTCACATTAATCGTGGATTTTTACAACCCCTCACCTCTGCCCTGTGGCGTTCAACCTAATTCTCTGCCCTCACTTTATTCCAACCGGAAACCTCCTCCTAGTCGCCTTACAAGGCAAGACTAGGAAATAGGGTAGTTTCCTTTATCAAAGAAAACGAAAGGCATTGATTGCGATTCCTTACCCACCATTAGTGTATTCATAGTATACAAATTGTTTGGTTTTAGAAATACCGGTTTAGACGAATGCCAATGGTCAATTATATCCTCATTCGAAAAAGGCCAGATTGGCGCCCATGCGATGCCACTCCACGTGACGTTCAGTTTCTATACGAGTAGATACGAGTTTTAAATCGCCTGAGATTACCAATGCATGCATGAGGCACAGAACACAGGGAAACATGTCTTAATAATCACCAATTAAATCTGCCTAAGGTCGGAAAGTTTTCTTCGTTTGATAAGGTATTAATAGTCCTTATTTAAGCCAATCGCTACCAGAGAGCTGGGTACTCTGCTACCTGCTAGCATCCTGCGTCGTATCAGCGCTCAAAGCCTCGCCGCAAGGTCACCTCAGTTGCGGAAGCGGGAACCAGAACGACGTCACACGGAGTTTTCCCAGCATTCATACTTACCCCTCGTGTTTTCGCGCGCTTGTAAATTTTCACTTTTCACTTAATCGCGAAAAATAGATATCGTCGTTTAAAAATCTAAAAGCGTGAAATACGTACTCCAGGAGTATAATAGAGAATGATCTTTCGATTTAGGCAATAAAAAACAATAGGAAACCACCCTATTAGTCATTAATCCATATGAGACTACACACGTATTACTAGAATATTCGGTGTGTGCTGCTAGTTTTTTGCTTAATTTTCCGAGGAAAAAACGAATTTTAATAGTTCAAATAAGACTCTATCTTGTTTTACCGCTTCCATCAGACCAGAAAATACATTGCAGTTCCAAATGACGTCTTTTTTGTCATAATGATTGACGTCTGCTGTAGACGGGCTCGTCCGTCATTTTTTACTAATGCCAACTACGATAGAGTTTAAAAAGTTAAGAGACCCCCATGTTTCCGTTTATCAACTTCTCGAACTATTCGCGGCGATATATCGAGGGACATATTAAAAAATTTTCTAAGAAATATCGCTAAGAAGTCTTATGTATACGTTTTCATCTACCCTTATACAGCACATTTAAGGCCTTTACAAGAGGGTATTAACAAAGTACAAAGAAGGACATTCACAAACGCCCATGCCCTGGATAAGTGCAACTTATCCAGGCGGAACTCGAACCCGCGACCTTCGGTTTGGCTGGCGAGGACTTCACCCCGTGCCGCCACCGAGGCTGACGTCACTGAAATTTTTCCGAGAGGCTTACCTCTTACCCGCTACTTCTCGGCCTCTTGCATCCGTCTCTGGTGGCTCGTTGTCACAAACACTTTAATGGACGACTATTTTCGTCAAAGATTGGGTCTCTCTGAGCGGCTTGATGATCCACGACTTAAATGACGTCACGGGCTCGTGACAAGTGGGCTGCAAATTGTTATAATTTTCAAGTTATGAGAAATTATTACTGATTAAACTGATTCTTTCCTCATATATCATTTAGAGCATAAGTTAAGTATTTCAGCCACCCCCCCCCCCAATTGCAAATTCTATGAGCGACCGCTATAAAGACCACTCTATAATATAAACCAGTCCTATTTTTACAGTTTTTGTCCATCATTTAACGAATGTTCCACCATACTCCGATAAAAGCTTATTCGTTTTCCTCTTCCCTTTTGTTTGAGCTGAAATAAGCGAGATTTTGCGACTGAATATTCTCCCATAATCCCAAAGGAGCACATATTTCCAAGAAGTTTATTTATTACAGGAGTATTATCACACTTAGAACTCACAATTACCAGTAAAGTCTCATATAAAGAAACTTACTCTTTTAATAGTTCATCCTCACAATATTTTGTCAATTCATTCATTTCTGCACTAGTGCAATTCGCATAACTCAGGTGGTTAAGCGACTAGCCTCTTTCCAGGTGACGTTAGACATAATAGATGCATCAAAGACAATAAGTAAACATAATATAAGACTGCAAAAAATGAGAAAAAGAGGCATTTTCGTGTTATGGGGACTGTCATTCTTGCTTTATAGATGGAGAAAATACACAATTGAGTTCTTCACATCTTCCTACCAACCTCACATGCGCATAATAGTGTCACAAAACGATATTTACAAGCGGTTCGACGAATCATAAATATGGAATTCAAGTTGCTTTCAAGCTAAATGCTTTTCTTTAGACAGTTTACTTCAACCGCCCGACAGGAACCTATTAGAATATGACCTAGTGACAGCACCGGGTTTACTTAATGTCATAAAAACAGGAGAACAAGAATGCTTAGGGAAAATTCAATGCGATTCTATAACGATGGACTTTTAAGGTCAAATATCGGCGTCATTGTGAAGAAACATGCCTAATCAGGTTTGACAAAGCATTTATCGTCTTACTTTATAGACATTTAACTTTAATTTTTTAACTTTAACCTCACCATACACTTGGCGGCGTGTGCAGATTAAAAGGCGTCAATCGATTGGACTTTTGCAATTTTTATAATACTTTTGCAGCTCTTTAAAAGCATCATTATTTCGTGTTTTAAACGCCCTGGCGTGATCCAACTGCCGCTCGTAACCTCACTCGTTGAAATGTCATAATATTTGCACCCACGCCCGCTTAAATGATCGATAAGCAATCCACTTTAAAAGGTGCTCAACAGAGTTCGCGGAATGAGCGGTAAGCGTCCGCTAACGTCGATTCCATTGCGCGAATGGATGGGAAATAAAGAGGATTTCATTGATGTTGCTTAGAAGAAAACTCTATATGAACGCATGAAACGTATCGCAAAAGGAACATCAAATTATAAATTAAAAGTGCAATAGACATTGAAAAATATGTTGGCACCCGTACGGCCTCTGAAAATTGAATGGAAATTCCATACCATGGTAACCAAGAATAATCAAATGAAAATGATTGGTGCCAAATGAACAGTAATTATGATTGAATTACGAAGCTATACAAAATTATAAATAAGTATAGAATACTACACCGCACCATCAGCTAACATTCAATTTTACTATCACACTTCTAGATTTGAGAAGTTGAAAACGACTGACCACATAATAATTAATCAACACCATTCCAGACCAACCTCGGAGAATTGTGGGATATTAGATAAAAAGCAGCGTTAGGAAGTTAATACACCAGTCGGGGACATACCATATCCAACATTGTATACACGGAACTGAGTCTAAAAGTAAAAAAAAATGTTATAAAAAGTTAAAACTAAGCCGAGACTTAAAAGAGATCTCATTTATTCACATCAGCAATAAAAATGGAAATTATATCGAAGGTTTTTACTTCCACTGGCCAACAATGAGGAACTGGCAGTAACGGAAAAAAATGAAGGAGCATTGCTGAACTAGCACGCGCTCTTCGAGGGATGGGTTACGGCCTAATCACAGCGAATTAAAAGCATCTGAAAAAATCTGTGGCCCCATTTGGACGTTTTCATTTAGGTATCGTTTCCATTATTACGATACTATCATACTTCCGAAAGAGAATTAAAAGTCAACGCAAAAAGATAGCGTGCACGCGAATACTATTTCTTGATTTGACCGTGCCAACGTTCACATTCACCACACATTCCCATGAGTGCTTATTTCACAAATACAAGCATGAAGTACCTATATGTATGTAACTCTTTCGACCAAATCCATTCATATATATCTAGGTAATAATAGTCAGTTGCATGCATAGATATTTAATTTGAGCTAAGTCCCGTCGTGGATGATGAAAATTTAGTTCTTTGGATTCAATTGGAATGCACATTAATATTTCTCATGGTTCAGGCTTTTATTCAAACTTAAACATGAAACACCTGATCCAAGCTTAATTTTATATAAAGTAGTGATGACTCATGTAGAAAAATTTTATTTAAAAAAATCTCTCTTTGGTTTGCTAGACTTATTGATTTACCCAAGGCTTTACGTCCTCTTTCAGCATATAGAGCTATTAAGGACTATGGATTGATGATTTTAAGTGATGAAACAGACATCTCAAACAACCAAGTCCACGGCGGGATAAGAACCCACGACCTCATGGCAAGGAGACAGACACTCTACCCCCTCGGCCACCGCGGTCGGCCATATGATTTAGGTGAAGAAAATAATTTGCGCATGCCTTTGATCCTTTCATCTTTTATTTCTAACATATTTTCCTCTTTTTTTATCTGCCTGCTTTTTTGACTGAGTTATCTCTCATTTGTTCTGCAGAATGAATCGATTTTAATATTTTTTTTCAATTTCTGACAGAGTTTTTTTCCATTGTATTAAGTTTGGTGTATTTTTCTGTGTCTTTGCAGCATATCCGTTCGCCGGCCTCCGGAGCGCCTATCCAACAGTTCTACAGAGTCAGTACGGGTGAGTAAAGAGTGCTTTTCAAGGATTAGGCAGAGCTTTTCATCCTCAACCTCTCTCTTCACACACTCTCTTCCCTTCCCACCACCCTTGTCGGCCACGTTCGATCCCGCTCTTCATGTCCGCTTGTATCGTGGCAACCCACACCCAACATGCCCTTCATCGAAAAATATAAAACATCCTACTCCATCTCTCTCACAGCCAAACACGTCTCTCAAATCGGAAACTTACGCATGTCGACCGACACCGCGGTCTAATGAAAGTACTAGAAATAGAACAACAAACTCATTCCAACATTGTCAAAACGTTCAACGGTGGCTGGACGATCAAAGCAAGGAAAGATTTTTGCCTCAAATTATCACGGAATTGGACATCTCACCACGAAAGAAAAAAGAAATATATTTTCGGGCACATTATTGATAGCAGCTCATGGGATACCAACGACATTTCAGGGTCAATCGGCGACTTCGAAGAAATAAAAACCGCATCATAGTTCATGGTACTTAACGGTAGTTAACATTCTCATTGAATTACTCCCATTAGAAGTGTCAAAGAAATTTTTAACGAGGTAATATCGACCGCAGACGAACAAATTAGACATTAAACATAATAATTCTACCACTCCATAGTAATAAATAAGTAATGATAAGGGTAATTGAAACGAATATTTTTTTTAGAATGCCGGAAATATCATGATATTATTAAAAAAAAAAATACATTTGTCGAAGGCTGGGATCCTTTCGCGCTCCAAGTGAAAAAGGCACGAGTCACGAGAAGGACTCTTGTATCGACGTCATAGACTCACCGACGCAAGCCTTCGACCCTCCGAGGCGCGAGCGATCGAAAGGTCATATATTATTGAAGGCGGTGCCCTTCCAGATGTACAATTTCCCCTCACGGGGTGGACATAGCGAAGAGGGTTAGAAAATGCGTCGCAAAAGATGAAGAGAATCCTGCACTTGCGTGAACAAGGGTTACGTGCAAAGCTTCGAGCGCTGAACTGGATCCAATTAAACACTCGCACACTAAAATACAGCAGATGTCAACAAGCAGAATAAAGTGCTGCAGTCAACTCATCCAAAGTAACCGAATTCTGTAGTTTTGTCCGTTAATTTAAACTTTAAATCGTCATTAATTAATAGGTCATCCATATGGATGAAGCGGAGATTTTAGGTGTACAGTCATTTCACATGAGGATCCATCTTTATTTAAAAATATAAGTGAAATGAACCATGACCGTTACGCGGTGGCCAATTAAATATGAAAAATTCAAAAATGTCTATGAATTTTGGAAGGACAGGCATGTTTTCAATTAAAAATATTTTGAGTCATACAGGTACGTCGTTGGCTATTTGATACTTTAAATAGTCAGAGAAAATTTGCTGGGTATGAGTGTCATTAATAACATCTCATACTAAAATAATGTGCCTTAAAAATTTAAGAGTTCCCATTCAAAACCAGAATAACAGCATCATGCCCAGGACTAGAGAGTTGAAATGAAATTTTATTCACATCAAAATGCTTCATGCTAGATGAAATTCCTGAGCAAATGAGCCTTAAAGTTAACGCAACTGAATTTTTATGAAGATAGGGAGGAAATTAATATGCAAAATAATTGACCCGCTGAAATTTCAAAGATCACTAACCATCATGCCTAAAAATGGTTAATTGATGAAAGACTAGGACAAAGAAATTGCGACGATTTTCGTGAGACGGCGTGACACATACATTAAGTCCTCATTTCAGAAACTGAGCGGATATTACCTCATGTATGAGGTCTCACATTCGACGGAAGAAATGTGGACTTTGGAAGCACGGCACTGCGTCTATCGTCGAACTACTGCTCAAGCAAATGCTTCCACTGAGAAAAGTGCGTTGTGAAGAACAGTCAACAAACACAAAATGGGTAGGCACCACGTTTGTTTTGGCTCGCGGGGGATGCTTTCATGGCCGCCCGGCGTAAGCGCTTTAGTTGGAGAAAAGATGAGGGGAGGAAATCGACGACGCTCCTGCCATCTCCCGTCACGAACGACGGACGTACTAATAAAGGTGGAGAACGAAATAAATATAGAACACTGAGAGAATTAATTTGAATAAACACTTCAACCTCTAACAACGAAAATACAATCATCAACAGATTATTGCCCTAATTTTTAATTTTGTAAATTTACTTCCAGATTTTTTTTCTCTGTGGCGTTCGAGCTAATGGGAGTGAAAATTAAAAGACGCGTAGAGAAAACCATAAACATACATTACAGATTATACGTACATGCTGTACACCAAAGAGCATCTATAAAGGTGGAGAAGTAAATTTATTAAAAACGCTGTGAATATTAAAATGAAAAAAATCCTGGTAATTCATCTAACATTATGGACGAATATACAACAAAACAGCAAACCATTAATATACATCAGATATTATACCTACATGCTGTGCATCAAAGGCGACACTTGCGTAATGACACAGAGCATTACCAGAAATAATCACCTATATTGCACACTAATGCTAATATAAATTGGTCTTGTACCAGATGCGTCGTACGCATTAAAATATTGTGGAAAAGTGCTACATCTTTTCTTTAAATAAATACAAATCCTATTTCATTGCCTTTTAGAATTTTTTGTGCGGCAAAGTTAGATGAGAGGCACTAGTAACTTTGAAATAATTAACGCAGGCTACTTTTGCTTGAAATAAGAAAAATGATCGTACTCAAGTTTCTTTGTTGCGTTGCTTCATTCCTAGTTCAAATTGAAAGTTTTTATTTAGATTATTGCAAAAAAACCTAAGCGCACATTGGTTTAGCAGAAATCAGATGGTGGAATATTGAAATGCTCACTACAACCTCAAGCCCATGTGACGCGTTTAGTTTAGGCGCAATGTTTCGAGCAGCCGCACTTACAGGAGCTCGCCCAACATAAACATGCCAAACACGTGAGATCCAATTAGGCCGGAGAGAAAAATATTCATTAAGTCAAAGGTTTTGGCTGGATGCCCCAGGACTGACACATTCGCCTCGCGCTGAATTTTACTCCACATAAAGGGAGCGGTCGTCGAAGGTTTTGGTGCTAGCTATTATTACACAGTCAAAGAAGGGGTTTGAAAATAGATGCACAAATAAAGAATAATTACATTTGAAATGAGGATAATTGATGCCATTAAAATAATTTCGTATATTTAATTTAAGTCCTTTACTTTTACGCTCGAGGCAATAGGCATTCAATACAAATAAATAATGGAGGACACTTTTTAATGAGCAAAAATTTATTTCCACATTATTTTCATTTTATGGTACGTACAACTGAAAACTGAGAATTCAGCACAACTAACGCAGTAAATTGGAGACAGTCTCTGCTGCAGCTCTTCAAAGTGCAGCTCTACATACCACATTTTACTTTAGGCTTCAGGAAAGAACCTAAAAAAAGTAACTTTGGCAATGATAGCTTTCCATTTAAGAAATAGGATTTTTAAAAACTTTTTTCATTTTTTCTCTTTAGAAATTTTAGATTAAAAATGGATCCACTGCCAACCCGAGTAAAGCTTCTCAAACATTTCTGAGTATTACTCATGGTTTCAGAGCGAGGAAATAAGACCAGTGGCAAAATTTGAGGCCACATTTTTATCATGACGCTCATTAGTTGAACTCCCGTCAATGAAGATTATTTTAAGCTAATAAATCAACCGAAAGGCTTTTTGAGCAATATAAATAAGCGCTGTGTCACCGTATACATATTTTATGCTAATTAAACGGCTATAATCAGAGGAAGAACTTGTGCTATTGTTTAAAGGGAAAGAGGGTATTTATTTCGTGATTTAATCTTGTCAATGATTGCCACCAAACTCAAAATTCTTGTAGGATTCTAGCATTGACAATGAGTAGCTGGCAGGCAGTTGGGTCTTTATTGGTGGAGAATTCCTCAAGAGCAGATTTAACCATCATCTGTGGAAGTTCCTACATCGTTCATATTGCCATCGAAGACATGTTTTCTGTAGAAAAGGAAAGGGATACTTCAGTGAGTGTAAAAGGACCTTAGTGACAAAGAAAAAGTGAGAATGAATATCCATCTCGTCTCAAATCACGGCGTAAACTGCAGGAATAAAATTTTCAATTTACGGTACAACCTTTAAATGGATCTAGAACTATAAAATATGGTAATTTCCAAGTTTATTTTTTGAAGCTGAGTACAAATTCAGAACAAAATCGTTCATTTTTCTTAAAAGTGGTCAATGATGACAACAAAAAACGAAAAATCCGTTCTAGTTACGTTCCACAAGCCACTAAGTTTGAAACTGATTTTTTTGGTGAGTAATTTTAACATTGGATTCTTTTATAGCGGTGTCAATTTTTAGGCCCAGAAATAGGTTTTCCAACATATCCGAATGATACGAGACTCATAACCGTAAGACAGCAAGATGATCCTGTCTTTACATGCAATGAAACGAACGAATCGGGTTGAAAAATGCTGACACTATGGTGGTTTTTGTTTTACAGAGAAAATAAAATTTGTTGCTTCAAAATCACACCCGTATCATGAGGATCTCGACTGCAGCTTTGATGCCACATCGCAACCCACAATATTACGTACACACCGTAAATACGATATACGGGGAAGACTGGTAAATTATTAGCACCAATTGAATTTTTTTAATGTTTCGTATTAAAACATTGAAAACTGAGAACAATTGAATTGAAATTCGCTATTTTTTTCACGTCTGATCGTAAAAAAAGGAACAAATGCTCTAGTTCACAAGCTAATCTAGCAGCTCAAACGGAGATCTGCATCACATTTGCCAGCTTCGGCGGGTATTATGACAGATGTTATCTCTACTCTGTAAAAAATTCTAGAATATCACGTCAAAATTACATCATTACAATTAATCGGCACATAAGACATAATTATTGATGACATAATTTCAACGTAAGCTTCTCCCTTTTAATTAACAGAATATTACGCCAAAATCACGTCATAACTAGCGTTTTAAAAACTTCAACGTAGTTATTGATGGATTGATTTTCACATAATATTCTGTCTGCTTATGGAGTGAAGATAACTTTTTTGGAATTTCGTTGGGCAAAGGATTCGCATGGGTGCCCTAGTGACTTAGAAAGTAGAAAGTCTCAAAACTCCCTAGCTGTCGAATATCATACACGCCTCGTTTTTCAATTATTGGTCGCGTTAAGCCGATATAACCGTTGGTTGCAATCACCGATTCACCAAACGGAACAAATTCAGAACAAGTCGAGTGAGCACAGCATTACATAGAGGAGGCACTCATCCACTCCGATAGGAGCTAGTTTTACGTGGCTACTTTGAGCGCATTTCGCTTTCCAAAAATATCCGCGGCGCGGCAGTAAGGGCTGAGAGATCCAATTACTCAAATAAACATTTGAAATGGAGTGTTTATTCTCAAGTAGAACAGCATTGAAAAGATATGAATTTGATGAGTAAAAAAATATAACTGTGGATGACAGAATTTTGACGTAGTTCTCTCTCTGCAAAATAACATAATATTATACAAGCTTACCATGAAAAAAATCCTGATCCTGGATCTTGGATGGCGTAGTGGTCTGCGCAGTGGCCCGTGGTTCGATTCCCGGTCCAGGGCAATTTTTTTCTCATGGCAATTCTTGTATATTTCACCACCGTTCACGCGGCAGGATTAGAAATATAATATAATATTACTTACATCAAGACACATAATAACTAGCGTACTTAAAACTTAAACAGTTCTAGTGATATAAATAAATCACTAGATCATAGAAACAGAGAAAAAGGGACACTCACAAAATGTTTCGCAGACGTTTCAGAGGGATATCCAATGGAGAGATAATGAACTCTTTCCATAGAGAGATATATTCTAGAAAAGAATCTGTACACGTACATACGATCACGAAAAAAAATACGGCTCAAGTTTCAAACTATAGCTTAATTCTTTGAAAATTCGGATCCCTCCGTCGAGCGGCGATAAAATTGCGGTGGGTGTCCACAGTCCTATCGGTCGATTGGAGAATCCTCTATTTGTAATACGGAGTAGGCATCAAATGGTGAAAATGTTGAGCTTCCAACGCTTTTTTGGCAACTGATTGGCTAATCTGTCCGTGACGTCGTCGTTCCAGTGGCAGTGGCCGCGGATAACCCAACCTCCCCCATCGGCCGATCAGAAAAGCAGAGCGTGTGACACGGGGGGGGGGGGGGGGAGGGGGTCGAGAATGAACCCCCGGTCCAGCCCCTTCGTCATCCACTGAGAGAGAGAGAGAGACTGATGAGAGGGCTTCTTCTTCTTCTTAGTTCATCGGCGCGACACACGCGGACCACGCCAGATTCACATCTCGTAATTCTTTTGATTGAATTGAATTCTCATTGATTTTTTTACAAGCTGGTTTCTTTTTTTTTCTTTTGGTTGGTTGGTTGTGCGTGTTGGTTGGAGTGAGTGTGCGTTTAATTACACTATTTTTTTTCAAGAGAAATTTTCCTCCCCTCACAGTTTTATCCCCATTTTGCTTTTCACGTGTGCCCCCCAAAAATCCTCCACCCTCAGTTTTATTAAAAAAACAACAAATATCAGCATAATAAGGTTGGATTGATATAGTTTTGTTTTTACTTTGATCTCCCCCACCCATCGTTTTCACCATTCCCATACATTAAACAACACTACTCAAGTAAAACCAAATTCCATCCCATTTTCGCATTTTATATCACGCTCCTTATAGTCTCATGTAGGTATTCATCCTGCTTTCTCACCCTTTCCCAGCCTGCTGCTTCCAGCCCTCTTCTCTATAAATAGATACACAGGGTGCATATGATTTCAATGGCTGTAATCCATTTCAGCAAATGAAAAAATATCGGACGTGATTCGAGACTAATTCGAAGGGCCACTTGGAAACGCTTTTAATCAAATAAACATTTCAAGATGCATTCACAGTCGAAAGCGGACGTCTGTTATTTCAAGATGAGTAAGTAGGCATGGTGTTACGAAGTTATAAAAATACCCATACAACAGAGAAATTAATAAAATTTAGGACGAATAAATTGTGTTTATGCAGATAAAACACCTCCTGAAGACTTTTTCGCCAAACTGCTCCGAGAAATAAGAAAAACGAAGAAATTCGTCCATACGAATCGAAAAATTAATTTTTAATATGCTTTAAATATTTCAGGACCTCGAGAAATCATTCTTAACAAACATGGCGATCGATTTTGAGCAGTTATCATCCCGATCAATAATCTCGTTAGGGACTGACAGCTGAGGTAGTGAGGTAGTGAGGTAGTTTTTCCCGCGCTTTAAAATTCGTAATATTTATCATTAAATATCTCGCGAAGGAAAACTCAGATAAACATGCGGTTTTCTTTGTTGTATTCAGAAAATAATTTTCTGTCCGCCTGTGAAATAAAAAAAATTCATGCAAGTTCCCCATTGTGCGAATTCGCCATGGTAATTGGTTTTCATTTGAATGATGATCATGATCATGACGAACAAGCAAGAACAAGGTACATGAAGCAAGACAATATGAGAGGTTTGTAATGTAAGCGGAGAAATTCAGCGAGGGTACGATCTGGGGGTACGATATAGGATCTGAGGTTTCCGCGCTGTTTCTCCATATCGGTAACGGCTTTCGGGCGTTCATCCGTTTAGTATTGTCTAAAATGTCAGCAGTGTCTTCGCCTCTAGACATTTCTACGCGGAGGAACGCCCGAAAGCCGTTAGTAATGTGAGGAGACAAATAGTTGAAAAATCACTGACATAAGGTCAACATCACTGTAGCGCCAGCATGGTCCATCATTCCGCGACGGGCATGTTTGTCATGTGAAAATCACACGTGAGAAATATACTGAACTTAAAGGCCTTCTCATGTCCCATTACTCGTGCAAATTTCGGAGAATCATCTGCTATGGATCCCAAGGATTCCCAGCACGCGAATTCTGCTGAATTTATTAGTTCCGCCAAAGAGACCATAAGCACCCTGTGTTTAAGTCGGGATATAATAACTCTCCTTTATGTTTTGCGGTTATCACGGAAAATTAATTATTATCTGGTAAAGCTTCTCATAATTAAATATTATATTTTCATGAAAATTGAAACCAAGGGGAATATTTTAAGGAATCACGCCTATGATGGAGACTCAAGACATGGGTTAGCGATAAAACATAAACCATTGTATTAATTTACTACATTTTCGTTCGTCACTTTAAATAATTTTACATGAATAAAAACTCACTCTCTTCCACCGTCGGAGTATATATTTAAGGGAGTATATGTTTCGTAACGAATACCATTTCCAGTCCAATTTTCTGAATTCCACGGCTTGATAACTTCCAAGCTCAACGCTAATTCCATCGGACGTACAAAAGTGCACATAAACACTTTCTACAGCCAGAAAGTAGGCCACAATGACTGTAATTATGGATATAAATAATGGTAAATAATTAGTCCAAATTAATCGTTAATTAAATGTAAAATGCAGCAACACTATGATTACATTTTTTCTATTATATTTTATCGGAAGTATTTACATTATATTTCTAATATAAATCAGAATTATAACTTACGGAGAGCTTAGCGATAACCCAAATTGTATCTAAAAAAATAAGCACTTCGGCGGTTGATTTAAATTGCAGAAACTACGCAAAAACGAGATTGTACGCACATTCAAATAAATTTTCCGTTTTTCAAAGCACTGAAGGAACAAGTGACTTTGTACGCAGTCACGCGCACGGGTGCAAAGTTAAATACACCAAAGGATGAAGTTCGCCATGAAAAAATATTTAATTTAGCCGGGATTCGAACCCGGATCTCCCGATTGCCGGTCAGGCGTGCTACCAGTTACACCACCAAGCCATCTTCTCAGAGCGAACTTCGGGATGGGTTTTACCGAACAAGATGTTGACGTCACAAGTCCACACTGTGGCACATGTGGCGAGGGTCGTGCTTACTAAGACCGGCAATCGGGAGATCCGGGTTCGAATCCCGGCTAAGTCAAATATTTTTTCATGGCGAACTTCATCCTTTGGTGTATTTAAATTTTCCGTTGTTAATAAAAGTTACTTTAAAAATCGCAGGTCATAATTCACACGTTGAATCAAAAAACTTCATAAAATTAGATTTAGCATTGATCGTCCCACCTGGCCCTACCAAGCAATCACACAAAAGAAATCCCAATTGGCTGCAACCATCATCTAAAATTATGAATACGCCATCAGTTTCTCACTTCTTTAACGCTTGTTTCATTCCTTGCTGTTTTGATGTTGCTGTGGGTGTTGATGTTTCTTTTCTGTTGTTTTTGTGCTCTTTCGGATTTCTCTTTAAAACAAGGTATATATATTTTTTATTTCAAATTTGTTCTTCTGTGCACGGTCAATAGTCATTTTTTTTGGTGTGGGAGTTCCTGGCGTGTGCGTGTGAGTAGAAAATCTTCTTCCCCTCTTTCCAAATCTTGTTCTGTATGAAGCACCTTCACTTGCGACAGACTCCAAGAAGAGAACTTCAATCTCGCCGTTATGAGTCAACTTGCCACCTTGATCCTACCCTTTAGGTACTTTGGGATTTAAATATTGGCCGTTCTTTCAATCAGTAGTCCCAATCAATCGTTATTTTAATTCACAATTGCATAAACACTTGAATTACACTCACAATATTACATTTCATCAGAGCAATAGCAGTACATCCCAAGAATAAATGATTATTATAATTCAAGGAGAATATTGCATTAACTCGTACCAAAGAAGGAAGCAGTTTGGCAGCTAATTTTAACTGCAGACACTCAACGCAAAAAAGATATTGCACAGATGCTCAACTGAATATCTCGTTGTTAATTAAAGAAAGTAAAAAAAATCTCAGGTCACCCTTCCAATGTCTAATCAAAAAACTGCATTAAATTAGATTTAGGAGGTAGGGTGAAGAGGCGACATCCGAGTTCTCTTCTTGGCTGCCAGATCGCATCTTATGGGATTTGTTCCCCCTCCTGATTTCCTCAGCACCAATTAAACGCAATGACTCCACGACAAACGCGAAGTTAAGGAAGAAAGAGACGTGGGCATATCCAACCACGAACTATTTTCTCATAACAAGAGAAAAATTTCCCTTTTATAGCTGACCACCTCATTACCCAGAACCCTTGCTTCTCGTAGAAATTCTACAACTATTATTGGGGTTCATAGCATTCATTTTCCTCAAAGGTGAAAACCTTGGACCTGAATTCTCACAACTTGCGTTTTCTTTCCATAGCCGTGGCAGCATTGGAGCGAAGAATTCATCTGTATGTCCTTTTGGGTTAATTACCACGTCAAGGATTTGATTGCGTGTGAAGCTTACTCCGAACACTGTGCAATTCCTTGCAGTGTGTCAACCAGCCGAAAACAAAGGGAAACCATAGAGAACACAGATTTTCGAATAGCCATTCTTTGTTTACTTAATTTTTTAATTGTATTACCGCCCCAAAACATTATCAACCATTGAAGGCCTTGAGGGACAAGTGAAGGCCCATGTTGTAGGCCTTCACATCGGAGGAATCTAACAAATAATAACCTACAATGGTCACAAAAACCCATGATAAGGGCAACTTGGAAAGGTATGTCTCAAACCCTCGACTTTTGGCTTGGTAGGTGAGGATTTTACCGCCACTCGAAGGCGGCAATTTTTTATATGCATTACTTCTGGCTATCACAGCGTCCCCGCTTACCACTTAACTTTTACTCCATCCCCTTCGCCATGACTTTCGGCTCTCAGTCCCCGCTGCCAACCAAACGAAATGTTGTCTTCCTTAATTAGTCGGCATCTCTCAACCTACCGCATTAAACCCAGAAGAAGTGGAGGGTCATGACCCTTTCGCTCGTATTTTCGACATCACCAACCTATTAAGGACTTAACCCTTCACAGTCTCTTAATTCCCTCACTCGTTTGTCTTCTCTCGTGCGGTGTCTATCTCTATATCGTCTCCAAACTATTTCTGTCTAGCTCGATGCCACCCTAATAAAGAAAACTTTGTGTGCGTCACCTTCGACCCCTTACCCTCCACATCCCCGCAGGATCCCTCAAACGTAAAACCATTCCATGAGCCGCATCTCGCCTCCCATGCATTCTACCGCTCCCCACCGGATTTCTCGGCGTAGATCCCGTTTCCGGCTTCTTAATTCCTCATTTCCCCTTGGAGGAAGGTATTTATAAATGAAAGAAAGATCCCCCCCTAGAAGTATCCGTAAAATTCCTTGATTGGGTTTGAAATGGTATTTTTTAAATGGGGGGGATGCAACTCATTGTTCAGGTCTACTCAACACACCAGGGAGTTGGATGCGTATGGAAAATTGGAAAGCGTTGAAATACTGGAGTTAAAATAAATCATTATAGGTACTAGATGCAAACGTGTATTTTTATAGTTTTTATTTCCACATACCCCAAAAGTATTTTGCCATGGCCTTCGTATCGAGGATCACAGTAATTGACCACTGCATAAGCACGAACACCGATGCCAGAGATAGAGCCAACTTACCTCGGTGAGACTCGATCCCGCCATTAGTAAAAGAGTACTTTACCCAGCCGTCACCGAGACCGGTAACCGAACACATACGTTAAAATGATTGAGCTTTGGCTTCTGCGCACGTAATCTAGCGTTGATATTTTTAATTACTCGAATTAGAAGGACCTGCTGATTCGCTATTACCAAATACTTCCGATGAAGGAAAACTAAAATGTAAATTAAAGTGGGAAATAAAACATTTAAAATAGGTTTTGCGGTTTTTATAATTAGGCAACCAACTACGGACAGGAGAGTATGCACCCAGGTAGCTGGACTCGGGCAGCGAGTGCTCTTCGGAGAATTACTTTACTTCATACAATTAGAATATACTTTCTTCCGAAACATTCATATTCATTCCCGATTTATTCATCGAGGATTGGGGAAAATCAGCACAATTACAACATAAAAAGCATTTAACCTTTTAACATAATTTATCCTTCCGTCAAATAATTTCAACACTTCTTACGAGTCTCTTCCTCCAGAAAATTTGCCGAAAAATATCTTGTTTGCGTTTAAGTTGGTATTTATAAAATTTTAATCAATATATCTAAAATTTGAAGCGTGGTACCTAGTAGGTAGGGCAATTGGCAGCTTATAGAGAGAATCCTGGTTCATATCCCGGGTGGGGGCTTCGGACACCCTACATTAAAAACTTTATAAAGTGCGAGGTGGCCCGGGGAAATGACCTGGCCCCCCCTGAATGGCCCCTGAATGTGTGAATTTCACACGCCTGCGGCCTAGTCCGGGGTGAGATCTACCCTCACCTAACCAAACCAACCTTCGGGTTGAATCACTAAGTGAGTGAGTGATTTCTAAAATAGTTTAACCGTAAGTCGTGTGGTTTATTAATGACTAAGAGTTCTCACAGTTCAGCCGAACAACTCGATTTCCCATTTCAAACTCAACAGATGCATCCGCATAATAGTCATCGGATCGAAAACAGATACTAGCTTTTTTCATTGGGAGGAAACACGGGTGGATGGTTAATCGCTAGGGGAAGGTTGAATGGAGGAAATACGCACTGGTGGCAGCCTATTCTTAACTATTTTTTTTCCAATCGTTCTCCCATTATAAGGCTTCCGCAGACAAATTCGGGAAGACTAATTATTTCCCCTCATTTTCCCTTGTGGTACCCTCTGTACCTTGTCTGATGAGACAGTCAACCGGGAGTAAAAATAACAGTTACCTTGGAGAGATCGATTTCCCTCTTCCGTGATCAAGACGTATCCGATTATCTGAATAACTTTTCCTCAAAGAAGGGTGATTTTAAAGGCTAAACCGAGTTGATGGAAACAAATTATCAACAACGAAGCATTCGGAAGTCCATTAGATTTGAATCTTATCTACACAAAACATGTTCTCTTTACAACCTAAACTGAAGTCCATATTTTATCGCTAAAACTGAGGATAAGTAAGCGGTGTGACCATACCAAGGTGGATGGTTTTTCTTCAAAGGTATTTAGGATTCAGCGAGTTTCTAAAAAAATGAATTTTTAGGTGGATGCAATGAATTAAGAGCATTGTAGGGCCAATGACGTAATACTTCATTCCTCACATTTTTCCCCCCTGATCCATGAAGTAAAACTCCAGACGTTTTTGCCTTTACTACTGACATATTTTAAAGATAGAAACGGGTATTGCACAAAGACTTCGCTGTCCACACTTGATGTTCACAATATAACATAAATACCCTCATAAAGATTCTGTTCAAGATATTTCCTCTAAACATGCTAATTCTAAGTATCATTTTCAGCGCTGATAAAGATTCCGAAACATTTTCATGAGGATAAAAATACATCCATTCACATTATTCCATTGGTTAATGTTTAATACATTTCACCACGTAGTTTGCAAACGCCCTTAACCTAAAACCAAAGCACAATGTTTGCATCAGTGTTGGTTTATCCAAGTGGCAGAAAATTCGTGCACAGCCAAAATGAATTCACAGTGCAGATAACATGATGTAGCGAAGCGAAGACGAGAAGGCACAGGCACACTTGTGGCGGGATATTTTTTGCTACGGGGAAATTTATGACGTCGACGTGGCGTGGTATTTGTGCACAGATAAAGCCCAACTCAAATTCGTCATTTTTTTGTCATCTTTTCGTCATAAAATGCTCTTACAGTAAGTGCGTAACTATTAATTGACAGGTACTGAGTTTCATAGGGGTTCATTTACGCTGATGGAGCACATCAGGGGAAAGAACCTGGAGAGAGACTGCAACCGGCATATTCCTTGTGTGTCCTATTTATCATAGCCCACTATTGCTGTTCATTAGTATGGGAAGTGAGGAGGCGTAAAGCGGGAGTGCTCTGAATTTAGAATTCGAAACTAACGAAAGAAACCGGAAAAGAGTTCCTCTTCAACAGATCTTCAACGCGGATACCCAATAGAGATGTTAAACTCTCCCAGAGGTTTATAAGCTTTCAGCATTTCAATCAAATCAAGGCGCACCAGCGCTGTGTGACGCCTGAAATCGCCTCGCGTAAATATTTCGCCGGCTTGAAGGAAGAGTAGCAGACCAAGGGAGCAGGGGGGTCATTACCCTCGAACAGTTTTCAGGCGTAGCCCACCCTTCCTTCATCATTTTCCTCTCCCGTTCTTCTTCCCCTTGTGCACTCTGATGTTCCTTCTTCCCCCTTGTCGGCTTCGTCACCTTTCCGTCGCGCATGCCCCGACGTCGCCCACCCCTCACTCAGGGGCGGCCCTTTCTCTAATCCGCGCACACGTGTTCCGCACGTGATCCCCGGGCAGCGAAAAGAGCGCCGCCCGCCATCTTCCCTTCGGCTGGCCGGCGAGCCTCAAACCTCGCTCCGCTCTCCCACCTTTGTTGATTCGTCCAGTTTTCCCGCCACTGAAACCAGAATGGAAGACCATGGGTCCTTTTCCCCTCCCTAAGTCCGTGTTTCATCAATGACGATTGCGCATTCTCACCCAAAATCAAAAATTTCCCGTCCGCATACAGGTAGTTTACTCGGACTATAATTTCAAAGCGTATTGCACCAAAGACCTTGCTCACTACCCCAGAATGGAAAGTGATAGTAGCTGAAATTTGTGGAAACGCTATCATGTAGGCCATGAAGCTCTTGGTGATCCCCAACTTAAGTTACTGATTAGTACCTGCCTTATTTCAGTAGTAAAGTGTCATTTTCAGCGGTAAAAATCCACTCTTGGCGTTTAACTGGTTGCGTTTAAATCAATAAATATGGCAGAAAATTGATTGCCCCGGGCCCCTAATATTAAATTATAGTTAGAGGAGTGTCCTTATGGTAGTGATTGTTCCGGAGGCCAGTATCGGCTATGAAAATATCGATGAACTTAGGGCTTCGGGGCAAGAAGTAATGACAAGACCTTGTTGCCTTGAATCGATCGTAATATTCCAAAGCATACACCACATGACTGCGCTATGTGCTCGACCTTTGTGACAGAAACTGAGCTTCTTAAACGCAAGCACTATAATTTTATTTGGAGTAAGCCTTACACGGAAATAAAATAAAATTTCTCCTCTTCCTTTGGCTTGGAAGTCAAGTTAAGCCCGACTGCGATCGTATTCTGATGCTTTCCTACACACGAAAAAAAGAGTATCGCCTAGGAATTACCCATTCTGTGCAGCTAGAGGCTAATATAGGGAGCGTGGGAAAATAAGGACCGTGATAAAGATAGATTCATATCCGAAAAAAATTAAGTGGTGAGCGAATCAATATGTACATGAGCCACACAAGAAACATTTTTAGCGTTGGACACGTAATTAATTAGAAGAAAAAACTGACAACAAGCGATTAAACTCGACCGATTATGAGGGATTAGAGTTGATCTATCATACCGAAGGGTAGCGTTTTTTATTTTATTCTTCCATGCTCATAATGAAGTATTCAGTGCAGTAGAAAATTGTTGACTTTCTGTAATCAATCGTTTAACTCTAGATGTCAATTATACGATGTTAACTACATAGGGTAATTTTACGATTTTTGGTGAGATTACTCTACCCATTCCAAAAAAAGTTACGTAAGTAAGAGTAAGTAAAAGAATGGTAAGTACATTAAAAATTAATCTATGTTGCCGAAATGGACTTTTTTACATGTTTTACCTCGTCGTCTTGTATAGGGATGTCAGATATTTCATCTCCGCAAACAAGATTTCCCTTTAGGTTGCTTCCTGCCATCTGGTTCTTGTATAAGAAGACGCGAGACGCAAGGTCGAGTAGCTTCTGGATTCTATCAGTCTAACACGATGACTTCAAACAGGTGTTCCGTCTAGTGACCTAAAAATTATTTCCCTCGATAATGTAACCCATAGGTCTGAAAAAAATACCTCTTCACTGTCTGCCCTTCCCTCACGACCAATCCTCCTCTTCCTAATTCATGTAAAGGAATCGAGCCACTATTACGTGCAAGATCAATTACAACTTACATAATATTTTAAATTATACTTTATCAAGCAGTACATACTTGTTAATTGTCCAAACAAGTAAAATGTAAACTATTTTACTGGCATGGATCAATAATCAAGTTTATACTTAGGTGTAAATAAATTAAATATATGTTCTTCGAGCGTTTATCATTAAATATTGATTATATGTAGGTAATTAACTACATGTAGGTATAATAATTACCACATATTGGAGCATTTTGGTGGATATTTTTGATAAATTACGCACGCATTCTCCCATATGTGCATAAACCATTGTTTTCCAGAGAAGGCTTAAAATTTTTATCTGCATTGCTCTTTGTTATGAGCACAATGTGGCCGATTATTCTTTACCTATTTACTTCACATTTCTCCCTATTTAATTAAACTGTGCCAAAGTAGTAAATCAGGGCATAAAAAGGAGGACTTAAGAGACAAACGATTTGATATTGTAGGGTAGTTATGCATAACCACTGTACATTAGTTAAATTTTGGCATTGATACGTGTTTACGTCCTATATCATTCAATTGGTATTAAAGTACGTCTTAGAGAGGTTCCAACGACTTCTTTTTGCATATTTTATTAAAAAAGTAGAGATAGATTACATGATAACGCGAGTTAATACTGCAGTGAATACGGAGAATTCACACACTCATATTTTACACTCAAGCTTTTTTCTTTTTGGATTTCAAGCTTTATCAGCTTACCGTGGTGGCAATATCATGTTACTGAGGTTTTTTTACTAAAATTACTCCACTCCTTTGCTAATACCTCAAGTATATTATGGTTACGCGTCTTAGAATGCTATGGTATAACCAACTTAAATATAAAATTTTCTTTGAAAAACAAAATTTATACTGAACTGGAAACTATAAATTTCATCAGCTTGTGCTTGTATGAGCATCAGTAAAGAGCCGTCATCTTAAATAAAAATTTTGATCTTCACAAACAATTCTAGAATATAAAGTCTTCTTCTTCTCCATATTTAGCGTTTGTTTTTCATTACTGAAAATCTATCTCAATCTATAAAATAGAAATGGCAGACGACAAAGAAGATTGAAGGCGGGTTTTTGGCGAGGCCAATGGCTATCTTGGGTCACCTATGGTCACTCCTATGGCCATAGGAGTAAATAAGTTTGTAATATAGCAAGGGAAAACAATGGGTGAAGCATGGATTTTGGGCAGATAGAGAGACTTTTTTCATTTCCAAGTACAGACCAGGGAATTCAGGGAATATGATATTTCGCCCTTTCACTCTCACAATCACTTGTGAGTCCCACGAGTGAAATTTTCCTGAGGCGCCGACCATTTTCCGTTGCGATCCTTTTTCCTTCCTGTAACATGTGCCATTTGGTGATGGTGCGAGATTAGAAGGAAAAGAAGAGCTCAAAGCGCAAGGCAGGATAAGAGAAGGGGTAAAGAGGACCGAGGTCCCCCGGTTTGGTCGCAATTTCCTCTCCAGATAGAGAGAGAGCAGAAATAACTCCGTCCCGACGTCGGCGCAACGAAAGCGGAATGCCTCCCCAGTGACTCGGTGAAATCTGTCGCACCACTCAACCGACGGATTTTTTTTTCACTTTCAAACGTTTTCCATATGGTACACTTATTTAAATAGAGCGGGACTCTTCACGCATATCTTCAGCTAAAATCGGCCTCACTGCATCACATACGCAATTGGCAATATCGTGTGTAGGTCGTCAGTTTGGGCGATTAAAACAATTAATCCCTGCCAACATTTCGGAATTTAATTGTCTTATTTTAATATATGAACCCATGTGTTGATTTTAGGGTAGTGACCGCACGGAGCAGGAAAATGCCATCACCAAAACTATGTCGCCCGAGAACCGCTTCCATCTTTAAACCACTGGGGAATTATATAGTGATAGCGACTTTTTCTAACACTGGGAAACTGATACTTAAATACGATTTTTGCTTGGCTTTTGGAGCACCAAGGCGGCAGAGCGTTTCAATTAGGTGACGAATACGTCTTGCTAGCAAATAAAATTGAATGTAATTCAATGAAGAATGAATTACATGCGAATTGGCAGCAGAGTAACAAGATTGCGAGTACCTATTCTTTATCGTATCTAGAGTGAAACTCCTACGTCATTGTACAAAGGTGAATGAATATTTCGAAAATTTCTCAAATAATCACTACGATATCGTTGGTTTTAGGTAATTTAAACATGTTACAAGATTGGACAATGTTACAATATGTGGAACCTATCTTTATATGGGTGCATGCCGGTGGAATTTTCTACCCTTTAGATTACATTGATTTTCAGCTGCTGACAAATTTGACCTAACTTGATTTTAATATGAATTTAGGGAATGAATATGTAAAAATAAAAAAAGACATGGGAATGTTTGATTAGCGGAGTAAAATAAGGTGCATGGAAATGTTTATACTCAACAAATGAGTCCCTAGGTCTTAATTCCTGCTTCCCCTTCATCTCCTCACCCTCGTCCCGACCTTACACCCTCTATCTCCCTCTTCCCTTAACTCCAGATTTCTCCCTGGACCTCCGATCCAATAATTTCATCCCCCCTCATCACCTTCCACCCTCCATCAGAGCAGCTGCCGACCTCTCCTCGAAAATAAAGCCAGGGATTCCTCCGAGCGCGTCGTGCATTGTTGACGCCGGGGTTAGGATTGCTTTTTTTATGCCCTCCCACCCTCTTAGCCACCGTCGCTCACACTTCTCAATCCCAACTCCCAACCCTCCATAATGGAGTCGCGACGGTTCCCCCCTCTCCCTGACAGGAGAGAAAAATGAAGGAAAGAAAATCAGCAAAATAAGTTCGAAAAAAAATGAAAACATATAACCTTGGGTGGGCACACAAAAACAATTTGTATGGTAGCAAAAAAAAATTAAATAGATTTTCTACGAAAAATAATATTATTATCACATCATGAAGTTAAAACGCGTCTATCTGTTTCCAAATCACTGAAACAATACGGAAATTATCGAGAGAAAATGTGTTTAAAAACTCTAAACTCGACAAACTGTACTTATCCTCTCGCTTTTAGCCAATTAAGTTCATTAAAGGCACCAGAATGTTCTAAACTTATCCACATATAACAAGCAAGAGATATGATACGCATTTAAAAAGGACGAGAAGAAAAATATGTACATATTTTTATTTTTCTCCAATTTCTTCTTTAACTTTCTGCTCCGCATTTGAAATTTCTCCAGGGGACCGGGACAAGCCGGGAAAATGTTTTCACATGGCTAAAGCCGAAAATAGTCACCCGCAGCCGGTGACCTTGGGTCTTGAAAAGCTGTTATAATTTCTCCAGACTCGTTTCCGTCTGAAAAAACAACGCCCAGAGTCATTATTGCGAGGAAAGCATATTCGATGTATTCTTGTTCACGTGTCGTACCTCATTAAGATGCAAACACGGACAGTTACTTTTTTTCTAACACGCGTATCATATCGTCCCGAAACATAATATTATAGTTTTGGACTTCGATTTAATTTCTTATAATGGCCCTTAAAAATTTTTCTTACAGTTTAAAAGAGCGTTATAAAACATCAATTAAAAAATCTAACAATCCTCTCACTTTTGACCAATGAAGTCTCATTAAGGCAACGGAATATCCTAAAATTATCTGCAACGATAAAATTTTTAACGAGTATCAGAAGAAAAATACGTTTAAAAAATTCGGTAAGAATGGTATTGCTTCATACTTTCATAAAATATGACTTCATATTCCATAAGTTCAGAATGTAAAAGAGATGAACATATAAATATACATATATAAATGACAGAGCATGAATAAATTAATCAGAATGTGACTATAGGTGACCTTTAGTTCCAACACGTTGACCGATTGGTCTAAGAATCGTTCCAGCCTCGCGGCGGAATGACTAGTCGTTAAAACAGCGGAATGCTTGCTCAAAAGGACTCCACAAACACGCCGCTATAGTCATTAAATCAAGAAAGTAAGGCGAACGTCACCTTTGGAAAATGAGGGAACGCCACATTTCGTTGGCACAGCGATCGGCCAGGGCATGCGCAGAGTATTCAGAAAACAAAAATAAGAAAACAGTACGAAAGACAGGAATGATTCGGGCGGAGATGAAAAGCCAGGAGAGGTGGGAAGCGTCAGAGAGAAAAACGTCGGACGGCGAAAAACTTGGCTCAGGGTTCGGCGGGAGAGGCCCACGCAGTGTAGCACACCCACGGATGGAAGGCTACGGGAACGGACGGCCCAGGGGGGGCCTAGGAAGATGACGAAAAAGGATGGCAGATTCAAAATAAAGCGGCAAGGGCCGGCAGAGGAAGTGCTACTAACGTACACAACCACAGAAACTTCATTAAGACTGATCAAGAATCAGTACACACAGGTCAATTGGCAGCTAAAGCCATTGCTCACTCTCTGCCTTTCACTCCCACAAAGAAATACGTAGACAAAGAAGCGTGAAGTGTGACCATAGGAGAAAGATTAAAAATAGAGAAATAAAGAGTCGGATTTTATAACTATTTAGATCGTACACCACACAAGAATTTTTTCGTCCGGCTAATCATGAGAATGTAATGAACGAAAGATGCAGCGTATGTCCCCTTCAGTTTTGACTCATACAGCTAGTTTCGACGCAGTCATGCTTCATCTTCGGATACTTCTAATGGTTCCGGGTTGGGAGAGTTTTTATAGCTGTCGTAAGCATAACCAGGGTAAGGGCGGGGATGGGGGGATTTAAGGTAAAAGGGATAATATCTCGGAATGGGTTTGTCATTCAACGTCACTCATCGGTCTCTTACCTCTCTCCCTCCTTGAGCTGATTTCCCACTGATCGAGGGCATTTATCCGTCTCCTTTACGTTCGAAATGAAGGATCTTGGGGTGGGAACGGCACCGCTACTGTGTCCCTTACGTATTTCATTTTACATCATTATGTTCGGCGACATCTCGTCTCACGCAGTTGATTTCATAAATCATTAGTACAATGTGCATTGAACATCGAAGGCCGGGGATGTTTCCTATAAATGAGGGTTAGAGAGCGCCAAAAAAGCACGAAAGAATATATAGAGGGCTGGATCTACTGCTACGCCGCTATTTCGGATTTGCGTTTATACATACCAGTTATCAGATTTAAACCCCATCCTTCATAAATGGCCATACTGCTAGTCCTAACCACCTCCTCCGATGAATATCGCAATTTCTATTTGCCAAACTTGATGGAAATTGATGGAGATGTCCCAAATGGATAAGTACCCATTACATAACGAGAAGGATATGGGGAAAAAGAGCCTCAGGGCGGTAGAACAAATACATTAGTATAGGGATAGCCTACAGTACAGCAATATTAGGATTGTGATAATATGAAAATAGAGACTGAAGTGTAGTCGAGGTCCTCCATTTCTGTGAGTTACCTACGTCGGAGAAAATCTAGGTCTACTGCAGGGCCTACAAGAAATCGCTGAGGAGTGATGGGGTGGGCAAGTAGGAGATCTCGTCTCGGTAGCACGCGCGGAGAAGTTGTAAGGGCAGCGGGAAGAAGGGAGATTAGGGAGGACGGGTGAGGGTATGCGTGGAAGGGAGGCTGGAAGAGAGGGAGAGAGAGAGAGAGCGTGTGGAACGACGACTGTGGTTCTATTTTGAGATCGGACGGGGAGTCCAAAGGGCAGGAGGGGGGGTGGGGTGGGGGGAGGAGTTGGCTGGGGATGTGCGATCCAGGGGACCGAGACGAAGGGGAGGGGGTGCGATAGGGAATGGAAGGGGGGAGGGAGGTGGGGGAGCCAGGATTTCAGGGTGGGGGGTGGTGGGAGGAAGATGCTGCGAGGAGATGATGTTCTTAAAAGGAATTGGGATGCTAAACCAAGTCACTCGCGGTGGAAGGATGCTCCTATAATGGTGACAGTTTTTCAGGATCGGAAGTAGGCTCCTTCGGGCACTGACAGATAATTTACTCCAAGTTCGAAATAACTTTTCCATTATTTATTGTTCTGAAGGAAGGGAATTTGTCGAACAATATTGTCAACCATAGACTCGTGTAAATGGGTAATGTAAAACTTTTTCCCACATTATGACTTCATGCACTGCTATAAATTATTACAAATGCAAACGTATTATTGAGATCCACTGAAATTTTCTCAAAGTACTCTTACTTTTTATCACTAGAGAGGAAATAGCCCTATTCTTATTATAAAATTGCAAGAGAGTCAATTTAGAACGTGTTGTTAAGAGGATATAGTTACTGGTAAAAATCATACATACACACCAAATACTTTTCCGGCCATATTTTTGTTAGCCAGGGAAGGGGCGCGATAGGGAATGGTAGAAGTAAAAATGTTTAATGAATAATTTTGGAGGGAAGAATTTTGGGAAACAGCTGACGAGAGGATCGTTATGCAAGACTTCAAAGAAAAGGCTAGAAAAGAGTCTGATGTGGAGTGTAGCGCTTTACGGTGCAGAATCATGGACACTAAGTAAGGATGACGAAGGAAGACTAGAGACGTTTGAGATGCGGGTTTGGAGAAGAATGGAGAAGGGGAATTGTAAAAAGATAAGGAGGAACGACGATGTGCTGGGCATGGTGGATGAGGAGAGACAACTTATAGAGGAGATACCTAGGAGACAGAAGGTTTGGAGTGGGGAAAGGATGTTGAAAATAGTGTTTGAGGAAAGGCTGTTGGGCAAACGAGGAAGAGAAAGAAAAAGGAAAGGATTCTTAGATAGAATGAGAGATGGTAGGCCTTATTATGTGTCCATGAAATATTTTAGAGCTATATATTATATTCTTAAATCCCACCAGCGAGATCTCAGCTCACATTATGGAGATCTGAGAATATTTGAGCGCGGAGTACCTCGTCTGAAATGTTCAATGGAGCACAGAGGTGGTGCGTTCAACATGAGAATCTAAGCTCACCACCCTCTAATTTATCATTGAGTTTTTTTTTTACTGAAACGGTGATGCATTGCGATTAACTCTCCCCACACTTCCCTTACGACGGACTTCACACCACAGAAAATAATTCACCGTATCTTGTTGGACACTCCAACTCCATGATATAGCTTGAACAGCTGTTCACGATAAAGGAAAGCGAAGTGAAAGTATTTCCCAGGGTTTTCGGCAGAAGGCCAAAAAACAGATGAGTTTGTTTGAAGATAAATCGCATTCAAGGTGGCCCAAACAGTATCAATCTGACATCGCCTGACTTCCAAGACTACCTTCACGATTTTCCAGACTGTCTCAAAATATGTGTGGGCAATATAAATTTCGTAGTAGTTGATTAAAATATGATTAATTAGGTTCTGCTTGCGATTAACCCAGCACAAAAATCTATTGCAATTACGCAATAAAATAAATGTTAAGGTATTGAGGACTATATGAAAGCATTGTCTTCTACACATTGAGTTCACCTGCAAATATACGATGAATAAATGACCTCAGGAAGAAACACCACCATCGTTCAGAATGAGACTCAAGATTGACCATTGAGACTCACCATTTCCTCGTTTAGTCACCAAATAGCTTCACCAAATTGAAGTTACAAACTGCCAACGAGGTAAGCGCAGGATGTTCGCCTATAAAGTACCTATCGCAAGGAGGAGGAGTATTTCAATGTTTGACTTTCACACCAAATATACTTTTTTCCAGACTTATGCATCATTTTCCCTGACATTATTTTACTTTCTCGTTACAACGGAAGCCGTCGACTATTCAGTTTTTCCACGAGATTGGCCACCCTGGCATCAGGTTATCCCTCAAGTTCTCTTCACCGAGGAAAATCCGAATCGCCTCTTAATTCCATTGCCTCCGGTTTCTAGCCCTCGAATTTTACACAATATTCATTAAAACGTTTAGAAGCGCTATCTCTTACATTAAGGAGCGTGAAATCTTTCTTTAAAACCATATATCTCGTCCATATTTTCTCTCCAAAAAATCATCCCTACCTCTCTTTAAATTGCAGTCATAAGTTTGCACTATTTATTATATTTTTCTCTTGAGAATGACGCCTCGTTTGTTGACACCGGATATTTATATATTTGTAACCGTTGCATGTATAAATATTTCATGACACCGAAGCGATAAGTATCAGTAGCACTATTTAGTATGATTTCTTTTGTTTTATATGCAATATCCATTGCACATCGTACATTATTTTCCTAGCTAATAAGAAATATTATAGAAAAACACAAAGAGTGAAGCATGTACGATGTGGGAGAGAGAAAAAACGATTAATTGTCGTAAACAAGTGTTGGCCCATTACGCGTAGAAGTGCTCATAGAGATATTTCGATATCATAGGGTCTTTACAGCTTTATGAAAATATACTCATTCTGTTAGTAGTGCGGCGATAGAAACTAGAATTTTTTTAAACTACCTATAATTTCGCAAAGATTGGTAGTTTCAGACGCGCTCCGTCTCCCTCCAGATAAGATTCAAAAGAGAACAGCATTCTTGCGATTGTTCTTTGATTTTTGTCACATGAGACGTTGAAACGAATTCTTTAGAGAGTAAGGTGCCAAGAAATTAACTAAGGGCCGTTATTTTTCCTTAATAAGTTTGTCGTCAAGAATAATAAAAAAGCGAGAGGAAAAGGATGAAGTGGAGCTCATAAAGAGAGGAAAAGATGGCTTTTCGACGACGAATATCCGCCAAGGGTATCAGGATTTAGTCGGCGTCGTTTGGTGTCGCTCAGAGGAGATTTCAGTGTTCCTCCACTCTTTGGGAATTCAGTGGCGGCAGCTGCGACGGAACGAGTTAATTTCAGAAGATGGAGCAGTGGACAGCGGGGAGAAAGACGCGATAGGGAAGGAAAACGATCACGGAAGATATGGGAACTTTTCGTCCCACGCAGGAGGACATAGTGCCGCGCAAAGAAATGATTTCAGGAAGTCTCTCCCAACAGTCAAAAGGGAACCTTATGGTTAAGGAAAGATTATTCGCTTTTAGAAGTTTACACTCTAAAAGATTCCGATCTCTCTGCTCGCGCTAATGACGAATATATGAGAGTATTTTTGCTAAGAATTTGATGGCACGTATAGCATCAATGTCATGCACTTCTGATGAATGCTCAGGAGTAAAATATGATAGAAGTAAGTTTGAGAGTAACGGAAAGTAACTAAGAGAGCGGTTTTCCCAGAAAAATATGTATGCTATTAACAACGTTGAACAATGCACTAACAACGATGTTTTTGAATGCAATGGTGGGAAATATAAGAACTGGATCAACGTGGACAATACTCACGCAGGATCCATCCTTGACGGCTTTAAAAATACGCCTAAAAGCTTAATCATGAACAGAAAATGAGGTAATCAAGTTCCCACGTCCTTAAGCGTTTGTTTTACCTATTAATCTCCTAAACATATAATTAATTTCCATGACGACTAAGGACCACCATTAGTATTTAATTACAGTATATGGGCTCAGTCAGAGGGGAGTCCTCGAAGCGGTCGACTTACAATTCCCGGGGAAAAGTAATTACTTCGTTGAAACATGAAGATTAAGAGTAAATACAACACATATCGACACTTTCATAAAAAACACAATAAAGAAGAAAATAAAAATTATATTACTCCCATCCGTAATATCAGTTATCGTTGCTCTCTACCCTTCAAGCTAAAACTTTCGAAGAGCTTATTACCAGGAAAATTTACGCTAGGACAAGCACAAGTTAACCAACTGAACTTTCCCGCTACTCTTGAAAATGTTTGCGCATAATTTTACCTCAGTACAGCGGGCCATTTCAGTTGTATGAAAGACTTTGCATAAGCAAGGTTGACGAGCACTTTGAAGGAAGGCACTGCGAATACCACTAGTTAAAGCTATTCTGGATTTGCGACTCTCATAGAAATTATAAGAATGTAAATGCAATTAGGTAATGAATCATTGACACTTATCGTCTGGCTTATCGCATCGAGTCGTCTTAGTGTAATTAAAGCTGAGGAATAAATCGGGGTTGAGGTGCAGAACTATCGCGCTGGGATGCAGAAGATAAAAAGGAAAAAGCCAAATAATGCTGCGCGCGGAAGGGAAGATGCTAATATTTCCTCGTCGCGACGCGAGTTGAGTTTTAGCTGAGCAGGCGTGACCAGACCCACCATTCACTTGCAGAGCACTCCGGGAAAAGATGGCAGTACATTTGAAAAGAAGACGCGCAGTCCCCGTGAAGCAAGTACTTCAACGCGGTGTCGTTTCCGCATGCTGCAAAAATATCTCTCACACTCCCACCTGCATAGCTCTAGCGGTCGAAAATAGACGTTGGTCAGTCAACTCGGGCCGATCAAAAATGTCTAGGCAAGGGCTTTAATAATGAAATACAAAAATATAATAAAGAATAATGGTTGATTTCAACGTGCACACAGAATTATGCAAGTCATCTAAAAGATTCACATGAATTCCTCAGAGAAAATGATCATCCGGGAATAAAACGAGCCTTCACCGCTCGACAAGCTTCCGAGACATTGCGCAGGTGCACTAATCAACACTAATTCTGGATTTGCGATTCACGCAGCAAAATAAGAATTTATAAATAATTAAGTAATGATCTCAGGAAAGAATGATTGATACTTATCAACATAAAAATCATAGGTAGTCCAATGGCCCGAAAATCCAAGTTTCCCTATTCGATTCCTGGCCTAGGAGATTCCTACTCACAGTAACTATTGTGAATTTCACAGCAATCCACGCAGCATATTCGAAATCAATATACCTAAATTTACCAATATACTTGGATGAATGGGAATTATTGTCAGTATCACTGGAATGATCTATCTCCAGGCACCTTTCAACGCAGAGATCTCTTGGAATAAAAAATAGCATTCGAGCCATAAATATTTTATATTTTCAATTACAATTTCCTAATTCAATGGAAACAAATGCTATAAGCACCATTTGTGCTGACAGGGATAATTCGGATATTGAAACAACTCATTTGGTACAGTACCTGACGAGATACCTAACTAAAACCTCGATGATACCTGTTATCGTATTTTAATTTCTGGGGAACTTAATTTTTCAACCTCCTCCTTTAGGAAAGTTCCATCCGTTGTGACTACCTTAATACGGTCCTCACTGTTTGTAGGGACAGGTAAATATTTCAACTCTGCTGTGGAGCAATAAGAACACACGGGAACGCCAAATTCCAAGAAGGATTGCATCATAACCATCTCTTTTACCTGGAGATGATTTATCTCAATTACAACTACATTGTTTCTAGAAAGTGCTACTGCCTGTTCAGCCTAACTAGTTAGAATATTTAAGTATTTCATTTCCTCAAAAAAAAACTTTCACTAAGTGGTAATCAAATATGCAAATAAGTTCACGAGTCAAAGGTACACTAAAAACTCGGGAAAAATTAACAGCTCATAAAGGAGACAAATTTCGAATAGATTTGCGGAGGTCGTTAACTTTTTCCTTGTTTTTTTCCAAGCGCTCCTAGGGCTACGGTTGCGAGTGAGGTGGTATATTTGAGGTTGTGGGGGTAGTTTTTAGGGGCGAGGGTTGAGTAACCGGTGAATAAAAATATCCACGCGCTCCGATTCTTCCTCATGAGACGACAAAGGTGACCCGTGAGGAAGGAGAGAAAAAAAATAAATAAAAACGATTAAAGCGCCGGGAACCATAACGCGGAGGCCTTAACGAATTGGACGCGACGCGCGCGAAGATGGCATCGCGACAGGGTTGGCTGCTGAAAGACAAGAAGAAGGTTAAGTCCCGGGAAGGGTCCGGCTGAGGGTGGTGGAGGGTGGGAGGGGAGGAGGAAGGAGAGTGCGGCAGAGGGGGAGAAAGTCAGGGACTCATAAACACTCTCCGCTCCTGGATTCCTGAGGATTCCCAACAGGGAAAGGGGAGAAAAACCCTCCCCATCATTCGTAAGGAGGAGGGAGGGGAGGAGACTAAAGAGTAGTATCCTCCCAACCCCTCCAATCCGCCCCACAACTCTTCCTGCGCGCGTAGGCGCCGTCTTTCTCGGTCTAGCGACATCCCCCCCCTCCCCGCCCTTAATGTCCCCCTTGGCTTCGCTGGCACGCACCCATCCCAACGAGTCCTTCATCCTCCCCTCCCACCCACCCACGTCCTCCCACACCTGCCCGCAATCACTCTCTGTCGTTTATTTCGGCTTCAAAAGCACCCCCTCCCCCCACCTCCTCCTCACTTCATTTTTCTTCTTCCCCCTCCAACTCAACCCCACACCATTTTTTTCACCTCCCATTCCTCTCCTTTCTTCCTCTTCGCTTGTCCCCTCTACTCCTCTCTCGCATACCTCTCTTCCGTCTTCTACATTACGCCACTTTCTCCCAGCACCTTCTTCTGATCTACTCACGGCCCAAGTTACTTTTTTCTCTTCTAAAAAATCTGTCGTCAGTCCGACCAGAGTTCTCAACGTTTTCCGTGACCTCCTCAGATTCCTTCATTTATCCTAGCTCAAGAACTCATCAGCATCGGTCAGATTCACCCCTTTCCTCATTTCTAGTCTCCTCGCACACTTTTCGATCTTAATTGTTGATCATTTTTCCTCACCGGCAGACAATTATAATCTCGCTGATACTTTCACTTCTCACTCGAATACGTGCATTCTCCCCTGCTCCCACATTCTGCTCAGCTCTTTTGTTCCACCAGCCACAACGTCGCTAACCTCCTCATCACTTTTTCCCCGAATTTGCCTTGGCTTAAATGCTCACTCATGGCATTATTTCACTATTATCTTGCCTTTCACTTCCCTAAATATCGCATCCTTTCTCCCTCGGTCTTTATACATCTCGACCTTTTCTTTCATTCTGACCACAGAGATGCCTTTAATTGCAAATAATTATTTGGTGATAGTACATAAAAATAATAATTTGACAATGTACGGGAAAATTCCGGGCCTTTAAAGAAAAATCGACTCCGTGAAGTTAATGGAGATTTTATTTCATTACGTCACCCACAAATGAAGAATATTGAGATCTCAAGAGTAATTTTTTTTAAATCCTAATGGTGAATGAAACTCAGTGTCAGCTGCCGACATCCTGCACTTGATGCTCTCGTAGGGCCAGACTTGCTTCAGCGATTGACGAGCAGTGAATATCCGGGGACGACGGAGAAGCAGTTGGGAAGCGAAAGCTGTCTCTAAAGGCTAGAGATCGTAATGTCATTACTTTATTGGTCTTCCCGGGTGAAATTTCTCGGTGAGGAAAGTGATGGGCAGGGTTCCGTGGTCTCGAGGCGTTAAAATGCAAATTCCGTCTCGAACCCGCACTCAAGTCGCGTGTCACCTGTCTCTCCGTTTCTCAAGATTTCATATCGTGCGGAACTTCTCGTACGAAGCACGTACGAGTATAAGGATAATTGCGCACGCATATTTTCTAGCTCATAAAGGCGACATATCACGTATCTTTGACCGCTGAATGCCATCAAAGTAAATGAGTAGACTAAGCCATTGAATTCGGAAACGGAACACGGGATAAAAAATTATATAGCTTACATACTTATAACCTTCAAATCCTGGAATTAAGGGTGATATTAAGTGGATAAAATATACAGTTTCCGCCGTAATTCTGTGGTAATAGTTAATATTTAACATAATAAAATCACTTAGTTTTATTTCCACAGTCTTTTATTTCGATCAACCTAGGTTTTAGCACATAATGCCATTTTCAAGGTCTTGAAATTCAAAAAATATTTAAACAAAAAACATTTGAATTATCATTTTTACAAAAAGTTCTTGGAGAATCAAATATATTTTTGAAAAAAATGCCATTTTTTTTAATGCAGGAATTTTGCAAAGAGCACGTCTAAAAATACAAGAAGATGTGCTTTCGTTCTGGCTCTCCGGCACCCAATCTATCTTCAAGCTTTCCGACCCCGTTTTAATTCATCTCCACCTCTTCCCATCATTAGCGATTCCCCAATTTCCTCCAATTTTCTCTTCCGCCCGCCCACACCGCCTTCCATCGACGCTCCCTTTCGCAACCGCACGCGCCGTTTGCCGGACGTCCCGCGGCTTCACGACGAGGCCACCTCTCTCTATCTCTCTCTCCAGTATCCCTTGGGAGCGTGCGGCGAAAGCGAGAATAGAGGAAGACGAATCGGAGAGAGAGAGAGAGAGAGATGAACGTAGCTCCAAGGAAAACTAGGAAATCGAAGGCGTAATTTTCCCCAGATGAAGGTAAACAGAGTTAACTGGGAAGGATTACATTTAAGGGTTTCCCAACTTGCAAATCGTTACGCCCAGCACTAAATTTTAGTAAAGTAATAATCGCTAGTCCATTGATATGAATTTCAATTACACACTCAACTTCTACTGACTCTCTCCTCCGATATTTGATATTCCAAATATACGGCCGCGGCTTATGCGGGGTTGTCATCAAATAATGTCTTTTAAATAACGGTTACGAAAATGGTTTAAATAAAAACAGAATTACTTATTTTTTCGAATTTTACACCTCAAACATTTTCTTAATGCAATTAATAAATTTCAATATATGTGCCTTTTATCGCTCGACAATGGAAAAACCCTGTAAGTATAAACTACTCCTAAAGACGCCAAGGGGACCATGGCATAACGTCCCATCCGAAGGACGGAGTGCTGCTCATGAAGTGCCCTCCTCAAGGTACTAAAGCAGGGATCGGACAGCCCCTGAAAAATCTCCGCCACCCTACCCCTACAGTCTTCCTATGAATTACTGAAACCGCGCCATTCTTTTATGTTAGCCCTATACTTTGAAAGCATACACATCTGTGACTTGATGCGGAACGATGCCGCTTTAAATTGAATTTATGGGCTAGAAATCGCTACAAAGGGGGCGGAGAAATTTCCGTTTCACGCAGTCATTTTCCTCGATATCTACAGAGATGGAAGTGCCATCCCTTTTTTAAAATCACTCGGCACGCCCCTTTTTCCGCCGCGGAAACCATCACTGGTACCGTCTCTCAGGCATTCTAGAACGCACGTCCGCTAACAGCGATTGTAACTCCTCGCTTGGCTTTTAATTGAATGGCAGTTGTATGTAAATAAGGAAATTGACGGTATACCTAAGCGAAGAGAGTGAGTGACGGAATAAATGATGGAAAAAGGGACGGTGGGAATGACCGTGTTGTGATCAAGAAAATGATGGGTCGCGCGATCATTCTTTAGGTCCCTGAAAACCTATCAATGGACGGGACGGAAAAAAATGATTTTGTGATCCTGGCTTAACGGCGTACGAACTCTTTACGATTGGGTATTCCCGGCTGCATTGCGCTTTTCCCACCCCTTGATCATTTCCCTCCTCAGATCTCCCTCAAAACCCCGTCAGCATCCCTCCTCCCAGCCTATCTCGATCCTCTCGACTTCCGCCTCGTTCTAAGGGCCCCAACGATTCCCCTGATGATCGCGACACTGCGTCCATAGGAAGGAAAGCGGTTTATTTCCACGAGAGTGTTCGATGAGGGAAAGGCATGAGAAACTTGGAATTTAGATTTTTCAAACTGGTATCGCCGCATATCATTTGTCTTAGCCAGGATACGAACCTGAATCTCACACTATCCTGTCAGATATTTTTGGTATGGTGGGATAACTAAGAAAATATTATATTAACATTGCATTTTATGCTTAAAAAAGTATAGAAGTATTAAGATTTCAATAATATCTAATTTGGTAGTGTTTTTCCAAATCTAAAATAATACTGAATTTGTTAGGTTTCAAAGTTACTCTCAGCTTTTGGTCACAAAACTGCATCCTTGAGGGCTTTTATTTAAGTTCACTCTGAGAGACTAACGTCATTTCATGGTACACTTACAAACTATAAACCACAAGACGCCTCCACAGACGTGTGGCAGAGGGTATTGGAACACCAGCTGGGAATGCTCAAATGAAATTCAGCATAGCATTTATTCAAGTCCTAATGTTCAGGGAAAAACCAAACTCCCATACCTTTTTTTCGCTATTAATCGTTTCTGTTGGGCCTAGAAATACAGTGGAGTTCTTATACGAGACGTTTAACATCTGTGTAACGATTTCTGTACGCCCGGAACAGTTTTTGACGATTCGCGCAGCATTACTTTGCATTTCAATTAAGTTCACGGATTAATTCTTTCTGCGACGGAATAACACATTGTTCAGTTTTTGAAAAGCGACAGTAATGACGCGAGGACACGAATTATATTTGAGACCGATTTTGCAGCGAACTCGTCGATTAACTCTTCAGTAATCGAGGGTGGGGGCGAAATTCAAGGGCCTGGGATGAGGGGGGGGGGAAAGGAGGGAGGGAGGGTAGAGGGGGAAGGGCTGTTTCAGCAGAGGGGGCTCACTCTCCCACGGCCAACGTCAGTCGATGATGGCGATGATTACGCGCCACTTGCTTGCCTTCAGCGCGGCTCAAGTGCGGGCGATAAGGGAGGAAGGAGGTCTAGGGGAGGCGGAGAGGAAGGGATGTGGAGGGCGATATGAAGGAAATAAAAGCGGTCGACCGGGCGAGGTGAAATATATCCGCGAAGGTTCTCACCCTCCCCAGCCGCAGATAACCAACGAGGCGCTTACGACCGGTGGGTGAAATATCTGGACACTGCCCCGCGAGACGCCACGTATTTGTTCGGAGCAAAGCGTATTACGACGCCGCACGGTGGCGCCAAACCTCACCTCGTCGTAGCACGCCCTTTCCGACACGATGGCAGTTTAGTTCTTTCACAATCCTGGGCTGGTAAAAGAATTGTGTACCTCAAAATCACGGAATGATTCCGTTCGATTAAATAACTTTTCTCTTAACAATTAAAATTTTTAATTGTGAAAAATTATCGAATTTTCTTTCATAGCTGATAACTTACTTCTTGGTTATTGTCTCCAAAATACAAATTTTGAACACATATTTATATTTTCCTTACTTACTTTATCATGTGATTGAAAGCTTATTAGTTGTATCAAAGATGGCAAAGCCAAAACATAAACTTATACCACAGATAAATGATCAGCCTCCTTTTAAATACACAAAGGATTTCCATAAAATTTCATGTGTTCCATCGAATAAATATTTATAGACCACTACACTCCATTCATTTATACACTCTTCGACGAATAAAACATAATGTTCGAAAAGAACTTAATCTCATATCTAGATATTCACATATTTTGATAGAGCAAAGAGGGGCTACTCGAAGAGTTCTGCGTTGGAGGCGGTAAACGAAGGCATAAAAAAGTCCTCCATTTTGGGTAGGATCCAGAGACCCAAAGACAAAATGGCCGCCACGTCCATTCGGTTGTCTTTCGCGACACCAATCCTGGAGGAGGGGGGGGGGGAAGGAGAGAAACTTTTGCGGTCACTGAAGGGGGAGGAGGAATACCGCAAGACATCCAAGGCTCGCCCCCACCCTACATACAACCCGTCCAGGCAAGCGCGAGAGTCTCGAGCCACGCAGCCCAAAAAGATTTCTCTCTCTCTCTCTCGGAAGGCTCTCTGCCTTGCTCCTTGGCCAACCGTCGTCTATAAATATCATCATTCGACCAACCCCCCCATTCCACCACCCTTCCCGCTTCTCCTCCGGTGGGTGGGAGGGGGCTTTATTTCATTTTTCTCCCCCCTCCCCCGCCATCTCAGCAGCAGCAGCAGTTCGCACTTTCCATTCGGCCAATGTAAATGCTTTTCTCGCAGCAGACTCCCACCCCCCCCCCCTCAACCCTTCCAACCCCCATTCCCTTTCACTTTCACATGCACTGCATCTCTTCTCCTCCTACATATCCCCTCACCCCATCTCAAACGCTCCCTCCATTTTTGCAGCAATCTCGGTTCTCTTTCGACGCTTCATTGTAGCCAGATCACGAGTCTTCCCAAGTACTTCTACATGCTTACACTCAATTGTTTTTCAATGCCTTTTTTTCTAAAACGAGCATACTATTGAACTTTTATATTCTCTCACTAACTTGAACTAACATAAAATATTCCACAAAGTTTTTTAAAATTCGCTTCTCGCTTAATTCTCTGTCGTCTTGTCCGGGTCAAATCTTACAACGAAATTTTAATCCACTTTAAGATAAGCTGTCAGGCTGAAATTTTCAG
Source organism: Ischnura elegans (assembly GCF_921293095.1). NCBI lineage: Eukaryota > Metazoa > Arthropoda > Insecta > Odonata > Coenagrionidae > Ischnura > Ischnura elegans. The sequence continues at coordinate 122,371,731 of NC_060247.1, forward strand.
GACAACTAAGAACCATATGAAAATGAAATATTCTAACAGTTTTATTATGATTTGAACTGTATCTCCATTTTTATTCAGAATTTAAAATTAAATATAGGTATTACGTCAAAAATGGCCACCAAAATCCGATGGCGGCGACGTGAACAAAGATGCTATGTCAAGAAGTTCCTCGATTAGTCTCAATTTGCATTCCCCATGATACAAGAGTAACCTTTGCTATGAAATCACGGTGATGCGCCGAGGCAACGATAACGTAGATAATTTAAAATCCCTGTCAAGGAGACTACTGAGAGGCGGTTCCAGTCCATCCCGTAGAAACTTGATTTATGTTTCCACTTAGTCTTGTCTTTATCTTAATTTCACTTGTTTAAATCGGTTTTCAAAGAAGCCCACAGCACGGCGATGCAAATGCAAAGCGATCAATTTCTTATTAATATTCGCAATAGAGTATTGACATAATTCACAGCGTCCGGCGAAATCTGGTGGAAATATTTTATATCCATGAGAATAAACTAAAATGGTACCCTTCCACACAATTTTATTTACTGAAGTACCGACCCGGTTTTGACACGTAGTGTCATTATCAAGGTTATTATATAATGACACTACGTGTCGATACCGGGTCGGTAATCTAGTAAATAAAATTGTGTGGAAGGTTACCATTTTAGTTTATTCTCGTGTGAATTAACATTTAATATTTGTAAATTTGGCAGATCACAACGCCACGAACATAAACGTGTATTAACACCCCTCGTTAGCTTATTTCTCTGAGAAATTCGGAACGCTCTTTCCGTCAGAGACGCGAAGTGCAACGTTAGTATAACCCATTAAAATACGCGGTGGGTGTCAGCGCCTCTAAGTAGCGGAGTGAAGAGTCCTCCATTGTAATATTCGTGGTGCGGAGGTTGGATGCCCATCGGTGCATTCGCTGTTGCTCACTTGTTATGAAGTTATGCGCGGGGAGATGATGGTGGGGAAGTGGGGGGTCAGGGAGGAGGAAATGGCCCAAGGCTTCGGCGCTAAGAGAGGGAGGGTGGGTGCGGACCCCTCTTGGTCTCCCTCGAAAGTAAGTGGTACATGGGGATGAGAGATGGTGGGCAGGTGGCGCGGGGAGAGAGATTAGGGGAGGGGTGCTTTGAGGGGGTCATAGGGAGAGAGAGAGAGAGAGAGAGAAGGGGGGTGGGGTGAGGAGAAAGGCGGAAGGGAAATGTACGACGAGGAAATGTATGAAGAGACTCTTTCCCGGCGTACGTGAGCACTCAATGTTTTCTTTTAAATACGATTCGATGACACGTTAATTTTCCGCCCTTACCTATCGAAAGTACATAGATTCAAGTGTTTCCCAGTATATCAGCCAGGCTGCACTGACTTCAAAACAGGCTTGATTAAGTTTGATCACAATTGATTCAAGATTGCTTGAAGCATTTAGATATGATCTAAACCAGATCACTTCCTAACTAAAACATGCTGGAAATTATTAAAATTTCGCACTTGTCCTGTTTTTATTTTAACCCGCAACGCGTTTTAACACGTTATAACCTCACGTATAAAACCAGTTGAATCTTTCTCAGGCTTCCACTCGGGTTAAAAACTCCGTTATCGCCAAAAGTTTCGAAGAGCGAGTTGTTCGCCATCTTCAGGGCAGCCTGATGAAGGGATAGAACAACCGGGGTCACATACGATCGCCCGGGGGTCATGTTAGATGTGATTGGTGGGTAGGGCTAATGATTAGGTGCCATGATTGGCTGATGTGGAACCCTCGGTCTAGGTACAAACATTTCCTTTTTGACATCCGGATCTCGATTGACTTCTTCCACCACTTCTTGGTAGTATGGTCATGATTAATTGCTTCCTTTGCGAGCGCCGACTTCTCTGGTTGTACGAGCCTGAGGTGCCGTTGATGCTCCGTCAGACGATTCTCCAATCGGCCTCTAACTTTGTTGTCACACAACACGTTGTTTTTCTGCAAAATCGCCAAAGTTTTCGAGATATTACATATATAAGGTAGTAGTGTAACGCCCAAATTTGTACAATAGGCAATATCATGACCCGCAGTATAATGTCAACATGCCCCTTCCTCGATCTTTCTCGAGCCAAGCAACGAAAGAAGAGTGTACGTAGCGATCTGGTGGTTACATCTTCCCTCGTAAATTTCGTTAGTAATTCACCATCCCAATTGCCATTTAAGCAATATGACAGGCGATTCTAATTCGGTTCACGGGAGGTGACGTTGAGTACAAGCAAGTGGGCCTAAGTGTTCATAAGAGAACGATTATTTGGGGAAAGGATGGAGAGCTAGAAGTGGAAAGCTCTTCATGCGAAGAGCAGCATACCTGCGTATAACGCATGTCTCAAGAGGCCATTTTCCCAATGGTGCAATTATAGCCCGGGTCGGTAATGAGGTGTTCTAAGCACGACACTCTGGAATTTCCAGCAGCTGTCGACTAGCGCCTTGAGCCAACATTATTTCATCTCTATTTTAAGGAAATTCGCATCCAGCGAAGTAAGGAAATTCGTTGAATACGTCTTATTTTTTGAGTCGGTTCTGGAAGACGCCAGAATATGGTGTCTTACATGCGCATTTACGCTTATTTTAGTCGTAAGCTCCAGAAGATTTATCTTCTCTCAAGTTGGTGAAAACTACTGAAAACTACATAAAAACCCAAGGGTATTTGGGTTACCGCGAAAAATGTATGTTAACAATTAGGGCACTTTGAGTGGCTCAATTCCCATCTTACCGTGATATGTGTTTCTAGTTACGATTATTTGATATTAGTTCATTCCTTCGGTTTCCGCGGGGAACTACAGATATTACAGAGGTCTAGATAAACATCAATGAAGTGAATGACATCACTTGGCGAGATTAGCTAATTGTGATACATTTCAGTAATTATTGGGTAAATAAAAATACAATTTGATCTGAGGTTTCCGCTGCGGTTCTTAATATGAGTAGTGCGGAGGAACGCCTGGAAGCCAAGATTCATATAAAAATACTGTTTTTAATCGAGCGAGCCTACAGGGAGACAGATCATATTCCCCATCACCTTCACCCAATGGCTATTGAAAATTATCACCATTTAACCCCCTGCTCTGTAATGACGAGTCCAGCTCGTCATCAACTTCCGATGCCAAACCGCGCTAAGATATTCATGATTTTAGCGCTACTCAGGGGAACAATGTAAATATATTGAAAATTTAAAAATGTTAAAACAATGCACATAAAGTTTAACCATGTTAAAACATCTACAATGTACCTAAGTAACTCATATGTCATGAAATATGATGCATTGGAAGTAATAAAATTATTTTATACGAGTAACGATAGCTGTGTTCTTGATATTTAATAATCACTTTTTATTCCACTTTTCTCTGTTGATTACAAACTACAAATCATCATTTAATTACCTAACATTCTATTTAAAAAGAATTACAAAACAAATAAATAGAGGATTGATGCACTATATTCAGAAAAAAAACTGAGGTGGAAGGGTTTAAGAAAACAATCCATTTCCCACCATTTTGTTTCACGCTTAAATACTGCAAAAGCAAAAAGGTCAACCATCTAAAGCCAAAACTTTCGAGAATAACCCAGCCGATCGCAAGATGGAATGAGCCGTCAGAGGATGCATACCTCTTGCTCGACCGGTCATTTATTTGGTGACGGATTACTCGCGTTCGATATTATCTTGAAATTTTCAAGGTGTAAAGGCCGTTTAACACGGTGCATTAATTTGACCATCTGACGTGTGTACGTAGGTGCAGTCAAAAATGCGTCGTTTAAAGCGGTGAATTGCTAGAATACATGGACGTGAGAAGCCAAAAAAAACCCTCTCTAATTTAATTAGTGTGTTTGCGAAATTGCACAATATAATAAGAAATTAATGCAGTTTTAACCTGCAAAAATACGTGTCCGTGTAAAATGGCCTTGAGACAGTTGTCAAAATCAGCCTCTATTTTAAATTTTTATAAATTTACTTTTTCCCTTTTGATTATTTTCTCAGATTCAATATCTTAATATTTGAGATACAGATCAAAATTGAATAGGGTCTGATCTGTTCACCTTGAATATTTCAAGATGATAGCTCAAGTTTCTTGTGAGTAATTCTTCACTAAAGAGGACCAGTCGAGAGGGAGTTAGTATACGTCCTCTTAAGACATTCTAAGTGAGCCTCAGACAATCTGGAATGTGTAAAGCCCTCGCCAACTAATTTCTCATGCCTCCCTCGCGATTTCTCCAGTCAAACTGCCTTCCCAGTATTCCAATCATTCCAGGCCGCACTCGACGACCGAACCTTTTTCTTCGAAATACCACGAGGTTGCCGGGAATCGCTCCGAAGACGAACTTGTCACTCGCTCTAAACATAGATGATGTTGCGGCGAGCGCGGATGAAGGACGAAGTGCGGGAGTTGACGGATGGCGCGGGAGATGGGCGCGCGATGACGAACCGGAAGTGACGTGGGGTGAGGGAGGGCCGGTCCTTGGGGAGGACGCCGAAATGCAGATGTGCACAAGCCCTTGGAAACGAGAAGAGAAGGTGGTCCATTTTTTTCGCCCGCCGCGTGCTCGCTCTGTAAACACAAATTTCAATTTCGACCGAGTGACGAGAAGCACGCTGACGTTTCATAAGTAACTCCGCTGACACTCTACGGGTATTATTTTACTCTTTGAACCACTGACATGCTTGCTCACTCAAAAAATAGACATTTTAGAAGTGGAATTTGAGGGTTTATGTTGATGTAAGTATGTGCTCAGGCACAAGGAAATTCAAGCTAGAGACTTTATGTGAACTTAATGCATCGAGAATATAAATTTGATGTGTAAAACAATTTAAAAAATTTAAATTAAATGAAAAAAATTAAAAGTGTAAAAGATTCGATTCACAATACAACCAGGAAAAAATATCCGGTCCTAATTTTTCTCGTTTACGTTGGATTGTACGGATTAGTGCAAGCCACAGAATGATTTTCAGGGATTTATGAAAATGACCTCCTCGCAGTATTTCAATATATGAGCTGGTTTTGAGCTGTATGGGTTGAGCGATTTACAACGCGTTGCAATTAAAAATAAAAATAGGATAAGTGCGCGATTGTAATAATTTCCAGCATGTTTTTGTGAGGAAGTGATCTGGTTTAGATCAGATCTAATTAGCTCAAATCAGTTTTGAATTAATTGTAATGAAACTTGATCAAGGGTATTTAGGAGTTCGTCAATGTTCTTGGTGCCAGCTGAATCAGAGCATGCTGTGGGAAAGATTTGAGTGTATGTGCTTGTAGAGAATCATCAGATGATCGGATTGGATTTAAGTATGAGTGAACTTCTTCAGAAAGAGGTCTGCTAACACAGTACAAGTAATAATGAACTTAGAACCTCTTAATCCCACACGATGGAATTAATATTATCACGCATCAAGCTTAAAATCAGGTAAAGTCGGGACAAAAGGGCCCATTTATTTTAAAGGAAACATACGAAATTTGAATTGGACCGAATTTCATTTTGAAGAGAAAGTTTTTCTGAAATGAGTTCAAAGATTTATAATGCAAATCGCTACCTAATGCGAAAAAATGTGATCAATGGAAAGAGTGTCTAATCAATCATAACCAATAGCATATTAATTTCACACGCATTATGTTAGAGCACCATACCCAAGAGATCGTTCGTATCACGGCCGAAAGTGCAATTTTTTTACTTCACTAGGAGATTATAGTAAAGTATATAGTATCGTTATTCAACTGTAACGAGTCCAGTGCAATGATCCCATGCTCAATGCCGCATATATTATTTAGCACAGTATATTTATAGAAGAGTCATCAGCTGAAGCCCCGGTAGAGCACTTGAGACAGCTTATTCAAGGAATATGTATGGAAGACATGAAATCCAATTAATATACTTTGAAAATATTGTCTATGGTAGAATAAAACTACTCCGCTGGTAGCAAGAAAATGTGTTCAATAAAAAAAACTTGGTAAAAATAAAAGTTCGAAGAAATTCCACTATCAATCTGATTTAAAAAAAAGAGCAGCATCCTGACCGCGTTTGGAGCATATCCCAAATCTAGATTAATACGTTTGGGTATTTTTAATGCCTTCTTTCCTCTTGCTTTGTGACGCATTGCTTCATGAGGTACTTAACGGTATTCGGCATATCCTACAGTGCGCGAAGAAACGAGGGGAGGCGAGAATCAAAGAGTGTATCGTGAGGAAAGTGCTTGTTCGGAGAGGAAAGATTTAGGATCCTTATTTTTTTTTCTTCTCGGATACAACGCGGAAGGAGAAGGTACGGGCGAGGGTTTACCGAGACGCCGCGTCCTCCTTGGCGGCGCTCGCAGTCACCAGAGGATGATGAGGGGGGGGGGGGGTGTAAGGTAGTTAGTCGCCTTCATGATGGGTCTCGGTGGCATGAGCAAAGCGGAAATACCGATCCCTGGGCCAGACCATTTCCCTCCCCCATCCTCTTTCTCCCCTCACACCACGAGGACCTCCAAGAGAGGAGTCCCCGCATTAACTACGCCATTCAAAACAAATACTCAAGCGCATTTATGGAGTTTAAAATAATGGCAATTTCATAGATGGTAGCTTCTTATGCTAATGGAAGAAATTAGTGAACATTTTTATCAAACCTGTTTTCTATTTAATCCATTATTAAATTAACGTATTTTCAAAGCGTTTGAGAAGGCAGTGGCATTGCTTTCAATTTGCGTATTTCAATACAATTCGCAAAATTAATCAGTCCTTACGGGTAAAATTAAGTATTTACCTCAAAGTCATCATGATGAAGCACATACACATAATCGATTCTTACCATGAGATAATATTATTTTTCAGCCTTATTTATTATATTTGGTTGAAAAAATTGTAACGCGATTCCAATCTTCACTTGCTCCGGATTTGGCACTTAGACATTCTTCATCATTCAAACAATGGCACTTAGTTCGTCAAACCGTAAACATTTCTTAATGCTTAAAAATATTTACATGTGATTCTAGGAGAAAAATAAGCCAGGGACAGAATAGTCTGATTAATAATTTATTTTTTAAATGTACTTAATTACATATTTATATATGTACGTAATTTCACATAGTCGTGACGCCAATTTTAAGTGAAAAAGTATTTTTTAAAACATGAAATGGGGTAAAATAAAATAATTACGTAAAAAATAAAAAAATTACCAGAGGAGAAATGAAAATATTCAATTAGCTGAGAGAAGAGGCATATCAAGTATTGTTGCGTGATAAATACTAATGATCGAAGGAGGGAGGGAGTGAATTTAGAAGGGAGGAGAGGCGATATTAAGTCGAGCGCTTAGTTAGGGAGATCCTGTTAGCAATGATAGTAGTAATCATTACCCTTTATAAAATTTCTCGCTTACACCCTTGGTCCAAAAACGAACTCTCTCGGTTGGAAACCAAATGGGATGAACCCCCATCCTCTACCCATGGTTCTTATTTTGGTTTCCGAGAGAAAGAAAAAAAATCACGCCCATATCTTATCATCTCCTGCGCATCTAAATCCTCCACCCTCTCCCAAAACATCGTCTCTCCCACACCGCAGCCCTTCCCTCCCCCTCACCCCCCACCCCCAACGACCGCCGCGAGACACAAACCTCGGCGACCCAGACACTCTCTCTCATCCCACGCCATCCATCTTACCCCCTACTCCACCCCACCCCCCACTCTCAGTTCAGGGTAATATGTGGTTAAAGAGCTGCCGAGGGAGGGGGGGAGAGTGGACCACGCGGGCCATGTTCCAACTTCCAGGGACCTCGGGGAGGATACATTGTTTGGGGTATTTATAAATGCGGGAGTCGCTGTTCCCTTGTTTTTTTATTCTTTCATTCTTCCCTTTAATGCGCTGGATGAAAAATCACAGAGTGAGGATGAAAAATGAAAATGAAAAGGTTGGGGAGGGGACTGCAAAAACGAAAGGAAATAAAATTCCCGAGGTCATCGAGACAATTCTACGTTCTTACTGGCGATAGATGTGTCTCAGGGACTCGAACGCAAGGATTAAGAGGACGCATACCTCCTACTGGATCAGTCATTCAAGGTTTCTGTATTAGACCGTTGACAAAATTTTTCTGTACCTCAAATTAAATACTTCTACTTTTTACCATTAAAGTATTTCCTCAGAAAGGATAACACAGATTTTAAACGAATTAGGCTTGGAACCTCTAAGATTCTGGGAGACTGCGCGATATGCTTGAGCAATTGAGAAAAGGTAATTCTCAGAGCGATGCTCTCATAAAAAATTCAGAGGGAATTCTGAGATGAACAGCAAAAAAGGGCAGGAAGATAAATCTAACCATGAATGTACACCAGAGGAAGTTTTCAGAGTGGACTTCCGCAAAATTGGGCGTATACCATAAAATGTAACGTAGAGAGTTACATGAAGGGAACACGAGAAAAACTTCCGTGCAATAAAACATGCCAAATCACACGATATGAATTACGTACTTCAATTTTTTCAGTTAATTTGTGAAATCATATTTAATGAACAAATCGAGTAATGAACCAATAAAAAATAATAGTTAATCGGATTGATGATAAACCAAATTATACTTTTGTCGATTTTGTCGTGGCAATTTTAGTTGGAGTGAAGGCTTAGTGATACCTTAAACCACTCCCCAAAAAGATCTCTCAGCTCTCAACTGGTGAGAACAGAATAAGCACAGTTTTTCTATAAGAGTCTGGGTGTCTGCCCCCTTTTCAGAACAACAAAAAGATCACAATCCTCGAGTCGAGTCAAAGAAGCTGTCGAAAAAAATTCAAGACAAAGCAGAAAAAAGGAAAGAAGACGTATTAAGCGCTAAAAGGAAGATGACGCCTAAGCTGTAGGTAAACTAGGCAAGAAAACTCTAAGAGGAGAGGAAAAAGTAGGCGTGTTATTAAGGATAACAAAGAGTGACAGAGACAGAGAGATCAAGGAATGACTTCAATGTGTGAAATTATTGAGTCAGCTCTACAACAGCTATGGAAAACACCAACAGGCCAGACGACACATTTGATTTAATGGCAAAAAAAATTATTTCGTAATTCAAAATAAAATTCTTGCACATGTGGCCCGAAATGGTGGAAGCTTCAATATTCTCACTTCTCGACACCCAAACTCCAACCTTTCTCTAACCCTTCGGCAGTAGGACATATTTAAGGGAGAACTAGGCTCCACATGATGCACTTGAGACTGTTGTTGTAACTACGGAACGCGTCCAGTGAAAATCAGTCCAGTGGAAATATTGAAAGTTTAATAACAAAATAAAAATTGACCATCAGAAAAAAATCCTGGCAAAAATATCTATAAATGTAAGGGTGAATCCAATTACTTACCACATACTTTTTATCACATTAATTTTTCATAGGCTATTCCTTTGGTGTGCAGCAAAGAACAATTTAAAAAAACCGGATTCGTATGGTATGGTATTTGGAGGAGGCGACCGACAGCTTAGGTCATTTGCGCCATTAGGGAAGGGTATGGAAGGAAGGGTGGAGAGAAACCCGGCGTCGGTGTTAGCCTGCTCTTAACGAAAGGCGTATAGGGGACCACGGCTCAACGTCCCATCCGACGGACGAAGTGTTGCGCTTGAAATGTCCTCCGCACAACACTCAAGCAGGAATCGGGCAGTCTCTGAAAATTCTCTGCTACTGCCGGGATTTGAACCCGAGCCTGCCGGATGGGAAGCCAACACTCTAGCCACCACACCAACCCGATCCCCCGGATTCGTTTTCTGGCTACACCACTGCCAATGCCATCCGAAATAAAGCTAGGAAAAATTTCGCATACTAGGATAAATGGGTAAAAATGAGTGTCAATCGGTCAATCCAAGAGATCTTCTCTCTGAGAACGACTTAACTTGTCACAACCTTATTGAGTGAGATAGGAGGATGAAAATAAAAGCTGGAAGCGAAGAATTCTCCTTCCAGCGCATCTCCGCCGTGGGCAGGTTCGGCGGGTGGCTGGGCGTGGAGGAGGGCGAGAGGGGGCGTGGGATGAGGAGCCGTCGCCTCGCAAATGAACCGTGAGAAAGAAGACAGAGCAAGGGAGAGAGAGAGAGAGAGAAATGCTCCTTTTCTTTCACGGCAGATGAACACCAGACAGACACCTTTAAAGCATTTTCGAGACGTCTCTCGCCTCCACTCCCATCCATTCCCTCCCCCCCTCCCACCCCTCCATTCTCCTCCCCCTCTCACAACCCTTTCACAAAGTGACACTTGACATGTCCGCCATCATTTCGCTCCTTGAAAAAATACGGGACTCTCCTCCTTTAGTTATCTTTGCTCACATTTGACACCGCAAATCATCTTGGTTTTTTTCCAGGCCCTCCAATCAGTATATCTCTTTGCTTTTCTTCTGCACATAAATACCCTAATGGAATATTCTACAATTTTTATGTTTTTCATATAAACTAATGGAATATTCTACTTTTTGCTAACCGAGGTTAAACAGAATAAATTTTCACCGCTCCAAGTGATGCTTTGAATAGGATAGATAGGTTTTTATATGCAAGTAAACTATAAATATTATAACTTGAAGTCTCATGGTAGCACTTTTATCAAAATATAATGTATCTAACTACTGCTAACAATCAGCATGACCATGAATGTGTAAAGGATGGGTAACCTACAAAATTCAACATGGAGGTAACCAAATTTCTTCAAAACGAATTTAAGAGATTATTTTTTCTTGGCTATTCGATAATGTGACTAACACAAATAAAAGACGCAAAATTAAGGGAGATATTTTGTCAAACGGATTATATAACGGATATAGGAATTCATTATAACGAATATAGGAATTCATTTTATCCCCGAGATATAAAGAATTTTAATAAAGTCTAAGTGCCACTCAGCCAGTCAATTTATTAAATTTCTTTATTTTTATTTCTTTTTTTTAACCAATATTAAGTACTACGCAAGGGTACTAATATCGCTTCGGGAGCTATGCAATGGCCTTTCGGGTGTGTAGCTATGACTATGGCGCCGTGATTAAGCTTACTTGAAAATAGTGCCCATACTTTATCGATAAATTTTACTTCGAGGAGTCTGAAGAATAATGGGGTGCGACAGTAATAGTATCTTTATATGTCCTCAACATAAATTCAAAAAGTTCCGATGGCCATTGGCTCAAAACGAATGAGAATATCTTAATAACAAGCTTAAACACAATGTAAAAATTTTTCCGGTGTTTCGAAGAACATAAAAATTCCCAATTAGTGAGATGAACTATTTCTCCTTGAACGAAGACAGAATACTTGACACCATGTTCAACCATATAGGAATACACCGTAAATGTTCTCTTGGAAAGAAACAGTACGCAGGAGGACGAGAGATGAAAACTTCTTATCACCTTGGAATCATAACGAATACGGGTGCAACTAGATATAATTCCTGCGAAGCTCCCATTCCAACTGGCTGAGAGTCAGAATTTCTAGGAATTCCTACTTTCCTCCCAACGTCAAAGGAAATGCATCCCTTGCGGCAGGAAGGCCCTTGTACCTCTGGTTAAAATGATAGCCATAATCTTCTCGGGGTGTATCATGGTGACAAAATAAGGAGGCCAGACCAGCGATAACCGTATCTTTTGGGCGTTAAGGACGACGCTAAGAAAAAGAAGCACATATTGCCATAAAAGTCAGCCATGGCCAAAATCACACACCGGTCCAATTCCTTCTCACTGGCTTTCTTCTTCCTTCTCCAGCCATCTCCCCCGCCTTCCAGTCTCTCATCGCTTGGAGTTCGTTAACCCCTCCAGGCTCCCACCCCTAACCACCCCCACCCACTCGTCCCAATATATAAAAAAAGAAAGCATTGAAAAAAGAAAAACAAATCTTCACCACCACCGCCTCTCCCCACCTCTTGCTCCCCAGTCGAAAACAAACTAATTTAGCGGCTCGCTTTTCCTCGAAGAGGAAACAGCTGAAGGCGGTGAGGCGAACGGAGTAGTGCGTGCGGCCCGCCGCCCGCGCCCTCCCGCGGAGAGGAGTGGGTGAAGATTGATGAAAAGGGTTTGAGCTGTTGGAGCGCGTGCGGGTGGGTGAGCAGCGTATTGCGAGGGAACAGAATGCCCTTAGATGGCACGGCGGAGAGAGGCTCAGGGTGGGATACGGGAGGAGCAGACATACGCCTCGACAGAGCCGCCTCTCCTCATTCGACGTCTGGTTTGGTACTTGGAGGAGGCGACGTACAGCTGAGGTCATTTGAGTCAAAAGGAAAGGGTAAAAGAAGTAACGGAGCAGAGAAACCCGTCTTCAGCATTAGATTACTATTAACGAAAGGCGCCTAAGGGTGCACGGCTGAACGTCCCATTCGATGGACAGAGTGTTGTACTTGAAATTCCATTCAGAAACCAGTGAAGCAGGGATCGGGCAATCTCTGCCACCGCCAGATTCGAACCGCCCACGGGTGCGAAGCCAACACTCCGGCCACCACGCTAACCCGAACTCTTTTTCTCAAGTGTAAGGCCAGACATGCCAAATGGAAGTGGCCCCTTACATTCCCGTGAAACGCATAACAAGTTATACGTGCGGGTATCGTACATTTAAGGAGAAAAGAGTAGATTCAACACGTGGCAAGCCCGAGAAAGCCGCAAATCAAACAAACGAAATCGACAAAAATTCAGAATCATCACTCACCCAGTGACTCAATCATAAGATTGGTTTATATAGGTGAGGGTGAAGCTCGCCCCGGACTAAGGAAAATGCGCTTGAAATGCTCACAGTCAGGGTGGGAGGGTCAATTCTTTTCCATGGCCCATCTTGCCATTTGAGTAAATTTATTTTGGGGTGTCTCAAAGCTTCAGCCGGGTTTGAACTCTCGACCCATCAAGCAGAATTGCCCCTGGGCCGCCGCGAAAAATTTAAGGTATAAATCACTAAAATCAACCCTTTTTTTATTTTATCCGATGAGATTAATTTTGCATCGGAATCCATGCGCCCTTGTGCGACTAAAAAAACATGCAAGCAACTTTTACCACTTGAAGGCACGGTTGCATGTGATGCGCGATCATCTTTTACGTGGTAAGACATTTAATAAACCAAATGATTTCGGAACCAAGATTGTCACAATTCAAACCTTCATAGTTAGATGAAAGTATATCTCCGGTTTCCCATAGGTGTAGATGGACGAGTATTAATGGAGGTATTGAAATTTAAAAAAAGTTATCCCAAAATATCTCACTGTATTGACAACAATATTTTAGAGATGAGTAATAGGAGGCAGCTTCAATTACGTCAAGCAATAACACATCAGTTTGACACTCTCTAGAACAATTAAACCTAAATTAAATTACCAAACAGTAATTGGCTTGATAATGACGGTGTAAACGTCATAACTAGTTGACAGTAAAAATAAAAGTTTGTGGAATAGTACTGGGTTTTGTTTCACCATGTACCAAACAGTAAGTTAAGCGTTTAAAACAATAAGACCCTGTAGAAATACCTGTAGTGATGGATATTTTATATTTAAAATTCCTGCAAGAGATGCTATTAGTATAAGCATTGAAATAAATATTTTAAACTTCCGATGAAAAACCCACCGACTTTCAAAATTTTAAACACTACACATTACAAATTTTCTGTAGAGTCGGGCCGGAGAAGAAAATCCAGAAAAGATGCTATTAGTATAAGCATTGAAATAAATATTTTAACACTTCCGATGAAAAAACCACCGACTTTCAAAATTTTAAACACTATAGGTATATTCATATTAAAAATTTTCTGTGGAGTCGGGCCGGAGAAGAAAATCCGGATTAAAACGCAAAAATCACAGGCTTTACGAGTTGTATACACTTCTACAGTTAGTTATTTTACCAGGCTGACCCGCCTAGCTAGGAATTGACGAAAAAAATAATGCGATTATTATACTACATCTCTGTTCACATCACGCGCGTAGTGCTACGAGTAAATCCGTGAATGGTTATCATCGAACTCTAGTAAATGACTCTAGTTAGAGTATGATCAACCTTATTGAAAAGGCAATAAGCGTAGACTTTACCCTCAGGGGAACACGAAACCTGATTTTATATTATTAAACTTAGAATATTAAATTTTTACTAAAAATACCCTAACCACAAGCAAACGATGATATCCTATTACCTTATGTTCACAGATTGAAACAAAAGAGTACATCATTTATTCCTAAGTATCAACCCAACTCCTTCCTCAAAACATACGAGATATCAATGCCCTTGCTGTCACTACGTAATGCACAAACTTCATGACTGTGAAATTGATGCCATATCGTCAGTGTCTTCCTGCTGTATGTTATACAATCCTATGCACACAACCGAATGAGTAAAATGACTTACTTTGAACCTTTCTTTTCCTTTTAGGCAATATCAAACCACAAATATTCATGACGACCGTCTTATTTTAATGGAATTAAACATCAATGCAATGCAAGAGTGCTCTTAGAAATGAAGACTTCACTGGTTTTGAGATATCACTCATACCGTATACATTTCTTCAACTTGCTGTTTCTCTTTGCACGGATTGAGTTGTGGGTCCGTTATAGATTAGACTTTTGTTTAAGTAATCCTCTTTTGTGAAGCATACACTAAGAGTTATGTGTGGGTTACATTAGTGAGTTAATACTTTATTTATTGTGCTGAGCTCTTTTGGTGGTGCATGACTTCAGTGGTGGTTTGAGTGCTCAACTACTCCCGCCATGTCTCTTCACTCACACTTCCAAAATAATTCCCGAGTGAAATACTGAGTTCAACTCATGCACTTCAATCTCTGTACCTTTAATGTATGGCTACAATATAAAATGAGTTCAATGAGAATATTTTATGTCATTAAATGTAAAATGAACCATGAAAATTTTCTACCGTGAGAAAAATCAATATGAAAAATATAATTATCAATTTGATAAGTTTATTGAGTCATACCCTACAATTATAATATTGTGGAATCTATGCTTTCGTCATATGAAAAGTTATACTCCACTTTTATGAACTATGTAATCATGGAGGCAGCATTAATGTATTTCTTTTAACGTAATGCTTTCAATGTAATAAAACTAGTATATTCTTGCGGAGAAAAGTCTGAAGAATTGCAATTACTTCCTCAAAATAATATCAGATGGAAGTTTCTCAGGAGTTTTATTATTTAATTCCATAGACTCACATCGTGTCCTAATGGATTTGCTGGAGTTTTGTTTTTAGGTTTACTTAACCCTTGAACTAATGGGGACTGATTTGTGACACGTGTTTTATTTTTTTCTTGAGTAGTTTGCAAAACATATGCTGCATGCACGTTGGTTCAATTAACCGAGAAATCACGGTAGCGTTGAAAGAGAGGATATAGATATAGAATCGTGGTCTAACTCTATCTTCCTGACCTCCACCAGGGTGCCTAGCTATGTCTACCCTTCGCCCTACTTGACCGCGACCCCTGCCGGTCTGGTGCAGCTGGCCGGACATCACCACGGGTCCATCTCGCACGCCGCCGCGGCGGCTGCAGCGGCTGCTGCCGCGGCCGCCGCCGGCAACGGCGGGCCCGGTGGCGGCGGAGGCGGTGGACTGGGCGGAGCTGGCACGGCCGCCGGGTGTGGGGCCGCGGGAGGAGCGGGCGCCGGAGCGGGCATGTCCGCGCTCACTGGCAACCCCTTCTACGACTACTCGCCGGCGGCCGCTGCGGCCGCCGCCGCCGCTGCGGCGTCTCTTGGCTCCCCAACGCCCTCGACCACGTCCTCGGCCGCTGGCGGGGGGGCCGGCGGGCCCGCGTCCTCCCCTTCGCCGGCCGCGGCGGCCGCAGCTGCCGCCGCCGCTGCAGCCGCCGCCGCGGTCGCCGCCGGCGCGTACCCCGGCCAGTATCCCAACGGCTTCGATCAGTACTCTGCGTACGCTGGCGGAGCTGGTGAGTACGGTGGGTCTCAATTTCTCTCTCTATCTCTTTCTCCGTGTCGCTCCTTCCCTCACCTCTTTATACGCCTTCGAGCTTAGGCCTACTGCAGGTAGATTCCTCTCAAATCTTGACGGGTGATATTATTTCCCTTCATTTGGATTCCTTTTTAATAGCTTTCCAATCATTAATGACTGCATGTCAATGTCTTTTAGCAGTAATGAGTCAACGAACATGGCTACGACGCGACGTTTTGATTATCATCTAAGGGTCACTTGTTAAGAGTCGAAGCCCTGGTCGTAGTTACGTTCTTCGTTACTTTCAACAATAGAATCTGACTTTTTTCAATATCCGTACAGATTACTTAGAATTTATATCGCTCAAAAGAAAACAACTTTTGGAAACCTGGGGTAAAGAACAGATACATATTACACCATTAATGGTCAGAATGCTAAATCACAAAACAAAGATCTCTTCTGGAAACCTCTGTTGAGGAACGAGTGACCTTTATGTTATAAACACGTAGAATTGTCTTTTGTGTGGGCTCTTATGAGACGTTGGCGATTGTTTACAGAGTCTAAAATAATCTGGAAGGCCACCAAAAAGGAAAAAAAAATTTGGTTGCTTTTCCGACTGGCTGTGGATGTCATTAAAAGCAGTCCGAATTCTATTAGAGTCCTGTTTGGAATTTTTGTGGACACAGTGACTGTACCATCTCCATAAATACATTGCCAATTAGTAAGAAAGCCAGTCGATAGCTTTCCCGACATTGTTTTGGCGCTATTCATTCATTATAATCATAAAGTAATTTAGATTAATATAGTAACTGAGAAAATGTTTTCAAAGAAATCATATTTTTATATTTAAATACCAATCATCGGATATTCCTTTCTCATCGACGCGGATCAGTTTAAATAAAAGGTTTCGTATGGCATTCATTTCATGTAGTCTAACGCCGTGCTAATTTTCTTTGCATGCAACTAACATTAACATAAAATTTTAATTAAAAATAATACAAATCCTCTACGATTCCCATGTAGAAAGACGTTTCACTTTTAATTTTGATGTCGTTCATTGCCAGAATTCTCTGAAAATTTCTGGCAACTACATCACTGGAGACCCCGATTTTAACTTTATCACTGAGTAGTAGTACTGTAAGAAATTGGCTATATACATTCAAACTTTATTATGAATTTATGTTCACAGTATTTATTTTGAGTGATAAAAGTATTCTCGTCCCTCAATCGAAATTTATGATACCACTCATTCATTAGGAATACCCCAATGGCGGCGATCAACGGCCGATAAAACAAGAGTTTTTCTCATTAGGTAGCCCTAATCCAATATCTAGCGAAGGATGACGCGCCTTCAGTTTTATATTCTTTACTTCAATCATACAAAAATAAAAACATTGTTGAAAAATATGCAAATCCTAATGACCAACTTCATAACCGATTTTTGTATGTTTCCATAACTTCTGGTTTTCACCGCGTGGGATTTGTTGGTGACGACAATTTCTCTCATTTTCCAACCAGTGCCCTTAACTCCATTGCCCTAATTTTTTCGTCGAATTTTACAGCGCATATTGGTGTTATTTCCTTCACTCTGGAAGATGATTAGCCAGTTTGTTTCTTTCGCACATGGTTCTCTTCCACGAGCTGTGAATAGGGTAGCCGTCCTAAGTTCTAGTTGGTCGGCGTCTTGATTATTTCTATGGCTTCCTAAGTTATCCTGAGATAATATCCATTTTCCTAATCAACGACTGCTGCTTGGTCAAATAAATTGGAGTTTCCGGGTTCACCCCAGGTATGCTCGGTATCTCGGCGAAACTGGTCACCAACAAATCCCACGCGGTGAAACCCAGAAGCCACGGAAACACTTGCAAATCAACGCCGCGGAAAATTGCGAGTCAATTATTTTTTAAATTTAAATGGCTGCCCGATCCCATCCCATTGTAGGTTGTAAAGGATGCATTACACAGGCCAACAAAAAATTTTGTTTGAAAACTTTATTTATTTTAATAGCTGATCTTTATAGATTTTGATGTGTCGAATCCAAATCTGGCCAAAGTTTTTTGTATCGCCCATAGTTTCCAAGCAATATGTATTTAATATTTAGTCTAATACCCCTGTATGGTATACAGGGAAATCAATGAAACACTGTGTTACATTATAAAATTGTTTGTATTTATTGTTCACTACATCGTGATAAAATTGTTTGTATTTACTACAGCGTGATAATACAGGGTTCACTTGTCAACTGGAATTGGTCTATATTTTCTTTCCCTTGTTTCCTTGTAGCTTGTTGTGTAGCTTTTTCTGCGATGAATCGCTCTGATGAACTTCTCGGTGAAGTACCAACAGTAATCCCCATTATCCTCGTTCATTAGGCCTACTTTTTCAATTTTATTATAACTATAAAAAATCTGTTAAATTCTAAAAATATTACTTGATTTCATAAATTTAACTGTAAAATGTGAATAAATGGTGGGTGATACAACTTTAAAACCATCACATTTGGATTCAGCAACTTTTAAAGCATAAGAATAAGGTATTTTCAGTAAAAAAGTATTTTCATTGTTGGTCTGTGTTTTAAGTGCCATTCACTTGCATATTCCCAAATACCAAGGTACATGAGACGAAACGAACCCAAAAAAATGGTGTTAAACGGTGTGAGGTGGTTACTAACATCACAACAACTGAGTGCATGAAGCCAACTTAATGCTGAATAACGTCAAAAATCGCATGCAATGAATTCTGACACTCTTCTCGACACAATGATGGCAAAACTCAACCATTCGCTCTCTTCCTCCCCACAGCCAACTACATGACCCCGTACTCGTATGCAGCACTGCCACAGGCCCTGCCCACCGCCGCCTTCCCATTGGCCTCGTACCCAGGCCAAATGCAAGAGGCGAGGCTACAATAGAGCCGCACTGGATGCCAGCGCAGCGGACAGCCTCGAACCCACGACGAGGAGAGCCGATCCTAGGAGGAGCGGAAGAGGCGGCGACGGGAAAAGCATCGGTGGCTGGTTTCCAGTTTTACTTCCTCCCCGACAACTTGCAAACAACTGAAGGGGACGGGAGCACATGCCTCGACTACGCGACCACGTTGAAAGGGGCGAAGGACACGTAGTCCTTCCAGTGAGTGAGTGGGGGCTACCCACTTCCGAGCTCCAGCCTTCAAAGAGTTGGTGGCGATGGGCTGAGAGCTGCTCGTCACCTACATTGTGCCGGAGTCGGGGGTATTGTTGCTTTGGAGACCATGCCCTGGAGACAGAAGGAATTGCTATTAAAATGATACGGAAATACAGTGAGGTGACACGAATGGGGATTGGTCCCCATAGACTTTATGAAAATAACATTTGTTGCACTGGAAATGAAGGGAGGGTTAATGGAGGGAGAGCAAGAAGATACTCTGTAGGATTAATGTTTAGAAAGAGAGAGAGAAAGAGAAGCCACATTATTTCAACCATTCTAAATGGACATTTGTAAATTCGCATAAATAATATATAAATATGCATGCATGTATGTGTAGGTATGTACAATCTCATCTTATGAATGATGCGAAAACATATTCATTTATACATATATATTTAAATGTAATCTTAAAAAAAAGTTTTTCCCTTTGCTCAAATCGGATGTCCACGGTAGCATTCGTCCGATGGTAAGCAACGCGAAATCTCTCATGAAATTTGCCGTGTACCACGTCTGCCTCGAGGTGGAGCCTCTGGCGATTTCAATTAAATGAATCTCATTCATTGTTTCCATGGGGAATTCCGTGAAACTGAGGTAAGAACGACCAAAAGCCGTTTCCATCGGTGACGAGACACTGCATTGCTTAATTTGTCGGTGGCATCCGATTAACCCGCCACGGTGTGGGTTGTAAAAATATTTTTTAAAAATAATATTAAGATGGGGAAGGGGACCTACAATGGTTAAATGTAGTACGTTTACGTTGAGTTTAGAGAACAGAGGCTGTTATGTTTGCTTGTACTATCATTAAGGATAAGTAAATCCACGCGCAAAATGTTTAAAAGAATTGACGTGGTCATCGTAATGAAACATTCAAAATAATAAAAAATTAATAACGTAGTTAATTAACGAAGTATTGAGAAAAATGTTAATGTCAATAGATTTCTCAAGAAGTTAAGAGAAACGTAGGCGACAGTAGCTAGTATGAAAAACGTCGCGAAACCTCCATACTGAAAGTATGATGTCATCATTCATATGCGCCTTTCCACGAGCTAACATGAAAAACAGGTTTAAAAAAAGAAATTAAATTCGAACCGAAAATTGAGATAACACAAAAACAATCTTTTTGAACTGATCAAATTCGAGCATTTGAACTCACACGTTTTCACAGGAAAGGAGCACGGTTGAAAGGTATTTTTTTTTAACTCCCTGAACGTACTTGTGATATGGTGTATGGTGATGAATGGTGGGGGGGGGGAGTGTGATTTGGTTCTCCATGGAAACGGTTCGCGAGTGTGGTCGAAGAGGAACAAGAAAACAACAAAAAAAAACCATACCTAATGAGTACGCCACGCTCCAAGTGGGTCTTCGCACGTCAACGCTTGATTCCCGCTCGTCCTTCAAATGCCATTGAAGAAGAGAGGACCAACGCGAGTGATCCACTGAACCTTTTTTGGGAGAGACAGAGTTAAGAGTTACTTGAGATAAAGAGTGCACATGGATGATTCGGAGCGTTATTTGTTGGGTTCCCAATTGTTTTTTAATGTAACTCAATGTTGGATTTTTATTCCCTTTTTTTTAAATCGGTGCTCGATGAATCGGAAAGCTGTGCTGAAATCGAAGAAGAGACTTTTCGCGAAAGGACAAAAAGTGTGACAGGGATACATTTAGAGCAAAAAAATAAATAAAATGCTCAGCAGTTGGCTCCTCGACCAGGGGAGCCACCCTCACAGTTTTTTTCACGCGCCATTTTTCATTGTTATATTCTTTCTCTAGTCTCGCTGTGATTATGTTCACACTGTTCTTTTTATCCTGAGAAGGAGATAATAAATTGTTAAATTACTATGTACTTATTTATATAAAATATATGCCTAGGATATACGTCTTGTTTTTCTGTAGAATTTTCTGACTGAAAAGAACCATAAGAATTATTCCTCTCGTATGCAGCACGAAGATTGCGTGATTGATAAAGCATTCAGATATTTATGTGACCATCAACTACTTCGTGAGACATAATTGATAATTCGATAAGTCTTGTTTTTCAAGCCTATTCCTGGTTGAATTTTATAGTTTTAGCACGCTAAGATCAAATACGCAATTTTTGCATGAACAAATGATGAATTGAGAGACTTAACTTTTGAATTCTCACTGACTATTCAAACCAGCTACAAAAATCATTCTGTGCGAAGTTAATTCCTTATAACATTCTGTTGAGAATTGGAGAGAACTCAACTCTAATTTTTTAATAGAGTTCTTGACGATTGCCAAAGCAAAAATTACACAGGACTTGGAAAGAAAGAGTTTTGTTTATCAATGCATGGAGAAATGCGGATAGCTAATTTTACCAATAGCAGTGCTCAGTGTTCTGAATCAATGAACCGAAAACAGGTATATCTAGTAGTATGCCATGTACTGTATGCCATTTTGAACGCAACTGCAGCAAGAGCGCGAGTGTTTCGTTTGAGCTCTGTACAACTCTGTAAGAATACATTCCTTAATATTCTTTAAAAGAGACTGAATCATTGAGAAGACAAAAAATCAAAATAAGTAAAATTTTGCGTGACATGCTAAAAAGAAATATTTTTCTTAAATTAAAGACTATTTTCACGCATTCTTACGCTCGATATCTCTCAAACTTTTGCTATATAAAAACACCAGACATTAGATGAAGTTACGCTCTTCACGTGCCCCTGTGTGTGACTATGGACAAGTTTTAACCGGCCAGCCTGCTTGATGTTCTTTCAAAGAAACAGAATTGCTGAAAAAAACTAGAAATTAGAAGACATTTAATATTTGCATTATGAACTCTGACTAGAGCTACTATACATATTCATATCGATAGAACATTCCAGTAAAAGAAAACAATTGCCTAATCGTACGTAGAAATATATTCTTTTCGTTGCTCTTAAATGAAAGACTATTTTTTAAGGATTCTTAGCTTTTCAAAATGTTGCTATATTTAAAATACTGCACATTAACTGAAAAATTCGTACGTTTCGAGCCCATGTGGATGACTATGGACAGGTTTAAACTGGATGGGCCGCGGGTTATTTTAAAATCCGGTTTTTGAACACGTGATCGGTATGACATGAAAAGCAAGTGACCGACTTGACGGGAAGTAAAATCTCCTACAGCAGGGATAATAAAACCGAAGCCACCTCTGTTTGACGGAAAAATCATAGCAAATGAAAAATGAAGCCAAGTGAGGAAATTCTGATTGACTGCTACGCTTTTTCATTTCAATGAGCGCGCCATAATCTTGAGTAAAAGTAGGAAATGCCAAGATATTCCATGAAATATGAACTGGCTATTAAATATTCCTAAATATCCCCAATGTCTCAAGAAGCACTTCCTTTAAAGTCATGAAAAAATATATATACACATCTTGTGAATAAATCCGATGGGTAAAACTAATAATAATGAGCGGAACGACTTAGTACAGGAGTTTTTTAAGGGTTCTATTTTTAAAGTAGAAAAGGAAGTCCAAGGCAACTCTATTTCTAAAAACTCTATTAAACGTGACAGTGGAGGAGGGGATTGGCGGCGTGAAATATGCCCCCATCACTAGGCTGCGATGTGGAACGCATGTCAGCCGCCCACACGAGGCTCTAGGCATCGCAGGGGAGATGGAGGGAGGTACTTAGTGTGCGTGCGAGTGACACAGACACTTTACGACCGCGCAAGTGCTCTCGCTTTAACGACCCTCTCGCCTTCTAGGCCAAGTGCAATGCATGACACGTGGACACTGCACTAATGTCGTCCACCTAGTGATGTGGGCCCGGTGAATACCCATCGAGCACAGTGAAATCTCTGCCAGGAAAACCACTTAAATTCCAAACTAATATCCCTGGCTTTTCCCGACTTCTCACATTCCTCTCACATTACTATTAAGATTATGTATTAAGTTTTTTCTGAACGCTCATCTTTGTAAATTATAAAATAATTTATTCATTACCATGAGATTCAGGTCCCTTTTGGACAGTGGTATCTACATAATACCCCGCGATCCACCTAAAAGGCGTGTGGCAGGGTGTGTTAGGACATCAGCCGTTTACAACAAAAAAATGCAGTGCTCTAACGAGGTTGGGACCAGCGTTTATTAAAGTCCTTCATGGTTCGGGGGAAAAACGAATTCCCATATCTATCCGTTCGGCAAAACATCTCTCTTAATTTATCGCTTCTATCGGACCTGGAAATATAGTGTGACTCTAATACTATGTTCTCTGTGTCGCTCTTAAAGATATCCATTCTCAATTGATCAAGCAATCTAAGCCAAGCTACAATCGCGCAATCTCCGAGTCTCCAACGGCTCCCAGACTAATTCGCTTAAAATCTGATATCCCAGTGGATAGGGCGCTTGGCTACTGATTGAAAGGGACCGGGTTCAAACCCCGCTTTCGGATACCCCAAAAAACAAAATCCTCGAAGTTTGAGGTGGTCCAGGTAAGAGAACTGGCGTCCCTGAAATTCACACGGCTGGGTGAGCTCTACCCTCAAATACCCAAATCTACTTTCGGATTCAATCGCTCACTCGGTGAGTGACTGCAATTAACGATTTACCGTGTATCAAATTAGGATTATTGTAAGAATAAAATTACTTTTAACAATTATTGAGGCCTATATGAACGGTATGTAGGGAATGAGATGCCCAAATTAATAAAAGACACATTTGTGTAAAAGGGCAAGGAAAATTCACCGTTTGAATTTTAAAACATTTTCCAGTCTCGTTTGCCAGTTTTCCTGACATTCCATGATTTTCCAGGTACAACAGAATATCGCACATTCCCTTGACTTCAGATTTTCAATCAGTGGGCGTTATACCCATGGCCTCGGTAAACGCCTTGAGCGGAAATTAAAATTAAAAACCGTCTGAATCAAAGTAAAAATTTGCATGATTAACTGAGTTAATGAATTAGATACCTCCACTGCATATGCGCTCAACAATCTTGCATCAAATCAAATTCGCTCATCTAGAAGCCCAACTATACGAATACGCTCAGCTGGCAGTAGGTGGAGCATAAACGCTCACCTTCAATTCTCCATGCTTCGTAGGTGAGCGTTAGTGCTTCGGCTATTTACCAGCTGAGCGTATGATAGAGCGTACTCTTGGGCTCCTAGATGAGCGGATTTGATTAAGTGGGCGATTGCTGAACGCATATGCAGTGTATACATCAAATTGGCTGTATCTGGAGAGGTTTAAAAGATAGAATAACACAAAAAGACAAAATAGGCCATTCACTAACTTTTAAAACATATTTTAAAGATTTTGAACATAAATAAATGTCCTTCATTAATTATAAATTCCGATTAAAATCCCAATAAGACAATATTACCTGAAAATCTATAATTGCAGAGTATTTTCTGGCGGTTTTCACAGTGATTGGATTACAAAATCCGAGTATTTTACATCAAAACACTACAAGATAACCGAGAAATATGAAAAAGACAGTCTTGAGCGCTGAGCCTATGAAGATCTAGCCATTCTCTAGTATATAGCTTGAATGATTTGAGTACAGAAAAGAATTTTTTCCAAGGTGGTTGGAAGATTCGAAACACTGTTGCTCTCAATCTCTGAAAAGGATATTTCATTAAGTACAACCACGACGACGTAACCTCCTTCCAAAGTTGCATCACCTACAAAAGAGAAGAAAGTAAGAGACAACACTTATAGCAAGCTTGGCACCTAAATAACGTGTGGAAATCGACTGAGCGAACAAAATTCTATTGTCATTCTTTAAAAATACAACTTGAAATAAGAATAAAAATGACCGTATGCCTTATAATTGAATCCTTTTAGATCTTTTGAGATTCAAGCTTTCAAACTTCAATTACTATAATTTTGAACAGAAATATAGCAATAGCCGAATTAAAAATGTTTCCCTTGAATAAAAAACATCAATATTTAATGGAGTCTAATAGATATCATTTTCATTATTTTTTAAAATTGAAAGAACTTAAACTAATTTTTTTGGAATAATCTTCAACTGGGATGGACCTTAGATCTAAAAATGTTCTAATTTTGGTATTCGTGGGAACTTGGCTCAGTTAGAGATAAAGGTTAATTATGCCTTGGCGAAGGAATCCTTGCTCTACAATAAAAATTCTCTCAGTCGAAGTTTGCAATTCGCATTGAAACATACAACTAAATCATAATAGACGAAAGGAACGATATTCAGAAAAACTATTTTGATGATGGTTCACATATGAGCACTAAATTTTTCCCCATCAAATTTCAATCTGTTGAAATTTTTTCACAATGAATTTCGAAACATTAGCGTCATATTCAAGCTAATCGTATGATTTTAATTTGATGTTAATAATTACGTTGAGATACAGTTTCAATGACATATCAGAGAACAGAACAGCATGAGATGCTCGTTTATGAAACCCAACCATAAACTATTTAACTGATGGCCGTCACACGAATAAATATTTTGACTGATTCAATACGCAAGAGCATATTTCTCAGCCAGTATCAAAGCAACGTCATGTTGCTTTATCATTGATACTCGCCCTAGAAACACCACCACAGACGCAAGATTCGCTCTAATAAAAACTAGGCTCGTGCGATCGCGACCTCACACATAGACCCGACTGCGTTTATTTTGAGAGCATAGAAAAAATTACGGAGCATCATTAGGAGGAAAGGACATTCAGCATCCGGGAGATGATTCCCGGATGTCGCGAGGATAATCAAAGCTACCCGCAGAGGTATCCCGCATCGACGGCCACGGACTCCCGCGTCGCTCCAGCCACGACCGTATGGGATCGCATCGCCTGCCCCGTGCATCACCACGCCCGCCGCTTCACCATTTACCTCCCACAGACTCGGCGCTTCCTCCAGCCTCATGAGCCCCCCGCAATGTCTCTTCCTACAACACGTGGCCTCCGACACTGAGGGAAGGGCAATCGCCCTTATCGTCTCGAGGAGAAATTTTATATGAACTAATCTTCCGTTTCAAAGCACTACATGAAACAAGTAACTTTGTATGTAGTCACGCGCACTGGTGCATAGTTTTGTACACCAAGGGTGAAAAAAAAAATTTAGTTTTTCCGGAATTTGCACCCGGATCTCCCGCTTACCGGTCAGGTACAAGCCATATTCGTTGAAAGCGAATCTCTGGCTGGATTTTACCGAACACTATTTTTTTCGTGAGGAATATCATCATTGGTGTAAATAACTTTGCATCTATACTCGTGATTGCGTACAAATTTACTTCTTCCACATCGATTACCGACAGAAATATGTACAAAGAGTTCCCGCTTGGGGATAGTTATATTGCAGTCCGACCAAAAAAACATGACAGCCTTAGCAGATGTCTACTGCTTCCTCAAACTGACACCTACCTCCTCGGAGGTGAAGAAAGTATTCTTGTACAATGAATGGTCCCCGAAGCCAACTAAAATACTGCAGCAACAAGCGTAAAACTTCACAGTTATCAATAACCTAAACATTCACTAAAAGACTGTGCTAAGCTAATTCTTCTAATTTCCTGACTGATATGACGCAGCTGGAATTTATTACACAACCAAGACAGAAAGTGTACATTAGCTCAATCTCAGTATCCTTAGTACTCTATGTCTTCAAGCAAAATGTTTCATTAATAAATATTTCACAGTCACTCTAGCATCAAAGGAATTTTAAAAAAACTGTGACATAATGTTCTTTAAACTTACTCCTTTGCTGCGAAGGACAAATTTTGTAAAAAAAGAATACACAGGAAGCATAAATTTTTGTGACTTCTATACCTTCCGTATCTGGAAAACGTCAACGAGGTCATAAAATGCAATTTGGACGAGGTAGTTAGGAAGACGATGAAGCTTTTTAGGGTGAAAGAAAAAGTAATTGTGTACGCTCTTACGCATGGAATATGTAATTAATTGATAAATAAAATTTATAAATGAGAATAATGCATGAGTTAAACCGATGGAGAAATGTATAATGACATATTGAGTTAGGACTCGAAATGTAAGGATAGGTTTAAGAAAATGGAGCCGGAAGTTGCATACGAGGCGTCACTACTCGAATGACACCTGTTACAGCGTTTTTTGCTGCTAAGGAAAGATATGAGGATAGAATACGACAATCACACAATCTAATCACATTGTACATTTTAAAAAATATTCTCGTTTCAAGCACAAGACTCTTCGGGATACCCATGACTCAAATTTAACTTCTTAGATCAACATCTTTAGGGCAAGCGCCTAATTTCGAGGCTCAGAGATCAACCACCAATCACAGGCAGTTGGATGATGCTATCTTAAAAATACCCTAAACTAACTCACAAAATATGAACTAAAATAATGAACTGTGTATTTACATACGCATTTTTTATTGCACAAACCAATGCATTGCTTGGATTGTTACTGCTCTGGATTCATAGCTGTTTTGAACTAGCGCTTATATGATAATGAAGAAGCTTTTAGGATAATGAAGTACCTTAAGAGTCATTACAGGAGATATTAAAACTAACATTAAGAAACTATGCGTTTTTACGCAAAGACAGTCTCAACATCTTGTCATGGCAAGTTGAGGAATAATGAAATATATACAACTTTGATAGGTAGTCAAACGAGTACAAGAAAAAGCTCAAAGGGATATTTCAAATGTAACTACTGCTCTGCAGTTTACATATTCAACCAATAACATTCTTTTCAGATCCATAAGTACGCAAACACAATTCTGAAGGGCTCATCTCATATTTTCATCCTGCAAGAAGTCGATGGTTCACGAAACGAGTCATATGAGATTTGCCAGAGGCGTCAAGAGGGGTCAATGAGCAACATAAAACACAATTTTCCAAACGAAGGCTTCCAAATATTATCAGTGCAGAATTTTGAGTGGGGAGGAAGAGGTGTCCGCCGCGAGATCAAAGGCCCGTGGCACTCCATAGGTTATGAGGGAACCTCCGCTCGAAACCCATAATCGCCACGCATAAGCCTCCCGATCAGCTTCTGGCAGTCATCAGGCCTTAAATTTGAAAAGGAAAACACGTAAACAAACAACTTCCGAAGCTCCCGAAGGCGGAGCGGGGCGGGAGCCACCTTGCCAACACTTGTTTTTTTTTACGGTCGTCAGGAGACAGGGAAAAGGTTGGAAGATGCGGAGTAGAATGATGGAGAGGTGGGCGTTGTAGTGTTGTGTGCGCGCGATTCAAGACAAGTGTCACCAGATCTCCGGGAGATTTTCCCGACTTCTCGAGTGAATGATTAACGTGACAGTTTTTCTGGTGTGCGACGAATCAAGAGCACCCCTCATCTCCTTCGGCGACGGAAAGTCCACGAAATAGAAAGGTTGACGCGTTTCAGCATAAGTTATTTTAAGTGTTACCCATGGACCAACTTCTGCGTCTATCTGCATGTCTTCCCACTGAGCTACACAGGTTTTTGTTCATAGCTCCTGCTCCTGGTATTTCCAACCGACAGGCTACCTCCCATTCTATTAAGTAAACAAATTATATGAGGGGAAGGAAAAATAATTTAAGAAAGTATTCTACCACCATAAACTCCCGTAAAAACCACACCTAACATAACCCTCAGCATTTTTCATCCTTCATCTTCAATTCTAGTTGAACTCGGAAGATCGATATAGCTAGATATTGAATGTGAAATAAAGCAAACGAGTATCATAACAATCAGCCTTTCCTGTAGAAGAAATGAAGAGGATGAGAGACAAAAAAATTACAAAAGAAAAACAGCTAACTTCCAAAATTATACCCTTAGAATAAAATCCAGCCAAAAATGGCATTCCACATAAAGCAAGATTATACATACAAGAATAGCATGAAGTTAAAGGTAAGCAATTAATTAAGCCTCCGATTACCCGAATATCTTGACAATCCATTAAATTACTAGTATGAATGATTACTCCAGTACACGTTAATGAAATCAATAACTTGGATAAGAGCCATGAGAATTAGAACAGTCGTGAACGACTACTTAGATACCATGTCAGGCCAGTTCATGAAATTCAAACAGAAGAGGATTGTTGAAGGATATGTGGATAGGATATATATCGATTCCCTTGGTATGAGCTTCTTCCCCTCGCATTTTACCTCTTGGTACAATAAATACTGACATATTAGGCTTCGCTTCCGAAGCGATTTCAGTTAAGGGCATATTAAGCTCATTGTGCCTTTTCTGAACCTGATCACATCGAATTTGTATGGCATTAAAGTTATCAAATCCCAGGTAGAAAGTGCATAGCATTTTTTTTTTATTGAAATGGAATAAAATTCGCGATTTATTAGCAAATATTTCGGACTCTTCCCGGTCCCACGAAATTACCGGATTTCAAGGAATCTTCCATCGGTACATCAAATGGATACAGGATCACGAAGAATACTCTGGCAATGAAAAGGCTCAAATGCTGAGCAACGAAGGCTTGCAAATTTTAGCACTTATAATTATGCTCTTATAATTACCTCTTACTATGCTCAAGGCTCAATGTCTGGCGCTGTAGTAGGCACCATGCCCAATTGAGGAGGAGCAATTGAGGATGAAGATCTTTCAGAGAGACACGCAGAACATCCTATCGGAATTCCACTATATTTCCTGGTCCGACAGAAAAGATAAATTAGGAGAGGGATTTTGCCGAACGTATAAGTAAGGAGTATATACTTATAGAAATTTATACAAAGTTAACATATATACTTATAAAGTTTACTTTCTTGGTTGACAGGCAGAGGAATGGCGAGCGATAAAGGGCTTTAATAAATGCTATGCGGATCATCGCTTGAGCATTGCCTTCTTATTTGTTGACAGCTGCTGTCCCATAACCCCCGCCACACGCCTATTGAGGCGGCTTGAGGGGTGGTATCTAGATATTGACGAACTCTCTACTCAACACTTCTATCACCAAATCTTTCATATTCACGCATTTATTATACCTTCGTCGTCACTTTGTCTCTCTTCTCATTATTCAAATATATTTCCATTTATATATGTTCTATTATTCTTATTATTCAAGGCCTTCCTTCGCCATTTTCCCCCTCCATTTCCCCCCAAACGATTGCATTCATCACACCATCAATTTAACCCCTAAAGATCTCCTTCATACGTTTCTCTGCTGAGTATGAGCCACTAAAGGTCTTCTCCATACGTTTCTTTGACGAGTGATATGAATTATTTTTCGAAATGCGTCAATAATTTTTATGGCCCCACTTCAGCCATTTCCACCTCGAAAACTTCATCGTATAGAGCGGGAAATTATGCGGGTTAACGGAATAAGTGGTGCCCGGAATGCGCGTACTTCCATCGGAAGAGACGAACTAGTCCACGTGGATTGCGTGCTAAGATTACGACCGCCGAGGAGTGTGAGAAAACCAACTCAAGAGTGTGTCTCGAGCGTGATCTTTTATGCCAACGTTCGCGTTCAACGGGGCTCTTCCGGCGGAGGATGGCTCACTTAAAACCACTCCGCCCGTATTTATAGGAAGGTAGTCTTCAGACTCGAATGAAGCAGTTAAATGAGAGATTCCTTATCTCCTCCAAGAGCTTCAACGGCAGTAGTTTGACAGAGCCTTAAAATGAGACGACAGGTCGTATACCACCGCAAGAAAGCGTTCCAGGTGACACCAAGTTTTGGATAAGCTTAACCTTCACGTGGAAGAGAAAAGATATAACGGACAGCCAACAGCCAACTATAACCTTTAAAAGCCATTCAAAGTGATATTTTCGTGGGGAATAGAGGGAACATTATTCCTGATCCGAAGCTAACACCGATTACGACAAAATTAAAACAACACCAATGGGTATGATGATGACGCTGAAAAAGTAAAGCGAAATGAGTGGAAATCCTCAAGCTAACGAATCTTTGCTCATTTATCCATTCACTAACGAAATGGAAAGTGGTTGTAAACTGGCTGCTATGAACGATTAGCACATTCAATGCATACACTTCCTCGTTTAAAATAAAGTTTATTTTTAACTCCGTACCTTTTTTGGCTGCATTTAGAATGCCTCTTCGAAAGTGAAGGATCAAAGGATTTAATCACCTCATCCAAATAATAAACGGTATCACATGGTTTTTTGGTAAATATAATTGAGGAATGGCAAGCAGAGGCTGAAATTCAGTAAAGCAAGAAATTAAGGGCATTCCCGAAATTAGAAATTAAAGACTACTTACGAGATTCAATAATTTTTGGAGTCTTTCAGTTAAATCCGAGGAAACAAATACACCCCTTACCTTATGAACAGTAGAGGACCTCTTCAGACGACCTCTTAATTATTCTCATATAATTTACATTTTAGTTGTCAATTACCTAGCAATTTAACTTTGGATTTATGCGTAAAATTTTTACTCCGATGTAGTGGGTCGATAACAATGTATTTCAACGAGGACATTTGATTCCCATTAACCGACAGATATAAAATATGTTTCCAAGTATCGACAAGCGCCATATCTTCCGGCCAATATTTACCCTAACTGCAGGGATTAGCTTAACAACTAAATAAATATTTTTTTCAAGAGAAAATTAAATGGTCAATGACAACTCTCATCTGTGAAATAAGTACAGAGTCACACAAAATACTGCCTCCGTTTCGTGCACGATAGAGCGGAATTCGAGGCTCACGCAGGATTTTATCCGAAGGAAGGGCATGGAAGATTCAAACCTCGCCGCGACAGTGTATCAAATCGAGAATCAAGATAGCTGGATTGCAATTGAAACGAAACACGAGTCCTCCCCACAAATTTAAAGTATCAATGCTTAAGTAATAAATACCACGTGAAATTCATTCTGGGAAATAAAAGTTTAAAGAATAAACCGGGAACAAAAGTTTAAGAAAATATAATTACTGAGATAAATTTTGAGTCAGGCCCAAAGTTATACAAGTAATAAGGTAAAGAAAGAGTTCTAAAATTGGAAATCTGAGTGCTATTTCTTGAGCATCTCTCCTTGGAGATTAAAGCATTCCGTCTCCAGATTCTCTTTTCATCACCCCACACTCGAATGGGGACTAAAGGGACAAAGGAGAGGCACTGCTTGCCAAATCGTATTTCATTGCATCGGAGTTCAAAAGAAATAAAATTTTAGCTTACACCTAAAGTAACCGATTGAGGAGCTAATAAGTTCTTTTCAACCTGCCGTCAGCGACGCTTTTGTAAGAAAAACAACTTCGAGTGCAGAGAGAAATGGCAGAAAAAGAGGACACCGCTAGTCTTTCAATAATTTTCTCAAAGACGTGAAGAAAATTTAGCAATACTTATCGATTTACTGTGACGATCTGAGTTAGGAAACGGATAGAATATACTGTTACAAGTAGCGTTAGACTCATAAGCTGATTCTAGATTTCTAAAGCAATTTACATATTTGTTTAAGAAATTTCGCACCTTACGAAATTCCCAAATTATTCCTCATGATGAAAACGCTGATATTGGTTCTCAGGTATATGGACATAAAGAGTGGATATACTGAATTCAAGCTTTGCGTTGGCTATTCCCTATCATTTAAATATTTGAGATTAGAAAACAACATTTTCAGGCCGTTCAGCATTAAAGTACTCATAAGTCTCATTTTTAAAGTATAGGACTAAATTAATCTGCAGTAGCTGACGAGAAAAATAGGGAGTACCACAGGTTCATAATATTTTCCCACCATAATTTAGGGTGCGTGGTAAGAGTAATTATTTGGGTCAAGAAGTCAAATGCGAGAGTGTTGGCATCGCGAGTAAATGATGTTTTATTTTCATCTATGAAGAGACTTGCTTTCGTCCTTATCAATACTCTATTATTAGACTCCTCTGGCAAATACAGAAACTTGCAAACGCACAAATTTAGGATCACATATCAGCATTAGTTTTCGTGGTGTACAACCGTTACTGGATAGCGAAAATGAACATGTGTTAATAAAGTTGCTAGGAAACGAGTCTGGGGAAGAGGTAATATTAAAGTAATGAATATTTGTGAAACATATGGGATAATTTAAAGGTAATGTGGAGTTTTTGAATGCTAACTTTGAAACTGCTAGTCATTTTCTCTTCACTTAATTTCCACTAAACAAAACGAATAGTCTCATTGATCATATTTCTTAACTTTTGGTAGCTCTTAAGTCGGAATGAAAATACTTCTGAATGTGATAACATCTTTGTAAGGTGCTCTTCTTTTCCCTCTGCCATTTTGGTTAAGCAAATTTGGGAAAGCTATTTACAGTACAGAATATCATAGCATATTCTTCCCTAAACGAATGCATGCTCATTGGAGCAAGTTAGCTCCAATTGTTTTATATACTTTAAATACACCAAGGATGAAATTCTCCATGAAAAAATCATTTGACTTAGATGAGACCCGAGCTCTCGA
Source organism: Ischnura elegans (assembly GCF_921293095.1). Classification (NCBI taxonomy): domain Eukaryota; kingdom Metazoa; phylum Arthropoda; class Insecta; order Odonata; family Coenagrionidae; genus Ischnura; species Ischnura elegans. The sequence continues at coordinate 122,405,058 of NC_060247.1, forward strand.
TCGTCAGTCAGGTATGCCACGTTAAAACCTACACCAAGTACTCCGTTACCACTCCCAAGAGCTGTAATCAATACAATTTGGTGGGGAATCACCGCAAGTCGGAAGTGGAACGGTCAAGTGTGAAACCAGTTACACCGCTTCACCATTGGCTCTTTGCCATGGGCTTGGTGGTGAAACTGGCTTCATACCCGACCAGCAATCGGGAGATCCGGGTTCGAGTCCCGGCTTAGCCAAATGTTTTCCATGGCGAATTTCATCTTTCAACTTTGCACTCATGCGCGTGACTATGTACAAAGTCATTAGTTTCATGCAATTCTTATGTATTTTATTTAAGAGAAAATTTCCCCTCAATGTTTCTTATGTCATTAAAAATAGATTCACAGATCATAATTATTCTAGATCTGGAGGATTTCTTAACATTTGTGATGCATAGCGAAAAGGAACAGAATAAGAGTTCTTCTTTCTATCGAAAGACCTTCACATAATACTTTTGTCATCGTGACATGAATCCTACGCCAAGTCAAAAGGTAAAGTTACAAAATTAAAAAAAATAGATACTTTCGTTAAACTGCAAAGAAAATCCCTCGTATGTAAAAGATGCACGCTTGAGCAAACGTTTATTGTCAAAGAATAGAAATATTTCTGAAGTATGATTCTAGAAAATTTGTTTAATTTCCCCCCTATTCTTTCTATTTTGAATTTTCCATCATGATTCGGATCATTTCGCCAGTGACACTATTTTATGCCAATAGGGTAGTTTCGGATATGTTAGTAGAGGATATGAAGCGAGAGTCAGAAAATCATAGAGGCGATAGAGAACATTCCATGCAAAGATAAAAATAATCCGTACTGATTTATCCATTATTGATCGGGAATAGGGTAGTTTCCTTCATCAAAGGAAACGAAAGGCATTGATTGCGGTTCGTTACCCACCATTAGGGTATTCATAATATACAAATTATTTGGTTTTAGAAATACCGGTTTAGACGAATGGCAATAGTCAATTTTATTCTCATTTGAAAAAGGCCAGATTGGCGCCCATGCGATGCCACTCCACGTGACGTCACAGGGACCCAGTTTAAATACGTGTAGATAGGAGTTTTACGTCGTCTGAGATTACCAATGCATGCATGAGACACAGAGCTCTATCTATTACCTATCACCTATTACCTAAATCAACTATTAAAACCGGCTAAGGTCGGAAAGTTTTCTTCGTTTGATAAGGTAATAATAATAATCCTTATTTAAGCCAAGCGCTACCAGCTAGCAGGGTACTCTGCTACCTGCTAGCATCCTGCGTCGTATCAGCGCTCAAAGCCTCGCCCCAAGGTCACCTCACTTGCGGCAGTGGGAACCAGAACGACGTTACACGGAGATTTCCCGTCATTCATACTTAGCCGTCGCGTTTTCGCGCGCTTGAAAATTTTCACTTTTCATTTAATCGCGAAAAATAGTAATCGTCATTTAAAAATCTAAGAGCTTGAAATGCGTACTCCAGGAGTAATAATCTTTCGATTTAGGCAGCATAAAAATAATAGGAAACCACTCTATTCTACGCCAATTCAAATTTGATGAGCCATTTTTCCCGGGGCTTTCATCGCCTAATAAGCGTGAATATTTTGCAGATGAATTCTTCTCGGGTTTACAACCGGGTTAGGTCTTCTACTGCCGACGTTTCAATGGCTAACTCCACCATCATCCTCAAGGCGTTTTATCTCGAAGCCTTGTACATTGTATTTTGAAATCTCAAATAATCATCAACGTCCCGAGAATGCTGGCGGAGCTAGCCATCGAAACGTCGGCAGCAGAGGACCTGAGCCGGTTGGAAACCCGAGAAGTATTCATCTCATAAGTTCACCGGGAAAAAACTAAATCCTATATCATGAATATTTTCATTGAATCGCCTTGTATCTCCGATTGGCTTCAATTACTCTCTCGCTTTGAGTGCGGCGCAGTAAATTAAGACATCTTCATTTACACGGACTAAATAATTTTTATTTCTGATTTATTTTATCCGTCGTCTATGGCTCAATAGGGTAGTTTCCTTCGTCAAATAAAACGAAATACATTGATAGCGATTTCTTACCCACCATTTGTGTATTCTTAATAGACAAATTATTTGGTTTTAGAAATCCCAGTTTAAACGAATGGCAACGGTCAATTTTAACCTCATTTGAAAAAGGCCAGATTGGCGCCCATGCGATTCCACTCCACGTGACGTCACAGGGACCTAGTTTCTATACGAGTAGATAGGAGTTTTACGTTGTCTGAGATTAGTAATGCATGCATGAGGCACAGAGCTCAGGGAGACATCTCTTAATAATCACACATTAAAATTACCCAAAGTTCGGAAAGTTTCCTTCGTTTGATAGGGGAATAATAATCCTTATTTAATCCAAGCGCTACCTGCAAGCAAGGTACTCTGTTACCTGCTAGCAGCCTGCGTCGAATCAGCGCTCAAGTCTCGCCCCAAGGTCACCTCACACGCCGACAGTTGGAACCAGAAATACGTCACACGGACTTTTCCCATCATTCCTACTTAGCCGTCGCGTTTTCGCGCGCTTGAAATTTTTCACTTATCGTTTAATCGCGAAAAATAGTAATCGTCATACGAAAATCTAAGATCGTGAAATGCGCACTCCCGGAGCAATGATCTTTCGATTTAGGCAATAAAAAAATAATAGGAAACTACCCTATTGGTACATGGAGGAGACGATCGACAGCTTAGGTCATTTGCGCCATGGCGGAGGGGCAAAGGAAGAAAAAGGATGGAGTGAAACCCGGCTTCGGCATTAGCCTGTTCTAAACGAAAGGAAAAGAAAAAAACTGGCCACTGCTTTACTCCCTATCCGATGGACGGATGGCTGTGATGATTGTCCTCCCCAACCATCCCCAACGCATTCCATCGGGGGGCGGGCACTCTGCGAAAAATCTCCGCCACCGCCAGGATTTGAACCGAGACCCAAAAGGCGGGAAGCCAGCCCTCTAGCCAACATGCCATCCCGATGCACTGTGGCTCTATTTTCTTCCCTGTGTGTTTCCCCAAACGATCCTCGTCTCGCACTTTGATAAATGAGCGGACAGCTGTCCTCCTCGAACAATCCTTCTCCTTTGCGCGGCTCATTTGCGCCTTGATAAAAGACCTGTTGGGACTGGAACTGGACGAACGCAGCACAACCGCCCGGAAGACACTCGCGCGCATATTCGACCTCGATAACCAGCATTTCACGAACCATTAATTTCGCCGCCAAAGACGGGTTTTTGAGTTTCCCCCCCACCCCTCCCAACCTTTAAACGCGCCAACACGATCAGCACAAAGAACGTCGCGCAATTGCGGCAAACATGGATACCGGCGAAGTCATCTGGATGCCGACATTATTTTTTTTCTGCCATTAAAATGATTAGATGACATTACTAAACCGTGAAAACATAATAATTGCCTCCATTGTTGAGTTGATAAAACGGATAGCCTGGGCTGGTCAGAAGCAAATCCATGTCGGCTAATATTGAACAACAATAATTGAACGGTCCCGTGTAAATATCAATGAAATATTGAAAATAGTTAACACTACCAAATTTATTGTAAGCAATGCTCGAGAAAAACAAAGGACAACATGGAAGGGAAGGTGTAATTCAAGGAAATGTTCTGCGTATATTTTTAGAGACTCATTGACTGTTGAAAATTGTAATAAAAAAATGGGTATTATTAATAAGATCAGATTATTTTACCCATACGATCCCACCACTACCAAAGCCGACTGTCACACACTCATGCCCAGGGCCGGATTTACCTAAAGTTACGCTATAGGCACCTCTCCATTTAGCGCCCCTCCTCTATTGAGCCCCCCCCCCCTCTCCGATTTTTATGATAAGGCATAGCCATTCGCATGAGGTGACCGCGCCCCTTGGATTGCGACACCCATAGGCACGTGCCTATTTTGCCTTACGGTAAATCCGGCCCTGCTCATGCCGAAATTTTTTTTACCCAATATAAGCATTAAAGGTACGGGCAGTAGTTTTCCAATTACTCTCGCAATTTTACTTTCCTCAAGAATTTGCGCTATTTTCTGCCATTCATTGTTCACAATTGGCAAGAGTTAGGTCTCCCTTGGTTTTGAACTTCCTTGCGGGAGTAGCATGACTTTTATTAACTTACTATGCCTCGGTCTGACCTAATTTTGAGGCGTGGTGAACGATAATTCACCATGGAAAGCTAGGACGTCCTAGATTTTTTGCAGCATCATTTTGTAGGCGTTGTTGGTTGGTGTTGGGGCTGGAGAACTGGCCCTGCGTTTCATGCTCGCGGTTCTCTTAGCACGTGAGGCGGCGGGAAACAACTACATTCCTGTATTTGCCCTCGAGACGCAACTTTCGTCAGCGAGAGATGGCAGTGTAGCGCCTCCACAGTCTACATGCTCACACCAAGCAAACCGATAAATGTAGGTTCAGTTATCGATGAGCAAACTCTTTCCGATAAGATTTTGGTATCACAGACCGAGATAAGGCTGGTTTAGTGTGACGGCCGTTATTACAACCAAATAGGACCGTCTGGGCAGAACATACATATACCAACAGCTGTTAAGTAGTTATCAATGTCATTTTGTCTCCAAAGTGATTAGGGAATGTCGACAGCATGATAGCGAAGCACGGTGAAAGTCCAAATCACGGTGAGCAGGAAAATCCAAATAAATATCCACCGGTGGTAACTAAGGAAGGAAAGTTCTTTTTACAACAATAGAGACCATTGTCATGAGGATCCCATACACATATAGCAGGATTGCAATTTATTATTACACTACCATTGCAATGAGCTAAAAGACTTATGACCGAGAATAATGCGGGAGTGTTATAGAGGATAGTTGAGAAGGTATTCGCTACGTATTTTGAAGAATGAGGACAATGCAGGAGTGAAGATTCATGGAACACGCCATGATTGTGGACGCTACGGCGGAGCTCGCGGAGGTTCCCGAAGTGCTCACGAGGATGATGAAAAAGATTAATGAGGGTTCCGAACAATATGGGATGAATTCAACCGATTCAGGCGTGATATTGCGGAAAGCCGTCAAGTTAAGATAGAATTTAATTGTATTTTATTGTAATATGGGATGAGTATAAAAAAGGGGAGACAAAAACAGGGCGAAACGAAAGAGAAGAATAAATTTTACAAATATGAAGAGCGGAAATAAAAGATTTAGGAATATTTATATACCGTACATATCACGTATTTTCTATAGTTGTGGAATAAACCTAGATATACGTTCAGGAGATAAACGATCAAAGATTGTTTCAACAAAAACAAAACAAAAATATAATTGTACAGTCTTTGTTTATAATAATGGAAAGAATATTAATGCATAGTTCACTCTCATAGCCATTTCAAGTAATTTTCATTCCACAGTTCTGAAGCAACGCACTAAACACTAGTTGTTTCGACTCTGTTCAGCCTTGGAACAGAGACACGCACTTCTAGCCGCATGCTGACTTTTTCCACACATTTCATTTAAAATCTATTTTTAAATTAGGAAATCCGCTAGCAGCGTACATGAGTAAAATTCTTTTAAAAACGCGTAAATTTTTTCTAATTTGGCTCATATTTAACGATAAAACACATATAATAAGTTCATAATAAAACTTTCATTTTCCCACTTATTTGGACATAGATGCATACATCATCGTTCATCCCCTTCGCAATTCGCGTCAATTAGAGGGAAATTTCTTGAGACTGGAACGACCAAGTAGATTATTTAGGATGAAACTTATCTTCGAGAATAATCCCCAATAATAACGCAGTGAATCATCAAGGGTATCAAAGGCTTCTGCAAACAACAACGAAAAACACGCTGGACTCGCCTCTTTATTTTCAAACGCATAACTTGGATCGATATATTCCTTAAGCTTCAAGACAAACTCGCTTTCAGTCAATTAATATATCCTCTATTAAACATCATCCGTTAAACATAAAGAAAAAGGTATCTATCTCATCTCGTGCGTAATAACTCTCTTCGACCTGAAGACATCAGGTGTAAGAATTTTCATGACCATTTACACGGTACATGAACACGTACAAGTTGATGTCTAAATGCATTAACGGGAGGATGAGCGCCAAATTGTACGGTGTAACCACCCAACTTGTGCAAACGCATGAGCAAAAAATATGGCCTGTTCTAATTCGGCTCATGCATTCGTACATGCTCCATTCCGATCCACCAAACTCGTTCACGCATTTAGATATTAACTCGTACGTTTAAATATATCGTTTAATCAGGCCTTACGAAACTGGTGTCACAAAAATCAACACACGCGGTGAGAACCCAAACATCATAGCGCACCTGATATCGATTTTTTCCAAAGTGATATTAGCATTCAAACAGTAATTTACATTTTCGATGGAAATTCAAATAGCGACAAGGAAAAAATATATGAATACCAACGCATTTTGGGTCAAACTAGATTCTTCGAAATCCTAGGAATCGAATACAGATTCAGATGCTTTCTAATTCAATTTTTTTTACGAATTAAAAATGAAAAACCCTTATTCGCAAAGCATAAAGGAAATATCCCCCCCTACCAGTCATCTGAGTTGTTTATTTAAGACGAGAGACATACAACCCTCAGAGAGTTTATTTAACACGACATAATGACCGTGAATTGCGAGGGACGAAAGAAAAACAATCCAGGACATTCAATCGCTGTGTCACTAATAAATAATTCTATCTTCCCGTTGGAATATTCTCCCTCCATTTCAAGTTTTAAATAGGTCGGTCAGAAAAATCTCAAACTACACACGAGTCGAGACATTATGGCGAAGAAAATCTTGCCAAAATAAATATAACTGTGGCCGTGGTGTTTTTCCTGGAGCATAAACTGGCTGGAGGAGATGCTGCTGCTACATACAACTCGCTCGGCCTCTTGTCGGAGCCGCGAGACGCTATTTATAAATATTCTGCTCATTTAAATAAACATTTTGATTTCATTAGGTCATAATCCTCAACCAGCTATCAACAGCTTAATAAGTGAACTATTATGTTTTCATGGACACCTATGGATATGAGGGAGGAAAGGAATAGCAGGGCCCTATAACGTAAAGATAGGATACACCTGTCTTCGGAAGATAGGAATGACAGCGAGAGAATACATAAATGGTGTCACAATATCAGAATTTATTTTCTTCATTGCTTCCCAAATTCAATTGCTATTACGAGCTCAAATGGATATTCGCTACCCGCGTCAATGGTAGCTCGTTAACGTCCCTATAATTAACGTCCCTATAATAGCTGCAAACTAATTCACTGATTGGGTGATTGATACAAATTAGCAGCCCAAACTGTGATATGTGTGGGCATGTGGAATATTGGACGAAAAAGTAAAAAAAAATTCATCGGGAGGAAAAATCTGAAATCTTAAAAAAGTCGATTACTTTTCGAGATATATCGACTTGAATTAACATGGGAGGCTTATGGGACTAAAACTTTTTCACTTTTATTATGTATTTATAAATATGTGAGGAACATGAGATTCCCTTGACATAAACTAGATTTTTTGGTTGATTTTTTGGTATGGTTGTCAATGCGATAATTCGATATTTAGTATTTTTTATGATTTTTTGAAAGTGCCCCATGCTTTTCTTATGGCACTACGTAAAGAATTTTTTTGACCAACTTGCAATCATCACAGGACAAATTCCTTGAAACGCAAGATACTAGATTTTTTGGTTGATTTTTTGGCTATCTCGAAATTTTCATATGTCGAAACAATTCCGAGGAATAAACGATTTCGACTTTCCATTGTAGAGGTGGTCGAATTTTCAATCTTGGATTTCGGCGTTGAGACATGTGCCATATGAAAATTTGGAATCTTTAAGAAAAACCGTTAGAGGGTTCTCCGAACCCTCACGTTTGAGCTTACTTTCGCCGTAACCCTCTTGGTTAATTCATAATTAAATTCCGAAAAATGTCCTGCAAGCGAAAAATCATTGTCGCCATTTTTTTGTGGAGCATGCAATCTTGAATATCTTAGCAACCGTTTAAGCTAGAGGAATGAAATTTTCAGAAAAATAATATTATTAAAATGGTCAACTTTTGCAATGATGACCATTACGCTCGATCGATTCATGTGCGAGTTATATCGATACGAATCTCCTTGGATACGCTTTAATCGCTAATAAATTTTTTATAAATCAAGTTTTGAACATGAATGTCATACAAAATACGACTGAAAATGTCATTCATCCGACAAAAGTTAAATCAGGCGAATCGATTGATTAGACTCGAAGTTATGATCGATACAAGGTTGTATTCGATTGAGCCATTTTTTGGGCTTATTTACATAGTTACGGAAATAAAAATTTTAACAATATGTAGGGAAAAAAATGAATTATGCGCACACATAAATTATTTAGATGAATTATGTTTCCTAATGAAGATACATCGATTTGAATTTATATCTTTTTGTATTAGGCCCCCGTAAGAAATACACGCATCCCGTCCAATTACGTCACCAATATAAGAACATAGGCTAAATTTTGAAAGCGGGGATATTAGAGAAGGCAGGGATAAGGGAGTGACCATAGAAGGGATATCAATAGGATTGCGGATTTTACAGTACAGATGTCAGCAGTGTCTAAAGTACGATTCGATTAGTATAGCAAATACGCAAATTGGCATAACTTGATAAGTGTGTACGTTGGACCAATGAAACTTGGTAAACAGGTACATCTTGGTATTCACCACGATACTCTATAATAGTATGTTTTGTATTCAGTCTCACGTTCGATATATATCGAATCTACTTTTTCTTAAAATATATCGAATTGCTATAACATGTAGGATTTAACATTCAAGGACATAGTTTACTAGGGATTAAATAGTAGATACCCATAGACTGGATTTAAAACCAATAGCATTGCGGATTTTACAGTACAGATGTCAGTATGATCGAAAAATCGATTCGATTATTATAGCAAATACGTAAATGGGCATAACTTCCATAGATTTACCGTTGGATCAATGAAATTTGGTGATTGGGTACATATTGGTATTCCTCACGATGCCAAATGAAAATTTGTTTTGTACGTAGTCTCACATTCGATATATATCGAATCTACTTTTTCTTAAAATGTATCGAATTGCTATAACATGTAGGATTTTACATACAAGGACATACTTTACTAGGGATTAAATAGTAGATACCCATTGACTGGATTTTAAACCAATAGCCTTGCGGATTTTACAGTACAGATGTCAGTATGATCGATAAATCGATTCGATTATTATAGCAAATACGTAAGTGGGCATAACTTCAATAGATTTACCGTTGGATCAACGAAATTTGGTAATTGGGTACATATTGGTATTCCTCACGATGCCAAATGAAAATTTGTTTTGTACGTAGTCTCACATTCGATATATATCGAATCTACTTTTTCTTAAAATGTAAATATCCCATATTCATGAAATATCCCCGCTTTCAAAATTTTCGAAATTTTTCGAAAATTTTGAAAGCGGGGATATTAGAGAAGGCAGGGATAAGGGAGTGACCATAGAAGGGATATCAATAGGATTGCGGATTTTACAGTACAGATGTCAGCAGTGTCTAAAGTACGATTCGATTAGTATAGCAAATACGCAAATTGGCATAACTTGATAAGTGTGTACGTTGGACCAATGAAACTTGGTAAACAGGTACATCTTGGTATTCCTCACGATACTCTATAATAGAATGTTTTGTATTCAGTCTCACGTTCGATATATATCGAATCTACTTTTTCTTAAAATATATCGAATTGCTATAACATGTAGGATTTAACATTCAAGGACATAGTTTACTAGGGATTAAATAGTAGATACTCATATACTGGATTTAAAACCAATAGCATTGCGGATTTTACAGTACAGATGTCAGTATGATCGAAAAATCGATTCGATTATTATAGCAAATACGTAAATGGGCATAACATCCATAGATTTACCGTTGGATCAATGAAAATTGGTGATTGGGTACAAATTGGTATTTCTCACGATGCCCAATGAAAATTTGTTTTGTACGTAGTCTCACATTCGATATATATCGAATCTACTTTTTCTTAAAATGTATCGAATTGCTATAACATGTAGGATTTAACATCCAAGGACATAGTTTACTAGGGATTAAATAGTAGATACCCATTGACTGGATTTTAAACCAATAGCCTTGCGGATTTTACAGTACAGATGTCAGTATGATCGAAAAATCGATTCGATTATTATAGCAAATACGTAAATGGGCATAACTTCCATAGATTTACCGTTGGATCAATGAAATTTGGTGATTGGGTACATATTGGTATTCCTCACGATGCCCAATGAAAATTTATTTTGTATGTAGTCTCACATTCGATATATATCGAATCTACTTTTTCTTAAAATGTATCGAATTGCTATAACATGTAGGATTTTACATCCAAGGACATAGTTGACTAAGGATTAAATAGTAGATACCCATAGACTGGGTTTTAAACCTATAGGATTGCGGACTTTACCGTACAGATGTAAGTATGATCGAAAAATCGATTCGATTATTATAGCAAATACGTAAATGGGCATATCTTCAATAGATTTACCGTTGGATCAATGAAATTTGGTGAATGGGTACATATTGGTATTCCTCACAATGCCCAATGAAAATTTGTTTTGTACGTAGTCTCACATTCGATATATATCGAATCTACTTTTTCTTAAAGCATATCGAATTGCTAATACATGTAGGATTTTACATCCACAGGCATAGTTGACCAGGTATTAAATAGTAGATACCCATAGACTGAAAATTAAACCAATGGGATTGCGGACTTTACCGTACAGATTTCAGTATGATCGAAAAATCGATTCGATTATTATAGCATATACACAAATTGGTATAACTTGAAAAGTATACCCGTTGGACCAATGAAATTTGGCGAATGTGCACATCTTGGTAATACTCACTCTGCCCAACAGAAATATGCTTTGTATGTTGTCTAACGTGCGATATATATCGAATATGCTTTTTCTTCAAATATATCGAACCGCTATAACATATAGGATTTTACATCCAAGGGCATAGTTGGCCAGGTATTGTATAGTAGATACACAGACTGAAAATTAAACCAATAGCATTGCGGATTTTACAGTACAGATGGTAGTGTAATCGCAAGATCGATTCGATTATTCTATCAAATACGCAAATTTGCAAAACTTGATTAGTTTATACGTTGGACCAATGAAATTTTGCAAATGGGTACATCTTGGTATTCCTCACAATGCCCAAATGAAACATTTTTTTTTGTGTATAGTCTCACGTTCGGTATTAATCGAATCTACTTTTTCTTAAAATATATCGTATTGCTATAACATTTAGGATTTTACATCCAAGGACATAGTTGACCAATATAATTATGTGGAAGATAGCCATAGACTGTAAGTTAAATCAATAGCATTGCGGATTCAACAATACAAATGCCAGTATAATCGAAGAATGGATTCGATTATTATAACAAATACATAACATTGGCACAAGTTGAATAGTGTATCCGTTGGACCAATTACATTTGGTGCTTGGTACATCTTGGTATTCCTCACAATTCCCAAAGGTAATATGTTTTGCATGTAGTCTCACGATTGATGCATATCGAATATGCTTTTTCTTAAAATATATCGAATCGTTATAACATAGGATTATGCATGCACGTACATAGTCGACCAGGAATTTTAGTGTTGATGATCAAAGATTGGAAGGTAAATCAATCGGATTGCGTATTTTCAATGCACGTGTCAGTATACTTGATAATTCGATACGATTATGATATCAAATATGCCAAATCTTTTTTTCAAAATGGAATATCTTGAGAATAACTATTTTTTAAGACCAAAGAAATTAGAGGAATCGTTACAATTCAGTATTTTACAAACTGCATTATGGATATTCGTTTTGCAAGTGGAATATCTTTATATATTTATCTAAAGAATCTGCGTTGTATTTTCAAGAGTGGCTTATCACAATGCTTATGAACTTTAACAGTTGAAAAATAACCACATAATCAACACTCTCTTGAAATTTTTAAAACCTTATTCCAATTATGTATCAATGGTTAACTTAATGGATCAAAGAATATTTTATCCGTCAAATAAAATCACATTGAAAATAACAAATATTTCTAACAGTGAAAAATTTAGTTCCTTACCCTTTCAAAAAACGGCGGGGAAATTTTTGAATATTAAACCACTTATGGGCACATGACTCGAAAATATGTGACACAACTATGTTTCCACCCCCCCTAATTACCCGCTTGATGAATTCAAGCGCCAATCGACTCGTTAACGTCCCTATAATAGCTGCGATTTGATTCACTGATTGGGTGATTGATACAAATTAGTAGCCCAAACTATGATAGGTGTGGGTATATGGAATATTGGACGTAAAAGTAAAAAAAAATTCATCGGGAGGAAAAATCTGAAAAGTTGAAAAAGTCGATTTGTTCTCGAGATATATCGACTTGAATTAACATGGGAGCCTTATGGGACTAAAACTTTTTCGCTTTTTTTATGTATTTTTAAATATGTGAGGAACATGAGATTCCCTTGAAGTAAACTAGATTTTTTGGTTGATTTTTTGGTGTGGTTGTCAATGCGATAAATTGATATTTAGTATTTTTTATGATTTTTTGAAAGTGCCCCATGCTTTTCTTATGGCACTACGTAAAGAATTTTTTTGACCAACTTGCAATCATCACAGGACAAATTCCTTGAAACGCAAGATACTAGATTTTTTGGTTGATTTTTTGGCTATCTCGGAATTTTAATATGTCGAAACAATTCCGAGGAATAAACGATTTCGACTTTCCATTGTAGAGGTGGTCGAATTTTCAATCTTGGATTTCGGCGTTGAGACATGTGCCATATGAAAATTTGGAATCTCCAAGAAAAACCGTTAGAGGGTTCTCCGAACCCTCACGTTTGAGCTTACTTTCGCCGTATCCCTCTTGGGTTATTCATAATTAAATTCCGAAAAATGTCCTGCAAGCGAAAAATCATTGTCGCCATTTTTTTGTGGAGCATACAATCTTGAATATCTTAGCAACCATTACAGCTAGATGAATGAAATTTTCAGGGTAATAGCATCATTGAAGTAGTAAACTTTTGCAATGGTGATAATTCGGCTCGATCGATTCATGTGCGAGTTATATCGATACCAATCTCCTTGGATACGCTTTAATCGCTAATAACTTTTCTGTTAATCAGGTTTTGAACATGAAAGTCATACACAATACAACTGATAATGCCATTCATCCGACAAAAGTTAAATCAAACGGATCGAATGATTAGAGTCGAAGATATGATCGATACAAGGTTGCATTGGATGGAGCCATTTTTTAGACCTATTTACATAGTTACGGGGATAAAAAATTTAACAATATGTAAGGAAAAAAATGAATTATGCGCACACATAAATTATTTAGATGAATTATGTTTCCTACTGAAGATACATCGATTTGAATTTATATCTTTTTGTATTAGGCCCCCGTAAGAAATACACGCATCCCGTCCAATTACGTCACCAATATAAGAACATAGGCTAAATTTTGAAAGCGGGGATATTAGAGAAGGCAGGGATAAGGGAGTGACCATAGAAGGGATATCAATAGGATTGCGGTTTTTACAGTACAGATGTCAGCAGTGTCTAAAGTACGATTCGATTAGTATAGCAAATACGCAAATTGGCATAACTTGATAAGTGTGTACGTTGGACCAATGAAACTTGGTAAACAGGTACATCTTGGTATTCCTCACGATACTCTATGGTAGTATGTTTTGTATTCAGTCTCACGTTCGATATATATCGAATCTACTTTTTCTTAAAATATATCGAATTGCTATAACATGTAGGATTTTACATCCAAGGACATAGTTAACTAAAGGTTAAATAGTAGATACCCATAGACTGGATTTTAAACCTATAAGATTGCGGACTTTACCGTACAGATGTAAGTATGATCGAAAAATCGATTCGATTATTATAGCAAATACGTAAATGGGCATAACTTGATAAGTGTGTACGTTGGACCAATGAAACTTGGTAAACAGGTACATCTTGGTATTCCTCACGATACTCTATGGTAGTATGTTTTGTATTCAGTCTCATGTTCGATATATATCGAATCTACTTTTTCTTAAAATATATCGAATTGCTATAACATGTAGGATTTAACATTCAAGGACATAGTTTACTAGGGAATAAATAGTAGATACCCATAGACTGGATTTAAAACCAATAGCATTGCGGATTTTACAGTACAGATGTCAGTATATTCGAAAAATCGATTCGATTATTATAGCAAATATGTAAATGGGCATAACTTCCATAGATTTACCGTTGGATCAATGAAATTTGGTGATTGGGTACATATTGGTATTCATCACGATGCCCAATGAAAATTTGTTTTGTACGTAGTCTCACATTCGATATATATCGAATCTACTTTTTCTTAAAATATATCGAATTGCTATAACATGTAGGATTTTACATCCAAGGACATAGTTTACTAGGGATTAAATAGTAGATACCCATTGACTGGATTTTAAACCAATAGCCTTGCGGATTTTACAGTACAGATATCAGTATGATCGAAAAATCGATTCGATAATTATAGCAAATACGTAAATGGGCATAACTTCAATAGATTTACCGTTGGATCAATGAAATTTGGTGATTTGGTACATATTGGTATTCCTCACGATGCCCAATGAAAATTTGTTTTGTACGTAGTCTCACATTCGATATATATCGAATCTACTTTTTCTTAAAATATATCGAATTGCTATAACATGTAGGATTTTACATCCAAGGACATAGTTTACTAGGGATTAAATAGTAGATACCCATTGACTGGATTTTAAACCTAAAGGATTGTGGACTTTACCGTACAGATGTAAATATGATCGAAAAATCGATTCGATTATTATAGCAAATACGTAAATGGGCATAACTTCAATAGATTTAGCGTTGGATCAATGAAATTTGTAAATTTGGTACATATTGGTATTCCTCACGATGCCCAGTGAAAATTTATTTTGTAAGTAGTCTCACATTCGATATATATCGAATCTACTTTTTCTTAAAATATATCGAATTGCTATAACATGTAGGATTTTACATCCACAGGCATAGTTGACCAGGTATTAAATAGTAGATACCCATAGACTGAAAATTAAACCAATGGGATTGCGGACTTTACCGTACAAATGTCAGAATGATCGAAAAATCGATTCGATTATTATAGCATATACACAAATTGGTATAACTTGAAAAGTATACCCGTTGGACCAATGAAATTTGGCGAATGTGCACATCTTGGTAATCCTCACACTGCTCAACAGAAATATGCTTTGTATGTTGTCTAACGTGCGATATATATCGAATATGCTTTTTCTTCAAATATATCGAACCGCTATAACATATAGGATTTTACATCCAAGGGCATAGTTGGCCAGGTATTGTATAGTTGACACACAGACTGAAAATTAAACCAATAGCCATGCGGATTTTATAGTACAGATGGCAGTGTAATCGCAAGATCGATTCGATTATTCTATCAAATACGCAAATTTGCAAAACTTGATTAGTTTATACGTTGGACCAATGAAATTTGGCAAATGGGTACATCTTGGTATTCCTCACAATGCCCAAATGAAACATATTTTGTGTATAGTCTCACGTTCGGTATTAATCGAATCTACTTTTTCTTAAAATATATCGTATTGCTATAACATATAGGATTTTACATCCAAGGACATAGTTGACCAATATAATTATGTGGAAGATAGCCATAGACTTTAAGTTAAATCAATAGCATTGCGGATTCAACAATACAAATGCCAGTATAATCGAAGAATGGATTCGATTATTATAACAAATACATAACATTGGCACAAGTTGAATAGTGTATCCGTTGGACCAATTAAATTTGGTGCTTGGTACATCTTGGTATTCCTCACAATTCCCAAAGGTAATATGTTTTGCATGTAGTCTCACGATTGATGCATATCGAATATGCTTTTTCTTAAAATATATCGAATCGTTATAACATAGGATTTTGCATGCACGTACATAGTCGACCAGGAATTTTAGTTTTGATGATCAAGGATTGGAAGGCTAATCAATCGGATTGCGTATTTTCACTGCACGTGTCAGTATACTTGATAATTCGATACGATTATGATAGCAAATATGCCAAGCCTTTTTTGCAAATTGGAATATCTTGAGAATAACTATTTTTTAAGACCAAAGAAATTAGAGGAATCGTTACAATTCAGTATTTTACAAACTGCATTATGGACATTCGTTTTGCAAGTGGAATATCTTTATATATTTATCCAAAGAATCTGCGTTGTATTTTTAAGAGTGGCTTATCACAACGCTTATGAACTTTAACAGTTGAAAAATAACCACATAATCAACACTCTCTTGAAATTTTTAAAACCTTATTCCGATTATGTGTCAATGGTTAACTTAATGGATCAAAGAATCAATTATCCGTCAAATAAAATCATGTTGAAAATAACAAATATTTCTAACAGTGAAAAATTTAGTTCCTTACCCTTTCAAAAAACAGCGGGGAATTTTTGAATATCAAACCACTTATGGGCACATGACTCGAAAATATGTGACACAACTATGTTTCCACCCCCCCTAATTACCCGCTTGATGAATTCAAGCGCCCAATCGACTCGTTAACGTCCCTATTAAAGCTGGAAAGTAATTCATTGATTGGGTGATTGACACAAATTAGTAGCCCAAACTGTGATATTTGTGGGTATATGGAATATTGGACGTAAAAGTAAAAAAATATTCATCGGGAGGAAAAATCTGAAAAGTTGAAAAAGTCGATTAGTTTTCGAGATATATCGACTTGAATTAACATGGGAGCCTTATGGGACTACGACTTTTTCGCTTTTATTTTGTACTTTTAAACGTCCGAGGAACATGATATTCAATGGACATGGACTAGATTTTTTGGTCGATTTTTTGGTGTGGTTGGCATAGCGACGAATTGATATTTAGTATTTTTTATTACTGTTTGAATGCTCTCAATGCTTTTCTTATGGGAAAACTTTAGGAATTTTTTTGACCAACTTGCAATAATCGTACGACAAATTCCTTTGCCAAAAAGTTAGATAATTCTTTGCTTAATTTTTTGGCTATCTTAAAATTTTCGTACGGCGAAACAATTCCGAGGAATAAACGATTTCGATTTAACATTGTCGTGATGGGCGAATTTTCAAACTCGGATTTCAGCCTTGAGACATGTGTCATATGAAAATTTGGAATCTCCAAGAAAAACCGTTAGAGGGTTCTCCGAACCCTCACGTTTGAGCTTACTTTCGCCGTATCCCTCTTGGTTAATTCATAATTAAATTCCGAAAAATGTCCTGCAAGCGAAAAATCATTGTCGCCATTTTTTTGTGGAACATACAATCTTGAATATCTTAGCAACCGTTCCAGCTACATGAATGAAATTTTTAGGGTAATACTTTTATCAAAATGGTCAACTTTTGCAATGATGACCATTTCGCTCGATCGATTCATGTGCGAGTTATATCGATACCAATCTCCTTGGTTACGCTTAAATCGCTAATAACTTTTTTCTAAATCAAGGCATGAATGTGAAAGTAATATATAATACTACTGTTATTGTCTTTTCTTCGACAAAAGTTCTATCAAGCGAATCGAGCGATTACAGTCGAAGTTATGATCGATAAAAGGTTGCATTCGATTGAGCCATTTTTCAGACCTATTTACATAGTTACGGGGATAAAAATTATAAAAATATGTAAGGGAAGAAATGAATTATGCGTACACATAAATTATTTAGATGAGTATTGTTTCCTAACGAAGATATATCAATATGAATTTATATCTTTTTGTATTAGGTCCCCGTAAGAAATACACGCATCGCCCTATATACGTCACCAATATAAGAACATAGGCGAAATTTTGAAAGCGGGGATAGTAGAGAAGAGAGGGATAAGGGTATGGCCATCGCATGGAGAGGTTATCAATAGGATGCGAATTTTTCAATACAGGTGGCAGTATAGTCGAATGTACGATTCGATTTTTATAGCAAATACGCAAATAGGCATAAAATGATAAGTGTATACGTTGGACCAATGAAATTTTGTGAATTGGTACATCATGGTATTCCTCACAATGCGCAATGGAAACATGTTTTGTACATAGTCTCACGCTCGATATATATCGAATCTACTTTTTCTTAAAATATATCAAATTGCTATTGCATATAGGATTTTACATCTAAGGACATAGTAGACAAGGAAATACATAGTAGATACCCATATCCCAGAAATTAAACCAAAAACATTGCGAATTTCAAAGTACAGATGTCAGTATGATAGAAAAGTCGATTCGATTATTATAGCAAATACGTTAATTGGCATAACTTCAATTGTGTTTCCGTTGGACCAATGAAATTTGGTGAATGGGTACATCTTTGTATTCCTCACAATGCCCAATGGAAATTTGTTTCGTATGTAGTCTTACGCTCGATATATATCGAATATAATTTTTATTAAAATATATCGAATTGCTATAACACATAGGATTTTACATCCAAGGACATATTTGACCAGGAATTACATAGTAGATACCCATAGACTGTAAGTTAAACCAAAAGCAATGCGGATTTTAAAGTACAGATGTCAGTATGATCGAAGAATCGATTCGATTATTCTAGCAAATACGTTAATTGGCATAACTTCAATAGTGTTTCCGTTTGACCAATGAAATATGGTGAATGGGTACATCTTTTTATTCCTCACAATGTCCAATGAAAATATGTTTTGCCTGTAGTCTCACATTCGATATATATCGAATCTGCTTTTTCACAATTTATATCGAATAGCTATAACATATAGGATTTTACACCCATGGGCATTCTTGACCAGGAATTATATAGTAGATGACCATAGACTGGATATAAAAAAAATGTCATTGCGGATTTTACATTACAGATGTCAGTATAATCGAAAGATCGAATCGATTATTGTAGCAAATACGCAAATTGGCATAACTGGATTAGTATATACGTTGGACCAATGAAAATTGGTGAATGGGTACATCTTGGTATTCCTCACATTGCTCAATGGAAATATGTTTTGCATGTAGTCTCACATTCGATACATATCGAATCTGCTTTTTCACAAATTATATCGAATAGCTATGACATTTAGGATTTTACACCCATGGGCATTCTTGACCAGGAATTACATAGTAGATGACCATAGACTGGATATTAAAAAAATGTCATTGCGGATTTTACATTACAGATGTCAGTATAATCGAAAGATCGAATCGATTATTGTAGCAAATACGCAAATTGGCATAACTGGATTAGTATATACGTTGGACCAATGAAAATTGGTGAATGGGTACATCTTGGTATTCCTCACATTGCCCAATGGAAATATGTTTTGCATGTAGTCTCACATTCGATACATATCGAATCTACTTTTTCACAAATTATATCGAATAGCTATAACATTTAGGATTTTACACCCACGGGCATTATTGACCAGCAATTATATAGAAGATGACCATGGCGTGGAAATAAAATCAATATCGTTGCGGATTTTACAGTGCAGATGTCAGTATAATCGAAAGATCGATTCGATAGTTATAGCAAATGCTGAAATTAGCATATTTTGATTAGTATATACGTTGCACAAATGACATTTTGTGAATGGGTACATCTTGGGATTCCTCACAATGCCCAATTGAAATATTGTTTTCGTTTAGTCTCACGTTCGATATATATCGAATCTACTTTTTCTTAAAATATGTCGAATTGCTGTAACATATAGGATTTTACATCCAAGGACATAGTTGACCAGGAAATATAGAGAAGATTTCTATTAACTGGAATTAAAATCTACGGCATTGCGGATATTACAGTGTAGATAGCAGTTTTATCGAAAGATCGATTCGATAATTGTAGCAAATACGCGAATTGGCATAACATGATTAGTATTTACGTTGGACCAATGACACTTGGTAAATGGGTACATCTTGGTATTCCTCACAATGCCCAATTGAAATATTTTTTGTGTATAGTTTCTCATTCGATATATATCGAATCTGCTTTTTCTTAAAATATATGGAATTGTTATTACATACAGGATTTTCTATCCACGTACATAGTTGACCAGGAATTTTAGGGTTGATGATCGAAGACTGGAACAGGATTGCGAATTTTAAATACACGTGTCAGTATACTTGATAATTCGATACGATAATGATAGCAAATATGCCAAAGCTATTTTTTTCAAATTGGAATATCTTGAGAATAACTATTTTTTAGTACCAAAGAAATTTGGGGAATCGTTACAATTTAGTATTTTACACACTGCATTATGGACATATGTTTTGCGAGTGGTACATCTTTATATATTTATCTAAGGTATCTGCGTTTCATTTTCAAGTTTCGCTTATCACAACGCTTTTGGACTTTAAGAGTTGAAAAATAACCACAAAATCATCACTGTCTTGAAATTTTAAAAACCTTATTACAATTATGTCTCAGTGCTAAACTTAGCCTATTCAAATAATGAACTATCCGTCAAATGAAATCATATTGAAAATAACAAATAATTTTAAAAGTAAACAATTAAGTTCCTTGCCCTTTCAAAAACCGGCAGGGAAATTTTTGAATATTTTTAACACTTATGTACACAATGCTCGACAACACGTGACACAACAATGTTCCCACCCTCCTAATTACCCGCTTGAAGAATTCAAGCACCCAATCGACTCGTTACATATATAAAAGCTGCAAATCGATTGATGACTGACTGATTCATCATAATTCCCAGCCCAAACTGCCGGGTCGATCGAGATGAAATTTTCAGTGGTGAAACTAAAAAAAAATTCATCGGGAGGAAAAATCTCAAAATTCCGAAAAGTGCGATACTTTTCGATATATATCGAGTGTAATTAACATGGCAGCCTTATGGGACTAAAACTATTTCGTTAATATCGTCGCGAATAAAAGTTCAAGAGACATCTACTCCCTATGACGTAAACTAGAATTTTTGGTCGATTTTTTGATACCTTAGTTTATCGTCGATCTCTATCGATCACTGTCGAAATAATTTTTAAAAATCGACAATGCTTTTCTTATGGACCAACTTTGGAATTTTTTTTGACCCACTTGCAAAAGTAGTAGGACCGTCGCCCCCTAATACAATTTATCTAATTTTTTACCTGATTTTTTGGCTATCTCGGAATTTTCGTATGTCGAATAGATTCCGAGTTATTAGCATTATCGAAATAACATTGTCGAGATAGGACGATCGATAAATATCGATTTGACAGCTGGCGCTTCAAAATTAGGCCATTCAGCTCAAAAAAGCATGCCTACAAACGTACCTTCGGTACGTCCAGGTTTTCATTTTTATTTAGATTTCGTAATATTTAACGAGTTATTTCATTCCGAATTTTTCCCAAATTATTTTCTTGAGCCCGCGGCAATCGCCGCCATTCCTCTCCGCCAAACGGGCGGTGGTCGGTGCCCGTAAGATATACACGCATTTCCCTATCTCATACGTGCATGTATACGGATGAAATTTGGAGAGGGCTAACATGGTTATGATCCCAGGAAAGCCTCACCGCCTAACTTTTTTGAGTATTGATTTTTTCATTACTTATTCGGTATCGCATATGCAACAGTCATTTGTTATATATACGGATTTCCCATTGACATTGGCCATAGGCTTATAAGGTGAATTTACTGCAATGGTGTAATGGAAAAGAGCATAACTTCCAAAGTATTTCACCTAGGCCTATGAAATTTGGCAGATAGGTACATCATTGTATTTTTATTATGACCATATAAAATTAAGTCCAATAATGGCCATCACTTTCGATATATATCGAACCTACGTTTTCTTTAATTCTATCGAATGTTAATAATTTATTGGAATACTCATCTCCGGGGGAAAGTTGTGCCGGCATTACATGTATAAACGACCAACCAATTGAAAAAAAAACAGATTGCATGGATATTTCAGAGAACCGGTGTCAGTATAATCGAATTTTCGATTCGATTATTATAACTAAAATGAATATTGAGATAACTTTAAAGGTATTTGCGGTAGATGAATGAAATTTGGTAAATTGGTAAATATTGGTATTGCTCATAATTCAATGGGGAAATTTGATTTGTATGTACTCCCTTATTCGATATATATCGAATCTGCGTTTTCTAAAAATATATCGAATTGCTATAACACACACGATTCGGCATCCACGGGCATATGTGCGATGGTAATAGATAGTGGATGACCATAGAATGATTTTCGATTCAATAGCTATGAGCATTTTGCCGTTGAGATTTCAGTGTTATCGAACGTTCGATTCGATTATAATAAGATATAGGAATATTGACATAACTTGGGAAGTATTTGAGGTAGATGAATGAAATTTGGAAAATGGGTAGATATTGGTATTTGGCATCATGCACAGGGGATAAACGTTTTGTATTTTGTCTCACATTCGATATATATCGAATCTGCGTTTTCTTAAAATATATCGAATTGCTATAACACATACGATTGGCATCCACGGGCATATGCGCGATGGTAATAGATAATGGATGACCATAGAATGAATTTCGAATCAATAGCTTTGAGCATATGACCTTACAGATGTCATTGCAATCGAACGTTCGATTCGATTATAATAAGAAATAGGAATATTGACATAACCTAAGATGTATTTCAGGTAGACGAATGAAATTTGGTAAATGGGTAAAGATTGGTGTTTGGCATAATGCACAGGGGATATACGTTTTGTATGTCGTCCCACATTCGATATATATCGAACCCGCGTTTTCTTCAAATGTATCGAATTGCTATACTACGTAAAAATTAAGCATCCACGGGCATAGTTGTTATTGAAATAGATAGTGGATCACCATAGAATGAAATTCGAAGATATATATATGAGAATTTTACCATTCAGATGTCATTATAATCGAAGTTCGATTCGATTATTATATGAAATACGAATATTGACATAACTTGAGAATTATTTGAGATACATGAATGAAATTTGGTAAATAGGTACATATTGGTATTCTTCATAACGCACAGGGGAAATACATTTCGTATGTCGTCTCACATTAGATATATATCGAATCCGCTATTCATTAAAATATATCGAATTGCTATACCACATAGAATTTAGCATCCATGGGCATAGTTGTGATGGTAATAGATATTTGATGACCATAGAACGAAACTCTAATCGATAGCGATGAGTATTTCACTGTACAGTTGTCAGTATAATCGTAAGTTCGATTCGACTATTACGGTAAATACGTATTTTGATATATCTTGATATGTTATTCAGGTAGATCAAAGAAATTTGGCAAATGGGTACATATTGGTGTTCGTCTTAATACAAAGGGGAAAAACGTTCTGTATAAAGTCTAACATTCGATATATATCGAATCTTCGTTTCCTTAAAATGTATCGAATGGCTATACCACGTAGGTATTAGTATCCACGGGCATAGTTGAGAAGGTGATAGGTAGTGTATGACGATAGAATGAAATTCTAATCAATAGCTATGATCATTTTACTTTACACATGTAGGTATATTCGAAATATCGATTCGATTAATTTAACAAAAACGAATATTCACATAACTTGAAAAGTATTTGAGGTAGATGAATGAAATTTGGTAAATGAGTAAATATTGGTATACCTCATAATGCACATAGAAAATATGTTTTGTATTTAGTCTCTCATTCGATATATATCGAATCTGCGATTACTTTAAATGGATCAAATTGCTTTACAACATAATATTTTGTATCCACGGGCATATTTGAGATGGTTTATAGATAATGGATGAATAGAATGAATTGGTATGGATATTTTGATGAAAGTATGAATAGATTTGCGTATTTTTCAATACAGATGTCACTTTATTCACAAGTTCGATTCGAATTTTATATCAAATATTCAAATCGACATATTTTCATAACTATTTCACTTGGAGGTATGAAATTTCGTGTTTGAGTAGATATTAGTATTCCACTTGATGTCAAATAGAAATTAATGAAGACAATGGGCCAAGGTCCAATTAATATCAAATATGAATTTTCATAAAAGTAATCGAATGGCTTTACGTTTGACGTGGTGAATTTTTCGAACTTTTCAACAACTTATGGACCCAAGACCAAACTACTTATGACACTACTCTAACTATATACCCTTCACTAACACGCTTGAAGAATTCAAGCATTATATACTCGTTATATATTTAAAGCTGGAAAGTAATTCATTGATTGGGTGATTGACACAAATTAGTAGCCCAAACTGTGATAGGTGTGGGTATATGGAATATTGGACGTAAAAGTAAAAAAAAATTCATCGGGAGGAAAAATCTGAAAAGTTGAAAAAGTCGATTAGTTTTCGAGATATATCGACTTGAATTAACATGGGAGCCTTATGGGACTACGACTTTTTCGCATTTATTTTGTACTTTTAAACGCCCGAGGAACATGATATTCAATGGACATGGACTAGATTTTTTGGTCGATTTTTTGGTGTGGTTGTCATAGCGACGAATTGATATTTA
Source organism: Ischnura elegans (assembly GCF_921293095.1). Classification (NCBI taxonomy): domain Eukaryota; kingdom Metazoa; phylum Arthropoda; class Insecta; order Odonata; family Coenagrionidae; genus Ischnura; species Ischnura elegans. Next base: position 122,429,730 of record NC_060247.1, read on the forward strand.
GTATTTTTTATTACTGTTTGAATGCTCTCCATGCTTTTCTTATGGGAAAACTTTGGGAATTTTTTTGACCAACTTCCAATAATCGTACGACAAATTCCTTTGCCAAAAAGTTAGATAATTCTTTGGTTAATTTTTTGGCTATCTTAAAATTTTCGTACGTCGATACAATTCCGAGGAATAAACGATTTCGATTTAACATTGTCGTGATGGGCGAATTTTCAAACTCGGATTTCAGCCTTGAGACATGTGCCATATGAAAATTTGGACTCTTTAGGAAAAACCGTTAGAGGGTTCTCCGAACCCTCACGTTTGAGCTCACTTTCTCCGTATCCCTCTTCGTTAATTAATAATTAAATTCCGAAAAATGTCCTGCACGCGAAAAATCATTGTCGCCATTTTTTTGTGGAGCATGCAATCTTGAATATCTTAGCAACCGTTTAAGCTAGAGAAATGAAATTTTCAGAGTAATACTTTTATCAAAATGGTCAACTTTTGCAATGATGACCATTTCGCTCGATCGATTCATGTGCGAGTTATATCGATACCAATCTCCTTGGTTACGCTTAAATCGCTAATAACTTTTTTCTAAATCAAGGCATGAATGTGAAAGTCATATATAATACTACTGTTAATGTCCTCTCTTCGACAAAAGTTAAATCAAGCGAATCGAGCGATTACAGTCGAAGTTATGATCGATAAAAGGTTGCATTCGATTGAGCCATTTTTCAGACCTATTTACATAGTTACGGGGATAAAAATTATAAATATATGTAAGGGAAGAAATGAATTATGCGTACACATTAATTATTTAGATGAGTATTGTTTCCTAACGAAGATATATCAATATGAATTTATATCTTTTTGTATTAGGTCCCCGTAAGAAATACACGCATCGCCCTACATACGTCACCAATATAAGAACATAGGCGAAATTTTGAAAGCGGGGATAGTAGAGAAGAGAGGGATAAGGGTATGGCCATCGCATGGAGGGGTTATCAATAGGATGCGAATTTTTCAATACAGGTGGCAGTATAGTCGAATGTACGATTCGATTTTTATAGCAAATACGGAAATTGGCATAAAATGATAAGTGTACATGTTGGACCAATGAAATTTCGTGAATTGGTACATCATGGTATTCCTCACAATGCGCAATGGAAACATGTTTTGTATATAGTCTCACGCTCGATATATATCGAATCTACTTTTTCTTAAAATATATCGAATTGCTATAGCATATAGGATTTTACATCTAAGGACATAGTAGACCAGGAAATATATAGCAGATACCAATAGACCAGAAATTAAACCAAAAACATTGCGACTTTCAAAGTACAGATGTCAGTATGATCGAAAAATCGATTCGATTATTATAGCAAATACGTTGATTGGCATAACTTCAATTGTGTTTCCGTTGGACCAATGAAATTTTGTGAATGGGTACATCTTTGTATTCCTCACAATGCCCAATGGAAATTTGTTTATTATGTAGTCTCACGCTCGATATATATCGAATATAATTTTTATAAAAATATATCGAATTGCTATAACACATAGGATTTTACATCCAAGGACATAGGTGACCAGGAATTATATAGTAAATACCCATAGACTGTAAGTTAAACCAAAAGCAAAGCGGATTTTAAAGTACAGATGTCAGTATGATCGAAGAATCGATTCGATTATTCTAGCAAATACGTTAATTGGCATAACTTCAATAGTGTTTCCGTTTGACCAATGAAATTTGGTGAATGGGTACATCTTTTTATTCCTCACAATGTCCAATGAAAATATTTTTTGCATGTAGTCTCACATTCGATATATATCGAATCTGCTTTTTCACAATTTATATCGAATAGCTATAACATATAGGATTTTACACCCACGGGCATTGTTGACCAGCAATTATATAGAAGATGACCATAGCGTGGAAATAAAATCGATATCGTTGCGGATTTTACAGTGCAGATGTCAGTATAATCGAAAGATCGATTCGATAGTTATAGCAAATGCTGAAATTAGCATATTTTGATTAGTATATACGTTGCACCAATGTCATTTTGTGAATGGATACATCTTGGGATTCCTCACAATGCCCAATTGAAATATTGTTTGTGTTTAGTCTCACGTTCGATATATATCGAATCTACTTTTTCTTAAAATATGTCGAATTGCTATAACATATAGGATTTTACATCCAAGGACATAGTTGACCAGGAATTATGTAGTAGATACCCATAGACTGGAAGTTAAACCAATAGCATTGCGGATTTATCAGTACAGATGTCAGTATAATTGAAAAATCGATTTGATTATTTTAGCAAATATTTAAATTGGCATAACTTGATTAATGTATCCGTTGGACCAATGAAATTTGGTGAATGGGTACATCTTGGTCTTCCTCACAATGCCCAATGGAAATATGCTTTGCGTGTAGTCTCACGATCTATATATATTGAATATGCTTTTTCTTAAAATATATCGAATCGTTATTACATACAGGATTTTCTATCCACGTACATAGTTGACCAGGAATTTTAGGGTTGATGATCGAAGACTGGAACAGGATTGCGAATTTTCAATACACGTGTCAGTGTACTTGATATTTCGATACGATAATGATAGCAAATATGCCAAAGCTATTTTTTTCAAATTGGAATATCTTGAGAATAACTATTTTTTAGTACCAAAGAAATTTGGGGAATCGTTACAATTCAGTATTTTACACACTGCATTATGGACATATGTTTTGCGAGTGGTACATCTTTATATATTTATCTAAGGAATCTGCGTTTCATTTTCAAGTTTCGCTTATCACAACGCTTATGGACTTTAAGAGTTGAAAAATAACCACAAAATCATCACTGTCTTGAAATTTTAAAAACCTTATTCCAATAATGTCTCAGTGCTAAACTTAGCCTATTCAAATAATGAACTATCCGTCAAATGAAATCATATTGAAAATAACAAATAATTTTAAAAGTAAACAATTAAGTTCCTTACCCTTTCAAAAACGGGCAGGGAAATTTTTGAATATTTTTAACACTTATGGACAAAATGCTCGACAACACGTGACACAACAATGTTCCCACCCTCCTAATTACCCGCTTGAAGAATTCAAGCACCCAATCGACTCGTTATATATTTAAAGCTGGAAATTCATTAAAATTGCGTGATTGACCATAATTAGCAGCCCAAACTACCGGGCCGATCGAGCTGAGATTTTTTGTGGTAAAACTAAAAAAATATTCATCGGGAGAAAAAATCTGAAAATGCCAAAAAGTGCGATACTTTTCGAGATATATCGATCTACATTAACATGGGCTCTTATGGAAAAAAAATAAATTCGCGATATGACCCACTTTAAATCGCCGCACGCGGACGAGATCCAAATGGGAAACATTAGTTTTTTGGCCGATTTTTTTGGCATGGGTTAGAAGCTTCCAAGTCGAGCCGATTTCGAGATATCGATTTACACGCGTTCTTATGTGATTTCGATTTGAGAGCTGGCGAACGAAACTTAAGCTATGTAGCTCGCGAAGATGTTGGCACAAGCCTAACTATTCGTTAGACTTTGGGTTTTCTTTTTTAATTAGGTATCGTAATAGTTAATGAATTATTTCATTTTGAAATTTTCCCAAATTATTTTTTTGGCTTCCCGGCGATCGCCGCCATTCCTCCCCGCCAAACGGCTTGAGGTCGGACTCGGTAAGAAAAACGCGCATCGCCTTATAGGAGGGAGCATGGCAGTAGACGGGAGAAATACGATAAGTATGGGACGATACCCAATCAACCATCGCGGTCCATTCTTCGAAATGCATTGCTCTTTTGTTTTCAAATTATTATCTTAGGCCTCATGCACCATTGGTGGGTATATGAGTTTGATATAAGGGCCGCCATTGCCTGTTCGCCTAACCTATGCTGCCATTGAAAAACGCGAATTTGCACTACTTGGTTGGTATTACAGGTAGACCAATGAAATTTGCAGGAATGGTACATCTTGGTATTCTTCACGGAGCAATGTTAAACATACTACTGCTGGTGGGCTAACCTTCGATATATATCGAATCTACGTTTTATTGTATTTTATCGAATGCTAATAAGTACTTGGAATATTCATAAATGGGGGCAGATGTGCCGGCCTAACATTGAGAAAGACCAAGAAATGGAATATCAACCAATGAAATTGCGTATTTCAGAGTTCCGGGGTCAGCATAATCGAAAGTTCGATACGATTATTATACCAAATACGTAAAGTAGCATAACTTCTTAAATATTTTTCATAGACCGATAAAATTTGGTTATTTGGTTCATCATAGTATTCCCCATAATTCACTGTAAAAACATAATTTGTATGTAGTCTCATATTCGATATATATCGATTCTGCGTTTTCTTAAAATGTATCGAATTGCTATACCACATAGTATGTAGTATCGAAGGGGTAAGTTGAGGTGGTATTAAATAGTTGATGAGCGTAAAAAGAATTCTGAATCATTAGAATTGCGCATTTCACCATACAGGTGTCAGTGTAATCGAAAGTTCGATTCGATTATTATACCAAATAAGTAAATTGGCATAACTTGATAAGTATTTTCGTTACACCAACGAAATTTGGTAAATTAGTACATCTTGGTATTTCTCATGAAGTACACTGGGAATACGTACTGTATGTAGTCTCATATTCGATAAATATCGAATCTGCGTTTTCCAAAAATATATCGAATTGCTATAATACTTAGGATTTAACATCCACAGGCATAGTTGAGAAGGTAATAGATAGTGTACGACCATAGAATGAAATTCTAATCAATAGCTATGAGCATTTTACTGTACAGATGTCAGAATAATCGAATGTTCGATTCGATTATTATAACAAATACGAATGTTGACATAACTTGATAAGTATTTAAGGTAGATGAATGAAATTTGGTAAATGAGTACATATTGGTATTCCTCATAATGCACAGGGGAAATATGTTTACTATATAGTCTCACATTCGATATATATCGAATCTGCCTTTCCTTAAAATATATCGAATTGCTATAACACATAGAATTTAGCATCCACGGACATAGTTGCGAAGGAAGTAGATAGTGTACGACCATAGACTGAAATTCTAATCAATAGTAATGGGCATTTTACTGTGCAGATGTCAGTATAATCGAAAGTTCGATTCGATTATTTTACTAAATACTTAAATTGCCATAACTTAATAAGTATTACTGTTAGACCAATGAAATTTGGTGAATTGATACATCTTGGTATTACACATAATGTGTTGTGTAAATATGTTTACTATGTAGTCTCATATTCGATATATATCGAAACTGCGTTTTCTTAAAATGTATCGAATTGCTATAATACATGGGATTTAACATCCACGGGCATAGTTGAGAAGGAAAGAGATAGTGTACGACCATAGAATGAAATTCTAATCAATAGCTATGAGCATTTTACTGTACAGGTGTCAGTATAATCGAAAGTTCGATTCGATTATTACAATAAATACGAATATTGACATAACATGATAAGTATTTCAGGTAGTTGAATGATATTTGGTAAATGGGTGCATATTGGTATTCCTCATAATGCACAGGGGAAATATGTTTACTATGTAGTCTCACATTCGATATATATCGAATCTGCTTTTACCTAAAATATATCGAATTGCTATACCACATAGAATTTAGCATCCACGGGCATAGTTGAGAAGGAAATAGATAGTGGATGACCATAGAATGAAGTTATAACCAAAAGCTATGAGCAATTTACTGTACAGATGTCAGTATATAATCGAAAGTTCGATTAAATCATTGTAAATTATACCAATATTGACATAACATGATAAGTATTTGAGGTAGATGAACGAAATTTGGTAAATGGGTACATATTGGTATTCCTCATTATGCACAGGGGAAATATGTTTTGTATGTTGAGTCAAATTCGATATATATCGAATCTGCGTTTCCTTAAAATATAACTAATTGCCATACCACATAGAATTTAGCATCCACTGGCATAGTTGAGAAATTAATTGATAGTCGATGAATAGAATGAATAGAAATGTATAACCTAATAAAAATATGAATAGATTTTCGTATTTTTCAAAACAGATGTTACTTTTTTTTAAGTTCGATTCGATTACTGTAGAAAATATTCAAAATGACATATCTTCATAACTATTTCAGTTAGACCAATGAAATTTGAAGTGTTTTTGCATATTAGTATTCCTCTTACTTCGCAATAAAAATAATGAAGAGAATGGACTACCTTCAGATTTATATCGAATATGCGTTTTCAAAAAATATGTCGAATTGCTTTAACATTACGTGGTGAAATTTTCGAACTTTTTACCAACTTATGGACCCAGGACTAGGCTACAATTGACACCACCATATCTTCTACCCTTTACACACCCGCTTGAAGAATTCAAGCACCCAATCGACTCGTTATTACGCTATTTAAAGCTGGAAACTGATTCATTGATTGGGTGATTGATACAAATTAGCAGCCCAAACTGTGATATGTGTGGGTATATGGAATATTGGACGTAAAAGTAAAAAAATATTCATCGGGAGGAAAAATCTGAAAAGTTGAAAAAGTCGATTAGTTTTCGAGATATATCGACTTGAATTAACATGGGAGCCTTATGGGACTAAAACGTTTTCACTTTTTTAATGTATTTATAAATATGTGAGGAACATGACATTCCCTTGACATAAACTAGATTTTTTGGTTGATTTTTTGGTGTGGTTGTCAATGCGATGAATCAATATTTAGTATTTTTTATGATTTTTTGAAAGTGCCCCATGCTTTCCTTATGGCACTACGTAAAGAATTTTTTTGACCAACTTGCAACCATCGCAGGACAAATTCCTTGAAACGCAAGATACTAGATTTTTTGGTTGATTGTTTGGCTATCTCGGAATTTTCATATGTCGAAACAATTCCGAGGAATAAACGATTTCGATTTTCCATTGTAGAGGTGGTCGAATTTTCAATCTTGGATTTCGGCGTTGAGACATGTGCCATATGAAAATTTGGAATCTCCAAGAAAAACCGTTAGAGGGTTCTCCGAACCCTCACGTTTGAGCTTACTTTCGCCGTATCCCTCTTGGTTAATTAATTATTAAATTCCGAAAAATGTCCTGCAAGCGAAAAATCATTGTCGCCATTTTTTTGTGGAGCATGCAATCTTGAATATCTTAGCAACCGTTTAAGCTAGAGGAATGAAATTTTCAGAGTAATAATATTATTAAAATGGTCAACTTTTGCAATGATGACCATTCCGCTCGATCGATTCATGTGCGAGTTATATCGATACGAATCTCCTTGGATACGCTTTAATCGCTAATAACTTTTTTATTAATCAAGTTTTGAACATGAATGTCATACAAAATACGACTGAAAATGTCATTCATCCGACAAAAGTTAAATCAGGCGAATCGATTGATTAGACTCGAAGTTATGATCGATACAAGGTTGTATTCGATTGAGCCATTTTTTGGGCTTATTTACATGGTTACGGAAATAAAAATTTAACAATATGTAAGGAAAAAAATGAATTATGCGCACACATAAATTATTTAGATGAATTATGTTTCCTACTGAAGATACATCGATTTGAATTTATATCTTTTTGTATTAGGCCCCCGTAAGAAATACACGCATCCCGTCCAATTACGTCACCAATATAAGAACATAGGCTAAATTTTGAAAGCGGGGATATTAGAGAAGGCAGGGATAAGGGAGTGACCATAGAAGGGATATCAATAGGATTGCGGATTTTACAGTACAGATGTCAGCAGTGTCTAAAGTACGATTCGATTAGTATAGCAAATACGCAAATTGGCATAACTTGATAAGTGTGTACGTTGGACCAATGAAACTTGGTAAACACGTACATCTTGGTATTCCTCACGATACTCTATGGTAGTATGTTTTGTATTCAGTCTCACGTTCGATATATATCGAATCTACTTTTTCTTAAAATATATCGAATTGCTATAACATGTAGGATTTAACATTCAAGGACATAGTTTACTAGGGATTAAATAGTAGATACCCATAGACTGGATTTAAAACCAATAGAATTGCGGATTTTATTGTACAGATGTCAATATGATCGAAAAATCGATTCGATTATTATAGCAAATACGTAAATGGGCATAACTTCCATAGATTTACCGTTGGATCAATGAAATTTGGTGATTGGGTACATATATGTATTCCTCACGATGCCCAATGAAAATTTGTTTTGTACGTAGTCTCACATTCGATATATATCGAATCTACTTTTTCTTCAAATGTATCGAATTGCTATAACATGTAGGATTTTACATCCAAGGACATAGTTTACTAGGGATTAAATAGTAGATACCCATTGACTGGATTTTAAACCAATAGCCTTGCGGATTTTACAGTACAGATGTCAGTATGATCGAAAAATCGATTCGATTATTATAGCAAATACGTAAATGGGCATAACTTCAATAGATTTACCGTTGGATCAATGAAATTTGGTGATTGGGTACATATTGGTATTCCTCACGATGCCCATCGAAAATTTGTTTTGTACGTAGTCTCACATTCGATATATATCGAATCTACTTTTTCTTAAAATGTATCGAATTGCTATAACATGTAGGATTTTACATCCAAGGACATAGTTTACTAGGGATTAAATAGTAGATACCCATTGACTGGATTTTAAACCAATAGCCTTGCGGATTTTACAGTACAGATGTCAGTATAATCGAAAAATCGATTCGATTATTATAGCAAATACGTAAATGGGCATAACTTCCATAGATTTACCGTTGGATCAATGAAATTTGGTGATTGGGTACATATTGGTATTCCTCACGATGCCCAATGAAAATTTATTTTGTAAGTAGTCTCACATTCGATATATATTGAATCTACTTTTTCTTAAAATATATCGAATTGCTATAACATGTAGGATTTTACATCCAAGGACATAGTTTACTAGGGATTAAATAGTAGATACCCATAGACTGGATTTTAAACCTATAGGATTGCGGACTTTACCGTACAGATGTAAGTATGATCGAAAAATCGATTCGATTATTATAGCAAATACGTAAATGGGCATAAATTCAATAGATTTACCGTTGGATCAATGAAATTCGGTGAATGGGTACATATTGGTATTTCTCACCATGCCCAATGAAAATTTGTTCTGTACGTAGTCTCACATTCGATATATATCGAATCTACTTTTTCTTAAAATATATCGAATTGCTATAACATGTAGGATTTTACATCCACAGGCATAGTTGACCAGGTATTAAATAGTAGATTCCCATAGACTGAAAATTAAACCAATGGGATTGCGGACTTTACCGTACAGATGTCAGTATGATCGAAAAATCGATTCCATTATTATAGCATATACACAAATTGGTATAACTTGAAAAGTATACCCGTTGGACCAATGAAATTTGGCGAATGTGCACATCTTGGTAATCCTCACACTGCCCAACAGAAATATGCTTTGTATGTTGTCTAACGTGCGATATATATCGAATATGCTTTTTCTTCAAATATATCGAACCGCTATAACATATAGGATTTTACATCCAAGGGCATAGTTGGCCAGGTATTGTATAGTAGACACACAGACTGAAAATTAAACCAATAGCATTGCGGATTTTACAGTACAGATGGCAGTGTAATCGCAAGATCGATTCGATTATTCTATCAAATACGCAAATTTGCAAAACTTGATTAGTTTATACGTTGGTCCAATGAAATTTGGCAAATGGGTACATCTTGGTATTCCTCACAATGCCCAAATGAAACATATTTTGGGTATAGTCTCACGTTCGGTATTAATCGAATCTACTTTTTCTTAAAATATATCGTATTGCTATAACATATAGGATTTTACATCCAAGGACATAGTTGACCAATATAATTATGTGGAAGGTAGCCATAGACTGTAAGTTAAATCAATAGCATTGCGGATTCAACAATACAAATGCCAGTATAATCGAAGAATGGATTCGATTATTATAACAAATACATAACATTGGCACAAGTTGAATAGTGTATCCGTTGGACCAATTAAATTTGGTGCTTGGTACATCTTGGTATTCCTCACAATTCCCAAAGGTAATATGTTTTGCATGTAGTCTCACGATTGATGCATATCGAATATGCTTTTTCTTAAAATATATCGAATCGCTATAACATAGGATTTTGCATGCACGTACATAGTCGACCAGGAATTTTAGTGTTGATGATCAAAGATTGGAAGGTAAATCAATCGGATTGCGTATTTTCAATGCACGTGTCAGTATACTTGATAATTCGATACGATTATGATAGCAAATATGCCAAATCTTTTTTGCAAAATGGAATATCTTGAGAATAACTATTTTTTAAGACCAAAGAAATTAGAGGAATCGTTACAATTCAGTATTTTACAAACTGCATTATGGACATTCGTTTTGCAAGTGGAATATCTTTATATATTTATCTAAAGAATCTGCGTTGTATTTTCAAGAGATGCTTATCACAATGCTTATGAACTTTAACAGTTGAAAAATAACCACATAATCAAACCTTTCTTGAAATTTTTAAAACCTTATTCCGATTATGTGTCAATGGTTAACTTAATGGATCAAAGAATCAATTATCCGTCAAATAAAATCACATTGAAAATAACAAATATTTGTAACAGTGAAAAATTTAGTTCCTTACCCTTTCAAAAAACGGCGGGGAAATTTTTGAATATTAAACCACTTATGGGCACATGACTCGAAAATATGTGACACAACCATGTTCCCACCCCCCCTAATTACCCGCTTGATGAATTCAAGCGCCCAATCGACTCGTTACATATTTAAAGTGGGAAAGTAATTGATTGATTGGGTGATTGACACAAATTAGTAGCCCAAACTGTGATAGGTGTGGGTATATGGAATATTGGACGTAAAAGTAAAAAAAAATTCATCGGGAGGAAAAATCTGAAAAGTTGAAAAAGTCGATTAGTTTTCGAGATATATCGACTTGAATTAACATGGGAGCCTTATGGGACTACAACTTTTTCGCTTTTATTTTGTACTTTTAAACTTCCGAGGAACATGATATTCAATGGACATGGACTAGATTTTTTGGTCGATTTTTTGGTGTGGTTGCCATAGCGACGAATTGATATTTAGTATTTTTTATTACTGTTTGAATGCTCTCAATGCTTTTCTTATGGGAAAACTTTAGGAATTTTTTTGACCAACTTGCAATAATCGCACGACAAATTCCTTTGCCAAAAAGTTAGATAATTCTTTGGTTAATTTTTTGGCTATCTTCAAATTTTCGTACGTCGAAACAATTCCGAGGAATAAACGATTTCGATTTAACATTGTCGTGATGGGCGAATTTTCAAACTCGGATTTCAGCCTTGAGACATGTGCCATATGAAAATTTGGAATCTCCAAGAAAAACCGTTAGAGGGTTCTCCGAACCCTCACGTTTGAGCTTACTTTCGCCGTAACCCTCTTGGTTAATTCATAATTAAATTCCGAAAAATGTCCTGCACGCGAAAATTCATTGTCGCCATTTTTTTGTGGAGCATGCAATCTTGAATATCTTAGCAACCGTTTAAGCTAGAGAAATGAAATTTTCAGAGTAATACTTTTATCACAATGGCCAACTTTTGCAATGATGACCATTTCGCTCGATCGATTCATGTGCGAGTTATATCGATACCAATCTCCTTGGTTACGCTTAAATTGCTAATAACTTTTTTCTAAATCAAGGCATGAATGTGAAAGTCATATATAATACTACTGTTAATGTCTTTTTTTCGACAAAAGTTAAATCAAGCGAATCGAGCGATTACAGTCGAAGTAATGATCGATAAAAGGTTGCATTCGATTGAGCCATTTTTCAGACCTATTTACATAGTTACGGGGATAAAAATTATAAAAATATGTAAGGGAAGAAATGAATTATGCGTACACATAAATTATTTAGATGAGTATTGTTTCCTAACGAAGATATATCAATATGAATTTATATCTTTTTGTATTAGGTCCCCGTAAGAAATACACGCATCGCCCTATATACGTCACCAATATAAGAACATAGGCGAAATTTTGAAAGCGGGGATAGTAGAGAAGAGAGGGATAAGGGTATGGCCATCGAATGGAGGGGTTATCAATAGGATGCGAATTTTTCAATACAGGTGGCAGTATAGTCGAATGTACGATTCGATTTTTATAGCAAATACGCAAATTGGCATAAAATGATAAGTGTATACGTTGGACCAATGAAATTAAGTGAATTGGTACATCATGGTATTCCTCACAATGCGCAATGGAAACATGTTTTGTATATAGTCTCACGCTCGATATATATCGAATCTACTTTTTCTTAAAATATATCGAATTGCTATAGCATATAGGATTTTACATCTAAGGACATAGTAGAACAGGAAATATATAGTAGATACCCATAGACCAGAAATTAAACAAAAAACATTGCGAATTTTAAAGTACAGATGTCAGTATGATCGAAAAGTCAATTCGATTATTATAGCAAATACGTTAATTGGCATAACTTCAATTGTGTTTGCGTTGGACCAATGAAATTTGGTGAATGGGTACATCTTTGTATCCCTCAAAATGCCCAATGGAAATTTATTTTGTTTGTGGTCTCACGCTCGATATATATCGAATATAATTTTTATTAAAATGTATCGAATTGCTATAACACATAGGTATTTACATCCAAGGACATAGTTGACCTGGAATTATATAGTAGATACCCATAGACTGTAAGTTAAACCAAAAGCAATGCGGATTTTAAAGTACAGATGTCAGTATGATCGAAGAATCGATTCGATTATTATAGCAAATACGTTAATTGGCATAACTTCAATAGTGTTTCCATTTGACCAATGAAATTTGGTGAATGGGTACATCTTTTTATTCCTCACAATGCCCAATGAAAATATGTTTTGCATGTAGTCTCACATTCGATATATATCGAATCTGCTTTTTCACAATTTATATCGAATAGCTATAACATATAGGATTTTACACCCATGGGCATTCTTGACCAGGAATTATATAGCTATAGGAATATGCTTTTTCTTAAAATATATCGAATCGTTATTACATACAGGATTTTCTATCCACGTACATAGTTGACCAGGAATTTTAGGGTTGATGATCGAAGACTGGAACAGGATTGCGAATTTTAAATACACGTGTCAGTATACTTGATAATTCGATACGATAATGATAGCAAATATGCCAAAGCTATTTTTTTCAAATTGGAATATCTTGAGAATAACTATTTTTTAGTACCAAAGAAATTTGGGGAATCGTTACAATTTAGTATTTTACACACTGCATTATGGACATATGTTTTGCGAGTGGTACATCTTTATATATTTATCTAAGGTATCTGCGTTTCATTTTCAAGTTTCGCTTATCACAACGCTTTTGGACTTTAAGAGTTGAAAAATAACCACAAAATCATCACTGTCTTGAAATTTTAAAAACCTTATTACAATTATGTCTCAGTGCTAAACTTAGCCTATTCAAATAATGAACTATCCGTCAAATGAAATCATATTGAAAATAACAAATAATTTTAAAAGTAAACAATTAAGTTCCTTGCCCTTTCAAAAACCGGCAGGGAAATTTTTGAATATTTTTAACACTTATGTACACAATGCTCGACAACACGTGACACAACAATGTTCCCACCCTCCTAATTACCCGCTTGAAGAATTCAAGCACCCAATCGACTCGTTACATATTTAAAGTGGGAAAGTAATTGATTGATTGGGTGATTGACACAAATTAGTAGCCCAAACTGTGATAGGTGTGGGTATATGGAATATTGGACGTAAAAGTAAAAAAAAATTCATCGGGAGGAAAAATCTGAAAAGTTGTGGAACTACGACTTTATCGCTTTAATTTTGTACTTTTAAACGTCCGAGGAACATGCTTTTCAATGGACATGGACTAGATTTTTTGGTCGATTTTTTGGTGTGGTTGCCATTGCGACGAATTGATATTTACTATTTTTTATTACTGTTTGAATGCTCTCAATGCTTTTCTTATGGGAAAACTTTAGGAATTTTTTTGACCAACTTCCAATAATCGTAGGAAAATTTCCTTTGCCAAAAAGTTAGATAATTCTTTGGTTAATTTTTTGGCTATCTTGGAATTTTCGTACGTCGAAACAATTCCGAGGAATAAACGATTTCGATTTAACATTGTCGTGATGGGCGAATTTTCAAACTCGGATTTCAGCCTTGAGACATGTGCCATATGAAAATTTGGAATCTCCAAGAAAAACCGTTAGAGGGTTCTCCGAACCCTCACGTTTGAGCTCACTTTCGCCGTAACCCTCTTGGTTAATTCATAATTAAATTCCGAAAAATGTCCTGCACGCGAAAAATCATTGTCGCCATTTTTTTGTGGAGCATGCAATCTTGAATATCTTAGCAACCGTTTAAGCTAGAGGAATGAAATTTTCAGAGTAATAATATTATTAAAATGGTCAACTTTTGCAATGACGACCATTCCGATCGATCGATTCATGTGCGAGTTATATCGATACCAATCTCCTTGGTTACGCTTAAATCGCTAATAACTTTTTTCTGAATCAAGGCATGAATGTGAAAGTCATATATAATACTACTGTTAATGTCTTTTCTTCGACAAAAGTTAAATCAAGCGAATCGAGCGATTACAGTCGAAGTTATGATCGATAAAAGGTTGCATTCGATTGAGCCATTTTTCAGACCTATTTACATAGTTACGGGGATAAAAATTATAAAAATATGTAAGGGAAGAAATGAATTATGCGTACACATTAATTATTTAGATGAGTATTGTTTCCTAACGAAGATATATCAATATGAATTTATATCTTTTTGTATTAGGTCCCCATAAGAAATACACGCATCGCCCTATATACGTCACCAATATATTTTGAAAGCGGGGATAGTAGAGAAGAGAGGGATAAGGGTATGGCCATAGAATGGAGGGGTTATCAATAGGATGCGAATTTTTCAATACAGGTGGCAGTATAGTCGAATGTACGATTCGATTTTTATAGCAAATACGGAAATTGGCATAAAATGATAAGTGTATACGTTGGACCAATGAAATTAAGTGAATTGGTACATCATGGTATTCCTCACAATGTGCAATGGAAACATGTTTTGTATGTAGTCTCACGTTCGATATATATCGAATCTACTTTTTCTTAAAATATATCGAATTGCTATAGCATATAGGATTTTACATCTAAGGACATAGTAGACCAGGAAATATAAAGTAGATACCCATAGACCAGATATTAAACCAAAAACATTGCGAATTTTAAAGTACAGATGTCAGTATGATCGAAAAATCGATTCGATTATTATAGCAAATACGTTAATTGGCATAACTTCAATAGTGTTTCCGTTTGACCAATGAAATTTGGTGAATGGGTACATCTTTGTATTCCTCACAATGCCCAATGAAATAATGTTTTGCATGTAGTCTCACATTCGATATATATCGAATCTGCTTTTTCACAATTTATATCGAATAGCTATAACATATAGGATTTTACACCCATGGGCATTCTTGACCAGGAATTATATAGTAGATGACCATAGACTGGATATTAAAAAAATGTCATTGCGGATTTTACATTACAGATGTCAGTATAATCGAAAGATCGAATCGATTATTGTAGCAAATACGCAAATTGGCATAACTGGATTAGTATATACGTTGGACCAATGAAAATTGGTGAATGGGTACATCTTGGTATTCCTCACATTGCCCAATGGAAATATATTTTGCATGTAGTCTCACATTCGATACATATCGAATCTGCTTTTTCGCAAATTATATCGAATAGCTATGACATTTAGGATTTTACACCCATGGGCATTCTTGACCAGGAATTATATAGTAGATGACCATAGACTGGATTTAAAAAAATGTCATTGCGGATTTTACATTACAGATGTCAGTATAATCGAAAGATCGAATCGATTATTGTAGCAAATACGCAAATTGGCATAACTGGATTAGTATATACGTTGGACCAATGAAAATTGGTGAATGGGTACATCTTGGTATTCCTCACATTGCCCAATGGAAATATGTTTTGCATGTAGTCTCACATTCGATACATATCGAATCTGCTTTTTCACAAATTATATCGAATAGCTATAACATTTAGGATTTTACACCCACGGGCATTGTTGACCAGCAATTATATAGAAGATGACCATATCGTGGAAATAAAATCAATATCGTTGCGGTTTTTACAGTGCAGATGTCAGTATAATCGAAAGATCGATTCGATAGTTATAGCAAATGCTGAAATTAGCATATTTTGATTAGTATATACGTTGCACCAATGACATTTTGTGAATGGGTACATCTTGGGATTCCTCACAATGCCCAATTGAAATATTGTTTGCGTTTAGTCTCACGTTCGATATGTATCGATTCTACTTTTTCTTAAAATATGTCGAATTGCTATAACATATAGGATTTTACATCCAAGGACATAGTTGACCAGGAAATATAGAGAAGATTTCTATTAACTGGAATTAAAATCTACGGCATTGCGGATATTACAGTGCAGATAGCAGTTTTATCGAAAGATCGATTCGATAATTGTAGCAAATACGCGAATTGGCATAACATGATTAGTATTTACGTTGGACCAATGACACTTGGTAAATGGGTACATCTTGGTATTCCTCACAATGCCCAATTGAAATATTTTTTGTGTATAGTTTCTCATTCGATATATATCGAATCTGCTTTTTCTTAAAATATATGGAATTGTTATTACATACAGGATTTTCTATCCACGTACATAGTTGACCAGGAATTTTAGGGTTGATGATCGAAGACTGGAACAGGATTGCGAATTTTCAATACACGTGTCAGTATACTTGATAATTCGATACGATAATGATAGCAAATATGCCAAAGCTATTTTTTTCAAATTGGAATATCTTGAGAATAACTATTTTTTAGTACCAAAGAAATTTGGGGAATCGTTACAATTTAGTATTTTACACACTGCATTATGGACATATGTTTTGCGAGTGGTACATCTTTATATATTTATCTAAGGAATCTGCGTTTCATTTTCAAGTTTCGCTTATCACAACGCTTTTGGACTTTAAGAGTTGAAAAATAACCACAAAATCATCACTGTCTTGAAATTTTAAAAACCTTATTCCAATTATGTCTCAGTGCTAAACTTAGCCTATTCAAATAATGAACTATCCGTCAAATGAAATCATATTGAAAATAACAAATAATTTTAAAAGTAAACAATTAAGTTCCTTACCCTTTCAAAAACCGGCAGGGAAATTTTTGAATATTTTTAACACTTATGGACACAATGCTCGATAACACGTGACACAACAATGTTCCCACCCTCCTAATTACCCGCTTGAAGAATTCAAGCACCCAATCGACTCGTTTTTATTTATAGAAAGATTAGCATTGTTGGAAATCCAGTGACAAGTCGGCAACTGAGTCAGTTATTTCCTATCATGATTGCTACGAAACCTTTATCACAATTTTTAAAAGCCATCGAATCAGTGTCACTTTTCAGGAATGCTAGTTAATTTTCTACAGGATATAAATTTTTTAAATTAGTGCAAATAAAAATCGCTTATTCACCTATTTAACGAAAGGATTCAGCTTAATACCGTCGTTAAGTGGTTCGAATTGATAAAAAATGTGTTGTTAAGTGTTCAAAAAACGAAAAAAAAACATTACCTTAATTTTAATTATCAAGGTTAAATATTTGAGTCCCATTTCACATACTGCAAACAATTCTCAATGTAAATTACGCCTTTTTCTAAAGCTGTTCGTAAGGACGCTTTTGGGGGGTATACATCAATATCCATCATCCGGGTATAGCTTGGGAAGTGACGCAATTTCCAATCTCTGAGATATACATCCCACTTCATTTGTTTCAGATTTTCTGGAAAAGGATAAAAAAGAATAAAATGAAAGAATATTTATGAATCCTGGCCGATGTTGTAAAAAATCTCGCTGGAATTAAGGCTGGAAACTAAGGCTTGGAAGAGCATATAATTTTCATTTCCACCTATGGTTTTAGCTAAAGGAAGTATCAACAATCAGTCGTCTTAAATCATAAGTTTGGACCACCTTAGCCCTAAATTACTCCACAAAATTAATGGAAGGAGGGGCATAAATTTTCGCGGCCCAGAATATTTTTGCGCTGTTAACCCTTTCATTTTGCAGGAGGAAATTTCTTTTTTTCTCCAGAAAAGAAATTTAGAGAGGGGGAGGAGGAACAGGTCTTAAATAAGGCCTTCCTCATCCGCGTGATATATTCACCTCCTGCGACGAGAGCTCTAATTGGATATTTCCGTCAAACTTCCGAATGGAGGAACATTAAATGCTAAATAGAAGAAAAAAACATTAAACGAAAAGGTTAATTAAGTTTTATATCAGTTGTTAAATAATTGCTATTTTATTGCGTAAAGCCGCTCCATTTTTATTTACGCTTAAAATTTCTTTAAAATAATGTCAAAATGTTTATAAATTTATTTTATTTAAGATAAAAAAATGTGCTCTATGTGCTTCGGTCCCATTAATTAGCGTTAATGTGATTTTACCTTTTCCGCTAATAGGCTTGATGCAGCTATGTTCGGAGGATCATAATTTTCCGTGGCTTAGCTTCTGAGCATAAATTAAGCTTATATTATAGATTATAAATCACCATAAGGATGCTTCTTTCATACACCTATCTATAAAGAAATCGGCGATGGTCACTTGACACCCCTCTGCCTGATTTGAGATGTAGAGGATCATTTTTAATTTTCCACGATTTCTGTTCACGTCATAGGATTAGTCTTCTAACTGCAGTTGAATCACTCTCTGAATCCAAATCATTAAAAGAGGTTCCACTGCTTCACCTGGTTAAGTTAGCGATGTCGCACATAATAAAAATATAATCGTTTCTTTATCACACTTAAACACCCACTATTAGCTTACCCTCCTCTAAATTAGGCTTCTGTAACAGTCACAAAATTATTCCTCTTTTCCATGTCCACCTCATTTTAAGTAGTGGACGCTCATACGGTGAATTGTAGCCAGATTTATTTTATTTGTAGAAACCTGAAGATGGCTCAAAGTGCCGAAATCATGGTTACTATATATTAAGAGTGTACAAAATTACTCGGTGATACTACAAAATGATTTAGATGCTACAGCATATCTAATTACGTTTACTATCGAGGATGTGAACGACACGAAGCAACAAAAATACGGCCGGAGTCGTTTCAATGAAGGTGAGGTTTGTTGGGCCACGCCCGAAGTTTGAACACAAGGGTTTCTGGCCGTGGCTCAGGCACAGACACCTCCCTAGCCAACCTCTTTCAGGCGCACGCGTCTTTCCGCCCCCCCTAGAGGACAGGTCGAGTCGATGCGATGCGGAGGGCGATGCAGGTAAGTTGCCAGGGAAACAGGCGAGGCTGGAGAAGTGGGCGGGGTCGCTGAGGAGGGGGGAGGGGAGGCAGAGGGAATAAATGAAGGAGAGAAGCAGCCAATGACAACCACGGGTTGGGGAGGATGGGAAGTGGCTTGGGAAGCCAGAAGAGTCGTTTCAAGTGCGAAGCGCTATGCGACGCCGCGGGGAGGGGAGGAAGTTGCACGGAGCGTACTCGACGTGTCGCTAATGGACGGGAGAGGTCGCTCAGTGACGCGAAGCACCTCCTTCGCACGCATTCATCTCTTCGCACGTGCCATTAGCAATAGCGGGAGACTTTTTATGTCGAGAGAGAGCCGAGAGGATGCGACTCGAAGGGAACACAACAGAACGCGAGACGAAACACGGAGAAAAACGATTCATCCGTAACCGTATTCTGTAACTCGACAACAATGGACTAAATTTCGGTACTTTGCCCTGATCCGAAATTTCTATTTTATTCATAAATACGACGGTTGAAGGGGATCGAGTTGGTGCGGTGGCTAGAGTGTTAGCTTCTCATTACGTGGGCCCCGGTTCAAGTCCCGACTATCGAGGAGATTTTTTTATAGATTGCCAAATCCCTGCTTGAATGCTTTGTAGAGAGCACTACAAGTGCAGCACTCCGTCCGTTGGATAGGACGTTAGGCCGATATCCCCTTGGCGCCTTTCGTTGTGAAAAGGCTAATGTTGACACCGGTTTTCTCTCCACTCATCCTTTACCACTCTAGACTATGGCGCAAATGACTTTTGCTGTCGGTCGCCTCCTTCTTATACAATACTATACGACGGATTAATTGAAAAATAAGCTGTCTGTGAAAAAATTAACATTTGGCCACTAATTCCTAAGTGAAATGCCAAAATGCTCATAGCTAGATAGCTATGGAATAAAGAGTAGAAAAATACTAAGTATTATTATATTAAAAGTGACTACCCCACTGCGTTTATTGACGTTGAAGATCTAGGAAGTTAATGACCCGCATAAAAAAAAGGCCGAAGTCGTGAAACTTGTTGCGCCACGCCTGACGTTTGGACGAGGGCCCTTGGTACCCATAATTTACTACGTCATTATTTTTGGAGTGATTTATAACAATAGACTTAATTTTTCAATATGCATCCATATTACACATCAAGAACAAAGGAATATTTTCGTATGAAGATATTCACAGCTTCTTTTATCAATGTTGGTGGTGGTTTTCGGGATAACACTTTCACACTCGACGTTTCCCACCTCCTACTTGGAGCGTTATCAAGAGAATGGGAGGGAAACCGTTCTCGTCCCGAGCTTATATATGTTTCGTTAACCATTGTTGACCCGATTTTGAATTTTCCCGGAAGGCGATAGCCGTTGGTCATTATATTGGGCCAGGAACCCTCTCCACATGCGGCTGAGGTTATATCCATCCTCCCTATTGAAGTTGTTGAAAATGTTACCTACGCAGCAATTTTCGAAAACCACCACCAACATTAACAAAAGAATATGTTGCTGCTAACACACAATGCTTCTTCTCAAGGGATTCCATTCGGCGAAGACATTTCCCGAGTTTGTAATTCACAATGGCAAGGGAGGTCTGAGCGTCAGGGCTGAATGAGTGATGAGAGGTCGAAAGCGTTTGACGATGCGAAAGAACGGACGAACGATTGGAGTGGAGCACTGGAATGGCAAACGCAGAGCGAAAATACATCTAGAGTTGGAGGGACGAATGGCGAGGAAGCGAATATGGCAATAGTAGTGACGCGGGGATGAGGGACGCAGCCAGGGATGGAAATAGAAAGCCTCTTAAGGTCAAAGGTGACCTCAGAGACAGCACTCATTCAGGAATAAGGCGGAGACCAAGTGACAAATCATCGAAGGTATTTGACATGAGTTGGTATAGCCCAGGGTGCCTCATTTTGCCACTTTTTTCTCATGATGAATTGAAATGCCACGCAAAATCTGCCAAACCTTATCGGCATGTGCAATTTCTTCCCAATTGCGTCTAAAATTGAAATTGTGAAATGACAGAAAAAATCGTCGTTTACTTTTCTCGGCTATGTTTACTAAATTTATATAAAGAGACTTCAATTGTGAAGGGTTATGAAGTTAAAATCTCTTATAGTAATCAATCTTTGACTGACGACACTTCGAAACTTTACTTTATAACTACTTGAGGATAAACGCAGAGAAACCAGAGATAATGTCTCTGAAATAATATATAGCCCTTCTAATCCTCTAAAATAAGATAAATCCTTAACTGCAAAACAAACTAAAAGCCAAGATTCATCGATGGTCGAAGTAATGGCATCACTTTATTTTAGCGATCTAAGCCTCGCTTTTTGGCGCTTCTCACTTGTTATTCCTGCCTTCTTTAAATGTATTAAAAGCATTTGCATTAGGTAAAAAATCAAAAACTACTACCCAGAGTAAAACTACTACGCGGCCTCAATATGTGCATGTTTGAAACATAGCGTAAATGCAGGAGCAGCGGATATGTAGAAACGCGCTTTTTATGGAAAAATGAAGGACTAGAGCTTTCATGTCGTGGAAAGAATATTTCATAAAAAATAGTATCTCCCTATCCACTTGAAATTACATAGCACCAAGGGAAAGAAATTGTTCGCTAAATAAACACCATGTCCCAAACCTACCCAAAACCCAACCCACTCCGGCATAATCCGACTCGTCCACATCAAAATTCCGATATCCATTCGCTCGAATTTGATATAATATGGAAGGATGAGTTGGAGTCCTTCATACAAACACTATGTCTCAACCTAAACAAAAACTCAACCAACCCCGACAAAATCCGGCAATGTTTTCGATCGCCTATTGGTCGTCTATGATGGTTGCTGCAGGGTTAAAGTTACTTATCCGAAGTCATGATAATTACAATGTACTCATTACATTTAAATTGTCGCAGCGCTTCCCACGGCTAAGATTGTTTAGAATTAGGTAAAGGAGTTAAAAATCCAGAATTTGGCAAAGATCCGACAAAAATTGGCCATTCGTTAAAGTGGACTGCTACCGGCAATGATACACTATCAATTTTACATAATCACTCACATTACAATGATTCACAATGCTAAAAAAACGTTATAAATTTCTGAGATGATAATTCGTATGACGTAACACTATTGATAACGTTTTGAAGATAAATATTTTCTGGATCGCATAGTGATCAAACGTAACTTTCGCTTGATTCTTTAATTGTACAACTAAATTAGTCAATCATTAGAGCGATCGCGAAAAACAATTGCCGGCGGAGATCATTTGCGACTGATCACTCTGGTGATAGCTTTAGTGATCACTCGGAAATGACGGATAAAATGATCGTGTGATTCAGGCTTAAACTAAAGATGGAAAGACTTTAAAGGTCTGGCCAAAGTGGATATAGCTCGTATCATAGCTGCTGACGACGCATGTACCGGAAGGCGTCGTAGTTGACGCTCTAAAGTATCCTGAACGAGTGGAAAATATTACCATTAGTAAAAAAAAGGCGGCGCATGTGGATGTGGCGGTAGATGAAATATGAAGAAACAAAAATAGGTAAAGTATATACGCAAATAAGTCGAGAAAGCCAGTTGAAAATCTCGCACTGGCAAGCACCCCCGCAACAAATGTGGGTCACGTAACACGCGCGAGTCGCAGTGCACAAAGTTGAATATGTTGATTTAAGCTCAACGACTCAAGAACAACGGCAAAAGGAAAGGTTTAGGCACGCATTTTGTGAAATCAGGATTTTTTTCAGAAATAATCATAATAATAAATGGCCGAATTTAATTCACCCATCATAAAGAAAAGGATAATTTCAACGACTAATAGACAAGATTCCATCAGAAAACCAAAAGGTGTACTAGATTAATAAACAGCTGTGCATGATTGACATATATCACTGAGAATGGCACAATCAGTTGCGTTCGTTGCAGATGGAGTCTCTGACAACTTAAACAGCAAAATATATTTAAAAATAATGTCCAACGTGCAAAACCAAATGTGATACAGGAGAGCAGATAGGTTGATACGAAAAATCAGGCTAGATGAAGGAAGAGGAGACCAGCACAAGCTGTACACATTACCAATCTGAAAAGAATTATGATATTTATCGATAAGTACTAAATGCTCCGGTAAATGACCACGCTGAAATGAGTGCTACTGTGACAGCGGTGCCACAAACAACATTAGGCAAACGGCAAAAATAAAAGGTAATAAATTAGGTAAACGGTAAAAACATTAACGGTTGGCAAATTTTTGCATAATTGGCCTATACTCCAAGACCTTAGTATCATTAAAAAAAACTAATAATTATCTTGAATAAACAATATTTAGTATCAAATACAAAATTTAGTGTCCCTGGAAAGATTCCTCCAGGAAAATTATCCTGGTACATCGACAGAATAGTGATAATATAGAAAAAAATTTGAAAAATGCATAGAAATATGCTGAATCGCAAAAAGGTCATCCGTGATTCTGAATCAAGCGCTAATTTAATCGCCGATTTAAAAAATAATATGCTGAGATTCTATTGGGAAGAAGAGCAGAATTAATCGTCAGCAATTTGCGGAGAAAGCAGAAGGTGTGGACGGAGGGAGTACGATTGGGAAAGGGACATGCTGATAATGGTGATATGAATGGAAGTGGGAGAGGAAAAGTTGGTTGATGGTCCGCATCGAGAACTCATATCTGATAGAATGAAGAGTAAATAATAGGTATGCGTTGAGAGCCAACCGCTGTAATTACAAACACACTTAAAACGGCATGAGAACTGCAGTAAAATTAGTAATAGCGGCTGGCGTGACTTGGTGGAAATCCTTTATTGTGGGAGTTGAAGGAATTTAAACTTTGCTGTTTCCACAGGGAGTTACATTCTTTCCGACCAAGGTCAGAAACATTAACACGGTAGCATTATAGGAGTACATAATCTGAGAAACATTATCAAGGAGCTGAAATATATGATCGCAATATTTCCCGCCGAATTCTTTATGATGTATTGTTCTCCAGTTTATCCTTAGGTTTATCAGATAGGAAGTAAAAAAAATAAAACTTTTTAAGGTTCACTATTATTTTAATATGGGCACCTGAACCTTACAAAGTTTTATTTTTTTACTTCCAATATGAAGAGGTTTCACAAAGGAAAGCCTGAAGTTATCAGTTATATTTTATTAGATAGGTTTAAATAACTTGGGCAATTGAGAATAGAAAACTTTTAAAAAGAACACGAATAACAACATAATAGAACCTCACTATATTTTCAGGTCTGATGGAATCAATAAATTAAAAGAGGTATTTTGCCGAACGGTTAGGTAAGAGAATTCGTTTTCCCCCAAAAAATAAAGTGCTTTAAGAATCCCTTAGCATTAGACTGGCTTAGAGCATTCCTTTTTATTTGTTAACGGGTGGTGCCCTTACACCGCCTGCCACACGCCTATTGAGGCGGCTTGCGGGATAGTAATGTATATGCAGATGTAGATTCATGGATCTGCAGTTGTTACTGCACAAAATTTCACGGTTGCTACCTGAGTCAGGAATAAAGGTATCCACTCAGGTAACTGACTACATCTTCGTGAGCAAATACCCCAATTTGATCCACTCATTTCCTTCTATCGGAGTGGCACCAATGGCTCCACGTATCTCCTTCATAGCCATCGAAACCTCAGAAGTTTCTTATCTGAAGGCCGATTTTCCGCACTGAGGAAAATGTTGAATCCCACCGGATGAAAGGTATGCAGCTGCAGTTGATCCTACAGAGCATGGGTCAAAATTTACATAAAGTCAAACTACAAAAAAAAGGAAAAAAAAACATCTGAGACCTTTAAGGTAAGTAAAACTAATTTGCGAACATAAAACTTTAAAATATGTAAAAACAATAATTATTAGCCCATTTATTCCCCTGAAAATTCATCCACTTATTAATGTTTTTATACTAAAAAAAATGCTTTGAAAATATCCGGTCATGTCTCGTTAAATTTCACTAGTGAAGCATATAACTGTCCGCATTGAAAAATTCCATAAAAGACTTTTTTGCCTTCAATATAAGGAAACAAAACTTTCCGAAGAAATAAAAAACAAATAAACAAAAAAAACGATAAGTATCACGAAAATAGCAAGAAAGTATTTCGTACACAAGATGAAGCGCCAACGAAAAGGCAAAGAGAAAAGGGGGAAAATTGAACATGGGACACTTAAAGCAACAATTTTAAGGTTCGGCGGTCCATTTGACAAATCAATCGCTGGCAGTCTCGTGACAAAAGAACAAGGTGTTTGTGCCAAGACTCCGCCTCCGCGGAGGACTGAATGGCAGCATTATTCCTTGGCATGGTCGGGCTGAAAGTTGCTTTAAAACTTCTGAGGATTCCGGCCGTAAATTTCCACGACAAAAATTCGCTGCCGCAATATTCCTCGCGGTTGCGTAGATAAGCATATCGTTAGGAAATTTTGGACCATGCTCATCGACGTTTGAGATTAGTGGAAGTGTACAAGGGATAATATTTCTCTAAAAATAGTTTGTTCATCAAAATGAAATTCAAGCAAGTGGCTGGATAACCATAAATTATGACTACGGATTGGTTAGTTCGTATATTTTTCGGTTCCTCTTCGGTTTTCGGTTCTTATTTAAGCACGTAAATAAGCTCAATTTCCAACAGCTTAAGACATTTTATTTCCTTAAAATTAGATAAATTTATCATATCTTATAAGATATACTCAATTTAATTAAATTGATGATCTAATTAGCAAAATAAATCATCGAAAATACATCATTTCTCGGTTTGTGCTCCTAATGTAGCACTTTGATAAGCTTAATTAACAGAAGCGCAACAAGATGTTTTTCCTGCTTGTTGATTTTTCCAACGATATCATCAATTTCATTGAATTGATATCTAATCATCAAATAAATCATCCCTTAGACACCAATTCCCAATTTTTGTCTTATTCGGCACTATAATACGCTAAATTATCAATAATGGTACACAATAGTTAGTCTAAATATTAATCTTGTCTAGGATCACATCAAAGTCATTCATTTGGCCATCTAATCAGCGAAAATATCATTTCAAGAAACCGGTTCCAAGTACCGATTCTTGGTTCCTGTTCGATTCGTAGCACTTTAATACGCTAAATTTTAAATTTCGTACAACAATTTTTTCCCTGAATATAAATCTTTCCTGCGATAACATCAATTTCATTCAATCGATACACTAATTAGCAAACATATCATCCCAAAGTCACCGATCCCAGGCACCGGTTCTCGGTTCTTGTTACATTTTTAAGCACTAAATTAACAATAAATTAAGACGATTTGTTTTCCTAAATGTGGCAATGAATGACAATAACGAATGAATAGGGTTCACACTGGTTTTCGCGCAAATTTAATCGGTATCGATTTTTTTATCGATTCCTGCGCCCACGCTGATTCCGGTTCTGTATTCAAGAACCGCTGGAACCGACTAATACCAAATTTAAACTATAACTTCATCCTGAAGCACGCTACGATTCTCAATGATTGATAAAAATAACTTAAAACTGGGCAAAAAAAAAGCATCAAATTCTCAGGTTTTTGCACCGCAGTGGACATAAATTGGTGGGAATCCTACATGCCTCTGAAGAAATTTCACATTCCAAATTTCAAAATTGTTATCATTACACTTTTAAACTTAATCCCGAGCAGCCGGAAACAGGCTGCGGGCCTATAACATTGGGGCTAATGATATCCTGGAAAGCACAATGACAAACAGCCCTGGGCAGGAAAATTTTCCCCAGGCAAGACTCGAACCCACGACATACTATTTGATAAGGGAACTTCAGCCTGCCGCCACTCTAACAATGAGATATGTTTTGCTATGATGGTTTTGATATTGTCTATTTATGTAGTTATAGTTTACCTATATCTTTATCCTTGAGCACAATACGATTCTCAATAAAAAATAAATTATACTAACTAACTAAAAGTATCAAATCCTCAAGTGTGTTTACGGCAGTCGGCGTTACTTGGTCGACTCCTTCTTACGAAGGATGTCGAAGAAATTTCGCCTTTGCTATTTAAATACAAAATTTTCATTCTAATTAGTAGTTACTGTTTAGTATCACTGTATCACCATTCAAAATTATAAAATTACGCCTATTTTTGATGAACTTGAGCTTAAAACGTACTGCAAAGCATTTTCGACCATGTCAGCGAAGGAGTCAGACCAGAGCAGAGAGAAACAATTGCTAGATCAATTGGAGACGCGAGGAATTTTTTTGAGAAACCGCGATAACACAATTTTTTTTTTTTACGTACAATGGCTAATTCATTTTAACTATCCCAAAAACACACTCTTACTGGAAGGCATAATGTTATGAAAGCGTTCAGCTTGGAAGGAAGTCACTTGCCTTCCCTAATTCTGTCCACAGTCTCTCTCTCATATAGTCTCTCTAGTCATATACTCTCAAAAAATCCATAAAAACCTTATCTATGTAGACCCAATCACCTGATGTGAGCAAAAGCCACCATAATTGTTTCGTAAGAGGTATCTCAAATACCTCACCCCACTTTATTCAACCGGCATTTAAGGTCTTCACCTATTGGCCAACTTTTTATCGGCCAAATAATCTAATTCCATGGCAGCTCTGTAGTTAACCTTTGAGGTAGTTGACTTAAGTAATGACATTCAAAATGCATAGTAAACATGTAAAAATCAAGACATTTCATCAGTCACTCTCACATAGGTAAACCACTATTTAACGCCCAGTGTTCTCGGAAGCAATGGATATTCGCAAAAAAATAGGTCCTTTCACGGTCTTTCCCTCATCGACGTTCATATTTTATTTATGAAATTGGCTTAGTGATGGCTGCGAACATTATAACAATAGCTTTACCACACTATCTGAATATACGCAATCATATCATTGATTAACTGGTAAAGATAAATAAAAAAGGTAACAATTCGTTCACCGAAAAAATAGCCTCCATTCAACTTTGATAGGTATCAATAACAAAAATGATTTTAACACTTTACCTCACTAAAAACCACCATGAAATAGATTAATAAAGGAAATAGTTGATTATACTTCCAGATTTTCCCTCGAGATGTTCTTAAAATTAGATATGATCGAATTGGTTGCTCCTTACAGAAATACAAATGACATTCAGAAGTCTTTCGACCACCGAGAAAATGAGTCCAAAATACTTAAGACTCCTCCGCACAGTGTCTTTCATTAACAGAATGTTCACCTGACTAAAAGAAATAAAAAGTGATCCACAAGGTTCCAAAAATACAGACGTAACACTCCATTGAGTAAGTTAAGGTGTTTCTTTTTCTGTTCGTTTTCCTCTCCAGCGCATCGCGTCTTCTCCTCACGATCCGTCAATCTGCAGCAACTCTATTATTTCCGTCGCTTTGAACATCCTCTTCCTCCTTATGAACACACGCTAATGACAAAAATGGTCGCAGAGTCGGCGCTGAGAGATTAATCACCAAGGCGAGAGAAACAAGGGAGATCATCATTCATACCAAAATTCGAGATCTCGAGCTAACTTCATCCGGATACTGCACTTCACCTTCAGCTTCCTGAACGCTCCTCGGTACCAAGAAGATTATACAGACTGTCCCAAGGGCCGTGTGTCATTTTTTGGCCTTTAATTTTAGTAACTTACCCTCGAGCAACGTTCTTGAAAATTGGCATACTTATGGGTAAAGGTCCTAAGTTTTGTTGAGTGCAAGCAAAATTTTACAGTTTTGACCTTTTGACATCACAATGTGGGCCCAAACCAAAATTTTGAATTTGCCTCATGGGGTTTCAATGTTAAAAAATTCGAGATAGAAAAAAGTCTGAATTTCATTGATCAAGATGTCAATTCTGAGGTTTTCCGACACGAGGAAACCGAAAATAACACTTTCATTTACGAAAATTCAACCGTTGACCCAGTAAGGTCACAGTCAAGGTCATAAGGGTGGCAAAAGGAATAGGATACCAACAAAGGTTTCGATCCATGGGTTTTAAAGGGTGCACAAGTCATTGGTAATGTCCAAATACTCGTCTTATCCACTATTTGACCTCCAAGGCTACTACTGAGGTCAAAGGTCATAGAGGTAAACGTCGGGCCATCGTGACAACCAACGAGTCGAACCATAGGTTTTAAAGGGTGCTCAAGTCAGTTTTGTGCTCTCCGTCCCAATGAAGCTTAATGTTTGCAGCAACTACGGACGCATTTTTAGATTCAAATTGGTTTTCAAAATGTCTACAGCGCGGCGATTCAGTGAGAGCGATCTCACTATACAAGGTGTCCCATTTATCTTGACCACCCGAAATAACTTTTTGTCCAGATGCAGATTCAAAAATGTGACAAGCAAATGTTCATTAGCAGTCAGGGGGACATTAATCAGCATGATTGCCTTCCTCGAAGCTTTGTTATTTACAAAGATATGAAAAGGGGTGTGTCTTTTTTAAATGGCATCCTATATTTTTTTATTCGGCAATTCACTTCCTCTCCTAAAGACGTATTAAAAAATGTAGCACAGTGGACCATTGACATAAACACAACGTTATGAAAACATAATAAACTCGTCCACAATAAGTGGACGAGTTTCTTATGACTGGTGTGCATTTTACTATGTTTTCATTTGTTCACCGTCAACGTCAGCAAGTGAAGTAGTTCCAATACCCGCGTACCTGCACTAAACGCTAGTGTCAGTCATTTTTCATAACACTGTGTTTATGTTAATGGTCCACTGTGCAACATTTTTGAATAAATCTTTAGGAGAGGAAATGAATTGCCGAATAAAAAATATAGGATGCCATTTAAAAAAGACACACCCCTATTCATATCTTTGTAAATAACAAAGCTTCGAGGAAGGCAATCATGCTGATTAATGTCCCCCTGACGGCTAATGAGCATTTGCTTGTCACATTTTTGAATTTGCATCTGGACAAAAAGTTATTTCGGGTGGTCAAGATAAATGGGACACCCTGTATAATACAACCGTGAGGGGTAGAATTTTTAAGTCGTGAATTTAATTGATAATATTTCACGAATAGAAATTTCGGATAGCGGCCCTGATTATAACTTATTTCTTCTTGAAATGCGGGCCGCTCTGCTCGTCATCGAAACGAGTGGTAACTTCTGTAAATCCATTTAAATGCGTGAGGAGTGACAACATATTTAGAGTTGAGGATCCTCCATTTTAAAATTCATGCTCGGTACAATGAACAAGTGGTATCACTGATATTACGTCTTATCCATTCAAGAATTATAACTAATCTCCATGTTAATTCTAATTCTCCACCTCTCTCCTTCTCTAATTTGTGATATGTTCATGTATCAACTCCATTATTTACGACTGATCTAATGTTTTAGGGTCTAATATTGGTTATAATCATAAGAACTATTTGATTATTCAACTCGTAGATATCGAATTTTAATTGCCACTTAAACAATTTTAAAGTTGCCACCAGCCGCACCCGTTCAGTTCACATCACAAGGTGGCCTTCGTAACGTACATATTTAGAATTTTATGAGAGTAAACATGGAGATGCTAAATTACTATATTTTTATTGCAATATGCTGCAATACGTAGAGGCACTTAACCGCTCCAATCAACAGCATTTTTATTTGCTCCTTTTTCTTCTACTGAAGCTGTTATAGCCCCAAGATTACCTTGCCTTGTAGCATTATGTAATGATGTCCAATTATCCTCACCTAAATCATTGAAATTTATTCCTTGGTTTATTCAAAGTTCTATGACTGTTTGGTACCCACGTACTGTAGCACTATGAAAAAGTTTTGCGTAATCAGACACTACGTAATGAATTACATAATTACAGCATTGGTAACTAATCTAATCGCGAAAGCAAAAAGGAGCGTTTTCGCACGTGGAGAAATGATTAATTGAGAGAACACTCGCGTATCCTTGTAGAAAAAAAAGACGAGCGAGAGGAAATACGTAGAGAAATTCCTCAGGAGTATATATCGGATCTTAATGAGATGGCAAGGGCGACAGATTATGACATCATTTTTTTGATGGAGTGGAGGTGAATGAAGGGAGTGGTGAATTTACTTCGCCCGAGTTAAACCGAGGGTGAATCCTCATGTGACGGAGGCGCACTCATAAACAGAGATGTGCGCTCATCATCCCAAATTCTCCTCCACTCATCCCACACCGACATCACCATTCTCAATGCAACCTGCCTCCCACCACAGACACCAGCCGCACCTGCTCGGTTCACGTCACGAGGTGGACTTAGCAACCGACATATTTGGAATCTTAAGTGAGCTAACAGGGAGCTGGTATATCACTATGTTCGTATCGGTTTAGCTTATTTGCAACTCATCAGACCAGTTGTAAATAATGGAGTTAAGACATGGACATATCACAAATTAGAGAAGGAGAGAGACGGAGAATTAGAATTAACTTGGAGATGATAGTAGAAGGGAAGGATATAGTTAGATTTGCTAAGTCCCTTTTTTTGGCATGGTTGGGTCATGTATAAACGATAGGAAAGGATAGAAAGCCCAAGATAATACTTAATAACAAGTCAAATATCTTTTCATGGCGAACTTCATCCGTTGGTGTATTTAACTTATTGCTAATAACAAGATGAAAGGGGACGAAAGAAGAGATAGACCACGGAAGAGATGACTAGAGGATGTGGTGGATGGTTTGAAGGCAATGGGAGTTAAAAGATGGAGGAAGAAAGGAAGAAGAACAGAATGGAGGCATATAATGGAGGAAGCCAAGGCCCACAACGGGCTGAAGAACAGCAGATGATGATGATGATAATAACTTCCATGCATGATGATTCGTTCCAGTTGACATTTTAGGTTACACAACGTGTGAATAAAATTCAAAATACATTGGTAAACACATACAAAGGCTCGGTGTACCGGTGGACATAGTTAAACCACTACTGAACGAGAAACCAATTGGAAACAAAGAATATTAGTAAAAAAGAATCCCTGCCACGGCTTTTGACCCTTCTTCGGCGTTCACATTTTTCCAAAATTAGAATTGATGGCTGTTTAGCACCGTCCTTATTACAAAAGCTTTGCCGCTCTAGCCAATGAAGCACTAATACCATTGACCAGATGGAAAATATTAACAATAAAAAGGTAGAAATTCGTTGGTAGAAAAAATCAATTTCAATTATGACAAATATTCAAACACTTCGTCTCACGAAAAATCGACCATGAAAGGGATTACTAAAAGAAAAAATCATTAAGCTCCCAGATTCTGCCCCGCGTTGTTCTTTAAATTAGACATGGTAGGCTTGGTTGTGCCAAACAGAAATAGTTCTAACATACAGAAGTCTTTCGATCGCAGGCAATAAACCAAAGATACTCATACTCCTGCGAACATTAAAAGTTTGTTTCATTAACAGAAAGTTATTCCGACTAAAACATTCCAAAGTGATACATTGGTTCAAAAATACAGATCTAACACTAAAAAAGTGGATCTGTAAAATACAGATGCAATTATTCGCAAGAAAATTTATATTTCTTGACATGATTTAGAATTTTTATCTCATCTAGCCACTTTGGAGAAATAAAGATTTTAATGCTTACGATATTGACGTTTCTATGCGCACAATATAACTGAGATTTTAAAAACCTCTTGAGACGAAGAAAGACTGTAACAGAAGTATTAAATTCGTAAAAGGCTGCATTGGAATGAATAATTTCAAGTTGCAAAAAAACATTGCTTACATCGTAGGATACTCGTAAGAGCTCTAAATACCACAAAGGCCCAGCGATATGCCAAAAAGCACCGGTAGATATCTTGTGTAAATAAGAACTTTAAAAAAGAGAAAATGTTGTATCTTATTTCGGAGGTTCATTACCAGACATGATATTCCTTTATGACGAGCAATAGGGTGGTTTCCTATTATTTTTTATTGCCTAAATCGAAAGATTATTACTCCTGGAGTACGTATTTCACGCTCTTAGATTTAAAATGACGATATCTATTTTTCGCGAATAAATGAAAAGTGAAAATTTTCAAGCGCGCGAAAACGTGACGTCTAAGTATGAATGATGGGAAAAGCCCGTGTGACGTCAGTCTGCTTCCCGCTGCCGCATTGTGAGGTGACCTTGGGGAGAGGCTTTCAGCGTTGATACGATGCAGGCTGCTAGCAGGTATCGGAGTACCCTGCTAACAGGTAGCGCTTGGCTTAAATAAGGATTATTAAACTAAGGAAACTTTCCGACTATAGGCAGTTTTAATAGGTGATTATTAAGACATGTTTCCCTGAAGTCTCATGCATGCATTGGTAATCTCAGATGATGTCCTATCTACTCCTATCTACTCGAAACTAGGCCCCTGTGACGTCACGTGAAGTGGCATCGCATGGGCGCCAATTTGGCCTTTTTCAAATGCAGTTAAAATCGACCATAGCCATTCGTCTAAACTGTGATTTATGAAACCAAATTATTTGTATATTATGAATACACCAATGGTGGGCAACGAATCGCAATCAATGCTTTTCATTTTCTTTGATGAAGGAAACTACCCTATTCAAGAAAAGAAAATTCAGTCATTAATGGGTTGACTACATCGCCTCTAATAAGGAAGTGCTCGCCCTTGGAGTAGTTCTGAGTTAGACTGAGCGATTTATGCTGTTCAATGCGGTTCGTTTTCCAACGTTTTTTTCTGTCTAACCGGAGCGGAGTTTTCCACAAAAGTGGTTCACATCTTGAACTGTTTTTTTACAACTTGTGTTTTCATCCAAATTACGCTTTTCGATATCAGCAAATTTGCTCTAATAATCCTCATTGAATTTATTTTAGAAGAATCGGTTTGATGTCGGTAGGTAATTGGAGGAGGCGACCGACAGCTAAGATCATTTGCTTCACATGGGAAGGGCAAGGAGGGAATGTTGGAGGAAAAGCCGGCTTCAGCATCAGCCTGCTCA
The DNA here is from genome assembly GCF_921293095.1 of Ischnura elegans. Classification (NCBI taxonomy): domain Eukaryota; kingdom Metazoa; phylum Arthropoda; class Insecta; order Odonata; family Coenagrionidae; genus Ischnura; species Ischnura elegans. The sequence continues at coordinate 122,464,113 of NC_060247.1, forward strand.
TAACGTATGGAGTACGTAGGGGGCCATGGCTTAGCGTCCCATCCGACGAACTTAGTGCTGTACTTGAAATTGCCCCCACAGAGTACCTAAGTAAGGATCACATTGTCTCTGAAAAATCATCGTCATCGTTGGATTATAAAGCCGGACCAATGAGGTGGGAAGCCAACAGTCTGCCAACACTTTAGCCACCACACCAAGCCCTCTCGCCTTTCAACGACCGAGTAGAGAAGCCAGGAAATGGAGTAGTTATAATAACGCAACGTCTTCCCGATAGGAACCGAATACGCGAAAGGATGGAATTAGACGCGAGCAAATGAGACCATTGTGTTCGAAACTATAGCCAGCAGTCACACTCCAAGGCGTCATGGAATGGAGGGAGGGGGAAGAAGTGGGAGGAGGAGGAGGAGAGAGTGATGGGAATACAGAGAGAGAGAGAGAAATGGGAAGTCGTTTGTGAAACCGAAAAGGGAGGGGTAGGAAAACGTCCAGAGGGATTAGCGAGAGAGAGAGAGAGATCTTTTGGCAGGGGACTCGGAAGTAACACAATGAAAGGGATTTGGCCAAAGGCGTGATATGATGGTGGGGGCCACCCCTTTTGGACCCATATCTAAAAGACGAAGAGACATAGAAATGACGGTAAAAAAAAAGAAACTGAAGGACTAACGGAAGAAAAAAAACAACATCGACTGCGTTTCATTTTTGTTTGCCACTTCTAAATCCATCTTTATTTTTATTTTTTTTTAGGTTTTGGTCAAAATTTTAACAAACTTGCCATAGCAACGTTTTGTTTTTTTTCTTAAAATTCAACTGGGCTGTTCCATCAAAAAAAAACAAACAAATAAACAAGATAAGATATAAAACACAACAACGTACTGCACATAGTATTACTTTTTAATACCACATAAGACCCAATAAAAATTAATTGATTAATGTGTTCCATAAGCTCGGTTAATAGTGAGCTTAAGGTTGGTGCTTTAATTCGGTATTTTCCATGACATTTTAAACTAATGCATAATATGTGTAATAGGCTGTTGCTCTGTACCTTAAAACTTTTTTTCTTTTGTATTGTTACATCTTGATTAATGAGACCTTTTTAAAGCATTAGACGTTAAAGGAAACGATTAAAAAGCAAGTTTGTTAAATTTTTGGCCAAAACTTCAAAAACGAAAAATGGAAGATGAATATGGATGTGGATAAAATTAAGATAATAGAGTGCACTAAGCAAGAAGCGTCAATTACTAATATTAAACTAGGATTTTAAAAGGTGGATGAGTTCTGAAAATTTGTAACTGGAGCAGAGTACCAGCGATAGACGGAGGAAAACGGAAAAACTTATAAGATTTTAATTCAGGCGAAGAGGGATTTATACAACCGATGCATGTTTATTTATGAAAAGAGGCATGAACGTTGACAGCAAAATAAAAGTCAAGAGTGGAGGCATTCGAAATGTGGCGCTACAGAAGAATGATGGAGATCAAATGGAATGACAGAAAGAGAGTGATGAGGAAGTCCTAAATGAATGGAAATAATGGGAAAGGTGATGAATAATCTAGGATGAACAAGGGACAACTTAATCACCCACAATATGAAACATGATTGATGAAAACAATCGTCAAAGTGCAAGTGGACGGGGAGAATAGGAATTGGAGGGATGGGATGGATGGAAGGCTTAAAATTAGACTTACTGGATAGTGAGTCGACTTATGGGCATAAAATGGAAGAAATATCTAAATATGAATAGATTATCTGATAGAGAGTTGATTGGAGACATGCGTTTTCATGGCCACGAGTAAAGGAAGCTTCGTTTAAAAATAAAAAGTTGGTTAGGGCAATACATATGAAGAACTTGTTCGTAGAAAAAATAAACGGAGAGAGTCTAAGTAGACGAAAAACAAGAGGGCCCTATTAAGAAGAGTGCTAAGATTAGTGAGCCAAAAGGGATGAAGTCCGATATTTGGCACACAACCACGACAGGGGGCGACACTTCGTACATTTCCATCGATTCGCTTCTAAAATAAACCTAAAAAAAAAAAGACTTTGCCTCAAAATACATCTCCTATTTCTTGGCATCAAATAGTTAAATGTTTAAATTGACTATGGATGCGGAAAATAGCATGGAACAAGGGACAGAAAGAGGAAAAATGGCAAGAAGAATTATAAGCCGATTGAAATTGAAAAAAAAATTTGGACTCTTGAAAAAAAAAACTAGAGTTTTGGACGAGTGAGGCCCCCCTCATTGCTTTTAAACTTCGTTCCACAATGCGAGAACGACACGTTTGGTGCAATTACTACTATTTTCATTACCATAGCGACCAAAATTATTGCAATATGTTTCTGACTTTAGTTTTATTGTTAAAGTATTCTACCGATTAGGGTAAGTTTCCATGGAGTACTAAAGAAGTATTCCGGCAGTCTCCCCTCCCTTCATGGACTTCCCTCTTAATTTCACAATAAAGCCTATTCTCTTTCATTCTATTAAAAATCCCATTCTCTTCCTTCCTCTCCCTCGTTTACCCAAGATTCTACCCTCTAACAATGTTTTCAACATCACATCCCCGATCAGCACTCGCTCCATCCATAACCTATGTCTCCTACGTATCTCATCTAGAAGCTGCCTCTTCTCACCCTCAATGGCCAGCAGTTCGTAGTTCCTCCTCCTCTAGTTAATGAACTCTGAAATAGTGTTAAATTGAAGATGAAAAATTATGGCGCAATCAGTTTATCAGAACCACTTTTCACTATTTCGTTATCCTAATCCACACGCGATGTGGCATGATTTCTGCTCCAATAGTGTTTCATCTGTACTCCGGAAATTTCCCCTTAAGATATTTTCAGCGTTCTTAAAGGCCCGAGGAGGAGTAGGGGAAATAACATTGCTACAAATGCGGACTGCTTTATTTTCTGGCCATTACTGTAGATAAATTCTTCGCAGATTTTGCACCGAGTTAAAATCTTCTTCATAGTTACCGACTGACTTTCTATAGATTACTCTTCTAACGAAGCGCCACATGGTTGAACTTTCAGCACACACAAATTTTAACCACAGACGAATGCTTTTATTTATACTGTAAACCAGTATACAGTTGGGGGCTCGCCCCTCCCCCCTTGCGGGACCGCCCGCATCGCCAAACATTGCAGAACCACAATTGTGACTTTTTTATGCCATAATGTGGCATTGTCTTATACAGGTGTATAATCACTTTAAATTAAATTTTCTTTTACTAGGACGGTGACTTTATTATTTTTTATTGCGATAAAAGTAAAGGCAACTCAAGATATAGGTACTCCGCAATATGTATTCGTCATATTTAAAAGGAGAGAGTGAAAAATATCCTAACACTTTCATTAGGCTTTTCATAAATTTCAGGACGAAATTTTCTTAAAATTCCTCTTTTTCTCAGACATGAGGACCAGTGGTGCCGAAACGGCGCGCCGTTCCGGCACTGGTTAAAAAAACATAATAGACAAATAACACTTAAATCAATGTTGGTGCCTCAAAATTTCTAATATTAGTAACAGCACAAAAATTTATTTTAAAGAATGCAGACGTAACTTGTAATAAAAAACATACTGAATAATATTTCACTAGTAAAAAGGTTAAGAAAAGTGCGTTCCAGCACTGCTAATTTTGCCATGACACCACTGATGAGGACATCAGAAAAGTAATCTCGTGAAACGTCGTCAACTATGGATACTGAAACCCAGTTTGAATCGGTGAAAAATTTATCGAATAATGTCATAAACCCCCCAATGTTTAAAGTAAAACCATATTTTTATCTAATATTAATGTATTTGACGAGATCATTTAGTCTGATTAAACGTTATCACTCAGCACTCCGAGGAATAGGAGCCTCTCCCTAGCTACGCATGCTTCATTTCAGCCATCATCAAATCAAATCTTGAGGCTACTTCGGCTTAGCTGTAAATTTTAATTTCTGGTTGACATGCTATTCAATATTTGTTTGAATATTCTCTTTTTGGTGAAGAATTCTCGGGATCGCCACCGGGTCAGGAACTCCATATCTGCCGACGTTTCGATGTCCGACTCGGTCATCGTCCTCAGGGCTGTGAGTTGTTGTATTTAAAAACAATCACCGAGGTATGTGTATGATTTGTTCCTTAGTCGTCCGTCAGTCTCTACAGTGTACACTAGGTCTGATCCTAATATGTTTATTTCCCTGGGCATCGCACTCACAGCCCTGAGGACGATGACCGAGACGGACATCCGAAACGTCGGCAGTTGTGGAGTTCCTGACCCGAAGGCGATCCCGAGAACTCTTCACCAAGTCCATTCGCCGGGAAAGCAAGAAATCTTTATTCTCTTTTTATTTTCATTGATATTTCAGTCATTATAATATTGTTTATAACGTTGCCTATGTTCCACAAATACCGAGACGCAAACAGAGGGACAAGCAAGTTATATCAAACGCCTAGTTAACCACAATATTGATGAGGATCTGATAGTTTTCCAGAAATTTTCGCCAAACGTACTTCAGTAGAAGTTGGGAACGGTTAAAAAAAATAGCTTATGACTTCAAAGAGGAAGTTTGCAACGCCAAATATCAGTCAAACAATGGAGGTGACTTCCATTGTGAGGAGAATTTAAGGGTATTAATGACCCGTGACAAGTCAGTAAGTCCTCCTCCCACTTCAGTCATGATGATCTGCGTGTTTAGACTATTTTTGAGAAAGTAATACGATAAAAATAGACGCCTGGGAAGGCAAAACGGAATTTAACGCATTTTAATATCACTTAGGTCCATTTAAACAAGTTTGCTGCTGGTAGTTCGTAATTTTGGAAAAACAACCTTTTCAGAGCAAGAAAAAGCATTTAAAATCAGAGAAATAAAAATTTAAACGTGATTTAGAATTCATTAACAGTAGGGTACAAAAGGAATCTCTGAAATTCGATGGATGGTGTAAACATAAAGGCGACAGATGAAGTGAAGAAAAGGAGTTGTGATAACTTTGTGGGGTGGGGAGGAGTTATGACAACACAGGCAAACAATGAAAAAACTTTTTAACTTATAGTTATGATAAAATTGAAAAAGTAGGTCTAATGAACTAAGATAATGGGGGATTACTGTTGGTACTTCACCGAGAAGTTCAGCAAGCGATTCATCGCAGAAAACGCTACACAAGAAGCTTCAAGGAAAAAAGGGAAAGAAATGTAGACCAATTCCAGTTGACAAGTGAACCCTGTATTATCACGCTGTAGAAAATGCAAACAATTTTATCACGATGTAGTGAACAGTAAATACCAATAATTTTATGATATAACACAGCGCTTCATTGATTTCCCTATAAACCGTATAGGGGTATTAGACTAAACATTAAAATACATATTGCTTGGAAACTATGGGTGATACAAAAAAACGAAGGCCAGTTTTGGATTCGGCACATAAAAATATATAAAGATCAGCAATAAAAATAAAAAAGTTTTCAAACAAAATTTTATGTTGGCCTGTGCAGAGGCCTGTAGCAGAGTACCCTGCTAGCAGGTAGCGCTTGGCTATTGTGGGGAACACAAAAATGAAATATTTTCGGCAGAGCCCAGAAGAAGCAAAAATTCGTCAAGTGTACTCAGGGAAGATTTTCGGATGAACAAGTATAAGAGAGGTGCTATTTCGCACTCACCCGGGCACACCTTGAATATGCAGCGAGCATTTGGGATCCCGCTCCGAAAGGTTTAATCTGCGAACTAAATGAAATACAAAGGAAAGCTAACATAGGCGGATCTAGGCGGGGGGCACGTGCCCCCTCCCCCAAGACCCTTAAAAAATATGCAAGATTTTTAATTCGCTCCCGTTATCATTGCGTTCGTTTTGTATTACGGGGTATCCTTGTGCCCCCCATTCCCCCCCGGAACAAAATCCTGGAGACGGCCTTGCTTGTGCCCCCCCCCCTCCCAGAAAGAAATCCTGGATCCACCCTTGAAAGCTAAGCGAATCGTCATAAACTGCTACGGGCGTTCACACATGTAAAACTAGCCGCCAGACTCGGAGCCTGCGCGCCAAGCTTAAAATGCTTATAGGGCAATAGGGAGGTTATTATAATTATTTTTTTATTGCCTAAATCGAAAGATTATTACTCCTGGAGTACGTATTTCACCCTTTTAGATTTTTAAATAACGATATCTTTTTTTCGCGATTAAAGGAAAAGTGAAAATTTTCAAGCGCGCGAAAACGCGACGGCTAAGTATGAATGCTGGGTAAACTCCGTGTGACGTCGTTCTGGTTCCCGCCGCAGCAAGTGAGGTGACCTTGGGGCGAGGCTTTGAGCGCTGATATGACGCAGGATGCTAGCAGGTAGCAGAGTACCCTGCTAGCAGGTAGCGCTTGGCTTAAATAAGGATTATTATTCCCCAACAAACGAAGGAAACTTTCCGAAATTAGGTATTTTTAATGTGTGATTATTAAGAGATGTTTCCCTGAGCTCTGTGCCTCATGCATGCATTAGTAATCTCAGACAATGTAAAACTCCTATCTACTCGTGTAAAAACTAGGTCCCTGTGACGTCACGTGGATTGGCATCGCATGGGCGCCAATCTGGCCTTTTTCAAATGAGGATAAAATTGACCATTGCCATTCGTTTAAAATGGGATTCCTAAAACCAAATAATTTGTATATTATGAATACACTAATGGTGGGTAAGGAATCGCAATCAATGCATTTCGTTTTCTTTGATGAAGGAAACTACCCTATTGATAATAAATATCTTTCAGAGTGACACGAAACATTAGAACCCCGCCATATTTACAGGCCCGACAGAAATGCTAAATTATGACAGATACATTTTGCTGAACGATAGGTCTGAGAATTCGCTTTTCCGCAGAACAACGAAGGTCTTTAATAATTGCAAGGCGGTGCCTCGTTAGAGCATTTTCTTTTTTTCTCTCTCTCTCGGATTAGGTAAACTGATCCATTCTATTGCCCACGAAGTCCTAAAAGCTGTTAACGAATTAGGCCATTGGATAGGTAAGTACATTGTAGGGCTACAGAATCCTACACCCCACCTTTTTTGAGGTTTGTATGAGTTCGAGAGTAATCCAATGTTTACTAGAAATAGGGTAGCTTCCTTCATCAAAGAAAACGAAAGACATTGATTGCGATTCGTTACCCACCATTAGTGTATTCATAATATACATTTTTTTGGGTTTTAGAAATCCCTGTGAAAACGAATATTAATGGTCAATTTTAACCTCATTTGAAGAAGGCCAGATTGGCGCCCATGCGATGCCTCTCCACGTGACGTCTCAGGGACCTAGATGCTATGCGAGTAGTCAGGAGTTTTACATCGCCTGAGATTACCAATGCATGCATGAGGCATAGAGCTCAGGGAAACATCTCTTAATAATCACCTATTAAAATTGCCTGAGATCGGAAAGTTTCCTTCCTTTGATAGGGTATTAATAACCCTTATTTAAGCAAAGCGCTACCTGCTAGCAGGGTACTTTACGCTACCGCCATGCTTGGCAGCAAGCAGCTGGCATCGCAGTGGCGTTCATAGCCTCGCACAGCAGCAGCCAGAAGTTACACGGGCTTTTCCCAGCATTCATACTTAGCCGTCGCGTTTTCGCGCGCTTGAAAATTTTCACTTTTCCTTTAATCGTGAAAAATAGATATCGTTATTTAAAAATCCAAAAGTGTGAAATATTTACTCCAGGAGTGATAATCTTTCGATTTAGGCAATAAAAAATATTAGGAAACCACCCTATTCCGTAGCCAGAAAAAATTTCGAAAGATATCAGTTTGGAAGGGGTAAATTTTAGGGATACACACAGGGGGTTACAATTTCAAATGTAACTCCAGAATATTTTGAGGGATTGGACGAAAACGTCGCTACAGGCTGAATATTTCTGGAAGGGGTGAAGCAAACCCCCACCCATCCGACTACGTGCCTGCAGACTGGAAGAGATCTTGCGCCTGAAATCCTTAATGAACGACCGAGAAGGATTGCAATGGACACTACAGCATTCCACCACTTACACATACAGCCGCATATACACGGCGGTCTGTGTAGGAGATAAACAGTCGATACACGATGCGAGTAACAGATGCAAAACCGATGCGACGATTAAACGAAGTAGACACATTCATGAATCACGTATCAAGTTTCAAATTATATAAAAAACATCTTTATCGAACATAAAATGTCCATTAATTGAGCAGATCCAAGAACTCATGGAATATATCTAGACTCTTACTTTATAGCAGTCCGTGAATTATTATTTTTTAAATACATTTACGGCCATCATGCAATTTTACCGTCTTCGAGAGACCTCCAGGAGAAAAAAAAACAGAAAATACGCGCATTAATTAAACTGGTGGAAAGAATAATATCATAAAAATTCTAATCCAATGGCGTCCCCCTTTAAACACTGCTATCGTGGTAACAGAGCAAGGTGCGTATAATAGGCAGCTATTATACGCACCTTGGTAACAGGGCACGTTTTACCTGCATCACACTTACTCGCGCGGCAACAATGGTTTTCGAGGGCGAACATTGCCGAAGTAATAGCCAACAATACCCTTGCTGCCTTGGTGATGAAAATGAACTAGTTTAAGTTGTTGTTGTCAATCCAATCGCTTCATATGAATAAGCCACATTAAATTCCAAGGAAATGGATGTAGAAATATAACAGCAGACGACATTTCAATGGACACAAATCACCCTACCACTCATGCATACAGCAGAATATACACGGCGCACAGTGGGCTGAAATCGAAAAAAGCTGGCCAAAAATCATATCTTCCATATTTTTACAATTAGCTCGATGAAATTTTTCCTCCTATTCTTACTTAGGCTATATAACATAAATATAAAGACATTGCCGAAAAATTAATCCGGGGAGTTTTTTTTAAAATACGCGGAGACGGGAAAAAAAAACAAAAATCGACTATTTGGACCGCTTCAGTAAACAGGGAACATTTTATTGAAATTAATAGTTAGGAATAAAACAGTAAGTAGTTTAACATTAAATTTAATAATTTAAATAAAAATGTTCGTATTAAATACATAAAATTATTTTTTAAACATTAGTGATTTAGTCAACTAACTTTTTGTCAACATTTTGTCTTAAAGAACACACATAAGAAATCACCTCGCAAGCAATTTATACCATAAACCAAAATACCACAAAATTATTTAAGAACCATAATAAATTAACATAAATATATAAAACATAAGAAAACATAAGGGATAAATTTACCAGCCCACTACCAGTTTTCATCAGATTCCCAGCCGTCACTGTCCTCATCTCTGTCCACTACCAGTTGGCTCTTCCAACTTCTACAAGTAAGTATCGTATATCCTTTGAAACATTTCTTTTAGTATTTGTACATACATAACTATTGGATATTAGATGATCCGTAGTAAGGAGAAGCCTTCGGGAAAGATCTCCCCTTTCAGTTCAGCGCGAAATTTTTCGCGTGTGGTGCGCTCGGAATCTTCTGACATCTTTGTGGCGAGATTTCAAAGCTTCCTTCGAAAGTTGGCCAATTGGAAGCACTGCTGCCTTGGCAATTGATGCTCCATAAAACAGCAATTTGTGCACCGTGGGGGGCGTGTAGTACCACGGATACAAATCCACTAAAAGGTATGCAGTTTCTGAGCAGTACTCGCTGAAATTGGCGTAATCTATCTCAGGTCCAGATGTCAGAGCTTTTAAAATTGAGGCAAACCTCGAGATGAGTTCCTCGCTAATGCTTATTTAAAAAGGAAAAAAGTCCTCACCAAATCCTTCTTCCAAAAATTTTAAATATTCATAACAAGTTTTTGAATTAATAAATAAAAATCTATATAATTTGAGTTTTTGGTGGTAAACATACCGGTAATTTCTGATGTTAGCTTAGGTTCAGAAAAAAAACGTTGGGCAGTGTTCCCATCAATAGTCGTGCCTTGATCATGCTTTAACAAGTGGTCTCAAGAAGAGTTTCATGCATATCTGTTGGGAGCGGTTTATCCTTCTCAAATCAGCATCGAAATTTTACTACAAACTGGTTCTCTTGCATTCTTTCCATTTCTAGATATACCTATTGAAAAAGTATTTATTCATGACGTTCTTCAACATTTCCTTTGTCTTCTCGTCTTTCTCCAAGTTTAACTTATCATAAAGATATTGAAGGGCCAATTTACGTTTTGACGACGGCGAATTTACATTTTCATTAACAATAACGTCATGTATTTCTTTGCGGGTTACTTTCATGCGCTCCGTTTTCTCTCATCCAAAATTACAACAATTTAAACCACCGGGCAAGGAAATCGAAATTAGAACTTAATTCTCTGAATAATACACACGATCACAGAGATATTTTACTTGGAAAACGTACCTTTTTATCGTTCTGAGATATTCTTCACTAGTAGTAGTTCGGCCTCAACGCTGAAATTTCAAGGTATACTTAGGGAAAATAAACCCTGGTTTTTCGTATCCGTAGCGCAAGCACTCATATCCTTTCGCACTTACGAAGACAAAATCACTAATTTTCTCGGTAAAATCGTAAAAGATAATAGTTTTCAACCAATTGAAAAGAAGCATTTGTGGAAAACCCCGTGTGAGCTACTTCGTAGAAAATTGTTTGCACGGATGTCGAAGGGAAGCGATCCTCAAAGGTCCAAAAACCCTTTCATAGACCGAGGCTATAAAGCAATAATTGGCATTTCTTGAGAGGGAAAGTTATGAAACAAGTACAGAACTTCTTTAACGCTAGATAAGAATCATAACACAGTGGTTGGGTTTTCGGGAACAATGGGGATTAACGCGGTCGGCAGGGTAGTGCCCGCCGTTGCGGCGCGGCGGCGCTCCGCCACACGTGTGCCCTTTTCAGTGTTTGAGCTGATGGTAGCTACGTATGGCCTAGGAGAGTACGGATATCAGAATATGCGAGTTTATAGTGGTTAGAATTGGGTTTTCCAAGAATTAATGCTTTGCAGCCGCCCGCTTCCCGAGACAAGAATCTGGTCTGCCGGCGCAATCGTTGAGTCGTTCATATGTCTCATGTAGGAAATTGAAATGTGCGCTTGGAAAAATAGAACAATAAGACTAATATGGCATGCTTAATGTATGCAGTGCATGTAAGTGTAGTTTCGTCTCACTTTTAGCGAATTATCCTCTGCCACAGCTAAGTCTGAACAAATGTTCGCATCAAACCACCGCGTCTGGCGGTTGGACATTCACGCACATAACTTGATAGGAGAGGCGGGGTGGCAAATTGGGGCAGGATTTTTCAATTGATAACTAAAGTTGACACTTTATTTTACAATATGGTGCTAAACACTTCGTGAAGCAAAGTGAAAAACATCAACTTTTTCTCTACATTATGTTAAAAATACATGAAAAATAGGACATTTTAATTGTTTAAATAAAAGTAATAAAAATTATCGCTATAATAAAAACTTTCACTACAACGAATTATGAAAATGTTCATTTTTATTATGGAATGGTTTAAAATTAGGCATTTTAAAACATAACGCAACAGTAGCAAAAAACTTCAATTTTTTCAAAATATGGGAAAAAAATTTTGAGATCATTTTTCATTAAATTCACAGACGTCTCCTGCTTTTAAAAAATGAGTTATGAATAAAATTATTTCAGTAATGTGGTCACTGATTATTCTGTAATTTGAAAATATAATATTTTTTTCCAAATTAAAAAGTGAAAAAAATCATTTTTGGCCAGCTTTTTTCGATTTCAGCCCACTGTGCGGCGGTCAGTGTGGGGTTTTGCCGATTTCCCTCACGTCTCGGGCGAATGCCAGGCCACGAAGCTATCCCGGAGGAGAAGAGTTAAAGCATCTTCAAATGCTGCTACAAGCCCACAAACAGTCGCACATTCTCGCAAAGTATGGAGAGGAAATTCTTCATTGACGTCAGCACTTGCTACTTATGTTCATAAATCACACTGGCCCAAAATTTAAATAGCCATGTAAAAAAATTATAAGCATTGAAAATTGCAGCTTTATCAAATTTAATTGAATTTTCAAAACCCCCAAAACACAATGAAGTTATTTCCCTTGGAATGAGGAGCACAACAAAATTATTAAAATAAATGTGAGGCAACATTTTAGAAATACATATGACAATAATTAATGATATGGTAGAACTAAAACAATTTTCCATAAATGCCGAATGCAATGCCGGCAAAACTGTTGACGAGACAGTGAAGACCATCATGGATAAACACTCAGAAAATCTCTATCTTCATGCACCACAAATGCTACTCCTTTTTAGCAGAGAGGGTTTAAAATCCCAGCCAGTACAAAATATATATTATTATATATAATTTAGATGGAAATTATTTAAGTGACTAGGGGCTAGTTTACCTTTTTTGTCATCACCCTTTCCTTATCTATTATTTACTCGCATGCAGAATTGCCAACGGTGAAGTATAAAAAATATATAGTGAGGCGTTTACTTAATTGTACCTATGTGCTAGAGAAAAGTTTAAAGTAGAAAAATAAAGTTCAATACATCCACAGAAAAATCCGTTAATCATCTGTCATGTTATTTTTCAAATTATTTTTGATTTAATTTCATTACAATTTGCGAATAGTCGACCACAATATTGGCTACAAGCGGACAAATAAATAAATTTAGGAGGAACATGAACGCAACTGCAAGTGCCTAAGTAACATGCCTGGCAATTATAATTTTTAACTATCACTGGAGCATGAAGTTAACTACACTAGTTACCTGATGAAATAATGAAAATCGTAAAATTTAATTCAGTGGAAAATTTAACCGAGAGTTGCATCAATTTGCGTTGTGGCGGCATAGTGAGGCAATAATTTTTAATAACGCTTCATCGCTGTAATTTGGTTGCCTCAAGCTCAGCTAAAGTATGCTCTTTATTTGCAGTGATTTCATTGGTTTGCATCCTTGGGGGTGAAAACAATTTGGCAAAGCCCATTGTTTATTGGATTCTCATTTGAGTGACTTTGTTTCCTCATAATCATGCGGAAACGCATTTGGTGTGGAAGATGTTTTCACCGAGTGTTCAACGGAAGAAAATTGTTTCCAAGTCTAACATTGTTTTTATATTAAAACAAATTCCTCTTAAATTGCACTTTTATTTATCTATACAGCTAAACATTTCTAATGTATCATGAAAACTGATTATGCTAGAGTTATAATCAAAGTAAGAAAATTCTATGAAAGGATGCGAATTTAGGCATAAATAAATGACTAATTTGCTTATTTTCCCGACCCACTACTATATGATTATTGATTTACTGAAAGGAGAGAAACTTGTGCAGTCTTGAAAATTTGAAGACATTATTCTTGCAATTAGCCAAAACTTAGTTATAAAAGGCATTGATACAGTTTCAAGGGTATAAAAGAGGTAGATTTACTTTATCATAATAATGTAAAGAGAGGGAAGTGTAATGAGACCGGGATATTTGATGCACAAGTGCGTTCAGCACATGAAAAAAATATGCGCTCTCCTTCAGAAAATGCATGAGAAGGTGTGAATTGTAGCTATTTATAGCAAGAAATGCCTATAAGGTGTTGTAGAAGAGAGGCGTGATGTGAATAAGGATAAATAACGAGGAACAGCATGTACAGAAAAAATTTCTACCTGTTATTTTGGTGGGTCTTGGTCGTCTATGGTAAATGGGTGTTTAAAGTTGCATTCGTCCAAATTAATTGATTTTTGAGTGTAATATACACCATCAAAAATAATTCACCATCAGAAAAAATTGAGCAGGTTCAGCAAAAAAAACTGGCATTTTAGCCTTCAGAGTAGTGTATATTATACTCCCATAAAAAAGTGGTTTTTTTTCTATCTAGTGTTAAGCAAAAGAAATGCAAATATACTCAGGAAATGCAATAGATAGGTATGTGTACTTGTAACTTAAATAGTTATTTACATAATTTACAGGCTTTAGAACATATCTTGGAACAACAGAAAAATTTTAATTAAAAAATTGTGAAAAATGATATTCACCTTCATTACAGCATAAGTAATTTTACATATAATTTTCAACAAATAAGTATTATATACAATTACTCATCCAAGTATGAACAATCTGGACTGCATGAGCCTCCATACTCGATCACTCAGTAACATTAATTTCAATGGTGTATCCAATACCTATGGTTACTTTTGATTCACTGAAAAAATTAACATAAAAGCTACAAAATCCAGGAACATTTAAGCCATTGAAGTGGCAGTTATTCTTAGAAATCATATCTGTTCATTGTAGGTGTTCAAATTTATGAAATACAAAATGTCACAGCTATTATCAAATGAGATTTTTTATATGCTCATGGGCATATCCCATGAACATCAGCTATTCATAAAAACAGTAAAATTTACTCCTAAAAGATGATTTTAAACAAAAAGGTCAACAAAAACTTGATATCATTTTAATAAATCATTCATCCTTGGTAGTTATCCCATTATAGGTACTTTTATATTTATAAAACACAAGGAACTGTCACAGTATGTAACTCTTTAAAAAAATTCCTTGCAATTTCAGGGTTCAATCCCATGAATACTGGCTATTCATAAAAATAGCAAAAGGTCCTTCCGTATCACATCTTTAAACAAACATTGGTATGCAAAAATTTCAAGAACCTACAATTTCACTCTGAAGCACTGAAGTTTCAATTACAAATACATCTTATGGAGGAAACCTCAACTGTGAATGGTCACTAGAAAAGAGTCAGCACCCATAAGTGCTAAGTGAAGGCCACTTGAGATTCATATAAATACCTCAGGCATCCCACAAGCCAATCACCAATGAAAACTTCTGTAATCTTTTCTGTTGCTAATGCTCATACTTTTGAACATCCTGTTAATGAATCAACATTTCTAACACAGTTTGACCATCCACTACAACATATTTATACCAACCACAGAAGATACTTTCTAACTGCATTAATACTACATCATTAACAATCTTTGGAAGTTCAACATAACGTAACTCAGCAGTGTGGAATAGAAATAATCTCCAATCAATACCATGAATCACTATGAAAGCCTATAAACTTACCCAGACAGAAATCTCTAATAACAAAAAATAATCATTGCCAGAGGATACCAGTACAAATCCATTATGTACTTTCCAAAACCTAAGGGAATTAATGTACATTTAACAGAAGATGGCATCTAAGCCTAAATACCATTTGTAAATGGTCAAAGAGGAATACAAAAGAAGTAATACTTATACCTTTCTGTATTACTAAATCCAATCCACTGACTGTGGTTTCCTATGTTGCATGTACAAAAGTCATTCTTTTGCTGAGCTATGACTAGATCGGTAAAAGAAATCATGAAGACAGAGCCTGAGATGTCAAGAGCAAATCTTGGGGGCTAGATCATATATCCTAGCTCACTTTCATATTTTGTAAGAATGTATAAGACTTCAACAACTTTATAGATAACTATTTCCAACAAACAGTCTTAAAACCATTTGGTACGTAAACAGCACCATTGTTATATTTGGCGGACAGCAAGCCAAGTAAACTTGGACACCTGTGAAAACAAGAAAACTGGGATAAATACTTGATATAAGTATGGGTGAAATTATTTCTCAAAGTTAATGGTGTTTATATGCTAATGGTAAGCAATTACAGGAAAAAAATCACCCTGAATTGAACCTCATTTTCAAAACATGAAAAAAAATTAAATCTGGCACATATAATTTCCTTCAAGGTTAGGCATTATTTTTTACACAGAAAAGAACTAAAAATCCAATCGTCACAGAGGGGTTTGGGGAGGGGATGGTAGTGTCTCACTGCTAGGCTAAAAGCCATCAAGTGAGCCCACCAGGTTGCAGACGCTTGCTTGTCAAATGTGTAAGCAGTCATAGAAAAAAGCCTTTTAAGGGTATATTGGTCAATCCTTGGGTAAGCTAGGCCATTAAAATGATGCTGAAACCTGTGAAAAGGCCGTGACCGGGCAAGGGGAGGCCACCAAAATTTATGATTCCAAACATCCAGAGGAGAGCGCAGCAGCTCTTCTTCACATGAGTGAAGGTGGAGACTATAGTGGTCAGTACAGCGACACACATTTCACTGCCGGGATGGTAACATTTCCTGTAATGGCTGTATTACTGTAAAGTGGAAGACTATGAGAAACCACCACATCATTATCTCTATAGTCGCAGCAATTCTACCAATTATATAATAAAAGAAAGGATGGCATTCTATCAAGTAAAATATTCCACAGGAAAACTAGTCTCAAATTCAAGTCTCTGGATAGCCGAGAGGATGTATTGGTGTAAGTAGATTAGAGTTTAAGGATAGGAACATGGAATGAGACATCACTTTGAACCTGTGGAAAATTGGAGAACCTGAAGGTAATAATGAGAAGAGTGAACGTGGATTTAATTATTGAAATGAAGTGGCTGGAAGAGAGGCACTTTAGGAGTAGAAGCTACATAATTAAATACACTCCATCAGTCAATGGTGAGGCTGGAGTCAGGATACTGCTCAGAAAGAGGGCCCAAATGTATGTGAAAAAAGGTTTCTGCAATGTAATAAAAGGATAATCATGGTTAAGATAGACACTAAACCAGTAGATGATGTAAGGTACAGGTTCAAAAGGGAAGATGTGCAGAACAACCTCTCACTTGGAGCAGTAGGAGAGTGAGGAACCACTTCATGGTGCAGAAAGCAAGATGAAACGCCATCAAGAGCAAGAACAGATATCTAATGATTAGAAATGAGGACATAATGAAAAGATGGCGGAGGTGCCTAGAAGAGATATCCAGTAGAAATAATCTTACACCAAAAATAATTGAAATGAGTTCAGTCAAAAAGGACGATATGGGAGCTTTAATGTTAAAATTCAAATTTTGATGCCACAATAAAGGATCTACAGATGAATATAGCACCCGGAATGGATGATGTAACAGTAGAGCTTATTAAAATGTAGGGGAAAAAAAAACATTAACCCAGCTCTACAAGACCATCTGTAATATGAATGCAACAGGAAATATACAAAAGGACTTCAAGAATAATATCATAATTCCAACCAAGAAAAGAGCAGAGAAATAAAATAATTTCCAGACCTACGTAAAGGGTGTGACACAAAAACATAAAAGTGAATAGGGCATAGCTGGTAGTGGCCGTAGCAATCTGAAAATTTGCAAAAATAGTTTTACTTAGCTATGGCATTAATTAGGGTGCAGCATGCAAAATTTGAGCATTTTCTTTTTTTTTTGACCGCCATAATGTGATAACTGATTCACATCATAATAACACGACCTATAACTTGAAACGTTCACTTTTGATTCACAAATAAAATTAACACACAAATCATTCACAAAATTGCCCTTGATGAGCAATCACAAAGAAAAATTGGGAGCAACAATACGTACTATTACTTCACAAATCAAATTAACACAAATTTTTTAACATTAAAATGCAACACTAACCATAAGGGGCACTTGATTAACATTTTTTGTCTCACACAAAGTGTTAGCTTTAAAATAAGGCGTACATAATGGCTCTACAACAATTGGTGGAGAAATAAAAGAAATAGGGTAGTTACCTCCGTCAAAGAAAACGAAAGGCATTGATTGCGATTTGCCACCCACCATTAGTGTATTCATAATATACAAATTATTTGCTTTTAGAAATACCAGTTTAGATGAATGTTAATGGTCAATTTCAACCTCATTTGAAAAAGGCCAGATTGGCGCCCATGCAATGCCACTCCATGTGACGTCACAGGGACCTAGAGATGCTATAAGAGTAGTCAGGAGTTTTACATCATCTGAGATTACCAATGCATGCATGTGGCACAGAGCTCAGGGAAGCATCTCTTAATAATCAATTATTAACATTGCCTATGGTCGGAAAGTTTCCTTCGTTTGATAGGGTTTTAATGATCCTTATTTAAGCCAAGTGCTACCTGCTAGCAGCCTGCATCGTAGCGGCACTCAAGGCCTTGCACTAAGGCAGCCTCACACAGCAGAAGGTGGAACCAGAATGACGTCACACAGGCTTTTCTCAGCATTCCTACATAGCCTCAGTTTTCGTGTGCTTGAAAATTTTCACTTTTCATTTTATCGCGAAAAATATATATGATCATTTAAAAATCTAAAAGTGTGAAATACGTAAGCTTCATTCCTGTGGAATCATGGTGACCCACTCATTACCGATCGTAAATTGGCTGCATGATAAGTCCTCCTTTGACGAATATTCGACTTTCCTAGATACAAACATTCGAAAAATTCAAATGTACCTGAAATTTCAAATTTGGCCCTTATGGAGATGGTCGATGTGACGCAGTGAGGCATAGAGGAACTCACACTTTGGGCACAGTCTGAACAGAGAATCAATTTATCCGTTGTGAAGTCGGGAACTGTTCAGTGTTTCGCCAATTCTTCCTTCCCACGGACAGCGAATTATTTTCCGCTCCAGCCGCTGAGCAGATTACAAGCTGCGGAATATGTGGCATGCCGACATGGATGTCAAAGGGAAGAAAGCTTATGGGCTGGAGGTGGTTAATGCAGCAACAACAAACGCCTTGTTTTAGTTAATTACATTGTCACCAACATTAATTCTCAATGGATCCAGGAGCTCTTGGAAAGCTGTGATTTTTCATTGTCAATGAGTGTTATATCTCAAACTGTATAATTCATGGTTATATTTAGGTTGAATTACATATAATTGGGAATTCCACTGACAATGGATGATTATGCGATAAAAAAATATCCTCAACACTGAAAATTGCAGTGAAAGCAGTTCTTTTATTACCTGTGCATCATTCATAAAATTCCAATTTGAAAATTGCATTGTAATCTTGTACTCCAAATGACCTCTCACCATGTTAGCTGAGCGTAACGTCACAGTCCAGTAAAAAATACGTTTATGTGGAGCTAGAAGGCTATTTGTCCCAGTTTGGAAAAACCTATGTCTCTCTCAGCACATTTTTCTTAGTATAGTTTTTTTCCATACCAATACATGCAAATTTCATCATCAGTCATGTGACAATTTTATACTGAATAATTGACAGGTTTAAAGAATGTATGCATACCAGAGGATGCAGCACAGTCATAATAGCAAGTATTACTTTCTCATCCTCCACATGTTTGGTTATACCACAGTAGTATAAGATTTTGTTCTCACTTTACGTTATGAATCCGAATTGCCGTTAATGTTTGTAATATTGCCATGGAGCAAGTCTGCTGACTGCCATTCTGACGTCACAGGCCGTTCTTGCTGCACCAAAGAATTTTGTAATTTTCGCAAACTTTGAACCTCTCCAGCAACAAGAATATTGTGAATTACAAAGTCATATTTTACATACGTTAAAGACTTTAACTTACCTATAAATAGACATTGGAAAATTTCTATTTTAATTTTATGAGAGTGTTATGTGCAACTGTGTCCAATCATTTCATGGTATTTATGATCGCATTTATGATAAACACATTTTCAGCAAGTTCTAGGAATAATTCATGGTATTTGTTATCTTTAGGCACAAGCATAAGAATAAATTATAGAAAAGGCTCTACCTACCCCCAACAGACAGCAAAATGGCATTTACAACAGAAGGATAGACACTTCCCAGTGTTAATTCAGGATCTTCTCATTGTCAACATGGTGTTTATTTCCCAAATTATTCTTCTTAGATGGTCAATTATTTCTTTAAGGTGCCTATTCTTCAATATGACTTGCTGTAATATACAAAAATATCAAATCACCACCACGTAAGATTTAATTTTATCTGAGACAATAATGAACCAAAATTTGAGTGATAAAAAAATAATAACCACAAATGTAGATACAATACATAGAACTTTGAAAAACACAGGATTAACAAAACACACCATCCATGTAAATCTTAAAAATTATTGAGACTTCACATTACACCTACAACTTTCTGACATAGGGCCCATTGGTGAACAATAACATCAAACCAATATGTACCTATAAGATTAAAAAAGTCACGTATAATTCCCATATTTATCTGAATCTAGTCCCCCCTTTTTTTTCAAAAATGCCCTTGGTAAAAGTAAACGGGAGACTACATTCAAACGCATTTTTTAATTTTTTCCCAAAACTGAAGCCTCAAAATTTTCGGAGAATTACAGTACTTACACAATGGCCAAAAATATGACAAACATTCTAATAAAAGTTATAATGACAAATAATTTACATAGGCTAATAATAAAATTATATAATCCATAAATTCAGCCTGTTTGTTAGGACAACGGTTTGGCGAGTGATAATGCTTGGTCTACAATGGACCATAAGCCATAATGGATCCAAAATGCTATTCCATAATGGGCACAAGTCATAAGAAAGATGGTGAAGTTCATCCTTCTGGCAAACCTAGAGCCAACCAGAGCACATTGAGCATGATTCCTCTCTGTGCAACAGTGGCGCAGCGAGGGGGGGGGTTTGGGGGATAAAACCCCCCCAAGAGCTCACAGAAATTTTTAAGTTAAATTTATTTTACTTAATTGGATTAATATTGCTAATAGAATAGTGTGAGGATTAATAAAATATCCCCCAGAAGGCCATAAAAATCACCATTTTGATCCATTTATCTTAATTTTTTCCAGCGGAGGGCCTCCGCACCTCCCGCTTATCCGGGTGGGTATGCAATACCCCAAGCCCCTCAGTATTACTTTCGCCTGAAACCCCCCACCCCCCTTAATTCCTAGCTGTGCCCCTGCTGTGCAATACTATGTATCTCTCCAAAATGAGAGAGGCTGGTAAGTCATTCCATTAAACACGTCAATACATAAATCCAAGAAATGAAAACTAGGGGAAAGACATGTCATTTATAGCGTAAATAAATATCAGAATGAATACTACCTAAAGGCTCTTCAGCGCAAAATATAACCTTTACAACAACAAATTTAGTAGCTTGATGTTAAATATCACCTCAAATTAAGAAAAAATATGCATCACCATTCCGAAAGGGTAACACTAACAATGCTTTCGCTTAACTCTTCTTGGGATTCCCACCAGGTTAATTTATCCATAACGGCCAACATTTCAAGGTCCGACTGGGAGCTTAGACATCTAACCCGGTGGGGATTCCAAGAGGAGTTTACCCACATTATTCGCCAGGAAAGCATCAAACCATATTTCACCAACGATACTTGTTTCACGTCAACTGATGTAGGTAGTTAAAATCATTGAAAAACTCTGTGCAGGGTGATATACAGCATGAAAGAAGTGCATTGAGAGTCTTGAAGAATACATTTTGATAAAATAGGTCAGCAAACTTCAGAATCATGTGAAAATGTGACGAAAACACAAGTCTCGAGTGCAAGACATAACACTGGACCTCAACTGTTTCCATCTGCACCTTCATTTTGAATTTTTGTCAAACAGCTAATGTCTCCCAATGGAGATAAACAATTTCTTAGAGCTCACAGCTTCCATGTTGGGCTCCATTGTACACCAAGCATAAGTCAATTCTATCCTACTTTTTGAGAGAGAAGCATGAATTTTTTCAGGGTATTAAAAAAAATAATTTTACGACAATTTTCCAAAATAATATACTTAAACTTAAAAAAATAAAGACATTATTATGTATGTATTTAACCTATTACAATGTGATTACACAAGTAACTGCCTTCACCGTGACAAAAATTTATTACTCACCTCCATCACTTCTTTGTTTTCTTCACACACAAGTCGATAAGATTCAGAAGTCTTTTTCTCATCAGACTTCATATCCCATTCTTCTTTCAAAGGTATTAAGCTCTGAATGAAAAAGATTAGAAAAAATTCATATGGTATTATCATATAACTTAAGTCAAAATTGAAGAATTTGAAGTTGAAAGACAATTTAAGTTAACAAAAGACAAAAGAAGTTAACAATTTTATACAGAATATAGAACTGCCCAATCCCTCCATTAACCCTCTAAGTGCCATGAGCTAATATTTCAGCTCAAACATAAGAAACCTGATTTAATATCATAGCGAGATAATACATTTTCTTTTGACCTTTACCCAATATATTAGAATGTTACAAGCAACAAATAATTCTTTTTTCATAAATTAACAAAACATTACATTGGTAACTTAAATAGGAATTTCATATCGTGCAAGTGCAACAAAATTCTTAAATTTACGTTTGCACTTCACTAGTACCACCAATTTACGGTATCACCAAGAAGATTATGCACAGCTTTGATATCGACATATGTAATTCTAATTTACAGAGAGAAAAATATTTCATGCACTAAAACGGCTTACTGAACAAAAGAAAAAAGAAAACTGCAAGTATTATACTTTGAATAATTAAACTATTAGAAAGCCAGAGTATACACAAGTAATTACGTGAAAGATTAATCAGATGTGTATAATAAACTTACCTAACATAACACTAAAAGGTAAAAGTGAAACATAAGCCCTAACATTACAAATGATATCATTACACAAAATATGATTTAGGCATATCAACAAATATGTACTACATTAAACAAAAGAATGATATTTGAATGATCAGTTTAGATAAGCTTTTTTTTCCATAGAGAGCATTAATTCCAATGCAAACAATAATTTAAATAACTATACATACATGGATTTAAATTTACCATAGAACCTTAACATAGCAACAGCTCTTAGAAAACTGAGATATCACTGCCTGTAGTGAATTGTCATTATCACCCAAGGCAGTGAAATAATCACAAAATATCACTCCAGCACTTTACTATGGGTGTTATTGCTTACAGGCAAAAATAACCATGGCGATAGCAATCAAAACTCATATTTTCAAACAATTACCGTATTTGCACGAATCTAAGACGAGGTTTTTTTCCCTCACAACTCCTGCAGAAAAGAGGGTTCGTCTTACAATCGGATGCAAAATTCTCGACGTCGATCGGGTTGCATAATTTACGTCGGAAAAATTATGGATTATGGAGTTTGCCACCTCATAGCTATACAACGAAAAACTAACGTCAAAAATAGCTGAACAGTAATTTAGCTTATTTAATTTTGCGTTTAAGTAAAAAAGCAAATACCATTTTTTGGCAGCAGGCAAAGATTCGGTGCGCGCCGATCAGTCGCCGGGTGCACTACTGCCGCGTCCGCGAGATCGCCTGCTTTACCCTGGGTTCGGCACAGTTCAAGTTAAAGCTTGACCAACTCACAAAATGTTTGCGTGATTGGTTACAATTTACCTTAATTGTAACGTTAAAGCCTCAATACCGTCGCGGAATAAACTGCTACAAAGTCGTTGCATTTTTCACAGACCAACAGTAAGAAGGCAACATGAACTGCATCTGTTTAGAGAGATCGATTCAGTAGTGATCCCGTGTCTTTCTGAGTATTACGATGGCAGAGAAAAGAAGTCATTACACTGCCGCTTTCAAAAGAAAAGTTATATTATTTGCAGAGAAAAATTCCAATTCTGCAGCTGGAAGAGTATTTGGTGTTTCGGAATGTAATGTTAGACGCTGGAGACATGATTCGATTAAGATTTTCTCGTGTGCAGCAACAAGGAGAGCATTTTCTGGACCTCAAAAAGGAAGGTGCGAAGAATTGGAAACAAAACTCAGTGACTTTGTAATATCCCAGCGGGCTAAAGGACTACCAGTTTCTAGCGAAATTATTCAAGTGAAAGCAAAAGAATTAGCTCGGACTATGGGAATTCTGCGGACTGAATTTGGAGCTAGTCGATCTTGGGTGCAAAAGTTCATGGCTCGGAAAGGATTTTCTCTTCGTCGGCGAAGTTCGATTTGCCAAAAACTTCCTCCAAATTTTGAAGAGAAGCTGGTTGAATTCCAGCGTTTTTTGATACGAAAGCGACAAGAAAAAGAATATCTTCTTGGCCAAATAGGCAATGCTGACCAGACGCCCGTTTATTTTGATATGCCCTGTGCATATACGGTGACAAAAAAAGGGGATAAGGAAGTGAAGATACTTTCTGCCGGTGCTGAAAAACAAAGACTGACAGTTATGCTATGCTGTACTGCTGATGGATTTAAACTGCCGCCATATATTGTTCTTAAGCGTAAGAATGTGCCCAAGGGTGAGAAGTTTCCTTCAGGATTGATGGTGAGAGCAAATGAGAAAGGGTGGATGACGAGTGAAATGGTTGTTGAATGGATGAAATTGGTATGGTTCCGACGGCCGGGACACCTCCTCAAATTAAAGTCTCTACTTGTTTTGGATTCTTATCGAGGGCACATTACTCCGGCTGTGAAGGATGCAATGAAAGAAGCAGATAGTGACTTGGCCGTGATTCCAGGAGGTATGACATCCCAGCTGCAGCCTTTGGACGTTTGCGTTAATAAGCTTTTTAAAGATCAATTGAAAAGGTTTTACACAGACTGGTTGGCATCTGAAGAATGGGAGCTGATGCCATCTGGACGCGTAAAGAGGGCTAGTGTATCTCAGTTGGTGCATTGGATTTTAGCTGCATGGAAAGGAGTGAAAGAGGAAATAATTATTAAAGCATTTAAGTAGTGATGGGTCGAATAGCAGATTTCTCGAATTCGAATATCGAATTCGAATATTAAATCATTGCTCGAATATTCGAATACCTCGAATTTCGAATACCTCGAATACTAAATGATGAATGCTGGAATGTTTGACTCGGTTGCCTATGCAGCAGGCAACACAAGATTTTGGGGAGTAATTTTGATTTCCTTTAAATGATTCGAACAGGAATTTAGCTGATTAATGAATATTTTAATTTTATGGAAACAATAGGGAAGTGCACTAATTTTTTTTTATTGCTGAATTTGAAAGTTTAGCCTAAAAAAGAAACATTAGTATAGTCACTTTTATTTACTGCATCTGGGGTATGCACTTTAAAACGTTTTGAAAGTCGGAAAATTTCATGTTGCGCTGAAACACAGTGCCTCCATCTTGATTGAGATGTGACGTCACAAGGCAGTAGTCACCAGTGGAGTATCGCTGAATTCCGTCGCCTTCTTTAGCGCGGCGAGAGTTTCCGGGAATCGGTGGAGTTTGCTTCCTAAAAATGTCGTCTTGTACCGAAAACATGAATTCAAAATAGAATTATAAATGATTTTTTGTTCCAAATTTCATCTCGACGTCGAAACAAAAGCCTGGAGAAGATATTCATTCCCGTGCCTTAAGCACAAGCTATACGGAATAAATGGTTCAAGGCTGCTCCTGACTTTTACCTATCGATGATATTCTGTTTTGAAGATCATTTGAAGGTATTGTAAGATCAAATTGATATTTATATTATAATAATTTACTTAATAGGTACCTCAGTCACATAAGAAAGTGTGTTGAGTCAAAATATAGCATCTTCCGCGTAGACCTACGTAATTTATAAACTGAAAGTAGTTTGGTTAAAGAATTATGGCGCGACTGTTTTTTTACACGACCGGGCAAAATGCGTACTTTGCCCATGATATGTGCATATATGATAACAAACGATTTTTGTTAAAGTTAATCTTTATTTGTTGAAATTAGTACATTTATAGGTGATCCAGATATAAAGGTACACGGCAGGTCGCGCGGCGTAATTTGTACTCCACTGGTGACGGGTTCATCTTGCTGATCCAAAAAATTAGCTACAATACCTCGAACTTTGAAAACTCGCAATATAGGCAGTCAAAGTACATTGTAAGAATACACGAGACCATTATAGCCCAGAATGTACGTACAATGTCGAAATCCTTGGTTTACAAAGATTGACGTATTTTATACGCCAGCGCGCCCGGTCCAGGGTTATCAACTTTTATTTCATCCTATTTGTTAGTTGAAATTATATTTCAGAATGGTTCTTTTAGCACTGCTACTGAGGTAAACTGGTAGGTACTGAGTACAAGGTACTGAGGTATGTACTGAGTAAGTAAACTCCCTTTGGAGTAATGTGAATTACAAGTGTTCGAGATATATGGCATTTTATATTCGCTTTGTGTTCTTATTAATTATGCCTGTACGCATATTGTTGCTTGCCGCGAGCCTTTAATGGTATGTGCTCTTGCAAGAGTGGTTTTCATTTTTAATGTGGAAGTTGGTCAGTATAAGCAAAGAAAAAATTAACATTTTAGCGCACACCAACCCTTGTAGTCATCGTATCTCTGCGTTTGTAATGACACTGCTAAAATACCTAAACGCCATAATGATGATAAAAAAAATTGTCTCATGTCAATGATTGCTGCAATTATAATTAATGATAAACTTGATGCCGTATAATCACAATGAAGACAACAAAAAATAATGCCGTGACGCAGTCGTGAACCACGGTCCTTCGGGTGAGATTTAATGTTTCAAATGTGCACGCTACCACTACCCCAACCGACCCATTGAAAAATAGGGGACATTTTGAATTTATATATATAATTTGTAAAAAGTAACGCATGAAAATTAATTAATTACAGCCTAACTAACGCCCTAATTGAAAAAGATGCAGCAAGGTACGCGGTCTCCCCTTGTTAGCCTTAACGTCTCGCATTTCTATGGAGCGTTGAACCTGTCCTCCTTATTCAAAAATTCAGTAACCATAAATACATCAAAGTTTGGTATACCATTTATAAATCGTTGGAATTTTCCTTCTCCCAACCAAGATTATCTTTTCTTGAACCCATCCTGGACAGCGAACCATTGCAACAACCAGCCAGCTCGGAAATAAGGCTAACATCCCATGATTCTAGTTGCGAAGGGCGAACGTTCCGGCCGGCGCGGCGTGAATACATACGCAACGAATAAGTCTTGCAGCAAACGTCTGAAACATAGGCGCCGACTCCATGGGGCCTGAGGGGGCTCGAGCCCCCTCAATAATTCTTTTGGGGGGGCGGAGCCCCCCCAATAATTCAAGAATTTAATTAAGTGATATTATCATGCAGTGGCGCCGACTCCATGGAGCCTGAAGGGGCCCGAGCCCCCTCAAAAATTCGTTATTGGTGTGAGGAAATAATGTGTCAGGCTTGTAGATTTTCCCCGGAGTGTTCAGATATCGAGATTCGAGTTATCAGTGTTCTAATGTTGATCATATGACTCTTCAAAAATGCTTAAAAAACTTAAAACTCACTACTTATAAAATTTCCCAGGGCAAGATCCCCGGTTAGAGCCCCCCCAATATTTTTTGTAAGTCGGCGCGCCTGGTCTGAAATAGGTTTATTAGTTTGACTCGGTTCTTACAAAAAACGTTTTGGCATGATAAACGGCATTGTGTCAAAATATACCCAGCGAAAAATAAATGCCATCATGCATTTATTAAAGATTCAATGTGCTATTCGTACTACTCTTTCCAAACTTGAAGTTGACACGTAAATGAATATTAATATATTACGCAATGATGAAGTCGTTTACTCAAAAGAGAAGCAGCCACATATATATTCTGAAGATATTTTATGACAGCAAAAAACGGATACCCTCAAATTCTGTAATTTCTCTATGCAATAGACAATGCAATGTGGTATAACTAAACGGTGTAGAAGCTGCCTTCTGCTACTGCCTTGTGACGTCACGGCCAATATTCAACATGGACACCCGTTTTCGCGGCCTTTGAATTTTTCCATATTTCAGACAGTCATCTCGAATAAAGTATTCACTATTAGGATTTAAACTGTGGTTTTACGACATTATGTTATTCTGAACTCCAATTTAAAGAATGTGTTTGGTGCATTTGAAACACTAGTGCACTTCCCTATTGGGCATATCATTAATTCAACTAACATCGCTTTACCCCCACTTCTACTGCCAAGTGCTAGCTGACAATCTGAGGCATTTTGCAAAATACAAGCTCTATTCCACCGGATTTTCTTCATTTATTTTCAGTCCATCTTTGGGAGTTCTCACGAGATAAGAAGATGAATTGGAATTGCTATCAGGGAGAAACCAAATATTCTGAGAAAATATCCCATTGTCTGGGACTGTAACAATAAAGATTTATAGCACCACTCATTAATTGTAACTTGATATATGCTTTCGGAAAAAAATACCGCATCAACTTCCGAGAAGCTCTGCTGCTCATATCGAGTTTCGCCAGAATGCTAAGTCTCCGTCGTATTTTGACATTTATTTCTTTGCGTAAAATGCTTAAATAAACTCAGAAATACGTCGTGTTTGGTCTTAATCTTTTTGAAATTACGCGCACATTACTAATATTTCAATTCAATAAAGGTATAACATCAATTGACGAAAGTCACTCTTAGACACCTTTTGTGCTAATAGATGACTCATGCAGCGGTTGACCTCAACAGAAATGGGGAACTTCGAAGCTGGTAGGAAAAAAAAGGTCAGTGGGGGAGAAAAGTGAGGGCCCGAAACACGTTTCTATTGTTCTCGTGTAACTTGGTATTTTTTCGAAGCTAAGGTCTTCGTAATATGATCCCTGCGCGAGCTGTGACCTTTTTTTTATTTCGAAGAAGAGGAAAGCCTCAGAGGGGGGAGGGCTAGTGCTGAATGGAGAGGATACCGGATCTTGGGAAATGCGCTAATGTAAGTATCCCACGGTACTCACACAGCAGTCGACCTCCAGAAATGGGGAACTTCGAAGCAGGCAGCCAGAAAAAGGTCAGTGGGTGAGAAAAGGGGGGAGGGCGTGAAACACGTTTTTATTGTTCTCGTAACTCGATATTTTTTTCGAAGCAGGGGTCTTCGTAATGCGATCCCTGCGCGAGCTGGGACCTTTTGTTTGATTTCGGAGAAGAGGAAAGCGTCAGAGTGGATGAGGCGAGTGCTGAATGGAGGGGGATAGCGGATCGTGGGAAATGCCCTAAGGTTGCTATCCCACGGCACTGAGGTTCTCCTGGTGGGGGGAATCGGGGATTTTCGGATTTTTTCACCCGACCATTTTCGGTTCCCCTCGTCGAACTCTTTTCACCGCTAAAATCCACGAATTTGATGTAATTCGTCAACTTGCGTAAAACGGCGCTGCGAGCACTAAATGACTACTGTTCTCTACATTTTTCCGAGTCAACTACCAACGACGTGCGTGCGACAGTGTATGACGCGAAATTCAAAGTATTCGAGGTATTCGAGGCGGTACTTTTGGCATAACTATTCGAAACCTCGAATATCGAATACTTTCTAATATTCGAGGTATTCGAGTATTCGCGGATACTATTCGCACATCTCTACATTTAAGAAATGCGGTATTTCTAATCTAATGGATGGAAGTGAGGACGATGAACTTTGGCAAAGCAGTGATAAAGATTCAACTGAAAATGAATGTGATAGTGACAGTAATTAAAATGATTCTTCGTGAAATATTAAAAAAAAATATTTTTAGTAAATTAGGAACGTCACCAAGTGAAAGTATCTTTTTTCATCATTTCTGATGAAGGCGTAGCGTTACATGTAGAAAGAACTTGTTAATACAACTAGTAGCTATAAGCAATTAATATGTTGGCATTTCGTATTTTTCTGTTTACGTGCACATATGTTGATAACCTTAATCCTTAAGTATTTTATCATTCATGGATTTTGATGGGAGTACCGTAAGTTGGGGCGAGTTCGGACATGCGGGGCGAGTTCGGACGATCGCGCCGGCCCATACTTACATTGTGTTTTCTTCCGAAAGTCACATTGTTATACAGTGAAATTATGTCTCCCAGACGGAAAATGATACAATGTAGCGTATTGCGTATAAATGCAGCGGATCTGATGCTCCTCGCCGTAGTCAAACCGATTAGTTTGCGGCGCAACAGTTTGGTGGAACTTCTTATCGCCGAAAAGAAACTACTTTGCTGTTTGGTAAGTGCTTCCGATTTTCATGAGATTAATTACCTTTTGAAGCTGCATAGCTTCACATAACATACAACAAATTTCATTTAAATATCATGAATATTGTATTTACTAGAACGCATTATTCAATTTCATGCAGCTCGCGGGCGAAATGGTGAGAAACTACGTAAGGGTGATTGGAGGCCGGCGCTTCCGCGTGCAAGATGAGCGGCAACTTGAAAAGGCAATTGAGGCCGTAAAATGTGGACGCATGATGCTACGCACTGCGTGCAAAGAATTTGGAGTCCCAAAGTCAACAGTCCACGATAGACTCAAAGGAAATCACCCGAAAAAGTCTGGGGGACAAACGGTGCTATCAACCGAAGAAGAGGACCAGCTAACCAAAGGGATTCTGAAATACGCAGAGTGGGGGATTCCTTTACGTCCCATTGACCTCCAGTTAGTGGTAAAGGATTATTTAAATAGGGTGGGACGGAAAGAAAAAAAGTTTAAAGATAACTGTCCGGGAATGGAATGGGTGCGGGGTTTCATGGCGAGACGGAGAGAACTTACAGTGCGACTCGGTGAAAACATTTGAAGGGTCCGTGCATCAGTGACTAGAGAAGTGCTTCTAAATTATTTTAAAAATTTGGAAGTGGTTTTGGATGGTGTTCCTCCAGAAAACATCGTTAATTACGACGAAACGAATTTTAGTGACGATCCTGGAAAATCTCGCGTGATTGTTAGGAGGGGAGAGAAACACCCATCAGTCATCAAGGACACTAGCAAAACAAGTGTTTCTGTGATGATCGCAGCATCAGCAAGCGGAGAATTGCTTCCACCGTACACAGTGTACAAAGCTGTACACTTATATCCAACTTGGGTAGAAGGTGGAATTGAAGGATCAAGGTTTAACCGAAATAGCAGCGGATGGTTTGACATTGCATCCTTCGAAGACTGGTTCACTACAACGTGCGTGCCATTTTTCAAAAATAGGCTGGGGCCAAAAGTTTTGATAGGAGACAATCTTTCCAGTCACCTCTCCTTAGAGGTAATTAGGCTGTGCGAAGTGATGGGAATAAATTTTGTAATGCTCCCTCCTAATGCGACCCATTTATGCCAGCCTCTCGACCTTGCTTTTTTTAGGCCACTTAAAATCGCATGGCGCAAATGTCTTGATGGGTGGAAGCGTAAAAATCATGGAGTTCTTCCTAAAAGTGAGTTTCCGAGATTATTGAAATCTGCCTTCGACTCAATTGGACCTTCCCTGTCTGGCAACGTTCGTGCTGGATTTAGAGCTGCAGGAATTTTCCCATTCGACAAAAGTCGAGTAATAAACAAAGTTCCTTCTTTGAATCCGGAGGAAAATTCGGTCAATTCCGCCGGAGGCATCGCATGGTCAGATGCATTTTTGCAATGGCTTGCATCATCTCGTGTAGAATTAAATGTAGAAAAAAAATCAAGGGGGAAAAGGCTTCATGTTCAGCCGGAGAAAAGTGTTAGCGCTGAGTGCATGAAAGGTTCATTAGTTGAAGAAATGGAAGAAGTTTCACAGGGGGGGGGGAATTCATCTGCAGGTGCTTCTTTTTCTTTGGCCTCGGAAAATAATAATATATCTAAGGAAAGTCATTTTGAAATTCCCGGCTCTATTCCTAAAAATTCATTCCTCTTGATTAAGTTTGAGACGGATAAGCGTGACAGGTTTTTTGTGGGAAAAGTTGTAGAAGTCTGTTCCAATGAACGAATCAGAGTGCACTTCCTTCGGAAAAAAACCACAGTGAAGGAGACATATTTCTGTTTCCCCGACGTTGAGGATGAGTCTATAGTTTGCAGAGCGCAAATTGTTCGTCAGCTGGCTGCGCCGAGGGACTTGCAAAGGGGCCGCTTCGTTTTTAGTGGGTTAACTGACATTGATGCTGTTGAATAATTCTTGCACTCATAAATGTTATTATAAAGATGTTCTATGTTTTATTTTTACATTTGAACTAGTGTCAAAGTTCCTAAAGTGTCCAATTCCTAAAGTGTCAAAGTTGCGTCATTGCTAAAAGATCGAGCTCTTTTGTTAGACTTGTGATAATAAATGAAGAGATTATTTTATTGTTTGTTTTAAATTGCATCAATAAAAATGTGACGTCAAGCTGATTTATTTTGTAATATATCATTTTTAAGCATTCCCGTTTTCATCAACATCTCTTTCCAAACCTGCGAAATCTTACGCCCCTGCCGGCCTAATTTAGACGTTAAATTAGTAATAATTTTACCACTAAGCAAATTTTTTGGATGCATTTATAAATTATGTATTCCATTTTACCATTTTATGACTAGAATTAAAATCTAAAAATAGGAGTAACTAGGTAACAACCACCTATGCAGCGCTTGTAACATTTTTCGATCTCTATATTTTTCCGATGGAAACAAGAAACTAAAAGTTATATGTTTTAAGTCTTGTAACAAAAGGAAAATATTAATTCATTGTTATTATTGATATAAGAACACGTTTTAATGAATAAATGATCTCCTATTGTCACAAAAAAATATTACTATGAATGAAAACGTCATTATCTTGCACGTGTCCGAACTCGCCCCACTCTGTGAGGCGTGTTTGAATAAAGTTATTGAATATTTTTCGTAGGTAAAAATAAAGCTACATCAATTTATTTTTAACATGAAGTTTTCAAAGGTTAATATATTATTAATTTCGATTTTCACGACTTTCGGTAAATATTTCGATGCAGGAATAATGATTATTTATAAAAAAGTGTCCGAACTCGCCCCAACTTACGGTATTCGTTTATGGCCACTTTGGAATAAAACAACAAGAAATACCTTGGACTTCTTGTATTAATCGCCCAATTACAACGCGGGTAGTGAATATGACTGTCCGGTCTGCAGCTCTCTCTCACGATGACCATGGTGTCAGGGTGTGTATAATATTTCGCTGACTACTGAATTTCATATCCTCTTCAAGCTCTCAGCTGCATCTTGGTGGTAACAAGGTCATAAGCATGACTTTCGGGTTAAAGTAGGGTATTTCGCCGAGCGCGTCAAGCAATCTCGCATCGCCATCGCGTCAAGGAATCTTGCGTCGCCATCGCGATGCATCGCGGCAAGCACAATGTATAGGTGATGGACTCTCGTGGCAGTGCTCGCAACTGTGGGAAACAGGAACAGCTTTCCGCTACGTCTATCATTAATATTATTTCATCTATATTTTGGTGCCGAGATCGATAAAATAACATAGAAGTATAATAAATTTATTGGAGTTGCAACCTCAAAACTCTCGTCGCGGATTATCAAAGCAAACAGCAATAAGAAGATAAACAATATATGATGAACGTAAAACACAAAAACAACATTAAAAATAAATAAAAAATGCAAATAGAATAAATTTATAGGCACCAGTAATCGTCTAACAAATTATTTTTCAAAATAATTATTTTTCCCTAGTGGAGTTCCAAAAAAGGGGGGGTCGTCTTAGAATCGTGTTCGTCTTAGATTCGTGCAAATACGGTAAGTCACTAATGATCGTATATGCTTTCAATTTAACATGACCTTCCATGATGGTATGTTGCACATCATATGCTGGTGCAATAAATGAAGTCGAATATTAATAGTCCTGGCATCAGAGACACAAACTGAACTGCAAATTTATATGCTGATATGACCCCAATTTCAAGAATACTGCAAATATCCATGCCTAATTGAACTGTCAAAGGAACTTACCTCTATATGAGTGTACTCCATGCCCTGGCAGTTTTCATTGCATTTCTCATATATTAACCTGAGCCTTTTAAAATGAAGTCTAATTGTTTTTAGCTGTTCATGAATTTTTGCTCTTTTCTCATTGGCTGCATTTGTTCCCTGCGCAGTTCCATTTGGGGGCTTAACAAGAGACAAAAATAAGTGTGTTAGAAAAATGACAATAAGAAAACTGATTGCATCACATTGATATGCAACAAGAGTTCTTCTTCATTACGTAAGCTCAAGTTTTGCTCACCTTTAAAGTAATTTTACCATCAATACGTATTTGGTACTGATACAATGGCAAGACCAAAATTTACGGAGGATATTTAAAATTTCCTTTACGGTAGAATATTTTTAAAAAATTGTACACAAAGTTGATGATATTTAAAATGAATAAAACATGCAAAATGGTGTAACTATTAGATATTGGTATCATTAAAAATCAATAAACAAGTTTTCCATCCTAAATAGTTGAGTTT
This sequence comes from Ischnura elegans, assembly GCF_921293095.1. NCBI lineage: Eukaryota > Metazoa > Arthropoda > Insecta > Odonata > Coenagrionidae > Ischnura > Ischnura elegans. The sequence continues at coordinate 122,497,916 of NC_060247.1, forward strand.
TCTTTAAAGACTTTCCACCACAAAGGTTCCCTGTTATACATCAAACTACAGAACAATATCAAAATGAATACAAGAAGTCCAATTCAAAATGAGATAGGGGGTGTAATGAACATACCTGCACAGTCTTAAGGGTCTGAAAGACCTCTTGCGTCCGAGAGACAATGTCCTGGACTGTTTCTTGGCCCCAGCGGCAAAGGGAGGCTGTGTTGAATTCTTTCGACTGAGGAGGAGCGACACCAGGCTGCTGAGGAGTTTGCTGCTGCTGTTGTTGCTGCTGCATCTGATTCTGGTGGTACTGCTGGTGGTGGTTGTTCTGGGTTTGCTGATGATGATGCTGCTAAACAATGGACGGCACGCATCATGATAAGTTTATATGCTTTAAATTCAGCCATCAGAAATCCCATATTTTCATCTATGAATAGTTTAACGCTCTTAAGCTTTGATTATACATCCATAAAGAGGAAAATACCCAAAAGGGTGAAAGAAAAGGATATATGTACAACCCCTTCATGATCATTTTCCTTATGATCCTTTTAACTACAAATGATCTTTGTCATACAAATGATCATTTATCTAGTGCTCGATCATGTTTGCCAAAAACAATTTTTGGGGTCATTTTTACCCCATTAATGCCAACTTTTTGACTTCCCTAAGAAAAGGATTTAATGGAGAACTTGCAAGGTTTTGCTGCAGCCATTTTAACCCACGTATCTTATAGTTAACCATATTCCATAAATATACTTTTCTTATTGACGAGTGACCCATATTTATTAAACTGTGGTGAATCAAAGACAGGGCATAGATTCAAACACAGCTTTCTGTACCCCATTTTGACATAGGGGTGCATGACATCATATATGCCGTTGGGTTCCGATTTCACTGCTTGCTATGCGTTCCGAGTGAGTTGAGTGGTAGTTACCGGAGTTCTTTGAGCCGTTCAAAGTTCTTCCTGTGGTTTTGCTTTATGGTTTGTCTCATTTTCATTTAATAGATTATTCTAGAGGATTTTCAAGTAGGATATTAATATTAGTTACTATTATCATTGACTTATTTATCCGCACGGATGAAAACGCTCATGCTGCTTCAGATTATCTGCCAGCAGTTGACCATCTTGCGATATGATAGTGTACTTAATGAACTGCGACGAGTACATGTCCACCATAATTCGAAATGTCTAATGATGACCCTTAGTAATTTCTGTTATTTATGAGATAATTGAAGTATTAATTGTTTTATACGATTGCAAACGAATCCCACAATTTTACTCGTTATGCCAATGCCTTCCTAAGCTGTCGAGCCCTGGAGTTCTGGCAACACAGGAAGTAGTCCAGCACGTTCCAGACCACGTTATGTATTGTTGTAATTATTTCTATGAAATACCAGCAGTTGTGATAGCTTCGCTTGTGAGAGGTGTTGGTTATTTTCAATTTCAATCAAAATAATAGACGATAGAGGCTCGGAAGCCCTCATATTTTGTATTATTCATAATATTAATATCTGAGTGAGTAAAATATCAAACTGGAGAAGTGAAACCAAATATTTTAAAATAGGTAAGAAACATCATTGTAGCAGTCTGAGCCACGGCCGTTGGAGGGGGATACGTTAATTGTAGGGATGGGTCGAATAGTAGATTTCTCGAATTCGAATATCGAATTCGAATATCAATTCATTGCTCGAATATTCGAATACCTCGAATACTAAACGATGAATGTGAAAATGTTTGACTAGGTCGCCTATGCAGCAGGAAACCCAAGATTTTGGCGAGTAATTGTGATTGCCTTTAAAGGATTCAAACAGGAATTTAGGTGATTAATGGAATATTTTAATTTTATGTAAACAATAGGGTAGTTTCCTTCATTAAAGAAAACGAAAGGCATTGATTGTGATTCGTAACCCACCATTATTGTATTCATAATATACAAATTATTTCGTTCTAGAAATACCGGTTTAGACCAATGGCAATGGTCGATTTTATCCTCATTTGGAAAAGGTCAGATTGGCGCCTATGCGATGCCACTCCATGTGACATCACAGGGACCTAGTTTCTACACGAGAGGATAGGAGTTTTACATCGTCTGAGGTTACCACTGCATGCATGAGGCACAGAGCTCAGGGAAACATGTCTTAATAATCACTTATTAAAACTGGCTAAGGTCGGAAAGTTTTCTTCGTTTGATAAGGTATTAATAAACCTTATTTAAGCCAAGCGCTACCAGCTAGCATGGTACTCAGCTACCTGCTAGCATCCTGCGTCGTAATAGCGCTCAGAGCCTCGCCCCAAAGTCACCTCACTTGCGGCAGCGGGAACCAAAACTACGTCACGCGGAGTTTTTCCCGGCATTCATACTTACCCGTCGCGTTTTCGCGCGCTTGAAATTTTTCACTTTTAATTTAATCGCGAAAAATAGATATCGTCTTATAAAACTCTAAAAGCGTTAAATACGTATTTCAGGAGTATTTATACATATTTCGATTTAGGCAAGGAAACCACCTTATTTGAGCATTACGCCAAAATGATAAGCCTCCGTCGTATTTCTTCGTCTTCCCGGTATTTATTTTCCTGCGTAAAATGCTTAAATAAAGTCTTAAATAAGTCGTGTTTGGTCTTATTCTTTTTTAAATTATGGGCACATTACTAATATTTCAATCCAATCAAAGTGTAATATCAATTGCCGAAAGTCAGAAAAAAGATCAGATAGTTAGAAAAGTTTTAGGCTAGTAGAGGACTCATGCAGCAGTTGACCTCCAGAAATGGTGAACTTCAAAGCAGGTAAGCAGAAAAAGGCCAGTGGGTGAGTAGAGGGGGGGGTCGTGAGACACATTTTTATTGTTCTCATGTAACTTGATATTTTTTCAAAGCTAAGGTCTTCGTAATACAGTCTTCGTAATACGATCCCTGCGCGAGCTGGGATCTATTGTTTGATTTCGGAGAAGAGGAAATCTTCAAGAGTGGGTGAGGCGAATGCTGAATGGAGGGGGATAGCAGATCGTGGGAAATGCGCCAATGTCACTATCCCACGGCACTGAGTTCCTCCCTATGGTAGTTTCATCTCCTGGGAAAGATTCAAAATAAGTGCCTGTCGTTATTAGCCACAAAGGACACATGGCAAACACCTCTCATTTTACCAAAAGATGGATGCTGGAAAATGGTCAGTGGGGAGAAAGAGGGAAGGGTGAAACGCGATTCTATTATTTTCCGGTAACTTGATATTTTTTTCGAAGCTGGTCTTCATAATACAATCCCTGCACGAGCCTGGACATTTTGTTTGATTTCGGGGAAGAGGAAATCGTCGGAGGGGGTGGGGGGAATGCTGAATGGAGGGGGATTTTCTGGGATTTTCGGATTTTTTTCACCCGATCAATTTCGGTTCCCCACGTCGAACTCTTTTCACCGCTCTAACGGCTCTAACCCACGAATTTGATGTAGTTCGTCAGCTTGGCTATAACGGCACTGCATGCACTAAACGACTACAGTTCTCATTTTTCCGAGTCAACTACCAATGACGTGCGAGCGACAGTGTATGACGCGAAATTCAAAGTATTCGAGGTATTCTTGACGGTACCTTTGGCATAACTATTCGAGATCCCGAATATCGAATACTTTCTAGTATTCGAGGTATTCGAGTATTCGCGGATACTATTCGCACATCTCTAGTTAATTGTAAGTTGATACTATGGACGACACCTCATTCATTTATGTAAATAGAACTACATATTTTGATGTTTGCTATTGTCTGCTATCTTTTTACATGCAATAACCCAATAATCCATTTCTTCGTAGGCACCGAAAAATTCATCATTTAAGTCTGCCTATGCTTGTATCATTAGGTGAATAACAGTGAATACAACTTTGGCTCGCTGCTTGGAGATCTAGAATCATCTTTTGTGCCAAAATAGTGTTATTTTCAACGTGACAACTCCCGTTAATCTACTGCTGATAATCATAGTGCCAGTGGTTGTAATGCACAAAGTTTGAAAAATATCGGCCAAGAGTTGTAATTATCAGTGTACCACCGTGATTGAATTGTATACAGTGCTATTATGCTATCGATAAATGTCTCACAGTAATGTAAAAATTGTCAATGGCGTGTTCACAACCTTTGTTCACTGTATATAGGTATGACATTTCACAATCAAGCTATCAATATCAAAGCTGTGTGTGAAGTTTGTATATCTAGTAAATTAATCATATTAACGAATACCACTGAGAAATTCAACTGCCACTTGTGTGGGCTAATTTAAGGCTCTAAATCAGTGAACAAATAGTAGTTTTGCAGCCATCATTCAATGAAGTACAACCTCTTATTGTAGCAGTTAAGGCAGCGCAGATGTTTACACACCTAAATCCATAATTAAGATACTTCACTCTCAAGGGGCATTTGTGGCCACCCTCTCCCAGTTGATGCTGCCCTGAGTCCCTGAGGAAGCAGCCGTAACAGCAACCGCTGCTGTGGTACTGCCTCGGAGTTCTCGCAATGGCAGTTGTGACGGCAGACCCACTTGAGTTGACCACGCCCCCTTTCAAATGCCGTTTTTCGCGCCGTTGGAATTTCGATAACTTTGAGAATTTTTATCTCGGGAATGAAGCGTTACCTAGCCCTCTGGTTTTTGCATGGTGCAAGATTCATCGTCCTCTTTTTCCTCTATTTTTTCAAAAAAATGTGCAAGTTCTCCATTCTGTACAGACTTTTCTCCATTGCTTTTTCAAGTTAATTTCACTCAAGGTATAGGTTGAAATTCTATACCACTTCGTGGAAAGAGGAAAGCTGTAATAAATTTTTTGGTTCAATTTTACAATGTGCAATGTTTTATTTCAATGCACACAAAATTTTGCACAGTTAGTACACAAACCATGTAGCTGTTATAAAATGTGGACCCAACTGTGCAGAAGCAAGAATAGGAAAAGGACTGAGACAAGGAAACAATTAAAAGGTTTGGCACTTTTTCACACAATTTATTTAAAAATAAATACATAGTGAAAAAATAATAATAAATTAAATTAAATTTTTATTTATTTAATACATTGTGTGAAAAATTACCAAACCTTTTAATTGTTCACAATGGATTTTCAGAAAGTTAAGCCTGAAACAATCGAGTTTAGTGAGACAAGGGTTCACATTGTCCCACATAATATTTATATTTACATCAAGAAAGCCACCAATGAAATAAAAGAGAAGGCTATAGGTGTCAACATTTACAGAAAATAAATTAGTAAGCTGCAATTTGCTGATGACATGGCAGTCATAGCAGACATGATTTAAAGAAGACTTTGATAAATATGTAAAGGACAATGGCAAGATATCAGCTGATAATCAACAAAAAGAAGACTAAGATGTTGATACATAGCAAGAAAATGAGGTAATGACAAACAGTAAAATAGTAAAAACAAAAGCTTGACAAGATGAAAGAGTGCTGTTTTGCAATACTTTATCATACAATTTTAAAGACAGTCAACTGTAAATTTTGTGACTTTAATGTGATTATGACGAATCCTGAAATTTAAGACTCTTAAACAATTTCTTCCACTGTAACAATCTTCACCTCGTCCCTTCACAACCTACCCACCATACTCTAAATAGCCATACCTGCCTGGACCTCTATGTGGTGGATGACATGGAGAAACTATAACACTTCTTACAATCTCCAGTGCCTTTCTTATCTGCTCATGACCTAATATCCATTTTGTACAATTTTACCTTTCCTTTTGCTGAACTCCCTGCCTTTGTATTTTGTGATTTCAGAAACTTCTATCTCGAAAGATTTCTGGAAGACCTACTTTCTGCTGATTGGCTGCACATGACTCAGTCAAATTGCATCGACGATAAACTTAAAATTTTTAATGATTATCTTGTGAGTTATTTCAATCAACATGCTCCTGTGTGTATCTGCTACCCTAAACAATCTACTGCTCCCTGGTTGACATATGGCATTCACAAAAAAATGTGTGAATGCAATCGGTTTAGAAGAGCTTTCATTCACTCTAAGCAGCCAGTTCTTCATGCTGTATACTAACGTCTGAGAGCCAAGGTCAAGCTTTTGATAAATAAAATCGAAAAGAAACTATAACTCTAAGGCCCTTTCCCAGCTTCAAGAACCTAAGTGCATTTGGAAGAAACTGCGACTACTTGGAATAGTCCAAAAAAAAGCAAAACAATTTGGCTTCTAATCTCACAGGGGACAAACTTAACCCTTTCCTGCCGGCGCCTACAGTAGAAAAATGTTTTCGTGCTACGAGTAGCATAAGAATATTTTAAATCTCTCTGTACGGAGCTCTTTTTTGGGGGTGAGTTACCTGGGTATTTTCATCCCTCAGATTTGTGGCCCAGCTCAACGGGGAGCTCGTCCCTTACCCCGGCCACTGGACTTCACCCTCTAACCCTAACATAGCACAAATCCACGGTCAACTTTTAGCGTTACCAGTGTTTTTTTCAACCAAACATTGTAGTTGATTCTAAATGATTTACTTTTCTGAAAGAAGTACTACTGTTTTTTTAAGCGCTGTGGAATTTTAAACGGGTTTCTAGCGTTAATAACAACTAAGTTAGTAAATATAAGGTAATAAGACTATAAATCTGGAAGTCCGTTATTTTTAATGCTAAAATTCCGTTTAAAAATTGCTTGGGCACAGAACAAAACGAAGAATTCATTTCAAAGTAAAAAAACATAGTAGTATGCAATAAAACATATCCGTTTAAAAATTGCTTGGGCACAGAACAAAACGAAGAATTCATTTCAAAGTAAAAAAACATAGTAGTATGCAATAAAACATATCACATACAAAACTATTGAAAACGTAACTACTATGCAACGGTTTCCTGCTGTGAGGACGGTCATAAATGAGTGGGAAGGTCGGGCTTTATTACCTGGGAGTGGCCCTAAGGACTCGTTAAGCTGTGTCCCAGGCTGGGCCTGAATGCATCCGACAATTGCTACCTCTGCGGTCACTTCCCTTCCCTCGCGTCGGCCAGAATCAATGTCCGGTTGTCTGCGTTGAAAAATCCGCGACAGCTATACCCGACGTCAGGTGTTCTGCATATGAAAATGCCCGTCGGCTCCACTCGACATCCGACGCGAAAGGGTTAATAATATTTTATGTGTCTATCAAACACTGATCAAGGTAACTGCCCTCTTCTTTCTCCTCGACCCAATTTTCTTGATTCCGCCATACCATTTTCTGACAAAAAATTCTATTTATCCACTCTATCTAGACTATCACTCCCGAAATACTAAATAGTTTAATTTTCAGTCTAAATCCAATTCTACAGGAGGAGATATCTTATACAACAATACATAAGTCTTATAAGGTTATTATGCCAATTATTCTTGACCTTTTTAATCATTCACTGCAATCCTGCAAGTTTCCTATTCTATGGAAGTCCTCTTAGGTAACACCAATTAAAAAGGTAAAAAATCCCTCAAACCCATCTGATTACCAACCACTCTCCATACTTTGTACCCTCTCCAAAGCTTTAGAACGTATTGTCCATTTCCAAGCGCAGCATACTCCTGATTATCTGGGCTAATGATGGGAAGAGGCGGCCTCGAATAATCAGAAAACACTAATAATCCAAACATTCACTTTAATTTCAGGTAATTTTCATAATTCATGCAAATCAAACAATTGATTATTATTTATTCACATGTTCTCTTATTTTAAGTTGCTTCCCGAAATCATTCACACTTATTTTTTCCCAGCTGCGACCTTTTAAACGACATAAACATGATGGCACTCAAATTCCTACTGCTCCATGTAATGCCCGGTTTCCGAAAACCACCCGTGTCTGCGAGATCAAGGATTCAGAAAATTGGTTAACAAGAATGTTTCAAAACCGCAGCGCAACATCGGAAACTACACTGTCAGGCACCACGCTGCGTAGTCACGTCTCACGCAAGTTGCCCGGTAAGCCACTGATGCAGTTCTGTGATCACCGAACGCAATCACACCTGTGATGTTTAAATAACGTGAACTCAGAGCTTCCGTGTAGGTAATGGATGTGCAATCAACCCATCACACAGCAGCAGTTACAGGAAACCAGGACTCGGAAATTTGTCTTCACAGGCGAGTCCTTGGCTATGACTCATGCTGTCTCTACTTCTACTTCCCCCTGCTGCCTTCACTTCTACCATTCCCTTCCTCTCCAGATTGACCTTTACTAAAGTCCAGCCGGTGAGAGTTGTCCGATGACAGTCCAAAATGAGGGGCGGAGAGCCCTGTGCCAGCACGGTTTGCAGCCAATTGCTGTCCCCCAAATGCACCTCACACCCTTGCCTAGTCATACAACGTTTACACATGCATATGAAGCACTGCAACAAGCCTGAGCCACCAAAAACAAGCCCTTTCTTCGAATCACCAAAATAAAGAATTCTTCCTTTGGGTCCTTAACGCTCGTCGTCCTTTCTGACTCCTTTCTTCACGGAACCCTTTTGTTCACATGTGACTTGGGCGTTTCCCTTTCTTACCTCGCAACCTTGCCCCCCACCCCAAACTAGACCCTTCTGTCATCCGACAACTCTCAGCGGCTGGACTGTAGTCACAGCATAAATATGCCCAAGAGCAACAAAATCTCCGCCTCCTTTGGGCCGTATTCAACTCAATCCGAGGCCACCGCAATAATTGGGCATTTGCTATATTAAATATATAATTATGGACCGTCGACAACATTTCTCTTACTTTGCGATTGCTTAACAATTGAAGAATCTTCCAAAATTAATCAAGAGTTTTTTTCCCATCGCTGATCACCTTCTGCATGGTAGAGCAGATGTACAAGTAAACTTTAAACATTCCGTGTCAAAAAGTAAATAAAATAATTCCCTTTTAAGAATAAATTTCAAATGGAAATAATAAGGCCGGTGTAGTCTTGCATTAAAATGCAAATATCCTGGTGCTTTTGCGTCCGATTGATTTTTTAATAAAGATTGCGGAAAACATCGAAGAAGTGTAAAACTCATGCACAGATAAGCCGCAGCCGGATAATCAGGAGTGTGCTGTAGGTGAATTTTTTTCCCAAGAAAATAGATTTGATCCATTCCAATCTGGATTCCATAATAACTTCTCCACTTCAATAAAAATTAGGGACGACTTACGCCAAGCCAAAGATAACAGTGCTGGTTTTATTCAATTTTAGTAAGGCAACTGATCGAGTAAATCACAATAACCTACTTGATAAACTGAAAACCTCAACCTCTCATGCTCTGTGCTAAATTGGTTCCATTCTTACTTAGTTGATCATTACCAACCAGTGAGAGACAGTGAAGGTAATCTCTCAACTTGGGCAGCAGTCACCACTGGTGTACCCCAAGGGTCTGTCCTTGGCCTCCTATTATTCTCTCTGTACATACTCGACTTTCCCAATTGCCTAAAGCACACCAGTTACATGCTCTATGCCAATGATCTCCAAATTGACCGCAGTTGTTCGCCTTATGAAACTGACGGGGCTGTACCAAAAATTAATGAAGACACTAATAGAATAACCGAGAGGGCCACTCATCACGATTTCATCCTACATTCAAGTAAAACTAAATCTATTATCATTGGCAGTTTTAGGATGTTACACAACATTAACCTCATTACTACTGCCAAAATTGCAGTTAACGCCATACCAATTCCATATTCCAGTACCGTGCATAATCTAGGGATTATGTTAACTGCCAATTTATCATGGGATTGTCATGTAAATAATATTTCTAAGAAGATTTATTCTATAGTTTATCAGTTAAAAGTTCACAGATTTTACTACTTCCTACACCTACTTCCTCTAATACTAGAAAAACACTCATATCGTCACTTATTTTCTCTGTAATAGATTACAGATGTCTTGCTTATATTGACCTCAAAGATGAAAATAGTTAAAACTTCACCAGGCCTTAAACTCTTGCCTTAGGTTCATTTTTGACCTTCCCATGGACGTCCACATACACCATATTATAAGCAACTAAGATGGCTCAACATCAAATACCGTAGAGAATACCTTCTGGGATGCTTTTACTTTGTTCTATTTAAAATAAACCTCTGAGGTATCTATTACTGACTTTATATACTTGACTATTACCTTTTATGTACTTGATCATTACTATTGACTTGCCTTGTAAAATTGAAGGTTAATAAATTTATTATTATTATTATTATATTAATTGTTCCTTAGTTGTCCCTCTGTCTCTACAATGTACACTACGTCTGATCCTAATATGTTATATTTCCCTGGGAATCGCACCACTATTTAAAGTAAATCTTTTGATGCTACTGCTTGTCATATTTGGATAAGATGCCAACTGATGTTAAAAATTACAGATCTGTTAAAACTTTTAAACTAAAATATTACAATTATTTACTGTCTTGGCAATAGCATAAGTTGCTCTTATCTTTTTTCAAATTTTTGTTCTGGTTATTATTGTTCATTTTTTTGCGGTAGCATTTTTTACTTTTTTAGTTCGGAATAACTGACTTTTGTATGTGTTTGTATCAAATCCAGCTTGGTTGATACCTCCATTTGCCATTCCTTGTGGTGATTTTGGCAAGTCATATATTATTCCAAAGTAGTGCATCTCTTACGGATGGGTTGGTGATTGGTGTAGTGGTTAGCATCGTCAACTCTCACCCAGGGGTTTTGTCATGGCAGTATATTTTGTATTCTTCATTTTGATCATCGGGCGACAAGTATTTCATTAAAGAGATTACCATTTGGATAGTTGAGAGTTAAGCACAAGAGATTAACCACAGTGTTTATGAAATATTTAAGTTTTTGTTGGATGATGGGCTAAAAGAAAAGTTCTGCAAAATTCGGTCAAAATCAATATTTGTCATGACATTCAACCATTTCTGGACATACATATGTCATTCCCATTACATACACATTTATGGAGGAGAAATGGACAACGAGCCCACACTCGGGCAAAGTAATAAAAACCTGCGGCCGAGTGCAGCTAAACTCAACAACAAATCGTCAAGTACAGTTAAACAACGTGCTGCCTGAGAAATCACTGCCTCACTTTTTGCAGCTCGTTGGAGTATTCCTCCAATTTACAGGTTAGAGTAAAGTAAATTTGTTATAGCAAGCCCAAGTAGCTAATTAGTCAACCAAATCTGTTTGTACCAGGCGATTGTCTTTGAACTCAAAGCCATGCAGTGGTTAAGTGCAGCCACACTTGGTTAACTCAAGGCTTGAGTGTATACATTTAATTTGAAGCGAAAGTTGGCGAGTTTGAGAGGGGCTTTGCTCGGCTATAGTTACAGTGGCACCTTACCATTGACATTTGCTGTTGTGCCATTTGTTGTTGCTGTGCCATCTGCTGCTGGTGCTGTTGTTGCTGCATGTGGTGGTGCTGTTGCTGCTGCTGTTGTTGTTGCTGCTGCAACTGGTGTTGCTGTTGCTGCAAGTGCATTGCCACCTGTGCTGCTTGCATCTGCTGCTGCTGCTGTTGTTGTTGTTGCTGCTGCTGCATCTGGTACGACTGTTGGGGCATCATCATCCCTGCAACATAATTGTATTTATTTACCAGTATTTTCTAATATGAAAACACAGGTCTACTGGTTGATAAACTGCCCCCAGGCTTTCAGCCAGGTCTGGATATCCATTATTGCCAATTTTCAATGGCTGACTCATCCATCGTCCTCAGGGCTGGAGTTCATGTTGTGGAATTCTCTGGTATTTACATACACCAATATTGGCTCAGTTGACCTGTGATCAGTGAGCCGATTCTCACCTTTTTTCATGGATCATGTGTCATATGAGTCAACATCTGTCTGTGTAAATACTGGAAAATTCCTCAGCACCACATAGAGCCCAGTGGACGATGGATGACTCTGCCACCAAAATTTAAGCAATGATGGAGAGCCTGACCTAGCTGCAAACCCAAAAGCAGTTCATCAACATCATACGCCAAGAAAATATCATATTTTTCTTTATAGGGCTGGTCGGTTTTCCAGAGAATCAGTCCTGTGGTTTGGATTGTCTCAGATTCATCAGGTCATTTAGCATTTATAACAGGGATTTAAGCCCTAATGTCCAACATCTTATTAGCTACCTTGAGCCCTACTATTCTGCCCTGGAGCAGAGTAATATGCAATTCACTCACTTAAGATACAGTGGCAAGCCTTTGAGGTGAGTTTTCCAGTTCAGAGCTGAGCACATGATGGTAGCTTGATGCTCTGGTTCAATGAAATATGTATTTTCCACCATACCAAAAGGAATAAGGGACAACAGAGTGGTTATTATTATCAAATTTAAACATAAATAAGTGAACAAGAGTCAATGGCAGAACCTTAATTAGCTATTCACCCCTTAATTTTTCACGAAATGTCTGGACCAGACACCTATAAAATTTTCTAAAATTTTTATTCTTATACCTATTGTTTTATATCAAATGGAATTTCATTACAAGATAAGTGTCTTTTTTAATGGAATGAATGTAGGTTTTATTGGTAAAAAATAATATTTATACATAAGTTATAAGCAAATTTTAAAATGCAACAACAACAATGTGACTGGTGATTTGCATGCTCTTCATCTTAAGACAAACCAAGGCAGGCCCAAAAATCACTCGCTCTTCACCGGAATGGGTTAAATAACCACTCATTGTCTATAACAACAGTTGCCTAAACCATTTCTATCAATATTACATATAAGTAACATCTAATATGCCAATTTTTATGGAAACCATGAAAAATGTGAAAAAAGTGATTAAATTATTCGGTTATTAAATGGAGGTCAACTTTTATCTCATTATGTATTTCATTGCTTAAGGGAAAAATATGTCGTTCCATTATTCAAATATTACAATTGACTGAGGCCTCAAAGTATGCTTGCCTACATGACCCAGAGCATACCACCACAACCAAAGCCAAATATTACTTTGAGCCAAATATTGATAATAGTGGTATCATAAAAACCATGATAAATTATAATGCTAAAAATTCAGTTACAATCATTATAAAGGTAAAATTATACCTGTCCGTTAAATAGTTATCTCAGAAGCAACTAAAAGCAGATGTTGATATTGGTATTAATTTAGGTAAATGCCATGCCTTGTTATGACATGTTATCACTCACATAAAAACAAATTGAAGCACAAATTTAAAAACACTAACAACACTTCTTAAAATCAAAAACATTTATGCCGCATATTTTTTTTTTTTTCGTTTTATGAATATTTGATAACTAATAGTGATACCACCCCTGACATTATGCTAAAAATAAAAAAAAATCATTATTCATAAAATAATATTGGGTAATGTCTTTAAACAATTTAAAAGTAATTTATGAAGATAAATAATTATTATTTAATGCTAAATTTACAAACAGATGGCTCACAAAGGTAATTTTTTCCACTGGTGGATTGTCCTATTTACTGAGAGATCTCATCAAGGGGTTGAGGGATAATTGTTGGGGGAGGGGGAGTTGAGGGAGGGATAAGGAGGAAATTGTTTCTATTTAGAAAACATACATATGGTAGGGTTTTTGCTTTCAAGGAGAGAGAAAGGGAAAAGCCATCGTGAAGAGGGGGGTCAGAGACAGCAGTTTGCCACGAGATCCTTCTTACAGTGGTTGGGCCCCAAAGGAAGAAGAGATGCAGGCACTGTAACTGGACATCTTTTTGCAGCAATGAACAAGCATAGAAATACTATCGATTCATACAATAGGAAAAGATGTAGTGAGGCTAAATTATGCTTCAATTATTATTTCAGAATAAATCAGTATTCCTCTTCTGTCTCCCAAAATATTTTCTGCATACACAATAAAATGTGTGAATCTGGCTCTCATGATGAACCCATTATATATAGACTATCAAGGGTGTACCCAGGATCATAACTAGGAGGGGGGGGGGGCAGGCTATGGTCTTGGGGGGGCAAGCCAAGTTGTGACATTAGTTTATGAATTTTTTCCTTGAAAATAGAGTTTTATTTTAGTTTCATATCTTATACTAATACATATCATTTTTCGTGGGTTTAAAGAAAATTTGTTGAATACTTTCGGTTTCAATTCAGTATTGAGTTTTCTTAGAGACTTGCAATTTTTGCTTCTGGGGAAGCTGCCCTCCCCTGCCCCTCGCTGGGTACTCCCGCCACTGGGTTGACTATTAACACTGGGACTCAAAATTTCACACAATCTCAATTAATACCAAGATCAATGTCCATAGCAAGTTTCGTGAAAATACAAGTCGGTATCCAACATAAACGACTATTTGACAAAAGATGAATGCAAACTGATGTGCACGAATGGGACTTAAATGATGCTTATTACGGAAATTAAAAAATGATTGACTAGGTATCAGCATATTATCGAGGCAATTCTTTCATATTAACCAAATCATATAAGTCAGTTCGATTCTCCTACAAAAGAAATGTTACATAATTTAAAATCCGAGAAACAATTACTAAGGAAAAGTGTAATAATAAATCTAAATAAACATTTCCCACGCTCGAAGAAAAATAATATCAACCCAAACCTTGCTGCTGCATCATGCCACCCATCTGAGGACCGACACCGAATTGCGACCTCATTCCACCTGAGGATGGATTAGGATACCCTGTCTGAAAGGTATGTTGTGGCCCGGCCATCCTAACAAGCTCCTGCTGATTAAAATAATAAGATAGATAGCGAAAACATATAAAAAGAATGCCATTCATGGCAAAAAGCAGCAGGTAACATCCAGGGCAATACGAGCTTACAGGTGCAGAATAGAACTCCAGGCTGACTAATTGACGATTAACTTGCGAAAACTTGAAGTGCTACTTCTATTAATACCCCAAAGATGATGGTGTTCATAAAAATCCGAAATATATTTGAGTTCACAGGTGACTCCCTCCTTGAGAACCAAACAACGCGTGAATAGCGTTTTTCGATTGTTACAAATCAGGCAAGCAGTGCCAGCACTCGCAAACGTTGACCACGCTTGATAACTGATTACTGCTTTCATGCTTACAGAGGGCGACACTTGCACATATCTCTTCCTCTCTTCTGTCTTAACTTGAAGTGAGAATAGTTAATGCATGGCACAGTACCATTCATTTACCCTCAAGTTTTGATGTTGAAGGTTGACATTTGGTAATATCAGCAAAATTTTCTAGGACAGTCATTTGGGCTTTGGATTCACAGGTGGAAAGTTCTCTGTTATAGTGTAGGTATTAAGCGTCTTCAAATTCAATGTCAACATCCTGTCGAACTTCGTTTGTTGGCATGATAGAATTTTTCTAATTGTATCATAAAACTTGTACTAAAATATATGAATAATGATGTAACGAAATTTATGCTCTTTCAGGTTTGTTTCCTATTCCAACATGCCTCCGAAGAAGAAAACTGTGAAGAATGCATATTATTTTTTTATGGAAAAATACAGAGATGATAGAAATCGTAAAAACCCGAACAACCCAATTTCTATTAAAGATGCAGCATCTCTGTGCAGTCCTTTATGGCAGGTATGATAATAAACGATTTTAATTAGTTCATGCTTGGATTCGTGGTTGAACAACTGAAAGAGAGAGTTAACTTTCACTTCAAATAGGTCTCTCTTGATATGTACTCGTGTACTTCCTTTTGGCCCGCATCGCTTTTAATTATTGGAGACCTGGGCAGTATCTCAAATACAAGTATTTTAAAATACGCATTTGAAGTACATTTGTTGTTTGTACTTTGCATTACAAATACAGATTTTTGGTGTTTTCCCGTTTTTAAATAAAAAAATATTCTTAAAATACTTTTGAAGTAGCTCTGATAACACTTCCGGGCGAGACCGGAGTTGGAGCCCCTTATTCGTCAATTGGCGGATTGGCGGCGGTTTCTAGAACTATTTTTCAATACAGTCTCACACACTTCTCTGCAAAAACTATACCAATCAGTCACTGTTTTATCCGTCACTTTCAAAACTGCCATATTGTACTTTTGCATACACTGCCCAAACCATTGACCAGTCAATTTTAAAATTTGACATATACTTAGATGACTATTGAAAAACCAAGAACCCTTTCTTACAGATGGTGAACATTCATGCGGATTATTTTGAGTTTGATTTTTACATACCCATTCATACCCATCAGTTTTCTTTGGTCTCTTAGTTAATTTCATTTGCCTTTCACACTTAGGACATTCATAACTTAACGCAATCAAACCTTCATTCATACACCAATTTAACACACACTTTTGTCCGTAAACAGGCAATAAAGCGAAATATCCGCTAGAATATTTAACCTCTCTTGAAAAACATTCATCCAAATTCTTTTTGTAATCCACTTCCATCAAAGTCATGTTTGAACGTTTTATGAAATGGTAACTTTGATAATAAATCCGATTTGTTGATAAAAATTTAGAGACCATAACGCGCGGGGAAAATAGTCCTAGAAACCTCCGCCAATTGACGAATAAGGGGCTCCAACTCAGGTTCACCCCACTTCCGTGACATTATGCTTCTGAGATTACTTCGTTTTCGTTAGAATCGTTTTCTTAATGTTTGCAACTATCCATTAGGTGCTATGGCAAGTTATTTTTTTAACATATTTTAGTTTCCATACAAATATATTTTGTATTTGTTATATTTGCTTGTCGGTTACAGTAGTCAGGGACGCCATAGAAATGAATACACGTGCAGTTCAAGTGAATCCATGATTAATCAGTCTTTTCAATCCCTCTCACAATGCAATGCAACAAAAGGAATGCGAAATGAAAATAACAAGCGAATAACAATTATTCAGCCAAATACAATATATTCAAAGGTATTTAAAATACTCTTTTGTAGTTTGTTTTTCAAATATTCAAGTCAAAGGTATTTTGCATTTCCAATACCTTTGGAGCGGTATTTTGTATTTCAATCCTCGGCTTGTATTTTGCCCAGGCCTGTTGGAGACATCTTTTACTCCCATTATTCGACCAGGAATTTTTAGTTCCAATCTCAAAATTTGAACTACATTTTATGTAGTCCAAATGAGCCAGAATAAGTCCGTAACTTTTTCGAGCAGTTAAGAGCAACCACATTTTGTGTTCAAATTCTTATCTGTCATTTCCAATAGTGATATATGTTAAATAATTATTCTTCGAGCATATTTTTTTTCATGTTTGAACAAAATGAACTGTAGATCAGGGTTTTATTCGCAGATAATGTAAAGAAACTTGGCCCCCGGTAATGATTTCAAGTTTTAGCTTTCAACTCTTTAAATGTTTATGCCATTGTCATAATTCAAGTAGAGAACATTGGAGGAAAGCTCTAGGAATAAAAATCCTCCGATTTCGTTCGTCATTGTTTTCGTGTGGCACAATGGATCTTGGAGAAAGCTCTTGGCTCATTATGTCTAACCATGCAGTGTGAATGGCTTGTACTGAATGGATATCATCTACTTCCCTTACCTTTAGGCACGGAAGCAGGTAGACCTATGGTATGCATCAAAGGTAGGGATGGTCGGATTGGATACGTCGGATCCAAATATCCGCGGATACTTCCCTTCATTGGATCCAAAGTCGTGGAAAGTATCGAATCTGGATCCGAAATTTTAAATAATAGCTTCAGTGAATGCAACATCCCATAAGGGTGGAAAGAGTTCCGATTCTATCTTCGAATGCGCCGTCGCATGCGATTCTTCCCTACTCATGAACCGTTTTGTTTGAAACCTCTCGCAGAGGTTATGTAGGAGAATTTCAGCCGTGGAAAATAAAAAAGGCGAAATACGACTGGCACATAGAGTGACTCTTCCCAAGAGATTGAACAATCATCAGGGGAATCTCAGCGTCAGGAATTTGAAAATTTATTTGTATCCGAAAACATGCGATTCGAAAGATCCGGATCTGAAAAAAATCCTGGATCCGTCCATCCCTAATTAAAGGAAATACTTTTTATGTATTCTAAACCTAATCTTCAGTCATTCATGGAGCAGCCATTCCATTTGAAATCAAAACAGCTGCCAACCTGACCCTCTTCAATTCTTATGAAATTTGCTGGGTTCATTGCTCATGAAATTTCATAAATATTGAGTGTGTTCATTGCTCCCAGTTAAGGTCAGTGACCTTTGACCTCGAATATTACAAAACATGCTGCCTTCAAAATGTATGAAAAAATATATTTCATTCTTTGTGTTACGCTTTACACCATATTAAAAAATCAAGTAGGAATGCCATGGAATCAGGTGATATGTATAAATTAATACGTATAGCAATTTGTTGCATTAATTTCAAAATAAACTGCATTCAGAACTTCATTCAAAAATAGGGCAGAAAGCAGTGAAAAACATGTTTATTTTTTATATAGTTGGTGTTGTACCACAGCACAGTCAAGAGACTAATAGCAATCATTTGTAATATTCAAGGTAACGTAGACTGTGATACGATCTTCAATGACGTGAAAAAACTTTTTAATGATTTTCATTTCCAGCTGTAGCAGATTTTTTTTCATGGTTTTAACACACAATAGCACATGCCTGCATGATAAAATGCGTTATTTGTATAAATTAAATGCAAACTCAAGAGATTTTTAATGAAATTTTTTCTCCATATAGTAGGTATGAATAATGAAAAATAATGCTAATGAAATGAATGCAACTTTTTTGTTTATATTTATGTTTTCAAAGCTTTGTAATTATAATATTATGCACCTAGTCAGCCTATCCATGAGAAACATGAATGGGTTCCTTTTTCATCATTAGTTTGTTTTGAGTTATGGTTTAGCCTTACAGACTATGTAAAGCCCTACCAATAATGCTAAGGACCAAAGACTACACGATGCAATACTAGAATTTAAAAAGATGATCCAATTCCAAAGATGATGAACAGCTGATGTTTTATTTCCTTAGGCAATGTCACCAGAGGAAAAAAAGGTGTATGAAGACATTGCCAAGAAGGAAAAATTGAGAATTAAAGGTATGGAAGTGAAATTTACCACTACAGGCCTCATTGTGTCTGACGTGGAGAGGAAGGAGAGGGAACACCAAGAGTATGTCAGAAGCATGAAAGAAGAAATTAGAAACATGGTAGTAGAACTCAATTTAACTGGTGAGTACAATCTCCTGGTGATTTTTATGATGCAATGGACATTCATTTATTTTAATTTGGCAAATAACTTGTCTTTCCTCAGATCTACTTGAGAGAAAATTTTATTTCATTCATGTCAATCATTTCTGCCACTGTGACAATGGTGACTACATACCTGCTGAAGTGGGGGTTGCATGCTTCTCCCTTAAATGTGGAGTGGACGACTTCTACCATTCAATGGTTGCTCCTGGTATGTTTTCATTCTTGTAACTGTATACTAAGTCACTGGATTATTTTTTTACTGAATGTATGTTTTACATTTTTAAGTTTTAACTTTTCATTTGACTGATATAAATTAAATTACATGTTTCCACGCACATAATTTGTGTGTATCCGTATTGAATGAATCAACTTTATAATTTCTGTCGATTCACTATGCTTTCATGATATTCTTGCCATACCATTGTACAGGAAAATATTTCAACCATCACTTGAGTTCATTGAGGGTTAATATTTCCAATGTATGGTAGTTGTGATGTGAAGAGAAGCACATCCAGTTCAGGATGTTTTTTTTTTAATTGTATGTTTGTTTTTAAAACATTTTTACCAATTATTTGAATCAGTATTTGTGGATAGACATTTTATCTACGCAGCTTTTGTGCATCAGGCTGATGCATACCATTTTGAACCATAATATATAAACTAGTGATGGGTCGGTTCGATTCCTCGATTCTCGGCCAAGAATCGGAATCAAAAATGAGTACTTGCCAATGTGAAAAATCGATTCCGATTCCAGTAGTACTTCAAACCACAAATTTAAATATGACCGCGTTTCCAACAGTCATTTGACTTTTCGCGCCGCGTTATCGTAACAAAACACATTATCTTCTAGGGATTTGCGAGTACTCGAAAGATCGAGTAGAGTCGAGTAGTTGGTACTCGACTTGAGCGTTTCGAGTAGCATTGCAAATGTCGAGTCAAGTAAGTTACGGTTACAGGGCTTTCGAGGCTAGTACGTCCAGCAATCTGCCGACAGGAAGCGCTATCATGAAACTCATGTAGTAATACAGTTTTTAAAGCCGATAAGTCATTATAATGCCTTGGCTTGGTAGTTTTAGCTTGCTGTACACTCAATAGTTGTCGACGTGGGCGCCGAATACATTTACGCCAGCCGCGGCGGCCGATCGTCTTCCGACCCGGCGCACACCGGTCCGAAATCGGAAAAAGCTGGAATAAAGTCCAAAATAACCTTTTTGGGGATAGAGGCATGAAACTTAGCGTAAATACTCATAAATCATTACCAGATATATACTTATATGCCATTTCACATAAATACGACGCTTTAGTGATGATACAGTGGCCCAAACATGACCAACTTTTCAAAACCACGCGCGATCTCGTTAATCCTCGAAAATTTTTAAATTTATCCAGGTGGTGTTGCGTTGGTATGATTTTTATGGAATAAAAAACGCAATATTCCTTTCACTTGGTGCTTTGTCTATACTTCCAATGACTTTTGGAGATTTTGGCTTTCATCTGTCTGGTTTACAACGCGAAATGGTCGACCCGTTTTTCACTTGAAATTTGACATAAAGTAGAAACTATCTTTCGTTTACGAAAAATATAACTCGGAAAATTTGAACCACAATATAAAGTAGAGATTTCTAAAGAGTACTAAGCAGAAATCTTAGGAAAAAAAAACGTTTGCGAAGAAGGAAATAAGAGCGATTTTTCAATCGCGCGCCCAGGCTGAGCTATACGCCGCGGAACTCGGTAACTGAGGCCGATTTTTCAAGTTTTTTTTAAACTTTAGTGTTGAAAATTGTCATTTAAAGCATGGATAATCGCCTTCATTGACTTAAAACACAAAACTGAGGGTGTTAAAAAGGGTTATGTATAGATCGACTTGACCATTTAACGCATTACTTGAGTGAAAATACTAAGGATTGGTTATTTTTCGGAACCATCCCACGCATAAGAAATATGGCTCGGGTATTGAATTAAAGTGAAGAGGTTAAGTCGGCATGCGTAAGAGAGTGGAAAATGAACTGTTTCCTCGAAAGGCAACAACCGATACCCTTTTTCCCTCTCCACCTTCGCAGAGGTGAGCCGCGCAGAAAGCTGAGTTTTCACATCACAAGGCATCTTTTAGCCTTTTTTATTACTGCGTCCGTCCAATGTGATATTAATTTGTAGCTTTTAGTTTCTTTCTTGAACTTAAAAAAACAAAAGTTTTTAAGGTTGATTAAACGACATGAGAAGTATAGATATTTTGGGCTCTACAAAACTAAAGCTAAGTTCTTTAGTTCATTTGCTTAGGCAACTTGAGTTCCATGAGGATTCAAGATCCATAAAGATCGATGGTTCTTCAAGTTTCTGAAATCTTCCAATTTTGGGAGGAAAGTACTTGCCCAGCCACACAATTATGTAGCATAAGGCAATTTTATGCAGGCAATAATACTGTAACATGGAAACATCAAAACCTGCTGGCTGAGCATGAACATGTTGGTTTTTCTGCTTGAGAATTTGAAAGGCCCAAATATTACATGATTCATATAAGTAGTATTTAATCTTAATTATAACTGTGAATATGACTTTACTCAGGGCTCTCCCTTGTAGCTATAAGTGGTCTTTTTCTTGGAGTCTATGGCGTCAGAATCGATGGAATCGGTATCGGTAGAATCGGAATCGAAATGCCAGAATCGGAATCGGGATCGGAATCGATAAAATTTTGGAATCGACCCATCACTAATATAAACCTGTATCAAGATATTGGCTTTTCCAAATGATGTAGCTTAGTGTTTTATTTAATGTTGATTCAAATGGATCAGAAATTGCTCCACAAATAATAATAAGTCCAAGTAATTATAAACTAATCGGGTACCTATACCAGTTTGGAATTTTGACATTTTTCTTTTGAGTCTTGATGAAGTTTTGAATTTCTAATACAGATGTTTGTAGACACATCTCAGTGTCATAATGCTGATTTCCTCCTTGACTAATGCATATATTACATTTATTTTTAATTAGGTAACTTGCCTATTGGTTACACCTATAAAGCTCAAAAGCATTCAACTGAAACACATGGTATTCCGATTCCTCCATCAGAAATTGGAGAAAATGATTTTGTGAAACTTTTTATGGACATATATGGCTTTGTGAAAAAAGTGAGTACTTTTTTGTGTTTGCCCAGTCCTTCAATAATAAATGTTGTGCTTTCTGGTTAGTTAAGGTACTTCAGGATCGGTGCATTTTGCCCCAACGAATTCCCACAAAATGGGGTCCAGCACCTCCACTCCTTGTATGTATATTAGAAACATGCAGGTGATCATTTTGCTTTGTTGAGTATTTATGAACGTCTTTGTTTCTAATGCATTCATATAAATTTCTTATGGTATATTCAAGGACATGGTGTTACTTCAAGGTTAAGTTCAGATATCCATAGTTCCTTTACAGAAAGTAGTTGATGATTTTCTCTTAATATCACTGTTTTGGTAGGATGGAATTATGAAATATCTTGCATTTGAGATGTCATTTAAAAAATCATTCTTTGATTTTTTTTAAACTCTTTTAGTGTGGATGGCACTTGATTTGGATTTTCTCCAAAGATTGGCTCTTGTTAAAAATATAATAGGCACCATCAACTTGGCACATGTAGTTTTTTCACTCGTTCATGCTAGACTTTTTAATCTTTTTTGTATGATTTGTTTTTTTAGCACTTACTTAAGCTACCTTTCATTTACAGGGATCAGTTGGTGAGGGTAAACCAATCGTGTTTACTCTCAATGAATTCGAGCCTTGTGTTTCTATTTTCCTAGAAAAAATATCAAATGCTGCAGGTAAGATATTCAATCGTGTTATTTTTTTATAGTCCTCAAGTATTTTTTTGTCATCTCTTGTGCTCTTATGACTAATTTTAGTTTTCTACTGTTATTCACATCTTACCTTCCCTCGAAGCTTGTGATAAAATATGTATTCTTAGAGTCCTTTAGTCCAGATTGTGAACAGTATTAATTAGGAGAGAAACACAACACACCATACACTTGTTACATCAAACGCAATCTAACTTTCATCCAACAACCATCAGCTAAACAAAAACTGTTTAAAAAACATAAATAAAAAATATCATGGCAACCCATAACAACATATTGCAAATTGCTATATTAACAGCTTTGACCTTCTTAAAGTCCTCATCTCGAACATTCAAGGTTTACCATATTCTTTACTATGATGGCAATCTAATATATATTCTGTGGTGAATAAAACTGGGAAGTGGTTGGAGTTTCATAATTTTGGATAGTGAAAGGAGGGATTGGGGATGAAACCACACTTGAAACTTGCATATGCTGCTTTTGGTATGGGATGCTTTAGAGATTCGGAATAGAATACAAGGGCAAATGAAATGACTGCATCTGCATTACTCAATCTCATAGTGAATATCACCTGGAGTTCATGAATTTTAATACTATCAGCTCAATAGATCAAGAAAGGTGCCTGGGCTCCTCTCAGAGATCTCTCTAAACTATCAAGCTTGTGTCAGTATCAAGCGATGGGTTAATTTCATATTGTAAATTCCTGCGAAAAGAGATGAGTGCTTTTCTCCTTACTTGGTGGAAATTCATCGCTGCAATGCATCGTGGAAATGCATCATGCTTCTGAATTAGTAAATAACTTATGGCTATGTATGTACTAATCTGATTTCTTTTAAACATTTTTAAGATATTTTCCCATTTTTATAAACCTTCTCGATTGCTCAAATATTTGAAAGTGGTACATAGCCTACCCATGCATTTTTTATGGTAGATCTTAGTGTTAATGTCCATGAAGATAGCAAATCAGTTTCAGCATTGGCAATAGCTCTATAAAACATCAAGCTTCACCTTGTGATATCTTTCCATTATAGAAAATTCAAATACTGCTCTAATATCCATATTTATACAAAATCAAGTATGTATATTTTGTATGAATATGGATGTATTCATGATCAAACAACTGAAAATGGAACTACGTCACGAAACTCACATCATTTTCTTTAAATATTCATCGTGAACATCATTAATTGCAATATTTTTATTTTCCATTGCCAATAGTCCATGATAATTTTGTTCAACTTAGTTGCATGTAGTTTGTTGTTGAAATGTTAATTCGTAAAGAATTTCAAGTACGTTGTCCTTTTTATAATGAAAATTTCACTCTATACAGGCTATGAGGCAAAGCAGTTCAAGGTATACGACTTTGTCACACTCTTCTTTGAACTGAGGAATAAAGCAGCTTCATTTTCTGGTTCTGAAGGATTTCCAGTGTATTGCCTGGCAGAAACAGAAATAGAAACTGATTCATTTGCATACACAAAAGAAATTTGTTGTTACGTAAGTATCAATATTTTAAACAATTATGTACTTGAATTTTTTAGAATTTTCATGGAATTCGTGTGTTGGCTATTGTTTTTTAAATATGGTGTCCTGTTTTTAGTGATTTGTATATCATTTAGGAAGAATAAATGCTTTTAATGAATTGGAAACATACTGTGGCTGTGGGCTTTTCGATAGCCTATGGAACATATTTCCACTGTGAATCTCCATTTCAGTGGCATGAAGGGTCTGAAGCACCTCAGTATTGCAGTCTTTCAAGAGCAAGGCGGTGGGGATTCCACATTGCTGACCACTGCAGTCGGGATCTTGATGTCACTCTGATTCCCGGTCGTCACCTACCATCAACAGATAAATACTGGAACGACACTCCTGTCGAGGTAATTATATTCCTGCCTGTTTTCAATGCAAAACTTTTGTCTATCGACTGCACAGATTTTGCTAGTGACTATTGCGTGTTGAGTATGATGTTTTGGCAGTGATATGTGGTAACCTCGGTTAGTTTTTACTGATTTTTAGTGCTTTGAATGCTTCTTTTCTTTGATTTGTAATTTGCTCAAATCAACCTTTTTATATAAATTTTATATGCAGAGTTATAAAAGAATTATACAAGTGATGGTACTATCAGAACATTGCAAGCTCAAGTGTTGCCATGTCTAGTACAGATCTCTCAATGTCAGCATGTTTTGAGCAGTTTATTTTTGAGAAGAAATTGGAAAAAAATTACAGTCTCTCAAATGCTAAAAAAAATCATCTTTTTACGTGATATCCATTGTGATCCAAAATGCAAGATTGTCACTTAACTCTGAGCTAGTGTTTTTTTAGATTGTATATATATTTTCCCTTTACACAAAAATTTGTATTCTATAGTACGTATGCGGAGGAAATTTCCTTAAATACCCATTTTTTTCTTTTACGTGGGACACCAATTTCAAGAAATTTTCACTTCATTTCGTATCGTTTATGGTGAAAATGTTGCCCTTTGTTACTGCCTAAAAATGCATATTTTAGCTGTAGTCTGTATGCTTTTTCTGTTGGTATCGCCTACTTAAGGGCCTAAAGAAGCAATATTCTTGTCAATGTTATCATTTTCCTTTTTATTTCAGAAATACATATAATGTTAATTAACTTTCTTTAAAGTCATTGAATTTATGCCAATTAGCATTCATAAAGATAATATCCAAAATGTTTTTACTTAGCAAGAAGAAACTAGAGTTGTGATCTCTTTGATAATTACCTTGTATTGTGGGAATATCCATGGCTCAAGAATTTAATATCTTAAACAGAGAAATCCCATGTAGTAATGTATGGTTGAAATTGAAAATCTTTGAGATTACTATAATTTGTGGTAATAAGCTCAAATTTTTTTTAGCCGACCTAAGTGGAGACGGAGTCAAGTCTTACGTGTAATCTTGGAGCTATTGGTTCAAGTGTTACATGTGTGGATATTTCATCACCCATGGCATAGATGAAATTCTGTTTTTCTGGTCCCTTAAAAACCTTATGTCAAGCTTATTCTTAAGGGATTCCAGGACCAACAGTATTCAATCTGAAATTCAGTATTTTTAAGTGCTCATTATGAAATTTATGGTGACTTTTACTTAATGTTAGTAGCCGCATGTCCTCGGTGTAGTTGCATGCAGGAATTCCTGTTTCATTCACATGAGAACCCATTATAATTGGGAATTTTTCTATTGTAGAAAGACATTTTCATAATGCTGAATGGCTGGTAATTCAGCATTTACTAGTCATCTTGTCTTCTATGTAAACTTCTTATGTCCACATCTCTCCAGAATTTCATCTATTATCTTTCCATCTTTAATTCACAATTCCAATGCTCATCATCGTCATCACCGGTCAACAATCCTAGGATTGGTTTGACGCAGCTCTCCACTCAGTTCTCCTATCAGCTAATCTTTTCACACCTACGTATTTCTTCTCTTTCGCATCTCTCTTTACTTGTTCCATATATTTTGTTCGAGGTCTTCCTTTTCCATTCTTGCCTTCCACTTGTCCTTCGACGATTGTCTTCATCAGGCCATCATGTCTCAAGATGTGGCCTATAAGGTTGTTCTGTCTTCTTATAAAGGTTTTCATGAGGCTTCTCTTCTCTCCTACCCTTCTTAGGACTTCCTCGTTACTAACTCGGTCGATCCATTTGATTTTCATCATTCTTCTGTAGCACCACATTTCAAAGGCCTCTATCCTTGCTTTCGCCGCTGCGGTCATTGTCCATGCCTCACTTCCGTAAAGGAGCATACTCCAGATGTAGGTTCTTATAAATTGTTTCTTTACTTCCATATTTAAGTTTCCCGCTGTAAGCAGGTCTCTCTTTTGGTTGAATGCTCTCTTCGCCTGGGCTATTCTGCTGATAATTTCTTTCTTGCTTCTCCCGTCACTAGTTATCTTGCTTCCCAAATGACAGAATTCTTCCACCTCTATCAGTTTTTGCCTCCCTATTTTAATGTTGGTCTTGACTTCTTCTCTTCTGCTGCATACTAAGATCTTGGTTTTCTTCGTGCTTATTTTCAGTTGATATCTACTCATTACCCTACCCATATTAACCAGAATATTTTTCAAATCCTTCTCTGTTTCTGCTATAACAGCTATGTCATAGACAATTCTTAACATGCTAATTTTTTTCTCCATGGATATTCACTCCCAATTCCTTGTCTTTGATTTCATTAATGGCTTTTTCAATGTAAACGTTGAAAATTACGGGTGACAATGTACAGCCTTGTCGCACTCCTTTCTTAATTCTTGCATCTTCACAGCTGGGCCCTGATTTTATCACGGCTACTTGGTCATTCCAATGCTAGTCCTGGTTTTATTCTGTCCACAATGATGTGAAGACCTGAGGTACTCCATTTCAATGGTCTACATAACTTCTTTGTGGAAATTCAAGCTAAGTGTGTAACTAGTGATTTACTGATCTTGTGTTTCTTCCAGACATATTACATGCCGAGGCATAGCAGAAAGAAGGCTGCCAACAAAGCTGTGCCATCTGGTGATGCCAGTTCTGTTGCGTCGTCATCTAGTTTCCAGCCTCTACGACAGCCAAAGTCTATGGGTATTTTTCAGTTTTATTTTCATAAATTCTTATCTGTCTCTAAAATGACTTTGATCATTACTCCAGGAATAATTCTCGGCTAGTCAGTCAAATACCTTTTCCAAGTCACCTGCAAGTTTGAAAATTCCAGAGAAAAAGTCATACGCCTTGATGGGGACTCAAACTGCGATCTCTTGAATTTGTGGCAGATGTTCTACCACTTGAACTACCTAGGCATATTTTTCTTTTGCAGAGTTTTGCACGAAAACAACGAAAGGGAAGATGATTCCGTGGTAGTTTGATTGGTAAGGTTTCCGGAGCAAATTCAGGAAATTGCATTCAAATTGCATCCAATTCCTGGTCAAGGCAAATGATTTTTCCTTTGTGGAATTAGCAAACCATAATAAAGCTGATTTAAGTTTTTCTTGAGACACATGTGCAGATAATTGTCAAGATTGTAAAAGAATTGAGAGATAGACCTGTAATAATGTGCCAGATTGTGATAGCAATTGCAGAGCACCTGTAAGGAGGCTGCTAGAAGAGAAAATAATGGAAGCCATCTTTAGAAATTGAAATTTTTTCCTTAAAGAACAGTAATTATAAAGACGGCAGATTTTGGTGATTTGAAGTTTTTAAAAAATGTCCCAATGGTCTACATTCTTAAATCTAGAAGAATGGCTGGGATCACTTGACATATTTTTTAATCCAATTTATTTTTATATAAAATATTCTTTAATTTTTTTTACCTTTTTCTCATACTTTATTTTCACCTGAGAATGGTGTAATCAACAAAAAAGTGTTTGGAATTTTTTATCATATCTTTTGGAAGAGGCTGTACCTAGAAGGGTAGCTGGAAGCTGGTGTATATTCTTTCTGTATCTTCATACCCCTCATCTTTGGTTTTATAATTCCTGTGAAAGTCCTTATTCTCTGTGGCACGATGTCCTAGGTGTAACTTTCTTGATTATGAAACAAAGAATGCTTGGTTGAATTATTGGTGAAGTCCTTGGACACAAACATATTTTAATCTGATCGATAAGTTTTGTATCTAATTGGATGCAAGTGAAAGTATGTGCCACCCTTTGTCATGGTTTGTGAATTACATACACTCATTGTCTCATTTGTATTACTATTCTCACATTTTCTTTTTCATTCTCACCTCATAAATAGCAAATAAACAGCAAACTCTTAATTATCAAGGCTAATCATGAGGAGACATGAATAACCAGAAAACATGGCTAATCCAAATTTTCATTTTAATTTCTTGTAATGTTCATTATTTACGTAAATCAAACAACGTATTATTATTTATACAGATAGTATGTTATTGTAGGTTGCTTCCTAGACTCATTAAAAGCTTTCTTCACTTTTTTCAGCCGCAATAACGTGATTGTACTTGTATTCCCACTGTGCCATATCCTGCAGTAAGCTGTTTACGCAGGCGAGCGCTTGGCTGTGACTCATGAAATCGCTACTTCCTTCATCTCTACTTCCCACTGCCTTCGCTTTCCCTACTCCCTTCATCTCCACCTTCGACCTTGACTGGTTTTGGCATAAACGTGCCAAAATCTCCGCTTTCCTTGTGATTTATTCAACCACATGCGAGGGTATGGCAATAATTGGCATTTTTGAATACATTTAAAGATGGTAGTGAAAAATTTTCTTAATTTACGATTGTAGTTAACCGTTTAAAGTTTATTCCTACCGCTCATTGTCTTTTGCAAAGAATGAGCGGTCGTCGGAATTAAAATAAAGCTAGTGTTACCCTGCATTAAAATGCGAATGCATGGTGTTTTTGCGTCCTATTTTATTTTTTATGTAGATCATGGAAAACGTTGAAGGAGGGTGAAACTCATGCACAGGTAATCTGCAGCCGTTTAATTGGGAGTCTGCTTTACCTCTCTGCATCTGTATACCACCATGAGAGATAGAGTGACTACAAGTGCTACTTTTTCTAAATATTCTTAAGCATTATTGTTTTTAAATGAGTGAAGTATGAAAGACTACAAAAATATTTTGGAGTTTCAAAATGCCCTCTATACAGTTGTCGATATTTTGGGAAAATGGGATAGAAGTAAATGATGGTTTAGCCCCATGGCAATGCACTCTACCAAAATGACGATTTTCGTATTTTTGGTTTATTTTAAGTGAGAGAAACATTTTGAACATTTCCTTGCATGAAAAGTTTTGAAATATTATTTTACATGTAGCATACGTAACTGCGATGTTCTTTTTTCATTTCTACACCTTGGAGATTGAAATCTACCTTTCGGCCATTTAAAAAATTCAAAGGATGGGTCAAATTAAATTTTAAAAATGTATTTTTAATACAAAGGTGTCATTCTCTCTATAAAAAATGCAATGAAGTGCATCAATATAATATTTTTCCCGTGGTGAGATGAAGAAGACAACAGTTTCACTGTTCTCATAGTTTTTCACCTCTTCTTCTTCACTGTATCGACCATAGAAGCTAAACGTTTACATTTAATTAATGTTTAATGATTCATTGTTGTAGTCAAATAAACAAAGAGTAAAACGATATACGACACAACTTTATGGAGCTTCGGCAGGATTTCATACAAATACTTCAATAAGTTCAACGTTCTACCTTTTTTTGCTCTGATAGTAGGTACGTTTTTTTCGCAATGATTCTTAAAGGAACGATATTATAAACCTCAGATTTTTCAGCTGCATGAACTTTGTATGAACAAGAGTCTCCTGTAGTTGAA
The DNA here is from genome assembly GCF_921293095.1 of Ischnura elegans. Lineage (NCBI taxonomy): Eukaryota > Metazoa > Arthropoda > Insecta > Odonata > Coenagrionidae > Ischnura > Ischnura elegans. Next base: position 122,528,007 of record NC_060247.1, read on the forward strand.
TTAATTAACTATTGCAATTTCAAGGTTAGAGTAATGGTAATTTTATGGTCCTATTCCATTGACCATAAATTAATGAGTGATTTTTAGGAGTGTTAATTATATATTGCTAACTATCATAATTAAATAATAAAGTTAAGATATATTTACTTAAAAAATGCATGCATACCTAAAATAGTCTATGTAAATAAATTACGTTAATTTGATCAAATGAATTTGGGTTCAAATGAACCTTGGCCATCTATCTGCCTAGAGTGAAACTCTCGTCCTCTCAGTGTCAATCGTAGAAATTCTTGTACCTAACCTCAGCTAGCCATAAATATCATGTATGAAGTCTGACGTGAATGGCGTCAGAAAAATTTTCAATGACAAACATTTGAAAGCTTCATCTATCAAAGAAGATCGGTACATAGTTGGGAAATTAAAATTTACTAAGTAAACCCTTGTATCCTCCGACAGGTGTTGCTGTATCTCAGGTGCTTTCCAAGGAAGATGGTCCACCATCACTGGATTCTGATGCATTCCCTCCTATTGGTTAGTAAAAATAATTTTTTTTATCTATGGAACATGGCCATTTGAAAATACTCAATGACTGTTTATTTTAGTTCTTGTAACTTAACTGAGGAACACTTTCATTTTGGAATATACGTTTTAGTCACCTACAGTAATTTTATAACTTAATATATGCGAATCTAAGATAAGGATTTATTCCCTCACAACTCCTGCAGAAAGGTCTCCTGTCTTACAGTTGGATCCTGAATTGTCAATTTCAAATGAGGGTTGTGTAATGTAAATTTTGGGTGCCCGAGTCTGCCACCAGACAGCTTTGCAAAAAAAAAACATGTTTAATGTGGATTGATGGTGAATCCACAAATATGATTTCAATTGACATTGAGTTAGATATAGGCCTGCCCTAACTTCTCTCGGTGACGAAAGATTTCAGAGAAGTGCACACTGTCTTGTTCTTGTGGTCTTCTTAACCTTGTCCCTACGTAGGCCGTGTTTTCATGGCTTGAATTTTTCAACGCTAAAGGACGAAGGCTGTGTTTTCACGGCTTTGCGGTCAAGCATACCAGGTGGGTCCCAAGCGCCATTAGGGTCCCTAGGTACGAGAGGTCCGACCCTTTCTTATTGTCCATGTGGGGATTATCTCGGCCCATTCCGGCACTTAATGTCCCACACAAGGAAGGTGCTCATGGTCACTTATTTGTTTATTAGTTAGAATAACTAAAAACGTACATGTTGCATTTATTGAAAATCAATACCAGGAATTACATTCTGGATGTTCTGCTGATTGGTTCCAAATTTTAAATGGAACTCTAGCGTTCATATTAACGGAGTTCACCATCATCTAGAACAAATTTTGGAGACGCTAAGGTTAGATGTTTAATTGTTATTTTTTAACCTTACTAGCAAATTTATCGGAGTGATTTTGTTATGATTTATGTACATATAAAGATATACGTTACTCTGTTAGCCACATTCTAAGTGTACATTTGCGGTGAAATTTGGTGAAATATCCGATTGAACTCCTATGAAAGAAATCCCTCATAATGTAATAAAATATGATTCTCTTCTCTTTCTTATTTCGTGCGTAATATGAATTTATATTTATCTAAGCGAAATTGCTTTATAAATATAATTTAGCCATTTCAAACAACAAATTTGTAAGATTCAAGTAGTTTTATGAGAATTTTTCTGGAAAATATTCTTGAAAAAAATTCGAAAGGTTTCATTCTCATGTTTTCAGAATGCTCATGGAGAGCAGACGCGAATGAGGAGTGTGGATTTGGGCATCATGGATCTTAAATATGTTAATATCATAAATCGTAAATAACTAGAAGTATGCTAGGTACATTGAAAGATTTCATTCCCTTGAAAGTACTTGTTGGTCTATGATATAATGCCCTTTTGCTGAAAACCCTAAGAATAACCATAGAACTTCGTTTAAAAGTTCTAGAGGCATTGCAAAATGAAAGGTATACATTGATGAACTGACATTTGCTGCAATAGTAACAATTTAAAAAAAATCGCACTAGTAACAATAAACTGACAGCAAAAGTACACCGTGATGGGCTGCCTTCGGGAAAGGGTCGAGGATTATATTAGCCCAGGGGCCGAGGAAAGGGTCAGGCACTCCGCTAGGCAAGGTCATTAAGTGGAGGAAGCGACTACCTGGACAATTCCTTGCCGAGAAACAACTCCGTACAGGGCGGAAAAGAAATGCTCAATGCCTTCGTAGAGGCAAAACCAACTTTCCGTGAAGGAGCCAGCACGAAAGGGTTAAGGGTAGGGTTGTTTCACTTTCATTTCTGTATCAGCCATTTCATTTTCTGAAATCCGTATGTGTCTAGGGGTCCAGAGGAATTTCATATGGACCCTCTTTTGTGCTCAAGATTGGATCAGAAATAATATTTAGAAGGCAATATGAAGTTCAGGATTGTAGCAGCAGATTGCCTGTTTTGCACTCCGTGAATATTTTCATATAATGAAATCTCTCTTCAAGTTCTCATTCCCATAATCTAAAATTGCATCAGGAGCATTATTAATGGCAAACAGCTCTGCTGTGTTCATATGCTGCTTATAGAATGTTGCCTAAATGAAGTCAAGATATAAGCGCAGCCACATGAGGTATCAATTTTTGACCAATGAGTAAAAAAATTTCAGGTGGTCTCCTTAACCACCCAATGCATCCATTCTTAGCTTGTCTGTTAAGTTCTGAAATCTGGGTTCTGTATAATTCATTCAGCAGTGGATTTCAGGAGCCTCCTTTGGAATGTTGTTGAAATGTTTCTTAGGGTACATTCGAGGAAGGTCTATGTTTAGGTCAAACATGAACGTTTTCAATCGTACCGCTAGAGGTTAAGTGGCCCTTGGTTGTTGGTTAAAAAAATCAAATCAAAACGTGGGTGTGTCAGTAGTGCTGAAATGTTGTGATTGAAGTTGCAAATTAAAGTATCTCTCCAGGCTTGTAGAGGGGGTTCTCCAGTGTCACTACAAATAATTACATTGGGCTTGTTCATAAACCTCCTGCTGCCAGTCTTAAGCCAGTGTTTCGTATGGAGGTGAGTGGGTTTAGCTGGCTCTTTGTTGCTGATGAATACATGTGGTATTGATATTCAATTTTGGTCCTCACCAGAAATTTGCCCATTCATGTGAAGCATTGCAGTTCTATCAGCATCCCTGGATTATCTTCCGAGATGATTCAAAAGTAAAAAAATGGCCATTATGAAATATGCTGATGAAATGCAGAAAATAACGGCATTTTTTTGGCAAATTATGTTCCTGGTTTACTTCCAGGTTATGCCTCATTTAATTTCCTTTTACGCTGAAAACCAGTCTTATAATGGGTGGGAGATTTTCTGAGATATTAGTCTGATCCTACATTTTATTAATTCTCATGCCAACACTTAGAGAAGTTCATGTCACATGAAAGATCAGATGTGTTCTTCCCATGCTGCTTCGCTCGTAGCCTCGTTGCTTGAAAGATGGAGGGAGCGCGCTGCTTCCCCTCGACTTCTCCTTCAGTGCTCTTGACTTATTAGCATTTCCGATTTCTTATATCCACCATTTAGTCCAACAATGTACACACTCGTTCAAATTTTTTAAACAGCAGATTTTGACTCCAATATAATTTTCAATTGCAATAATCCTCATAATAGTGTCTGAAGATGATTTTTGAAAAATCAGGTCCTTAGCGTAATGGAAATTACTCAGCGAGACAGATGTTGACTATTAACCAGGTATTATCCTTCAAAACTATGCGTTTCTTTAAGTTTTATTTGCGATTACTATTTTCATTATAAATGCCGTGGAATGTCCACTCGTGGCATAAATATAGCACGCCCTCCGGAGCGAAAAAACCCTGCACAATCTTTTCCAAGTTCACCTCTGAGGTACCGACATGATGGCGCGATGCTTACAAGTAGGAAAAGCAAATAGGATCATTTTAATTAGGGATGAGTCGATTCCACTTTTTTTTAATTCCGATTCCTTCAAATCGATTCTCGATTCCGATTCCATCGATTCTTATTCCTTCTAACAGGTGGGATATTGATTTATCTGTAGCATTGCTGTCATTAAAATTCAAGAATTGAATGGAATAAAATAACAATAGCCGCGGTGGCTACATTGTCGTTTGGCCCCGGTGGCTAAACTATAATGAGGCCGCAGCGGCTTATGCCAATCAAGTATCAACTTTCTCAAGGGTTGCATTGATGAAACTAGGCTATACAAACAGGAATGTGTCCAAATTTTTATTATTGATGCATACGCGCGTTACTCTATGAAAAAAAGCTGTATAAAAAACCCGCTCTCTGCGCGTATTTACAAGAAACTTTTCTTTCACAGGAAAACTCTCTCTCTGCGTGTTTTTATCATCTCCAGAATTCAAATATCATTCGAAAATAAAATATATATATTTCGATTTATTGTATGTTTAAAGTGGTGGTCCAGATGAATACTCCGATGACGATTCATAATTGCAATAATTTGATTTTCCGTGACTGGCGGTTAATAAAAGAATGAAAAATGCCTGCATTGCTTCCAGATCCCGTGGTTTCCAATTTTTTTCTTTGAGAGTTGCTCATGAACACGCGACATTTCAGGGTTCGTCGGTTTGTCACTCTTGCCGACATTTTCATGCTTCTGAGGCCGCTTAGGTATGTTTGTCGCAGCACCCGCGTGCCGGGCGTATCCTCCATGTGGGCAAGGCTGACACCATGGCCGCTTAGGTGTGTGGCAGCCTTTATGTCCCAAGCTTATAGTCTATGCTCAAAATATTTATCTTCCTGGAATCGATGGAATCGGAAGCGACCTTAGGCAATTGATTCGGATTCAGCGTCAGAGAATCAGCGGAATCGAGAATCGACATTTGGAATCGACTCATCCCTAATTTTAATAATGCGTCACTAAGGGAGTCTGCCGCTTATTTTTGACCTAGGGTTTCAGATGACTGACTTACGCTGAAAACCAAGGCCACTCAGTTCCCCTTGGACCGGTGAAGGGGAGGGGGAAGATAAGAAGTTTGTGTTGGAGACGCTTCCCCATTTTCGGCTGCAATTTCTGGGAAAAAAGGTGCAGCTCTTACACGTGCTTATACAGTATTTGCTCGTAATTCAATCGCTTATATTATACACTCGACTCTTAAGCTATTGTAGTAGTATGTACTTAAGTAGTATGACTATAAGTATGGGGAATTGGAGAGACAAGAAATTTTGACAAAGTACATATGTTTTTTTCGATGATTCCTAAAAGTAATGTTCATACAAACGTCGCTATTATGAACCTCCAGTATTTCGGTTCCGTGAACTTCGAAATAACGAGAGTCTACTGGAGGCCAATCCATCCATGTCAAGCTCATTGACTTTGTTAGGTAAACAGCACTAATTAACATTAAGTGCTTTTGTGAGTATTTGTGTTTGTTTTGTGTGATGTTGTTTGTCATTTTCAATGTTTCTATTTCCTCTATTCCTGTAACGATGTTATTTCTCTTGAGGAATTGCAGATCAGTATATAGATCCATCATTCATCATTTCAGGTCGACGAATCGGTGCAAATTTCAACAGAGCTTCATAATTTAGAGACAGATGAGAAATTGTATTTCACAGTTGACAGGGTTCTTAAGCATATTTAATTCCAATGCTTTATTCTTAAGAAAAGGAACATGTCAATTTGCATTTGTTTTATACTTCATTTTTATGGTGACAAAATATTATGATGATAACGCTGATAACTTAAAAAATAAGTTTCTCGAAGTCCAGACACTTACCATTGTTTAAATTTTAATACTGATGGTCATGTTTCAATTCCATCTTTCCAATATGATCATTTGTTGAGGGTATTGATGTTCTGGGAAGATAAGTTGTTCTTCCTAGCTCTGTTTTCAGTGTAATTATGTGATCTGCGTGCAGATAGCTACAAAATATCACAATGGAAGTATTTTTTGTGGAGTTTTAGGCCAGGTTAATGGCGTAAAGAATAACATATGAAAGTGAAATTAGTGAGTGAGCCTACAAACCAAAAATGGAACATAAGAGGCCATGAAACCAATTTCATTGGGGTTGAATATATGATCTCGGATAAAGTGGAAAGAATTTTTTTATTGGAAAAAATTAGTGTATAATTTTTATCTTGTTGGTAAATAAAACGTGATAAAATATTGTTGTCTTATTTTTTTCATTTTATGATTTTTTTTTCAAGAAACCCATTTAGACATGACCCTCTATGCTAAGGTGCTTACTATCCCAAATACTTCAGGTAGTATTACCCTTTCTGCTACATATTTCCATTTTGGAATATGCACACAAACTTTATATTGGTCTTTAGATGTGGGTCAGTTTGACCCTCCATGATTTATTGATTAACTAAAGTAAAATAAAATGTTAAGGTCCGAACTCGTCATTACCATTCACTAATGTTGTACATATTTGCACTAGTTTGGTCTACAGGATAGGTTCCTACCAGATTTATGCTAAATGTGATGGAGAAATGCATTATCTTGCTTTCTCTTCTACCTGTATTGCAGACAAAGTCTTGTCTTCACTCATCCAAACTGGAATTAAAATTGTCTTGAAAAAGTTGCATGGTAAAATGCTTGGCCCTATACATGGGAAGCTTGCACTCAAGCCATCATATGATCATGTTAAAGATCATGTATTCTTATTGGTTATCCACATCTCAGCTCTTTTCAGATGTGTTAAACCATTTTTTTTACTTTCAACATAAATGTGCATGCTTAAGTTTTTACTGTGTTTTTGATCATAGTCAAATAAATTTATCTGACTCCTAAAATCTCCTCATTACCTGGGATGGTAGAAGCACAACAAACATCAAACCTTGCATAGCCCAAGCTAAGGCAGCGTTCCTGGCAAACTAAGGTGCAGTCCTCTCTTTGAAGAGCATAAGACTGGAGACCAGGAAATAGGTAGTATGTACGTGAAAACATTTGTGTGGGCAGCAGGGGTGCCGACTTACAAAAAATATTGGTGGTGCCCAAACCGGGGATCTTGCCCTTGAGAAATTTTATAAGTAGTGAGTATTAATTTTTTTTAAGCATTTTAGGAGAGTCATATGATCAACGTTAGAACCCTGATAACTCGAATCTCGACATCTGGACACTCCGGGGAAAATCGACAAGCCTGACACATTTTTTCCTCACATCCATAATGAATTTTTGAGGGGGCTCGGGCCCCCTCAGGCCCCATGGAGTTGGCGCCACTGGTGGGCAGTGGTACTCTATGGTTCAGAAGCTTGAACCATCTGTAATAGTGATCAGAGAAGATTAAAGATCTTCAAGACCTGGTGCTGGAGGATGATGCTGAGCATAAAATGGACAGATTTGGCAAGGGCGTACCCAGGATCAAAACAGAGAGAGGGGCAAGCCATGGTCGCTCAAGTTGTAACACAGAAAAGGTTAAGGAAACTAAAATTTCAATAAAATTATAACAGCGCTTTATTAGTTTTTAAAATAATTTGCTCAAAAATAAAATATTTTTATTCTATTTTTATACATGTTTTAAACCAATATCACTCTTCCATTTTTAACTACTTATATTTACTTTTGATTCAGGGGGGGGGGCAGCTCCCCCCTCCCGCCCCTCACTGGGTACGCCCATGAGATTGGGTGAGAAATGAGGATTTACATATGTAGAAGAATAGGAGAAGAAATGCCACTATGCATCACTGTATGCCAAAGAAGAACACTATGGATTGGTCACGTAAAGAGAGACATGAGTTGCATAGGAAACGTAATGCAAGGAGAAATTGTTAGCAAAGCAAAGAGGTAGACCAAGGCACTAATAGCTGGGAAAGATTGATAAGGATGTGGGTTAAAAGTGCCTGAGAGGTAAAAAAAAATAGAGATACATAGGAGGCAAAGAGACTTAGGATATGGAATATAGGAAGGCTGCGGTATACCTATCTTAGGATTATAATCCTTTGTATGTGTGTATAAAATTCTCCTTCTGTCATCCCATTTTAGCAGTTCTTTGTTGTAATTAACAGATTAACCTAGAATTACTTCGAATACATAATGTGCACATTGTACATGGTTATTTTGCAAAATTTTCCTAGTTATTTCTACATGTATCCATATACATTAGGTGAATGAGTGCATGTTATGCATAAGAATTACAAGAGAGCTAGATACTTCATTTTTTAAATCTTTTAACATTCTAACATTAATCAGTGGAATGACGATTTATTATGAATTTTAATAGTTCCGAGAATATTAATGTCACTAGTCAAGTTTCTGCGGGTGTTCTGAATGTAATATGCGACTGCATATCGTACCTAAGATTTTGGTGACATTCTGTTTACTGCTGAAGGTTGCTACCTGTTAAACTGGGGAATTTATTTTTGCGCTGCAAGTAAAATAACAATTGGGATGAAGAATCATGTGCGAAAAAATTGCACAGTGCGGGTGACTCCCGTAAAAGTTATCACCGTGGCTAGTCCCGGTATACTTCAATTATGAAGAATCATGAGTGAAATACTTTTAAAATTTTCACATTCTGTATTTGCATAAATTAAGTACATAAAAACATCAAATGTTAAAAGGAACATAAGAAATTATCAAGGATCTTTTACATAGTTCTTATAAAATTTTTATGGGGTATTCTGGTATGAATGAAGGTTCTCCATGACGTGAACAATGAGGCATGATGTAGATGATGATGAGTTATCTCATCATTCATATTTTCCTTACCAATTCATGCCTTTTTGCCACATAAAATTCCCATTTAGAATGAGAAACCAATATATACAACATTTTACGTCAATGTAGAAATATTACACAGAAACTCCACTCCCCAAAATACAGTTTAGTTAGGCCATCAATCAGAATTTGTAGTAGGCCTTAAAACTTTGAATAATTCATAGAACTGATTTTCCATCCAATAAAGAAACACTCCACTTATGTAAAACTAGTCAATCACACTGCTCTTGATAGCAGAACTCATGTCAAAAATATGCCATGCACAAAGGCATGATTATATGGAGACACAAAGGCAGTGAAAAGATGAACATGTGATGCCACAAACTCATTCACAGAGCAAATTGTCAGAGCATTTAAGCATAACCATATATAACAAATCCCAAGCTTCTTGATTAAAAAATAAGAAAAGCCTGGAAATCACATGATTCACCACCTTGAACTGGACTAGTCAATCAAGCAGTAAGTTCATTGATATACTGAGAGAGGAATCGGTAATGAAATACCAGTCACTAAGAAAGTCCTTATGCAGTTGGTGGATTTCATCATCCCTGATTCATTCTGTTGTTTGAATTACAATTACAAACATATTTCAACTGGAGATAAATAAGTCAACTTCTTATGGTTCACTTTCACAGAGGACTTCTTATGAATATTCACAGCCTTCATTGTAGATACAAAAATTGTGAAACACAGGAGTTCATGAATGAGAACATTACTGGGAATAACGAATGTGCACATAACTCAGTAGTTTTTAAGGCATTGCCCCAATAGATGACTTTTAGGCACTACAAAAGCACTTCAACTCACATTAAGACCCAAGTTTTTGAGAAGAAAGAATCTCATGATCCCCCTCTCATAAGTTCTGGGTCAGTCAGGAGCAGTAACCCTGTTCATTCCTTAGTCTTCAAATATCTCTTAGAGACACTAAACTTCCCTGTAATGGTGAAGTTGCCCACAGACAATTCAAATCATTATTCAAAAGTTTCAGATTTGACCACAAAAGAAATTTAAGGAGGCATTGGCCAAATGCTATGTGAAACAAATTTCCCTGAGCTTGAGTGCACAAAGATTACACATATCGAGTCAGCTGATTGTAGAATTCTGTGAGGCATGTGTTGAGTTGAGCAAAGGTTGGCCTCTCCTCTGGACTCATGGCCCAGCAGTACGCCATCACAGCAAACCTGGAGAGAAACAAAATGAAAAGCGTTTACATTGGATCAGTTGACTGGTGACTTTCTTAGAACATCAGTCATAATAAACAGCAACACAATTTTTGGTGCCAAATGGTTAATTTCAGTAGATGGTTGTTCATCAGACTTCTCTATGTAATTGCCATAAAACAGCCAACCATTGCAATGGCAGTCCTAATTTACTTTGTCTCAGTTAACAGGAAAATGTGATGATCTATATTTAAATTCATTGTAGGACAAGTAATGCATAATTGGCATATAGAACACTTATTCAGCATAAAATAACAATTTAGTCCTCAAAAATGGTATTAATAGTGATTGGTATCTGTGGTGACTCTCTTAAAATTATATACATACTGAAAACACATAGGTATGTGAATTCTTAACATTTTTCCCATAGCAAAATATTCATACCAAATTAGGCTCTTTTCCTTGATTGGCTACCGTTGAGTTTATGTTATTGAGTGCAATAAATCGGACTTACAATTCATCTGGGCAGTTGAGAGGCTGGGCCAGCCGGTAACCTTCACTGAGAAACGAAGACATCTCGAAGGGATCAACTTCTGAGTACGGCTGTTGAGCTAAGGTGGTCAGCTCCCACAGCATCACTCCAAAGGACCACTGAAGGAGTAATAGAGGAAGAAAAGTAATAAATTTAAAGTGACATTCTATACCAACTCATGAACAGGTCAACCCCAACATTACAATAGGTATTAACAACAATCAGTCTCTTAAAACTCAATAAAAATGGAATTCATAATCTGCTAAGTTTTTAAAGTTTGTGCTCAATTGTATTTTGTTATACATTCAGATGCATATTTTGATTTAATAGTTAAACCAGTTTCCTTGCAACTTTTACAAATGAATTGGTTGAGATAATTATTTAAATTGCCAATTTCAACAGCATAGCTGGTATTTTTGCTAGATTTACATCCAGTAATATTTTATGCGCACGACAAAGGTTGAGGCTGAGGCAATCCTTAGTCAACTTGCGGGTTTAGCGTAGAGCAGTCCAGCCATGCTTGACACTCAAATGGGTTATGCATCTGGATGTGCTAAAAATCACACTCTAATTGGAATATTTAAATGCAATGGAAATTTTGTTTCAACTGCAGCGGTCAAGGAAAAAGTCGATGTCAGCTATTTCATGGCATGGTTTTACTCACAATGTCAGAGGCTGTGGAGAAAGTTTTGTGCTGCAAGGACTCTGCTGCTAGCCATTTCACTGGCCTATTCTCATTGTCCCCAAGGCAGTGGTAATCAGCTGGGAATAGGTCTCGTGACAAAGCATTGTCGGTAATGTGAACTCGAAGTTTGTCATCCACCCTGTAATTGAAGAATGAAAATGACTCAGTGAGTTAACAGCATAATTCATAGGATATCATATTCTATATTTCAGGCACAAAGAGTACCAGAAAGACAACTGACCATTGAGAAAATTTTAATGTACACAAGTACGAGGGTAATCCCAAAAGTAAGTTCTCCAATTTTTTTTAGAAATAGAAAAAACTATTTATTTTCTGTGATGCATATGTTATTTTTAAAACTGATCAAATATCTATTTTTCTACATAATCGCCATTTAGGTTGATTCATTTTTGTAAACGCTGTGACTATTTTTGCATGCCCATGTTGTACCAGCTCACCGCCATATTGGACTTCTTTCACTACTTCGTTGGAACTGAGTTGCCTTTCGGCCAAATGAAACTTAAGCTTAGGAGCATGTGAAAGTCGCTGGGGGCCAAGTCGGGACTATGGGGTGGGTGGTTGACAATGTCCCAACCAAAGTCCTGCAGGAGGGCGATGGTTCATGTGAAGAATCAACTCGTTGCTGTTTGTGGTCACAGCATTTACAAAAATACATTGACTGAAATGGCGATTATGTTGAAAAATAGATAACTGATCACTCTTTAAATAGATGTATGTATCATTGAAAATGAATAGTTTTGTCTATTTCTAAAAAATGGAGACCAAACTTTTGGGATTACCCTCATATTTACATGAAACTAGAACAAATAAATAATGGACTTGGATATTATTGCAGGGTATATATTAATAATAATTTCTGAACAACCAATGTATGCACCAAACGGTAATCCCAAGAATTTTGAAGTGTTTCTTAACAGTGATTCATAAAAGTATTTTGGTTTAATTTCAGTTTTTAAATCTATGCTTTCACAAATATCACTTTTTCCAGACTCAAATTTTACCCTCAAAATTCAGTAAGCTCATAATGAATATAAGTGAATATTATCCATTGTTTCGTAAACTTTTGAATTGTTCGTCTATCACCTCCCTCCCCATTCTCTCTGGCACTCGCTCTCCAGGTACCAGAAAATTATCATGAATGAATTATAAATCTCTTTTTAGAATCTTTGTAGATTGTTCCTTCATTTGGACAAGCAATCAAAGCTCTGCAATTTTCAATTTTAATGTTCATCTTACTTCCTTAAAAATAAAGACTCTTTCTTGAATGAATTTTCTCACCAACTCCCCCCCTCCTGTAGCTAAACTAAAAATGGAATAAGTTAAAGATAATGTACTCACACACAGTTGCGTGCAGCAAGATCTCTATGTACAATGCCCTTCTTATGTAGAAAGTGCATACCACGCAGGACTTGGAGGGCCATATCCACAACTTCCTGTGTTGTAAGTGTATGGGCAACACCTTCAGGACATAATTTACACTTTTGCAAGAATCTGAAAGGGAAAAATATTATTTAGAGGACTTATCTCGTTTACTCCAAGACAAAAAAGAGTTGAAAGTACATACTCATTTTTGAGAAGACTGCTAGTATCAGATGAACCACAACAACTAAACTTTGGACTTTAAAATAATGTCTTGACAAAATATTCTGTACATAATTCTTTTTTAAGTGGTTTAAGTATTCCAAAATGTTTGTGTCTAAGCACAGTATATATCCACATAAAACATTTAGTTACCCAAGTACATACTTCCTTTAAATAAAACATTTAGTTACCCAAGTATTTACTTCCTTTAAATAATGGCTTTGGCAAAAATATAAATTATTATCTATGTATCATGTAGTAATTACAATTAAAGTAATGAAATTGAAATTAACAAATAAAACAGGAGTCATTGCTTATAGTGCTATAGACAAACTAATTTCAATTAAAGACCATCAGAAATTGTGGGGTTTTAAGATTGAAGGGTTCCATGTAAAACTGTAAATCAGATCACCTATATTTACACAAATCTTAAGAAAAACAGGGTCAAGAAGACATAGCCATACCTAGTTTCATGATTTCATGTCAAAATTCTTACCTTTTAAGATTTGTGTAGCCGGTGTAAGGATAGATGAGGAAGGGAGCCGTCCAATCCTCAATGGAAACACCGAGAACAGAGAGCACATGCTGATGTGACAAGGCGTAGAGAGAGAGTCCCTCTTGCAGTAACAGTGATACTTGCACAGCAGATGCTTGATCTGAAAACAATGAAATTCAAGATTAATTGAGGAACTCAGATTATTCCAATAAAAACACTGCTGATGTGAAATGCAAGGAATGCGATATTCCAATCATCTTTTAAGTATTCAAGCTTCTTAAGTATTAACCCTTTTAGTGCCAGCAGGCCATCAGCCATCCTGGGTGGTATATGCGAAGAGTGCCAAGGGCCGATCTATCGGCCGGGTTTTTTTTCGCTGACACCTTTTATTTTTTGAACTTCGTATAGATTTTGTGTCTATTTTTTAATATATGTCATGCTTTAACATACTCGTAAGCATTGTGAATAAACGAAAAAAGAATAATTAGTTTCAGAAAATGCATTTTAGGCTTTACATAGTAATTTTTTTAGCGCAAACCTAAAAATTCAACTAAAAAAAGGCCTGACTTTCTTCAGCAAACCAGGCAAAATAGGCTGGCACTAAAAGGGTTTTAACATATAGCTAGCCCAAATTCTTAAATGTGATCAACAGACCACTGACATAAGAATGAATACCTCAACTCTGAGACTGATAAGATTATTCTATCGTTGGCAACTCTAGTAATTCTTCTTTCTATGTTCAGAAAAGAAACAACATTCTTCCTTGATGGCTTTTTTAAAGATATATTTTGCATTGGAAATTTTCAGCAATTGAACATTGTTTTTTCCAAAATTAAAATTGTGATATAAACTTGTGCATATTCTAACAAGGTATAGCAAGAAGAAGGTAGGCAACCTCATGAACACATACCAGTCACAGTTTTCACCAACACCTCCACTTCATTTCCCTCGGGCTCTGCATAAGTTCCACGATAAACCCTGCCAAAAGTTCCCTCCAAGACAACACTCAAGAGACGAACGTGGGACCTGTGAAGTAATATAGTCATTATGTATTATTCCAAATTTCTCCTACAATAAATGAAGTACATATCTTCACTTATGACTGTTTTGCACCATATGTTGATGATTTATGTGAAAAGAAATAGATATTTGAACCTCTCCTTGATAAAATGTTTTTGGTAATGTTAGAGTCCAAATGTTAATAACTTACCCTTGAATATTAAGAAGAAAATTAAAAGATTAAACTATTATAAAATTAGTGATGAAGGACCTACCACCTTGGCAGACAGTTCTCAGGGATAATTCATGAAGTAGCAGCTGATATATAAAGGATCTGATGACCAATACATCTTTATTTAAAAGAAAACTCAACCCTGGAGGTCAGCAAAAATGGCAAGGAACAGGGGCGGATCCAGGATTTTTTTCTGGGAGGGGCACAAGCAAGGCCGTATCCAGGATTTTGTTCTGGGTGGGGCACAAGGATACCTCCTAATACAAAACGAATGCAATGATAATGGGACCGTATTAAAAATCTTGCATATTTTTTAGGGTCTGGGGGGGGCACGTGCCCCCGTGCCCCCCCCCTGGATCCGCCTATGGCAAGGAATACACAGTTCAAAAGGTTAAGGAAGATGTAACATGCATCCATTTCAATGCATTTGGTCATGGTTAACTTACTTCAAAATAAGAGACCTTCAATGGTCTTATCAACAGTTTTTGTAAACATGATATGAAGGAGAAGAGCTTGAATACAAATTCTGTGGCAGATGATAAGAAGCAGGGGCGCCGACTTATAAAAAATATTGGGGGGGCCCATATCGGAGGTCTTGCTCCGGGAAGAGGTTAATTCAAAGTGTGTCGCAGCATATCATGATGTCACTATCATGATTCATACCACTTGTTTTCAGTTAACCCGCATACTACCTTTTGTATTTTACCTTTTGTTTTAACACATTGTTGAATTTATTTTAAAAGGTAACTATCGTCAAGCATGGGAAATAAAAAATACCAATATATTTTTGTGATTTCACAAAGCATAATATAACTAAATTATTTTCTTGAATTATTGAGGGGGCTCCGCCCCCCCAAACGAATCTTTGAGGGGGCTCGGGCCCCCTCAGGCCCCATGGAGTCGGCGCCACTGATAAGAAGTGAATAAATAAAAAAAACAACAGGAACATAAAAAAATGCCAGTGAATAAAAATCGGTGGCATAACGAGGACTTAGGTTTGGGGTGAGGAGGGGTTCAGATGAAATAGCACACCAAACCAGGCACATATATTAATGCAGAAATTTTGCTTTATGGCATGATTGTGCTTTAGAAAAGTATTGCTACATTGAAAGATTTCAAAAGAATGTTTCAAGTCTGTCTGTTTTTATTTTCACTCGAGTGAAGGCAAACTGTCAAAATAGATGGGTGAGACAAGAGTTCTGAGATGGCTCCCATTATCCACTTCCCAGCGTAGTTACACCACAGATCACACCAATGATTTCAACCCCTATGGAATAATAATCTAACCTTTGAATGGTCAGCTCTGCTATCCTCTCTTGAAGGTCCCTGGTCCTCTCGTCGGCTGTGGCTCCAGTTGCGATGCTGGATGACGCCTGGAAGCAGTGACCATTGGGACGAACGGGAGCGTAGCAGCCACTCCCACCCGATGACGATTTGCACGATGAGGGTGCATTCGGAGCCGAGCTTCCCCCATGGGCACTTTGATGTCTGCTGCTCCCGTGATGGTAGGGCCCGCCGTGCATCGACGAGGAACCATTGCCACTGCCCAGCACCAACAGTGGAGGTGCTCCAGGAATGGACAATGGAGGGGGAGACTCAACTGGGAGGAAGGAGTGTCCTTGTTGACTACTTGCGGAACCATTTCTTGATTCCCTGAAGGAATTAATCACACCGTAAATAATTATGCATCACCTATCAGTGTTACGTACTAAGAAGAGGCACTAATGAAAAATGACCAACGATTGTGACAAAGGAATCTTTTCAACACAAAACAATGGCTCATTGTGGACAGGAAATATTTCACAATCATGAGAACTAATGGATTTGCAATTTTTTGAGGTCAGCCCAACTCTTGACTTAGAGAAGGCAGTGGGGAGGGGAGGAAAGATCTGCAAATATGAATATCCTTCTGTGTCAACGTAGAATGATTGGATTTTTGCATTATTTTGAGGAGGCTAACTACAGTTGAAACTTTCCAAATAACTTTTTACCAATGAAACCATCTGTACAAGTGAACGTAATGGGTATGAACATTTTTTTTCATAAATATGACTGGATTAACCATCAAATAAGCTACACCCGTACAAATGAATAAAGTTACCAAAGTCAATGCTCCCATAAGTCATTGGTTGACTTCTCAGAAGAACAAAAAAATCATGTGTCGCATTGACACAGTGTGTCTGAATCTTTATTTTTTCTCAATAATGAGGGTAATTTCTTTTATGTGATATGTACTAAAATCACTACATACTCATTAAGATAAATTTATAGTAGCTTACTGTAGCATTTCCCCATGCCGACGTATTTTCTTGTTTCTAACGCAGAACACAGCAAGGGCACCTGAGAGGAATAGGGCTATAAGAATACAGGCACACCCAAGAGCTACATAGAAAACTCCAGCAGAGGAATTGGCAGTGGTGGCAGTAGACAGAGTGGGCGTGTCTTCAACCACAGAGTTCCTCTTGTCCCCATTGTCTGGCAAAGTATACATATTTCCTGAAACATTAAAAAATACTTTGTGGTGATCACGGCAAATTGAAGATCTCAAATTATCTTTCTTTCAGACCAATAGATGAATGTTTATTCATCACAATTGAAAATTAGGCTGATACCTGCTGGCTAATAGATCAGCAAATGTGACATAACATTGATCAAGATGTGCTTACATAAAGATAGTGAGTTCCGTCGGTAATAAGAAATTTTCAGAACACTATTGCCAGTGCCGGATTCCGAACCTTGAGGCCCAAAATCAAGATAGGCAAAGAGGCCCCCCCAAACAAACCTTTTGCCCCTCCATCCCACCAAACGGCTCCTCACCCCATCATCCTGTTCCCAAATTACTCATAGTGAAATTTTTAAATCTGACACTCCAATCCAAGTTGTGTTATAAGACATTTTAAAATTCACATTAACAATAAATGTTCTTAATGTTTCAAATTAAATTAATTTTTTTCGAGCCTGCAGTGTTCCCTTAGAGGCTGCTTTCCTCGTCTAGTGCTACATCCGGCACTACATATTGCTTATTATCGACTTCGTTCACCTGCATATTGAATATGACCATGTATAAAATATTTATACAGCAATACTTGAGTTTATTTTCAATCCATAAAAATTTCAAGGGTGATATGATGCAATGAAAAGTACAGTAAGGATCAGATTCTCTCCCTTAGTTAATATTCCTAAAAAAATTTCTAGTCTTCCCATACAAAGTAGGTAGATCATGACATTTCCATGTTTATTTTTACATGACATGATGTTTTCTATCCATTTTATGATTGACTACCAACCTTTTAAACATATCTTCCTTCTCTTGAAAACAAGTGACGTCCCATTTCTCAAGGAACCATGAGGAGTAAATGTCACATTCAGTCGTAGCGTGACATTTACTTCAGCATTGACGGTGCCAGAACATTGTAATGCAACCATGAAAGTCTGACGTGTTGTAGGAACTACTCCATTCAAAGAAACATTGGTAGAAGGAGTAGGAAGGGCCGCTGGATCTGATACATCAATAGACAATGAGTATGGCAGCTGAAAGAGAGTAACGTTGAGTTAGCATTCAATGAAAATACAAGTAGATAGCTATTTCAGTTTGAGCCCAGGAAAATTTTTAGGAATATTATTTTTGTAACTTACTGGTTTCCCAATGAGACTCTGCCATGTGAAGTGGAGATGACTAATTTTTGCTGGTACAGGTACTATGAAGTTTAAAGCATATTCATTGATGACTCCATTTCTCACATAAAACAACTCCCTGGAAACTCCTAAAAATGAAAAAAAGAGAAAAAATATGTTAGATGGCGGTTTTTTTCAATGCATTACATCCCTAGTACACCAACATTAATAGCATCATTAATGCTAGGATTCATTAAGACTGCCACATCATTCGAAATATGAAGACATATTGTTGACATATGGAGAAGGCTGATTCACAAATGGATATAGGTAGTTTAGTTATTTTCTCAAGCCACTAAGACAGGCTTATTTCAGGAAATTGTGGAAGACAATGAAATGGAATCTGGAAAAGGTCTAGGGTAGGGATGAGGAGGGTCCAAACACTTGAAATTTATTTAATGCAGTCCAAAAACAGCATAAGGCCAATTGCAGAGGACTGAAATGCTTATTAAAATTAAAAGCAGTCCGTAGTTTTACTTTTATCAAGTTTATGTAATGCAATATCCTAATTGTAACAACCACGACGAGTTGTTAAAATAACGTTGCTTACATATCCAAGTAGTGATCTCCGTGATATTAAAAAAATGTAACCTATTCCAAACAGTATTCATAGGTAGCAAATGTTCTAAATAGTATTGAAGAGCACAAACGTTTTGTTTGTATGTCGAGGGATTAACAAATACCACGATAGGTACACCCATTATCTACTCATTAAATGTAGTGAAGATATAGCTGCGACTTTGCTTGGCGGGTTCTTAGAATATTTGTCAGATATCCACACAACGTAAAATGGATTGACATGGATATTGCACGGAGGTATATTAACGCCGACTATGTTGTCTGGATATCGTTGGGTTAATGTTTGCTGCTTGAGTGAATAAAAATTTCGATGATAATACTAACAATGCAACTTAAGTACAAAGGGTACAAAGTTTAAAACTCTATAAAAATCGTCATTTGTTGGCAGCGTAAGAATACAGTAACACCTCCACCAATCACCCAAGATCAAGATCTTTCTGTTGTGATAGGATGCATCCAAAATTTTTGCTGCATCTCAGATTCATAGCAGAGTCTTCGCAATTCAACTTACAGATTAATGCGGTCACCGCAATCATCCGGAGGTAAGCTAGAAATGCCTTTTAATGCCTTATACACCTCCATTTAACCAGATTTGAATGCTACATTCAATGACGCGACTCGTCACTGACTCCTATTGGAGTTACGAGTTTGACGGTGTGATTGATATATTCCATATAGCTTAAACGAAATACAGCCAAATAATATTGTAATAGAAATCCCAATTCACCGTACAGTTAAATTATTTATCAACCGTCGCATGTTTTTGTTTTATTTTTTTCTGTAATGAATTTTTTCATGACACGGCCCTAGTCACTGCATGGTTATCTGCCGATAGTTCGTACATATTTTATGTACTTATTACGAAATTTTGAAAAAGATCAGATTTTGTGATAACCTCCAACCGTCAGTTATTAGTTAAAAGTTAGCGATGAGGACAGTCTGATTCGTTTTAGTAACTGAGCTCGTCCTTGAGGTCGAAAGAAGAGGCTCATGCATTTTGTGTTTAGATATTCCGCGACAACTCTGCAGTAGTTCTTTGTAGACATAAAATAGGGTAATTATAGGCCAGTTTATCAGCTCGTACGGTCAACTCATTCTCTGGCATTCGTGACGATTCATTACCGCACAAAGGATTTGGAATTTCATGCGTATTCGCACCACTCAGAAAATGCGAGCCAAGCGACCCGTAAAAGGATCTCACCTTACTATTATCTACTTAACGTTTTCCACTCTAGACGGCATAAGATTATATTTTTTTACCGTTGCCACATCGCATTTTTGGTCTAGTGCAAAAGCTACCGACACTGCAGCGTGTGTTCTTTTCTTCATGCGAACGCTATTACAATTTGTGAGATAACCCGTGGTAAAATAAGTACATTTTGAAAAGTAAAATTCCACTCCTCGCACGGATTATACATTGAGGATTTGAACGCAGTGCATTTATCAACACAAGACTTTAATCCCACGTGGATCATTGGAAACGGCAAAATCAAGGACCCGAATTGCAAGAAAGGAAAATAGAATCAACGAAAAAAGATGCTAAATTTACTTTCGTTTCACTACAAATATTTTACTTCATGTCAACGGCTGTCAGTTAATGATATCAAAATAAACTTAATCAGGATGAAGCAGGTATTCCTGCGGCGAATCAGCGGCATGTGCAACCGGAAGTTTTAATTTTTTTCCATTCTGAAATTTTCTGAAATTATTCCTTGTTATCATCTGAAATTATCCTTCCCCGCATTCACGGTCGCATTAAGGTTGTTGTTTCGTGAGGGCGGTCCTTTACTTTCCGCTGCGTCTAGGTGACGGTAGGCAAGTGCTCTTTAGATAGTCACCTATTGTTTTTAAGCATAGTTGGCTCAACTTTTAAATTACACTTTTCGTTGGGGAGCAATCTTGTACCATATTTTCAATTTTTCCGTATATTACGGAGGGGAGGCGGTTCTCCCCCCTTCTTCGTCCCCTTCAGCCATGACCCCGCGGAGGGGGGGAGGGGGGGAAGGAGTGCATTATTTGCACCATCTAAGTGATGATGCCGACGACGCCAATGAGTGAATACATCAAATGATTAGGTACTTCATCTACAAACTAGCATCAAGTGCGGGGGTATCAAATTGGCAACATGGTTTGGTATTTGGAGGAGGCCACCGACAGCTTAGGTCATTTGCGTCTTAGGGAAAATCACACAATCGATTTCTTCGTCCCTCGGAGTGATAGCTTAAGCAATAGCTTTTCAGGGACCAAAATGGCAATCGCTCGACCCATCAGTTTTTGAATCGCAATATCATTCCCACTGTTCTTTTGTCCATCGCTTATTCCGCCACTTTCCGTACTTACTACTGACATTTAATTAAAAGCCAAGCGTGTCATTACAATCTCTGTAAGCGACCGTGCGGTCTGACAGCGCGAAACACGGCGCAAGCGAAGGTTTCAACGATATGGAAAGGGACGTGCCGAATGATGGAGATAGGAACGGGATTCTCATCCCTGGAGTGGAGATTTAAAATTATTCCTTTTCAGAATAGTGAGCGAAAAACTAGTTCTATAAAGCTTTTAATCAATCTTTTTTCAGCCATAACGACTTGATCATTTTTTACGAGGAAAATGATCACGTGAAACAACAAGCCAGTCCCAGAAGTAAACTTGACTCATTGAGATCGGGTTTAAAAAAATAGAAATACTTTTAATCGAGACGCGGGGAATAAATTTAACAATGCGTGGAATACCATTTTGAATAAAATAAAAAATGATATAATTCCTCCTTTTCATCCAGGTTAGAAAATATCTTTCCGGCCGATCAGGAGTAACCTGATTGTTGTGACAGTTTATAGTCACATCTCAACGTATTTTCTTTGTTCAGTCAGATATTTTCATTCGCCCTGATGACGATGGACTAGTAGCCCGTTTAAACGTTGGTAATATGCAACGAATTCAACCAATGGAAATCCCGAGAAGACCTCACGCAACTGATTCGCCGGGAAAGAACTGCATCATACCTTATTGATTTTTTTTTCTTTTTATTATCCTCAATTTTTGAAGTCGACTAGCGTCACAGAGCGCAGGTCTTAAAGAATGAAATGAAAATTTTTTTTGCCAACGTTTCGGTATATCTTTATACCTTCTTCAGGACTTTGATATGCGCTGATGGTCCTCTTGTTTGTATGCATCTTGGAATATTGTTCAAAGCATACCTTATCACCTGTGGCGCCGACTCTATGGGGGCCCGAGGCCCCTCAAAAATTCGTTATGGGTGTGAGGAAAAAATGTGCCAGGCTTGTCGATTTTCCCCGGAGTGTCCAGATGTCGAGATTCGAGTTTTCAGGGTTCTAATGTTGATCATATAACTCTTTAAAATGCGTATAAAACTTAAAACTCACTACTTATAAAATTTCCCGGGGTAAGATCCCCGGTTTGGCCCCCCCAATATTTTTTTAAGTCGGCATCCCTGCTTATCACATTATTTTCTCTCACTATTTTGAAACGAAATTATTTAAAAATCTCCCTTCTACCCCTGGCAGTATTATCTTACTCAGTGACCGCTGGTGGAGGGGTATATTCCGTCCCTCCATTCCAGAATCGTGTTCGCTAACTACCTCCGGAAGGAAGGGGGGGGGGGGGGGTTTGAAAGAGTTTGGTTTGTAACGAAGGTAGGGAGGGGGGGGGGGAAGGTACAATTCGTTGTCAGGAGGAGGGTGAGGAGGTAGGTAATAACAGCGCAGAGAGTAACGAGCGTTCTGTTATCGCGTTTTCTTGAACCCGCTTATTATAGGGCGTAAGGCATGGGTGGGCACCGGTCTTAGGGGAAGGGAGAGGGGAGGGAAGGGTGCCCCGGAATCCTGCACGAAGCAGGTGGAAAGGGGGCTGAGGGTGGGGACGAGGTGGTAGAGCGATCGGTGGAAGGAAGGAGTTCACTTGTGTGGGGTGGGATGGAAAAAAAGAAGATATTATTGGAACTTCGAGAGGAGGAGGAGGCGAAAGGCGAATCCATTATGTGCTTATGGATGCATGTGAGCCATGTTGGAGTTATTTACGACTCGATGAGATGCGGTGGTCGGGGTGGGGGAGAAATTTTTCGAACGCTGATCAAATACGAGGCACAATGGTTATGGCAGCGAGATTGTTCCCATGTCTTTTTTTTCCTCCTCTCTTGTTCTTTCGTAATCTCCGATTAGCCGAATAACAATTGAGGCGTGCTCCAAAAAGGGCGCAGCTGCGTCCGTGTAAGTTTTTAGCCGGACCTCGCTCAAGAAACAGAATATTGAAAAGATAAGGGGAGGATGAAAAGATACGAGTTCCGCATTCGCATTTATCCGAGAGCAAAATTTGCCATCGCTGTGTGATCTCCACCTCTGCCAATAAAAAATAAAAAAATAAAATAAATCACATCTTATGATTTTTAAACGGAAGTGAGACGACCAGAGTGCGAGCAGTCAAATGCCATCAATACTCATCGTGCATTCAGTCTACAAAATATCAACGATTAGCCAAACATTTACGAGTTTGATATCTGTTTCCTTGCTGGCTAATCCGAGAATTTAACACAAAAAAGTATTTTCCTTTTAATATTGCACGGAAGGTGATTTATTGTTCTTTCAATTGCATTCCACCTTAATAAGGATGTTTAATGTTATATGTAGTACCCTATCGCTTGATGACGAGTAGTTGTTCAGTGTTTACGAAGTTACTGACTTTAATGCAATGTAAATCATTATATTTTTAAGATCCATGATTGAAGATGTCATAAATTTATTCCTGCTTTTTCCAATGCATAAAATGTTTACTCTTGCTTCGTTGCAGTAGAATTTTGCTGGAAAAATATTCTTCGCATCTTTTCTCGTTTATTTTTTATATTTGTACATTGCAAAGTGATTTGTTGGCATCGCATGTTTTAATTTTAGGAACAATGAACCAATTTATTACAACATACGTGTATATTAAAACGGAACATTGCACAATATTTTTCACAAATATATTTTGACTGTACACAACGTGTTTTTTAGTGTTCACAACTTTGCCATAGCACCTGAGTCAATAAACATCCATGAAAAAATATTATTAGTCTTTATAGATTCGGCTAAATCGTTCCATGAAGCATTATTGAAATACGCATTCTGACAAGGAGTTTAATGATATGTTCGAGGAGTAGTATATTTCTAATCTCTCACGCACAGGAAATTAAGAAAATTATTTGGGTGTAATATCTACTAAATTGCATTTTGACTGCCTCACTTACATAGGGACCAATGCCATTCCATTGAATGTCTTTTCCACGCGCAATCAATGTGGTAGTGGCATTATGGAGAGAAAATCAATTTTCCAGCAGATATTACTCCTTTTTTTCTCAAGCGATCACATTCCAAACGCAACGCAGGAATAGCATTTTTTTATTAGGGAAATCAAAGAAAGCATTCATCGGGAACACATCGTTTCAGGCGATATGTATTTCGGGTTATGCGATCGGGTGATTTTGCGATCGAGAGTAACAAACCACAGCGACCACATTCCCACAGCCCATTTTGTTCTTCGCGATGTCTTTTTGTCGATCGGACGGACTGCGCTGCGGTCGGAGAGGCCAACCAACGCAAACTTCACGGATTTGCGACGAGGGAGATCAAGTTTCGCCAAGTCGTTTAGAACGCACGGACGCATTTCGTTGCATGGGAAACATTTCGCGAATAATCGATCCGCTGCCCGGATGTTTTTTTTTTTCCTCCCGATACGTTATGTATTCGTGAGAAAAGCAATAACGCTGAAATTTGCCTCGGCAGGTGAAAGCAAGAGCACAAAACATGCTTCGCAGTGCGGTGCCAATGCGCGAAATTTACGTATTTGAGGTAGAAGGGACCAATTACAATCCCCTGCGGTACACCAACGATTTTTTCTACAAATCGCTATCGTCCGCCAAAATGGCGCAATTTGAGATAGAAATTAGGCTGGGAATTCCCAGAGCGTGCGCTCAAATCTTGCGGGTTCTACCGTAAAGATTAACAGCGTTTCGCAAAATGATATGATTTTTTTAAACCGCAAAATCATTAGCACAAAAAAACGAAACATATGCAAGATTTGGAATAAGTTGAACGTTTGATTCTATGCAGGTTCTTTTATTAATGCCATGTTTTTTTTAGATTACATTAACCACAATGGGGGCAATTTTTCTCTCCACATGGAATTGCAATAGATCGACGGGTCTTGTCGCAAAGAATTTTTCAGACTCAGGCGATTGGTGGTATGTAGGTGCTATGTTTCTGCGAAATGCATAGTTTTTGTGTGTGTGTGACACATAGCCAGAAATTTATTCCTTAGAAGGGGGCGGGGCTAAGTATAATGTAAGTCAACCAAACCCATAAAACATATCTCATTATTGATAAAATTTCGCAAAAATGTTCAAATATGCATTTATAGACAAAAAAGTTTTTATGACAATACCATACGCTAAGTAACAATCTAAGCAAGCTAAGAATAGAGTTTAGCTGGTAGAACACAAATTTTGCTAGAGCTCAACAAAGTTATGGGGGTGTTGCAGGCCCTCTCTAGCCACTTGACTGTTTGTGGAAGTTGTCTGTGGAAACAAATAACGATGAAATACCTTTCATTTTTTCATACACGGAGTATATTCCCACAATCAATTGAATTAGAAATTTTACAAGAGTAAAAATTGTAGCTTCGCGGATCGTTAGGCAGCTATATTCAAACACACGCCTCGTACTGTCGATTTGGACAAGCTGACGATCGTAATTTTGAGCCACTTCAAATAATCGTAATGCAGTTGTTATCAACATCGGTTGCCATATCGCCATCCGAGAACAGGACGCCGAATCGCAAGCGTTATCACCAAGCATTGAATCCGAATCAATGTCCGTCCACCATAAATAAAACTATCGACAGCACAGGACGCCGTTATCAGTGGAGTTTGCGGGAGGGCGAAAATAAGCGGGGAAAACGTGCGTTCTTTTTGTAACAAGGCAGGCGAGTGTGGCTTGTATCACACGCACGGAAGCGAAGACGAAGCAAGCGCTCCCGGCGGCGCTCCCAGCAAGCACCCAGGGACGGCTATCTAGCATGTTTGCGTTTCCCGCCCCTCAACTCACGGAGCACCTGTGTGCTGTGTCGCTACTAGTTCCCAGAAGCTGTGAAGAAGCTGCGCATCCATAGCTTCCACTCGCTTCCCATCTAGATCGTCTTAGGTTCACCGACCTCCTCTCTCTACCGTAAAGAGTCGAAAGAGAATTTTGGTCAAGAGTTCAAGAAGTTTGGAAAGAGACGATTACACATTCCCAACTGCTGTAGTTTGTACCAAGGTATTGCTATTTTTTCCCTCGTTCGAGGAAAAGTCCTATAATTTGGACACACCTGGTACCATTAACTGTCCAACATTACGCAATTATTACGGCAAAACCGACTGGTTTTAGTCCCCTTCGTGTCATTTTTAGGGTAAACTGACCCTAGTAATACATTTTAGGTACGAGATAATAAATACTAGAGGTTGATGCTTTTCTGTTTGTCGTTTCCATTTAATGAGTTATAGAAAGTATTCAAACACATATATTATTAAGCGCGACGGTGCTGGTTCAAGGTGCAGAACTAATATGGAATGGTAGCAGTACTGATCGGGTAATTTTTGACGCAATAAATTCAATTTTCACGCATCAATAACCTCCCCTTTGCCATTTACAAACTGGTATGCAGACTATGAGATCCACTTACCGTCATTTCAACGTGGGAGGAAGGAATCATCGTCCTCAGCAAAAATACGTTTGCGTTGAGATTGCTTCGATCGATCGTCTTAACCAGAATTAAAATTTCATCGGTGAACTTATTTCTTTTCGAACGAGAGGAATATAGTTTCAATTTACTTGAGCCCACGCGTGCCCGAGTTGGACGGTGTGTGTAACGCTGTTACTTGGCGATGATTTGTTAGGGGGCTGTCTCAATGAATAATTCACTTGCGGAAGAAGTATTTCTTATTCTCAGTTGAGGAAAAACTCGATAGGGGACACATGATGATTTCTTCAATATTATTGAAAACATTTCATTACCTTGGGTCTACAAGAAGTATAGCAATTGAGTTGGTTGGAAGCCAAGGGGAACGAGTGATTTTTTTTCTTAACAGAGTTAGGTAAAGTTAATTGTTAGAATAAATTCACAAAAACCTGGTTGCCAAGGGAAACGAGCGAGTCCCTGTTGTGTGCTGACATCCAGTGGAAAATGAAATGCACTACTAAACATCTAATAGATCTCGTTTATTTTCAATACCTAATTTCTGTACCTAACTCTGTATAGAAAAGAGAAATCACTTGTACCCCGTGGCTTCCAACCCAATGAACCTCTACCGATTCGTTTTCCTTGGCCACACCATTTTTTTAATTTTTTTCTGGTGATCGGAAGAATATACCTTCACCACAAAGGTACAAAAAATAGTAAGTAACGAAGTTGAGTATTTCTTCTTGAAAATAAAATTTTTCCCATTTTGTAAATGTTTTCCTTAACTGGCTTATTTCTTTCATTGGCTTCATTTCTGCCGACGTTTCGCCGAAAACGTCGGCAGATATGAAGAAAGAAAGCTTCCCATTTTGATGGCGTATTTATCTCACCGTGTCACATTTCACACAGAAATGAATTGGTCGTTGGTAGGGCTCAACATTTAAGTGTCGCCTGATTGGCTGACGTTATGAAATTTGCCTCTGAATTTTTTTCTGTTCTAAATTATTTTTTACATGCAATTTACTATTGGTGTCCAAATATTTCTCAGTTTAAGGCCCATATCAGGAAAGTTACGAACATAAGACAATACCCAAACTTAAGTTTTAAGCCCGAATGACATTCAATTCAATTCTGTGGAAAATCTGACGCGGTGAAATTAAAAAAAAACGCCTTGAAATTGGGATGCCAGTCCTTTCCGGCGAAAATGAAGCCGATAATCTGGTGCAAAACCCGAGAAGAATTCCTAAATATCATTCACGGGGAAAAAATTAAATCGGAAGAATAGAGTTATTAGAACAGAATATCGAACGGAAAGGTAATTTTAACAAAAAGAACAACCTAAGAAGAAAACTCATTTGGTTGACCTCGATGCGGGGGACACCACGAAGCTTCACCGCTGGCTATTCTCTGGTTTTATTTAAGAAATAAATATTGGCCGACCTACTTAGTTTCATCATTAAATTTTTCAGCGCGACCGTCTACCTACCAGAAATCTCATCGGCCCCCTGTCATACTTATGACGATTATTCACAGAAACGCGATAAACTGCAAGTTTTGAGTCGTTAAATATTTGAAATTTTGAATAACTTGCCCTTTCAAGTTCTGCAGTGATTTTATTGGCCGACTCACAAAAGTTGAAAGTTTCCGACATCGAAATTGGGTAGCATTATGAATATTAGAATAAATGCCATATTTTAATGTCGTCAAATGGTAACCGTTTTCAAAACCCAGACCACCAGGGGAAAAATTCTTTTTGAGCATACCGCGATGATATTTTTAATGGTTTAATAACAGGAATACGGTGATTTGTTAGCATGAATTGATTTCTGAAGCACATAAATTTTAGGTGAAGTGATTCCTCTCTGGAAAAATTTTATAGTTTCTTTTTTTATTTTGAAGCAGTTAAAATTCCCCTCTAACGGTCAGCCATGAGAGAGAATCTTTATTTTATGGTAACCATGGCCCCAATCCTTTGCTTGAGGACCACGTTCACCGCAAAGGCACTAACAATTTAATGCACTACAAAGCCTGGTTTTTCTTTTTGAAATTAATGAGTTTTTGTTCCCATGTCGTGTATTTTTTCCATAACCAATTAATCGCATTGAGGTCTTACTTTCCTCCGCCATAATGTCAGGCTTTACAAAGTTTGTCTCCAAGTGCAGTCTGGCCCTTGCATTAAAAAAAAGGTTGAAGACCCCGGCTCTAGCCCGTAATGTATACGTTAACACACGCTGAGAGGAAGTCTGGACGAAGAGACGCGAGGAAAGAAGTAGAGAGAGATCCCCGCCGAGCTGGATTCGCACATACATACGCTCTCCTAGATGAGAAGCGGAGAGCATCACGCCCTCCTCCATACATGCGCGCAACCAGCACCAAATACGCCTCAGGGGAGGGATATAGGAGATCTAAAAATAAGGCGGCAAAGGCCATAAATCGCGAGCACTTCTCGGTAGCCAATTACGCCGCGGACGTCTTGAAGACGCCCCGAGAGTTCGAGAGACGTCTCTCGGGAGAGAAGAATGGTCTCGTTCTTCGGTAACTCATTTTCATGTTTCGAATCTGGCGGATGGAAAAGTGAGGGCCCGTATTTATCAACTCGTCAATCCTATACCACACTAGTCGCGCCCGTCTTCAGCAGTGAAAAGAGAGCCAGTGATGGGATTAAGTGGAGAGAAAAGTAGCATTTAACATATACTCCTCACTTTAGATTGTGGAATTCACAAGTTTTTATTTATTTTATGAGATATTGGGCGTTAGAAGGTAATAGTTAGTTACCTTTAATAATATTTTTGACTCAAGTGATATGGCTACTTTTAAATTTGAAGGTTCAAGCATGATGGAGTGGAATTTTTCCAAATAAAAATAAATACTTTCAATTTTCCACGATTATATATTTATTATAACCAAGGTTTCAACGTTACTACATCATATTAAAGGTTTATTTCAGCATGAAAACTTTTTCGCGGATCATAATATTCACATTTGCTTTGAATTAACTAAATAGTACTTTGTATTTACCTACAGGTATCGCTCTATTGATGGTGTGGCAAACTATCTTATTTAAATATTAATGAACGTTATTAACTACGCCTTTTAGGTTTTTTTAATTCCGAATATCATGAGATGTACGACTGCAGCAACTTTCTTGAATTATGGAAGTTTTGAATTGAAATTTTTCGTTCTAAATTCTTAATGGCAAAAAATAATGGAAGCATTATCAATCATAATTTTTTTACCCCACAAGTTTGTTAATAGTTGGTATAAAAGTATTGAAATCTATTTTTTGATATTCATTTTTCGAAATGGAATGTATACATTTAGTCCAACTCGGCTACATTCATTTCCTCAGGCACAGGTATTTGTATCAGCTGCAATTAGGCTGTTATTGAGATCATTTCGAAGTCGTCTTCCCTCTTCCGAGTGGAATGAGCCATTGGAACGAAAAAACAAACAGTTGCAGGGGAAACGTGTATTCCTACCTCTAATTCTCGGAGCACAACGAGGGCAATCATCCTGCCTACCCTTTTTTTTAATGCCTGCGGAGCGCTTCCAAAAATTACATCGGAAACGAGCCGTGGTAATACAATATCCGTGCATACTGGGGTGGGGGGAACCTTCGAAAAAGGCGCTCGTTAACGTAGAAATGCATATTACGTCCAGGGCAAATTAACCTCCTCGGGGCGCCATTCATCACCATCATCCGAATGCAAAATTGGGACGTAAATTTGATTCGACGAAACGTTGCAAAGCAAAGGTAACAAAAAGAGCCCTCATATGTATGATGATGGATTTCGTTTCGTTTTCCTGTAGGAAGAAAAATCCACCGTTAAAAGATTCCACCCGATCAAAAGAACAAACTTGATTCCTGACCTCCTGTTGTCGAAAAAAAAAATCTTTCGTGCACAACATCTTTCGATATGAAAAATTAACATTATGGTTCATCCTCAGAATGCAGATTAGTCGATAAAGTATAATTACATTAATTTTTTTCCAGCTTTTTTAGCGGTTATATAAAAGCTTATGTATTTATACTTCAATTATGGCTCTGACACGCTTAGAAGTGAAAAAATTAATACGGTGAGTTGTGAGTTGCTAACAATTTATCATGATTCTTCAAAAGAAACTGTTACTGAAATTATTCAATTCATTACAAATCTCATATAAGTTTTATACCATATCGGCTATTACATTCTGCTTGTAACCGCTTCCTTCTCGACGCACAGTCAAGTATTGAAGCATAAAAAATTAAAAAGTTTGCGGCGGGACTCCGTGAAATAGCTTCATGCTGAAATGAAAAACAATGTAATTTTCACTTATTGTAATTTTATATCCCAGGTTGCGACGCGGTGCGATGTATTATGGACGAATTTTCGGATCAAAAAATGTGCACTTTATTTTCATTATATTATAAATTCTATAGCCTGGAGAGAGCCTACTTTTATTCAGACAAGTGTAATAACGCCATTGAAAGCAAATACGAATATCTTGACTATTTCACGAAAGTACATCCACATAGTTTATGTCCTAAATTCACGAACAAGAAACAAAAAAGACAGTTTTGGAAGCGATTTCAGAGGGGGAAGTAGGGAGGGAAAGAAGGGGGGAGAAAAAAGGTTATCCGGAGATTATGGAGCTAATTTAAATTCAAATAGAGTTGTTTTTGTATGCAGTCGCATACCTAACCCTACCTGCCCGTCGCTCGTGATCCCAGAACGCGCCCAGAGGGGGCGAAACGTTGAGGCGGTTACGGAATTGGTTGTGAGGGTTCGGAGGGGGAGTGGCGGGAGGTAAATGGGCGGGCATTGTTGTGGGAGTATATACATATAGGAAGAAGAGGGATGGGTGCCCATGGGGTGATGATGGTAATACATATGTAGTACGCGAGGGATGGTTTTTGTGTCGGGATGATTTGTGGCGTGGGATTCGGAAACACGTGGTGATTCAGTTCGTTTACACTAGGGATGAGTCGATTCCACTTTTTTCGATTCAGCTTCTTTCAGATCGATTCCCAATTCTCGATTCCATCGATTATTATTCATACTAACAGGTGGGATATTGAAATTTCAGCAGCATTGTTGTCATTAAGATTTCAGAATTGAATGGAATAAAATAACAAAGGCGATTCAGTGGCCCAAAAAGTATATTTATTGAAAATAGCGAATTAGTATTTTAGTTATTTAAGCATACCGGGACTAGCCACGGCGATAACTTTTACGGAGTCACCCGCAATGCACAAATTGTGCGGAAAATCCACAGAGGAAAAATCATTCGCCTTGACCGGGAATCTCACATCGCGAAAACATCTTCATCCATCAAATGCAGAATGGAAGAACAAGTACGGCAACCGAAAAGAAAATTTTTCGCATTTCCGCGGTTGCGGAGCATTCATGGTCAGAACCTGGACACAAAATAAAGTTTCAAGTGCCAAAAATCATCGCCAAAGAAAATAAATATTTCCCTACTTCGATAAGGGAGGCAACATGAATAGCAAATCACAGGGAGAACTTCATCAGGGAGGACGGTTATCCTCTCGCTTAATCTTTCAAACGGCTCTTCCAACAATCGGATCCAAAATGAACTAATCCGCGCGCGCCTGACTGGCTGTATATATATACAAGGAATCGAAGATCTGCAGATCATCAGAACCCGAAGAGGGTAGCTGGAATGTACCCGAAACTGTCGCCCGTTGAATTGAATCAACGCGGCCTTAACCCGAGAAACATTTATTAAAAGGTCATTTCAGTTTAAATATTCACAATTTAGTCACAGTACGGCATTTGGGTAAATTGAGGGGAGGGGATATGATTGGATAAAAGAGCGAGCGGATTGTTGGGTTCGGTGGGTTGCATTTGCAGACAGTTCTTCCTCCCGAAGTGTATCTAATAGTGGATTGTGAGTGGTCAGGAGAGAGTTATTTAAAAATGAGTAAATGTTCTTTCAATTCCGTAAGTAGTGATGTGATTTGGAGGTCTTCGCGTAAATATTTATCATGAATGAACCATGGCGCTCCAAACAACATTCTAATGAACGAATTATTTCTATTTTTCGCAGGTGGGATTTCGCAGCCATCAGTCTTACTGGTGAATGTTATGTTAAAATTGATTTTATCATATTAGTTCTGTATTGTATGAGGTTTGTTGCTATCGGGAGTTTTGATGCTCTGTGGAGAATTGGATTTAAGTTAGCAGAAGCGGCTTTTGGAGAACGCGGTTCAATCGGAGCTCTCGTCCGCAAAAGGAAAAACCGCTCTAGGAGGTTCCGCAGCTCGCCAAATGATTTAAAATGCCATATATTTTCATATTCATGGTGTTCTCTCTCTCTCGAATTAAGGCGTGTTCTCTCCGTCCGATAACGTCAACAAACTCCTTCCGCCTTCCCACATTGTTTTCTCACGAGTGGAACTAACGAAGTTACGACCGCTTTTCGTGGTGCGTGAAAAAAGAGCCAATGCTCTGAAGGAGAAACTTGGGTATTTTGTCCGGGAAGAACGAATTGGTCGCTCGGAAGAATTGGTGTACGGTGGCGAACTTATCTCGTGAATGAATCCTTATAGAAGCCACGTAAGTGTCGTGATCCCATCCGATTTTTTCAATGTAACCCTAAAGATGGAATTCACAAAATCCAGAATCTTTGTCAAGGAATGATTTCTTAATCACCCAAACTGACGACTTCAGTGGCGCAGTCAAGGGGGGCACAGAGGGCACGTGCCTCCCTCTAACAAATTAATTTTATCAGGAAAATATTAACCTATAAAGCAAATTCATTCTAATCCACCAACATGTTTTAGCCAAACAGCTTCCCGACCACCCATCAATTGTGTAATTTTAAGTTCCAAAATAGAATTTGATTTCTAGCGATAAAAATTTTCACATTTTCCCCAGAGGGGGTTTACACCCCCCTGACTCACCAGGTCGTGCACCCATAACACATCGTCCTGCCTACACTCTGGTTTTTAATAAATTAAGGAAGATAAAGTCGTTAAACAAGTAAGCAAGAACCTTGTCCACAAAATCGTGATCATCAGAAGTCTTCAATCCTAAGATTGCTGTGACGCAGCTCTTCATACCGCTCTCTCTCTATCATTTAGCCCTTTCATATTGTGTCGTATTTATTCTTTTAATATAGCCCTTCTTCCCTTCCACCTGTCCTTCGCCCATTGTAATCATCAGGCCAATCAACCTCATAATGTGGCTAACTAAGTTGTCCCGTCTTCTGCTTAGGGTCTACAGAAGGCTTCTCTTTTCTCCCACAACTCTTAGCACTTCCCAATTGCTAAATCGGTCGATCCATTTTATCTTCATCATTCTTCGGTAGCAACATATTTCCAATACTTCCTCTCATGGCTTCTCTGATACTGTCAACGTTAAAGCCTCGCTCCCATAAAGAGCTATTCTCCATATGTAGCATCCGATAATTTTTATAACTTATATGCTAATATTCTCTGTTATCAAATAAGTAAGGCATTTGAAGTGGCATTTGAAGATTGGTCCATGTGAATTAAGGTCGACCAGCCTGGCTAGAAAAGATATTTAATAGTAATTTGACGGTCTGAAATTTTTTATACACATTCACGGCGCATTATGGTGTTCCGCCAGTATTTTGGGCTTGTCATGATAGGAATTGGGATTTTTCAAATTCATTGCACGGGTGAGAAGCTGCACAAAATGTTTACTGACTCGGTTGACCACGAGGGATTACCGACCTTCATGAGGAGCCTCTTAGATCTCGAATCTGAAACAAAATACTTGTTAAGTTAAAAAGTTCCCCCAATGGTTTAAACCGGACACCATTCACATTCTCGGGAACAAAAATCGCGCTTGGTACCTCCACAAGGCCGTCCAAAATGCGGAAACTCGCCGTTGTTTTGTTGACCTCCGCCGATACTCCAAATTTCTTATCCGGCGAGACTACGAAAATTACGCGCGGTCTGTTTCTTCAAACATATCTTCCAGTCCCAAAAAATTCTGGACCTTTATCAATCAACGCCGTAGCCGTCCGCAGATTCCTGAAGCAGTCTCCTACAATGCCAGAAATGCCTTGGGCTCAGAGAGGCCTAATCTCTTTCTCAAATTCTTTTCCGATTGTGTACAGCCTACTTCCTTCCACAATGTAACCCCTCCTCAGTCCCTCCAACCGCTGTCTAGCGATTCCCTATCATCCATTCAGACAGATTCCAGGGAAGTTTATAAATTCCTTTGTAAAATACCCCTTCACCGCTCACCCGGTCCTGATGGTCTCAGCCCTAAACTCATTCGCAACTGCGCCTCTTCCCTTGCACAACCTCTAACCCTTTTGTTTAATCGCTGCTTTTCATTAGGAACCTTTCCTCCTCAATGGAAATGCGCCAACGTTATCCCGATACTCAAAGCGGGAAACAAAGCTGACGTCACAAACTATCGCCCCATATCTTTGCTTCCAATACTTTCTTCCGTCTGTGAGCGCATAATTCTCAATAGGATTTTCTACTTCACCTCTCCCTTTTTATCCCCCCAGCAGCATGATTTCCTCCCTGGGAGATCATGCCTAACAAATCTTGCTGTCTTCCAGCACCACGCCGTCACTGCAATAGACAACTCTCGTCAACTTGATACCATCTTCCTTGACTTCTCCAAAGCTTTCGACACACTCCATCACCAACTCCTCCTTCATAAACTAAACCAACAATTTGGCATACATGGTAAGTTCCTTAGCCTTCTCACAAGCTTTCTTTCCCACAGAACCCAGCGTGTAATACTCGCTGGTGGATCTTCTTCTTGGTCTCCTGTGACGTCAGGAGTTCCTCAGGGCAGTGTCCTAGGACCTTATCTTTTCAATTTATATATTAATGATCTTCCGTCCCACCTTCTGTCCTCCCAAACACAAACTCTTTTATATGCGGACGATTGCAAGATCTACAAGGAGATAAAAAACACCTCTGACTGCAGAGATCTCCAAATTGCCCTAAATAAAGCTTCCCTGTGGTGTGACACTTGGAAATTAAAGCTCAACCCTAAAAAATGCAGCATCATGACTATTGCGTTAAAAACACAGCCCATCACTTTCAACTACACCATAAATTCATCTCCCTTGACCAGAGTGACGACGATGAAAGATTTGGGCGTTATAACCGACCCCAAACTAAACTACTCCGACCACATTCAGACTGTAAAAAAGAAAGCCATGTCTCTGTTAGGCCTTCTTTACCGCTTCACGGAAATTAAGGATCCCATTGCACTTCACTCCTATTTCTCAACGATTGTCCTTCCCATAGTTTTGTATTGCTCTCCAATTTGGTCCATGTCAGCCCCGACTAACCTAAAATCCCTCGATTGCATCCCCCACTTCTTTGCCAAAATAGTTAGGCATAGAATCCCTCACTTACGCAATATGTCCTCTGATGCTGTATTGTCTTCTCTTTCCTTGTCTAATCTGCAGAATCTCAGACTTAAAACGGACTTCAACTTTCTACACAACATATTGAACTCGACTTTTGACTGCCCTGAACTCCTCTCACAGTTGAATTTTAGAATACCGACTCGTTCCACCCGCTCGCTCTCCCTACTCCACCTACCGATTCCCAGAATCTCCCTGACCAAGCGCTCACCTTTATATCGCCTCTCCTCCCTTCTAAATTCGCTCCCTCCTTCCATAGATCCTTTTTACCTGTCACGTAAAAAATTCACCGCACAAGCTTTGACCCATATGTCTGCTAATTGAATGTTATACTTCCCTACTGGTTAATTCTTTGTTTGTTTTTATATTGTTATTGTATTGTGTCTAATTCATGTATGTCAATGTTAAAAGTTTCACTGTAAATTGGCGTCACGGCTGTATGTGAAATTTACTTAAATAAATAAATAAATAAATAAATTAATGATTGAGATATTTTTAAAGAATAAAATACGCTAATCATATTATGCTTATGTTAATAAAGCCGCTAGCGTACTGTTCATTTCGAAGATAGGAGATTTCTTAGTAAAGGAAGAAATTTAATTCTAGCATAAATTACTAATCTATGGACTATGCCGATACGTCTGCGCTGTCAATCCTATGTAAGAATCGAAGTTTTTGAAAATCCCACTTCCCTCTCTAGCTTTCAGCCTCTATTTTGCTCCGTTTTTATTCCGCCGCTTCTCTCCTTCGCTTCATCCCTTTTGGAGCCGACCACTTATCGCATCGGTCCCACCTCCCGTGAAACAGATCCTTTTGTCTGCTCGATCTTAAACTGTCATGGGAAGTGCTGTCCTTTGTAAGCCTTCGTGTTTTCGAAAATTGTTTCAAACTTTCTTGATCGACTGTCACCCTTGGGCGCCCTCGAAGTCTCGCACAATACGTCAATGTCATAAAAGATGTAAATCTCCAAATGTCTGTTAGGTATATGCCTATTCCAAGGGAAATTTAGGATTAACAAGGGGGCTAAATGATTACGTAGTGATGCGGAACAGTTATTGCTTGGCTAACCGTGGCAGTTGGAACCATCATCACAACTGGAGCACACAAGGGAATCATTAGGATTAACTACCAACGTAGTTTCACGCGAACTTACGTGATTTGGAAGAGGTTATACTTAAAAAAAAAAAAATATTTCTGGGAGTGGTTTAAAGCCATCTGCTAGAAAAAGCTAAAATGTTTACGTTCTAAGCAAGTGACTGCGTCGTTCGTCAATGTAGGATGTAATTAATAATATTCGTCCGTGAGCTTGAGGAAGAAATAAATGTCTTGACAGCGCTGAACGAAGTTTTGACGACTATAATTCTTGGGATATTTTTACTTCTTGATTCAAAAATTAATTAAAAAGGAATAATAGATTTCATGATAGAATGCCAAAATTAAAAGAAATACTCGTTTTATGTAACGTAACATGGGAAATCACTTTATGGACTACACTCCCAAAGACCCGATAATAACATAAATCGTTGAAATCTGAGTATTGTCGCTATAATTCGGATAATATTTTTATTTTTAGGAGGATAACTTCGAATAACGCGTCTGAGTTATTTCTGGTTTGAGTTTTTCATCCGGCAGTATACGGAATTTTAAGAATTTAACCAATTTGACACACAGAGACGGTGGACCAAGCCTCATTGGGATTGAACAAAACGAATAAACTGGGAGTCTTGTTCGCACGCTCGAGACGATTTATGTGAGGCAAGATGTGAATTTTAGGGAAAATACACACTCCGACAGATAGCGATCGTCACAAGAGGATGTTTTGAAAACCGTATCTCTACCTCCCACCATAAAAAAACCACTGGCGGGATAAATTTCGCGCAATCTCTCGAAAAAGAGGAATCATTTCACCTTGGTCGACGCAACCGAGGCAGAAAACCGCACTCGAAGAAACAAAAAAATATGATATACACGGGTATAGATTTGTGTGCGTCTGAGCAACACGAAAATTCGTCGAAGGGCATTTTCACATCATGTTCCTCGGACGCCCGATTCCGAGAGGACGACCGAAAGATTATTTTTAACGACTACGTGCATTCAGAGGGATAAAAAATAAACAACAATAAAAAAATTAATTGAAACCCAAAACCGATGATGGCATTCTTCGTCGTTTATTATTCCCATCCGTGTCGTGAAATATTTACCCACAAACTTTATTTCCTCCGCTCAACCACGCTTTTTCCCCACGTAAGAGGATCTTTTTCTGCGTTTCACGTGAAACTCGAATCCTTCCATCGCGCGAGCAGAATTGAATAACTAAAATTATGAGGTGGGGTGGGAGGGGGGGTGGGAGGAGTAGATATCTTTTGGGCAGACAAATTTCCTTTCGGAAGAAGAGGAGGAAGATCCATTCATTTGCCGTGGACAAGGCAGGCAAACACGGAGAAGCGAGGATGGGCCATTATATTTATCGACCACTTGAGCGAAAACTGGAAATGACGTGAGGTAAAAAAAATAATAAATAATTATCATGAAAAAATATTGCCCACCCATCATCCAGCACTCAGTCGCCGGATTCAAGTTGGTTTAATCCTCACACCACTCATCCTCCCGAATAAAATATGGCGTCCGGAATCTGGCGGGAGTTAAAACACGACGAAGGAAAAAAAAGAAGTCCATCCGGCGTGTAAACCTTCACAACACGATTTTCTAACCCCTTTCACAATCCTCCCAAAACGTCAAAAGGCATTAAAAACACAAGGCGAGAACAAGCAATCAAATGTTTTGGGCTTTCGGAATACAGTCACATAATCGTCTCAAGAGGTTTTAGCTAAAAAACGAAGTTAAAACCATTTTTCTTTAAACTTCGGCTGTTATAAAGAAAAGCGGCCTCTTACTGACGGTCATGTCTATAAATTTCTACATTATCACTGGATAGAAAAGATTTTATGATCGAGCAAGAAATTAAATGGATTTAAATTTGAAATCGGGTGTAAAATTAGGAAAATCAATTTCCTACCAACATTAGTGCTGTTTTTGTGGAAAGTTGTGTCATTATAGTGATGAATTCCATAGATTGTATTTATTCGACTCAAAATATGATTATAATTGAATCGGGGGCCTTGTCAAAAATGTTTTGGAATGTGATTCATCACCTCACTACAAAATATCGTGCTTACAAAAAGTTGATTTCATAAAAATGAGGATGCGCTCAATTTATGAGGTTTGTAATAATCGGTATAGAAAATATACTCGTCCGAAAATCCATATAAGGAAATAAAATTCACTTTATAGGTTCCACACTGAATATTTATAAGCACCGACCATGGTTTCTATATTGTTATCTTGGTAAAATTTGCATTAATTATTTAAATTATTACGGCTTAATAGTATCGAAATTGGTCATGGTCAATTAGGTTGGTCAAGTAAGGAATACATTTTTCCTGATATTTTGCCGGGATAAAGAGCCTGTCATTAAGTAAGGAAGGTTGATCAATGTTTGTGAGGCGGCAACGGTAAATTATTTTTGAAAATTTGTGGTCCGATAATGCAAAACACGTAAATAGTTGGGTTCAGCTCTTACTAACAACATCAAGCAATGTTATTCTCTTCGGATAGGAGTCAATGCTGTACTGCGGTTCATTATTTTTAAGTAAGAAATACATGAAACTTTCCAATTTAAATTTTCTTCTGGTTTCGATGACCATCCAGGAGAGCTTGTTTAAGTAAGGCGTTATATGTTCATCGTGTAGGTACAGGCCCTCCTTGTAAATGTATGTGTACTAGTAACATTAAGGAGGAGAAGGAAAAAAGCAGCGCAGCGGTCACGAAGTGGCAGTGGATCTAATCTTTCTTT
Source organism: Ischnura elegans (assembly GCF_921293095.1). Lineage (NCBI taxonomy): Eukaryota > Metazoa > Arthropoda > Insecta > Odonata > Coenagrionidae > Ischnura > Ischnura elegans. The sequence continues at coordinate 122,567,609 of NC_060247.1, forward strand.
GGAGAGGGAGTGAGGTGGGGTGGTGGTGTTGAGGGATGTTAAGGGGATCGTGACAGGGGCGACCACGCCCCTTTGATTGGCTCGCCCGCCGGACAGACGGATAGGGTGGGCGGAAGGAGAAGGAGGGGGGGGGGGGGAAGATGGCTGGGTGGGAGGGGGCATTCATTTTTTTCAAAGCCAAGTTACGGAGGAGTGTGGTCTGGGAGAGAGAGGGGAAGAGACCGAGGCCTGGGAAGAAGAGAGAGAGGGAGGAGAAGCCAGGTAAAGGTAGGGATGAGGAAAAAACATAAGTGAGGGGGGGGATTTTTACGGATGGGAGACTAAGGATGGAGTGTGGGCATTAAAATTGGGATGGGAAGGGTGGAGGGGGGTGTGGAGGGGGTGGACACTCTAAAAAGAGGAGGCAGGAGGAGACGGCATATGCAATTAGCAAAACCAACTTTCGCCCGCCCGTGAAAAGTGGGTGGGTGTGGAATGGGGTGGGTGGCTCAACTCTCTGGATGGATGGTTGGGGGTAGGAGTCATGGGTGGGAAGGCTTGCTGTACGTACATGAGGGTAGGGGGGTGGGAAATGGCGACCGTGCCCCCCTCCCTCCCTCACTCAACGCTGATTGCACAGCGTCAGAAGCGGAACTAGCAATTTATGCGCCCGGGGGCTGAGGGGGTTCGGAATACACACTCCATACACCCACGAGGTTCTTTTTCGCATCGTGGAAAATGGGAGAGGGCTCTGGGACGACGGCGGCCAGTCCTCGCCTGTGTTCCGGACGTCCAGCTCTAAATCAAACATTACCCGCCTCTCTCCTTTTCCACGCCGATGACTTCACCAATCCGTTTTTGCGTGCGGCGAGACGATAAATCGTTTCTCGCGACCTTTTTTCGCGCATTGCTCAGCTATGGGCAGGCTTGAGCGATGATTTTACATTTTAGGATTGGTTACCATACAGGTAATTTAATTAGGCAAGCACTTGCCACTAATTTACATCTGCATAATACACTGTGAGCGAACTCTAAGGTGTTTGGCAGGGGGTGAACATAGGGGTCTATCGTTGGTTCAAGTTGCGACAGCCCTTTCAAGAATCGTTGCTCTCGCTGGGTAGATTGCACAGTGGCAGTAATCTTTATGTGGATATAAATCTGGAATGCTAAGATTGATTGTCATGCTGAATAACTGACATAGGAACCTTAAAGGCTTTAGCTCCAATTATGACTCAGTTGCTTTGTGAGAGCTGCATATATGACATACACCGGATTTGAAGTATCTGGTGACACAAAACTGCTGATGGCGAGGTTAATTTACGCGAAAACCTGCCCACCGCCCAACGTACTAAGCAACATATCATCATACCAAGTATCTTGCACGATGTGCGGCATGATGTGGTGAAAATTTTCAATATTGGTTAAATAAGACATTGCAATATTCTCCACTGAATTTACACAGCTACGAATTCAACGGAAGATATTGCAATGTTTTATTATACTAAAAATATCTCGAGCAGATTGTCCTGGGCATCCCTATTATCCAAGAATTATCTCTGGTTCACCACGCTGATGGGTTCACCTCTCCAATTTTTAAGCGCAACCAACGATGTGTATTTTCCGATTTCTCATGAGTGACTTGCGAAAGAAAATTGGTAAATTTATTCTATAGCCCCAATTAATTCAGTTACATTACTGTGTTTATCGTAACGATAAAAGAAACTCTTGCACCTCGCCTATGTGTTCGACCTATATCCAAAACCATTTCTTTTTTATACGGGTCCCATATGTAAAACAGCTGAAAAATCCAGCTCAACATATACGTTGTTACAAATTACTACACGGAGTTATTTTAACGGTCTTCATATTTTTCTCGCGCTGAGGGATATTTCAGAGGAATCACTCGCGAAGCAACGATCAAACGAGTCGACCTGAACTCTCTGAACAAGGCGATATCGGAAGAATGTTGTCCTTCTTCGGTCGGGCGAGCATGAGCTGGAGATGCGAAGATGAGGCCCCACACGTGTGCGATCGTTCTCCCCTTGATTCTCCTCACAATCACCGAGGAAAGAGCATCCGATGAACTTGACAACAAGAACACACCATATATTCCGCCCTTTTCAGTTCACGCGCCAAGACGGGGGAGGGAGGAAAGAAGAGAATATAAGGGGGTGAGTTACACTCTAACACCGCACGGCGGATGCTCCGAGTGCCGACTGGAAATACCGGGCATAACACTCTTCAACAAGGTATTTTCATGGAGAGATAAAACTCGAGTACGATCGTCGCGCGCGGGTAAGAGAAAAAAAAGTGACTAGACGGTTAACATTCCGGGAACGTCAATTTTTTTAACAGCCTTTTTTTTAATTCTTTCACTCGTGGTCGTCATGACGAAGCGTGCTTAGCGGTGAATTCCATGCGTTAAGTTAAAAACACTTAGCAACTTTGATTGCTCACTCAAATGATTTCTCACTTCCTTCCCTTCTTTCTTACCATTTATATTCTCTCTCTCTCTTTTCCTTTTGTCTGTGCCTGAGCATCCTCCTCCAATTTGGCATCTGGAACGTGGGAGTTGTCGGAGAGCTCATGTTGCGCGGATGGAGAGTGAGGTGAAGAGGAATGTCTTCCCGTTCATTGAGTGGGTAAACACATCTCTCCTCAAATTCTCGGAATCGTCCTCTGAATTGCTGGGTAGTTACAGAAGATGGTGGTGTTAGCTTCGCTCTTCAAGATGTGTGCGAATTAAATGGGATTGACTGCTCATTCGAAAGCGAGGAAATTAAATTTTCAATGATGGAATAACTATTATAAGACCTTTTAAAAATAGCAGTGAGTCATTGTATTGCATGGTTCATTGGGGGAAATATTTCATATAAACCCATCCATTGTAGGTGCTTTTAAGTAATTTTTTCTTATACTTTTAAGAAGATGTATGCTAATGAGTAGTTTTAATTGCACCTAGTAGCTATGGCATGTCTGACTGGCAGGTTTATTTGATCAGTATCTTTGCAAAATCAATGCGCAGAATAATAGCTTGACGACTAATCAAGCGCTGCTTACATCTTACGTGTGTGCATTAAATTCCACATCCAAGTTCAACCGAACTATTTCATTCCAACCCACGAAAACGTACCTATTTCAAAACTAATTTCGCGTACATACAAAACTAATTCCAGTTCCTGCTAATGGAATTAAATGTAATAGGTTCAGCCAAGAGTTTTTACCTGAACATTTTGTTTTTAGGCGTTGAAATCTTCGCTCGTTCGCTCTAGTTTAGGTATCGGAGAATCATTTTTCCCTCATAGGATGACACTAAGGCCGCAGAGTGCGTAACCAAAAGGAAGACACATTCAGTCAGAGCGATCGTTCCAAATATTGAAAGGTTTACGTCCACGGAAACTTTGATGCGCGCTCGAGGCTGCGTTATTGCTGCAGTAGTCAAGGGATACAAATGTATCATCAGCGATTGCGAAAGATATTTACTGTTATTTATATTTTATTTGACTCCTAATGTAGGTGGGCCATGATAGTGAAATTTAAACAACTTCCCCTTTTTTTACGTGTTCAAGGAGGTAGAAGGATTGATTTTCAGCCTCAAACTCATTAATTCATGTATAATGTACGTGGGCGTCATTTTATTTGCAACAGTTTTCGGATGTAACGAATGAGTCTGCATAAAATCACGTATTTGTGTTCTAAGACCAGAAAATGGAAATTCATATTCTTCTACGTGATATTAAATATCCAAAAGTCTATTGACATGGAATGAGAAGAATCTTTTACTGAAGAGAAGGTCATGTAATTGATATACTTTATAAATTCTTTTTGAACTGATCATATGTCATTTGAAAAATGACTATTACCCCACAATTTCCCTCAAAACAGTTACGTTGCAAAAATGAATCTACTGTTGATATACTAAAGATTAGTGTAAGGCAAAGGAGCTTAACCGTTACAGGATGAAATGAACCAACCGATTATCGTCCTCGAGTTACAGCATTCCGGACGAGAGCTTGAATATCGTTGAGTGAGATCAGGAAAATGACTCGGCGAACTGACTGCTCAAAACCCCATACGTTCCATACACCGTTAGAAATTACAGTTGAGGTCAAAAGATAAAATGGAAACTTCAGATAATTCAATGCAAAGCCTCTGATTTCTATTTTATTTCCCTACATTCTCGCTTAGGTAGGGATGACGATAAATTTGCTTCATAGCCAGTAAAGCAGCCGTAAACAGTCTGGGTTTTTACTGCACAGATAGTCATGTATTTTTAACATATAGGGTATATAAAACTAAAACAAGAAAGATGGACTTTTAGAATAGATAGGTTCAGAATGTTGTTCTTTCCGCGATCGATAAGAGGAAATAACGGCAGCGTTAAGATTTAGTAAAGGGTTATTTGACTTGTAGTGCAGCCTACTAACTTAAATGTATTCCTTAATGCATGTTTCTGAATTTTCCAAGTGTTTCTAACAGGATGTTTTACATGTTCTAGCTTCATAGGCAGAACGTCTTCATGAGTAGTTGGAAAGTTTTGCCTTTGGTTGATTGTAGAAGTATAATTTGTTAGTATGCGTAATATTTTCATAACCGTGTGGTGTGCATGTGGGAATCCTCTTGCATGCTACATGCTGGTGTCTTATCGCCTCCTGCCAAACACCCAAGAGGTGACTCGTATTATGTAGATGTATTGCAATGTCTTATTATACTAAAAATATCTCGAGCAGATTGTTCTGGGCATCCCTATTATCCAAGCATTATCTCTGCTTCACCTGCCTTCTTTAACCAATATTTATAATTTTCACCACATCGTGCGAGGTATTATGTAGATGTAGATAAAAAATATATCACTATGCTCCTTGGCTACCTTCTTAAAGCCGGATAATACAAAAAAATAGCAAGAAATTATACGTACGGAGTGTGAGATTCCAGGATCTATGTTTCAGTTGAAACATTCATAAAATAATTCATAATTCAAATTTTTGTTCATATACATGGAAAAAAAACGCGGAACTGGAGGTCTGGATAATTTTGAATTCCAAAAACATTGGCGTGAAAGTTTGGGACTCGCAGTGTCGCATTAAATTTTTCGTGCGCTTTGTGACAGTGTTTTGTTATTTTTAATCGTGAGCGTGATTCGCGGAAAGGGACACCTCGGAATGAAAGAAAAACGTGGATATTATGTGAGGGGGCGAGAAGTCAAGGGGTACAAATGATTTTTTTCCAAACAGAGTTAGGCTCAGAAATTAGGCAAACAAAACAAACGAGATCGACTAGATGTATGATCTTAGGTTTTCCAGGAGATCGACTATATATTTAGTTGTGCATTTGATTTTCCTCTCGATGTTAGCACAGAACAGAAACTCATCCTTATCCCTCGGTCACCAAGTTTTCGTATATTTCTCCTATCGATTTTTCTACCTAACACTGAAAAATAAATCACTAGTACCCCTTGGCTTCTCACCCCCTCATTTGAAATAGAGAAATAAACTCCATAAAATAAATCTATATGGCTTGAGAAACAGCTCAACTCAATTTCAATGCCCTATATGCGGCAGTCTGCTGTTATATTTCTGCAAAAGAATGATCGATGACGTACAATCCACGCTAATTTTTTTCTCTGACCATCCTTAAAATTGTTCATTAATCCTAATTCATATTAATTGCTAATTTATCCTTGTAATCCCCTAAATTCCTTAATAAGAATGAAACAAGTTTTGTTACTTCCATAGATTGTTTAGATTGACGATTCAAAATTAGATTGATGATGAAATGAAATTTGAGTAAGGTCATTTAGGGACATCTCGACACTATAAGAGAAAACATTAATTTTATGGTAAAATAAATTAATTGATCTAAACAAATTTTTGTCTATTATGAGATCTTTTGTGATATTTTTATTTAATACAAGAATAAATAACCGTAGTTCAAGAAATACATAAAAATTTACTTCAAAACCAAAAGAATACAAAATGTCCGTTTCTCCCTGAACTTGGGGTGATCTCGACAGGCAGTATAAAATTTTTCCTTCATCTTCAAAAATAGCGTACAAACTAAAATTTAAGGCAAAAGAAAATATTACTATCAAAATACTGAAAAGGCAACTTCTGTGTACCGTGGGACTAGAGATATCTTGTAATAGTACATTAGTTGCATTGTCTAACTTTTTTCAAGCCTAAAAATGCAAATATTGCTGGCCACACTTATTACGGAAAGGTCATACCCATTGCTAAACATAAATACATAAAGCAGTTTCATCTAGAAATAGGAAAAAGCATGCAGGTACACATATTCTTAGAAAAGATACAAATACAAGTAAACTCATCATCAATATCAGAGTACTCATAGGATTTTTGGATTCACGTTACAGGCAATGTTCGCAGGTGAATTTTTTATCCTGTCCATTCTCCACACAGTTTACGTGAAACCATTTACCACAGGCACCAACACATTTAACCCAAGGTTCACCACATTTATCGTCATAAAAATAGCCTCCACATGTACCACAATAGTTTTCACTTTGTCTAAAGCTGTTTGAGGAGCTCGGACTGTCTGTGGTTACACGTCGATTTGAATGATGGTCGGCCTTATTCTTTACTTTCACGGATATTTTTGTCCCTGTGCCTTTCAGTGCACACAGTCGAAGTTTTTCTCTGTATGCTGGCGAAGTGACAACGGCAGACTCTTGCTTTCTCTGTCCTTTTCTCTTAGAGTGAGCTGGACTAGAACATAGCACTGGAATTGGCGATAATTCTGCCAAAGTTGAAGAGGAAGATGATGATGTGGGAGAGGGAGCAGTGTCATTTGAAGCACTTACTTCCACACTGGGCGATGGTGTGATTTCGTAGTCAAATACACTGTCCTCCAGGGCAAAGATAGGATTGTACGGATAAATTCCTGACTTCCGAAATCCATTTGTGAAATTACCAGCTGTTGCTGATTTATCCCATGCCATTTTAATTAATTCGCCAAAGTCTTATTTGGAAAAGGGACGAACAGCCGAAATCGGTCTCCCGTAATAAATCTGTGCTAGTAACAAAAATTCTAGATTTTTAATTTACCTTTATCATTATTCGATCTATCTTTACCACTAATTATAGTTTTGACCTATAAATTTTGTCATTTTATTCGTCTTATGAGACAAAATAACTGGAGAGGCCGGAAAGTAGCTCTGAAAAAATTCAACTCTGGCTAGTTACGGGTAATGGCATTCATATGACGCATGTGTATAATGGATTCCTTCCGTAATAATAATGCACCCGTTATATTCCGTACACGTGTGAATGTTTAGCGAGGGGCCAAGTGCGAGAGAAAAATAAAAGGACGACTTGGAGCCGTATGGTGCGTGCGTGTGTGTGCTATATACCTGCGCGGAGGCGTCGGTGCCTCATCCGCCACCATCGGCCACCCCCGCAACCTCCCTCACCTTTCACCACCCCCTCCCTCCCTCCCTCTCTCCACACTGCGCTCCACCTCCGCACTGCCATGACCACCTAGATACTCAGTATCTAGGTGGTCATGGCACTGCGCTGTCGCATCCACTACCTGCAGAACCACCCACAAAGGACTGACTGATCTTTTTGCCTTCAACCGAGGCGAGACACTCAAAAGTGCACTGGCACCTACTCTTATTGTTAGCACGTGTGCAGTCGAGAGATAAAAGTCACTATTAAATAACGAAAAAGGTGTACGGGAACCCTAATAAACGTATCCAGCATTTGATTTTTTTGTGGCTCATAAATAACAGAAATTAGTTATTGTCTATCGACTCTCTTTCGCTCCTTTATACGTATAAACATCGTCAGGGATACGGTGAAATTTTGGAATGAATAAAAACACAGGTGAAACACGTTAAACATTACGCTGGTATTGAGGGTGAGAAATTATGGCAACAGGAACGACATTATTCATCACTAATTAGCCACGCAACCAAGAATAGAGGTAAAAACGGATTGGGAGTTAATAGGATCTCATGATTATCAAAAATGAGCTACGCTTGAAAATGGCAAAAATAGGAAAGAAGCAACTAAAAATTACCGATGGTATACGAAAGGGCACGGATGGTGAAGGTGTTGTAAAAAAGTATAAATGGATTAAATCTTGGAAGAAATGAGTTTGTTAGGGAAGAATTACGTCGATGAGTAAACAAGTGCTTGAAGTACGTCAAATTTCCCGTTTTTTCATGTACCTACTCTGCAGGTGCTCGAGTGGCTGCATGCTCCTGAGCGCACATTTTAAAGTTCTTCCTGTTGAAAAAAGGCCTTAAAAATAGTCCATTATAAATTTTGCCGTGCACGCTATACTACGTTTGCCTTTGCATAAATGTGGAAGCATAATTTGTTTGTATGCGTAACATTTTTTTGTACCTTGTGGCTTGCATGTGGGAATCTTGCTAATGATTGAAAATGCATGCTAGTGATTGATCACCCTCTGCCAGTCACCTTAGAGATGGCTCGCAGGGTATTATGTAGATCTCGTGCAAAGAAGAGCTGAAAGGTACGTGAAAAATCGTTACGATAACCTTGTTAGTGTAAGTGACATGTGAGGTAAACTCGGATAGGAATCTCTGTCAGACCGTAGATTGATAAATAGACTTAACCTTTTAGATAAATTCAAGAGCAGTGTCTTCTCTGACGAAATTAACAATATCTTACGAACGCCAGGATACTGCATTATATCAGGTCATATAAATAAAATAAGAGAGATATACTGTAGAACAGACAGATTCAGAATGTCTTTTTTTCCACGATCAATAAGAGATTATAACGGCAGCGTTAGAACCGATGAATAGATTAGATGACTTTGTAGTGTAGCCTGCTAACTTATGTATAATTAAATGCATGTTTCCGAATTTTATTGTTATTTTTAATAGCATGTGATAGTATAATTTTTAAGTATGCGTAAAGTTTTTTGGACCGTGTGGTGTGCATGTGGGAATCCAATTGCATGCTGCATGCTCGTGATTGATCACCCCCTGCCAAACACCTTAGAGGTGGCTCGCACGGTATTATGTAGATGTAGATGTCATAATTGTTATGGAAGCCTCAGAGCCATCAAACTATTTTTTTGTGAAGGGCTTAATTTAATTTTCCCAAACGTTTCCAACGAATTGGCCTGGATTTCCTTCGGTGTGCTTTGGGTACTCGCCTGACGAAGTCTCTCTGAGAACAGCAGCAGCGGAAGGTAAAGGAGGAGCAAGTGGTGGTCGTAGGAGGGGATGGGTGGGCGAGGTAGAGAGGGATGGGGTGAGCGACGCAGAAGGAAGGAAGAATGTGTACAGAAAGATAGGTGTCAGGCGAGAGGTGCTAGAATGGGTGACAGGAACAGGAGGAGGTCCGCATGGGGTGGGTGGGTGAGGGGTTTCCAAGGCACGCCACTAAAGCACTCTTTGCCTTCCCAACGACCCGGACACGAACTTTTAGGGACAACTCCGTCTCTCTCTCACACACACTCGAATGATTTATACCTTTTCCCCCGGCGACGCTTCACGTCTTGCTTCTCCTCTTGTGCTTCCCTCGCGGTCAAAAAACCCTCTCGCACGACGGGCGTCCCCTCTTTTCATTTCGTTTTGAGACCGTGCGAGAAGATAAGGGGGGGGGGGAAGAGGAGAGTTTGACACAGTCGACGTCGAAGTCCTGCACACCTGCCACAATATATTCGGGAAATTAATTCGCTTGGCCTGACCACCAGAGTCGCCTCCGAACCACACACCCCCCTCCATCTCCCTCAGCGATGTTAAAGAGAACACGACTTTTTTTTGCCAGCTCACACCCCGTGGACAACAGATTATCTCTTTCTCGAAAGAGTGTTTCAAAATCCCTCGAAGAGTGATTTGGCTCGATTGATAAAACTCCAAGCGTCCTGAGTAAACGCCAATTATCTAACGAACCATTCGTTGTTCGTAAAGCAAACACTATATGTACAGGAGAGAACCAAAAGATTCGAGATACTTACGGGACTCGGAATTTCCTCATATTGTTAAGGACATAACGGTTCCTCAATCAATGGGATTGATCGCGTCACTCGCTAGGACGGCTCATTGCATGTTTTCTTATATTTTTCTTCCATTGCTCTAACGTTGCATGGATTGGCTACAGGAATTAATAACCTTTGGCAAGTTTTTTCCCTGCATGAAAATGTACTTATGTTTTGCTATTATGCGTAATATTTCTATGACCGTGCGGTGTTCATGTGGCTTGTATGCTGCATGTTGGTGATTAATCACCCCCTGCCAAATACCCAAGAGGTGGCTCAGAGGGTATTATGTAGATGTAGACTCGTTTTCAGATATTTTTCCGAATGATACTTGCAGGGCTCGTTTTCTAGTCCCAAAGTCAGGAAAATTCTCTTTTCTGCGTGAAGATTTTGGGTAACCCTCTTGACGACATAACAGTTTATTTCTTAAATAATATGAATAAGGATATCGATCCAATATTAATGGTATACTAAAAAAAATTGGCATAAACAGAGTCAATTTAAATCTCTTCCACCAAAATTCACGCTTCAACATCTTCGGCAGTTTTCGGCGATACAAGTGAGTGCACTGATTGTGAGAAGTATGCTTTCATATGCGTCCCGACGGTTGTTCGTAAAGCAAACACCGTATAAAGAGAGGAGAACCGAAGTATTCGAGGAACTTACGGGATTCATGTTCTTATATTTTTCCTCCTTCGTTGACCATGGCTTGATAATAAAATCATTCATGCCCCCGATTGTGGTAGTGGAGGTACGTTGGAGTAAATACCCTCAGGAAATCCAATTCGATGCGATCCTTTAGTTGATATTAGCCTTTCGTGAAAAACCTCATATTTATAAAAAGCTTTCTGTAGGTATTTTAGCTTTCGTTAGGAGTGTATTTGATCTACAGGTTCATTCGTTGTATAACGCCATTTTGGTATTCTTTATGAGAGCTAACACCACCCACATATCTACGTAATTAATTTTAGTTTTCCACAATAATGAAGCGCAATGCGTGGGGAATAACTGTAACAACTCTTTCCTACCCTAACACCCTAGAGGTGGCTGCTAGAGGGAGAACACTGATACAGATGGCTGCCATGGATGCATCCTCTTATAGTGGAGGACACGATGATAAAAAAAATGGAAACGTGAATAAAAATCGCGGAGAGGGCCGCTCTCTCTCTCTCTCTCGCGACCACGCAAAATCGACCGCGAGGGAAGAAGAGAAACAGACGGCGCAGCGTGCGTAGGCAAACATTTCTCGACCGGTCGAAATAATAAAGAAGAAAACAAATGAGAGTCGCGAGGCGAAGTGAAAGGGGATGTGGGAGGATGAAAAGGAGGACGGAGTTTGGGGGGGAGAAGATTAAAGGAGGATAAAATTTATACGTATATATGCATATATTTATTCCCGCTGCGCGCGAGGACGTTTTCTCGAGGGGCCAGTGCATTTATACGCTCCCGCGAAGTCGAAGTGAGAGAAAGAAGCAACAAAGACTCGCCCTTCATATCTTTCCCTCTTTTACAACGCTTCCCAGCAGTCTGCGGGATGACCAGTCCGAGTGATATTGCGAAGCCTTTGACGAAGATCCTCTCCGCTCATTTCCTCTTCCTCTCTCTCCCCAAGCAATAATATACGATTCGAAATGAAGGCGCGACGTATAAAATAAATTTCTCCGCCGAAACCTCAATAATTTCACATAAAATTCAGTTTCCCATTTCGAAGAACGTAAAAATCACTCTCGGATGAAGAAAGCTATATACTCACTTATATCTAATGCGACGCGTCAATGAAGGTTTGGCAGCCATAAAAATAACCGCCGCCAATGAAAAAGCTCGATATGTATAAAATTCAGATTGCCATCTCATATAACGTAAAAATCGCGCGCCGAAGGGATGGAAACCGCATTCGCAATGCATTAGAAAGAGATTTGGTGGGAGCACTTCATCTGAGAGATCATTTCACTCATCGGGGAGGCGAGCATTCCACTTCGCCGCGAGTTTACTATTCCATATGCATTTATATGCGAAAATAATCTTTCCGAAGAATTTTTAGCGGCAATAAGGAGGGAAGTCAGAGATAGGAAACCTATAGAAGATTCCCACGGATGAGTGGTGTGCATTTTGCGATATTATATCAGTCTGTGGTCAATATAAGCAATTCCTTAGCCATTCTGATGTTTAAAACTTGAGAGCGAAGGTAAGTTAATCGTAACGACGCACACTTGGCAAAACGTGCTGCCTTTTGATATGCGTTTGAAGTTTTTATACGCAAAAGAGATGTCTTGAAATATTTCTTGCCTCACTTTGCCCACTCGAAAGAAAAAAAGGTTTTATTTCAAGTTAATGTCGCCTAGTAATTTTCCTAAATAGCCTTTGATGAAATAAGCATTCGTATAGTGGTAATAAAAATTCCGTTTTCAACGTCCAATTTGTTTTTTTCACCACTATCGCATTTTTTTACGGGTAAGGAAAACGTGCGAGAGGAACGGACATTTTTTTGATGGAGGAATGAATGGCTAACTTAAATTATTCAATGTTTTAGCATGCTCCAAAAGCTGCAGTCCCATGATGCTGGTACACGCCCTTTGTTTTCTTCGAGTATAATCAACATTTTTACATTGAGATTTTGGAAATATATTTAAACTTTTGCTAAAAATATTGGCTTCCGACCACCATGTAATGTTTTGCAGGTAAATATTCTATTTTTATGAAATCGATCGATTCGGCCATTAATTGGTGAAAATTCATGTTGAATGTGGAAATACAACCTTTGTAAATTTTCACAGATTTTTTTTTTTAATTTGGTACGAGGCGTTTCGACGCTAAGGCATCATTCTCGAGTACAAATGCTTGCTTTAGTTACAGAGGAAATCTGCGTAATTATTTATTTCTTAAAATTAATTATTCTTATCATATTTATAGTGGAGAATGATGCCCTAGCGTATAAACGCGTCATACCAAATTTAAAAAATCTGTGAAAATTTACAAATGCTGCATTTCTTCATTCATTCTATTTTTAGATTCCTTGAGGGTAAACGACTAAATTGAAAATAATAAAAATGTCTATTTTATGCTGATGGTATGAAAATGTGACAAGTATTATTTGGACAAGAAAAGGGTCGAATAATAAATGGGAATAGTAGAATAATGTATACATTTATTAGTAGCTATCATTTTTGCGCACTCCAAAATCTTGGGGCGTTCTTGATTTTTCTCTATTGAAATCAACGTCGGAAAGATGGGTATCAGAAAATTATTTCGCTCTGCCATCTAAAACATTGGTTTTCAGCCAGAATAAAATATTTCGCCTAAATTATATCTTCACTTTTGCTTGAAAATCCATGAATTATTTTACATCAGAGTAACTAAATGTCTCCATTTTGTAGGTAACCTTATGGTCAGGATATTTCTGTTTAATGATCAACTCAACGCCAATTGGGAAACGTATGAAATGAGTTGGAAATTTTTACCTAAATTGTATCATCACCCTTGCTTGAATATTCATGTACTACATATGAATGACCAAACGTCTCCATTTAATGAGCGAACTTTTTAGGTCCGGCTATTCCTTCCTCATGATTAACTCGTTGGATACGCTTCGCACATTGGGATGGTGTGTGCACGTAACTATCGAGCCAGAAGAGCATAAGCATTGCCCTCACGACGTCCTTGTGCGACGTGAAATATATTTTCTCTCGCCCTCCCTCTATTCCACTTTCGAGAGAAAAACTGCCGCGGATAAGGAAAAAAATGGCCATCCACTTTTCAGCCAACTGCTTCGTGTCATTCCCACACTTTCCTCTTTCACTCCCAACACCGTCTGTCAGACTTTCTTTTTTGTACTATTTTCCCCTCTTTTTTAAGCATTATACATATTTTTTTCATTTTTCACCGACCGAAAGGTGTCCCGGTCACGATTCCATCCCTCGTCACCGCAATCTCGACTCTTGGTCCACGCACGACCGAGAAGGGATGGGACACGCCTGCACTCGCAAAAGTAGGAGTGGTGGGCGAGCTTAAAAGAATAAGAAGAAGAAGAAAAAACAAAACGAGTGGAAGAATAAGAAGGTGGGAGGGCCCCGTGCATTTCGTTAAGACGCGAAAATAAAAAATATATTTATATAGTGAGGCGAGAATAAGAAACAAAACGAGTTGTGAAGCAAAAAAGGAGTATATGAAACGACCAGACGTCTTGGAAGGCGTTCGTGCAAAGGCTCCTTATTTATATATTTTTTTAAACTTGAGTCGAGAGTGAGTGGCTGTAGTTTGTGGGTTGGGAGTATATATAGGGGGAGAAGGGAGTTTGTCCGCTCCGATAAAACCGTCCCACGCCCCCACTGAGGAGACGTCGTCGTCCGGGACTTCAGGAGGGAGCCCACCACTCGTGTAGCACTCACTGCCCTGCCCACCTCCTTCCTCCTCCTCCCCTGCCTCGCATATGCAGGAGAGCGAGCGAGCCCGTATATAACGCACAGGGAGAAGTCGTCCCATCTGTCCCCTTGCTCTCTCCTCCCATAAGAACACACACCCTGTTGGTTGGTCTCACCCCCCCCCCCACCTCCCGGCGTTCGCATAATCCCATAACTCCCTCGCCACCACTCATATCCCTCCTCCCTTCCTGCCAACCCGACACCCACGTGAAACTCCTTCCCCACTCCGCCACCCTCTCTCTCTCTCTCCAACCTCGACCAGACACTGCTCTCGCATTTCGAGAGGTGCAGCGGACGAGTGAGACGTGCTTAACTTCCTAACATAAATCCACCGATATAATATTTCTAATTTTCTGGGGTAATAATATTGCTATCGAATCAGGGGTTTTTCTTCTGGGAATTTTTCCAAGCCACGATGATGATATTACGGTGAAGATTAGGGAAAGAGACTGGATAACCGTTAGAGTAAGATATCGTTTCTTCCGCGAACAATAAGGGACCACAATACTTGCGATAGTTTATCATCAGGATAGCAAAACTCTGACTAGGTAAAATAGGCTACGCATGTTTAGTTTATAACTTATTATACATACTTGTAATTAATAACTATCTGTATAATTTTTTGGCTTGCTATTGGTCATGCATGAATCACATACTACGCTAAATTTCATTTTTCTGTAACTAAGTAATATTTTTCTTTGTATGCTTGCATGTTCGTGTCCTTAGAAACTCTTCTGCTTTCTATTTCAGACATCGTGTCGTTGTCCTGAGTGCTTGTGGACTGTGTTCGGCGAACGAATGCGTCTCTGATAAGGGTAGAATGAGAGCTGTATGCCTGGTGTGGAATCACCCCGTGCCATATACCCTGGTGGTTGCTCGCTCGGTACCTACCTCGTAGATGCAGGGGATCATCATAAGTCAGCAATCCGATCGAACTCTCAATTTCGATCTCCTATCTGTTGGCGTTAACGCATTGACGTATTTCCTCTGTTTTACTTTTACATCATTTATGACCTGGCCTATGAAACTCATTCGGAGACGTCCCCTGCCCTTCTATCCATCCATCTGTTGCTTTCATCAGTCATCTTTCCTCGTGATGTCTTCTTCTTAGAGAGTTTAGAAGAAATCGCACTGATGGAAGGAAACAGTGCTTTAGTAATTAGCCACACGTAAATGAAACACGCATCGACCCACGTTTCGACGAGTAACCGTCAGAACCAACAAATCACCGATATTTATCTTGTGTGTCACTGCTGGGGTTATTATTATAGAGTTCTACCGATTAAGATAGCTATGCATGGAGTGTGTAGCGAACTAGCTGAGCCAGCCCAGATTTAAACCGCTCTTCAGTTAACAATATGACATACTTCCTCTCATTCTACTTATAAATCTCATTCTCTTCCTTCCCCTCACATGTTTACCTAACATCCATCCTTCTAACACTGATTTTAACATCCGTACTCGCCCCATCCAAACCTTCTGTCTCCTCCGTATCTCGTCTAGAAGTTTCCTCTCCGCGCCCACCAATTCTAGCACTTCGGCGTTCCACTTCCTATCCGTCCATTCTCCACCACACCCGCATCTCGAAGGTTTCCAATGTTTTCTTTTCTTCCTTCAGAAAATATGATTTTCAAGATTTGTCTTTTACCTTGACGTCCACCCCTTCATCATGACCGTGAGCATCGTTTAGTTCCTTAGTATACCCTTGTAACCTCATCTTCAAATATTATTTCCTATCTCAACCGCCGTGGAAATAAAAAAAAAATAAAAAATACACCTCCATCACGGCACGGAATTTTATCCGTACATGGACAGTGTCCATAGACCTATTCACAAGGGAGCACGTAACCTTACACATTTCAAACGTATAATATCATCTCGGGTTGATTTCTTTATTAAATTTTTACATGCTTCACTTATGATCTCCGAATATTGGGGCCGTGAATCATAGCGGAGGCCACGCTCGATGTCGAAACATGCATCACAGTAGGTGTAATAAACTATAAATATTTACACGGCTTCCCATAACTCTCTCCCTGGGTCCATTTGGCAGGACTCAGCTCGGATCCCCCGTGGGGCGGATAAGAAAAACGAAGCCTCCACGAGGCTGACGTGCCTTTCAATTTCCCAGCTCACTCCAAAGTAAACGGGTGCCCATCAATTTCCACCTCGGACGGGCGTCTACTCAAGAGAGAAAGAGAGAGGGAAAAAAGCGCGTAAAACGGAAAGAGAATTGCCTGAAAAGAAAGGTTTACGAAGAAGCCTTAAGCACATTCCTGACGCCACCAACCGCGTCACTGCGACGCGCGAGAATCATCAGCACTTTTATCACAAGGCCAAGAAGTACTGCATTACAACGACCTTCGATTCGTTTTGTTTTTCATGCCTCATTTTCACATTAATTTTTTAATACCTCGAAAGTTGATGGTGCTATCCTCAAGAGCCATAGGTTCTTCTTAACATTTATTTTCTTATCCTTCTTCTCTCTGTTATCTACATCTACATAATACCCTGCGAGTCACCTCCGGGGTGTTTGACAGGGGGGTGCTCAATCACCAGCATGCAGCATGCAATTGGATTCCCAAATGCACACCACACCGTCCAAAAAACATCACGCATACTATAACTTATTATATACTTATAACAAATTATACTACCATATGCTGTTAGAAATAATAATAAAATTCAGAAACATGCATAAAGTTTTACATAAGTCAGCAGGCTACACTACAAGTCATCTAATCTATTTGTGATTTCTATCGCTGCCGTTAAAATCTTTTCAACTTAAGGCTGGAAGGCGATACTTGGTGGAACTTGGTGACAGGAAACATAATGAAGACACACTTTTGTATGTTCTACAGGAGTTTTAATTACCGACCCAGGTTTCGACAGTACACTATGTTCCACAGGAGTTTTAAGCTTGATAATGACATAGTGTACTGTCGAAACCTGGGTCGGTAATTAAAACTCCTGTAGAACATACAAAAGTGTGTCTTCATTATGTTTCCTGTTACAGTCTTTCATTGATCGAGGAAAAACACATTCTGAATCTGTCTATTCTACAGCCTATCTCTCTTATTTTATTTATATGATTTGATCTACCGTAGTATGTTGGCGTCCGTGAGATATGGCTAACTTCGTTAGAAAAGACACAGCTCTTGAATTTATCTAAAAGGTTTAGTCTATTTTTCACTCTACGGTCTGTCAGAGATTCATATCCGAGTTTATCTAAGAGGCCAGTTACATTAATCAAGACTATCGTAACGACCTTTCACATACCTGGCAGCTCTTCTTTGCACGCGTTCTAACTCTGTTATTAACCCTTTTTCATGAGGGTCCCATTTCATCATTGCGCTTTGAGCCTTCTTAGCCTTTCTTTTGTCTTTGTCTCTCCATCTAAGCCAATCAAAGACGTTTTTCCTAAATAAATTCAGAAAAAATTACTTATTCCTCACTAGCCCAACCTAATTGACCACTTCAACGCTATATAATCATGTATATATGTTCTGTGTTGTTGTTTTACATTTTCCTTTGTTACTGATTTCAAATTATTGTTTTACTAATTGTAAGACATTAAAAAGAATACTGAAAAAGAAACTGCGAAAAATTTGATGCATATATCTGTGAAAAATAAGTTATGCTTTTATTCTGAACATTAAGCCACAGTGATCTCTTGTGTCCCCCGTGCTTCCAAACTGCTTCATTGAAGCAATGAACCAATATGATAAAAATCAATTTAATACAATTGAATCGCAAACCACACAATGGTATCACTACGAATTAGTCATCCACAGGGCGATGTGCCAGCTCAGAAAATACCACCGGCACAATACAATGAAATATATCACGTAAGGCAGGAAAAGTGGCCCTTTTTTCCTTCCGGGAAAAGTGTGCAACTGTCCGTGTACGATAGCACGAGAGGTGGGAAGAAGAAAGAGAAGCATCGATCAGTCTTAAAGACGCGTACACGGCCAATTCCAGCTGCGCGTAATTTTCCCCTGCAAAATTTATCTCCTTATCGCGATACATACACTCGGTCACAAATTGCTTTTCGGCACGAAATAGCGGCGGCGAACCGAGATAAAAAAATTCATGAATTATGTTTCGGTTACCGCGAGATGTCACGTAACATTTGTGTTCGCCAGCGCTAGTGAGAGATTTGGTTGGGACTTGAAGTAATAATAAATTACCTGAAATTGACTTGATCAGTAAAAAAGAGGTTATCGGATGTCGTGGATCATGGTACGCAATCATTAAATGCATTTAAAAGCAAGTATTATTGCTCAAAATAAATTAAAATTGCCCCGAAAAGCGTCTGAGAAGTCTTTTTATTTTTTTTAAATTTTCTGAAAATAAGTACAATCGCCGGAAATTATATGCCAACACTTTTCCTCCGCAAAAGACGTTGATTGACCGTCGCGGGACCGAAATAATGAGCTGAATCCCAATACACGTAGTCTTATCTCTTCTCGCATTTATTCCTACTGAACCGACGGAAAATACAATTATTAACTGTGGAAACCCTCCCGACTTTCTCCATAACAATCGATTTTTTAATTATTCATAATTCCTAACGCAAATAGAATCCCATCAAGAATATCAATTTCGAATCAGTTCGGGATTATCTACGTCGATCATATTCCAGTAACCTTATCTAATAATAACCTAATCTCTTCCAGGCAGATTGATTTGACTCTGTCACTTCCATTTTCAGATTTCTAACTATGCACTTCTAACGTGGTCGTAATCCATTAATAATTTTTCCATTTTATGTTAAGGTATTTTACAGATTGTGAGCCTCGCGAATCATTTTATGTGGACACTGACACTTGAACGTATGGACCTGAGAAGATAGAAACTCAGGAGGGAGAATATATTGCACTTTGCCTCACTTGTTCCGGGTTGCCGATCCTTGATGAGCCTAATCCTGAAATCTTTGCTTTGTAAATTCAATATTAATAATCAAGTTCCTATAAAACTTAGCATTAGATTATGATGTTATATCAGACAAAAAACTCCAAGAATGACTGCAGGTACTACATGCATACACAAGTCGTCGGTAGGCTATCGAACAAACACACATATCGCTCTCCGAGATAGGTTTTACGTGTATCCGTGATTCGAATCGTCGATCGGATAGATACTCTTAAAAATGTCCGATTCAGCATTTCGAATGCGATCCATCTCGATTCAAAATCAGAAACCTCATCGGAATACATAAATTTTCGCACGCATCGAGCTTGCACATAAAAATAAATGAGACGAAAGTATAGAGTTCCGGCAACGGCGAATACCCGACGGGTCACTTCGACGTGTCCTCTAAAAATAGTACTACGCGATTACGGCATCCAGGAATATGGGTGATTCGACTCCCATTGTCCTCGCTCGAAGCACAAACCCCAACCCTTACGGCCGAATGGATTGAACACGACGCCCCCAACGCGGGCATGACAAAAATCAACTCCGAATGTATACGTGCCGCTACTTAATAAAAGGGTTTCGGGGAAAACGTTTCTTTTATTTCCTATTCCCAATATCGCGTTTCTTTTTTTTTCTCTATCCCTTCCGCGCCCCTTAGGCGAGTCCGTCCGTGACAAGCACGTCCCGAAGCGCGCATAAATCAAATTGAGGGGAAAGAATCCATCCCGCAGGAGGAAGATGGGTTTAACATCATCTTCTACTTCTTTTTTTATTATTTTCTTCCCTCCTCGACGACTCGTTTTTCTTTTCCGCGTGTAGTACGCGATGGGGTGTCGAACGGCCGCCCTTCCCAGCCGTGAGAGACGCCAGCACGATCCTCTTGAATGTGAAATACCTAATCCCCTCACGGATATATAAACACGTCCGTCTACATCCATACGCTGGCTGTGTGCCCCGTCACAGCCACCTCGTGCTGACGGAGAGAAAGAGAGGAATGAGGAGTGAATATCGTCCAACATATGCCCTGCGATACGTGAAGGTTGTACACAAACGTCACAATGTTTATCCTTCGGAGATGGGCATTCTTTTTATCTCCGGAACACTAAAACTAGAAAGGCGGAAAGGGAATCTTGAATTAATTCTTCCGAAATAAATAGTCGTGCGTAGATTTCACAGCAATAAACTTCTGGATTCCTTTACTTGGTAACGGCTCGTACTGAATAATGCAAAGGGAAAATTTGCCTTAGAATTGTCGATATAACATTAAGTTGTTAAATTAGATTAGTTTTGCGATATTTTGTTTTTAATGCGTCATTCAGGTCGATTTATTTTTATTTTATATTTCCATATCTTCCGAAATGTAAATTTAGCTCCATCTAAGGTTATCTACTAAATACATTGACATGTTGACTGATCCAACTTTCTTCTTGTATTTTGATCAAATCCTCAATAATTTAAGTCTAATTATAAGGAATGGACGTGGCCGATAAGTTTATGAGCCATAAAAGTATCGTTTAGCCTTTCGCAACCTTTCCCCATCTATGCGTTCAACGGGTTCTAAATTGAGGGATATTTTAGGTCCCTGCCATATTCTAAATGAAGCTCAGCGATGAAGATGTGTCAAAGGTCCCTGAATACGATTGGTCGAGAGAGGGAGGGGAGGGTTGGGAAGAAATTCTTCCCTTTTCCTCCGAGGAAAAACGGCAAAAGACGGATATAGTGTGAGGGTAGAAATTAGAGACCAATCAGCGAAACATTTTGATAGAGCTATCGCTCTTCCTCGTCGCCCGGGAGATGGGAGGAGGGTGGGGTGGAGTGTGGGAGGGGGAGGAGGTGATGATGGCATGATGGTTGGCCCGCAAATCAACCCGTGGAGCGGCCCGCCCGCCGGGGTGTGGCGCGGACGAGAGAAATATTTACATTTACCGAATTGCTAATTATAACTTTGGGTTTGGTACGGAACGCACTCTCGCTTCTTTTGTGGAGGAGGGGACAAAAGGCGTGGAGAATGCTTTCCTTCACGCTACCCTCCGTCCGGCATCGCTCTCCACTCTGCAGCGAAAAATCCCCTCTCGCCTTGTTCCAATCCACTACTCCTTCTTGCGCGCCCATAGCTCTCCCAACGAGTTCTTCGAGGAGGTAGGGAATTCGCAGAATTGGTTTTCGTTTCGATCACCTCCGAGGGTGAATTTAATAATAAATGGACTGTAATGTTAATATTTGATCTGAAAATTTAATTAATAACTTGTTAAAGGTATTCGTAAATACTATCTGTATGATTTTTGGCATGTTATTTGTAATGTACGAATCACTTATTACGCTAAATTTTCGTTTTTCTATCATTAAATAGTAGTTTTATTTGCATGGCAGCATATTTGTGTCCTTATCGCTCTCCTCGTTCAACGCCTGACCGCGTGTCGTTGTCCCGAGTACTTGGCCTGTGTAATTTTCTTTGTTTGAATTCTTTAGTCTCATGTACATGTTCTAAAAGTTTCGATCTTTGTCTTAATGTCATTCTTGTCCATTGTATATTAATTTTTATGACCTTTCAGCTTTTTAAGTGCTGCATATGATGCTAATTCTTCCCTATCAAGTATTTTTTAATCTATAAAATTAACAAGTAAGTTAGTTTTATTTAGTAAGTTAACTTGTAAATTAGCCGTTTACAGGATTACATCCACTGTGCCTGGCCATGCATAGTATAAATAGTATATAGTTGAAAAATTTACCTGTTTTGTAATTAAGTTCACACGAGGGATAAATAATTACACATGAGATGGAGGAGATTTATGTTGTTTAGGGGGGTGCAAAGGGTGGTGTAGGGAACTCCCTGCCCCTTCCTCGTTGGCGTAAGACCTTCGCCTCCACCAGACGCCCTCCCCCATCCCTCCAACACTCATACTCTGCCCTCCCTTTCTTTTATAACTTATCCTTCACACAACCCTTTCTCTTCGTCTACCATCCCTCTCGAGACCGTTTGAGCATAAACGAAATGGAATACCCCGTCAGAAATGTGCTTGAGTTGTATTCTGGATGTAACCATCAATACGCATTGTGAAATATTTAACAGGCAACAGAGGGTATAATATATTTTCTCTCCCTTATTCCCAAACTCCTCTTCTCCCAATCCCAACATGTTTCTCTCATTTATTTTTTTTCAAAAAGTTCCATTATCTTTTTTTTCTTTTTACCTCCTCAATCTTCCTCACCGGTCACCCAACCCAACCCCAAGACTCCTCGCCGCCGCCACTTCCCTCCCTCCCTCCTCATAGCCAGCCAGCATAACCAGAGTCCCTCCTTTCCTTCCCTTCCTCACAGCTCTTTGCGTCCCAACCCTTTCTCTCCGAGACGAGAGCGCTAACTCGAGTCGCCCCACACTCGATCTTGTGCTCAAGGAGGTGCTCCTCCCCACAGCCACAACCGGTTTCTCAACCCATCTCTTTATCCACAATCTCCCCTCCACATCTCTCACCTCCCATTTCCACCTCCCCCTCCTCCACACACTTCTCTCTCTCTCTCTCTACGCCTTGTTTGTCCACAACGAGACCCATCAACTTCTTTCGCCTCCCCCTCCCCTTTCCTCGCTTCCTGCCCCCACCTCTCCTCCTCCTCCTCCCATCCATTCTCTCCTCCTTATGCCTTCCTCTTCTTCTTCCCCACACCTCAACCTCGAGCTGGGCGGAGGAGGAACTCACCTTTTTCCTCCCCTCCAAGCCCACCTCCCTTCAGCATAACGATGGACGAACACCTACTACATCCCTTCGTGTTCCATCGTACACTCTTCTTTATAAACCTTTCCTTCTTATATCTCACACACACACACGCACACTATAACCCTCAGTTCCCTCATCCCACCGGCGTGGCCAAATCCCACCGCTGTCCCACACCCTTCTCTTCCGACCAAGGACTCCTCCGCAGCCCACCCCCCTGCAGCAGACGCGCCACCACCTCGAACCATCTCCCTCTTGGCGTTGGTGGTCACGACCGGGTTTCCACCACCCCTGATGGTCGGTCCCCTGCACCGACACCCTCGCCCTTCCAGGTGAGCCTCAGGGCTGTGGTGTGGGCAGAGAGGAGGAGGTTATGTTGGTCGAGAGTTTCCTCGACACCCACCCAGCCAGAGGGAAGGACGGAGGTGGAGTGGGGGAGTGTGTTCTGAGAATATGTGCGTGAGACTCGTGTGTTGGTTTAGGGAATAGGCTTCGCTTTCGGCTGGCTGGATGCTTATCGTCTTCCTAGTGCTTCCACGCACGCCCCCCTTCCCTCCTTGCCCTCTCCTCCCAGAAGTACGACGCTCTTGGCCCACGGCCTGCTGCTGCTGCTGCTCTTGGTCAGGGCTCTTCCTCCGGGAACGACGCCGGTCTCGCCTTCCGCTTTCTACCGCACTCGCTGAAATCGTCTCTGACTCATACGAATCCTGTCCATGATTTTTCTTAAGGCCGTTTTACACGGTGCACGGAATTGCGCAATCTGACGTAAGTGCGAAGGCGCAATCAAAATTGCGTCGTGTAAAGCGGTGAATTGCTAGAACACATGCGAGAATGCGTGGATGCGAGACGGCAAAATAGACCCTGTTCTAATGTCGTTCATGCATTCGCGCAATTCCACGCCATTTTAGAAATTAATGCAGCTCTAACCTGCGCAATTCCGTGCCCCGTGTAAAACGGCCTTTAGACGACGTGAAAAATACCCTTCATTTACCGTCGTACTAACTTAACATAATACGTCTAGTCATCATCACTGGTCAACAATCCTAGGATTGGTTTGACGCAGCTCTCCACTCAGTTCTCCTATCAGCTAATCTTTTCACACCTACGTAATTCTTCTCTTTCACATCTCTCTTTACTTGTTCCATATATTTTGTCCGAGGTCTTCCTTTTCCATTCTTGCCTTCCACTTGTCCTTCGACGATTGTCTTCATCAGGCCATCATGTCTCAAGATGTGGCCTATAAGGTTGTTCCGTCTTCTTATTAAGGTTTTCATGAGGCTTCTCTTCTCTCCTACCCTTCTTAGCACTTCCTCGTTACTAACTCGGTCAATCCATTTGATTTTCATCATTCTTCTGTAGCACCACATTTCAAAGGCCTCTATCCTTGCTTTCTCCGCTGCGGTCATTGTCCATGCCTCACTTCCGTATAGGAGCATACTCCAGATGTAGGTTCTTATGAATTGTTTCTTTACTTCCATATTTAAGTTTCCCGCTGTAAGCAGGTCTCTCTTTTGGTGGAATGCTCTCTTCGCCTGGGCTATTCTGCTGATAATTTCTTTCTTGCTTCTCCTGTCACTAGTTATCTTGCTTCCCACTAGGTCTACGTCTAGTACTAACTTAAAATACAAAGGAAGGCTGCGTGTTTCGTCAAAAACTGCTACGGGCGTACAGACAGTATTACCCAGATGTTAAGCGAGTTAGGCTGGGAGCCGTTGGAGACTCGAAGGCTGCACGCTAGGCTTAGATTGCTTGAACAATCGAGAATGTACATCTTTAAGAGTGACATAGAGAACATAACATTAGAGCCACACTATATTTCCCGGTCCTATAGAAGCGATAAATTAAGAGATATGTTTTGCCGAACGGATAGACATGGGAATTCGTTTTTCTCCCGAGCCATAAAGGACTTTAATAAACGCTAGTCCCAACTTCGTTAGAGCACTTCATTTTTTTAGCTGTAAACGACTGATGTCCTAACATCTCCTGCCACACGCCTTTTAGTTGGCTTGCGGGGTATTATGTTGATGTAGATGAACATAACGGGATAACTTCTCCTGATCTCGTCTACCATGGAGATCAAGGGAATCCTTTTTTTCGCATGCCAATTAATGTTTTTTATATGTATATGGATTTGGCCTTTCTACATTACATGCCTAGATTGTACTTTTTGAATGTCTTCCTCATATATTATACACCTTCATCAAACAGGCTAAACGTTAAGAAATGGCAAATGATAGGCGATGTAGAAAAAGGGTAGGACAAATAAGAAAATTTAATATCCGCAAAAGGTCCAGACTGGAGATTTTTTCAGTTCTTTCGTGTAGATAAACAGCATGGAGAAAAAATTATCACTGAAAGACTATCATTTAATTGTATATAAAAATATAATTACCCACACAGTGTACACTAAGTGTAGATCCATCACCTTGCGTTGCTACTTGATTAACTAAAGGGAAGCAGGGGGGGTTTATTTTATGATAAAGAGGCTGGCTCATTTTAATGGGAGACTCCTACCCTTCTTGCAAGCGCTCAAAAAACTGTTTCTACACCAGTAACAGCTTCAAAATTTCTAAATCATAATGGTTATTAGTTATCGGTGGTAAAGCAATGAATTATCTCAGAACGATTATCAATAAAAATAAAGACAATTTATGATCCTCGAAAATAGACAGCAGCATCAATAATAATCGACGACCACCAATCACGATGAAAATCGACCACATTCGGAAACTATTATCTTATAGGTGCTCGACAAAATTCACATTTGAAATTTTATTTCCGATATGGAGATATTTCACATAGCCTAGTCTGAAGTTGATTCTTAGGTCTCAGCACTTAATTTTTCGATGACTGTCATCGCCAGGGGCATTCTTTGATTACACATCCTTTAGCCTCGTCAACCACTCGTGTATGTACATTCTACGGGCATATATGGGGGTTTGCTATACACAGTTCTTCAAGTTAAAGTCTGTTCTCTATAATTTAATGAATGGTTAATAAATAACAGAGAAACCCTGGAGGATAATAGAAAAATTCACCGAGGCGCTGGCTTCATTAGAAAAATTGAATACAACCACCGATGAACCACCGTGTATATTCATTATAAATTTATGTGTTGTGTTTTAGAATTATCCTAATATTCATGGCACGGCGATAGGAGAAGTCACAAAGGGAGTGAACCCACATATTGCGTATAGTGAAGGGGCCTCTCATTTTCAGACTCTGCGTCCTCCTGCAGATGGCTGCTTTTGCACGCTGCTGCTGCTCCGCATTTCTTCGCGGCCAACGGAGCGATTCGAGTGTATATGTATATGAGTTCACGCTCGCTTTTCACCCACGTCTCCCGACACAAAACTCGCGACCACCCTTTCAAAAGGCGCTGCTGCCAAGGTTTCTAAGGCGTCGTCTCTCGCTCAGCCTACTACTGCTCTTCGTCCCTCTCGCTGTCAACGTGGTTCAATCTTGAAGTGGAGCGTTTTTTTTTATTGTTCCACTCCCGACTCACCCGGACAAACGTGTGCTTTTTTCGCATGAATCAATCAATGATACTAGTTAGCCTTTTCACTCGTAGGCAGAGATGCATCGCATATCGATGGCTAAGTTCCAACAACACGTACATCAAAAATAGCAATTTTTAGCAGAGCAGAAAAACGATTATTTTTATTACTTGTACACTGAAGTTAAAAACCAAAAGTTAATAAAACTGAAAAAGAAGCATTCATTTACAAACAAAGACTTTTATTTTGCTTGTAGTTTATTTTTTAAATGTTATTACACTTTGTTTAAGATACCTGTCTCAAACCGGCCGAATTTGAGATAAGTGTTGTTAGAACTTAGCCATCGATAAATAGTGTTTCCCAGTGATAGGTAACACATCGCACTCCAAAATGGATTTTAGATCGATAGATGCTGCATAGGATGCAATCTTTAAAAAAAAACGGAAATAATTGTTTCAGGCTTAATCTGGTGGCATTTGAACATGTTAGTCAATCAAAGGATATTACTTACTATTTATCCCCTCCAGGGCATTTAAACGGAATATTTTGAGAAGAAGTGCACTTGAAGACAGTGGCGGATCCAGAGAGGGGCTAGTGGAGCTATTGCCCCCCTGTGGTATCCAATTTGCACTAGATAAAATAGATATTTTGTTCGGTTGTCGAATATATGCAGGAAAGAAGAGCCCCAATAAACCCTAAAGCTAAAACTGATAAATATATTTATAATATTTAAATAATAAAAAATACATATATAAGACCGTATATAATAAGAAATAAAAACAATATACAATATGCATTATGTAAAGTTGCCATGAGGTGAAAATTACTGAAATGTACTGTTAATTCCATTAAAATCAGTAATGAGAAAACCTTAAAGTGTTGTCACAAGTTTCGAAATTCTCAAAATTTTTGAAACCTTCCGGACCCCCTTCACTGCAGGGAGGTTGCCTCCCAGATCCCTCCCCCTTCCTGGCCCCCACATGTCCCTATCCTAGATCCGCCGCTGCCTGAAGGTAATACAAGGTGTACTACACTCAATCTATGCTTAATTTGTAAGAAATAAGTTTCCAAACAGACATTCCTTCCCGTTTTCTCTCGTGCAGTCGCGAGCGATCTTTCGTTCCAGGCCGTTCTCTCTCTCTCTGATTTTCCGTTTTTGTAAACCCAGGTCCCCTGACATGTACCTCACCCCACGCCAATATCACGTCTTTTCCGACACGCGTGTTAATTGATTCCACGGCGCATTTGCGTTCCGGAGGACAAGCGGGTAAAACACGACTGGATTCCAAGGAATGGGTCCGAAAGGCACGCACGCTCGCGGCGGCTCTGCCTTTCTGGCTTTTTGAAGAAGTCGTCGCATGTTGGGTGCCTCATTGTTTTGCCTCCCGTTTGACGAAAAGATCCTTTCTTTCGCTCCTTTTTCAAAGCGTTTTCCTTCCGAGCGATTCCTTTCCTTTTCGCATTCGTGGGGTATGCTGAAAGGCTGTGGGTAACCAAGCGTGATTCACCCTTCAAAGGAAAGCTTTTGGGCAAATATTCCGTTTCCTTACATTCATACAGCGATCCAGATTATCTATAAAATATGCCACGCCAAGCAAACAATCATTTTAACTGCATTAGTTAAATAAGAAATTGCAATATTTCTACTGAATTTATTTCACGTGACCCATTTCGTTGCCACAACAACATTCTTAAGCGCTTCAAAATGTTGTTGTAACAACGAAACGTGTCGTGCAACAGTAAATTCAGGCGAAAATTGCAATGTTTCCTTTAACCAATATTAATAACATCCACCAAGTCGTACACCATATCACACAAGATTTAAGGTATACCAGTCTAATTCATTTTCGGGTTTATTACTGTGTGGAATGAGAATCATTTCGCGAAATACACGAAAAAAAATTTTTAATACCTATTTATCGTACTATTCCGAAAATTTCAGAGACAGACTAAGGAGGCAAATAAGGACAAGTATACGTTAGTACTGCAAAAGGTTATGCAACCAAACTATTTCCTCTTCATTACCCGATGTCAAACGCACAACCGAACTCCTTCATGGATTCGAGAGACAGGGTCTTAATTTCTGCGCCACTCCCTAAAAATTCTGAAAATATAGTAATTATAATATTCCCTCAACTGTAGTCGCCATGTGTTGACTGATCAAGCATTCAGAACAAGATTTTTTTTCACTAATAAAGTAAAACAGGACTTAGTAGAATTTTATCACTAACGATAAAATACTTTTGAACATTTATTAGCCCTGAATGTTTCCAGTATTTGATAGAAACTTAATGTGTATCAACGTGAGGGTATTAAAAGTTTTGAACTGTCAAAAATTGTCATCCCCTCGCCAGAGTTGGAAAATTTTCCGCTTGATGTAAATACAAAATAAATCTGCCTAGAAATCATATTTATAGTTTCGACGAAAATGATAAAGTATGAGAGACGAATCGCGAAACAGACTGATAAAAGAATTTATTTTGGCCAAGGAAAACGAATTTCATAAAAGAAAAACCATGAAAAATTAAGCTGCATTAAACACTCCAAACGATTCAGCCTTATCTTCAATTAACACTAAGATGGAGTGCTAAATAATTCGAACAAAATATACCATTTACACATACAAGTAGGTATGATAACCAAAAGTTAATTTCGAAGAAAATTAACGCTGAGAAGCACAATAATTATACCTGAACAATACAAATTTTCCTGTAATGCTATTATACAGATCGAGGTTTTGACTTACACACGAGTGTATACTACTGTCTAGAATTTACCTAGGCTATTACAAGTCGTCCGATTAAAAGTCATTTAGCTTTAGCTCCAACAGCTTTCACTCCGTTGCCATTATCATCTACATATGAAAATAAAAGTGGATAATTTTTCTTTTCCTCATACAGGCATTACTTTGAAGCAATGAGAGATAGATTACCCCTTTTTGGTGCTTTCCGTACAACCGATGACCTGATCGTCTCCTGACGATAAATCAAATGACTGCACCACCTTAATACCATATTCACGGTAAGATAAATCTTTTATACATATAGTTGATTAATTTTTTTCAAAGGGATTGCACGATACGATTTAGCTCTAAAAAAATGATGCATAAATCAAATTATATAAAAATCTATCTTCTGGTCATGCATTCGTGCAAGGTGGTGCGGCTGCGCGGTGAACTCTATTGTTCATGATAAAAAATAACGCTTACAAGCCAATATATCTTGTAACCAGGC
Source organism: Ischnura elegans (assembly GCF_921293095.1). NCBI lineage: Eukaryota > Metazoa > Arthropoda > Insecta > Odonata > Coenagrionidae > Ischnura > Ischnura elegans. The sequence goes on from NC_060247.1 coordinate 122,597,344, forward strand.
CTTGTTCCATGATTCTCAACGGGCCTTGCTCCGGGCCGGATTTTCAGCCTATTGTTTACAGAAAAAATGCCACGGTTCGCAGTGGGTGTATAAAAGGAGCCATGCAAATACCTACTTTAACATACATTCTTCGACTACGTACAAATAAAACAGGTTGTGGCACCGTATTACCAAGTAGATGAATTGTTTCCGGTGCAGCTATTCCAGGGTGGTCGCTAAAAGAAAGTGTGGATATCGAGGAGTGAAACAATCAATTTCAGCTGTCAACGGTCAGTTCATGCGACCTGGAGGAAAAGACAAATTTCCACTCGTAAAATACACAGATGCAAGTCCAACCTGATCATTAAATCTGACCTTTTGAGCCTCAATACCGAATGCATCACGGCGGAGCATTCATGCGCACGTAATAAAATTTTACGGAGCGATAAATTTCACCGGAAGTGCAGATGGTCGTTAACCAGTTTGATCTTAAGGCACTCATCAGCCTCCATCATTTTTTTTCTTCGAAATAAACTTAACGAGGACTTCAATTACAGCCATATTCGTGGCCTAAAGAAGACTGAGGACCTAAGTTTTGGAGGAGACGCGATTGTACTTAGTTTATTGTCTCGTTGGGCAACAGTTAGGTGTATTTTCATAACGGAGCAAATACTTTTCTTTCGGTTGCCACTGATTCCATCACCACAATCCTGTAATTTTGATTTACTCACATCATTACCCTAGTTAATGAGAAGTCCTCTTTTAATATTCATTATTCATCGAAATTCAAAAGAAGAATGAAATCTCACAGTCACTATTTTAAAAATTGTTTGGAAATTCTCGCTATTTGCAGTTTCAATCCATTTATGTATTCATTAAATATTGAATTGAATCCAAAAGATGATTTTTACCCTTTCTATAATTACGGGCTCAATTGATGGAGGTTAACAATCGGGGATACATACATTCAGATAGGATGTTTAGAGCAATCCTTTATTTGTGTAAGAAATAAATCGTAATAGTTTCCTTTCGTCTAGTCTTTCCAATTATTAATCATGAATGAGTTTTATGATAAAAGTGACAGCAAGATCGATTGCTAAATTAGGCGAATAAAATAAACTATTTATCCATACAAAGAGGCATGCTAACCGAAAGTGAATTACGAAGAAAAGTAATGCTGAGAAGCACAACTATAATACGTGCATTTTTCAGTAGAGCTATCATAAAGGCATTAACCAACTCTTTTCTCTTCTCTTCTATCAAATATTTGATTCATTGAATTCAAGAAAAGCGTGAAAAATATAAGTGGATATTTAAGGAACTGTATGGGCTTTAGGGCTCCATGATATTTTAGCACTCTATTTGACGTCAAATATGGAAGTTAATCTGTAATAGCTTACAGTCATGGTAAATACCACTGCAGTCATTACGGCAGAAATACGAAGTCGTAAACCGGCTACTTGCGAAGTGACTATTGACGCGAATGAGCCTTCCCTCGAAGGTTTATGACGTAACTGGGGAGAATTGGAAGCCGATGCACATTCGGAATAAATTCTTATTCCACTTTTCTTTCCACTACGCCTAACACCTGCTGGGCAGGAAAAGTGTCACTTTAGTAGGTGTGTTTGTCAAGGTCGGTTGGAAAGCTTAAGAGGCTGTCGAACAGCTCGTCATGGAAAGGATAAGTAAATAAAATGAGGCTGGTCACACATCATTTCCCATTTCGTGCCAATTTAATGGCACGAATACCAACGCGGTCTCCATAAAAATGCCATAAGAGAGGCGTCCAAGCATAATCCTCGACACAAAATAACTTCCAAGCGCGAAAAGGCAATGGGAAGATGAGTGACGGTATGCTGCAGGCAACTGTTTATGTATCGTTGGCCTAATAAATGGTTGTAAGTTGTTATCGCTGGTTTTATCGTTCAAATGTGAACGGAAAATAAATGAATAAGATCGAATAACGCAAATCACGCCGAATTTAAAACATATAACTGAGACTTTATAATTTAACTTAATCTCGTACGCAGCGTCCTCTGGTGCAAAGATTACCTAATACATGAAAAAGGCATCGAAGGGATGATTACGTTTTTTTCCAACTGATTAAAATACATTAAAATTCAGTTAAAATTAGCTATTTTAATTTTTTTTAATTGTTTCAGGATTCGATAAAAGAGAAAACAAATTTTGTTCGCCATTTGTTTAAGACGAAAAAGAATTCGCATAAAATAAGAATCCAAATACGATAAAAAATATTCGCATTATTGTACAACGAATTGTATAACAAACGAATGCGATAAAATTAAATAATCGGCCCGTAACGACGGATAACCAATTATCCCAGTTTAGGATTGAATCGAAAGCGATCAATCAGTTTGAGAATGTGGTCTGTTGGACGGGAAGAAAGTTTTGACTCGTTCCAGATGAACGGCCGATTTCGTGTAAATAACGAATTGTTTACCCCTCTCCGGGTTCATGGGATGCGTTCGATCCATTCTGCCTCCCCCGAAGACAAGACGGTGTGCGCGCAATTTGTTGTTTTGCTCTTTCTCGAGGGCGACGCAAAACCCGAAAGTCTATCAATCGGAGACGAGGAGCGGGGGAGCGGACCGGCGAGGTGCGCTTGCTTTGGGGGCATCAATCAATCACCGCTACCTCCTCTGGAGTGAGACGGGGGGAGGGAATTTATTTGGATTTTGGGCTCGAAAGAGGAGGCTAGTCAGTGAAAAGCCGTTCTGATTTCGCACCTGGTTTTGCGTAAATAAACGTCCTCACGGCAAAGTTACGCATTCCACACAAGACGAGGCGAAGACACAATCGATCCTATGTGAAAAAAGTAATCTCCTTTCCTTCCTCTATCGATAATGCTGGCCATGGAAACGCGAACCACATTTCTTCCCAGTGTTGAATTATTCCGGCAGCGAAAGACTGTTGCTTGGATAGGGATATTTTCGACTTCCTCGGCCGAAGACGGAGAGAAATCCATCCGTTAGGCTGCGAATACCCTCGAGCGGACGTAAAAATATAATGACTCATTCAATTTAGAGGTACAAAATTCAAAGAGTCACCAGGATGAAAATTTATTATTTGTTTGGGAAAAATAATATTTCGCTTTTTAAAAATCTCGTGCGCTTTTAATAGGCGTCAAACAAAGAGTGCATGTAGAAATGTATATCCCAAAGAAAATTAGTTAAAATACAACACACACTTCCTAGCTATAATTCAAATTATCATTAGAATATTACCAATGACTATAAAAATCAATTCTTGTAGGGAACTGGTACATTTTAAGGGCACTTAAGCGTAATAATTGTGTCGTAGCGTGAGCATAAAGTGTCCGGCATGTTGAAAACTACGTTTTCCCACAATAATAATAATAGTATAACTTATAATAAATTTTGTAAATTTTATCTTCTATCGTAAATTATATTGTTTTTATCCTGGGCGATATCCATTCTCAATTACCATATTAATGTTATGGCTCAAAAAGTTATAACGTACAATGGAGTGTCACGTCAACAAGCGCAATGGAATGTAAGAATTAACAACAGAAAAGTGAAACCTTTGAAGGATCCATAGCATCACTAAAAAACTTTCTTCCAGCAATAGAAAATGTGAAAAAATTCCACTTTACTTTCCTGTACCACCAACGAGATGAAACCATTGGTCGACACAGTGCAACGCTTGAACAGCAGTTCAAAAAGCCTTACCTGCAATAGAAAAGAAACATAAATAAACCAAGTTCTTTTACTCTCCAACTATTATACAAAAAAATATATATATCTATACAATAAAGAGAAGAAAATACTCATGCATGAAAGAAGAGTTATTTTTGTCTAAGAAATGGCCCATTACTTCACGTCATAATGGTGGCGAAGATGCTTTCTGAATTTTCTTCGGGTTTTCTCGACGTCGTTGGCAATTGTTGACAACAGTTTCCCTGATATTGCAGTCAGCGTAATAGTTGTCAACGAAAGCCAACGGACGTGGTGAAAACCCGAAGAAAACTCAGAAATCATCTTATCAACGTCGCGAAAATTTTCGGACCTACGTTAATCGTGACAATATTTAATCTTAGTAAGACATTGCAATGTTTCCACTGAATTTACTTCCGCAAAATTACATCACACGACGCATTTAGTTGTTACAACAACGTTTTCAAGTACACCTGAAAATGTTATTGTAACAACTAAACGAGTCGCATGAAAATAAAATCAGTTGATACAAAACAATATCTTATTTAACAAGCATTAACTACTACCACCACATCGTGCTACATATCATACGAGAAATACAATATTGATATGGTCAGACCGATTATGGCGATGCATATTAATTTTTATAAAATCTTAAACTGACATGTTTTTGGCTTTCAGAAACCTACACAATTTTTTAAATTCGTCTTGTGTCAATTTAAAGGGTAAAAGATATTCGGGGTCCCATAAAAATAAGTCCAATACCATCAGCACAACGCTATTCTCTAGCTATTTTTAGGCGCCAAGCTGCGAATCGGAAAATGTTTCAGGAGGAAAAATGGAGGGCTTTATAGATCTCAATCGTCGAATCGTCGGAGGTCAGACACTTCGTATCACAAACAAACGCTCTAGCGTAAACACTTTCTTCATTACATGTTCAAGTTCCAGCTCCGAAATGCCATATTTCGTCCCGGTTATCGGAAACGCCTGTCGTCTCACCAGACAAAGTTGATATTTATTGACTGTAACAAGCGTAAAGATACGCACAATCTGAGAAGCTCAAAAAAGTGAAAAAAAGCTGAGTAAACCTTACGAAATGTAGCTTTATCTTTCGAGGAGCTTCCGGAGGGAAAAAAATACTGACGAGAAGGAAAATTCTTCACCAAGGAAACCACTCCGGGAGCGGCCCTTAATCCTCAAAGATGACAATGACTGACGTGGATATAAACGTTCACCCTTCATATCTACTTGTTGAATCAATCCCCAACTACTTCTGAAAAATCCAATTTTCCGCCCCGCTCCAGTTGAAATTCTCACGCAAGGATTTGCGACCTCCTTGGCATTTGAGCACGCCATAATTTTGCTCTCTTTCATCGAGCCATCACGCTGAGATGATCGAGGAAGTTGTATGGACAAGCGCTGGTGGCGAAAAAAAGAAAACATTGCCCAGATTGATGGGGCTTCCCAATTTCATAAACGTCTGTGTTTAGTCACAGCGTCGTTACCGAAGCAAACTTCCGGAAAACATAATCGACGAATGATACGTACCATCTATGCGGGCTGGCAGCCTTATAGCCATCCTCTGAAATTTTTGTACTTCATGTTACGCAACAGCCTCGAGGGAAGAAAAAAAGGATGCACGAATGAAAAAAAGGAAGAGCTATCAAGGACCCACGAGGTTATAAATATGCTACTGTGTGGGAGGCGATAAGAATTCCTTCTTGAACATAGTTCATAAATTATTCGGATGAGGGATAATTCAGGAACGGAAGTTAGACAGTTCAACGGAAATACTAACCGCTCTACCCCAATGCGATAATTTTAATTTACGAGTTTTTTTAAAGAATACTAAAAGACAATGATGAATGACATAATAGCTACAAGATGCATTAATGGCATGATAGATCGTCAAGAATAGCTTTATTGCCTCCACGCACGAAAAACTTTTTTACATCAAAACTTTCATGAATTTCGATTTTTGAAATTGACCAAGGTCTTCATTCGGCAAGAATTTTCCCCAAGCGAAAGCCCAATCGATCGGTTTACATCAAATTTCATGTCAAGCGAATATCCCAACGTAATATCTGCTGTCCTGGTTTAAATCTTCTCCTTATCCAGGCTAAATAATGATATGTTATTACCATTAGTGGTTGCATTCTTTAAATCATTAGCTGTTAACAGACAGCACGCATAATTTTCGCATTGCAACGACTGTAACGGGAAGCGATATTTGGAAAAAATTATCTCGATTATTCCTCAGTCGCTCCTAATCATAGGTCTTGATGGCATGAGTTTTAAGAGTTTCCTAGCGGGTTAATTTTCAAGAGAACTACCTGTGAAGCCCGACACTTCACTTCTTCCCTGGCGCTAATTCTAGCACCAACAAAAAAACTTGTACACACAGCACGTTCAGGGGGCATAAATCATTAACGCTACCCACAACAGCCATAAAACCCGGGCTCAGGTGTAATAAATAATCACCCCGGACACATTTGCATATAATCCTGCTACTTCTCGCTTAGGCACCGCAAATAACATTGCAACCTTACGCTGCCTATTACTACTAGGCCTAGTCGTGGGTAGAACTCGACGAAGTAAGCTTCACGACTTGCGCATAAAATACGGTTTTTCAGTTCGAACATATCGTCAGTTATAATAAAGGCTCAGTGATTATGTTGAAATTGCTAACTTTACGCGGATAATCACGAAATATATCGCAGAAATTAACCGAGTTTGGGGAGATAATTTTTAACAGTTCGTCATAATCGTTTAATGTACTTCATTGTCTTCACTTTCCCGAAAACAGCGCATTTAAAACATTGGCGTAAAGCATCACGTTACCACACTACAATTTCACTAGCAACAATTTACTACGATCATAATCATCCATGCACTGGATGGGGGTAACCTACCCAGGCGGGAATCATTAGGTTTGGCTGACGAGCACTTCATTCCACCGTCACCGAAGCCAACAAAAATTTCCATTGCTATTGCAAAATACAGATATTTTGTTAAGATCATCGCTGTTGACTTTCATATTATGTCGTGTGAAGGATGGGCTCCTGATTTTTATTTCACAATTACAGCAAATACTATTATTTATACCTCTTTTATTTCATACGCAGCCTTAAAAACCTACGCTAGCTCACTATAAATGTGCCTAGAACACGCGAGAGGGAAAACTTGAAATTCACAACATTAAAGATGAGTTTTAGAATGATGGTCTTGGATTCCGGTGTAATATTTAACGTGCCAAGGAGACATTAACGCGCGTGTTGATTGGGGAGCAAATTATCGCGTAAGTTATCGCGGCGGAGGCATCGAAGATTGAGGAAGTGTGTCGAGAAATTCCATTACGAACGTCGAGAGCGGTCGTCGAACTCTCCTTGCACTCAATCTCCACTGACAGAGAGTTCTGAAATTAAGGGCGAAATTGACGGACACCCTGAACCGCTTCGAAACGTGGGAAAATATATAAACACCTCATTTGCCACTCTCGTGTGAAGGAGACATTTGGCAGAAGGAAGAAGTTATCGCGCTTGAATTGTACGGCGTGGAGTTTCTCTGTAAGCTTGATGTGGAGAGGAGATACAAAGCCGTAATGAGAAAAAAAAACGTGGGCTGAGAAAATTCAGAGAATGTGTAGTCCCATAGCGTAAGCCAACATAGCAATATGTCCAAACAGACTCACTGAATATTTCAACCATCAACGTTTTGCCCAAACAACTCAATATACAGCCACGACATTTTTCAGTATCATTCTTTGTGCAATTGTAAAAGCAATATGAAAGTATTTTTGAAATTAACGTTTTATTTTGCTGCTTTAGTAATTTCTTAAGAATTTCAATGAATTCCGCGCAGGCGTCTTATCTTTTGAATTATTAAATTCATATGAATCTACATACTGCCCCGCTACCCGCCTCACTGTGAAGTGTTCATAAGGCGAATCTTAGCCTCTTCTTTTGTTTTATTTTCAAACACTACGTATTTAGTGCACATACACTTAATAAGCACGTATAGTTCACATGTGCTAATGTACTATGCTCAATTTTTCATGTTCAAAAAATCATGTTATGTTCAAAACACAAAAGTGAAAGTTAACAGGGGTGAATTATTTTCAAAGATGTGCCCATCTACTACTCTGTTCTTATTCGTCGCTATTTCACGACTTTTACTAGCCACGAATTTATCGAATGGGGCTTGCTCTAAAAATATACGTGATGTCGCGCATGGATATATTTTTTCAACACTGTGATAAATTCATATTATTTTTCTAAAGAACTACAGCTGTTTCTACTCATTAATGGTCTCGCCACTGATCACGTGAAATACTCTAATGGATTGCTTTTACGGTATACCAGCATTGGATTCAACACGACTCTCGGCGAATATGGAAAGATATTTTTTATCGAGTTTCTCAGCTTTTTTTAACAATCAGAGTGCCAGGAATGAGAAGAGTTTTCCAATGAGAAGAATTTCTCCAATACCATCTAAATAGGAAATAATATATGAAATCGAAAATGTGGGAAAATATATATATTTATAAATAGAAATAAGGAGGTTCTGATGTCTCTTTACTTTTGTCTCTAGATTCACCGAGTAATTCGAACTTTGCAAGAGGAAAATAAACGAAACCTCTCACCATTGGGAACTAGAATTCCGACCATGAAGACATTAGAGAGTAATACAATAACAATAATAATTTAATCTTCCAAAAAAACGAAAGAATTCATGCGATATTTATTAAAATATTTGGAATTTAGGTGTCCTATTTGGCAAGAGGCCTGTTTTTAGGGTGCCAAAATGTTTTTACATGCATTACTCAAATGATGTAAGGATATTTCATTATGTGAAAGAATATTAAAACAGAAAAACTAAAAACTTCCTTGAACACGCAACTTGATTCTGGCAACAATTTGGAGTCTTAACACCGTGGAAACCTTCTTATTCACAAGAGAAATTGCTCACGAAAAGTTAGTGTCCGCTGATAAATCCAACAGTCTCAAAACCACTAATTGAATCTGCATCATATAAACATTTTGACAGCAAAGGAGCCCATGGAAGTCATCATCCTCATCTTAAACACACGCCCGAATACCTCCTTTTTCTCCTATGACATTCAGCGGTAAACGGGCGTGTAAAAAAAGGGCCACCAGCATTACGTGCCGAGGAGGCGCGGGGAATATGTCAACAAAACATTTGAATAGCGCTGTCCGGGAGCATTTAGCGGAGGTTGCCGAGACGACGGCGACGCCTCTCTCCCAGGCCCAAGCGAAGCAGGGAGGGAGGAAGACAACCTCTTCCCACCTCTTCTCCCTGCCTGCATACCACCCACTCCCACTCCCGCTGGCTCTCTTTCCCGTGGTGTGGGTTGCTTGGAGACTGGCTGCAGCATTCTCCCATCCAGCCCAGCTCCTTATCGCTTTTCTCCCTTCCAAACAGACGCCCTCCTCCCCCCCCCCCCACCTCCCCCAATGTGGACTGGACCCTTGTTTGCCTTATCTCCCGTGAGGAAGAGGATCGGAAACAAAACAAGCGAAGCAAGTCGTTACCTGGTAGACGAACGTTTAAAAAAAAAAAATCAGTTTTCCTCTCTCTATCTATCCACCCATCCATCCTCTCTCCTCTTTAAGAGACTTTGCCCCTCCCCGGCGTTGCCACATCGTTTTTCCGATATATTCCCAATCCATTATCCTTCTCTCTCTCAATTTACCAAGGGAGGTGGTGGTGTGTCTTTTTTCTACCTCTCCAAGTATATATATTTATGTGTGGGTGATGATGGTGGTGTTTTTATTTCCTCCCGCGCGCTAGCTGTGGTCGATAATCAAAAATGCACTCCTATTTGGCGATGAGAATTAAAAAAGCAATACTGTTCCGGTCCTGGGGTAGAACCAGTATTTCAATGTTTGATAAAATGAATAAACTAGTTGAAACAATACCTAAAGTTAGCATACTTGCCTACATTTTGTTAAATTATGTTATCATTTCAAGAAGGTTACAGAGTTTTCAATTCACTATATCCGTTATTGACATTCATTTGATTTCCGTTCGAGTTCTGATTGGATTGACATATAAATTGTTAACATCAGCTCTTATTACGTTTTTTAATCACAACCTATTAGAAAGCCCGAATTGATTAGTTTATTAAATCATGATAGAAAACAAAGGATGGTAGTGAAAAAAACAACGAATCAAATTCCTTGTATGTCTTGTTGAACTGGTATCCTAATAAGCCATATTACTAGAAAGTACTTTAAGTTCACTCTGAATTCTGTCAGGGATCTAATCATTGTCACATATCGTGATTGTATATATAACATTATTAGATTACGTTGACACCATTCTCAACATATACATGGGAATAGTTGGACGACCTACGCAAGAAATGTGCCGCCGTGCATTTGCTCAGATTAAGTTCCGGTTCCCAATCTTGGCTCCACGCATGAACGCTGTTTGAATACGATGATAGCATTTCAAAATCAGAGTGATCACCAATAGGGTAGTTTCCTTCATCAAAGAAAATTAAAGGCATTGATTGCGAATTAATGTATTCATAATAAGTATACAAATTATTTGGTTTTAGAAATCCCAGTTTAGACGAATGGCAATGGTCAATTTTATCCTCATTTGAAAAAGGCCAGATTGGCGCCCATGCGATACCACTCCACGTGACGTCACAGGGACCTAGTTTCTATACGAGTGGATAGCAGTTTTACATCGTCTGAGGTTACCAATGCATGCATGAGGCACAGAGCTCAGGGAAACATGTCTTAATAATCACCTATTAAAACTGACTATGGTCGGAAAGTTTCCTTCGTTTGATAAGGTATTAATAATCCTTATTTAAGCCAAGCCTACCTGCTAGCAGGGTACCATGCTACCTGTTAGCAGCCAGCATCGCGGCGGCGTACATATCCTCGCCCAAAGGTCACCTCACACGGCAATTGCGGGTACCAGAACGACGTCACACGGAGTTTTCCCAGCATTCATACTTAGCCGTCGCGTTTTCGCGCGCTTGAAAAATCTTCACTTTTCATTCAATCGCGAAAAATGGATATCGTCATTTAAAAATCTAAAAGCGTGAAAATCGTACTCCAGGAGTACTAATCTTTCCATTCAGGCAATAAAAAATATTAGGAAACCACCCTATTCCGCGATGGAGGACAGCAGCGTCGTGAGGAAATAACATCACTGTCTTCAGGGGATACCTTAACAGAGTCAAGGGTGTCTTTCTCGTAACCGCCACCTCACGTTGACCTCAAACTTGGATCTCATCAGGGGGGGAGGACCACAATTTATACAGGATGACCCCGATCAGTGGCGCAGCGAGGGGGGGGGGGTTTGGGGGATAAAACCCCCCCCCAGTGCTCATAGAAATTTTTAAGTTAAATCTATTTTACTTAATTGGATTAATATTGCTTATAGAATAGTGTGAGGATTAATAAAATATCCCTCAGAAGAATGTAAAAATCAACACCTTTGAACCACTCATCTTAATTTTTTTCCGGCGGAAGCCCTTCGCACCTGCCGCTAACCCTGGCGGGTATGCAATACCCCAAGCACCCCAGTATTAGTTGCGCCTGAAACCCCCCCCTAGCATTAATTCCTTGCTGCGCCCCTGACCCCGACGACCACTCTCATCCCTCGTTCAATTCCCTCATCTCTCGAAAGGAAAAGAATGGAAGTGAGTGAGACTGAGAAAGCCGAACTCTAGAGGAAACGAGGAGTTACAGAGAGAGATGGCAACGATGCGTCGCGTAGAGAGTAACTCGAGAGACATCAACTCTCACCTCTAACGCATTAATCACGACGAATTCTTCTTTCTCATCTTCAGACGGCCATAATTTGTCCTCATGTGTGCGACCTTACCGCTGGGACCTCACGCACCATCTCCGGCAACACGTTTTAAAAAGAGTCCCAAGAGTTAGTTTTTTAAGCTGCTATGATCGCCGGCGAATGTGATATAACTCATCTCGGAGCGGAGCATGATGCTCAATTTTTTTCTCTTGGAATATATTTTTTTAGGGAAATATGAATATAAAAACATTAATCCTGCGGTCTGAATGAATCCCTGCGTGATGTGTGAAGCGTTACGTCATTCTATCAACTATATTTATAGCGGGAAGACAAATAAATAACATACATGCCATTCAGAGTCATGCAGAAGGTGCGGGTTCACCATTTTTAATACGTCTAAATAAAATACGTTGTAGACCTAGATGAATGATGTACATAGCCACCTTCAATAAGAAGTCACTCTAACAATAAAGACAATTTCAACGTTCTATTCTTCATAATTGTCCATGTTGTAACCATTTGAATAGTGACTTCATTAAAACTTACCTCAACTCAAGTGACTCAAAAAACCACTGGGTGGTCGTTATGGTGATTAAAAACTTTTTTGGTTATTTCGCCGCGTCGAAATCGGGGTCACACAAATCTTGACGCAGCGAAATAGCCCAAGAAGTTTTTAATCGCCTTTAAAATTGACAGTTTCCCCCAAGCTCACCAGAATGGCAATTTTCGGCCTTATTTTTAACACAATATCTACGTTCTCGACCCCTTGACTTATATATATATATATATATATTAAAAATATAAATATACATTACTCATTATAGTTTGTACGCGTTGACTCACAAAGATCTCTTTAGGTGTTTCCTACATACATCGTGGTGAATTTTTAAAAGTTCCATTATTATATTTATTCCACTTGCTATAAGAGTTGGACTATTCGTCTAAACATGAATAAGCAGCAATAATGTACCCATATAAAAATTCTTAGATAATTAAATCTCTTAAAATTGTATCGAACTAGTTAAATAAGTTATAATATGTATGTATTGTACCCTCGTGCGATTCTTTCTTCGTAGCTTTGAAGATGTAATTTCATTAAATTCCTAAAAGTTGGCAAAGAATAATTTTTCAATCTCCCAAACTGACGACCTACACTTGATATTTTAAATGGTTTTTTTTAATGGCTTAGTGAACTATTAGTAAAGAGAATTAAAATTCGCCTGTATGCTAATCGATCATTCATACCTGTATACAGCATATATGTTTTTCTTTAGAAATACAGTAAAACTAGCTCATAACCATAATAGCAGGGTGAGTTTCTAGTCCCTTCACTATCCTATGACCGCCAATGTTAATTTCCTCGCATGCAACGAGTTCGGATGATACGAAATCCTCGCTATAACGAACTCCTCTTTAGTCCATTGGGGAATTATTTCCTCCTTCATAGAGAAATTAACCTGCCATCTTCGCTACTTAACCGTTCCTTGCGTTTTCATCTGTTGTTCTCATGTGTGGCCATCACCGCAAAAAGTTTTACCGTTGATCTTAAAATCCTGATCACCCTTTTCTGAGCTTCTTCTTATCTTTGTGTAATACTGAAAGATGGAAAGAGTGGGATCATGGTTAATTGTCGCGGTTCTTCCGCTCAAATTAAGATGATTTACGGAATATTAGCCGGCAATCCTGTGATTTATACGGCAAAATCCAGTATCATGGATGTAACGAAATCCCGTTTATTACAAATTAGAACGATAACCCCATGAAATTCGTTATAAGCGAGTTTTGCTGTATCCTACTTGGCGACCCAGCACTTTTCATAGAGGCCTGCATGAAATTGAACGGAATGTCCCAGCATTATACTAGCGAGCGATGATTCATACGAAAGCGTGCAATGGAAAATCTTCAAGTCACGTCGCTGTCCCGAGCGGATTGCAGCGAGAGATAGGAGACGCGATTGACGGCACTTTTAACGACCGAAAATTATGGCTATGCAAAGTTTATCGACCAATTTCGCGCAATGGTCGCCGCTCATTTGCGACGACGGGAAATAATTACTGCCCAGTCATGTGGCTCGCCTGAAAAATGAGCGCAGCGAACTCAGTGGGACCAACCGATAACTCAAGCGGCGAACAGCGCGTAACGAGTGTTTGTTCTTCGGCGGGTGGGGAAAAGAATCAATCCGGCAGTTTACAGTCACTTTTTTTTTACAGTTCCTCAATCAAGAGACTGGCGAATGCATCGAAAAAATTTTTTTTGCTCCCGGAGAAATTATCCATGAAAGTACTTAATACGAGCATCAATTAGTGCATGGCCATTTGACAATTAGCGAGGACGAAAAAAACGCGAGAAAGCTTCCGTGCATTCACTGCTTGCTGAAGATTGTATAAATATCTCACGTGTAATAATAAAATCTTTGAGAAAAAACTCGAAATATCGGAACGCTGAAAGTAAAATCGCACACACTCGAATCAGGCAAAATACGATTTCACATTGAATGGGAATGCTCCCGTAGTTAAATATTGTATTACGCAGGATTTCTTTTGACAGCCATAATCACGCGACCTTCCGTCTAAATTCAGAAGTCAATTGTGGCACCTCTATCATAAATAAATTTTGAGGAATTATTGAGGAATTTTATATAACTCGAACTCTGCAAAAGCATCAACATTTTCAATTTCGATTCGGAAAACAAATCTCGTGAAAAAACATTTGATTTGATTTATTCAAAAATTTCACGACATTCGTTTTGCTTCAAAATGCAGTTACAATGCTCATATGGTAGTAAGTCATATATCAGCAAGAAACGTTTTTACTGAATGGAGTACGATTATGAATTTGTCAATTATGATATCGAATCAATTTCTTGAAACGGCGGCCATGTGAAGTAAACTGCTTCAATAAGAACAGGCGGATTGGCAAAGGAGTCATTTAGATAAAGGATGAATAATCTACAGAACCTATGAAGTGTATCACTTTGCCTTCTAAAGCTGCTTTGTAGGATTTACTAACAAGTGAGGCTCGAACTAACTTGTAAATGAGGCTCCACCTTAATCTTCCAAGTAACTAATTGATGAACATGATCATTAAATCATATCATGATTCATTTCAGGCCGTGTCGATCTTCACGTATGTGTCATATACATATCAGCCTCTCTTCTCTGCTAAATTATTTTCCTTTCACACGGTAACGAACTGCTTATATGGCTCTAACACATTAAACAATAAATCGCTTCCGCAAAAACCACAAAACATGTCCCTATTTTTTCCAATGTATGCAATGTCTACCATTTCTTGACGTCAAAATGCCATGTTCAATGGTGCCGTACACTGCACTATACACTATACGTACACTATAAATTGACATTAAGCTGTGTGTGAGCTATAGCTAATAAATAAAAAGGGCCTTCATTGAGCGAAGCTTTGTCAGGGACGACGGTTTATCGGATGTACGTACCACCCGAAAGAATGGAGTTCTGTCCCCACAGAATATCGAGGTATTTATGACTATATGAAAAATATATGAATTTGTTTCTGTGTTATTTGTGGAGTCGGCAGACATTTTTAGGAGGTAAAGTTAGGTAAACGTGTTAAAAGCTTACTATTTCAATATATTCAATGAATCCAGTTCGTTACGCCTTCGTATGCGGTAGCATCATGAAAGAAGGGCATCCTATTATCGATAATGAAGAGAATAGCCACGGAAAAACTCATTTGGATAGAGACTCGAACAACTGGCTGGAGCTTTCCGAGTTATTTCCGAGTCAATACGCATAAATCCACACTATACAGTGAGCGTAATTTTGATGATCACCCAACTGGCTTTTTCTTGCCTAAAACGTTAAGTTAAAATCATGAAAAGGCAGGATAACAACGTAAGTTGATTTCATCTACGTAGCATACGTTGATATCACAACAATTTGACAGCGGAAAAAGACATTCCAGAAACTTTCGGTGAAAAGGTAGAATAAATATTTTGACTCATAAAACGTTTTTCTACAAAACACATTTCCATTAATGGCACCACTGGTGCTTTTCGGGTGAAAATATATTCCCAGGCTTTGTCATAAACACAGAGTTTAACTGACGACAGACTACGTCAATATATTTATTTTAATTAACAGGTATTTATTTAAGCTAAAGGAGAGAAATTCAGGAAAACGATTGAGTAACCAGTTGAGTGGATGCTATCCCACCCAGCAAAAAAAAACTTGTTCGTCCTTTCACTAGCGTTCCATTAATCAAGAATGATTAAAACTTACATGGCGATATAATTCCATTCGCAAATAAGCTGGACCTTTACGGTAAATATTTTACATATCAATAGCTCCATGCATGGATCTTAATTCTCTTTCCATGCTACTTTTACGCATATGTTGAAAGAATCTTCTCGAAGGCTGGTAGTGATTGCCTGTTAAAAAGGTTATTTACGGTTCAGGGCGCCTTCATTAAATTAGAATGCGCCACGCATCAAGTGAGCCATAAAACATTCAAGTGAACCGGGGAGAGTGTATCGTAAAAAGGCTTAAAATAAAATTAGTGAATAAGGCATTCCCTTCTTTCCTCGCACGGAAGAACCCACGTGATATTCCGAGGAGGGTCGTAAATAGCGGGAGAATCGGAAGACAAACTAAAAACAGCAACCGGGTATATAACGAAGGGTATTCGATGGCGTAGAGTGAGAGAAAATCGAGGAAATGTTCATTATCAAACGCCTCCAATCTATACGCATGAATTTACTTTAGAAATACATTTCTTTACCGAAAGAAATTGTTGGTAAAGTGTCGTGAAATCTGATAAAACGATCTCATCGCGAAGATAGCGGTGTGAGAAATTGAATGAAGAGTTGCTACAATGCTTGGTTACTTCCGTTGTCAGGCATTTCGCATTTTTTCCTGATGACCTAACACGGCATACGTATACCTGAAAATCTTGCCAAATCGTGTAGTTTTTTAAGGCAAAATAAGTCGATTCGACGATAGCCCTTCATCGATGGCACGATCTCTGTCAGATGGCTGAGGACAAAATTAAACGATGCTCCATTCGGAAGGTATTTTCAAATTTTGTAACCGCCGCTTTACTGCCGACTTAAAGGCGTAAACAAACCCGTATTCCCGTTCCTTCTCCATCTCCCCTTCCCCTCCTAACCCCAACAATATCATGCGAGAGTGTTAAATTTTATTGAAACACTCCCAACAACCCACGCTGGTAAAATACAGAGATTACTGCAACCCCTTGAGGGCAAAAGGAATCAAAACGAATGGATCGTTTGCCATGGCCTCGGATACGAGCTTTTTTTTTTTCTTTTAAAGAGCTGGCGATCGCAAGTGGCAGGTTTATACGCGCGACAATCTATGAAAGCCAGTTTCTTCGAAACGGCTTGTCGGGGCCTGAAATATATGTAGGTGTCATAAAACTTGCTGTGTTCTAAACCTCTCGCAAGAAACGTGTTTTCTCGGGAATAACGAAAAGGTATAGAATGTCGGGCGATAGCATCCGGCCATCGCGAGCCAAGGTTTATGAAAGGAATATTTTTCTCTCAAAACGCCCCTTCAACGAAAGGAACAACGAGGCATTAAATCTACCTCCGTACAGACCAAGAATAGGATTGATACTCCCAGCCTGTTACCATGGGAAGTGATGCCTAACTGTTACCAAGTGGACTGTACATCCTTCTCTCCCAAATGATATGGCTTGAGAAGAGGATCATTGTCACCTTTATGAGGCGATTGCGAATTTTTTTTAGAAACAAACTTGTGGATAGCGGAAGCAATGAAATTAAAAGTACTTGAGCATTTAAAGATAGAATGTTGTGTACCTGGAGGGAATGTACGTACAAATCGTAGATAAAAGAGAATTTACCTCGTAGTTAAATAGAAAAAAAACAGAATACGGGGATTAAATGGAGAAAAATGCTCGGAAATAACTATAACTTTGTCATAACACGGAGAAACACATGCGTAATATTTGCAGGGCCTCATTAAAAGTGATAGTAAGGTATGACGGGAAGACTAAGTTTTCTTGCACGAAAAAGTGGATTAGTACTCGACTCAAAAAGCATTCCGCTTCAGCAACATCTTGATTACGTCGTCAGCACTCGGGGTTAAGTCTATAAAGATGTTACGTGCGCAATAAACTACGTAGTCAAAGCGATCATTCGGTTATAATTTGCAAAAAGAGAGCGATTTGCGGAAGAAATAGCGGAAAAACTTAGTGGAAGCAACCAGGGATTTGAAGATTTCACGCAAACTTACTGTTGGTTTTTCGCTTTTGAGGAGGCTATTTTAAGGATGACGTAGACGATATTATTTTAACGCTACTTTTAAAACTGTCAGACATTGCAGCATAATAGCGATATCTCATACAACTGTAGAATATGAAAGTTTTTCCTACCCAAGAAATCAAAGTGGAAAAATAGCCCACTAATGCTTCCAATTTTTGTCGCAGGAAAATACGCTTTAACTTTCCTTTGTGGTATCACTGGAATCAAAAGGCGTTCAATAACATTTTGTAGTTTTCCATAATTTTTCCATCTCTTGAAATGAACATCTACAGTGAAAAATCGTCAACATTTTATCTAATGTAAATAACATGCCTGGTTGACATAAACTTTCTAAGTATAGTCATTGTATCAACTAAGGTATGGGGAGATTTATATCGGAGCAAAATCGAAGCTATGAATATAAGATTTCTTGCTTGCCTGATTACTCGGTTGTCCTAAGATATATGGATCGAAGAACTTGCTATCACCAATTTACTTACACAAAATTTTGTTTTTTTTTCATTCTGTAATAGAAGAAAGAAGTAATAGGCCTACGCAATATTTGAATTCATTCTCATAACGACGAGAATGTTTCTAACCGGATTAAAAAAACATAATCGATATGGAAATAGGTAGTATAGCAATCGAAAATGTACACGTCAATGCTAATAAAAAAATGAGCGAAGGCAAAAATTCTCGAGCATTGCATTCTCTTCCTTGGTTAAAATAACCACTTCAGCCCTATTAAGCTTCACATCACGTCCATGCGGTGAGCGTCCGGATAATGCGTACGGAACACGTATCACGTGTAGCCCTCCGCAGAGACGCTGGATATGAGACGGGACCACATAATCTGTTCTCAGGGGAGGAACAACTTCATGATCTTACCAGCCAGCATGGGAAGGCACGCAAAAAGGAAGAGCTGATATAGGTACTAAATTAGAAAGGAAGACTGCGAAAATAGCTGCATTTGAAATATGAGCCGGACTTGAAGGCGTAATTTAATTAGCATATTATGGTCATCGCCGAGCGTGAAAAATTGCTGCGTGTGATCGCAGGAGGAGAGATACGGGATCGATTTATCTATTTAAGCGAACGACAAATTCATTTCCAAATGAATTCCGACGAGCGCAAGGAGTAAGCGTCGAAGACGGAGAAATTCGTGAGGATGATAGACGCGTGCTCGATATCTTCGACGTCAATTCAGCGAAGGTGCAGATAACGATATTCAAATGAGATATATTGTTCGACTTATCCAAACATTGACAGTAAAGGATGGCTGAGTAACGAAACGTTGAAGAAGTAGGCGGTATATTCCTTGGAGTCGGGTCGATATAAATTCCGGTTTCAAACCATTATGTTTAGAATAGAATAGAATAGATATTTATTATGCTCTGGGAAAAAACCCTTGGAGCAAAAAACACAATTTACAAAAATAATGGCTCATCAAAGCAAAAAGTTCATGAAAAATGTCAAGTAAAGTTGTTTGATACGCACCTATAAAAAAGAAATAACACGTAACAAGGATTGAAATTTGACATCATAGGCAGACGGAATATAGTACATAATACATAATAATGATACATAATAGGCTGTATTTTCGTGGGAGTTTATTTTAGCTCTCCACTGAGTAAATCCATGTACAATTTAATTTTAAAAGCATGGATGGAGCCCCTCTGTCTAAGATCCTCAGGGAGAGAATTCCAGAATTTTGATCCCGTTATCAGAAATGATTTCTGGTAGATATTAGTACGTGGAGTAGGATAACATAAATAGTCATTTTTGCGAGATGACATATGGGTGGTTACTGATCTGTTCATAAAGATTTCCCGGAGATAATTAGGGATTCTCTCTCTGAAAATCTTAAAAAGAAGAGCACCGAGTAGATATTTCCTTCGATTACAAAGATTTAGCCAACCAAGGCTGATTCTGTACTGTGATACATGAACATCCTTTCTTAAGTTCTATGTTTAGGTCCCTAGAAGGAGAAATAGAAGAATAGTTAGTGTGATATTGCAACCCTGCTGCGTGAACGGTGGTGAAATTCGCACGAGAAAAAAAATTCGCTTGGGCCGAGGATCGAACCACGTACCTTTGGCGTTCGGGGCCACTGCGCAGACATTGCCATGGAAAATCAGAATGCAGGATTATTGATCCAGTAATGGTAGGCACTGTGGCAGGGAATATTTTCCCATGACAATCCATGCGGATATAAGGTTTTATTTACTAGTTCCTAGGGAACTGCAATATCAAGAATTGAGGAATGGAAAATAATTCGTTATTGGCTTAATTTGATTCCGCCTGTCGGAAAAAGAAACAAAATTTATGTGAAAATACCAAAATGCTTCAATTTACTAAACATTGCCTACTGCTGTAGCTTTCGATGTTATAATTCTAAAAAAGGCAAATTTGAAAATATGATTTCTATCGGCAATGCTTGATGGCAGAATTTATTAAGACGAAGGAATGAAAGCTGTAGACTAATATTTGAATAAGGATGTTGCGTAGGTAAAATATTGATATTTGGCCCATTATAATATTGAATATCATCAACTATTGGAATATAAATTCCTATTGATTTTTTAGCAAATCAGCGCTGCAATAGAAGTAACAATAATTTTATTGATTGAAAAGGGCGCAATAGTCGGCACTGACAGCTGAAAGTTTTCCATGGAAATCTCTAGAGACTCCACTTTAATTGTCAAATTTTATTCAGTGCCTCATTTTGCATTTTTGACGCCGAGGGTTGTTGTACCTGAGAATACAGTTAAAGTACAGGTAAAAGTTGCTGATAGTATATCAGACGAAGAATATATTTTTAATGTGAGAAAAGTTGGAATTGAGTACTTGTTTTGAATCGCGGTATCGCAGTATGATCTCCTAAAATATTCATTATCATCTCGTGAATCAAGCTTCCTCTCTCTCATCTAAGCACACTACTAGCGTTGACGTAATTTCAGGATACTCATATCCGACGACGCGGGACTAATTATTATTCAGAACGAGGCACGTAATTCGTACCGGCAAAAGAGGGATGTGGATGCATAAATCAACTTGACGAGAGGAAATTAATCAAATGTGTAGAGTAGACGGTAATGAAAAAAGGAGTTACTTTACGTCCAAGCTTATCAACAAATGCCGCGGAGTTGGTGAAAGAGACCTAAAAAAAAAATAAAATACTTTTCGAAGCATTCACGGAGTTGAAAGGAGGTCGTTATCGTTCTCATTCTCGGCGTCAACGAAAAAACAAATAGCCGAACATAAAAATGGAACATAAAAAAAGCTACGCGAAATGCGTAACGGAATGGGTTTACTTGACATTCTGCGGCCAGACGCTCCTGTGGTGGGTCTCTGCGTGGAATGCTTTGGACGCCAGGGACAACTCGAGTGTCCCTTCTAAAGAGTTGGAAGAGAGGGGGAGAAAAATGGAGAAAGATAAATGTGGTTATTGAATTTTGAAAAGATATTCAGCTGGCAGCCAGTCCGTTCTGCGTGTGTTGGCGGGTGAGTGGCGCTCTGTTCACGAAAGCGGTCATAAATCATCGCGGAGACACTTCCGAGAGACGCCAAGATACCGGGGGTCACGAACCAGGGACATAACAAGCTGTCTCCGGGATAAAGCGCGCCGGAGGCATTTCGAAATGTGGCAGGGACAACAAGCCAGCAAGACAAGAGGAGTGAATGAATATTTTTGGCGGATGGAATGCTCGAGTAATGCCTTTACAAAAGCCCTTCTCGGTCGTTACGAAAAAAAATCTCCGGCATGTTTGAAACGTAAATTTCACACTCATTTATTTTTTTCAAATTCAAAAGCATATTTATTTAACGCTCACTTATCATATTTTAGGTCTGCTCTTGGTGGCGGCGGTGTGAAGAACTCGCATGCCAATCTAGGGGTCACGGGTTCGAAGCCCGCCTGGGTTGATGTATGAGAGTTTCCATGAACTTAATAATAAGAGAGGACTTATTTCATTAATAAAGCCGAAATAATAATTAATGACAATCATCGTCAGTAGCAACATCACGGTACCGCGGTGATGGAAACCTATAAAAAAACGAAAAGTTTTAAACGTTTATAGCGTTTGAAAGAAATTTTTTCTTCATTCGAGCCGAAAAAAAACGTATTTTTCCGTGAAAATCAGATTGTGTATTCTACTGTTTGTTTGTAAATCATGCTACCTAAAAGTAATACAACGCATAATTAACAACGCAATTATTCCAACATGCAATAATTCAGAAAATGGGAAGCCCAATAACAACCAAGGAACAGTACCGTCAGCACAGAAATATGCCCTTTAAGTTAATATAAATTTTATAATTTCTAGATTTAAAAAATCGTCTAAGAGGAAAGCCTAAGCTTGTATTAACAAAGCTTATTCCAGACGACGCAAAAACAGGATGGTTCCACATAATTCATCGATAAAAGGTTTTAGGTATGCAATTGAATATTTTTCTATACAATGCCAAACAACTTCAACAACTGTAAGCTAAAGGATGCTCACTAACTGGAGCTTATGAAGATATTTGAAATACATTTAGCATGAAATAACTCCATTACTTCAAGTTGTTTAATAGAATGAGACTACGAGATTTACGTTAAATATAACCACTAATTATACAGTTGGCTTATTCCTCATTGAATGCACCAATGTCATACTTAACGCAGGTTTATCAATATTTTCTTTTAGAATATCCTTTGAAAAGGTAACATCAATTTTCAGAGCTCAGGAGTAATATAAGCATAAATTGTTACATAATATGCCTTCCCTGGTAAATATAAAATTAGACAAAGAAAAAATACGAAAAAAACATTTTTTCCCATCACCATGGTACTACCTAACTTGGGTCCCTAAGTAAAATTTATGCTCAAATGGCATGCTTTTTTATCTCTATGTTTAATAGTCGCCGTTGTATAATCATAAGCTTTCCCGTTTATAATTCGAAGTAAATAAATAAAAACTGCATAGGGACAAAGTATACGAACATTATTTAATTACATTTGATTCACGACCCGTGCTTTTCACTAGACCCTCCTGAAATAGGCATAACGTGTCGAAACACAAGTCTCGAATAAAATATAGTGCGCATAGTGGAAAATGTAGTCGCATGACATGTATTCTCTCGGCGACAATTAGCCGTTCAAATATAATTTTGTTAAAAAATTAAATCTTAGGGCTTTTAAAGTTATGCGATGCAACACTTATTGCTAGTATATGAAACGTATATTTTCTGGTGTCGTGGTCACGTCTGTCAGTTTTCTAGAAAAAAAATCCTCGTAAAAAGTACTAAAACTCCTTGATTCCCATAAGAGCTTGGTTTCTAGGAAGGAAGAATACTTTTCATCACTTCTTCCAAGAATCACACCTTACGTGCCACATCACTGAGTTTGTAATAGACCCCGCAAAGATCTGTGGCTCTCTGAAGCGCGCGTAAATGTCACGGTCAATTTCCCAGCAGGAGAATTTTCAAACGCATGAGTCGACCAAAGGAAACTCTTCGTACAATCCTGATTTTCGATCCAAAAAATCCAAAGAAATTTATATCGCTACAGCGAACAGTATTTTCGCTTGTTCCATCGCTGTCATCAACAGCACCAAAAATGAGATGACAATTATTTAGAAGTTATTTTCCAAGTTTCTGGAAGGCATGTTTGATGCAGAAGATTGAAAGAAATTCCATCCGTCCTGTTTTATTAGCCAGTAGTACCTATAGGCACGCGGAAAAAGCTATATCTACTTCACTATACCTTGAATTTCATATGTTTTGGCCAAAATTTTCGCGGAATTTGCCTTCACTTGCGATTGCTTAGTAACATTTCCTCTTTCCTTTCTGACTGAATTAATTAGCTATGGTAACAGCTTTTCATCGATTCCTAACCTTATTAGTTTATTAATAAGATAAATCCAAAAGGATGCTACAATCATTAATTGCCGAATGTATCTCGGTGAGTGGCATATTTCTCCAAATAGTATAACCTAAAGTCTTTTTTGCGTGTTCCCGACATTTTTAATGCTTAAAAAATATCCAAAATTATTGATTTTCCGTCGCTTTTAAAATATAAACTGAAATGACATGAGATTTTTTACACGCAACTGATTGAGGGAAAGAATAGGAGGGCTAAAAAAGGATGAAATATAATCGCCAAGGTATTAACGAAAAGATCAAGAACACTTTCGGCAGATTCTCAGTGTGCTCCGGCCAAAACAGCCGAGTGTCACGAGAGGAGGCTCATGACTGGGTCGTAAAACTACATATCTATCACCGTATGCCGCGGCTAGATCCTTAATGTGTTCACAAGACAGAGGCGAAGCCCAAATATTTGAGCTCTTTGATGAACGAAAGGAGCAATGCTAGTAAAAGAACAAATATTGTCTTTGCAAAGGGGGGATACAAACTACCTAATCTTTACCAACCTAACCACAAATCTATTTCCAAGGAAGAGATTGATTATGAGCCGGCAATATTTCTCAATTAGGCTTTGAAAAATAGTATCATTCTTTGCTCACCTTCATTAGGTGCTCACAAGAGTGAAGGACAGATACTCAAGTCATTTCCTTTATTTTGCTAACGGCTGGCGTCCTAACACTCCCCGACGAGAGAATTTTTCTAGGCTTGGGGAACTGCAGACTTGGAGGCTACTTGCTAGGTTTTTACTTGTTTGAGCTGCTAATAATAGCCCATCTTTCAGAGCGACACGGATAACATCATCGAAGAACTTCACTATACTACTAGGTCGGTGGCGGATCCAGGATAGGAACAAGGGGGGCTGACATTACGATTCTATCTAGTGTAAATTGGATACCCAAAGGGTGGGGGCAATCGTCCCCTTCAGCCCCTCTCTGGTAACGTACCAGAAGCGAGTAAAATGGGCCCTAAGTTTAGAGATAATTTGTATTTCAAATCGTTAAAGTAGGTAAATATATATGGGAAAATGCAACTAAATAATTTTGTACAGTGGCAACCTCCAAATTTCGATTTTATCTAGTGTGTGTTTCGACCCAATAGCCCCCACAGCTCCTCCCCCCATAGATCCGCCACTGTACTAGGTCCGACAGAAATAATCAATCAAGGAAGGTTATTCCACCAAACGGTTAGGATTAGTAACTTGTTTTTCCCCCCAAACAATCAAGGACTCAAATGTAAGGCGAGAATCGCTTAGCGTACCTCCTCCTCTTGTCTTTCTTTGCTTCTTTCTCAGCTCAAGGCTTGTGTCCTATATCCAGTGATGCGATGTAACGAGGTAAAAATTATCGAATTACTGTGAACGATTATCATCATCACTGGTCAACAATCCTAGGATTGGTTTGACGCAGCTCTCCACTCAGTTCTCCCATCAGCTAATCTTTTCACACCTACGTATTTCTTCTCTTTCACATCTCTCTTTACTTGTTCCATATATTTTGTTCGGGGTCTTCCTTTTCCATTCTTGCCTTCCACTTGTCCTTCGACGATTGTCTTCATCAGGCCATCATGTCTCAAGAGGTGGCCTATAAGGTTGTTCCGTCTTCTTATTAAGGTTTTCATGAGGCTTCTCTTCTCTCCTACCCTTCTTAGGACTTCTTAGGATGTGAACGATTACATCTTTGTTAATTACATTCGCTTAATTTTTTCACTCTTTATCGATACGATGCAAATAATTTTTACTGTGATTCTATTTCAAAGCTCTTGCGAGTAGTCGCCACATTTTTAGTAAGTTTTACATTTGATTAATCTTCAGAGAAAATTTGAATTTACGCGCGAAAGGCAGTTCCAGATACATAGACCTCATCCACAGTTGTACATTTTCGGCAAACTTAATAACATGAGCCTTCACTAAACATTGCAACTGTTTTTATGTAAATGGATTACAGAATGATTAAAATACTGGTTGTAAGTTTTTACTTCCTGTAAGTACTGACAGCGATTACTGTACTGACAATTCGAAGAATCAAGCGAGATGGAGTGGAATTGATTCATAATGAAACACTGACTTGCAATTTTCCACAAAAATAAAATTTAATTCGACTCGAGTTTCGATGTTACTACATCATTTTCAATGTTCCTTGAAAATGATGTAGTAACATCGAAACTCGAGTCGAATTAAATTTTATTTTTGTGGAAAATTGCAAGTCAGTGTTTCATTACTGTACTGACAGTACTGACGAGACGAGACAGTACTGACATCATATTTAGAAGCAAAATTAAAATTAATGGTAAACTTTTTAAAGAGGTAATTATGTCTGTAATTAGTTCATAATTTACAATATAAATTTAATGGAGCGTGATTGCAGTTTTAAAAATAGTTTTCCCATCAATGCCCAAAATCCCTTATACGTATTTTTTCTGAAGTATTTGATGCGCATCGTTCATCTCGGTAGGCAGAAGATGAGGGACTTCATGTACATACTACCCGGCAAACCGCCTCAAAGCGTGGGATGTTAGGACGCCTTCGGTCGACTAATAAAAAGTAAATGCTATAACGAATTTTCTTCTAGGCTTTATTTCAGTCCTTTGATGCTTGGGGTAAAATTCCCATTCCCATCCATTCTGAAAATCATCTCTCTTAATTTATCGTTTTTGTCGGTCCTGGAAATACTCTAGGGTTTTAACCCTTTCTAACCCAGAGCTCATTCTGGGAGAAATGAAATTTCAAGATTTTTCATTTTGAAAACTTGAAAATTTTACACTCAATGATAATTATCCTGGCAGCTAAATATTTCGTCATGTAAATTTACACTACAAAATAATATTTAGTTTAGATACTTCCTAAATAGAGCTGAAAGTTTAAACATTTTTTATGTTGCTTAGAAGCAACATTGGGTTATAAAGGGTTAATATGATGTCCTACGTGTCGCTCTAAAACAAATTTATTCTCAATCGCTAAAGTAATCTAAGCCTAGCGCGCAACCTCCGAGTCTCTAGAGATTCCGAGCCTAATTCGTTTAACATGCGTGTAACACAAATGGAAGATCCTCAGGGATTCAGCAATCAATGTATTCCTGAATCCCTGCGGAGGATGGGCTAGTTGCTCATCGAAACGTCGGAAGGACCTTACCTGCTGTGAGACCAGAGAAATCTTCACAGATAATGTTCGCCGGGGAAAAAAACTAGACATTATATCATCTGCGTAAGGCTTATGTACGCCCGTAGCAGTTTTTGACGAGTCGCGCAACTTTTCTTTGCATTTAATCAAGTTCACGGATTAAGTCTGCGTCTGGAGTGTTCCGCATGATCAGCGCGCGCGGGGAAGAGGCGATCGCTCTCTCCCGGGGGAAGCCCCGTCGCCGCAACGATGTGAACGCTCCGCTGGTCACCATACTCCGTGCTCGCCCGCTTTCACGCCCATTAATATCAGTGGGGCCGTCGCTATATCCGACAGGTGAAAGCAAAACACGCGATGCGCACGCGCACTCCGTCGCAGCAGCAGCAACAAGTAGACAGAGACATGCACTCGTGAGAACAAGCGAAAGGGAAGATTTCGGATGGTTTGCTCTCGAACAGACACTTGTGGAGACCGTTGGCACGGCGACGCGCCCCATGTCTCTGCTGTTTCGGGAACACCCTGTCAGGACCACACGACAATTTCAATCTTCAAGACCTGCTTACACGGAACACATACGCGTACGAGTTTAAGGCCTGAATGCATTAAGGATTTTGGTGGACCAGAACGGAATATTTACTAATTTTTTCAACCAAATCAAAACAGTTTATAATTCATGTTCATGCATTCACACGATTTAGGTGGTTACATGGTAGATACATTTTGACATTCATTCTCGCGTTCATGCATTTAGATATTAACTCGTACCTAGGTGTTGATGCACCGTGTTAACAGGCGTGTAAGTATTACAACGGGCGTCTTCAGGTAGAGTTTTTTACTGTACACGAGGAGATAATTATCATTTTTTTTAAATACTACGGATTAGGTTTAATCGAGAATATATTTTTGCAATAAAAGAGAGCTTGTCTTGAAGTGTGGGGACTATATTGATCCAAATTATCCGTTGCAAAATTAAGAGACGACTTCAACGTTTCCTCCGCTTTTGTTTGGAGAAATATGCTTCCGGGTCCTTAAAAGTCGTTACTGTGATGTAATAGCGGGTGCTTTTCGAAAATAAGTTTCATCCCATATAATATAATTTCTGTTCATGCATTCGTACGATTTTGGTGGTTATACGGAAGAATTTTGGCGTTCATTCTCGCGTTAATGCATTTAGATATTAACTCGTATGTGTTACCGTGCCGTGTAACCATGCCTTTAGAAACGATTTTGGAATGTTCCAGATTCGGAAATGACGCGATTATGGGCAAAAGAATTAAGATAATTTAAATATAACTAGGGTATTTAAAGTTAGGATTTATTAGTAACTGAGGCGTCATGGCTGCGTTACTTTTGGTGCTCCTTCCCAATAAGTTCACCCTGCAGTAATGTAGCCAGAGAATACTCTGGTCTCGCCGGCGACGTTGGTAATTATTACGCCTTGAGTTTGTAAACCTCATTATATTTAATCGTTAAACTTAATTATGCATAAATTAGATAAGACCTTCCAAATTCAAGCAATCCCCCAATAAAATATCAGGAATCGTCGCGAACTCGCACTTTTATCCCATTCATTGAGATGAATTCGCCGCTAAGAATCCTGTATTCAATTAGAATAGCATTCAACACTAAATCTTCGAGAATGTTGAGTCCATCCTGATAAGTTTCCTGAGTCGTCGAGAATTGTGAAATTTTCTTAAAATCAGAACACATATCTTTCTGATGCATTGATATGATTGTCGCAGAAATAACGACGGAGAACCGTGTATGGTTACATAACTGGGAGTACACAGCATATTTGGTTTTTAATATTATTATTATTTCAATATCTTGAGGACCTTGGTAAACAGAACTCGTGAGAGAATCGGCCATTTATAGCATGGGGATAAACTAACTGGAAATGAAACAATGGGAGTGGAAAAAATACGTATTTTCCTTGAACTTAAAATAATGTGATGCAAAATGATTTTTCTTGGACAGGTACGGCAAAGATTACAATCGTCGGTGGCAAATATCAGGTGTGGATTTTTTTCTATCGAATTCGTGAAATCAAAAGTTGCCATCGAATTCACGCGATTGATAAGCCCCCGGAATTGCACCCTCGCCTCTGTCCTATCAGTGTCTTTACGATAAGCGCACAATTGATTACACCGAACGCCTCCTAAACGATATTACTCACACTTCGCAACAGTTCTTCATACTCGCCTCACTAAGCCAGTCAGATATATTTATTTTAAGTTTTATTGAATGCACCACATGTACATCATACGCCATATTCTATTCAATTACTCCTTTCATTATAGGGAAGCCTCATACGAAATATCGACTTTTGAGTTAATCACGCATATTCTCCATATGAAGAGTATTCACAAGACTGAGAAATTAGAACCTTTTAGAAATATGTATTGTTATTAGGCACTGAACATAGTTTATGCAAGAAGCGCAAAGTGCCTAAAGAAATGGACAGGCATTACGTATAATCGTCAGAAAGTCTACAGGATCCGTAAGACTAAATTATGCCTAATGATTTTCAAAACATACATTTTGTTCATAGGACCTAAATTATATAATGAAAATCGAAGTAGAATTAAAGTAGAGGCATTATGTACGAATGTTCCCATATTAGCTGAACAATGGCTAATATCTTGCATAAACATTGGAAATATGCTTCGCTAAGATTCTTTTCTTTCACTGCCAAAGTCAATTTATATGTTAAGGAAAGTGTTTTTGCCTTTTTCTATTAAAATAGTCATATATATAAATCCTTGTATAATTCATAATAACTTATACATAATTTGAGAAATAAATGCTGGTACCCTAAAAAAAAGTCCTTTTGCCAAGTGGGACACCTAACTTCCTAATATGTTCATAAATATTGTATGAATCCATTAGTTCGTTGGAAGAATGAGTTTTATTATTAAATTATCTATTGAAATCACCCTAATATATTCGCTTCTTTTCATAAAATGCATCGATACCCCTAAGACGAATGCATAGCCCGATGCAATATGGTCAGAATTCCATTCTTTACTCCAGAAAGCTGAGCTGACCTCTTGGCACTGAGTAATGTTGATAAGAGCCCGAAGGGCGACAATAATTGCTATCAAAAGCAGTACGCAGGTGTACTGAAAACAGGGAAAGAACTTCGCGTGACCGTGTAGACCTTTACGATGCTGCATTGCCTATAGCCAATCTTGGACATCCTGAGAAATGCCCATGTATGTTGCTTCAAGTTTTCCGGACATGTGCGTCTCCTTTATTGAAAATAAAACAGGGCTGTAAATTCCGTGAGCAACGAAACGAGCTCTTTTTCATGTTCCTCACTGTCCTTAACCTCTCCAATTTACCACTTATCTTTTACAACCCCTCCTCTTAGAAAAGTCCAAAAGGCCAATAAAACTGTCATGTCCGTTGTATTGTACTTTCATAAACCAATTCCCAATAAAGACGTCCGGAGAGATTGAAGTTATAAAACACTAAGGAAGGACCATAATTGTCCGAGAGAGAGAGAAAAAAACCAGGCTGGTAGCAGGAATCGCGCATGTAATATAGCAATTATCATCGAAAGGAGCGATGACTGTTTCAAGTCCCGGTTATATGCAGAAATCGCTCCGAAAAGATAACCGCAACTGGAATGAGGTTCCCGGTAATTATAAAACCGCCTGAGATATTTTTTTTCCCTCACGAAGAGCCCAGCAACGGAGGGAGATATTTGAAGATGCGCGATCGAGCAAACATGTTCCCCTTCTCGGAGGCTGAAGTTCACTGATAAACCGATAGTACGCGACAAGTAGCATCGTGGGCAGAGAGAGAGAGAGAAAGACTTTGACGAGGGTTTCGGTTCGAAGCTGTTAATTCGGGGTGCTCAACCCCTTCGTTCGACGCGGCCAAGCCTAATCACTGCGTCTGCGCCGTCCTTAGGAAAAAAATGTTAAAAAATTCTGCAAAAAATGCACTCCAACTCCTCTCCTCGAAATACATTTTATCCGAGAAGCTTGTTTTACCTAACTAACTAACGAGTAGTCCCACGTTCGAACTTCCTAAATTCCTCATTTTTTCCTCCCGAAATTTCCCACGATATTTACCGCTCGATATGTGTTCCCGACTCCACCTCGTGGTTTGCAGTGGATTCCAATTAGGGACAAATAATCCCAATTTGTGTTGACTCAACTTGCCAAAATGTCTAATGATAAATAATTGCCACCATAGAAACGTAAAAACGATTCATTACCATAATATTAATGCGTGCATCCATAAAAAACAATCCCTACATTAACTGGGTCCAAAAAAGCGATAAAAACTATTCTTAGCCGAAAAACCTTAAGCGCGGAGTCAATATTTTTCGGTGGTATAGTTTGTGCTTGGTGTTATTTTCCAATGGGCTTAAGCAGGAAATATATCTTGAAGGGATATTATTAGCCACAAGTTTGCGGGAAGTGAAGAAAAAAAAAAGAAATTCGCATATCTCTAGGCAAGTACTGAGCCAGATAATAAAAGCATGAATAGAAGAAGTCAAATAAATTTGAGCTTCCATCGCTTCGCCGTCTCCAGCTACAGTTGATCTCTTGATCTGTAACCAATGAGTAAAGTAATTTAAAAAAAAAGTATTCTATCAATCAAGGTAGGCTTGCACAGAGTGTTGGAGAATTATTTAGGCAGGTTCCCCTTCCCTCATGTATTTCCGTCTTCAATTCACAATAGGATATACTCGCTTTCATTCTATCAAAAAATCTTACTATCTTCATTCCTCTCCCTGATTTACACAATGTTCTACCCTCCAACGCCATTTCCTACATCCCCTCCCCGTATAGTACTTTTTGTCTCCTCCACATCGCATCTACTTAGAAGAAGCTTCCTCTCCTCACTCACTACGTTTTCTTCGTTTCTCCACCTCTCCGTCTACTTCACCTTCTTCATTCTTCTCCACACTCACATATCGAAGGCTTCCAGTTTTCTCTTGTTCTCCTCCTAAAGTATCCACATTTCTGCACTGTAAAGCGCTACCCTCCAGATCAGACTCGTCTCTAGACATTTATTTTTTACTCTTGCGTAGGGGACATTAAAATGACACGTGATGTACAAGCATGATTATCAAGATGAATGATGTGATCATCGCATCTTTAAGGGCATTTTAAAATACAGCGATAGGGTCAACCAACCCCCATTGCGACTGGCATCGCCCCCTTGGATGTCCACGCCGAAGAAATCTCCGAGCATACGGGGGAGGAGGACCAGCAAGTCATCCAATTCATTAAAACGAGCATACTTCACGGGCACTTGAACTCACAATCCGACCACTTTCCGAGGGTTAGAGACGCTCTTATTGACCCCAGTGTCTTCATGAATTGACTTGGGCTTGCTAAGTGGAACATGATGGCTTGCAGACGAGTATGAAGGGGGTATAGAAGGGGCACCAATCAACGAATCGGAGTGGGATGGGGGTAGGAGGACCGGATGCGCGTCGCTTTGGTAACATCCGGCTGTTCGAGGGCCGGCTCCCTCCTGCCCTCTCTCAAGTAATTCCCTAATGACACCCTGGCATTATACCATCGCCTCAAAATTCGGCCCTTCCGACGGACTCGAGAAACTTTTGGGTGATTGAAGAATAAATGTCTTTGTAATCTTCCAATCTAATTTAATCTGCTGACCAGTGTGGACAGAGTAAAAAAATACCGTCGGGAAAAAAAACCTACATCAATCCAACGGAGTGGGTAACTTCGAAGGGGGAATGGTGGTCAGTACTCAACGAAATTTAAAATTGTGTCATATACAAATATGGGGGGCGTGGCAGCCTAGTGGTCAGAGTGCATGGCTGCTGACCGAGGGGTCATGGTTTTAAATCCCGGGAGAAGCCTTTCGTGCACTCCAAAAAAATTGGCGAAGTGCGAGTTAGCCTAGGAAAAGGAACTGGGCCCACTGAAATAACTCTGAATGTGTGAAATTTACACGTCTAATGCGTATGGGCCCACTGAAATAACTCTGAATGTGTGAAATTTACACGTCTAATGCGTAGATAGAGGAGAGCTTTACCCTCACCTATCCAACCCAACGCACGGGTTTAATCACTGAGTGAGTGAAAATGATAGAAATTTGCAATCTGGATTATCAAATAACATCTTTCTGATCCATGAAACTCGCGTTAAAAGGTAAGGGTTCTAATTTCTTACAAAATTCACTAGCTCATGATTAACTTTGTGGTATTCCATTTTAAGTTTTCTTGGAAAATTCACAATTACTTTAACAACTTCTTTTTTACAGAGCGCGACCCGGGTTTCGATGAATTATCATCATCTTCAGGCGTACATTAATTTGCGCCTGAAGGTATAAGTAATTGTGTAACTGTAGGTATAAGTGATTGTGGAATATCCAAGAAAACTTCCAATTTCTAACTTGCATTTTTTCTTATTTCTATTAATATGTCTCAGAAAAAGGAAGAAAACCTTCACTCTTGTTAGTTGTTAACGCTCATGTAACTTCGTTGAGTCAACTCGTACATTTTTATTTTTATTTACAAGACAGTCCACTAATTTCCTTTGAAGTTGATTTTTTCTTAGTTGCCGCCTACTCCTTTAAGGTTATAACTTTTTTCAAATGTATAAGTGAAACATTTGGAAAACTCGTTTCAAAGGTGGCGAAACTGAAAAATGACCTGCGTGAAGTTGTCTGGGAGATCTCTTTGAATTCCGAGAATTTCCTCGAGTAAGCCACACGACTCCAAGTGCATTTCTCGAGTCGAGGAGCCGCATTAAAAAATTATCCTGCCCCCTTAT
This sequence comes from Ischnura elegans, assembly GCF_921293095.1. Taxonomy (NCBI): domain Eukaryota; kingdom Metazoa; phylum Arthropoda; class Insecta; order Odonata; family Coenagrionidae; genus Ischnura; species Ischnura elegans. The sequence continues at coordinate 122,630,863 of NC_060247.1, forward strand.
TCACCGCTGCCCGCGCACAAAGGGTGGCGGTTCTTCATCTTCGTTTCCGGCACTCCGGGCCGAGTATTTATGTTCTCAAGTGCAAGCCGTGCGCCGGAGGAGAGAGAGAGGTCAGAGGGCCCTCGAGGGATGATTTCCATGTCGCTCACCCTGACGTTTATTTTTATCCCTTCCGCGCCCTCCCATCTGCACTCCAAGCGTCACCGGCGAGAATGGCACTTCTCCCACTTCCCGTGACCTGCACGAGAGGATCGAGTTCCCCTAAACCCCCAAGCACCGCGTGTGCGATGCCAGAAGTCTGAATCACACGATCATTTTTTCCGTCTCCCCGAGCGATCTACATCTACATAATGCCCTGCGAGCCACCTCCAGGGTGTTTGGCAGGGGGTGATCAATCACCAGCATGCAGCATGCAATTGGACTCAAAAGCGTCACGTATACTAAAACATTATACTACCATCATCATCATCATTGGTCAACAATCCTAGGATTGGTTTGACGCAGCTCTCCACTCTATTCTCCTATCAGCTAATCTTTTCACACCTACGTATTTCTTCTCTTTCACATCTCTCTTTACTTGTTCCATATATTTTGTTCGAGGTCTTCCTTTTCCATTCTTGCTTTCCACTTGTCCTTCGACGATTGTCTTCATCAGGCCATCATGTCTCAAGATGTGGCCTATAAGGTCGTTCCGTCTTCTTATTATGGTTTTATATACTACCATATGCTGTTAGAAATAATAATAAAATTAAGAAACACGCATTAAGTTTTACATAGGTTAGTAGGCTACCCTACAAGTCATGCAATCTATTTATGAAAAATGATGCCGTATAGGGAAACAGTAGCGTAACTATGGGGGGATGAGGGGATAGATGAATGCCTCCCCCAATGCCTCCCCCAATGCCTCCCAATGCCCCCCAAACCCCCCTAATGCCTCGGAGAAATTAAGAAAAAATTTTAAAACTATAGTTTTGACCTTTAATAACTGTATCTGCTTAAAGCTAAATTTTTAGTGCCAAAATGATGCAAAATGTATTTTCAGGCTTGCCATTTTTCAAAATATTTCCTGCACCCCGCGTTACCTTGAAGGGGGGTCGCCATCCCAGGCCATCTCATCCTCCCCCAGCATATTCCTAGTTACGCCATTTTAGGGAAGCAGTAACGGATACAGAAAAAGCTCAAGGGGGGCGCCAAAGATATTTTGTGCTACCTGTACTTTTATCGTAATGAAAAATAATCAAGTTAGATGCAAAACTTAAGATAGTTTTATTTAAACAAATTATACGTATATACAAGACAATGCTATCTTATGATATAAAAAAGTTACAACGTTCGGCAATGCGGGAAGCTTCGCAAGGCGCGACACCTGCGCCCCCCATATGCGTCCGCCATTGTAGGGAAGGGCAAATCTACATACCAACCCGCATGTTTCAAACTTATACCTCGTGGAATTCTAACATATTGACTCATAAATTAAAAGAAACGGGCTCTTATCCCCAAAATCCCACCCAGACAGGATTTGAACCCGCGATCTTTAAGACGGCAGTTGGGACACCAAAGGCGGCACAGCTTAAGCTGGTAGTTAATAGCTGAGAATAAAAATTACTTCTGCAAAATTTATTAGCCAGGGTCAATGTGAATGCTTTCCTTTAGTAAGATCGCAAGCAGTGACTCGCTTCCATGATAATAACAACCTTAAATCTGATTGTATGATCAACGCATTAGGGTACCCAGAGTAATACCTACCTGATCGTAGTTTTATACCCTGTCCATTAACCGTGACAATAGGCCCTCGGTATTAGTGGAAAATTTCCAGTAAATTTGAATTTATCAACAATGATCTGGATTTTTAAAATTTCAATCTTGGTCGCTTGGATTTTCAGCTAAAAGTAAAAAAAATAAAGTAGCTTACAGTCGCTGTTTTGCATATAAAAATCAACGTTTCCTGTCCATGTAAATCTCCACTTCTGTCTATTCATACGGTCCAACTCTCCCTTCGAGATCTACCTTCCAGATCTTTCTCCCCTTCGAGATGGCTCATGAAGGGTTTCGAAAAATTTCTTTCTCAGGGACTCGTATGCTCATTTCGACGTGTAGCGTAGACCGCGGGAGGCCGTCGGTCGCACAAGGGCTTAACGCCGAGGATTACCCGCTGGAACGCGTGAGTCTGGGATGAGTTTCTCAGACGGACATGACCGACATGACTGATTCTGTTTCTCCTCACGGGGATCATCGCAACTCCCAAGGCCCTGAGGAAACATAACCTCAATGCAAGACTGCACGACTGAACATACATTGTAACGGAAGGCGATTCATTGGTTCATTCAACTAGGATAGATATCGAGTATAAGGCTGGTAGTTTGTTCACAGCAGGAGGTGAGCAATTGCTGAGACTACTAGTAATGGATTGTTCGCGATTGATTCGTTTAAAGTGACTGAATCACCGAGTGAATCAAATGACTCATACGTCATGATCATCAAAAAAAGTCGATCAATTACTTAGACTGACTTACTTAGGTTTCATCGATTCGATCATTACAACTTCCAATGAATCTCACAATCAAATGGTAAACTCCTGGGCTTGTTGATTAATTACATATTAACTGTGGAGGAATTGTTAAATTTTGGAACTAAACGAAAATGAGTAATTTGTCCGCTATGAAGCCAAAATGACTCAGAAGAAACCTTGATCAGTTTAAAAAAAAGTATAATATACTACAAAAAATATAATTCTACAGTAGTTCTCAAGTACCCGTAATAGACTATTCCTTTATCTCCACTGATCCTACTTTTTAATTTCTTCAAAAGAATGGATATGTGCAGTTAATTGTGATGATTACCCATCAATCATTCGACCATTTCACTAACTTGAGTTCTATCATTATTTTCTATCTTTGAGTCCCTATCAATAACAAGAAGCGGATTAATGAGTCTACGATTCTTTCGATTCATTGAGAAGCACTAGAACGAAGTGATTGAATCACCCTAATGACTAAATTCATAAGCATCATAAAGAATATTACCTGAAAAGAATGATTTTGCCCATCACTGTTATCTAAACGCTATTGCAAACGGTTTAGTTGTTAATTTGTTGAGAGAAGGATTATTGGGAGTTTGGAAATTTCACAAGAAGAGAGGATCAGTTTACATGTTTCCTAGCTGAAGTCTTGAAGCTAATGTAAACAGTACTGGAATCCGCAACACTAATACGAAACAGTGTTTAAACATGGCATGAAAATTATTTAAAGGCTCAGGACTTTATCGGTATGAGCGAAAATATAGAGAGTCAAATGTTATGGCTAGATATAAGGGTAGCGGTGTCATCCAGAGACAATTTATTCAGGACCAATCACGCTCAAAAGATGGGAGGAAAAATTTGCATCAGTGCTTTAAAATTGCTTCTTTTTGTAGCTATTAAATACGTGTGTAGAATGTCATTTTATCTATATATGCCAAATGGTGCATTACTAAAGGGTCTTTAAGGACTACGCACAAATATGTCGAATGCTAACTATCAATTTCCCTTCGGAAATTTACAATGGAGGCATAGGCGAGTATGAGCATAGGTGACCAAATTTATTATGTTTTCCATTTTTAGAGTACGACGGCTCGTTCATCACAACATTCCACCCAATCGTCACATGATCTGTAACGAGTATTTGTGAAATCATTGAATAGTTTTCGCAGTGAGAGGCTGAAAGAAAACCGGTATTGACGACACTGGTAAATCAACCTCGACTGCGTTGCGGGAGCTGAGTTGGTGGGTACGTATTTTCTCTCTCGAAGTAATTTTCAGATTAACATCTCCGAAGTTTCCCGTCTTTATCGACTGGAAAAGCTCGAGGGTTCCAAGTTTCCCCCGCCCCCCCCCCCCAACCCTCCCTTACAGTTCTCAAACTCATCGATGATGTCTTCCTTCGTGCTCGACGGGCCGGGCAAATACCGGATACAGCTCATTAACCGGCGCTTCTCATACTCCAGGCACGATGCCATCCACCCGAGGTATATTATACGTCGACAAGTTTTAGACTCCTATTATACAGGCAGCGCAGGTCGGACGCCAATAACTACCACGCTGAAGTAGTCGGAGGCGTTCGGCTGCTGCACGTGACAAATTACGCGAAGGAAGTCGGTGAGTAAACGAATCGTTTAACTTCCGAGAGAGTAGAAACGAGGCAAATTGAGTTGCGCGGTCCTCATACCCCTTTCCCGTGCTCACGAAAACAAAGGTTGGAAGGTAATGCCTACCTACTTCATGCGATTTCGTGACCAATCAAATTGAGAGGGTGGAGTTTCCGCTTTGGAATCAAATTAACCTCTAGAGGAGGCCACCGTTCAAACATTGCGGTTTTGGTCTCCGAGGAAGGTGGAGTAATTTATACATCCCGGATCATCATCATCCGTATTTTCACAATGCCCGAGTTAAAAAACCACAGAGTATTTCCTTATGCCGGAAGGCTCGACTGGGAACCGGAATCACGCCTCAGATACCATGAATTCATCCCCTAAATTGATGACTACACCCCGAAAACTTTCAAATTCTCATAGGAAAAGCTGCGGCGAATGAATAATTGAATTGATTTGCATTTATAGTGTGACTGATTATGCGAATTAACCACGCGTAGCGGTGAAACCAAACAAAATTATTCAGCAGAGAGCTCTAAGGAACTGAGAATACCCTATGTTACCTGTCTGAACGACTTACCGCAGATATTAACAAATTCAAGGAGAAAATAATTTTGTCCCAACTTGCGTCACTTCTATTCTTCTATCACCAGAAATTACCTCGCAAAAATAAATGGGCGTGGCTGTTTCACAAAGTTTTTCAACATTACTGATGATGATAAGACAATAATAAGAGAAAATAAAATGAAAATAACGGCATTAAAAATTTCATTTACTTCGCAAGAGGCGGCGATATCGCATCATTTTTCCGCTTCCAAGACTCATTTTATCAACATGGGATTTTGTTCCGTCTCTGCGTGCGAAAAAATTCAATTTACGGCATTCCCGATGTCAAGCTAATCCTTAACGATCGTATCAACTCCCTCATTCCTCCCATTACGCATTCCAAAGCACCACTTTTCCTTTCCAGCATTCTTCCTCTTTTATTTTAATGCACACTGCATCGTTATTTTAGGGGCTTACTCCAGTAGATGAAATCTTCGGTCCCGAACGGGGAGGTTCGTCGGCATAAGGGCCAATTTCCGTCACATCACCATTCCCCCAATAAGGAAGATTAATAAAGACGCCTTCTCTATGTCATCTGATCCCCTCTCTCCCCAAGCCCACAAATATTGTCAAGGGCATGAGATATTGTATAGTATATGAAGTGTTCTGTAAAGAAAGGGGGATTTTTAATTTTCGCTGATTTGGTGAGTCCGATAAGTAATTTTTTAAATTATGTTTGTATTCACGACCCTGAAGCATGATAAAATATTCAGCTGTAGATATTCACTATTTACGTTGACGCCGTGGTTTTTACGAGAGAAATTTGCGTTTGTTAAAAGAAATGCATCAAAGGATGATTAGCAAATAAAGTGTAACAAAGTGCTTGAAATTTCAACAAAGGTGTATGGTGAACTGGAATTTACGGTGATATAATCGTTTCGAAGACCGTGATGATGTTGAAGATAACGAACCAAGCATATCAACAACCGATGACAATATAAGACACGGTCTCAGGCGTTACTTTGTGGAATTGCTTCATTATTGAATGAAATAAATAACTTTGTTTTATTTCACACTTTATTTTAAATAGCACGACCCGGGTTTCAACATCTAGTGTAATGATGATATATACATATAATATATATCGTAACCATTCCTAATCTCGCAAGTTATAAATACAAACGAAGGTTTTGACGCATTCCCTCGCAGGAATAATATGTGTACAAGGCTGGAATCTTCTCGCATCGTGGCGAACACATGGCGTCCGTGAGGAACGGGAGATGTCAAAACTAATGAGGCCGCTCACTCGCCTTGTCACCACTCACTTCTCCCCCTCGCTTCAGTCTGCTGCTGCGGGAGGAATCTTTCTTTGGTCCACGCGTCTTTCGCTCGGCGCCCATGAAAAAAAAACTCGAGAATAAATGAATGCGGAATGGCGCTACGACGACCCGCGGCGGGAAAAGGAGGTGAAGCTCCGTCACATTGGACTCTTATTTTCCCGCCCACCTAAAGAAATCCTCAAATGGACGGCTGTGTAATAGGCTTTTAGACGCTTACGAGTATCTACGCACTCGACCATTGCAATGAAACAATGATAGAGAAAGGGAAATATTTGATAACATGGTCCCCCCTGTTTATGATTATTTATTTATATACATTAATTATTAATTAACGAATCATTTAACGTATTTTTGCAACTTTGAGACTTCTTGTAAAGGCCCCAATAAGAGGAAGGTGTCCAGGGGCTCAAACCTACCGTAATGTTTTGGGGAAATAGTTTTAATTGTAGGTACTCACTTCAATTGAAACCCGCCCTAAATAGTTTCTGCCTGTGGTATTATCCCTTCCCTACTCCCGTAATAATCCTTAGCGTGTATATTATAAAGTAATGTACTACGTGATCATTAATCGCCAAATAAGGATTTTCACGAACTAAAATCCTTTATTAGTCTCGGGACTTCAGCTAGAGAAAAATTAATGCTTCATTGCCAACAATTAGGCATTTGTGAGTTAACATCTCCAGCTCCATTTACGGTGGGTACGGATGGAATACTGCTGAATCGTTCCTTTTTGACGTGAGGTAACTTCTAGGAGCCGAAAAAAATCGATAAAATATGACTTATAATTAGTGTCAGCTCGTACAATCTTTGAACTTTGAACTGACAAATTAATATTCTAGTAGAGAATTTTTTCAGCGATTTCACCTTTAAAATGTTCTAAAAATTCTAGAAGTGTTGGCGTAGGCAAATAAATCAGCATATTATAACGTTAAACATTTCGAAATTCACTTACAGAGAAGTTAAAATTATGACACAGGATTTCATGAAAGCGCATTAAAGATTAAAATAAAAATTCACGAGTAGCACTCATAAAAAATTCAATGGGTCCCTCAATGGCAGCAGAATTATCTTGACTCGCATAAAGTGAAACTAAATCCTTTTTTATGTGTTTTTATATTCTATTGCAAGGTGATCTAGAAATATGCGTTTTGGAGCCAAATTCACTTACATCGCCATTCCCCAGCTTCGATTTATTAGCCAAGGACGTGTCAAAATGATCGAGAATCACAGCTGGTGCTCCATAAATAAGTTCAGCTTAGAGTATAATTTGAAAATAAAATCGCTCTATGAAATTCAAATGAATTTCCTACTGGAGCTAGTGAAAATTTATGCAACTTTCAAATAATATTGAATGAGAAGTTTGATCGAGAAGGAATACGTTCAAATACCACACTAAACAACTATGATACATATATTCAAATAAATACTGGCAATTTTCCACGGCTATAAAATTTATTACGACCTTGGTTTCAATGTCACTACATCTTCAAGGTGATGTGACAACATTGAAATCTAAGTCGTTTTTTATACTCGTGGAAAATTTCAAATATTTATTCCAATATGGAAAATTTCCTCTCCATCACGATCGAATCCTTGGATATTACAACTATTACGCTCCCAACATGTACCATATGTGGTGATGAAATTATAACACTCTGGAAGCCTTTGCAAACAAACATACCTAAACTCATCTCTTAAAAATGCATAATTATGACGACACACAAAATTTCACTAAGATGGGGAAAACACGAGCTTTTGGAAAATGACAAACGAAACATTGTAATTTAGCCATATCCACTCCCTATTCCACTTAGCAGTTCACAGATTATCGCTCATTTTTTCCCATCTTCCCTCCCTTAGCGATACCCTTCCTCCGAACGTTGACCCTTTTTCTCCATCCCCGAACGGTTTTACAAACTTGGCTACATCGCGTCTCTCTAATAATCACGAACATCACTTCGTTATTCAGTTTCTCACCAATATTTGTTGTTTTGAGTATTTTTGAAATATATTCGTTTGTCATTGGGCCTCTGTAAGTTGGAAATATTGGTATCTTTTGAAAAGTTTTAATAAAATAAAAATAAAACTAACGTCATCTCAGCTATCAATACAAATTCTGGGTTCCAATGAAAGAAATTCCTAGCCTAAGAATGGTCGTCAGTTACAGTAAAATTAATACTGGCCAGAAAAAATCCGTAGCATACGCCGTTATCTCCTTTCTCAACAAAAAGTACAACACATTCTTCTCAAATTCTTTCCTCCGTAAGCAAAAAAAAAAAAGAAATAGTCTTCCTCAAATCTAGCTGTCTTACCTACTCGTTCACAGCATTGCCTCACCACATGCAGAAAGAAAGCCTTTGAGGTTCAAGAAATCTGAGGCTTTTTGTTGACTTGGGTCTTAATTTTCCCATAAGTAAAGAGACTTTGCAAGTTCCACCTGAAAATCTATATTCATTGCACCATACGACGCGCTTCTATGCTTTCACATAATTTTCAAGTGCCGCTGTATTCAAGTGCTGAAACTTGAAAATTATCAACATACTACTCCATAACCCTCCTCAATAGGCATGTTGCTAGGGGTGTTGGTACAGTAATAGTTAACAATTAAAAATTAAATGCTCCAACGAAATTCTGCCCATCATTAATTTAAGTCCCTTATTGCTCGGGGAAAACGGTTTCTCATTCCCATCCGTTCGGGAAAATATCTCCCTTGAGTTATCGTATCTGTCGGACCTAGAAACATAGTTGGTTTATATTCTCAATTGTTTAAGAAATCTAAGCCTAGCGCGCAGCCTCCGAGTATCTAGCCTCTACCGGCCTAATTCGTTTAACATCTAAGAAACGATTACTATGCACTCTTAGCAGTTATTGACCAATAGCGCAGCTTTAAATTGTATTTCATTAAGTTAAAGGATTATGTCTTGCTGTCGGTCTGAAGTGTTCTCAGTGTCGCTCATTAAGAATCGAAAGAATATTGTATAAATGAATACTTGCATGAATAGAGTCTTCGAGTAGAACCTGCGAAATTCCTTTCGTTTTGCGATGGAACGGTTTCAACCCCATCTCGCCTGAAACAACAAGTTTATTCGTTTGTTTTTCCTCCTCGATTCAACGTGTGGGAGAGATGATAACCCTCTCCCTCAACTGACCAACGGCTCAGAGGGGACTTCTAATTCGATAAGGCCCTGTTCGGTGGAAGCGATTATAATTTAATTCAATGGACAACAAGAGGAACCCCCACGGGAGGGAGGGGGAGAAGCGATTGATGGAGGGGGCGCCATTACGACCTTATAGGGATCCTCGCGTGACGCTTCGTACGTCAGGGCGTAGGTGTGGACAATCGAAAAGAAAAAAAAACGACGCAATGCGAAGCGTCGTGAGTCATGGGAGCGGGTGGAACTGCCCACACATTCCCCTTCTAAATATATATGATACATACGCCCTTCCCAAGCCACCTCAATCGCTTTGCAGACGTTCGCAACCCCTACCCTAAGGGACAGTGGCAGTCAGGGTGAGGGGACATGACATTTGTCAATTCCAGAAGAGTATCGAGTGAGTGTCGAGGGGAGCGGGTTCGTAAATGTTACTCATGCGTATATATGCTGGTGATGAATAACTATGTGCTACAGGCTGGACAATCATGAATCATGGGGTTAATCGAAAAAATCAACGGTCATAATTCATAGTAAATGAGTTTTCTTGTTCGTCTCTTATTATATTGTTTTGGGCTCCGAAGCTAAGGGGTAGAGCGACTTTTTTTGCCTAAAAGATTTAAATGGATACATACCAACGATGGAATTTGCCATGAAAAAACATTTGGCTTTGCCAGGATTCAAACCCGGGATTACCGGTCAGGTATGCTGCTAGTTAAACCACCAAGTAATCTTCTTCCAAGGCGAATGTCAGACTTGGTTTACCGAACAAAGAGTTGACGTCTCAAGTCTACACTGAGGCACAGGAGACGGGGTCGTGCCTCAAATTTCCGGAGCGCATCTATTTTCAATTAAAAAATCATTAAATTATTGTACTCTCTGTTATATCTTATCCAGATTTTCATGACCAATAATATTCGCTTTTCGCGGTGACTATATAATTGACCCCCTCCAGATGTAAAAGCTAAATTACCAATGCTCTACATATCTTTTAGGGATTTTCATTGATTCAATCCTATTACATTAATACCTACAAGTCATGAAGTAAAAATCCGAGAAATACGCACCTGGAAAACTAACGGTGTACTCGGAGATAACTGCTTTTAGAAAGTACATACGTAGCTAATTAATGGCAATAATAATTGGCGGTGCTGGACGTTGAAAAATATTAAATGCATACAGTTAGAAAAAACGGCGATAATTACGGCAACGTTGTTGTAGACCTAACTTAATAAAGATGCACAATCATGGTTTTATGGATCGCTAATACTATAAAAACGAAGCCATTCGAGACTCAAATTTTAACAACGCATAATGCTGTGCAAATACAAAAAAAAACAATCTGCGGTTTATAATATTAATTACGGGATCATGAAGGGATTTTACCAAAGGAACGTCACGGAATTCATTTATCAAACGGCTCCACGGAAAAAAATTGTCCATATAACCATCTCGCTGGCTTTTCCAAGGTACGGCGGGTGTACATTGTCCTCATTCATGCGTTCCACAAGGTATAAGCCCCCTCTGCCACGGCGTATGACATGAAAAAAAGCACAATACAACTACGAGAAAACATCACACAGACCTCAGCGGCTTAATGTTCGACAAGAGGCGGTCCCTAACCAGACATACGTACCTACGGTAACAAACACGCTTTGGAAAGGGAACGAAAAGTATATGAAAAAAAATAAACGTAGAAAGGAAGGAAAAGATCAAAATGCCCGCCGAATTCCAAAAACGTTCGCGGAGACGGAGTCGAAAAATGTTCCGGCTTTGAAAAAAGAGCGCGGGAACAAGGAAGTATAGAATGGGAATAGGGGGTGAGGGGCCGTAGCCGTTGCCTCCGAAAATGTGCACGCAGGAACAATACCTCCCCCACTTTTATTTAGACGGGCTGGGAAAAAACGCTCCGCGTAGAAAAATATCCATTTATATGCAAAAAAAATTAGGCGGGAAAAGTCTTTTTCGCAAATGAAAATTTTTCTGCATTGTGTACCTGAAGATGACGCCCTGACGTCGAAATCATGGTAGTAGAGAATTAAATTTGATGCGAAATTTATAAAATGTTTAAACTTATTCAAGATGAGTTCCTGAAGGGGACGCCTGAAACTATCAAATTTTTAGCAGCCCAAATAATGGGCTACGCGAAGGGCGAAAAATGCGTTTACAGTGTTATTCTTTCGGCAGAGTTCAATATAGTTCAACTATTATATCTTGTCGCATGGAAATTACATAACTATTAGAAAACAATAGTACATTTCCCCGCTGAAACATAAAAAGCTAAATTTATTCGCACGGCTTATATTTTTGGCCCACTGCTCTTTTATTAAAAACATAAATACAGTATTTTTTTCTACATGAAATAATAACCAGACAAATGGCAATTAAAAATATTTCAATCGCAGCTGATTTTTTGAACGAAGTGATGATATTTTGGATAAGTTCACATAAGTCCCATCGTGAGCCATTAGTAGAAATAACGGTGATGGTTTTTATGGAAATATTCAGTACTAACTAAATGTTATCAATCCATCGTTAATAACTTTAAACTTTGTATTTTCCCATAAAATGATTCGTCATCATGGCATCATTCTCGTGATGTAAGTAGATGAATACATTTTACGGGGAAATACAAAGTTTAAATTCATTTAAGATTAGTTATAAGTGCAAAAAATTGACTCTTGAACCAAGCAAATCATTAGCAGCCAAAATAGCGTTATTTAAGTTACTTTTATAGCAACTTATGAGGTACTATAAAAGTTTTAAAAAGTTTCTTTTTCCAACAGATGACAATCGAAATTCTGATATTCCGGCCGGTATATCTCGGAGGCTTAGGGCGCAGGGAACGTCGATATCAGCGCCTCGCGCGGTAACAAACCTTCTCACGCAAAAAGACGAATGTGGGGGGGAAGGGGTGCTGAGACGTAAAAATCAATACTGCGCGCGCTGGGGGACTTATACACGGGAGAGGGGATGGAGGGTTGAAGGAGTGCCTGTATGCATGTTGTACGCTCGCTCCCTGCCGCCCCTATATAGCGCATCTCTCTATCGTGGTGTATGGCAGGAGGAGAACGGAGGGGGAGGACGGGGGTGGAATTGGGAAAGGAAGGAAAAATGAAGGCGAATGCGGAACGCTGCCGGAGCGATTAGCAACTCTTGCTTTCAGCGATGGACGGGCAGATATTGAAAAAAAATAAGAACTCGAGATAGGAAGGGACAAAAGATCGAAAAAAAATTGGAGAGGACGCTTTTCCGCGTGGTTGGCAGATCGATAAAAACTCTCGAGAAAGGCCGGCACAGCGAGACGCTTTGGAGTGGAGTGTAGGCTTGTCCGATGGGCTATCGAGTTCCAACTGCTGAACGAGTAATAACGTAAAGACGATGTTTTCGATGATGGGCATCGAAAAATCGATTCGATGCGGTGCGATGATCATCTACTGTCGATTGTCAATGGCGGTGTTCATAGGTAAAGCTGTGTTTACTCGTCTTTGTTGACGGGGGTAAAAGTCGACTGTTAGGTTCGAGTAGTGAGCAAGGAGGTAAGTAATAGATGATGAATGGAATGAGGTTTATATGCGATCTATTAGCCGCTCAAAGTTGAAGCAGTTAAACTTTTAGCATAGGCCATGGATACCGCCGTCAACTTACTTATTGTTAGACGTGTAGTATCATATTTACCTACGACTCTATCACTGACAATCGACAGTGCATAACCATCGCTCGGCGTCAAAATTGATCATTGTTGACTCGACTACAATGACGAAGAATAAAATTGGCCAATGGTTAATCAATGACATTATTGTGTCTCTCTGTTAATCGACACTCTAGCGATCATCGGAAATCGTTTGCCATCAATCGATTGGCCACCAACAATCGATGTAAGAAAGTGGGTTTCTTTCGGCGAATTTAGGTGACGCAGCTCTCTCGCGTTTTCCGCCAAGTAAAGGTGTTGAAGCGCTGTTTAGTAAGCGTTGAAGACCTCAGCTATCGTCACCATAAGGTTGAATGATTTCATCCTTGACAGGACCGCAGCTTGAGGCTGGTTTGCGAGTCTAAGTCGACTGCTATAACAGTCGATTACTATGATCGACTAGTACGAGTGGACAAGGACAGCGGTGCACTATCAGAGCACTTTTCTCTTCGCATCCACTGTCCATACCATAAATACTCTACACAGGATTCTCCACTCCCTTGGTTCCTGTGATTCCCACCGATCGCATCAAATAGCGGCGCTGATGTAGCGAGCCCCGGTTGTCACGCCCACAAGAGGCACGCTACGCGGCGAATTTGAATCCATGTCTCAATCGTTCATTGCTAAGAAATAAAGTTCGTGTCAACTGTCCACGAAAATATAACTATCACCGTGAGTTTATGTAGTTTCCTGGTGGTGAAAATGTACGTAATCACAAAATCGGTACGCTAATTCACGTTGAGAGAAGGGAAGAATAAGTGGGTAAGGAAACGCTGTTAACTTTCCCTAGCCTGAATTAAGTTTGAGGGCCCATAGATATCAACCATGTCTTTAAACTTCCGACACCTATGTTTTAGAGAATTAAGAATGATTCCTGCGCAGCTCATAAAGAAGAGCACTCGTTGACATCATTACCAGACCACCTAGGCACACTTGGGGAAGGGTCAGATCCGGTATTAGGACCATAGCAAGAATTTTTATCATACAGTCCCAAGGGTCGTGTGTCATTTTTGACCTGTAATTTTAGTAACTTTGCATGGAGCAATATTCATGAAAATTGTCACACTTATGGGGAAAGGTCCTAAGTTTTGTTAAGTGTAAGCAAAATTTTACAATTTTGACCTTTTGACCTCACAAAGTGGGTCCAAACCAAAAATTTGAATTTGCCTTATGGGGTTTCAATGTTAAAAAAATCGAGATAGACAAAAGTGTGAATTTCATTGACCAATATGTCAATTCTTAGGTTTTCGGACACGAGAAACCCGAAAATAACACTTTTATTTACGAATATTCAACCGTTGACCCAGTAAGGTCACCGTCAAGGTCATAAGGGTGGCAAAAGGAATAGCATACCAACAAAGGTGTCGATCCATGGGTTTTGTAGGGTGCCCAAGTCATTGGTATTGTCCAAATACCCGTATTAATCACTAATTGACCTCCGAGGGTCACCACGGGGGTCAAAGGTCATAGAGTTAAAAGTCGGGCAATCATAAAAACCAAGGGGTCAAATCATAGGTTTTGAAGGGTGCCAAAGTCGGTTAGGCTGTTCGTAGATCCGTATTGTTGATATTTTGACCTCCGAAGGTCACAATTGGGGTCAAAGGTCATAGAGTCAAACGTCGAGCCATCATGACAACCAAGGTGTCAAACCATAGGTTTTCAAGGGTGCCAAAGTCGGTTAGGCTGTTCGTACATCCGTATTGTTGATATTTTGACCTCCGAAGGTCATAATGGGGGTCAAGGGTAATAGAGTTAAATCGGCCCACCATGACAGCAAAAGAGTGTAACAATGTGTTTTAAAGGGTGCCCAAGTCAGTTTTGCTGTTTTCAAATCCATATTGTCGACTTTTTATTACCAGCGAGGGTCACAATGGGGTCAGAGGTCATAGAGGCATGTTTTGAAATAATAGGAAAAAAACAACAAAACAACCTTTGGTTGGGGACATTAGTTTTCCTATTATTTCAAAACATACCTCTATGACCTCTGACCCCATTGTGACCCTCGCTGGTAATAAAAAGTCGACAATATGGATTTAAAAACAGCAAAACTGACTTGGGCACCCTTTAAAACACATTGTTACACTCTTTTGCTGTCATGGTGGGCCGATTTAACTCTATTACCCTTGACCCCCATTATGACCTTCGGAGGTCAAAATATCAACAATACGGATGTACGAACAGCCTAACCGACTTTGGCACCCTTGAAAACCTAT
The DNA here is from genome assembly GCF_921293095.1 of Ischnura elegans. Classification (NCBI taxonomy): domain Eukaryota; kingdom Metazoa; phylum Arthropoda; class Insecta; order Odonata; family Coenagrionidae; genus Ischnura; species Ischnura elegans. Next base: position 122,645,930 of record NC_060247.1, read on the forward strand.
GGTTTGACACCTTGGTTGTCATGATGGCTCGACGTTTGACTCTATGACCTTTGACCCCAATTGTGACCTTCGGAGGTCAAAAAATCAACAATACGGATCTACGAACAGCCTAACCGACTTTGGCACCCTTCAAAACCTATGGTTTGACACCTTGATTGTCATGATGGCTCGACGTTTGACTCTATGACCTTTGACCCCAATTGTGACCTTCGGAGGTCAAAATATCAACAATACGGATCTACGAACAGCCTAACCGACTTTGGCACCCTTCAAAACCTATGATTTGACCCCTTGGTTTTTATGATTGCCCGACTTTTAACTCTATGACCTTTGACCCCCGTGGTGACCCTCGGAGGTCAATTAGTGAATAATACGGGTATTTGGACAATGCCAATGACTTGGGCACCTTACAAAACCCATGGATCGACACCTTTGTTGGTATGCTATTCCTTTTGCCACCCTTATGACCTTGACGGTGGCCTTACTGGGTCAACGGTTGAATATTCGTAAATAAAAGTGTTATTTTCGGTTCTCTCGTGTCCGAAAACCTAAGAATTGACATATTGGTCAATGAAATTCACACTTTTGTCTATCTCGATTTTTTTAACATTGAAACCCCATAAGGCAAATTCAATTTTTTGGTTTGGACCCACTTTGTGAGGTCAAAAGGTCAAAATTGTAAAATTTTGCTTACACTTAACAAAACTTAGGACCTTTCCCCATAAGTGTGACAATTTTCATGAATATTGCTCCATGCAAAGTTACTAAAATTACAGGTCAAAAATGACACACGACCCTTGGGACAGTCTGTATGATAAAAATTCTTGCTATGGTCCTGTATCCCCAACCGCTTATTTTCCCTCAGCTCCCAATCGTAGCCTGAGCTGCATCCGGGAACAAAACACCGAGATTTACCCATGATATTTCGTAAATATCTTACTGGTGGAGAAATACTAAAAAAAAAACACCAACATCGGTGAAATTCTCGGCTCACAGAGGATGATAACAGCCGCTCACTCATAAGCCGCCATTGACAACAAGCCAAATGAAAGGAATAGTAGTGTCGGTCGCGCCACAAGTGGCAAAAGTTGGAACTTGAATTAATGCGCGGGACCCGTGTTCAAATTATGACTGCTACCGCCACCTAGTGGGGCCTCCTTAGTAATGTAAACTCTATGGTCCATACCTACAAGTCTAGCACCATAATTGACTGATACCTACAGCAGTCTACTGCGTCGGGCTTTACACCTTTGAAAAGTCGATGCCTATCAGTGCCTGAATCCGACTTTAAACGCGAGAGAAGAAAATGTTTTATTAGAGAAACAACTAACAATTAGTAAATTTATTCCACCGATATATATTTCTATCTGCCAATGACTAGCCTTATAAAGACTATTGTTGTCATTGCCCTTGAGTATCGAAATTAAGCAGTGCAAATTTACTATAAATATAGAAACTTAATGTGTGAGACAGGACCGGACAGGCCCATTTTAACCGGTTTCCGTACGTCCTCTGCCAAACCGAAGGTCGCGGGTTCGAGTCGTCCCTGTGTACTCCTATCCATTGCATGGTTGTTAGCGATCGTCCCACGCTTTTATTCGTCGGATTCCCCCGCTGTAAAGGCCGAGAATGAGTTATTTTCGGGGCGGTCGAGTTAAATAAAAAAATACATACTACTAGTGTTAAACTGGGCTAACACGGTTTTAACGCCTAAAGTGGACTGCTGTCAAAAACGATACTTCTCGCGACATCTTCAGCATGAAAGTCCCACAAGAGAGTCAAAAAGTTTTGCAATGGCAAAAGTGAAAAAAATAAAGTAATAAACGGTGGTGGTGGTGGTAATAAGCGGTAAGGCATTGGAAAGACTCAAAGGAGAGTAACTTTATTATGTAGTCTGTATGTTCTTGGAACTGTGGGGTCATAATTGCAAATGTCAGTAAGTAGTGCATTATTGGTTACCCCGAGCCTGGGCTTAAAATTATTGACTAGTTGGGTAATGAACTGATTTACTGTGGGATGTTTATCAGGCGGGAGGGACTTAGGGAATTCTGGATAACTTGGAGAGGTTCAGTAGCTATGGCATCCACCTTAAAAGCTTATTGATTGTTAGGGGCGGGGGCAGTGGAGAGATGGGAGCGAAGAGCCTGTCTGGTGGAGGCAGGTGAGCATCCGTCGTCTCAAGAGCGACTCGGGAGGAACGTCCTTCGGCGCCGAGGCGAGGAAATATATAATGAGCGGTCACGCGCCGTGATCCCGCGCACATATTTCCAGCCGGGAGAATCGCAACGATGAATATCAGCGACGGAGGCGATAAATAAAGGCTCTCCACAAAAATTGAAAATCATCATCACTGGTCAACAATCCTAGGGTTGGTTTGACGCAGCTTTCCACTCAGTTCTCCTATCAGCTAATCTTTTCACACCTACGTATTTCTTCTTTTTCAAATCCTTCTTTACTTGTTCCATACATTTCGCTCGAGGTCTTCCTTTTCCGTTCTTGCCTTCCACTTGTCCCTCGACGATTGTCTTCATCAGGCCATCATGTCTCAAGATGGCCTATAAGGTTGTTCCGTCTTCTTGTTAAGGTTTTCATGAAGACGGAACAACCTTATAGGCCACATCTTGAGACATGATGGCCTGATGAAGACAATCGTCGAGGGACAAGAGGAAGGCAAGAACAGAAAAGGAAAACCTCGAGCGAAATATAATGCCTATTATAAGACGCTAATGAGCACTTTTACAAATCCGTGATACCACTGCATGTTTGGTGGATCGAATATTAAAATTTCACGGATGAATTCCGGCCGGTACTTGGTGACTCACCCAGTGCAACTTCAGGGTAGCAACAAGGCTAAAATTTCAACTTGGCTGGAGAACCCGGAACTGGAAACTCGGAACATTCATCATAAGCTTCGCCGCGGTAACCTACGCAAGAATTTATCCTGAGCGAGAAAGACTGCGCACATTTTATACCCCTTTAGGTTACATTCAGGCTGTTACGTTTTTGAAACGTCACACAATTTATATTTATTGTTTTTCAACCGCAAAAATGCTCCTGATGAGTCATTTCTTTGGGTAGAAATCTAGATTCTGTGGTTTTAATGTTTGTCACATTATATGACATTCGTAGGTGTAAACCTAGGTAATCGTATGACGAGGTAGCAAAGTATGAAGTGTACATTTTGCCATCACCCTGCCAATCAAAGGAATTGTGATTTATGTGGAAAATATGTATGTAAGGTTTTGTGTGATCAAAAATCTTTACAGTAGTTTCCTCCTTGCACCCATAAAAATATTGAGGACAACACCGTTTTCATAAAAACCTTATCGTCACCTAACAGTATCATGAAGCCCGTGTGCTAACAAATAAGGTAAGATACCAATTGAAGGTCATCAGTGGCACTGATTAGATTTTTCGCTTGTGATGTACATGAAGCTTACAATCAGTTATCTCGTCTTCAATCCCTCCACAATCCTCAACCTTCGCTGTTTCTATTCGAGGAAAAAGTGTGCGAGGTTACAATTGACTTGTAGTTGACACCTTCACGTATAAACGTCGAATGACCGTGTTATACATATCTACATCTACATAATACCCTACGAGCCACCTCTAGGGTGTTTGGCAGGGGGTGATCAATCACTAGCATGCAGCATGCATTTGGACTCCCACATGCACACCACACCGTCCAAAAACGTCCCGTATAATAACAAACTATACTACTATATGCTGTTAGAAATAGAATATAGAATAGAAATTCAGAAACATGCATTAAGTTTTACATAGGTTAGAAGGCTACACTACAAGTCATGCAATCTATTTACGAGTTCTATTGCTGCCGTTATAATCTCTTATTGATCTCGGAAAAAATGACATTCTGAATCTGTCTGTTCTACAGCCTATCTCTCTTATTTTATTTATATGACCTGATCTTCCGTAGTACGTTGGCGTCCGCAAGATATGGTTAACTTCGTCTGAAAAGACACTGCTCTTGAATTTATCTAAAAGGTTTAGTCTATTTTTCAATCTACGGTCCGACAGAGATTCCCATCCGAGTTTATCTAAGAGGTCAGTTACACTAACAAGACTATTTCTAAGACTAACTTTCCAGCGATATATTCATTTAAATACGCGGCTTTGAATGAATATATCGCTGGCTAAGTTCTACTAACACGTATCTCAACATTTGGCCGGTTCGACACAGGTATCTTAAACAAGTGTAATAACATTAAAAAATAAAATTCAAGCAAAAAAAAACCAACTCTTTGTTGGCAAATGTATGCTTCTTTTTTAGTTTTATGAATTAATGGTTTTCAATTTTAGCGTACAATTACAATTAATTAATCGTATTTTCGCTCTCAAAAGTTGCTATTTTTGAGATGCGTGTTGTTAGAACTTAGCCAACGATATGTAAGTACACATGTGAAAACTTTCGATGACGATTCATGGATTGAAATAATAAATGCCATCCCTGAAGAAAACACAAATCACGTAGGTACAACTGTAGAATTTGAAGCCATCGTATAAAGGATATGCCATTTGAGAAAATAATCTGAAATACTCTCCGTTTTGTAGAGACAATATTATGTATTTTCCACATCGACAACGAGGGCTTTCCTCTATTTTCTCCAGGTCAATCGGTGCCATTTCGGTTAAATGAACCTAACCTAAATCTTACCTACTTCGCATGGAATCTGGACACCCCCGTATTAAGTTGCGCGTCTAAACGTAACACTGGTGGAATTAATTCATAAAACAGAATACCGAGGAGGAGCTAGGTTCAATAATTGGCGCATAGAAATAAAGAGCGCAGTATAGAACAGTATGAGGAGAGTGAATTCAGGTATGAAAAAGAGGCAGATGGGAAGGACCGCACGGCAAGGAACTCACAGGCTCAATGGAATGAGGGAGTGTCCCACGAAAGTATATACATGATAAACTAAGGGATGGATTTGATTTTACACTAAACAGAGAGAAAAATTGATTCAACCTACCAATCAGATATTTCCTACCTAACTTCAATTCCATTGGGACGAATGACACCTTGCTGACGATGATGTAGGTACCTAGCCATTGATAAAAGTGCGCAGCAGACGATATCCTGACCCAATCGTAAGCAAGAAAATTCTGAATTCATTAATTCCGCAACCCCTCGCATTAATGGCATTGCTTTAGAAGGGTTAGGAGCTTGTTATCTGGACCTAAACGTTCTATGTACATATTTATTTTTGAGTTCGCATGAAGAATATTGCATATCCCTAATATATACATTTTAAGATATAATTATATTAAAAAATCCCTTTTTCCGCGATTTACAAAAAAGGCACACGTCCATTTAGCAATAATTTTGCATGAATATTTATTTCAACATCGAGGCTTCTACAGCCGTATTGACGTGGAAGGGTTCAAGCGAAGGCTTTGAAGATATAAACAGAGGAAGTAGTTTTCCTCAAAAGTTTACGGTAAGGACTTCTGCCGTTTCGGAATTATCGGCATGAATTATTCCGCCGATCCGTTCATCGTTGCGGTGCGGGGAGCACAACTCACCTAGCAGCCGCCTCACTTCCCACTGCGTGAGGTATAGGTCGAGGCTGGCCGAGCATAGCGGGACGAGCTGCAGCGAGACGATGACCAGGAGGAGAGGGGAGAGGATGGAGGGGAATCCGCCACCCCTACTCCTCCTCCTCCTCCTCCTCCCCCCCTTCCCTTGCAGATTCCTCTCCCAAACCCCGCTCTCCTTCGACTCTGCACACCGGCCGCCGGCGAACGGGGGAGGCGCGCCGACGTCTTCGCCCGCAAACCCGCTCGCGGATTCCGCCGAGCTGCCGGTCCTCATGTCCCCGCCGAAAAGCCGATCACAACAGTCACTCGAGACCCTGGGGTCGCGGTTCGTGTCCTCGCTCACTTTCTGTTCTCCCGAGGGGGGTGATGGGGGGAAAGGAGGCGGCACCCTGCTCTCACACGTCCTCCCTTCGGGGTTGGGTAGGTTTGTCGTTAGGGTTGGTCCCCGTCTCCTCCTGAACCAGCGGGGGTGCGGCGGCGGGTCGCCGTCGTATGCCGGTTGACACATGGTTTTCCCTTCCTTCCCGAGTCACTACTTTTGCTCCATCAATCCCCCAGAAGAGGGGGATGGCTGTTCAGACGGGAAAATGTACAAGTCTCACCCTCTCCTCCAGCCCCAGGGATGAAAACTCTTTTACGAGAGTCCACCACCCCGGGGTGATTAATTCCACCCTTGGGACATGCGCCCCGTAGGCAGGAAAATGTACATAAATATGCCCCAACCCCCGTCGTGCACTGAACGACCTTTCTTGTGACTATTTGGAGAGGGGTGGAATACAATAGTAAAATGATCACAGCGTGGGATTTTGACGTTCACCCGTTTAAGGGGGTAAGGAATTATAAGCCCTGGTTGGGGGTGGGATGACTCAGGAAAAGCACTGATCAACTCTTCGATTGGGTGTGTTGCACTAGCCTGCAAGGACGCAATAGTGGCGCATGTTTTGAGGGAAACACAAACAACAGAGTAGATGAGGAGAGTGGTACTTGGGTTGGCTTTGTAATCAGGGAAGGGAGATAAATAATAGTAGCGTCTTTAAAAAAAACGAGGGATGGTGTCCGGATGAGATTTCTGATTTGCTTTTCGAAATCTTGTACACACGGCCAGGCGTCCCAAGAGCGCGTTACACTGTTATCTCGGAGCACAACTCCACACGGAAGCCGGTCTCGGCGCCGTGTTATTGACAAGCAGCGGCAGGGGTGACTGCGACCACATGGCCTTCCGCCCCGCCCCCTTCCGCCCCGTGGAACATCGATCAACGACCGTATGCGCCCCTAGAGTCTCTCTCTCTTCTCAGACGCCACGACCGAGTCAATCACCCTGAGCACCTCCCGAAAATCTTCCCTCAATGAAAGCGGCGATCATGTGTTCGCTCGCGCACGCTCCCGTTACGCGCGCGCGGCTTTTTCCCTCCGGATTCCTTCACAACTCCCTTCTCGTCTCGTGTACGAATCTAAACTTGGCAGCTTGACTTTGGATTTCGAGAGAGCAAGGCCTGTGGAGAGGGGAGAGTGGAGTGGGGGAGTGCTGGCGCAGAGAGAGATATGTAAACAGAAGACGAAGATGACCCGCCTCCTTCTTCTGCTGGCTTCTCCTACAGTACAAACACATGCACTCAAACACACACACTCACGCCTACGAGTGAAAAAATATAACGATTGAAAAAAAAAATACGTTCCTTTCACTCTGAAAAGGAATTTTTTTTAATGACTGGCTCCTTCCTATCTTCTAGTTCTTTTCTTTCGAGTCACACACAGGAAGAGTAGCTGAGTTGCTTGCGTTGACGTAGTAGACAGAAAAGGGAAGACAGTTGTCGCGTCCTAAATAAAAACTGGGTGCATCGGGTGCTGTAGATCGGAGAGTGCTTTTCGAATCTTGAACACACGATAATATTTATGCTACCAGATCAGTGGTACACACTCGGGAAGGGTGGCCGGCGGTCTTCCGTCGTTGGGTGTGTGGAGAAGTTTCCTCGCTCACTATCAGAACACAACAGTTCGTGGAAGAATGGAAAATCCTGCTCGGAGCGAAGACGGAGATGAAAACACGAATCAGAGCCCCAGAGATTCCCACACCGTCACGAGCCGATGAGGTCACAAGGCGATCAACAATGGGTCCGTATCCATGGGAACGGAGAGGGAGATTTTCGAGTCGATTCCGCCGGGAAGTCACTCCCCCCTTTGGCCTCCTCCTCTCCAACCACAACCACGCGGCAAGCCGAGCGTAAACAAGCCACCAACAAGTCCTCTCTCTCTCGCCGGAGAAACAGGAGGAAGAAATATTCTCTTCGCCGGCGGTACGTTGAATCCGTGCGTTCGTCTCCGCTGAGGAGGTTGCGGGCAGAGGTGATACCGTTGTGTCCCGGGTCCTCCCGTTGGAATGCGGAGAGGGAAGACCGGGAAATCTTAATAAGCGGCACGCCTTTCCCGGGGTTGCGGTAGCTACAGTCACACCCTCCACGCACCAAGTACAGCCTCCGACTGACTGCCTGGCTGGCCGGACTGGCGCATACCCCTCCCTACCAGACCCGTCGCTCTCTCTCCGTATCTCTCGCACCCTCCCCTACTTCCCCTCACCCACATATACATGTACACAGTCCCTCCCATCCCACTCGGCGTCCCTCAGACCAAGCTCTCCCCATCCTCCTCCTCTCTTTCCCCTATTCAGAGGAAAAAAATAAAACCCCTCGCAACCCCAACTCCTCTCCCTTCCTGCTGTCCCTTGCTGCCTGCCTGCGTTTCGTTCGAGACGTCTGACAGCTCCGTGGGAGGGGTGGGAGTGTGAGAGTGGGGGGATGGGCTCGGAGTGGGACGGGAGGGGTAGTTTTCTTGTTTCGGTGTGCGTGAGGCTCGTATGTGAGTATGGGAGTGATGGGGAAAGGGGAAACGAGTGGGCTAGGGAGGGGAAAAGAAAGGAAGATACAAAAACACAACACCATCCTTATGCGCTCTATCGAAATCGCTGTCGATCTTTTCAGCCATTTTCGATTCGACTATTCGATCTCTTTTCGAACTTCGATTAAATTTCGATAATTCGATATCTTTTCGCCAACGAAAGTGACTTTCGATGTCGATTGCAGACATAGACGACTTATTTTTTCGATAGTCGACGCCTTACTGATAATCGATTTAATCACAAACATATGATCGATAGATTCATTAATGATATTCAATTTATGCTAACATGGACGAAAATCGTCGGCATTCCCTTACTATCGGATATCACATCATAACTGACCAATAACAGCCGTGGAAATTCGTTGAACATCAGCAGATGATGGTCATAGACGACCAGCGACAGTCTAGAATCATCTTCGACCATGAACAATGGACGACCATCTTCCGACATTTGCCTACCATCGTGTTCAGAGCAAATTACCTGTCGAATCTCAATCATCGAAATCGCCAATCGCGAAATAGACAGCCCAACAGATCGAAGGCTATAAATGATTTTTGGAGGGGGACTTGGGTGAAACCTATTGTGGTTTGGAGTGGGGTAAGCATTATTTTTTTAAGCCTCTGGGAGGGTGGGGGGTTGAGGAAAATAAATAAGAAATAAAATTCCCTCCCCTTCCCTTTGCTTGGCTTTCGGAGTGTGGTGTGGTGGTGGGCGGGAATCTGGCCGGTTATATGTGTGCGCTTGTGTGAGTGTAGTGGAGGAGAGGCGACTGCGTGATGGAGGCGTTGTTGGTGTGTTTTCTCACATGCTGAGGAGGCAGAGGAAGGAAAGCCCCCCCCCCCTCACACGCCCGTGGGGTGGGGAGATTGGTGCTTCCTATGAGGAGGGTGGGATGGGGAAGGGGGCTTTGGAAGGTTGGCTAAGGGGAGGAGGGCTGAGGGGGGATGGAGAGAGAGAGAAAAAAAGAGGCAAGGCCCTAAATCATTGTGTTGACTGGGGCCATGACGCGCTCAAAGCCACGTGGTTAATGGCCAAAGCCCTCCGGGTCCCTCCTCCCACCCCTTCAACCTCCCCACCCCACCCCCTCCATCGTCACCTTGTTAGCGGGAGAGAAGGGAGAAGAGAAAATCTTCAAGAGATGAGAAGCGAACGTTTTCCGACCTCCTGCAGCCCAACCGAGCCCGGCCACTTCCTCTACCTGTCTCTACTGTCCCGTGGGACTCGGTTCGATTTCTTTCAGGTTATTCCAGTGCGATTTGAAGAGATTCTGTGTATATTTGTTCGTTCGCTGTCAGCAGTAATGACCTTTTATAGTGACACAGTAAAGAATTAATAAACCTTTCGAACCCAGTGTTACTTCTGATCAACAAGAAAAATCGTCATTGTTGTTCGATTCCCTATGGATGTGAATTTCAAAGTCGTTCATGCGGCCGAATTGAAATAAACCATATAGCATACTCTGTTTGAAACAATCTGAGCCGGTCATTTGGCCTTCATGGACGCCTACATGGTTTCGGTGGACTGCCTGAGAAAACCTCTTGAAGTAAATACGCCGGGAAAGCGCATAATCCTATCACAATTTAGGAGGAGCTTTAACTTGCCTATGCTTCGTTTACTTAGAGGCCTCGGTGAGTTTGCCAAGATTAGGGTTAAATTTCGACGATCTTACTCAAAACAAAACATTTCTTTAATAAATTACATGCTGGTATATATTTTATATTTATTTGTCTTCGCCTCCCCGAAAACTGCAAATTTAAGGCCTTTGCATCATGGGATGTTCACCCATCAAGAATGAGGGAATATCACAAATACCCATGCCTTGGACGGTGGCAACTTAACCAGGTGGGACTTGAACCCGAGGCATTAGGTTTGGCAGGCGAGGACTTTAAACCGCCGCCTCCAATCCCGGTAAACACCTCTCCCTCAGTTTAACGACGTCACTGTAAAATTTAAATATAGGCATGGACCCCGAGATAACAAAAATTCGAGGACAGTGAAACTATTTTGTTTCTAGCCCGATAGTCCTCTGTGTTGAATAGGGTGGTTTCCTATTATTTTTTTATTGCCTAAATCGAAGGATTATTACTCATGGAGTACGTATTTCACGCTTTTAGATTTTTAAATTACGATATCTATTTTTTGCGATTAAATGAAAAGTGAGAATTTTCAAGCGCGCGGAAACGCGACGGCTAAGTATGAATGATGGGAAAACTCCGTGTGACGTCGTTCGGGTTCCCGCTGCCCCAAGTGAGGTGACCTTGGGGCAAGGCTTTGAGCGATGATACGACGTAGGACGCTAGCAGGTAGCAGAGTACCCTGCTAGCTGGTAGCGCTTGGCTTAAACAAGGATTATTAATACCTTATGAATCAAAGAAAACTTTCCTATACCTTAGCCAGTTTTAATATGTGTTTATTAAGAAATGTTTCCCTGAGCTCTGTGCCTCATGCATGCATTGGTAATCTCAGACGATGTAGAACTCCTATCTACTCGTATTGAAACTAGGTCCCTGTGACGCCACGTGGAGTGGCATCGCATGGGCGCCTATCTGGCCCTCATCAAATGAGGATAAAATTGACCATTGCCATTCGTCTAAACCGGTATTTCTAAAACCAAATAATTTGTATATTATGAATACACTAATTGTGGGTAACGAATCGCAATAAATGCCTTTCGTTTTCTTTGATGAAGGAAACTACCCTATTGAGTGGTAAAATGATTCCCTCCGCCATCCTTACCTTGTTAGCGGGAGAGAAAATCTTCAAGAGATGAGAAGCGAACGCATTTCGACCTCCTTCGGCCAAGGCCCGCCCGTTTATTCTTGGCTGAGGATCCTTGTCTTGTGGAAAAAGGAGTTCGATTCCCTGGAGGAGGCTCCTCTTCGGCTAAGCAGTTACAAAAATGGTACGACCCTATATTTTGAGATAGTCTAAGGTCTGAACTTCTTCCTCCGGGTATGTTCCGTATCCCAGAGGACCTCGTCTCGATTCTCTTCATGCGGCTCCACGACGGCTACGATTTATCTATTTCTGTCCAGCTGCACATGTTCTTATAAAACATTCTCTTCATTTTACGGCAAAAAAGAATTAAAATTAAATTTAGGCAAAAAATAACTCGAGGATGGAAAAACATTCTTTCTCCTTGTCCGGAAGTCCCATCAATGTGTTGCATTGAAAGATAAAATGATTCCCCATTCTCTTCGCTTCTCTGACTGAGATGTACAAAAAAATAGTATGGCTATTTTGAGATAACCGAAGACGATCTTTAATTTCTCTAACGGGGATGTTCCGTATCCCTTAGGTCCTAATCTCGATTTATTTCTGGAGGCATTAGAGCGACTAATGTTTAATTATTTCTATGCTAAGGTGCATGCCTTCCACTTTTCGGCAACAAATCAAGTTCAGTAAAAATACTCATAGAATCCTGAAAAAATAGAACTCATGGATGGGAAAATTACTCTGTTCCTAGGCCGGTAGTCGTAAGCGTGTTGGATTGAGTGATAAAATGATTGCCCCACCCTCCTATTGCTTTCGCTGCCTCCTCAGCCATCACCGTGTTAGCGTGGGAGAGGGGATGAGGAGAGATGGATGGGAACGTTTTTCGACCCCTCACTCCTGTCACGGCTGAAGCCCTCCTTCACCCTAACGCGCTTCGCATCCCACAGGACTCGTTTCGATTCCCTTGAGGAGAACTACGAGCTCGCAATTATTAAAAAAAAGAGATACTAAGCAACCGCATTTGCAGCAATCTCAAACGATCTTTAGTTTTTTCCGTAATTTTATTTTGGTGGCTTCCTCTCCGTGACCACGGAAGGCCTGGGTTCGATTCACTTGAGAAGGCTCCCTCTCCTGCTTATTTATTTAGGTACATGCTCACGTAAAACATTCCTGTCATTTTCCCTTGACTCAAAATCAAAGAATAAATATGGTCATATACTTGAGAAAAGGAAAAGCTCAGAGTAAAACCGTTCAAATTTATATCAAAACATGAGTGGAAATCGGGGATCGCTCGGGGGGAAAATCTCGGGAAACAGGAGAAGTTTCGTTACGAAGAAGAAAATAAAGTAGTGGCAGGCATGTGCAAGACAAAAAATGGTGGTTGATAAATAAGATGAAGATTCGAATAGGTAGCAGTTAAAAATGAATACCAAGGTATTGTATATGCTATGATCCAAAAAGGTTTTTTTCTCCCTCCTATTGGAATTGTGAGGAAAACTGCATTCATCGAACATTAGGACACTCAGCAATTTGTCTCTTGCACTTTTAAGAATTTGAGATAATCTGGTAAAAAGACTAGAGAGATGAAAAGTGGACGCGTTTTTCGTCCCCTCACTTTTCCTGGGGCCGATTCCCCGTCACCTGACAAACTCTGCAGAATAGCTATGTATCCCAGAGGACCACGGTTCCATTTAATGGGGTAGACGTCCGCTGCGAATTAGATTAAAAATATAATCTACAAAAAAAAGAGAAAAAAATACATCGACAGAATACAATGCGGGCCATCTCTATGATGCTTGGCAGGGGGTGGCCAGTCTCCAGCATTCAGCATGCAAGAGGATTTCTCATTTAGGCATAAAAAATACACATAGTGACAAAAAATCGTGCACGTTCATGCAAAGCCAAAACGCAACGACTAGTATTTTATGCAGCATATCCATGCAATGTTAGAAAAATGAAAAGAAAAAACAGGTAATGAGTTTTCCTAGCGAGTGACGCCATTATTGTTATTAATTGAGACATTTTATTGAGGAATTTTATTGATCAAGGAACCGTTGCTATCCGTGATTGCACGAGGAAAGAATCACATTTTATATCTCTCTTTTTGTAGTCCATTTCCTCATTTTCTTCTCGGGATCCTTTTTACCATAGTTCGACGGTAAATGATTAAAGTTACCTGAGAAAAATACCCGGGTCCTCTATTCGCAATTATTTTTGGTGTTTTTTTTTCTTTCCCGTCGGACTTGCGAATAAAAGTGCTTTCATCTTAGAATTGAAAGCTCTCCCTTTGAATCTGGTGTCATTAAAAACTCGAGAAAATCTGTGGGGAATCTCAAGATTTTGAAAAGAGAAAATTTTTCGATTCCTCTGTTACACTCGTCTGTTTTACTCTCCGGCTCGCCACGAGCCCTCCTAATCCAATTCCAGGACTGTGGTTCGATTCCCATGAGGGAAGGGAAGGGTTCGCTGCGATTACGCTATTAAAAACAAATATTGGGGCACCGCATTCTTTACTCTCTAAGACTGTTTGTATTTTCTTCCGACGGGGGCAAGCGAAGGAAAGTGCATTCGCCTCAGAATCGGAATGTCAGCCCTCGACTCTTGCAGCATTTAGAATTCCCACGAGGTGGTTTCGCTGCGAATTTTCATCAGGAAAAGTAGAGTTGCTGGAAAGGACAGTTGCTTTGAGAGAAAGGATCAGTCCCTTGCATGCGATATCTGCCCAACAAAACCATTCACACTTCTCTCTCCATTCACAATCTCCTTTTTCTACCCCTTAAAAGTGACTTAAAGGAGACTTGTGGCAAAGAAGGAGAAGAGATGGGGTTTTATATCTGCAGTTAAAAAATGGCTTATGCAATATGAGGAAGTAGAGTTTCTGCTAAGATAGGTGTTATAAAAGTTTTCAAATAAAGGTATATTGTATGTAGTTCTTATCTGTTATGAAAGAAAGTATGTTATGAAAGTGTATGTGTTAAGAAAAGTTATCCATTTGTAAATTACTGTAAATTCACAAGGGAATGCAATTGTCAAGAAAACAAATCACTCAATTAAACGAAATAAATGTATTTTTTATGTATTTTAGCACCAGTCATGTTTTAAATAGTGTATGATGGTAGCCCCAAAACCTTTCTACATAGGGGTACCTATATATTCCACAATTATTACAGGGTTTTTATTTTTCTCGATGTAATGTATTGAATATGAGTGGAATAAAATTATACTATTATTTTTATTAAATTGATGTGCAACATCCTTAACTCAATCAAAAATTGTCATCAAGTCCTTTCTTTTCAAAATTTCCCTCCCTCCTTACGCGCTCCCACTCCCTATTCATCCACATTATCACCAGTCCACAGATTATCACTTTTTTTCAACGCTCACTTTTTTCCGCCTCCCCTCCCATTTTAATCCCCTTCCCTCGAGCGTTGAATCCCCATTCTCTATCCCGGAACATCTTCAAGAATTTGGCTCATCTCACCCCTTCGTCAATCAATTGCGACAATTCTTATAGCTTTTCTTACTTAATGTTCCGATTCTCTTTATATACTTAAATTGTTTGTATTTATATTGCTATTTTGCCACTGTAAAAAATTGACAATATTCATTTATTTATTATTAGGGGCGGATCCAGGATTTCTTTCTGGTAGGGTGCACAAGCAAGGCCGTATCCAGGATTTTGTTCTGGGGGGGGGGGGGGGAAGGATACATCTACATCTACATAATACCCTGCGAGCCACCTCTAGGGTGTTTGGTAGGGGGTGATCAATCACCAGCATGCAGCATGCATTTGGACTCCCACATGCACACCACACCGTCCAAAAAACGTCCCGTATAATAACAAACTATACTACTATATGCTGTTAGAAATAGAATATATAATAGAAATTCAGAAACATGCATTAAGTTTTACATAGGTTAGTAGGCTACACTACAAGTCATGCAATCTATTTACGAGTTCTATTGCTGCCGTTATAATCTCTTATAGATCGTGGAAAAATGACATTCGGAATCTGTCTGTTCTACTATCAATCTCTCTTATTTTATTTATATGATCTGATCTCCCGTAGTATGTTGGCGTCCGTAGGATATAGTAAACTTCGTTAGAAAAGACACTGCTCTTGAATTTATCTAAAAGGTTTAGTCTACTTTTCAATCTACGGTCCGACAGAGATTCCCATCCGAGTTTATCTAAGAGGTCAGTTACACTAACAAGACTATCGTAACGACCTTTCACATACCTGGCAGCTCTTCTTTGCACGCGTTCTAACTCTGTTATTAAGCCTTTTTCATGAGGGTCCCAAACACTGGCAGTGTATTCCAGATGTGGCCTAACGAGGGAAAAGGGGATACCTCGTAATACAAAACGAACGCAATGATAATGGGACAGTATTAAAAATCTTGCATATTTTTTGAGGGTCGAGGGGGGACACGTGCCCCCCCCCCCCCTAGATCCGCCTATGTTCATTAGATATTGCTACAAGTAGGCTATTGCCTGGTGGCAGCATCAGATTTTTAAAAAATGAATGAAAAGTCTACCAATCTAATAACAAAGTAAAGGGACAGAAAATACAACTATAGTATAAAAAAATACATTGATTCAAATATCATAAAACTAAGAAATGAGTTTGAACTAAATAGTCCAATTTCCCTAAAAAATCACAATGACATCAACCAATAATCGACTAACGCTTGCTCTAAAACATTTGTGGGAAAGATCTCAAAAATATCTTCAATAAGGTCTTACCACTCCATTATCCCTATATTTAGAAAGGATTTTTTTTCGAAATATTCGTTTTCTGTTTCTTGATCTTAATATTGCTGTAAGTGGACATTTTCAAGTCCAAGCAAAATAAAGTAAAAAGTGCCGTTTATGCATTTTAAAGTGAGGTTAAATAATTAAGGTCAATTCCTCCTCAGCGTCCATAATCACATAAATCTATCTCAGCTCTGATGAACTTAACAATTCTTGGAGATATATATTTAAGTTTTTTTTTTTCGCTCCTCGACTGACAGGTGGAAAGAAAGCTCAAGAATGAGACGTTCACGGGAATTCCTCGCAGTGTTTCGTGCGACGCTTTCACCTCTCGTAGAAAGAAAGAGAGAAGGGAACTCAATTCATATATTATATATAGACGTTTTTATTTTTCCTCCGCCATCCGACCGGCCGGCCGCCACTATTTATTTTCTTTTCGATCCTTCTTCTTTCGTGCCTTGCATTCCGGCCTCACTCCGAACGAAAGCTGTGGGGAATGGAGGGAGGAAAAGGGGGGTGGAAGTGTGAGGGACGGAGGGGAAGCAGAGAGGAAAGAAAAGGACGGGTTCGTGAGGAAGAAAAGAAAAGGAGGAAAAAAAGTGGAAGGGGAGAAGAGGGGGAGCTTGTGGTGTCGTAAAACGATTGGTTCTCTGTCCCAACGGAAAGGTTTGACTCGCAGGCACGAGGTTTTCACGCTTCATGGTTGTTAAGGCTGTTATTGTTTGTTTATGTCATTTCGTTCGCCTCGTGTATTTTTTTTCTGTCTTCTTCTCTCCTCCCACTCAAAGTCTCTCCGTCCATACCATCTCCTCCTCCTCTTCCTTATATCACCTCCCTCCTTTCCCCATCCCAGTTTTACTAGCTCCTTCTCCGAGGAGATCCCTCAGCATCTTGGTCGTCGTCGGGGAGGCCAACGACTGTGTAATTGATAAACGGCGCGGATTGAGTTGCCTCCTCAATTTGTCACGGATTTACGGGGGAGGAGGGTAGCGGGGGTCAGATGAGATGGGATGAAATGCGTGGGCAAACCTACCCTTCCTCCGATGCCTGGATGCATTACTCACCTCATCAAAAGTCGTATCTCTATCCCGAATGCGATCGCGAATTGGTATTATTATTTTTACGTCAACCGAGAGCATTTTATGAGATGAATTATTCGATGATTGTAATTGATGGACGGATTAATGGTCCGGATTTGTTTTATGTTTTATCATGCCGTTTCTCATTGTTTTGATTATTTTCTGTCGCAGAAATCTTGTGGGTATACATAATTTCGAAGCTCGATCAAAACAATCGAGATTGTGATATATTCAGCCTTAATACAAGCAGATGGACGTACTATTTCTCTGCAGAAGTGATCAGCCTAAAAGATCTTATAATACGATCCTCGAATGCCCACATTCCTACGTCGCTGACGGGTAATTTAGAGGAAAATCTGTTTTTTCATAGCTCTTTAGGGGATAGGATAGCATTATAAAAAATATTTTTAATAATCAGCAATGTGCCATCTCGATGATTCGACCAGAAGATAAGATAGGAGAAGAGGACTTAATGATGCTTATAGTATCACTAATAATGTTCCATATTAGTAAATATTATAATGCGTATGCTTTGTGATCTAAGGGGAAAACTGTTGAAAGCGATATAGACTCACTAGTAAAAGAGAGGGCTTAATCTAGAAGGTTATTTAATGCGGAAATTTTAGCGTACGAAAACTTAAGTTATGACACTTAATTTCAACCAGTTTTGTGAACAATTTCCCACACAAATTGGCGTACATATTAAGAGAAATTGAAGGTGATGCCTTTACTGAAAACAGCAAGAATCTATTCTTGGAGCGAGTGATGGCAGGGTTGAGCTCACTTCTAGTTAGTCCAATTACCGCGGGTTTGAGTCTCAATTGCGCAGTTAAGAACACGACGAGGTCATGAGTGTGATCTTCCCATCATACCAATAATCATCAAGTTGAAAATGAAAATATTAAAATGAAATTATGAAAAAATGAAAATTTACATTTTCAATTGTCGTCATCATATACCTACATATACACCTGAACTTGCTCCTACAAGAAAGAATCGGATTAGGATATTTTCGTCTATCGGTCAGTCTGTGCAACCAAGGAAATATAGATGAAGAAATGTGGTGTTTCTGGAGTGCGAGTCATAGATAAATAAATAAATGAATTTATTTTTGATGGACGGAAAGTAGGTATCTGTTGTACTCGGAAGCAAATCGACACTTCCGGGCACTCATCCACGCAGGGTCGATTATTCCGATAATAGTTCCGTAAATGTTCCAGAATACGAAGTGTTGATTGATCCAATCTGGTAACTTTGTGTGACTGGATAATCAACACTCGGAACCGAGGACGCAAGCAGGGACGCTTACGAAACTGCCTTTGGCAATATCGACCCAACGCGGAAGAATGGCAAAAAGAATTCACCCATCAGGTTTTATGACTGACTTAACGCCCTGGTAACTGAATATGAATTATCCGAAGAAACAAGCGTGCAGCTACGAACGCGGTTAAGTCCCAAATGCTTCTGGAAACATTTGCTAAGCACATCTACCCGACCGATCACTTAATCAGTTTCAGTTATTTTACGAATATTTTAGGTATTTTAAACCACGACGCTAATTATCGTTGAATGCAATTTTAATATTTACTCGCGAAAAACATCAACCCTACCTATTATTTCACCGTTTTCAGTCCCTTTATGGATATTCTAATTATTTTACACCGCGAAAATGATGATAATTGAATGTGATTTTGATAGTTATTTGCAAAACAAATCAATCATAAATATTACTTCATGATTTTCACTTCTTTTAGGAATATTTTGTTTATTTTACATCACGACATAAATTACAGTAATTTAATTTCATTGTGTTTATGTTTGAAAATACGGTTATACGGTGTCCACCATTTCGTTTTGGAGAGATCTCAAATTGTCCTCCATGAAAATAAACATTATTTTGGTCTCTACCAGATAAATCCCTTTTTTTCACTCCGCATTCCCACCCGCGCCTACCGTAATAACCAACTACTATTCCATCCTAATTTCCGTCTTTCTCTCTCCCGGACATCATTTTTTTTACAGACTCCCAACAGTTTTCAAATACATTTCGAGTACTCACCCTTCCCTGGATCTTTCAATGTCCATCAGATCATTCAAGAGGCAGCTTCGAAAATCCATCTTCTGAATCTTTTTTTTAATCTCCTTTTTATAGTTTTTAACAGTTTATATTTGTTTGACCTGCAGATTTTTAAGTTTCCTATTCAATGTAAGGATCGTGTCCGCTGTTTTTGAAAAATTAAGTTGGTAGGGTGAGGAAATTCATTGCTCAAAGTTAAAAATTTACGTAGAGTTTTGGCCAGCTTGTTTCGGTCTCCTCCTATAGTGCGTTGGTGAGAAGGTATTACTATATAGGACGTTCGTCCGTACTGTAGACACTTAACATCCCTCTTTGTACACTGTACATCTTCACCCTTTTCTAAATTGCATCCAACAACTCCGTGCACCATTTCGTCAGTCGTCGCACTTTCATTCCGTTTACAATTCCCTTTTCTAATTTTAGGAAATTAACGCAGAATTGCCCAAATTAAGCCTTCCTCTACATCTAAATACTACCCCGCAAGCCGCCTTTAGCTTGTAGCGAGAGTTGTTAGGACATAAGCCGTTAACAAAACAAAAAAAAAGAAAATAATCAAATGCACGAACATACCAAGTACTTCATTTGCAAGCACTTTGCATTTATCAAGGTCCTTCATCATTCGGAAGAAAAACGAATTCATACGCTTATCCGTTTGGCAGAGTATCCTTCGTACTTTTTTTACTGTCGGATCAAGGAAAAACGTTTGTTTATGTGATAATGTCTTATGTGACGTTCTGAAAGGTGTATTTTCTCTTATAGCCTTTGACGGAGTCTTTATTTATTTATTTTCCTCGCCCCGTAATCTGTGTATTTAAGGCCTTTACGGTGGGAGGATCTAACGAATAGCATCGTAGGACTATCACAAACAGCTATCCAGGATCAACTTATCCACGCGGACTCGAACCCGCGACCTTCAGTTTGGTAGGTGAGGTCTTGACCCCGCCGCCACCGAGGCAGGAATAATAAAATGCAAATAAATCCCTCAAAGTAAAAAATCATTAGCTATGACTATAGTACTCGAACCAGGATCTTCCGGATTGGCGCCGAGGTCTTTAACTTCTTTAACTATCAAGGCAACATTCTGACCCCTTAGGAGTAGTGGTGGCATTAGAAGGTACCAAGGGTCTCTCTCGTACATGAGCACGCCAAGTGAACGACAAGATTTACTGTGCCCAAGATTTACGGCGCAGCGTGCAATTCGCTCAGGGACGAATGGCCCTGGAAGACGAAGCAAGAGGGGTCAAGCCGCCTGGGCATGCAACAAGTGGCCCACCGGATGAAAGGAAGCCATTGGGTGAAGCCTCTTCCCAAAAAAAATCCCTGTGTAGTAAAAAAAAGTCCTTGGGAGAGGTACAGGGTAGGTGTGGACACCCAGGAAAGTAACGATGAAGTTGTGGCCTTCATGAGCTTGCGGGTATTTAAAAAATCAATGCGTGAGTCCTCTCGGGATTTCCACCGGTTTAATTCGCTAAATATCACCGACGTTTCAACGGACGACCCGTCCATCGTCCTCTGGGTGAATGAATAATTTTGACTGAACTAAAAGCGTTGAGATGTGACTAAAAACCGAACTTGAAAAACATTAGCATGATGTCTATAGAAACCACCAAAAGAGACCTCGAGGAGTCAGCATGCACAGCATGAATACGACGTTGAAATGTTTATATGTCAACGGAGTAGCTGGATGTCGGTGTATACAATTATTGAGACCCATATAAATCCTTAAATAATAATATAACGTAAATATACAGAAAAATATACCTGAATGACTATTTACCATTGTCACATAATATTTTAAATACCACACAAATAATCACCCACACTGACGACTTAGATTCGATATTTTTTATGGATTTACAAGCAACTAATGTCATCACAATCAATAAAATTCAGACCCTATGTTTCCCTTAGCGCTTCAGATATTTCGATATTATTACCTTCCGCGGCAAACAAAAATTGACATTTCAGGAAACCTCATTCAAATTAAATATGTATAGTCTGACATGTCTCACTCTCTTTAGGTGGTTCCGAGAGATATCATGTTAATATTTATAACTTCAATTAGTATACATCTACATCTACATAACACCCTACGATCCACCTCTAGGGTGTTTGGCAGGGGGTGATCAATCACCAACATGCAGCATGCAATTGGACTCCCACATGCACACCACATGGTCCAAAAAACGTCACGTATGCCAACAAATTGTATGTACTACCACATGCTGTTATGAATAAAATAAAATTTGAGAAATATGCCATATAGTATACATAAGTTAGTAGGCTACACTACTAGGCATCTAATCTATTTAATCTATTTATTAGTTCTATCGCTGCCGTTGTAATCTCTTATTGATCGTGGAAAAAATCACATTCTGAATCTGTCTGTTCTACAGCCTATCTCTCTTATTTTATTTATATGATTTGATCTTCCGTAGTATG
The DNA here is from genome assembly GCF_921293095.1 of Ischnura elegans. Classification (NCBI taxonomy): domain Eukaryota; kingdom Metazoa; phylum Arthropoda; class Insecta; order Odonata; family Coenagrionidae; genus Ischnura; species Ischnura elegans. The sequence goes on from NC_060247.1 coordinate 122,667,454, forward strand.
TTGGGGTCCGTAAGATGTGGTTAACTTCTTTAGAAAAGACACTGCTCTTGAATTTATCTAAAAGGTTTAGTCTATTTTTAATGTACGGTCCGGCAGAGATTCCCATCCGAGTTTATCTAAGAAGTCAGTTACACTAACAAGACTATCGTAACGACCTTTCACATACCTGGCAGCTCTTCTTTGAACTCTGTTATTAAGCCTTTCTCTTGAGGGTCCCAAACACTGGCAGTTTATTCTAAATGTGGTCTAACGAGGGCATTATATTTATTCCACAAGCTGTAAGTGTTGATGCTCACTAAATGTCTCTCTCGGTGGTCGTGATCTGGGTTGATCTCCTCCTGTAGTGCACTGGTAAGACGGTATTACTAGGATGTTCGCCTGTAGGCTTTTACCATCTCTCCTGAAGGTACCTAAGCGATCCCATCCACTGTTGTCCTTTAAAGATTTTAAATCAAGAGGTCGAGAAAGAAAACCCTAAATTCTCTCCTAAATTTCGTGATAAGGTACCATTATCGGAGAAAATAGGCGTTTCTTGCTAAAAATTGGTCAAAAACCTTTGCTTCAATGCGTATCATTAGCGGTCACTTCATAATTTCGCGTGAAGGCCCCCTCCTTTAGAAATTCAAATTAAGTGCCTGCCTGTTATATTCGTTACCTGTGTAACTTGATGAGATTGTGGGAAGAATGTGATCATTAAAATTTGTCTGTTGTGAGCGAAGTTACTAACGGTATGGGACAACCTAATTCAATTGTTAATGGTTAGCGTAGAACTGTAAGCAGAGAATTATCTCTTCTTAAATTATATGGAATTATGGTGACCGGAGAGGGAATATAAGGAATGGGTATAGAAATAGGTCGTTAGTATCCCTCTAAGCAGCAATAAATGCTTGAAGATGATGAATGGGCAGAAGTTGTTATGGGTCAAATAAGAAACTTCCTAAGATAATAGTGTACTGGAATGCATGCATTTTTAATAGGGTCGAACTTTTCGAAGTTGAAACTTTAAACGTGGTATGCTATTCGGAGACACAGTGCAATCAATACTCTTATGCAAAACGAACGACATCTAACGAGTTTATGAGTAAGAGTTTACGAGATATTGAGCCGATTTGGTCAATAATCCGAGTATGGATACACCATAATCTTTGTGCAATGTGTTTTCTACTGATTTCTCCGCGATGAAGTTATCAGGCTCATAATGGTATTTAAGGGTATTTAACATATGGCTTATTTAATGTAATTTTGAATAAATAGCATTTGCTACTCACATAAGTAAATATTAACTAAGTTTGCTGTATCAATGGCAGTAATAGCCGGGATAAAGAATGATTTAAGAAGATTTTCGAGCTTAGGCATTTATACCGTTTTTCACCATCCAAAACGGCATAAATATGTACCTTAGCTCGCAAATTGCGTATTTTCATCTTTAAGAATGACATAATGTACAGTGTCGAAACCTGAGTCAGACCATTTTTAAATAATTGTGGAAAATACCATATTAGTGCGTCTGTGATTATGTTTCCTTAACATTGTTGACCAATGATTATGATGAGCGGTAGCCATTCGCTAAGCATTGGGAAGCCGTATCTGATGATTTGACAAGCGCAGTTGGCTCGCTTCTAGAGGGCTTTTATTGTACCCCCCCTTGAAGCTGAATGTGTTTCCACTTCTCTGTCGTCACAGGGTCAGTCCCATTGTTAGTAAATTTGAGAGGTTCGAAGCATTAGACATCCCTTTTAGATGCATTCGCAAGAATTGTGTGTTGATGAAATTATCTCCTCCTTTTCCCGGACCTTTTGAAGAGTATCATGTCGGACCTTGGCTTGTACCCTAGGGTGGCTCCCCCTGGGCCCTCTCCAGGGACCAATCCGAAAAGAGTGCCATGGGGTTTTGAGGGGTGGGGCGATAGAATATTTTCTCCCTCACAATCCATAATGTGAGTTCTTTGTCGCTGGTTCATTTTCGCTGGTGGCTCTCGCAATTCACCCCATCACGAATACTACAATAGAGAATTCTCCGATCGGTCACTATGGATTTGTCACCCATCCCGCATTGAAATGGATTCACATAAGTCACCACTGGCGTCGCTGACGGCAGAGCGATTCACTCACGATTTCATGACCGCTTTGGTGCGTTTGCAATTACCGTACCGGCCGGTGAGTCCGTTCACAGACCCCAGACAGCCAGTTTACAAAAACTATGAATTTTTACGACTATGTTTTAGTTTGCGTTTTAAATATTGTATGTGTGGAAAAGCAAACGTAAATATAATTATTTGATATTAAAATAACGCATTTGAATACCGTATTGTGACAATGAAAGAATTACAGATTTAAATTTTTATGCCCTTAACTCTGAGTGATTGATTTTTTCCATTTCAATATAGTTTTTTTTTATTTTTAGTATACTGGACTGGTATTTTTTCATTGAATTCGCTGAGTAAAATTCAAGTTATTTTACCATTAATTTATTTTTTTATTTTTTATTTGAAGATTGAAGACATCGGAAATTATACACTTATTAGAAGGACGTTCAGAAATAAAATAGGCTCACATAAAAGTACTTTGTTGAGCCAGTTTATATCTAGTTGTGATACTTAATCTGTAAGAAGTTTGTTATATGTGACCTTCAGCCTGGAATTTCGAAATTAATTTCCTGATGGGAAATGAAGGTATTAATGGTAGGGAGTTTGTGGGCGTTTCTGACATCTGATATTTTGATCAATTTGCTGAAACGGAGGATAACATGGACGGATGTATTTCGAAATTATTCTAATGTTTTGTGTAATTTTCTGTTTAACGTTTAAATTTCTTGAATTTTACGAATATAGTAAGTTATCCATACATGGGTTATTGAGTTACAGTATGTCAAAAAAAATACAGATAATTTGTATTAAAATGTAATAAGCTCTTAAATACACACTCAGAGCCTATTTAACCTAGCCAAGCTATTGTAGAGATAAACTAAGGCATCTATAATGGCCCCTTATTGTAGGCGGAAAAAACGACATTAAAAATCTATGGGATCTGCAATCTATTCCATCATTCATCAATATCTCTTATTGTTTGGGATCAAAACGAATGCTTATACCTATCCGCTAGGAAAAATATTTCTCTTAATATATCGTATATGTCGCATTGGAGTGGCCCGAAGTGGCAATATGATTTAAGCTTCTAAGAGACTGAGTGTGGTCTCTTCTGTGCAGTTCCCCTGGGCCTCCACCATTGTCCATCTTCTTTCCATCTTCGTCCGTCTTCTCAACCCCTGGGACTTACTACGGGGTGATGAAATTCCATACGCAACCCTCCTAATACACCCGTTCCAATGTATTTAAGAATCATCCAGCCTCATTCACAATCGATGCGTCAGCGTCAGTCGTTAGGGCCGTATTGTCCGAAAAGTTTTACGAATGGCTTATTGAGTTGGCTGGCCGGTCACAACTGTCACGGCAGAATTCGTCCCAAGAGAGAGGGATGGTCGCAGGGCTTCTGCGCCGTGGACTGTCATTGTCAGAGTCGTTTTCGGGAGCAGCTGCGAGGCGCAATTTGTCTGCATTATATCTTCCGATGCTTTTATTGGGACAAATGCATTCGGGAAAATGGATAAATTTACTCCGACAAGAATTCGCAATTTTTATTCATGAATTCGACAGCCTTCATCTACATTTATATAATGCCCTGCGATCCATCCCTATGCTGTTTGGCCGGGGGTGTCCACTGTCCAAGCATCAGCATTCAGCATGCAAGGGGATCTTCACTTGCGTACCAAACGTTCATAAAAATACTTCGCATAATAACAAAAATACGTGTACATTCACGCAAAGTTAAAACTTACATCTACATAAAACCGTGCGAGCCACCTCTAGGGTGTTTGGCAGGGGGTGATCAATCACCAGCATGCAGCATGCAACTGGAATCCCACATGCACACCACACCGTCCAAAAAACGTCACGCATACTGACAAATTGTCCTACCATATGCTATTAGAAATAAAATAAAATTAGAGAAATATGCCATATAGTATACACAAGTTAGTAGGCTACACTACAAGTCATAGTATCTATTTATGATTTCGAACGCTGCCGTTATAATCTCTTATTTATCGTGGAAAAAAAGACATTCTGAATCTGTCTGTTCTCCAATCTATCTCTCTTATTTTATTTATATGATCTGATCTTCCGTAGTATGTTGGCGTCCGTAAGATATGGTTAACTTCGTTAGAAAAGACACTGCTCTGGAATTTATCTAAAAGGTTTAGTCTATGTTTCAATCTACGGTCCGACATAGATTCCCATCCGAGTTTATCTAAGTAAGAGGTCTGTTACACTAACAAGACTATCGTAACGGCCTTTCACATAACTGGCAGCTCTTCTTTGCACGCGTTTGAACTCTGTTATTAAGCCTTTTTCATGAGGGTCCTAAACACTGGCAGCGTATTCTAAATGTGGTCTAACGAGGGAAAAGTAGCTAATTTCTCTCACTTTGTCGTCGCATTTTCCTAATATTCTTTTAACAAAACCCATTTTACGATTAGCTTGACCGGTTATTTCTCGAATATGTTTATTCCACGATAGATCATTAATGAGTCTATCTCCTAGATATTTCACGGATTCCAGAGTCTCTAATTGGGTTAGTAATTAGTAGGATTACCATGGGTTAGTAATTCCTATAGTAAATCCATGCAAGGTTAGAACAATCTAAAAATAAAAAGCATGCAATGAATGTCTCTCGGTGGTCGTGGCTCTATTAATCGAGTCACTGTTGCTATCCTTAATAGTACGAGGTAAGAATGAGATTCTTTCCTCGTACTATTAAGGACAACGCTTCTTCGCAGTCTACTTCCTTCATTTTCTTTTCGTGATCAATTCTACCATAGTACTGCTTTAACTGAAGGATATATGTCACCTCGTCGGAGAAAAAATCTCCGAATTTAATGAGTAAGTTTAGCCTACACTTTGCTTTACTCTCCGGTACCTCCCATTATAACCCCCCTGCATATTTGAAACGATTATTAGGTATTTAGACATACGCAGGAATAGTATCAGTCCATCAAAGTCCATGCATTCAGTCAAAAATGACTGTCAAATATCTGAAAAAGTTACAACGCAACTTACATGCGATGCGAGTAAGAGCGCCGCGAATAAATGAGGAAATAAATAAATACCTTCGTTTCCATCACTTCAAACGGTTGGAGAAAGTGTCAATTTATAAATGGATATATGACACATTTTAAAGAGCGTCAGCGCATGTGGATTTTGATTCGCTAAAAATGTGTTTCGTTTACGGATAGGGCTTATAATAATATAGTTGATATGCAGGAATAGTTCTCGGGTTTCCCACCGAGAAATCGGGAAACCTGACAAATATCTCTGCTTGTTTGTATTGCAATGTGCCAATTGAATCCTTGGCGAAGTCGGAAACTGTTTAGCGTTTCGCCCGTTTTTCCTTCCCGCGGACGGCGCATGTTATCCGGCTCCATCCGCGTCGCACGCGCGGCTAGATCAGTTCGTCACACTCGTTTGTGTTCCCCGGGGTATGCTCTGCAGGAATAGTTTTCGGGTTACCCACCGAAAAATCGGGAAACCCGAGAACTATTCCTGCAGACCATACGCCGAAAAACTTAAATTCTACAAATATAATTGATGACGTGGAGGTTGAAGCAAAATCGATAAATTTTTTAAATAATAATAAATTTATTCCAGCCATAATTTTAGACAATAGACAATTTCCTATTATTTTTTCATTGCCTAAACGAAAGATTATTACTCCTGGAGTACGCATTTCACGTTCCTAGATTTTTTAAATGGCGATATCTATTTTTCGCGATTAAACGGAAAGTGAAAAATTTTAAGTGCGCGAAAACGCGACGGCTAAGTAGGAATGATGGGAAAACTCCGTGTGACGTCATTCTGGTTCCCGCTGCCGCAAGTGAGGTGACCTTGGGGCGAGGCTTTGAGCGCTGATACGACGCAGGCTGCTAGCAGGTAGCGCTTGGCTTAAATAAGGATTATTAATACCTTATCATATGAAGAAAACTTTCCGACCTTAGCCAGTTTTAATAAGTGATTATTAAGATATGTTTCCCTGAGCTCTGTGCCTCATGCATGCATTGGTAATCTCAGACAATGTAAAACTCCTATCTACTCGTATAGAAACTAGGCCCCTGTGACGTCACGTGGAGTGGCATCGCATGGGCGCCATCTGGCCTTTTTCAAATGAGGTTAAAATTGAACATTAACATTCGTCTAAACTGGGATTTCTAAATTAAAATAATTTGTATATTGTGAATACACTAATTGTGGACAAGGAATCGCAATCAATGCCTTTCGTTTTCTTTTTATGAAGGAAACTACCCTGTTACAAAGTATTACAGGTATTTGATTGGAAAATAAGTTATATAAAATAATAATAATAATAAAAATTCCCCATCAGGAAAAAGCTAGAAATTATATACCTAAAGCATAAGAATATCATCTCAAATGTTGCCAAATGCATCGTAAGTAGAACCGATTTTAAAGCGGGGTCTACGGTACTAATGAAAGAGTGGACGGCGAATAGAACTTCCTTTCCCCCACTATAGTTGGCAGTGCGGGAGACATCGCGTCACAGGATAGCCATTACTGGGGGTAAACATGTATTAAGTTGTTGTGAAACGGATTGCCTCTTTGGAATGAAGTGGAATAAAACTGTATGAGTCACAAAAATTTAGTTTTGTCCCATGTTTAGTATAATGAGGAAGGAAGGAAGATAATGAGGGAAGGCTACCGTCTATTCATATTCTCAAAGAGGAGGTCGTGGAGAAAGCGAGGTAAGAAATGAAAAAATTAATCCCCCAGTGTCATGATTAGAATAAGGATATTTATGGACTGTGTTGTAATACATCCTGATTCGAATTTATAGCTTAGGTGAACCAGAAGGGATAAAAAAAAACAATGTGGCCGCACCCACCTATCTCGAGCAAAAGTCGCAGGCAAATTTTTAAAGTAAATTTCCAGAATATATTTTATCATGTTAAAAATCTCTCACGGGAAAGAGAAACGTTGAGATTTATTACTTCACTTAGCGTCATAAACTTCCTGCTCGAAAATTCCGTTTAAATTCCTTAAAACTTTTTCAGCAGAATTCTTTACAATTTTTCACACAATTCCCTACAGTATTGAAAAAAGTTTTATGGAATTTTTTTTACAGAATCCCTTACAGGATACATATGAGTTCTACGGAAGGTCTAAAATGTTACTTTACTTTGAAAACTTTTAAAACTTATATTTATGATGTAGACTGGTACCATTAGCGTAAGCCTAGCATGTTCTCACCGAATTTCCACGTCGTCACCTTGGGTCTCATTTATTTCAGGGCAATATTGCAACAAGTATTGTACATGATGGTCTCATTTTAGCGGAAGCATTATTATTATTATTAACATTTTTCATCTCAGAAATAGCGTTGTTTGTTTGAGGAAATGTGATTAGGAAAAATGTAGAAAAGCCGTGAATTACTGCGAGGAGCCTCCTCGCTTAGTAACGTTTATTTGCTTTAGAGTAATGATTCAAAATTGAAGCTAGATATGTATCAAACGAAAAAGCAACTATAATCTGATATGAAAAAATCAACAGCATGTGACAGTATTCTATAATGAAGGTCTCTTAAACATCACGAAGTGTGGGTTTTCCGCTGTTCTTTGGTGGAAGCATTTCTTATTTGACTTATGTCATAAGTCTCGCATTTTAATGAATTTTATCTTATGCGACAATAACGTGTCGATTATTCATTGTATCAAAACATTATTAGTTTATGAAATATGAGTCGAAAGTTAGGATTTCTTATGGAGATTATATTCAGATCAAGTACTTATACAGGAAAAACGTGCTAATATTGCTCTGTATATTTTTTCAACTCATGTTTCCTGATGAGTTGAAAGTTAAAAGACCGATGATTCCAGAGAAGTCTGACCCCTGAGAATTGCATCGGAATTGGAGAATTTTGGCGTTGTTGGGAGCCACTTCAGGAAACAATGGCCGGAAAATGGGCAGGTATTATACCTGTCTCTCTCCTCCCCTTGTGCGTAAATTCACGCGCTGTCGAGCAAGTGAGCTCCTCCCTGTGGTACACCCCACTACTAATTCCGGTGGTGCGTATGTAGTGGTACAATCAGTTAAAGCGAAATGTATCAGTTTAAATGGTTATTTCCTTGGTTTTGGCATTTGTTACAGTGAAACGGATGATGAGGCGTACATACATTTTCTTTGGTCCACCAAGCAATACGTAAATAATGAATGATGTTGGGATTAAAATTCTTGAATAAAGATTTTAAAAATTTAACAATTTGGTGAATCGGCTGCTTTATCTCCAATATCTTTTATTATTATCATGTAAAAAAAATTTCCACGCCATACTTGTATCCCTTTATCTTTTCTGAAATGAATGAGTTAACACGTTAACATGGGGTGCAGTACAGCTGGAGGTGACAGGGAACATGACTCTGTGAGTATGATCTTTATAAAGTCACATGAGGGATTATTGAGTCTCCACAGACCCGTTTCTTGTGTGCACGTACGCCTCCCAAAATAATTCACGTCATAATCGGCAGGGCGTTAACCTCTCTCTCTCTCTCTAACGGTAGGTCGTATGTGAGAATCTCAATTTGGGAGAGCTGGAATGGTAAAAAAGAGAGATAATTACCGGATAAAATTCCTTCGCGTAATTGGAAGATGGTGGGAACGTTATCACGAGTGCACAGTCCGGTGTACCCGCCCTGATAGCAATCTAATGAGTGGCCCACTGCGGATGAGATACAGCTCTCGTTCTAGTTTGGATAATTAAAATGATTGCCTGCCTCAAAACAGAGGTTCCGTTTCCTGGATATTTAGCACTGGAAAAAATAAGAATTACCTGTAGACACAATCTGCAATCCAAATTGAATAGGTAGCTGACAGCCCATTCATTACACTTGACTATTCTTGTTGCGACACGATATCCTTGTTAAATTTTTGCGCTGTGATGGCCTGATGAAAACAATAGTAGAAGCACAGGTGGAAGGGATGATGGGTGAGGGACGGCCCCGAATGATTTAAATCGGACAGGTTTTAAAGGATGTAAAGGAGAAGTAATACGTCACTGACATAACGCTTGGAGATAGGAGAGCAGCTTGAAGAGCTGCGTCAACTAATCTGAGGATTGTCGAGGAATGATGTTGGGACTTATTGGCGCTAAAGTATTATGCAGTTTACATATCACTGGATGAAATGTTTGCTCGTGATGAAGTCACTTATATTTTTCACTGCACTTGCGTTTAAATACAGTATCTAAATTCTATCCCATTTTCTTGAATTTGAATGACAAGTAAAATTCCCTGATGTTAGCTCTATAAATTTCTGTAATACTCTCTCAAGTTAGAAATTAATCAGGGTGTCCAGCGCTCGGGAAAACCGGGAATATCGGGAATTGTGCGAGAATTTTTAGTCCCTGGAATTCATCATTGTCATTAGTCAACAATCCTAGGATTGGTTTGACGCAGCTCTCCATTTCTCTCTCCTATCCGCTAACCTTTTCATAGCTACATATTTCATCTCTTTTACATTCATAATAATCTGTCCTATGTAACTCATTCGGGGCCGTCCCTTGCCCTTTTTCCCTTCCACTTGTCCTTCAACGATTGTCTTCATCAGGCCATCGTGCCTCATAATGTGGCCAACTAAGTTGTCCCGTCTTCTGCTTAAGGTTTTTAGGAGGTTTCTCTTTTCTCCCACTCTTCTTAGCACTTCCTCGTTACTAACACGATCAATCCATTTTATCTTTATCATTCTTAGGTAGCACCACATTTCGAATGCTTTTCCCTGGAATTATGCATGAATAATTCGTGAATATTTGCTCCAACCGGGAATTTCAAATTTTTTCCAAATTTATTTTACAGAAACAATTTGCAGTTCAGAACCCATTTTCTGGCCTAAAATGTTTTATCGTAATATTAAGTACAGTGGCTTAATAGACTTTATATCTCCGCATCGAAACGTGGAATGTCAGACAAGACAACAGAATCGAAATTTCTTGAACTTTTGACTCAAATAAGGTTCAAAAGCACGAAGAGAAGCACTGCGTAGGTGATGTCAAAATTTACATATGTGTTCGAAGCTGCGTCTTGGCTTGCATTGAATAAATTAATATTTTAAATAAAATGTGTGCTAACTTACCTATTCCTTGTAAATACATAAATATAATATTATAAAAATGTATTGATGTGAATTTGGATGTTTTAAAATCCTTGTCCATCGCAGTAATCACGAAATTATTAACCTGGAATTTTGTAAAATTTCCCTGTAAAACCGGGAATTATTCATGAATTTTTCCGCTTTGATCGGCTGGACACCCTATTATAGAAATTTAAGAAAATTTATAATGTATTCTCAAAAAACTAAAACACCAAATGGTAATTCACAAATAGAGCAAAATACACTATTTTTTGGTGTTTGTATGGTCTGTAAGACATGTTCGGGAAGAGCTCGACGTTGCAGTCAAAGTACTAAGAACAAAGTATGGCAAAGAAGTCGCGACCAATAATAAGATTTGGCAATGCGAGTGCTGTATAAGGTCGTGGAAAACTATCTTGCGGCCTACACAATGAATGAATTATATAAAATTGGAAATCTTGTATTAAAAATTTAAATATATATCTAGTTCTAATTTCCAGAGCAAAATACTTCATTTAGCGCATTAATCAATCATCAACTTAAATATCTCCTGAACACACTTGTATTTACACCCCAAGTAACTACGAAATTTTGAACTTCCTGCCCGCAGTTACAAAGAAAGTTGCATTTTAGTAAAAAAAAAACATGGGAGGCAGTGATTGGATTGAATTTTACTTTAGAAATTTTTCGGAAAAAATATGAAATGGAATTTGATGGATATTCAAACCACGCTTTCCTACGAAACTATGACTCCGGGGCTGAGCATACGAATATGCGGGCATAAACGGGAACAGGTGAGCCAAAGATTGAATTGTAAGGGCGGTAAGATGAAGGGGTGCTCGGCTCTGAAATAGGGACTTAAGAAAATTGCGCTATCAAAAGAGACGACGCGGCAGGAGAAAGTAGACGACAGGCACCTGGCTTCAAGACCAATAATTTAACTTGAGGCATTTAAAAGCGGTTGGATCGAGAAAGAGGTAAATGCCATTTTCGTGAAACTGAGCCCATCTAATTGTGTCCTGTTAACGGAATTAAAAAAGGCAGGCATGTTTTCTTCTGGAAATCGTATTGCAAATGCATAATGAGACCAGGGGTAGAATGGCCATTGGCCAGGCTGGGTGGGTGGGCGAGAATCCTCACCTAGGCTACTGGCTCTGTGTGGGTCCTGGGCCTGTAACTAGATAATAGGGTGGTTTCCTATTATTTTTTTATTGACTGAATCGAAAGATTATTACTCCTGAAGTACGAATTTCAGTCTTTTAGATTTTTAAATGACGATATCTATTTTTTGCGATTAAATGAAAAGTGAAAATTTTCAAGCGCGTGAAAACGCGACGGCTAAGTATGAATGCTGGGCAAATCCCATGTGACGTCATTCTGGTTCCCGCTGTCGCAAAGTGAAGGGACCTTAGGGCGAGGATGTGTGCGCTGCTGAGATGCAGGCTGCTAGCAGGTAGCCGAGTAGCCTGCTAGCAGGTAGCGCTTGGCTTAAATAAGGATTATTATTCCCCTATCAAACGAAGGAAACTTTCTGACCTTGGGCAATTTTAATAAGTGATTATTAAGAGACGTTTCCCTGAGCTCTGTGACTCATGCATGCATTGGTAATCTCAGACGATGTAAAACTCCTATCTACTCGTATAGAAACTAGGTCCCTGTGACGTCACGTGGAGTGGTATCGCATGGGCGCCAATCTACATTATGTGAAAAATGCTACCATAATCATTAGTATTTCGCCGGTGATTGTTATGGGAGTTTTCCCATGATTCGCGGTAGGTACTTCTATTAATGCATAAATTCTGGGTCCCGTTAGTCACTTTACCGGTGGGGATATCCTTGAAAATGTACTCTTATACTGTAGTTGTTACAATCTAGCGATTTGATCGATAGAATTTTCTACCTCATAGGAAAAGCCATTAATGAAATCAAAGAAAAGGAATTGGGAGTGAATATCCATGGAGAAAAAATTAGCATGCTAAGATTAGCCGATGACATAGCCGTTATAGCAGAAACAGAGAAGGATTTGAAAAATATTCTGGTTAATATGGGTAGGGTAATGAGTAGATATCAACTGAAAATAAGCACGAAGAAAACCAAGATCTTAGTATGCAGCAGAAGAGAAGGAGTCAAGACCAACATTAAAATAGGGAGGCAAAAACTGATAGAGGTGGATGAATTCTGTTATTTGGGAAGCAAGATAACTAGTGACGGGAGAAGCAAGAAAGAAATTATCAGCAGAATAGCTCAGGCGAAGAGAGCATTCCACCAAAAGAGAGACCTGCTTACAGCGGGAAACTTAAATATGGAAGTAAAGAAACAATTTATAAGAACCTACATCTGGAGTATGCTCCTATACGGAAGTGAGGCATGGACAATGACCGCAGCGGAGAAAGCAAGGATAGAGGCCTTTGAAATGTGGTGCTACAGAAGAATGATGAAAATCAAATGGATCGACCGAGTTAGTAACGAGGAAGTCCTAAGAAGGGTAGGAGAGAAGAGAAGCCTCATGAAAACCTTAATAAGAAGACGGAACAACCTTATAGGCCACATCTTGAGACATGATGGCCTGATGAAGACAATCGTCGAAGGACAAGTGGAAGGCAAGAATGGAAAAGGAGGACCTCGAACAAAATATATGGAACAAGTAAAGAGAGATGTGAAAGAGAAGAAATACGTAGGAGTGAAAAGATTAGCTGATAGGAGAACTGAGTGGAGAGCTGCGTCAAACCAATCCTAGGATTGTTGACCAGTGATGATGATGATGATAGGAAAATGCACTAAAATCGCTGGCACATTAATTGCTTATGATTGGTTTCGCTAATAGTAGGACCCGCCCGCCTTTGTGACGGTGCGGGATTCCTCGTCCCTTCCCTTCCTTCCCTATCCCCTCCCACGAGGCGTCGTCGGGCTCCTATCGCGGCGGCGCCTCCTTCCTTGTTCCTTCCCGTCCCCTTCTGGGTGCAGAGGAGAAAAGCTGGCGCTTACAGTCCCTGCCCCAGGAGTGCAACCTTGCGAGCCCGCCTTGGAGTCTCGTTTCCACTGTAGTTGTTACATTTCCACGGGTTAAGATAAAATTAAATTTCAGTATAAGTGCCGCGAAATGACTAGTCTACCCTCGTAAAATTTGATTTTCACCCGAGCTGGTTGTAGAACGTAACTTTTGTTATTGATAATAATAATTATTCCCTGAGAAAGGATGTTTGAGACATAACTTCGCGAAGCCTACCGACGAAAAAAAGATTTACGGTGTGCGTTCCATAGTGTTTATTCAATTTATCAACGAGTTATGACTAAAACTTTCACCAATGGGTAAGCATTGACCCTTGTGGGATTGCCAAAGTTTTGGTCAAAGTGGGCGTGACCCAAGCACCCCCATTCCTACCACTGAGAAAGACGATTTCGACGCACAGTGTGCACAAATCTATAAAAGCTGGTCCAAAATGTTTTAATTCATATTTTATTTAGGAAAAAATTACGATATTTTCTAATTATAGAATGACCATTGAACACGTTTGAGTAAGTTTTTTTAAGAAAGAGAAGGAAAAGTTTTTTTTAGACCAGGAGACATTTTTTAAGTTAATATACAATGCTCCTAATTTGTTTCCTTTTTTTGAGAAAATTTACGCATGAATTTTGGCTACTGTTGCGTTTTTATGTTAGATGCCCAATTTTAAAGCATATCATAATGGAAAATGAACATTGCAAGAATCCACTGTAGTGAAAACTTTTATTCTAAAAATAGTATTTTAAACTTTTTATTTGGCAAAGTGTTCTAAAAACGTCTTGATGCGTTCTAATATCTCTCTTCTGAATTTGGCCAAGGAATAACATGGGATCAGTAAGGAAACAGATTTTCTCGCTGCCCGATAGTGGCAACACAATTTTTGCCTGGATATTTTCCCCCATCTTACAGACTTAGCAAAAGCCATGCAAGACGAAAAAAAAGTTGGGAGAGCTGGATAATAACAAATGTTGATTGCAGATGATGATGATGATGGTGCAAAAGAGATATTTGCCTCAAGCTTATTTCCTCTCCTTCCCAAGTAAAACAGACGCACACACTCCGGGCCTGTCCAACATCTTTATCTCAGCCGGTTTTGTTCTCAGAAGTTTGGCTTTCTATAATTTATTGACGTAGATATGCAGATTCATGGTTTATGGCTGTCGGTTCGTTTGTACACTGGGATTTCTCTTCGGTGAAAGTTGCGGTGGGAAGGCGAGGAGGGCTAAATAAGGGAGAAATTTATCGATTAATAGGAGGCGATATCAAACGTTGATCGACCAATTACTATTTGGGGGATTGCCGGCTTTATTCAGCCGTCCTCACTTTAGTGTCCCGCTGGCATGCCGTGATTCGGCTGTTGGGAGTGAGGAAATACTGGAATGACTCTTTCGATGTCGAAACTCCTGATGCAGCGCAAATTTCGGCATCGTATTTAAGTGCGAAAAACTTTCCGACATAGGCTATAGCAGCGATTTGTTTAGCTAGCGGGCTACTCGGGTTCTAATCACGATTTCACGAAACAACGGAAATCGGGGAGTTGTCATGAACTGTTACCGGTGGACATAAAAGTGCTTCACAGTATGGGAACCGTTGGAGACTCGGATGCCTCGTGCTAGATTGCTGAGTTCATAAGAACAGATAATGTGGACCCAACTGTGCAGAAACAAGTATAGGAAAAGGATTGAGACAAGAGTATGCACTGTCCTCAGTAATTTTAATGTTTACATCGAGACAGCAGTCAATGAAATCGATGAGAAGACTACGGGTGTCCAATGTCCATATCCACGGGGAAAGAATTGGTATGCTGCGATTTGCTGAGGACGTAGCTGTCATAGCTGAGACAGAGAATGATTTGAAGACGACTTGGACAAATAAGGAAAGGACAATGAATATGTAACAGTTGGAAATCAGCAAAAAGAAGACTGAGATATTAGTATGAAGCATAAGAGAGGAGGCTAGGACAAAAATTAAACTTGGAAACGAAATCTAAAAAAGTTGAAAGAGTTTTGCTACCTAGGAATACGAATAACCAACGATGGACGAAGAAAGAAATAATTGTCGGTAGATTATCATAGGCGAGTAGGGATTTCTGCAAAAAGAAGAATCTGCTTACAGCAGAAAATACAAGTATAGAAGTGAGGAATAAAAATCATCAAATGTTACATATGGAGCATGTTTCTCTTGGAGAGCGAGGCTTAGTCGTTGACAGGTGCAGAGAGGTCAGTAGAGGAAGGATTCAAAATATCTAAAAGCGTGAAATACCTACTCCAGGAGTAATAATCTTTCGATTTAGGCATTAAAAAAATAATAGGAAACCACCCTATTGCTAAGAAGAGTGGGAGAAAAGAGAAGTCTTCTAGAAACTCTAAGGCGAAGACGGGACAACTTAGTTGCCCTCATAATGAGACATATGCCAAACGATCGTGGAAGGACAGTTGGAAGGGAAGGACAAGGAACGGCCCCGAAATAGTTACATATGATAGGCTATGAAGGATGTTAAAGAGGAGATATATGTATGAAATGGCTAGCGGATAGAAGAGCGGGATGGAGAGCTGTGTCAAACCAATCTTGGGAATGTTGACTTGTGATGATGATGACATTTCAGAGTGACACGGAGAAAATCATCAAAGAGGCACATTATCGATACCTCCACTGCAAAAACGCTCAACAATCGGCCACTGAATTAAATCCGCTCATATAGTAGCCCAACAATACGAATCCGCTCAGCTGGCAGTGTTCGGAGCATAAACGCTCATATCCTATTCTCCAAGTTTGGAGGTGAGCGTTTATGCTCTGGACTCTGCCGTAGCCACCGAGAGACAAGGCCTGCGCAACCAGCCGTGACGTCACGACAAGAAGGGTTATTGCCACTCGTCGTTCGCTTGAACGATCGCAACTGGAGTGAGCGTAATTCTTGCTAATTAGATAGTTGAATTCCTTCGCATTTACTTTGCTACGCTAAAGTCTTTACCACAAATATTTCAGGTTTACTTTATTCAGCTCTTAACGTCCTTATATATTTACGATTGCAGACTAAACCACCGAAAGTAAGCAAACGCAATGCTCAAACTTCTTGTTCAATAACTTGTTTTTGATGCGGGGAATTCTTAGAAAAGCAACAGCTCATTAGTTTTCTCCAAATATAAGATAAATTATTCCACGAGACGTTTATTAATACGTTTTAAAATCTGAACGGAATGAAGTAGCTGGCAAAGGCTTTAACCAAAATTCTCAGTAAATCACTGCGGTAGCTTTAGTGAGCTCACTTACTTGACGAGCTCCTCTCCGACATTAATTATCAGGATACCATGGACCTGTTTAAAAATAAAGATCATAGGAGAGTGTAGGTGATGCGTAAATAAGGATGTCAACAGTTGGGTATTAAGATGTTTATTATTATCATCAAAACTTGAGTGTAATTGTACATATCACAGAGGAAATTCTCGAATGCGGCTGCACACATTTCCCTGGTACTTTTACTTTTAAGCAGAAGTTGAGAGATAGAGAGAGAGAAGAATTGCCCTAAATATCTACATATCTGTGGAATAGTCAGGCTTGTTAACAGATTTCAAGGACAGGTGTTCGCCAATAAAGTAATAACAGGGATCACTGTCTGGCATGACAGATTTTAAGTAATCAGAGGCAATGACTAAGGAGCCACTGCTATATCTACCAGAAGAGCGATGCACTGCAAGAACTGCAATGCGAAAATTTAAGAAAAAAGTACTTGGTGAATTACTCGAAGAAAATCCGAAATCCTTTTGGTCGTACGCGAAAGAGCTTCAGGGAAAACATTCAACCGTAGATTCGTTATTTGATAAAGATGGTAAACTTGTCACCGAAAATATAGACAAAGCTAACACTTTAAATGCCCACTTCGAAAGTGTATACACTACTGACGATACTCAATTCAATTTAGACATCCCATATACTGAGGATTTGATGGAAGAAATATCTATAAAACGTGATGGGATAACTAAACAACTACAATCGAATAAGAATAGTAAATCTCCGGGTCCGGAGGGAATACCCGCGCGTGTCCTCAAAGAGTTAGCTCCACAGATCGCGCCTTACTTAGAGATCATATTCAAGAAGTCACTCTCCGAAGGGAAGTTACCGCCCGACTGGAAAATTGCAAGTGTTACACCCATTTTCAAAAAGGGAAACAGAAATGACCCAGGCAACTACCGTCCAATTTCCCTAACATCAATTATAGGCAAGATACTTGAACATATCGTTGTTAGTAATATCATGACTTTCTTGGACAGACGTAACTTCCTCCATGACTGTCAGCACGGATTCCGAAAAAATAGATCCTGCGAAACACAGCTCGCGCTCTTTCTTCACGACGTTATAAAATCTGGTGAATCGAAAAGACAAGTTGACGCACTATTTCTAGATTTTAAGAAAGCTTTCGACACTGTACCTCACAACAAACTTTTATACAAATTACAGTCATGCGGATTAAACGAAACAGTTGTAAACTGGATACGCGACTTCCTCAGAGATCGTAAACAAAAAGTAGTTCTTGACGGAATTAGCTCTGATGTTGTAAAAGTTACATCAGGTGTTCCACAAGGAAGCGTAATCGGCCCCCTGTTGTTCATTATATACATTAACGATCTCTGCTCCCGCATTAGCAGTAAAATACGTTTATTTGCTGACGACGCTGTCATCTACCGCGAAATTAGTGATCACTCTGACTATGAAAATCTATCATCGGACTTAAACAACGTTCATTTGTGGAGTCAAGAGTGGGGACTCGAACTTAATCTGAGCAAATGCATGGCGGTACATTTTTTGCGGAATTCGTCCAACACTAACAATGTTTATGCAGTGGATGGCATTAACATAAAGGCAACAGACGAAGTGAAGTACCTGGGAGTTACGATAACCTCGAACCTCACGTGGGGAACTCATATAAAGAATATTTGCGGCATAGCCCTGAAGAAATTAGGATTCGTCAAGCGTATTGTGGGAAGATTTTCGGATGAGAAAGTAAAAGAAAGGTGCTATTTCGCTCTCGTCCGACCGCACCTTGAATATGCAGCGAGTGTATGGGATCCAGTGCAGAAAGACTTAATCCGCGAGCTGAATAAGATACAAAGGAAGGCTGCGCGTTTCGTCAAAAACCGCTACGGGCGTACAGACAGTGTTACCCAGATGTTAAGCGAATTAGGCTGGGAGCCGTTGGAGACTCGGAGGCTGCGCGCTAGGCTTAGATTGCTTGAGCAATTGAGAATGGATATATTTAAGAGCGACACAGAGAACATAATCTTAGAGCCACACTATATTTCCAGGTCCGACAGAAGCGATAAATTAAGAGAGATTTTTAGCCGAACGGATAGATATAAGAATTCGTTTTTCCCCCGAACAATAAAGGACTTTAATAAACGCTTGTCCCAACCTCGTTAGAGCACTTCTTCTTTTTTTTTTTTAATAGCTGTAAACGGCTGGTGTCCTAACACCCCCTGCCACACGCCTTTTAGGCGGCTTGCGGGGTATTATGTAGATGTATGTAGATGTAGAAGAGGCAGATCAAAACATTTGGGAGAAAATCTCACCTAAGATTCCAACATTATAATCATTCTTGCGTAAGCTAAACTTCCCTAGTGTTAAAATTGGAACTTTTTCAAAATTAACACTAACATTGCGTGCCTTGTTTACCACAAAAGAGAGCTAAATTCAAGGTATGGGGTTGAGGATAATGTGTTCGGAACAAGTATGCAGTCATGCTTATGAACCACTGTCCAAACATTTCACAAATCAAGAAACTGAACTTTTCTCCAAGATTCACTAAGCTTGAAATAAATTTCTCTCGGTCGCATGTCTCCTTCACCCTAATGCTTTCCTCCACCGCCTCTTCCAATGCAGAAAATTCCTTCACCTTTCTTCGTTTGCCTGGGCTATCCCGTATGCTTGCCTGGGAAGACAGGTAGATGGGGCAATAGGGAAGTAAGGATGGCACATCGTCTCAGTCGTGACCATTTCAATGGTGCGGAAAGTAATCTCGCTGTCCTCTCATCATACTTCTCTAATTCACGAATTATGCCATGAGGAGTAAAATTCTCTTCACACACGCCTGTAAAAGTAATGCAATTCACTATTTAGGTCTCAGTACAACAATCAAATTAAATATTTTACATATTTACGCTCATATAAAATTGTAATCCCTTAATTCCCATCACATGATATTTTGAATGACTATTAATTTATTTTAAAGCATTTTAAATTCTTTAGACTACTCTATTTTTCTATTCTACCCCTCATGTCTTTAATTTGTAACCTTGAGAAAACTGAGGCGTGTGTAGGGACACCAATAACTACAATATTTATTACGGAGGCTTCCGCGGTGAGTTATTTGGTGATTGGTTTTCGGGTCCATTCAGCATTGACTCATATTTTGCGGACGACAGTTTCGGGCGCGTTCCAGCTCCCGTCTTCGGGTCCAAATGATTGGACATTATCATTGATTATCCGCCTTCGGGTCCAAATGATTGGACATTATCATTGATTATCCGTCTTCGGGTCCAAATGATAATCAATGATAATGTCCAATCATTTGGACCCGAAGACGGGAGCTGGAACGCGCTCGAAACTGCCGTCCTCAAAATATGAGACCACGCTGAATGAACCCGAAAAACAATCACCGACAACAATATTAGTTTAACTATGAATAATCGAGAATTATGGCTTACAGGAATTAATAAGAATTGATTCGCCAAATAGGAGACATGAATAAATAAAATTTGACGAATTGCCCAAATATTTAACTAGGAAGCAAACTTTTCTCTCGATGCGATCAATACAATAAGCCTTCCAATAAAAAAAGCTATTAATAAATGCTACTCTAACCAATTGGATTATTTTATATTTGTTTAAATGATATCACGGCCGTGCTTCTTTTATTTATAGTTAAGTAAGTAAGTCCTATGAATATGATACAGTGTATCGAAACTAGTCAGGAAAATAAAGTTCCAAATTGTAGAAACAGCAAAGTTTTTCATTCACAAATCAATTAAGTAAGTACTTGAATCATTGGCAAGCATGACTAAATTTACACCCTTTGACTCCACCAAACAATAAATTGAAAATAATTTACACACTTCAGGTACAGGAAATCTTGGACTGCTGTCAATTATATTAAAAGAAATTCTAATTTTTTTGTAGTAAATGAATGTTGCTATTCAACTCCTCATCTCTTTAATTATAATAACCCACAAGATTAATTGTAAATATTTATATTAAATCATGAAAATATTTCATTCACATCAAACGGTGACATTAAAACAAAGACCTTTTATGCCCTGGAGTAATTTCACTGTGCTACCTTTACTTATTACCAAATTAACAACCTTTCAGTAATAGCTTAAAGCAATATCAATCTGAATTAAATGATATACTTCGATCCACCGAATGGGATTCATGACTAAATTAAATATGCCGAATTTCCTGTTTAACAATGAATAACTTTTCCATCACTGCGATCATTACGAAAAGACTTCCAATAACTAAGGCAGGAACGTTTAATAAATGTTTTATCACTCAGGAGACTTTAAAAGTATCCATCGATTCATGCCCTTCAAATTTAAACTCAGTAATTTCATCGAGATAATAAGTAGGCAACTTTAACAAAACTTAAAACTCTTTTGAACTCACTTTCATCAATACCTCTATAATTATACGATACGTACCTTATTGCTCTTTGTTGGCTCAAGTTCTTCTCTCATAATGGCACGAATGGATTTTTCTCAAACTTCTGGATCGCTCGGGAAATTGAAAACAGACACCTTATGTTTATGTCTTATAATTTCCTCGGCAGCAGAAACACTAATGTAGTTAGGCTTAATACACCACTTTTTACACTTTAGTAGAACTTCAGTTACATCCACTGCTACCGCAGAACGAACCAATGCTAAAAACCTCTTTAATTTCTTCAAATTTTATTTTTATTTTCACGTCTCACTCATTCAAGCGACTTCTGTTTATCTCTTCGACAATGCTACTATCCTTCCATCAACAACTCCCTAACAACATTTGTAACCCCACTCGTCCTGACGTCACCGACGTTCTCAGCCAAGGCCTGAGCCATAGCCACCTGTATTCTAGGTGGCTATGCCTGAGCGCTGATGCCTTCTAATTGTCTGACGTCACGAGCCGTAGGTTATCAACCACGCCTTCCGACAATGCTTGAAGTTGTTTATATTTATAAGCCATTGCGGTGAAAATGATGATTGGGTTGTTTAACGCTAAGTTATTTGGAGTTTGAAAGCTTTTGCGATGGTTTTGTGGGCAACAGTATTGAATATAAGTGTTCAAGAAATGGTGTACTAGTTTTGTGTGCCTCTGTGCAAAGGAAAATACACGGAGGAAACGAAAGTGTGCGTTTTCAAATTTCCTATGGACGAAGAGACGAAGAAGAAACGAACCTTGCCATTCCAAGAAAAGACTTCCAGCCGACGAAATATTCCAAGGTGAGTTTTTATCTTTTTCTTTCTATTTGGAAGGCGTGATTATTCAGGGAAATGTTAGTATAATGCATTATTGTTACATATGTAAATGTTGATCGTCATTAAAAGTGAATTAAACAGATATTTGATACAAGCATTGACCGGTAGACGAATTGTTATTGGCTTCTTGAAACAATTCTACTCTCGAGTGTATTTGCAGGTTGATTTCAATATTATTTGCGTTATAGCTTGAATAATTAATGGTTTTAATTATTTCACAGTACTTAAATGTCTTTGAAATTCTCGCATATCAACGCTAAATAGAATACGGCGCTTATCCTCGTGTTCTAAGGTGCGGTTATTAAGAAGAACTTGATTTTTTGAGGGTGTTATGAATAGTTTTTGTTATTAGTTAATTGTGGAAACATGTGAAACACTCGGGGTGAATAAATGGGATACCTACTTGTGTAATAAATATGACCCATGCCTACGATGGCATTTTACATTATTTGTATGTTTACGCATGCATAGGGTAGTATTACTGTTTTAGAAAAGAAGTTTTTTGCATTAAGTAGCTCTTACATAGGAAATATGTACTAAATAATCGTGTTAATCTGAGAACGATTGTGTAGAGAGTGAAATCTTAAAGTCTTCGAGAGTATTAAATGAATGATTCTTCAGTAGTTAATAAATTATGGAAACATGTGAAACGCTCGGGATGAATAAATGGGCTACCAACAAGCGAGATAAATAAGGCCCATGTCTAAGTTGGTATTTCAGATCAAATATTGTTAATCTAACTACCATTGTGTGCAAAGCGAATTATTTAAGTCTTGTTTACTACACCCTTAAGGTAAACGAAGGTATTCCTCACTTGAAATACAGTTGATTTTCCGTCTACCAATAAAATTATCTCTATTTTTAAGGCATGTATCCGGCATTTTCTGTTTGAAGATGTGCTTCATTAAAGCTCCTACTTCGATGAGAAGTCAGGAAAACTGCTGACTGTACCATTGAACAGCCCAAAACTGAGGGATTGTGACATGCCAAGGATCTTCCCTGATTGCCCTGGGTACCTTACCACTTCAGAGCAGACCAGGGATGCGCCATCAATGAGGGAACAGTGTCTTGAAAGTGCAACTGTGGAAGCTGCTTTAGCTGATAGTTTGAAAACTCAGGAAGCATATATGGCTTAGAAAAAGCTAGAAACTCAGAAAGCTCTTTCGGTGGAGCGTAAATTCTCTGGTGAAGATGAATAAGTATTCAGCATTTTGGGCTGTGGTCGTGAAGCCGTGTGCTATAATATTAAAGCATTTGGAAGAGTGCGCACCACCTCTTATTACTTACTCATTATATAAATTCATAATAATATCAAAGTATACAACTTAAAAAGGGAATTAAAAGCAATAGGCAAATTCACTCCACTTTTTCAAGCCTCTTTCATGTATGAAAAGTACCTATGATGTGTTGGATAGAATTTAAAAACTCCACAAATAATGTAAATATTTATAGCGATATTGTAGCTTTATTGGAAGAATGCAGAATTAAAGACTCTGTAAATTAATCTTTGAATAACTTTATCAAATCACAAATGTCCCTTGTTCCAGAAAAAAGGTAAGTAGGTTCAAGAAAAGGAGGTAAGTAAGGTGCATCTGTGACATATTTGTATTTTCTGCAATATTTTGTTAGTATCTCCTGAAGTTCATAAATTTGTTCTCAATTCTGTTAATTTGGTTTTCCCACATCCAGTTACTATCAAAAGGCTCTGCTCTTCTTTTAAAGTTGGTCCAATTAATGAGCAAAATGAGCATGGGTTTCTATCTTACGTGAAGCACCGATCGGTATCTCATTACAGAGCCACTAGCGTTATATCACCCATATGAAGGATGACGTTCATTTGAAACCCCTTCTTAACTACAAGGGCTGATGTATAGTAGAACCTGCATAACTCCAGCAGTTTAGCTTCTAGTGCTCATGTGTTCGCGGTAGAGAACTTTCTATATTCATTTAAAGATGTTGTCCATATTTTGCCTGTGAGTACTCTGTCAGCCTGCGTTCTAAAAGATATTCTGAAGAAAGTCATCATTGGTCTCGAAAAAGTTGGTCTGGATGTGGTTTGCGTTATAAGTGAAAACAAATCCATCAACAGGAAGGCAGTATCTCTCTTCACCAATCCATCAAGGCTGAGTATAGTTTATCCACATCATTCTCACCATACTTGACCATTACTCTAAAGGCTTGACTCTGTCCATATGTTTAAATGTATTCGCAACAACTGGATCAATAAGAAAAACTATTATTTTCCCAACTGAATGCATTATATGCTACATTTCTGTGTTATCAGGTAGGACATGGTATTTTTCCATTCAAAATAATTTCCCCAGGTACTTTAAAGTGACAAATCCTAGTCACCGTTTCTTAAAAGGTTACAATTCACCCCATAAAGTGCATAAATTGCCATGAAATTATAGTTTGCAGATAGGTCTAATCAAAACAATCCCTATGTAATTTAACAGAAGCACAATCTAGTTTTATCCTAATCTTGCGCATGTGTAAGAACATAACTTTTTTATTTCATCATCGTTTAATGCAGCGATGCTGAAAAAATAGAAGCCCCGTGAAGGATGTAAAAATCCTATGACTTCTATGTTGTAAGTACCGCTGATGCGTAAAAAATGTTTTAGTGAATATAAGACTTTTAATGATATTCTCGAGGTTTCGAATGCATTTGGAAGCAAGCTGTTTCTCTTCAAAGAAGATTTTTCGGCGAAGGCGTTGGTCCATTCGAAACAATTATGTTTCCCGAGGTAGGGATTTACTCTTAACATCATTTAAATGTAAGTACATATGGTATTATATAAGGAAAATTGTAGCCGGAGAAATGTCTGTTCACATATCGTTTGGTTTTCTTACGCATTCCCCACCAATCGGCGCTGTCAATGGCAGTCTTCGCTACTCCCTCCGTCCGCCTACGACTCGTGACGTCACAATTCAGCGCTCAGGGCTGTGTCTCAGCTCGCTTGCGTAGGCCTTGTCTCTCGGTGGCTACGACTCTGCCCGCTGAGCGGATTCGCATTGTTGGGCTACTAGATGAGCGGATTTAATTCAGTGGCCGATTGTTGAACGTTTTTGCAGTGGAGGTATCGTTATGTTTCAAGACCCGAAAGACACGATTATGATGTGAGTATTTTGCCGAAAGGACCTTCATTTTTGAAAATTTTTCTAAGGGATTCATTTTTCCGTCGAAAAATAAAGGACTGTAATAAATTTTTGGGCGCTATCAGATCATCCTACCGAATCGCACAGGCCTTAGCGTTTCTTTATCATAGTTACTCATGTATGGCTGATTTCCTCACACCTCTTGCCACTCACCTAATGACGCGGCTTGCGGGGTAATACGGAGATGTAATTGAAAGTGAAGAAACCCGTAATGTCAGAGCTGTCCAGGGGAACAGCAAAGCACATGAATTCTGCTCCAAGAAAAAATGTCTGTCGCAATAATGTCGCATATGCTTCCGTTTCTTCCTTACTTGGCGGTGGAATATGTAACTTTGGAGATGTATAACTTTATACTCGTCCAGTAAATCCAGAAATCCTTCACAATTAGAACATATTTCAGTATTTTTATTCCATTATGAAGTTCAAATGTGAATTTTTAGTACTTTATAAGGTATCTCACTTGTAGAAAAGCAAAGTTAATCGACACCAGTGAGTAAATTGGCAAGGGAAAAAAATCCGTCGGCGAGAGTATTTTGGTTTCAATAATTCAAAGTAAAAATTCGCAGTTCAAAATAAATTCAAAAGACGTGGGAATATCTCAAATATATAGGTCTCAATTTAGCGGTAGAATTATAGCAACGGCTTGTCTGATCAATGTTTTCTCTAGATAGACGTTGCCGCCCCGTTCCTTTGTAAGGCTATATTAACTTATTGGTTAGTACTTACTTAACTTATGGCACTTATTGGTTAATTACATAGTGGTTTAAAAGCGAGAGTGTGATATTGAGTTAACTAGGTCAATGTTCATTTGTTATTTGTACTATATTAGAATTGATGGATTGTTTAAATTTGGTTTATTGGGACAATGTTAAATTCTTAGTAGTATGAGATTACATTTAATGCATTATTTTTACCATGGGTGTCTTTTCTGTTTCTAAACTTGTATTAGATAGGTACTGTTATTCATGTGTATATATCTAATGCTGCCACCAGGCAATAGTCTACTTGCAGCAATGTGTAATAATAACAATAATTACAAATATTATAGAGAATTTCGTTGAAAATTAACGTAAAAATGATGCTTCTACTATTTATTAATATCATTTTTTGTATCACTATACTTAGTATTCATTAATTAGCTTTATTAATAGTTCAGTGACAATAATAGGAGTATATACCCCTTACCACGGGCCGTTTTTCTGGCAACGCCGCCGTGTGTAGGTATGAGGAATGAATGACTTCCACCGTTCATTTCAATTTTGGCCGACTGCCGAGGGAAGGTTATGGTCCCGATGCCAAAGAGTTGTTTTTTCATAATCCTGCCGTTTCGGTGTCCCATTCCCCCTAATTGCTCTCAGCTGGCAGCGTTACAGAATTCACGCGGGGCGTATCTCCTGTAATGGGCGGACCATTTGTTACGTTCGCCTACTTTTTTCTTTCTCCGACCACTTTTCACTCAAATGAGCGGAGGCAAGAGATTTTTCGAGGCAGCGCTTCTCGTCCAATTGAGATTCATTGGCCCTAAGCGTGACTCTAATTCGAGGGAATTGAATCGCCACTTGGCCAACTGTTCTCTTCGCGCGGGACGCGTGTCGAAGCAGCATCAGGAAGAGGTTGGTTAGTCGGTGAATAAAAAAATCATCGTCCATCGAGCGAATCACGGCTCCTCGCTATATAAATCAATGGTGGGCCACGGAAGGACATCCACATGTACATACGAGGCGTGTTCAGGAAATTACCGGAATTTTAGATTTTTGAAAACATATTTACGTTAAAAATGACGTAAAATGTACAATGAAGTTGAGTACAGAATTGTATAATATTCCAAAGACAAGCACAGATTATGGAAACAGAATGCTGAGATTAATGTACCGAAATGATTCAACTACTATGTAGATGTTAGAATAGTACCAAACATAACTACAATTTCGGAATTAAAAAGCACTTGTAAGAAGCTTTTACTTGAAAATAGCTATAATTTAATGTAATGGACTGTTATCTCTCTTTGTGTTTGTTAAACTGATAAATATAGTTTTAATTTCTTCTTAACCAGAGAATATGTCAATTTTATCTGATCAATTAATGCGTTTTCCTCCTCCTAATTATTTTTTCCCATAGTAGCAAGCACCTCCTGTTGAGCCAGTGTCTCAGGATGACTTATATTGTAAACATTTGTAACATTTCCAGGTATTTAATAACACGCTTTACCTTGTTATATTGTAAAATATACATTACAATTTTATTTGGTTAATGAATATTAATTCGACTACATTAATTTTGGCCTTCAAAAGAGATTTTAGAACAAATTAGATATTACCGAGGATATATAGGAGAGGATATATCAGAGAGGATTATATTATATTCTCCTCTCTGATATTACGCACTTGTGCCCGCGCTTCTTTCAATCTTCGAAACACTTCTGAAACTCGATCTTTGGGATAGCCTTCAGCTCCGTCAGCAATTTATGCGTTTATAGAAGAAAAATAGTTATCCTTGTCCAAATATTTGAAATACGTTTTGTAATAATGAATGCAATCGGCAATAGAACAAATAACTGAATACAAAGAAATTTTACTTCTCATGTGTGCTAGCACCAGACCTATGTAAAAAGTTTAAGATGGTAGCCCCAAAACTACTCAAAGGGGTACCTATATATTCCAAAATTATTTAAGTATGTTCTAAAATGTAATATTTGATTGTAAATGGAATAAATTATATATTATATTATTATATAAAAATTTCATTTTAATGTCATCTATGAATTGAAAACGACGGCGCTTCTATGTGATGTTTATTTTTGGAATTAAGAAAAAGTCACCCGCAGTCATGTCTGACGGATACGAAGGGCATCATTACAGTGTTTTTTGTGGCAAAAAAATCATGAAAAATCAATGAAATGGTATCCCAAAACGTGTGCTCGATGTTGTTAGTACCTTAGCGACACATTAAAAAACTCCAAGCAATAATGTGATCGCAAGAATTTGCATTCGCGAGAATCAAGTGGCCCTACTCATCCCCTAACTTGAAAGAAAATAGGATTCCGAGACACTCCGTAGACTCAATCACGTCATTATGTTATCTCGAAGGAAGATTGAGATTTTGATAAAATTTAGCAAATTTTTTCAGGAAGAGGTAAAAATCTCGGAACGTTACTCAACTCAGTCGGGAATATGATAGGAAAATTTTCAATATTTCTTGAGAACCTCGTTTTATTGGGAATCTATTTCCCTCCTATGTCTTGGTGGATTGTTCTCAATTGAAGTTACTGCGGTTATTCGAACCATTAGTTCAGTGATCCTTGACATAAATGGAAACTGAAGAATCTCTCCTACACTTTTTGCTAAATTTGTGGATGGATATGGATTGACCCATTAACGGATGCTCTTTTTGTCCGTTCCTTTGCAGGATTCTGAGATTTTTTGGGATATGCCTCACTCGGAACTTTTTTTTACCCCTACTGACAGAGAAATAAAGGCTTCTAGTTTCTATTCGCTTTGTCAGACTTCTATTTTTTGTGATGAGGACAAGAGTAGACAGTAGTCGACAATTTCTATTCAAATTTTTATCAAGATTCTCCTGTTTCCTCTGTTTTGCGAGAATGCTGCATGAAGTGAGGTAAGGGTATTCACTCCATACAGTGACAATTTTATATTTCTTAAAATGCTGTTTTTTTACTGTACAAAGCGCACTGCAAAAAATCATTCTTCGTTAAATTCCCAGCAAAAAAGTTTGGCCAGCCTCTTTGGCTCTTTGTTCAAAGCCTTGTTTGTTGCTATGGTTCCTGCTCCTGATTTGGTACGAAATCTGAGATTATTTATGCTTCCAATGCATCGGGAAAAAAGAAATCTTTCATCAATAAAGTTTTCATCGCAAACTGCAATGGTTGGTGTCCTCCTCCGCTACTATTTCCAGAAAAAATAGCGCCGTTGCCTCAGCTGCGAAATTAAAGCGAATATTGTTCGGTCTCGGGAAAAAAACTCTTTACTATTGTATTTTAATAATTAGGGAACTTCAGTTTTGAACAAGGTGTTAGTGGATAGATTGACTCCCTTAAAATGTTTTTTTCTGCAACCAGGAATGCATACAGTGAAGACATATTGATGAAAGTATCTTGATTTCTGGTAAGACAGTCTTGAGATGCAAAATTTTACTGGGTTGAGGTGGATAGAAAGGCATTAGGGATGAGGAAGAAAAAGTAGGACATTTTAAATTGCAGCCAGCTGCCGCGAAATGCTGGGATTTGGAGCGAGTCATTCCGTAAACAAAACTAAAAGCAATGCTTTTTACATAATGGTAGTGCTGAGCATTGTGCTTTCATCTTCTGGATAATAAATTGACGACGAATGGGAGTGACAGCTCGATATTAGTTCGGACTATATGAAGAGTAGAACACTCTAAAAGTTCCTGAGAACCTGCATTAGTGAAAGGCCTCTTTACTTGCGCCTAATTTGATACAAAAATGTTTTTTTGAAGTCCAGTTAATCTTTCTTATCTATGTATTTCTTTTCTTCTTCATTCTACATTTCTTGTTTTAGAATAAAAAATTTGCGGCATTTCTTTGTCTATACTATGACGAAAGATAGAAAATTTAGTAAATTAAACCAATCAAACCAACAGTCTCCAATGAAATTCTGACACCTTCACCAGCACGACTTCTACTTTATACATCACTCACATTTTCATGTCTGAGTCGTTGGCGCGTTTGCTTTTGCCGTAACGGTGAGTCCAGTGACTTACCCCGACTAGGCAGTGTACAATAACTTTGAGTTTTTTTTTGGCGCACATGTTTGCGCTGGCGGAGTTTAATGCAGTTTGTTTGAAAAAGTAAACTTAAATCTAGCAATTTG
Organism: Ischnura elegans; assembly: GCF_921293095.1. Taxonomy (NCBI): domain Eukaryota; kingdom Metazoa; phylum Arthropoda; class Insecta; order Odonata; family Coenagrionidae; genus Ischnura; species Ischnura elegans. The sequence goes on from NC_060247.1 coordinate 122,697,157, forward strand.
GTATTGAATAATGTAGCATTGGGATAAAATATGGTGGCATAAAAAATCAGGTTAACACATTTTTCATACTGAGATTTGACTAATTTTTTTTCTTTTCAATGTCGTTTATATTTTATGAAATACCGAACTGGTATTTATTTTTTTATTGATTCAATTTGTTGTTTCTTTTCTTTGAATTCACTAATGCGGAATTCAAGTTGTTTTCTCATTTTTTTCTTTTTAACATTCTCACACTAAATAGATAAACTCGCCTCTGTGAATCGACCTATCAGCGGTCCTCCCTATTGCGGAATGGTGGTGGGGTTGGGGACTAGATCAATCCTGTTTGGATGCATCCTGGAAGCCAAAACTCGCTCTTCCCTTTGCTTACGCTGAGGATCAACCCTCACTTACTCAAACCATCCTTTACTTGGGTTTGAAGGAGCGTAGATCGAAGTATAGTCTTAACTTGCTTAGGAAATTCGAAGAAGATGTTATCTCAGACGACGTGAAACATATCCTTCGTTTACCATCGGTAGACGTGATCATGAGAATAAAAGAAAAGAAATAGACTGCAAAGCAGAAATATTTAAAATGTCATTCTTCCCTCGTACCTACTATTAAGTATAGCAACGCTGTCTCAATTGCTAGGATTAATGGCGTCATTCGCTAGGATGACTCATTGTATGTTTTTTCCCTCTTTCTAACCTTGCATGTATTTGCTCCAGGAATTACTAACCATTAGCAAGTTTTTATTATGAATAAGCATGTAAATATGCGATATTTCTGTGACCGTGCGGTGTGCATGTGGCGGTCCTCTTGCATGCTGCATGCTGGTGATTGGTCACCCCCTGCCAAACACCCTAGAGGTGGCTCGCAGGTATTATGTAGATGTAGATGAAGCGCTGAGTGAGTGAGTGACTGATTGCTCGGCCCACGGGGATCAATTTGATTCCCCTGAAATTTTCGGGAGTGCGAAAAGGGAAGGCGAGGGTATTCGTCGCCTTTCCATACAATATAATAAAAAGATTATCCCCCACTGCGGTCTTATGGGGTCGAGCGGAACTTTAACAGGACACGCAAACATCGTCACCCGCGATGAAAGCATGCCGCTCTCTCTCTCTCTCTGTGAGGATATAAAAGAATGAATAAAGGGGACCTCAATCCTCTCTCTCGCCCTGTTTTCCCTCTTTCCGACACGCTCCGTGGGACATATTGGCGCGGATAATTCGAGGGTGTTGGGGCGGAATATTCGATTACATACGCATTTCTCTCTTCTCTCCCATCTTCCCATTTTGTCCGTGGGGGTATTTACTGGGTCGGAGGGAGGGTCAAGATTGGGAGAGGAGGCAGCCGCTTCGGCTATTTGAGGAGGACAGCATGAAGAACTTCACGCTCTCGGCTTCGTTTTGGTGGTGAAGGCCAAAGAGGGCACAAAAGGTCCAGGGAGGCAGGGCAAGGCAGTGGTGTGTGCCGGACCGCTTAAAGGACCTGGTCGCCCCCCCCCCCTTCCCCCGCTGGAGACGACTGCTTTGTGCTTCGCTCTGGGCTGCTGCTGCAGTTGTGCGCGGATGAATGAATGAAGTGAAAAAAAGGGAGCGAGAGATGAAAGAAGCGCTGGGGAGACGAAATGGTCTGTTGGTGGATGGTAGGAGAGGAGGCGGAGGAAAGCGAGTCAAACCGACCGGAAACCCACGCTGTGGGACGCATCGCATTTTTCAATTTTTACTGCATTTCTCAGGAGCCCCGAAAATCTCTCGTGCACGCCCAGTGGTGGAATGCAAAATATCGTTGAATCCAGGAGGTCGCAACAGTGTGCAAAGGTCCATTCGCGTGCGTAATGCGAACTACCAAGAGACTATATAGAAATCAATTCCGCCCAATTCCATGAAATTTTTAGGTGAAAATTTCAATTTGATACAATTAAAAACATTATTTTCATGGGAAAAAAGTCGGTGGAATGAAAAATAATCATGATTTTGAAAAAAAGCAACATTTTGAAAAATATGAAAAAGTAAAATTTAAAACACAATTTCATAAAAATTAATAGTAACAGTACCTAGCATTTTGGTTTCTCAATCCATATTTTATTGTCATAATCCCGTCTTGACCTTCGCCGACGTCGGAATTCTAGTGACCTGAAATAATAAGATTTTCCTCCCCCTTAACTGTTTCATTACTTATGTTGTATCTTGGTAGACGTCTTCTACTAGACTACTTCTTCGTCTTCATAATCTGATACGAGTTTGGTTTCTGTCTTCATCATTCCTATCCTCTCGTTATATTTCAGCTAGCTTTTCAAACACATACTACCCGGCGCTCTTTCTAAGTCATTATCCCTACTCCAGCATTACCTTATAGTGACCCTGTGTGTATCATTCTGTAGCTTACCATCCTAAAGTATCCTTTTTGAGACCAATTCATTTCGCTGATTTGTAATAAGTCGAGGTTCATTCTTCGCATCTCCACCTTTAAATTTCCCGGCGCTGGCCTATGCCCCGGGAGATGAGAGGCATAATCGTTGGCGGCCCAATCGCCAAGTCACGGCGCGGCGTCTTCTCAGGCTTTGGTATCATTTAAATGGCCTTCCTCACCCAAGAATAGACACTAAGGTAGTTTCCTTCATCAAAGAAAACGAAAGGCATTGATTGCGATTCGTTACCCACAATTAGTGTATTCATAATATACAAATTATTTGGTTTTAGAACTCCCAGTATAGACGAATGGCAATGGTCAATTTTAACCGCATTTGAAAAAGGCCAGATTGGCGCCCATGCGATGCCATTCCATGTGACGTCACAGGGACCTACTTTCTATACGAGTGGATAGGAGTTTTACAACGTCTGAGATTAACAATGTATGCATGAGGTACAGACTTCAGGGAAACATCTCTTAATTATCACCTATTAAAACTACCTATGGTCGGGAAGTTTCCTTCGTTTGATAAGGTATTAATAATCCTTATTTAAGCTAAGCGCTACCTGCTAGCAGGATACTCTGCTACCTGCTAGCATCCTGCGTCGTATCAGCGCTCAAAGCCTTGCCCCAAGGGCACCTCACTTGCGGCAGCGGGAACCAGAACGACGTCACGTGGAGTTTTCCCAGCATTCATACTTAGCCGTCGCGTTTTCGCGCGCTTGAAAATTTTCACTTTTCATTTAATCGCGAAAAATAGATATCGTCATTTAAAAATCTAACAGTGTGAAATGCGTACTCCAGGAGTAATAATCTTTCGATTTAGGCAATAAAAAAATGAAAGGAAACCACCCTATTTGGTTCATGCATTCGTACATGTTCCGTTCCGGTCCACCAAAATCATTCACGTAAACGTACATTAACTTGTACGTGTTAATGTACCGTGTAACCAGGCCTTTAGAGTTGCTCTCGGGCGGGAGAGCTGACATGTTGGACCGGGTGTGAAGGAAACTTTGACCCCTCGTGGGGATTCAGAGGGGTAGATGGGGGTGAGGTCTTTCGAGCTGGCTGACCCCTTCAATCATTTCTCTCCTGAGGATGGAAATCCGACACTCCCTCACATCTCTTCCCATCAACCCCTCCTCCGCTTCTCCAACTCCTCTTCCCCCTAATCTCCCGTCACTGGTTCTGCCAAGGCGAGCCTTATTAGAGTTTTAGTTCAAGTTGAGGTCCCCCTTCCTCCCGCCCCTTATTCTGACAGCCAGTGGATGTGGTGGCGTGGAGGTGGTTGCTTCGGCCTGTTGAACGAGAAGAAGAAATGTACAGCGTGGAAGGCTGCCACGCACAGAAGGCGATGATGCTAAGCAAGAGAACTGTTAAAGTCAGTGGCGCAGTGAGAGGGGGGTTTTGGGGGATAAAACCCCCCCCAGAGCTCACAGAAATTTTTAAGTTAAATCTATTTTACTTAATTGGATTAATATTGCTTATAGAATAGTGTGAGGATTAATTAAATATCCCTCAGAAGACCGTAAAAATCACCATTTTGAACAATTTATCTTAATTTTTTCCGGCGGAAGGCACCTACCACTTACCCTGGCGGGTATGCAATACCCCTAAGCCCCCCGGTATTAGTTGCGCCTGAAACCCCCCCCTAGACTTAATTCCTAGCTGCGCCCCTGGTTAAAGTAACCCACGTCTTCTCTGCGTGCTTTCTCGTGCTAATGCCTGAATCACACGATCATTTTTTCCGTCCTTTAGGTTGACTCTTCTAGCGATAGGTTATTCGGGACGAAAAGAGTGATCGCTCGGCCAATCATTTTCTGGAACACACGATCATTCCCACCGTCCCTTTTTCCATCGCTTATTCCGTCATTTTCCGTATTAAAAACTGTAATCCAATCAAAAGCCAAGCGTGGCGTTACGATCGCCATTAGCGGCCATGCGTACTGATTGGCTATGCTACATCTACAAATTCATTTAATGCGCCTCCAATATTGTTGTATTTTGATAATATGGCTTTGAAATACGAAAAGATGACATTTTTAATGTAAAAAAGGGAAAATATCTGGAAAACCATCTTCATAAATAACCAAAATCGGCTAAAATGTTACAGCAACAGTCAACATTGAGGAAAAGCGAACAGAGTGGGGATTATTATTTTTGTTTACCATTTACGATTATTTAAAGGTTGAATGCAAGCTTTAAATAAGCTTGCTGTCCAAGATATAATTAAATAATAATCATAATAATCTAAATAATGATGACATATAATAATTTAATATGATGATGCGCAATAATGATCGTATATAATGATGATTTTTAATAATCATCGATTACAGACAGTTTTAGTTGCGGAAAAAGGAGCGTCATCTCGGAATATGATTGCAAGATACGGACAATTTCCGCCATCATTGGACCTCTCGCTCGGAAGGGACGGAAAAAATCTTGTGATTCAGTCTTAAGAATAGGTACTATCTATGCTTTGATATGGCGGAATATTTACCTTCTTTCTAAATGCGTGTTTACACGGTGCATTTCCCGGCGCGGATATATGCGCAAGCACATTCAACATCAAATTTCCATGCCGTTAACCCCTAAATTATTCAAATGTACGAATTTTGTCAAGGAAATAAATAGTCCCTCTTCCAATTCCATGCATCTGCCCGAGTATATTGTCGAGCGAAGCGCTTGAATGAGTAAATGCAAAATGTTAACACGGCTTTAGGCCTGAAGATGAATGAATTGTTATTTTTAATCAAGAAGGTGGCAAGGAAGTGGGTGCAAGATATTAGAGGTATAGGGGTAAATTAGCAAGAATTTCGGCATGCAATGTATGCTGATTCCGAATAAACTAATGCATGAACGGTACAGCTCAAGATTAGGAAGGAACGCGAATATCCGTAAAGCATAGGACGTAAAAAAATTAGTTTCGGTACAACACTGATCTATACTACTTAGGTACTAGCATTGTCAATCGTCACTAGGCCAGCAAGCTTATTTAAAGCTTGCATTCAACTTTTAAATAATCATAAATGCTAAACAAAAATAACAATCCCCACTCTGTTTGCTTTTCTTCAATGTTGACTGTTTCTGTAACATTGTAGACGATCTTGGTCATTTATGAAGATGGTTTTTGAGATATTTTCCCTTTTTTATATGAAAAAAAATTTTCTTTTCGTATTTTAAGTCATATTATTAAAATACAACAATATTGGAGGCGCTTTAAATGATTTGTCATTAACGTGTGTAATATTAACTTAATTTTTGTTTTTATATCACTTTTCAGAGTTTAAAAAAAAATTTTCAAAGTTGGAACATAATTTGACACAATTTTTAAGCAATTGTTCAAATTATATTACGCTTCTCATGTAACCTTAAACTTTATTTTTGTTATTTAGTGAAATTAATACGAAACCACTCCAAGATAAAACAATTTAAACATCTAGTCTTATCATTATCCAAATTGCAGGCATCTGAAAATTAACTGATTTCCCTTAGCTTGCCAGATTTGTCATTTTTTTAAATTTGCTGTGCAGCTTTAACAATATAAAATATAAAAGCTATAAAAAGATAAAAAATATAGATTCAAGGGAAGACGACTTTTGGAAGCTGCCTCTTGAATGTCTCGAAGGGCGTTGATAGATCCAGGGAAGGGTAGGTAAATGCTGTTGAACAAGATAGGAAGACCGTTAAAAAAAGTGACCTCTGCGAATGAGAAAAACGGAATTTTGGTTGGTGTAGTAGGTGGTTGTTTCGGAAAGCTCGAGTGGGAATGTGAAGTTAAAAGAATTTGAGTAATGCAGAGGATCGGTAATTACCTTTTAAGGTAGTGTGGATGAAAGAAAGATCATAAATATTCCTTCATCATCATTAGTGAACAATCCCAAGATTGGTTTGACGCAGATTCCTCCCTCCTATGGTTGGATAATGGGACCAATCAGAGGGCAGGAATTATTTTAGAGCGAGAGAAATTATGGAGGTTAGGAAGGCGGTCACGGACTGCTGAAATGAAGAAATTTACGAGAGTTCTCAAGTTGGAGCGACAGGAAATTTTTGAGAAACGTCTAGTGTAGGTACCAACAACCAAACGCCCATTTAGGCGGCTTACGGGGTAGTGGATATCTGTCTGGGATATGTCAGGACACGTAGCGAGGGTAGATCTCCCACATAGCGTCGCCTTTGGTTTGGAGTGGAGTTTAAGTGCGAGTTTTGGTTCATTTTGAGGATTCGATTGACGTGATTTCACTCATGACGTTTATACGATGCTTCGATTCCTTGAATCGTTCATAATGATCGAATTCATAGAAACTCACGATTCTTTGGATTGAACATTTGATTCTTTGTCTTAACTTTTACTAGCGCTGTGAACAACAGAAGATGAGTTCACAAAGGAGCTTGCACTTCGGCCAACAACGGTGCTAAGTTTGAATATCATTGTAGCAATTGGATTACTGTCATTCACACCAAATAAGTTCAACCGATTTAGGCGTGATATAGTGGAAGTTCCACATATTGAAATAAAAGATAGTTCCACTTTTAGACAAATATATTAATTACCGAATTTCACTAAAAAAGCCAGTAGAATTTTGACTAATATGCCATGCTAGCTTTCCGAATAAGTTCTACCGATTCAGGCGTGACATAGCGGAAGTTCGACGCATTGAAATAAAAGGATACTCGTGGAAAATTGCAACTACCGTTCATTTCGATCATTCGCACCCACCTCCAAACACCTATTTAGGCGGCTTATGGGGCATGTATATGTAAGTGTGATTTCAACAAATTCGTGTTCTCATCGTACATCGTGAACTAGATGAACGCTTTAAGTTCGTTTTGAACGATTCCACCAGAGAATCATGATTCAACTCATCCCAATGAATCTTTCAAAATGAACTATTCCTTCGTGAACGACACAGCTCTAGCGTTTGGAGGGCATCAGGAGGAGTTCTTAAGGCCGAATTACACGGTACACCGAATCGCGCAATCTGACGTACATGCGAAGGCGCAATCAAAATTGCGTCGTGTAAAGCGGTGAATTGCTAGAACGAATGCGTGGATGCGAGACGGCAAAATAGCCCCTGTTCTAATTTCGTTCATGCATTCGCGCAATTCTACGCCATTTTAGAAATAAATGCAGCTCTGACCTGCGCAATGCCGTGCCCCGTGTAAAACTGCCTTGAGGAACTGAGAAGGGGGTGAGGAGTTCATTTTGAACGATTCCACCAGAGATTCAACTCATCCCAATGAATCTTTCAAAGTGAACTATTCCTTCGTGAACGACACAGCTCTAGCGTGTGGAGGCCATCAGGAGGAGTTCTTAGGAACTGAGAAGGGGGTGGGGGGTAGTCTCCCTTCTAAAGGGATTAGGAAGGAGTGGGGGGGATGATGTGTGCTCTCTCCAGGGGCTTTTTCGGAGGGAGAGAGTTTGAGCAGAGCGGACAGGCGGCTTGGCGGAAATGGTTTGTCCAGAAGACGTCGTTCGAGGGACTCACAAAAGGGTGGAGGCGTCAAAGAGTGTTCACCTCCATGCTGGCAGAGGTGTTGTTGAATGATGATAAAAGGCTGACGACGACTCTGCCGCTTTTCCCCGAGCGAGTTCAACCGAAAAAATCGGTCCAGAGGTCCTCTTTGCAGAAGAGGCGAGACGTGTGGAAAATGGATGCGCATCCTATCGCAAGCTGAGAGGAATGGAGCGCGAAAAACGGTAGCCAATGAGGGCTTTTTTTTTATTCACATCGGATCGTCTTCCAGCTGAGATGGCGAAGAATGCATTGTCGAGCGGAGTTCATTTCGGAATGGGATTGCTCGCTTACTTACTTATTTCGTCCTTTCGTTTTTTTATTTATTTGAGTCCCACGGGAGCGGAGTGAGAAAAGGATAAAGGATTTTTTTTAATCATTCTATTTTCTTTTTCACACCAACACGTGCATCTCCGCCTCTTATATCCGCTTTCTTCTTCTTCTCCTCTTTCTCAGTCTTGTGGCCTAGATTAAATGTCTGGTGACATCTCGTTTCGCGGATCGAAAAAAACCCTCCGGCGAATTCTTCCTTCTTCGCTTGAGAGACTTCGGGGATGGATTCAGAATGTTTTATAGTGAGCGTTGCGTCACATTAAAGGGAATGTCTCGAAAGAATGTTGATGCATTAGCAGAGGAGTACGATTTAGGCATTGCTTACTCGAGTCTATTTGCGAATTCCTGATTATTGTCTAAGTAATCTACCGATTAAGGAATTTTACAATGGGGGAATCATTTTGCAGTGTGGGACAGTTTAGGCATTCCTTGCACGAGTCTGTTTGCGAATACCTGATCGTCGTTAAAGTAATCTACCGAATTGAGTACTAGGGGAATTAAATAATGCCCTTAAGTTAAGGGTGTCCGGGATCAGAGGTTTCTCTGTATAAAATAAAGACACTGTCGGAATCAGCCAATAAGAACCATCATACCCATAACCTATGCCATAACTTAATCTCGGATTTCGCTGTCACAATCTCAGTAGCATGAGAAGATGCCGATTAACCCTCGTATTGAAAGTTATTCTGTGTTCCAGACGTGTTACCTACATGCCACGGTATTCAATCTCCATAGGATGCGAGGCACGATGTGGTGGAAATTCTTAATATTAGTAAAATTGGACATTGGAGTAACTCACTGGAAATAATGATAAACTCATTGGAAATATTGCTATGTCCAATTTTACTAATAATTCAATCCCCGGATCGGTGGTATTGCCCGTACAGACAAAGGGGGAAAACTCCCATAGCTGGGAGTGGGAGGCCCGAAATGTTTATTAGGCCTTAATTAATGTTTTATTAAAGTACGCTACCGGTTAAGGTAGGCTTAAAAGGAGCGTTTTGCGAGGTAGCTCAGCCTATCCCATTTGGATGTCTCACTTCAATTCTCAATGAGGCCTGCTCCACTTCATTCTACCAAGAAATCCTATTCTCTTCCTTCCTCTACCTCGTTCACCCAACGTAATTCCCTCCAAAGGCCTGTTTACACGCTCCGTTAACACTTGCGGGTTAATGTCTAAATGTATAAACGCGAGAATGAACGCCAACCGTGTAACCACCCAACTTGTGCGAGTGCATGCACAGAAAATAGAACCTGTTCTAATTTGGTTCATGCATTCGTACATGTTCCGTTCCGGTCCACAAAAATCATTCACGCAAACAGATATTAACTCGTACGTGTTAATGTATCGTGTGAACAGGCCGTAAACTTACTTGTAACATCCCCTCCCCGCTCAGTACTCCCTCCATCCCAACCATTCGAAAATACATGATTGTTATGTAGTATAGATTATTATATATGGGCATTAAAAATACGCCGGAACGAACGAATGCTGCGTTGCCACGTCTTGCGCGCGAAACTTTGCTTCCTGGTAACAGGCACTGGCCCGGCGCAGCCCCATTTGGCAACATGGCATTAATAGAAGTTATTAACATCCTGAAATATAAATATTTTTATAGATTATGGATCATAGGTAAATCGAAAATAAATTAAGAGGTGTTTCTATCAATTTTATTTTTTCTTTCGGGGTAAACTGCAGGACCAGATAATGTTTAGACATTTTCGTTATTTTACAACAAAAGATGCGTTCTAAAAATACGAAAAGCCATTTTATTAACCTACATTAATGTTTGCAACTTAATGTGGAAGATGAATGTTGTAGACGTAGTAGTGTTCCCTAGGTTGAGTTGCAAAGTTCATGAAGTTGACAAAATGGCTAATTTTATGGTGCGCGGAGTCATTTATTGCACCCGCTTGTCTTGATTTTTAAAATAATCCTAAAGCAAAATATAAATCGGATTTGAGAATAAAATTTCCTTTAAAATGACGTATTATTCATTAGTATGGCATGCACTGAAGCCTAGATATAAATTTGCAAAGTAAAGCGGCACATCATTTTGACGCCGACAGTAGTCGATCCTCTTTCTATTCGTCCCTTCGACCTCTCAATGCTCCCCGATACCCACATTTCGAACGCCCCCTGTCTTCTCTCGTCCTCCTTCCCGAGTGAATGTTTCCGCACTATGAAGCGTTATACCCCAGATATGCATCATTTCGCAGAATGCTGCGGTATATCTCCAAATTAGGACTTTCCTCTTCAATTCCCAGTATGGCTAACTATCTTTCATTCTTTTTAAAAATCCTATTCTCTTCATTCCTCTCCTTCGTTTACCCAACTCCCTAAGACCGTTTTCAACATCCCCTCTCCGCTCAGTACTTACTCCATCCATGCCTTCTGTGCCCTTTGTATCTCATCCTCTCCTCGCCCACCATGTCCAGCACTTCGTCGATCCACCTCCTCTCCGTCTGCTTAACCTTCTCCATTCTTCTCCAAACCCACATCTGAAACACCTCCTATCTTCATTCACCCTCCTTCTTAAGTGTCCATGTTTCCGTACCATAAAGCGCTACACTCCAGATCAGACTCTTCACTATCCTTTTCTTTAAACTGCCTCATAAACTACTTGCTGCTCATGGACGCCTCCTTTGCGAACGCAATTCTCTTCCCTATGTATTTACTGCTGTATCCGTTTTCCCCAGATGTGCAAATCCACGAATTCATAAATTCTGACGCGGCACTTAAGATAGGTTTTATTTAGCTAAAAATGGGCCATGGTTGTTACGGCACAAAGTGGGAGATGTTTGGAAAGTTAGTAACGATCGTTCTGATTAGGAAACAGTAAATACCAAAACGGTGTGATATGATAGACGTGACAGGGAAGGAAAGCATAGCGTCAGGGGTGACGTTTCTCAATGTAGGGATTCGATTGCGGGCGGTGGCGAAGGAGAATGTTGACAGATGGGCGAGCCAAATTTAGTGCAGTGGGACGGGTGTGGTGGACCAATTTGGGGAGTAGGGTGCGAGTAATTTGGATGAAAATCACGATTCCGTGACATTTTACTCTTCACATTATTTGGATTTTCATGAACATTGCATTCAGGCACACTGCTATCAAATAACATCTACGGTAAATCGTAGAAATTTCCAACCTCATAGGAAATTTTTATCCTGTCTGTAGAAACATTAAACTATGGTTTCGCTTGTGGTAGGACCCGCCCGCCTCTGTGATAGTGAGGAATTCATCTTCCCTATCCCTCCAACCCTATCCTATCCCAGGAAGTGTCATCGGGCTCTCATCGCGGCGGCGCGGCGCCTCCTTCCTTGTCCTCCCCCTACCGTGGCGCAGAGGTGAAAAGCTTGCGCGTACAGACCCTGCCCCAAGAATGTAACCCCGCGATCCCTCCCTGCAGTCTCGTTTCACCTGCTATCAAATAACACAGATTTTGTGATAATTGGCGACGGCCACTATGCTGCTGTGAAAAATGTTTTGAAAATTAATTTTAAAATTTACCTATGGCTAATAACAGATTGGCCGGGAAGACCTTGTAATCTACGAGGTACGTAGAAACAAATTTCCTCGCGGATTCGAAAGTCTAAATACTCCTCTCCAATTTTCAAATCGAAATGCCATTAGTTAAGTATCTAGATTTCTTTATGATGACAAGAAACTTTGAAGCGGCTGTAGAGATGTTATCTCTGTCCTTTCGTTCAATCAATTCATAAATAAATGGCGACGAATGACGTTTTTGAAGAGACAAGCCATTGTTCCTTCAGTCAGAAATAGAATGGGTTACGCATTAATTTTGAATCGGCTTGCAAGATTGTTGAGTAATTTAAATTTGGCTCTTGCGCCACGAGACTGGATCCATAACAGCCCCAAAAAGTCGAGTCATCCGAAGTCTAATGCGTGGGCCCATGCTGAGGAGGCCCGTTTTCCTCCATGACATTTTGTATAATTATTTCCAATTCAATCGAAGCCACCCCTTGAAGCTCTTTTGCACCAGAACTCATAGCACCGGAGAAACTAGGCTGGAGGACTACATATATTATCTATTTATCAAGCATTTTTTTCAGTTTTTTGTGCCCTTTCTGGAGTTTTTATTTCAGAAAATAAATTTTATCCTACAATAATGTCAAAGTTACGGTGTATTTATTCACCTTCGCAGGGCTTACTCTATGTCTCTTTATGATAAATTCAATGAATTACGCAGGATATTCTATACGTAGTTAGGAATCAATCACTCGTTAAATCAATTAATTTTTCGTTAATAAATCATGATATAAGCCTTGATGAACGTTAATTTAATTCGCCGAAACGTTTAAATTATTTTGAAGTTAAGAAATATTTCCAAACCAACACTTCAAGTTCATAAATGTTGATTAACTTCTCGGAGTATGGGTGAAATGAATGATATAAAAATTGTTTGCCAACGTTTCGGTATGATTTTTATATCTTCATCAGGACTATGTTATCACATTTACTTGATAATTGATACATGAATGTATGAAAGATTATTACAATGTTTTTTGAAGTAAAAATAATTCAATGGTTCATAAATTATAAAAAAAAGAAACAAGAATTTTGACATACCTTATTTTGAAGAATATTTTTACTCTCTCCTAACTCTCAATACACGACTTTCAAGAGAACTATGTGAGGACGGCAATGGGGTCCTACTCTTTGACCATAATAATTATAACTCTTACCTCGTAATGTATTGAAAGAATTCGACAGAAAAAAATTCCACGCACCGGCATTCTTTCATAATATAAAAACGCGAAAGTTGGTGTCTACTTTTCCATGAGTTGGTGACGTCATGAGAGTTTTGTTTCATTTCCAAGTTCAGGGAGAATCTTTCATTAAAGGAAGGGATCGATTACACAGAGTGTAAACGACAATGAACAAAGTGACTTGACTTGTTCTTTATTTAACCAAATCCAGGTGACGCCCTCTTCCCATGGGCCAGGACTCTTTAACTTGGTTAAATAATATCAATTCAGACATTCAGCTCATATTTAGGTGTATAAATGGTTGAGAGATGAATTTCTAAAATCCATTGAACATGTGTCACATTCTTCCTCTGAAGATTAACTTCCTTTGACATCTGATTGAGCTGGTCTAGTGCCATGGTTGGGCCACCTGTCGCTAATACCGCTCAGGAAGCCAAGATGTACGACAAAATTGTGTATGAAAACAAATAGTGACCATAGTAGTGAGGCCCAAGCACAATTTCATTGAGTAGGGGAAATGCTTTAACCCGCTCGGAATGAGTTCTCGACGTCATCGACTTATCCGCGAAAGGGTTAAGGCCTTCAATTTTTCGTCGCGAATGGCTCAAGACGTAGGTGGCGAATACATAAAATAAAAGGTGCGGATATCATTATTTTTCCTTCTCAATCACAATTATCAATTTAAAAACTGGTGAACAAGATAAAAATGCCATGGCCAAGGTAGAATTAATTAATTTAGGCACAATAAAATGATTACTCCATCTGGAGTATGCTCCTATACGGAAGTGAGGCGTGGACAATGACCGCAGCGGAGAAAGCAAGGATAGAGGCCTTTGAAATGTGGTGCTACAGAAGAATGATGAAAATCAAATGGATCGACCGAGTTAGTAACGAGGAAGTCCTAAGAAGGGTAGGAGAGAAGAGAAGCCTCATGAAAACCTTAATAAGAAGACGGAACAACCTTATAGGCCACATCTTGAGACATGATGGCCTGATGAAGACAATCGTCGAAGGACAAGTGGAAGGCAAGAATGGAAAAGGAAGACCCCGAACAAAATATATGGAACAAGTAAAGAGAGATGTGAAAGAGAAGAAATACGTAGGTGTGAAAAGATTAGCTGATAGGAGAACTGAGTGGAGAGCTGCGTCAAATCAATCCTAGGATTGTTGACCAGTGATGATGATGATGATGAAAATGATTACTGCGCATAAGTGTTGACATTCATGAAAATAGTGTTGAAAATAATAACAGATTGATATATGTACATGTTCACGGTCAATTATTAAATATTCGTCGTCATTAGGAATAGCAACAACGAGCTCGGAGTTCCTATTAGCCAATCCGTAAATTATACTTGAGAAAATGCATAACGCTACGATAAGCTTAAAATTTTCTTTTAGAAGGATGACGGGTCCAGCAAGCCAATAAATTTGAAATAAAACATAGCTTCTTTTACTTAGTTAATTCTAATGTATTTTCTTCGCTCCAAAATGAAAATGGGTCGCTGAGATTTACCTTAATCTTTTGTTATTTATATTGGAAGCATTGCAAGACAAATCACTTACGAAATATGGAATACAAGTTAAATTTGGGCTAAGGATATGGTCTCTTTTGAGAAGAAGATTGGCCTATTAAAAATGAAAAAAGCACCAAAAATTGATACTTATATGATGATTTTTCTTCAATTCTGAATAAAAACGGTAGGCGTTATTGTATTTGTATTTTTATCGGAAGTGCTACAGAAAAATAACACTCGATACAATAAATTTTGTACCCAGGGAATTGTTAAACACTGAACGGCCGTGGGAGGAGAGAGAAGCAATAGCAATAATTGTAGCAGTGAGAAGAATTTTTGACGATTCTTCCAACCTGAAGAATTGAACACTAAAGGCTGGGTTGTATTGGAGGCAAAATTATTCCCATTACTGATGATTTCCTTGTTTTATTACACTTTCATTGGAACTCATTCCTGTTGGTGACATTTTTACGGACGATTGCCTTTTATGGCTCTTAATTTCGGTCATTAATCTTAAAATGACCCGGCCGCGAATGATCAATAAATGACGAAATTGGGAAGTCATTTGCCATCTCGATATTATTGGCCTCGGCAAACTGCTGCTAATTTACATCTCACCGGAGTGTTTTCCACCGATTATCTTCAATATCGAGGTGATATTGTTATAAGCGGTAAAACAGATTGCTCAATTTCGTCGTCTTTACAACATAGATCGATTAATTGCCAAAATCGGTAGAAAATCGTCAACCATTTCGAGGTATCAATTATTTTGATCCCTTTCTCGCTAGGTGCAGACCCGTAGCCAGGAGGATTGGGGGGCTTTGGTACCTTCAGCTAACCCCCCCTCACCCCCCCCCCCCCCCGACATTTATTTCCTTTTTGGCGATTGCATGCGATACCTACTTCTGCTGATGTGTTAGTTTCTCAACGTGAACTTATATTCCCGATGGGAGATACTGGTAATAACGTCAATGAATAATAAGTCTTCATCTACATCTACATCGACTTAATACCCTGCGAGCCACCTCTAGGGTTTTCTCTGTTTTCGTCAAAAACTGCTACGGGCGTACAGACAGTGTTACCCAGATGTTAAGCGAATTAGGCTGGGAGCCGTTGGAGACTCAGAGGCTGCGCGCTAGGCTTAGATTGCTTGAACAATTGAGAATGGATATCTTTAAGAGAGACACAGAGAACATATTATTAGAGCCACACTATATCTCCAGGTACGATAGAAGCGATAAATTAAGAGAGATGTTTTGCCGAACGGATAGATATGGGAATTCGTTTTTCCCCCGAACCATAAAGGACTTCAATAAACGCTAGTCCCAACCTCGTTAGAGCAACTCTTTTTTTTTAATAGTTGTAAACGGCTGGTGTCCTAACACCCCCTGCCACACGCCTTTTAGGCGGCTCGCGGGGTATTATGTCGATGTAGATGTAGGGTGTTTGGCAGGGGGCGACAAATCACCAACATGCAACATGCAAGAGGACCGCCACATACACACCGTACGGTCATAGAAATATTACACATACTAGCAAAATTATACATGCTTATTCATAAAAAAAATTGCTAATGGTTAGTAATTCCTAGAGCAAATACATGCAAGGTTAGAACTATGAAAAAAACATGCAATGAGTGATCCTAGCATGCGACGCCATTAATCCTATCAATTGAGACAACGTTGCTGTCCTTAATAGTACGAGGGGAGAATGACATTTTAAATCTCTCTGTTTTGCAGTGTATTTCTTTTATTTTATTCTCGTGATCACGTCTACTACAGTACGACGGTATACGAAGGATGTGATTCACGTCGTCTTACAAAATATCTTCTTCGATTTTCCTAAGTAAGTTAAGCCTATACTTCGATCTACGCTCCTGTAAAGATTCCCATCCTAACTCGTGTAACATACTGGAAACGCTGCACTTTTTGTCGTAACAACTCATCAAAAATCTGGCCGCCCTGCGCTGTACTCGATTGATTTCAGCTATTAGTCCTACCTCGTAAGGGTCCCACACGGTAGCAGCATATTCCAAGAGAGGCATCACTAGAGTCAGGTAGCTTATTTCTTTCACCTTTTTTGGGCATTTACCGAGAATTATTTTTACAATACCAAGTTTACGGTTAGCTTTCCCGCATACTTCACATATGTTTTTACCCCACGAAAGATCCCGGGTAATGGTGACCTCAAAGTATTTAACGAATTCGGAATTTGGTAGTGGACTTCAATTCAGATCGATTGACACTTCATTTAAAGAACATTACAGAGGGAGGTATTGTTGCTGAGAGTAAATAAATAAATATTCTTGGTCGCCAACCAAAGAGGAAAAAAACATCGGTGATAAAGAAGTGTACATAGAACACACCAGAAATTACAAATAACAACATGATGAGACCAGTTTTCCAAGAATATGTATTCTCTGACCTCTCATTTGTCGTTATAGTCACATTTCATCATTTACGTCAATAATTTACGACCAATTTACCTTACAGGACAATGCAACCGAAATTCTTAGCTGATTTAATTAAATGTGTCGTTTTTGCGATGCGTGTGAATTAATAATAGCTCATCAGTGTTGCAACCCATATACCAACAAAGAAAATTTTCGGCTTCGTGCTTGACTTGACAAGACAATGCTCCTGAGGTCTCTTCACGAGGTATTATTAAAGGGAATAATTTATCTTCTCAAAAGTGAAGTGATCGCTTTGGTTTTTAATACAACGCACAACAGCAGTGTACACTACCCTGAACTTCAAAGATATTATAACAAAATGGCGAAATTAGAATGAAATTGAATGTACCCAAAATATTCAATCAATTACCAAAGACATTGCTTGCCTTAGGAACGTTTCATGAGATGATAATTAAAATCAATCTTCTGTATATGAAAAATAAAGCCGAAAATCGTGTTATTTATACCATTTTTAACTCGAGAACAGCTGCACCGATTTTAATTATATTCGTTTATTTTTGGATTCTTCTCAGCCCAGGATAACAGAATTAACATTAAAAATAGAGAAAGTTGACGAAAAAAATACCTTGATCTTAGGGTTACTTTTTTAGGAGTTGGTAACACTGCAAAAATTATCAAGTTGGTCGACACTATGATTTTATTTTGTTTTAACTAATTTAATTGCTGAGCGTCTTAACGATGTTGAAAATATTTCAATAGATAAAAATATTTAAAATAATAAAATAATTTTAAAATAATTTAATTCAAGCTAAGCCCAGCTCTAATTGAGATGTCATCAAACATCTCTACCGTGTGTGTAAACAACTCCAAGTAATTGTTGACTAACAGTAATGGCCGAGTACTTGTTGACGAATCGAGCGGAATGGTTTCATTTCCTCAGAAGTTTTGCAGAAGGAGAATTTCGTGTCATCGAAAGATGAGCTTATCGACAAAGTGTTCACAAACATGATTGATAACCACAAAAAGCACAAATGGTTGATTGAGCGAGGAATTTTGACGGCTACAAACAAAGATGTGGATGACTGAAACTTGGTAAGTCAGGATCACATTGTTAGTACTCTGCATTAATTCAAATCAAATCTATTGGCTGTGGAACAAACAAAGACGAAGTTACCAACTAGCCATCTGAATTTTTAAATTACTTAGAAGTACGTGGCTTACCACGGTATAATTAACAGCTGAAGGTAGGTTCGGTTTTCACAATGCTTCGAAATCCAAACCAACCAAAACTAGGAACGCGTTTGGTGATTGAGAAAAAAAGTGATAATCAATGTGATTCACGCGATTGCACTCAATGTAAAATTCAAAAATGAGGAAGTTCTCATTCCGAGGATTCCCATGATCCAAACTGATATGCCCTTTGAGTTCAAACGAATTCAATTTTCAAGTCGTATTGCATTCGCGATGACGATTACCAATTCATAAGGTGCTCTGTTTGTGCTCTGAATCTATAAACGCTATGTTTTTCTCATGGTCAAATATATATGATCCATGTTCACGTGTTTGTAAATCATCCGATTTATTTTTTCTTCCGCCCGACAAATAAAAACAAAAACTATTGTATATGAGAAGGTACTTGACTCAAATGAATTAAGCCGAATGTGTAGGGTAGATCGGGGCACGTTTACTCATCGGGCACCGGGGCTGGTTTACGCTGTGCACTTTACCGAACCGAGTTATATCTAGCGCACCACAGAATTAATGCTTCTTCTAGGGTCTATTTTCATGAGATTTTGAGCGTCAGTCAATCATGGGTCTAGCGTTGCGTAAACCTGCTCCAAGAGCGGGGCAAGACTTGGATCTAAAAACTTTTTTTACGGTTAAAAACGCGAATGGACCAAGAACTGAATGCATAAAATTATGACTTTATTAACTGCTTTATAAAACCACAATGTCTTAAATTTCCTATGTTAAGACATAATAATTAGAAAATTCATTGAAATAAATCCGCTTATCCGCGACCCGGTCTACCCAGTGTAGATTTAATAGAGAAATATGTTTCTAAAACGCCATTAAAATGCGTATTTTTGTAGTTCATTAAATGTTTTTCTTAATTTATTATAATAAGCCAAAAAAATTTCAAATGAGTGCAGCCTCTCTTGGTTTATAATTAGAGCAACTAAACTGCTAATTGATAATTAGGCGGCACGGCGTTCCCTGGGTCAGCTAGCTAATTATAAAAGAATAAGCTGAGGAAACGACTATTAGAAATAGGACTCTGTGAATTATTAAGAAAATTTTATGTAATATTTGAACTTAAATGCATTCCACATCATGAAGTCGGTATTATGACTGTTTTATGATTTCTCAATGGATTATGAATTTATTATTTTATGTGATTTAACTTCTAATATTCTATAATTAGTGCATACATTTTAATATTTTTTCAATTGTGAAATTTTGATGTGATTTCAGAAATACTTGCTGGTGTTAATTTATCAAATTATGTTTAAACTGTGTTTCAGATGTGATAGAACAATAAAATTATTCGTAATAATTTGTATATTATTAATATATACCCCATTAAAGTCCTCATTGAGCACAAAAATCAATCGTAATGTTTATTAATGTTTGGTTCTCCAATAGATAAGATGTTTTTTTTTTTTGGCGGGGAAAATTTTAAACTGATTTCAAACATATTGTGAGTGTCATTTAAAAGTATTAAATATGTTTTTCTAACTACTTTACTTTTTAAAATATAGTATGTTAATCCCTCCTTCATTTTTCATTTCATACGTATTTAGGGATTGATAGCATATATGCCACCTTAAATATTGTGATTATATTATTTTAGCGGCGGTTTCGGCTTCTTTCCTTTCATTTCTGTAGTTTTTTACCCGGGAATATTTTACGTTGCTCCACTTTTGCAGCCGTAGCATTTTCATCCCTCAAATAAACCTTTTAAAGGCCTCTTCGCCCGTGCTATTCCACTGAATATTTCTTTATTGCTTCGTCCACTTTTGGTTATTCGGTTTCCTAGTTAACATAAGTCAATGACCTCTTCAAGTTTTTATTTTTCCAGTTTAATGTTTTTACTTACTCGAGGTTGCTCGAGGGCCCAAGCATTAGGCTGTCCCAAAAAACATTTTTTTTTTAAATTTCAAAATCGCCAACCGGATTTCAATGACCCTCGGCTATACAAGGATAGGCTAAGAAAAATTTCGAAAATTTTTCAATAATTAGTTAGCGGGAGGCGCCTAAATATCAACACCCTTAAATTGTCATACGATTTCGCGAAAACTGTCAAAATTAGGGTAATCAGGGTTTGTCATGACCCGTGTTATGACTCTTGGCGCCAGGCTGCGCGGGCCGCAAAGCCTAAATGGTGATAGATACGTAAAAACCGTTGAAATTTTAGTCCTACGGGTCATAACATACCATGATTACCCTAATTTTGACAGTTTTCGCGAAATCGTATGACAAATAAGGGTGTTGATATTTAGTCGCCTATCGCTCATTAATTATTTAAAATTTTTCGAAATTTTTTTTGTTGCTATCCTTGTACACCCGAGGGTCATTGAAATCCGGTTGACGATTTTGAAATTAAAAAAAAAACGTTTTTTTTTGGGACAGCCTACCCAAACATCTTCAGAGTCCTTCTGGCCGTTGCACAAGGATAGAACATGGCGGCCTAGAATATTTCTCCATCTTTCCCACGCCCTCCGCAACTGTTCTTCACTCATCACGCCACACTTCCTAAAGAGTCATGTCTCTCCCCCCTGAAATGACCCTCGTCCCTCAGCAGGTCCTTCCCTTCTTTTAAATCCCTCGTCTTCACCGAAGCAGAGTCGCAGGTTTACCCTTGTCTATCGGCGAATCTGCCTCCCCAGGGTATACTGCGTCTTCAGCGAAGTGATGTTGTTGGAGACTCCTGCAAAATTTCATAAACCTCTTTCTCTATCAGTATATGGTTCCCACTGGACACCAAAAATCCGTCCGGTCGGTTTATGGGAAAAAAACTTGCAATATATTATCCTCGAGGAACAGTTAGGGTGATATTCGTGTACCCATTCGTCAGTGGCAGAGTTCATATATATAAGTAGCGAGGAACCAGTCGAAATTAGTACCAACATTAGCGTGGTGTTCGTTATATTTTGAATTTACGGGAATAGTTGCATGGAATTATGTAACATGCACCGTCGAAGTCATTGTTTTTCTTGGGAAACGGTAATAATTTCCATCTCTGTTATTTGTAAGCTCAATCCTTGAATCATGGAAGAAGACGTCTAGGGATGGAGGATAAGAGGGATTTAATATGGAATTGAGAATTAAAAAGTAACATACGAGTGTATGGCATATGTCTAGAAATAAAATTCAGCAGTGCCGAACACTATCACCATTAATAATTACAAATGTATGATACTTTTTCACTCGATTTATTTAAGACGACCGGTTTCGTCACATAGGCGACATCTTCAGGTACAGAAATTGCTATTTTTGTAGTAATTTTGTTGTTTACTTGGTTGCTATAACGCGTTGGTCGGGGAGGGTTGCGGTGGGGTTGGAGCATTACTCAACTTCAGGGGAATTTCCAAGAGTTGACAAAAATATTCTCAATAGCTAAAATTCCATTCCAAATGTGCTTTCTTATCTCCAACTCCTCCAAGCATTCCATCCTTCTTCCCTTCTTCTCAAGGTGGAGGATTTCCGGGACAAAATCGCTCCTGTGGTCACTCTCCCATAGGTTCGTTGCGTTTTGTCTATCTCCCCGTTCCAAACCAATTAAACAACAAAGTAATAACAAAAATAACAATTTCTGTACCTGAAGGTGTCGCCTCTGCGACGAAACCGGTCGTCTTAAATAAATTGTGTGAAAACGTACCATACCTTCTCAATTCTTTACAATGGATTTTCACAAAACTAAGCCTTAAACCATTGAGTTTATCGCCACCATTCCCTCGAGGAAGTGACCAGCGGTCGGTCACAAAGTGGGGAAAATCGGAAACACCAGGCCGTGCGCATGTGTAACTTTTTAATGCGCCATATGCGCACTGGTCACTTCTTAATAAGCACGAGCCGCGAAAGCTTTAAGCATGGCATTGAGAAGTAAACTCCGTGAAAGAAACCGAGGCAGGTAGGAAACCATTCAATTTCATAAAAGTATGTGCGGCAGTTGGCTGTTAGTTCTGCTGCTATCATTCGTCTTTCAGCATTGGTTTTTAATTCTCTCAGTGAAGCAATTTGAAGGTTGGTTTTCATAGGTGAGGGCAGAGTTCACCCCGAACTTAGCCACAGGGATGTGAATTTCACGCCTTCAGGGGGCTGGTTCCTTTTTCTGGGCCTCCTTGCAATTCGAGGATTTTGTGTCGGGGTGACCGAATATTTCAACTAGGTTTCTTGGATAGTTAAATTTTATTATACAACCAGTTTTTTACATAACGTGACCCGGGTTTCGATGTGTAATTATCTGTTAAAACATCATCATAGAGATCAAATTTTGTTAGAGCAATACTATACTTGAATGAAGATAGCGTGAAAGGCTATGACCTAAACCGCCAAAACATGAATTTTCTCTGTCTCAATATATCATTAAGCTATTATTAGTTAATAATGAGTTATTGAAATTAATTTCACCCAGGATTTGAATCCGGGACAGCAGCCAAGCGCTCCACCCTTATGGCTACCACGCACCCTGCGGGCTTTCATTGACTTAAAATATTACCTCTACAGCTGGCTTAAATCGCACTTCAACCGCTTTTAATGTCTTTTATGACATGCCGGCTACATCTTCATATTTAACGGGGACAGTGTGGTGATAACATTTTTATGCAGGCAAAAAAAAACTGCCTAAAAGATGTTGAACCGGGGATTTAAGAAAATATTGGCTAGCGTGTAAGGGTATGGGGGATAATAGAATTTATTGATATTATGGTATTAGGTAAGGAAACGCCAGCCTGAAGAACGAAATAATACCTTGAGATAGAAAAATTTCATCTGTATTGGTGGTTTAGACCGTAGCCTTTCGCGCGATCTTCATTCAAACATTGTATTGCTCTAATAAAATTTGTTCTCTATGGTGATGTTTTAACAAATAAATTTTTCATGTACAGGAAGAGAAATTGTTACTTTTTTTCCCCACGAGAGCATTTCTCTTCGAATCCGAAAACAAATTAGAATCATGAGAGACTCCGCTTCTCTCGAGGATGCTTTAGTGATTGCTTGAGTGCAGGCGAGGCTTCAGAGGGGGATGAACAAAACAAAAAAGAGTCGATAAAAAAAATCAGAAGAATAATTCTCGAGAAGCATGCGGGCCACAAAACCCCATTGAATCCCTCTCTCTCTCTACTCTTTCGAGTGTTTGCATGTACTTCGTACGTGTACACAAGGAGGACTGGAATGATTGATTGAGCATGAAATGCATTCGATTGTGGAGGAACCGCGCTTACCCGCGAGGAGGCGTATGAGCGGGGACAATGGCGAGGAGGAATGCTGGGGGATTTTAGTCTCCGAGGAGGGTATGCTCCTGCGCGCTCTCGAAAAGATTTAATTGCCGCGGCTCGGTGTTCGCTGTGTGCTCTCTCCATTTGTGCCCCTTCTTCCCATACTTCCCGTCTCTTTCTAACTTCTTCGCCTCTTCAGCGAGTCCCCTTCGTGCCATTCCTAGGATGGAAACCTCAAAATCTTCGTAATTCTAACCACTCAACTTCTGCGATACTCTAGTATCTCATTTGGCACTTTGATCTGATTTTCCTCGTACTATTAAGGATAGCAATGTCGTCTCGCATAATAAAAATAAAGGCGCTAAGAAGACTGATTGTATGTTTATCTTTTTTTCCATTGTTCTAAACTTGGATGGATTTACTAACCGCAAGCAAGTTTTGCCTTTGCATGAATGTGCTCTTATTTTTTGTTCCTTTGCGTAATATTTTTATGACCATGTGGTGTGCATGAGTGGTTCCTCTTGCACGCTGGCGATTTATCACCCCCTATTAAATCCCCTTGTTATGGCTTGTAGGGTAATTGGCGTATGGGGATAGGGGATATGGCGTGGGTTCGAGTCCCGCCTGGGTAGGTTTTCTCTGTCCAGGGCATTGTGTTCATGTATGTTTACTTGTTAAATTTGTTGAAAATCCCGATATAAGATGGCATGTATTCGGTGGTTTGAGAATAAAATTAAAAAAAAATTAATAAAAAAAAGTTAAAATAAAAAAATTAAAATTAGATGCGTTCGTCATTTCGGCGTCAAAATGACGTGACTTTCGTGGCTCGAGAAATTCAAATTTCTACTAAATACGGCCCCTGAAGCAATCGATCATTATGAAGACCTTGTCTCTAGAAATCAGCATTACCTGCGTTTCCAACGTCTTCGTGAACGCGAATTTACCTTTCGGTGAAGAATAGGAAACAACATGACCACTATGTATCGCGAAGTAGACGCCATCAGCTGAATCCGCTGCCGTTTCCCCAACTACTTATACACTCCCTTATTATTTATGATGCCTTTTTTTCCTTTTCTTCATCTAATATCCTCTATTTATACAAATTAATTGCGTTTTGTTAGATAGTTCCATGTACCCAATGCTTGACGGCACGGATTATCTAGTAAATGGCATCCATGCGATACCTTAAGCGAATGGGGGCCTTATACACCCCGTGCCATCGCTGTCTCTGATACTGCTCTCCATCTCCTTATCTTCTTTGCAGGTGGCGAGAATTGAGGGAGAGGATGAGCGAATCCAGAATACGAGTTGAGCAGCGAAAGTGAGTGAGCTTGTGTAACGAATTTCTTACAAATATACACCAGATTATGTACTGGTTGGGGGTGTATTATTCGTAATTGTATTCAGTTTCGTTAAGACACGGCATCGAAAGTCATAGAAAAAGTGCATTGCGAGTGTGATTTAAGGGGCACAAAGACTCGTTAAGACAAACGTGTCGCCCTCAACGTGTCGCACTCGGCGGGTATGGCCACAAGTACTAGGTTTGGCTACGAACTGCCAATATAAAGTACATATTTTTAATATTTTAATGCACTTAAGGTTTCCATTGCGGGAGTTTAAACGCCTGGTTGAACAATTTTTGACTTAGCCCAACTCTATGATGGGCTAAATATTACGTATCACAATTTTTAGCACTTCTCGCAAGGGTGAAACTGCTCCTTTTCTTTGATAGTTGAAATTCACGTTAGCAATGTGGGATTGTGATAACCGTTGGCGCCTACGTTGATCAATATTCTGAGTAAGCAGAATCGGAGGATGGAGTCAATGCAATGCCTAGTTTATACATGCATTATTGCTTTGATTAATGAGTTTTACATACTTATTCCGAAATTAATTATTATCCATAATTTTATGCTGGTATTTTACCCTGAAGTTAGTTTTTCATATATATGCAGTTTTACAGACATATTCGCTATTTTGTTGAGAAATGAAACTTTCATCATCGTTATCCTTGGTCAACAATACCAAGATTGCTTGCGGTATCACATTATCGTCTTTTTATATCATGAATATAGCATTATGAAAAACAGATTCCTTAATTCAAAAAGATTGATCCAAAATGATATCATTTAAGAATAATATTTTCCTTCCTCGGTCCGAAGATGTATTTTAACGGGTTTATAATTTCTCAATTGGTCTGCAATTTTACCATAATTTGGGTAATTTTGTACCTAGCAAACCCGTAATAATCGGTTTTGTTTCGATCTGGGTCGCATATCTGGTAAGTACCGGTTAAAGGGATGGTATTGCACCCTTTTTTAAAATGTAAATGGTAGAAATAGAAGTTAGAGATGAGGCATAACCATATCTTGCAAGTAATGAAGCATGTGCGAGCAGAATGCATAAGTGGGGATGAGGAGAAATCGAATGGCAGCGTAGAGCACCCATAAACCCGGGAAAAATAGGAAACATACAAAATATTCCTCATTCCAATTTATGCTCCATCGTATGCTCATTATTTATGAGTACGTATTGAGGGGTATGTAAATAAAATGAATGCAGTTTTACAGAAACTTTTACAGTTCCTAACCATGTTGTTGCGTGTTTTTGCAAATGATTGCAGTAGAAGTTAGCAATCTGACGTAGTGATTCGTTTATATAATGGATCCCCATCCGTTGGGATATTTTTACCGCTCCTCTAATTCCCTTCTGTATGCATCTTGAAGGCGAATTCGTATTCGTAATATATTCGTATTTTGGAAATGAAACTTTCAGTATCATTATCATAGGTCAACAATCCTAAGAATTGTTTGACGAAGCTCTTCACTCCGCTCTCCTATCTAATTACCTCTTTTTGACGTATTTCTTCTCCTACCCTTTCACGTATCTTAATAACTTATCCTATATAACTATTTCGGAGCCGCCCTAAGCCGTTCCTACCGTCCAATTGCCCTTCGACGAATGTTTAAACCAGACCATCATGCCGTATAATGTGGCCGACTAAGTCGCACCGCCTTCTCCTGAAGGTTTTTAGAAGACTTCTGTTTTCACCCACTCTTCTTAGCATTTTCTCAGTTAATCAATTTTTGTCTTCATCATTATTAGGTTGCAACACATTTTGAATGATTAACTCTTGAAATGAAGCGTTGGTTTTGAAATACGCAGAAGGAATTTAGATGCATTCCACGCTCTCTTGTATTTAAAAAAGTGTAATGGAAGCTGATAAAATTTCATCCCGCGATTCAATTCCGCGACGTGCATACCGATGGGAAATGGGAAATTGCAATTCTCGATGCTATTCATGCGAATGTAGCTCATTTCTCTGAAGCTATAGTTTAATTATGATGAAAGCGACTTTAGAATGTAGGGAAAACCCCGCGGAGCAACGTTCAAACGAAGACTTTTACGGGCAAAAAAGTTAAATTTATGGAGATAGATTTCTCAGTCGTAACTTGAGAGAATTCGTTACTTATTTTGGATAGATATTAAGAGTTGATTCAGGCTTAACCTGGTAGAACTATTGCGAATTAAAACTTTGTTGCCATTTTCGAGAAATATTTTTATTACCACGACCAGTAAATCGAAATGCATTCAGACGGGTTGTGTGGATAAAAATATTTGTGGAAAATTGCTAGTCAGTTTTAATTTGAATTGTGGTTGGAGAAAAAGGACTTCCTTATTCCACACTATCCATTCAATCGATTGTTGTTTTGATTTTGAACCTAGCAGGGACAAGCGCATAGCAAAAAAAAACAATTGTTAAGATAACACAAGGAAACAAAAAGTGTGTGTACTCATAATCTACATACCTTCGTGTACACTCCTGTGTGTTTTTTTTCTCTTGCGTGTATCTGGTTAGGACGTTCGTCATCAAAACTATGGTTGGTTGAATTAATGATGTGGATTACGACGTCCTTTCTTCATATTCACTTATATTTTCATGGCCTGAATTACGGAGTCGGCCCGCCGGATGAGATTCGATTAGTCCTTACGGGTTTTCCTACAAAATCCAAGAAAATGAAATTTAATACTTTTCTCTCCAATTGCGATGACAGGTTATTTATATTTATTTCATTCTCACAACGATGTAAAAAAGAGAAATATTGCAATTTTTTCCATCATTGATTGCTATACTTGTACATAAATTGCAGGTCTTAGCTTAGCTACGTAAACGATTGCAAACATCCATGGCATGGGCATTTGTAATCGCCCAAGGTTTCTTATTCGTTTTAAATGCATTAAATGCGATGTTTTCAGGTTGGTAAAGATAAATAAAATAAATTATAATAATGAGGTACGGAGGAGACAGAATGTATGGATGGAGCGATTACTTATCGGGGAGGGGATGTTGAAAATGGTGTTAGAGGGTAGAATGATCGGGGAACGAGGAAGGGGAAGGAAAAGAATAGGATTTTTAGATAGATTGAAAGGGAGTAGGCCTTACAGTGAATTGATGAAGGCAGTGCTGGAAGGAAAGGGAGGCTTTGAGATCACTTCCTTAGTATTCCATGGAAACCTACCTTAATCGATAGTACTATAATAAATGAATAAATAATATCCTAAGAACTATTGTAGCCATTTTAATAATTTTAAATTCGTCAGTTGTATTACGACAAAATTTTCTTTAAAATTGTCAACAACAAAAACATTTTCTCTATTTTGAAGAAATCCAGCTCTATGAGAATTGACTCAAATCTTTCGGCTGTTTATTGATTCAGATTTAACCCTTGTTACGAAATCAGTTAATTCCTCTCCCCAATCCCAACCATCTTTGATTTTCTCCCTGAGGCTCCAGCGACCCAAGTTTTTTCTCGAAAAAAAAAAAGATCTCGTCTAAAATTTCGACTTTTTTTGGGGGGTCTTGCCATCCAACGTGATTGCAAGGCTTCGTCCCCTCCGTTATTCATCCGGGAATCTTTCTCTGCGATGAAATTAATTCTGGGTGGTCGAGAGACTTTTTAAGTGGAGGGATCACGTGACTCTGCGAAGCATGCCACTCCCACTCACCTCTCTTGTTTTTTTTTAGTGCGGATACGAAATTTTTTTTTTTTTGACTCGGGGTGTATCGTGCCGCTGAGACAGGCTAAAACGGGATGTACCTCACGTGAATCTTGCGTCACGCTTGACTTGAAAAAAAAACGTCACGATCATCAAAATGGGTTGGGTGATTTTAAAATATAAAAAAAAAAAATCCTTTTGATGGGTCGCCTTTACCGATTTGTCATACTTAATAGTGCTCCATTATTCGCATGTTTACTTTGGTCCCTCGTCATCGTGAAGAAAAAGTGGTAA
Organism: Ischnura elegans; assembly: GCF_921293095.1. NCBI lineage: Eukaryota > Metazoa > Arthropoda > Insecta > Odonata > Coenagrionidae > Ischnura > Ischnura elegans. The sequence continues at coordinate 122,725,797 of NC_060247.1, forward strand.
AATTATGCCGAGACCAGTCCAGAATATGAGTGTTCGCAGTAACGACTTCGCCTTACTCTTTGCGGAATGGGGGGAAATGAATAAGAAATTTATGAGTCAATCAACTCGACCAATAAGACAGCCTTTGAGCGCGGAAATAATCGTTTTCATGGGTTTTACCCTCTGGCTATTTTCTGAGAATTCCATTGGGACGACTTCTTTTAATGATAATGGCCAAATTTCCTCGAGAAGTTTTTTTATGCTAAATTTTTCCGTGCTTAGCTTGGGCTCCGGTAATGTAAATAACTCAGGCTTTCAGGAAAATCACCGGCCTCAATATGACAGGAAAGTTAGTTAAAGAGCGATTTTCATATCAATCATTGGAATTTTGTCCCGTTGTTTTGAATTTTGGAGGGTAAATTGGTACCGAAGGTTTGGGTAAAGCGTGCATTGATTTGGGCTGATTGCATGCTGCAGATTATTTGATTAGGTCGGGAGAAAACTGACAAAATCGGTTTTACATAATTTTTTTGAGCGCTTAAAATTGTATTCGATCGTTGCCGTTCATCACGATGCTTCGAAATGATCTCTCCTGTATGTGATGGGTAACGACGCATAGTGTCGATAATCAGTGTGCATTATTACGTACGGCTTCAGTACAGCATTGTTGGAGACAAAGGGATACCACGAGGTTAATCCCGGAGATAGGCGACTACACAACTTTTGCATTCAAAACATGATGAAATTCTTTCGAGGGAAATATTCCGGAGAAAAATAGCCTCCAGATTTTCGGACGAGGACTACTCTGGACGGTACATCGTTCAAATTTGATAAAATTCTGGGATAACTCAATTGGTCACTTATGAAGCATGATGGCCTGATGAAGACAATCATGGGAAGAACAAGTGGACGGAGAGAAAAACAAAGGAATGGCTAGAATGAGCTGCATAGGACAGATTACTGAGGATTTAAAAGAGACGGTACATGCAAATATTAAAAGATTAACTGGCAAGAGAGCGGGGAGAATAGCTGCGTCAAACCAATCGTATAATTTTTGACTTTTGATAATGGTGAACGCAATGAATACTTTGACGTACCGTTTATCACTGTCGTTTTACGCCAGTCTTAGATATGATGTAGGGTCGGTTCCTCATTGTCGAGTTATGATAGGTAGCCCATGAAACCTAGTCTCTTAATTCATATGAGATCATACCTAATTTTTTCCTCACAGTCATTAAGTAGGAGATATTATGACCCTCATTGTGACCTTCGGAGGTAAAAAAATCAACAATACGGATCTATTAAATGCAAAACTGACTTGGGCACCTTTTAAAACCTATGGTTTCACACGTTGGGTGTCGTGATGGCTCGAAGTTTAACTCTATCACCTTTGACCCCCATTATGACCTTCGGAGGTCAAAAAATCAGCAATACGGTTCTATGAACTACAAAAATGACTTGGGCAGTCTTTAAAAATCTTTGGTTCCACACGTTGGCAGTAATGATGGCACGACGTTTAACTATATGACCTTTAACCTCCGTATTACCCTTGGAGGTCAATTGGTGGATAAGACGGGTATTTGGACAATACCAATGTCTTGGGCGCCCTTTACAACCTATGGATAGACCTTTGTTGGTATGCTATTCTTTTTGCCACCCCTATGACCTTGACTGTGACCTTATTGGGTCAACGGTTGAATTTTAGTTAAGAAAAGTGATATTTTCAGTTTTATCGTGTCCGAAAACCTAAGAATTGACATATTGGTGGATGAAATTCAGACTTTTTTGTATCTCAATTTTTTTAAACTTTGAAACCCCCCTAAGGCAAATGCAAATTTTTGGCTTGAATCCACATAATGAGGTCAAAAGGTCAAAATTTTTAAATTTCGCTTACAGTCAACAAAACATAGGACCTTTTCCCATAAACGTGCAAATTTTCATGAATATTGCTCGAGGAAAAGATAGTGAAATTAGAGGTCATAAATGACACACGACCTGTGGGACAGTCTGTACTATCCGCAGATGCAAATGGTTCGTCATTTTAGTTGCTATTTTAGGGGATTTTAGTCTGCTCCGCAATCAATTTAGGTTGCTGTGATATTTCCGACTCGTAAAGATGGAAATTTAGATGCTTAATACCTATGCAAAAAAGTATGGCTTGTAAAAGGGTTTCATGAATTAATTATAATAAAAAAATATAATATTTATGAATAAATTATTTTGAGGATAATGGGTACAGTTTTTTATACGATTTATTGTATATAAAATCTGTTTTTACATGATTCATTCGTGTGCTTTATCGTCATTGACCTGATTCACTCCTCTCGCAATTCTATCAACCTTCAAATGAGATAAATTTATCAGAGAGAAAATTGTACCATACTCCATGGCCATATTAATTGCAATCCAATTACTTGCGCCTGCATTCATATGACGAGTTTTATTTATGATACTTATAGCCTTTAAGGACAACGCAAAGGAAATAACGGCTAAGAGAGGCCCAAGATGTTATAAATGGTAGTGAAGGATGTGAACAGAAGCATTACGATAATTTTAGAAGAAAAGCCGAAGAGAGATTGAGTGTAGAGATGTGTCAAACCAATCTTCAGTAAGTCGACCCATGATGAATTCAATGAGCATAATTTTTCTTTAATTAAATTGCTTATAATTAAAGTAAATGGGCCGTATCAACGTCTCTGAGATCAAGTGCAGGTTAATACGGAAACATTTTAAAGGGAGATAGTGGACTGACCGTTAACGATGCGGCACGAACATGTCACTGTCATGGAAAGGGTCGGCTATCCTCGTCCATAAATATGCTGTCTGCGAAAGTTTATCTTCATAAAAAATATCATCATCATCATAAGTCAAAAATGGTGAGATTAGTTTGACGTCGCTCTCCATCCCTCTCTCCTATCCGCTAGCCTTTTCTTAGTGACGTATTTATTCTCTCTGCATCCGTTATAACCTGTCCTATGTAACTCATTCGGGGCCGTCCCTTCCATCTGTCCTTTACTATGCGATGGTTTTCATCAAGCCTTCATGCCTCATGATGTGGCAAACTAAGCTGTACCGTCTTCTCCTGAAGGTTTCTAGAAGATTTCTCTATTCTCCCACCCTTCTGAACACTTCCTCATTACTTACTTGGTTGATCCATTTTATCTTCACCATTCCTCTTATTAAGACATAATATGAAAATATTACAATAAATAATTCGTAAAAAAAACTCACGTGTTTATCTTCACCATTCTTCTTATTAAGACATAATATGAAAATATTACAATAAATAATTCGTAAAAAAAACTCACGTGTTTATTCTAACTTAGGAGAAGGAAAGAAACCATCCTGCCTTGACCAAGTTCCTTCATTTAAATTTGACAGATTTTAAGACAACACGTTCAAAACTAAAAACAGCATGCTCTTCCGCTTTACATTTGACACTTGAGTGAAATAAATTATACTTCATATGCTTGATATTGTAGTCATAGTATTATAATAAATATCAGAGAAAGGATTTGATTTAAGATGTTGAAATTGAAACGCACCACGATTTTGGTGACGAATATTTAGTCTTTTTACTGTAAAATTTCAACGAGGGACCTTGGGCGAAGACAGGGTGTTCTATTTTCATCTTTTTGGTTCGAATGAAAACATGTTTTTTTATTATTTTAAATACCATAGTACTATAATTTTCCCAATTTTATTTTGTAAAAGTGTGCCTTAAATAAATGGCTACAACAAACGTCTACATAAAGAAGTGCGAAATAGCAAAGCCTAAAACTTTTGGATACACGCAAATTCAATTAGTGTATTACGTTAAATAGTCTAAGGAGCAAGTTACGACCCTGTCAGGATTCAAACCTGAAATTTTTTAAATTTTAGTCTGATGCTTTATCTGTTGGGCACCTTGTTAAGTTTTGAATAATTAAATCGTTGAATTTATGCTGCAGCTGTGCTATTAATCAATTGCTAACTACTAAAAATTGTGGCCCATGGTGTCTTTGAAGAACTAAGATTGCGTGATTGTTATGCGCATTTTCCAAGAACTAAGAATGGATTATCATCTGTTTCTGATCAGTATTTAACAGTAACTCACTAGAATTTGGGTTTTGTGCTTACAAGCCAGCTTCTCATCGTTTCATTCTACCTTTAGCTTATTGTTGGAACGTTACTTGTGGCAATAAAAAATCCTATGATGTTCTTAATTAATTCAGCGGAAATTATATGAGAAAACAACGCAAAAGTTGTTTTTTATCTCTATGGATAAAAAACACCATCTGCGCTTTTGATCCTCAGCCAAAAAGAAATTACAACGAGCATGGTGCGTTCCTCGGGCACATTCTTTGAACTTATTATTAGCACGCTATTTGTAAAAACACCTCTGTCAGGTTTCTGATTCCTGATATTTGGGTCATTTTGGGACTTATTTAATAGAATTAGTAGTTGCGATGAGATTTAAAGTAAAAAATCAGTGTGGTTCTGTTTGCGGGCCTAGAGTCTAGCCCGTATTGGTTCCTCCTTACACTCCTCTAAGGGTGTATTCTCTTTTATATGAAAACAAATATTATCAACATTTTATCTCCGAAAATTCTCGTAATCAACTGAAATATTTGTCAAAATACGAATTATTTGGTTTTTCGTCTCACTAAACTTTGAGGAAAATTTGGTCTCTTCATCGTTCTTTCAAATAAATCAGCTAAACGGTATTTAGCAACAAGGTGTTAATTTTGGCATATTTTTCATTGATAACATAATAACAACTTTGATAATACGGTTCCAGATACAATTTTGAACTGTCTATTCAAGGTCCGTTTGATAAATTGTGCAAAATAGCAATCGTAGTCTCATTTGCAATAAATTGAGTACGTATCTCCTCAAGCCGTGACTGTATTTTATTCAATGTACTTCAATAAAGCAGCTTTGATATCGGACACACTTTAAACTGAATTTCAGTGATACGTAGTGATAATTCCTACATCTAAGAAGTACCGTGCAAGTCACCACCATGGTGTGTAGCACGGGGTGATACACCAGGCCATGCAGCTCAAAGAAACGCGATCGCTAGTCGGTCACAAGCTGAGGACAACGACACCTGGTCAGACCAGAAACTAGGAGAGTGCTGAGGACACGAACATGAGGGCAAGCAATTAAACTACTAGTTAGTGAAACTCTAGAAAAGCGTGCAGTAGTAACAGAAACTAATGTGAAAAGTCGTCAGGTTTGTGAATCGCTCATTTACTTATTTTATCGTAAATATCCCCAATTTTTTTCTTTAAATTTATCATTGTAGAGTGGGTACCTGAATTCTTTGAAACTTTGCAACTTTGAAAAATTTTAACCACTCTAATTTTTGTCTTTCATTCGGTATGAAAAATGGCACTCTTATAGCAGACTCATTGGTTGCGATGATATTTAAAGAATGAATCAGGGTCGCTCAGTTTGGCGGCCTGGAACCATCTAACCTGGAACGAGAATATGTCATTATACCGTACCCGGGGAGCTTGCAGACAATGAGATATTTAGCTCAACACGCATGTTTTGCAGTTAATATTCTCGACCGAGCTGCCTAAATCTCATCAGTTGCGGTGATTAGAATGAAAACACACACACACATTATTAACATTTGTGCTATACCGTCCTCGGTGGCAGCGGGATGCAGCCCTCGCCTACCAAACTGAAAGTCGCGGGTTTGAGACCTGCCTGGGTAGGATGCCTCTATCCAGGGCATGGATGTTTGTGGCCGTCATGTAATGATATTCTTTAGATTCCCCTCTACCAAGGCCCTGGAGGCACTATTTTCGGGGAAGTGAAGATAAATTACACCTTTATATGCTCGTGATCAATTGAAGTATTATTTAAAAAAAACGAATAATTTGCTTTTAGGTGACACCAAGATTAATCTCTAAAAGTACACATGACCACTCACAATGACAAATTTTATTATAATTTGCAAATATTTTTTATTAAAAATTATTTTATTATATTATTACAACTTTCATTCCGCGAATATTCAAGAGGGTACCTACCTTGGAATTGTGGGGAGTTTTCAAAGTTTTTGCGACTTTGACGAATTTTTAATAAAAATTTTGGACTTTTTATCTGCACCATAGTCATGTTTATCGGGTGGGATATAAAATAAATTTATAATGACGTGCAGCTTAGGTGAGATTTTTGGCTCCGATTAGGTCTCCGGCAGAGGTGAATTGACGAGGAGAAATCCAAAAATATTTCTGTGTTTTACACAAGGACCGTGATAGTTTTAATATTCTGATCACGTGTAACATGAGGAAGTTATTTTGTGACTTTTTAAACGGACCAGTATTGGAGGTTGACCTCTTTAATAAAATATAATTTCAACTCTCTTTATTTTATTTTAATCCCAGACTCGTTTTTTACTATGCACTATTATTTTGCTCTTTTCCGATCACTAAGTGGTGCAAAATGGACTCAGTAGCCGAAGCACCCTCTAACCTGGTCACTACTAATATTTAAGCAAGAAATTGCTGCAACTCCACCGAATTTATTTTTGCACAACGAATTTCGTTGTTACATTGACATTTCAAAATATTGTTGTGTCAACGAAAAGCGATGTGCGGAATAAACGCGGCGGAAATATTGCAATGTCTTGTTTAACCAGTATTAATAACTACCATCACATACGTGCCACATGTCATACAACTAATTACTTCCTCTGAAAGCAATTGGAAGTATAATATCGCTCAGAGGCTCAGTTTATTCAGCATTCAAGATGATATAAACTACCCAGACAGCACAGAATCCTCCGTATCTAATTCGTATGCAGATAGTATCCATTGACTTCCGCTCCGTCGCTTTTCGTCAATGGATACTATATGCATACTAATTAGATACGGAGGATTCTGTGCTGTCTGGGTAGTGACATTCCTATTCCAAAACATAAACAAAACATTCTGCTGCTTGGTAACAGGTATCCATTTACTTATGAGTGGGTTGGAAGCCAAGGAGTAATAGTGATTTTTCTTTCCTACACAGAGTTAGGTACAGAAATTAGGTAAATAAAGCAAACGAGATCTATTAGATGTTTAGTAGTGCATTTGATTTTCCACTGGATGTCAGATTGTCTTTAAATGTCACAACAGAACAGACTCACTCGTTTCCCATGGCAACCAGGTTTTTGTGTATTTCTTCTAACAATTAACTTCTCCTAACTCTGTTGAGAAAAAAATCACTTGTAACCCTTAGCTTCCAACCCACTCATACATTATTCCCCTCCAACACTAGCTTAAAAATTAAAATCAATGTTAGAATAACTTACGTTATGCATGAGAATAAATGGCCATGTCTATTATGGCGAAAGAACTAATAGTTTTACACTTTCACAAATCAAGTTTGTCGGGTGGTTAGACAGTCTATGGGGCCCACTCAAAATATTTGATTCAGATTTTCTGTTGAAATCTGTTTCACATCCCTCTTTACTTTCAAAGTCACTGGAAAACTCACCAATTCTTATTATCAGGTCTGCATGCCTTTTCCTCAAAATCTTATCCGGGTCCTTATGCAATCCTTTTTTGTCAATCACATGACCCAAACACATAATCTCAGTCAGGAAGAATTCCCTTTTTCTTTAGTTTAGAGTAAATTCCGCCTAAGTTAGCCTCTCAATACCATTTCCAGGTGGTTAAAATTTTCTTTTCTAGTTTTCCCAGTAGCCACAATTTCATCCCATCCCCGTCGCCAATTTATAATAACGATCACAGGCTCAGTTCATTCATCATTCAAGAAGACATAAACTAGTGACAATCCGATTCGAAAAGATAAACAAAACATTCTGCTTCTTGGTAACAGGTTTCCATTTACATATATTACAGGAAGTTATCCGTAGCATTGGCTTTTCGGGCATTATTCAGGTGTGTATGGTGAATCTAAAGGGGCCATCGCCGTCTTCGTCTCCCGGCCGAGCTCCCGCCGACTTCCCAGTCGAGATACTCGCGGGATGCGGCGGATTTTCATTTCAACTGGATCATTGTTCACTGCATCTCGAGGGGGTGGGTCCAATTCTCCGGTAACACCCCCTACCCCCGTCGCAGACCCCTCCCACCCTCGGGCTGATCCGCCATGTTTATTCGGCCCTTAATCGTCGCTGGCGCCTCCCCCAATGTACCCCACCCCACTCAGGACCCTCCCACCCCCTTTTTCCAACCTCCCAAGGAGTTTTCGGACTCTGTTTGTTTTTCCTTTCCCCATCGCCTTGATTTACGTCCGATAAATTTCAGGGATCAAGACACGCTTAATTATATGTTGCGCGGAGCTTGCTTTTTCGAGACCCGGAACATTTTGAGAGGCAGCCGGTCGTTTGTGTGGATTGGCTGACGTTGGAGGGCGACCCCACATGATTTGGCCCAAGGGGGGAGGGGAGAGATTTCTTCTCTAGCACCCTCAGGGGGTTTGAGGGGGAAGGGTCCCGTCCGAAGCCTCCTTCCACGCCCACCTCCCCCACTTAACCCCCACCTGCCCCTCTTCTAGAAATCATACCTTCAGGACCTTTCACCCTCCCCCCCCTCCTCTCAAAGTCACCACCAACGAAGTGCATTTTTTTTCTCCAACCATTGTACCCTCTGTGGGAAAATCCATGGGCGGAGTTGCAGAGGCTGTCTATGAGGCAAACCTAGGTTCTTCTGAGAAGCTTAAGGGTTTCCGGAAGCACTCCAACGATAATAGTACAAAACTGTTTCCTTAGCTATTATTTATTTGCAAATGTGGCTAACTTTGGACAACCTTGAAATATAATAGTAAAACTAACTCACTCACTCACTCAAAAATATAACTCACACACGCGCATGACACACAGAACCCTGACCACTAAAATTCGAATCGAGTGTTTGCTCATTTCTGGGAAACAGCAACAAAAAATCCACCTCTACGAGTCAAAGATAAGAAGTTCCAAATATTATGTCCATTGGAGAGATCATTATTAAGTACTAAAATCTGACAAATCGTAATTGCGTTGAAACACGCGGCCTCCATGTTTTTCTAAATGTAAAATCAGCTTTCGTATGTAAAGCATTAGAATTACAATTAATTTAGAACGCTTATCCTGAGTCCGCAGTAGTAAAAGCAAGATTAAATCACATGGCTAGCGCAGGGTTTTTATTGGTCTTTTACTCAGCGGTCTTGGTAATATGGTATTAATAAACAACTTCGTGTACATTCGGTATATCAACTCACTAATATTCATTTGAATACGTGGAAAATGAGATTAGTAGGGGAAATGTGGATGTAAACAAGTGGGTAACTCACCGGAACTCCGGAAAACAGTAACAGTCACGTGATCTCATGTTGGCTAATTTTTATGCGGCCAAGAAGCGTTTAACCCCATCCTACACATCCTACAAATGTCTATGCGCAACACGGCGTTAGTTCTTTGGCATTCTGTTTATTTTGTTGTTAGGTTACTATCGAATCTCAGATCTATTCAGAATTCTCCAAGAATTTTTAGTTTAGATTACTCGATTAATCCTTCTTGGAGTAAAGGAATAGCTAACTCGAAAAATTATTGAAATGAAATATCACGCGAGAAAACCTGGAGAGAAACCTTCTTCGTTCCGCGGTGTTCTAATAGGATAATAATATATCCCGGGATAGGAAAGAAAGTGAATGATAGAAACTCAAAGGGATTTGAAGACAATTCCAATATCCATCATCGCATTTTCACGGCTGTAAAAATCATTGTAACGAAAGTACAGTATTTAAACTTATCATTTAAGAGGTGTCCAAGATGATAAGATGATGCGGAGAACCAATGGTTTGGCGTCAATGTTAACTGTGAGAAAGCAATGCAAATTAAAAGTTAAAATAGAAAAGAACGAGGAAAAAAATGATCTGCATAATTTATGGAGAGCTTTTGATACTCACACCACCCACTACAATAAAATCAATGGAAATACCTCGCGCACGAAAAATACTCGAAATTATCGTAACCATTGGAAGTTGTATTTTTTCAATAAGGCAGATAAAAATTCCAAGTAATTACTCAAGGGATTGCTTGAAGATATTTTACTTTTCTCTAATTCTCTTATGCATGAAGCGAGTCAAATAACTTCGAAATTTTGGTAAAATTCGAGTTATGTCGAATGGCCAATTTTTGTCGGGTTTTCACCGAATTTGGGATTTTTCACTTCTTTAACATTCTAAACAATCCTAAATGTGGACGAAAGCGCTGCGGTAACAATTAAATTAATTGTATTTACGGTACTTATCCTAATGAAGGAATGTCGCATCGTTTACATCGGCATCCATAGCAGATGACAATAGATAATCAAATCAACAAGCAGCAAAGTGATAAGGCATTGTTTCATGCAATAATTCGTTCTTATAAATTATATGAAATCCTTGCGAATGAATATCGAAAGTTTGATGTGGGTGGCTCGGATTATGCTAGGGTGGGTTGGGTTTTGACTGGGATCGGGGCATGGTGTTTTTATAAACGTGTTTCCTCGTCGTTCCTAAATGTATTCTCGAAAAATCATTTGCCCAGCTCCAGATAATTTATTTTCCACCCGAAAGTGTACATTTACTCTTATTTTATTTCATGTCGCTGGGGCGCTTGTTGATTCGATCTTCTGATGTCGTCTGTTATAGAAACCGATGTAAATAAATAGATGTTAGAAAATCTGACAGAAGTTAGCCATTCTGGAGGGCTCATCTGTCACCAGTAAAACTATATAAATGATGTTAGAACGAAGGTTTCTTTGATGGTGGTTTGGTCTCTGAGAAAAATGCAGAGATCTGTATAAATTATGTTGTTTATCCTCATACGTTCCTCCCCTCATCGCCTCGGCGGTCCTGTTATCCCTCATATTTTTTTATGGTTAACGACTTACATATATATTCAGTTAGTACAGCTTCTAAATAGTTGTTTGAAATCATGTTACTGCACTATTGGTATCCCTGTCTGGTATTATTGTCACTAAAATTGGCAGCTTTGTTGTTACATAATAAATTGATCCAACAAAAGTATTTTGCGACGACTAAATAATTTTATTTCCATGATTACGCTCTGGTTTTTATAGTTAACATTCAATAATTTTTTATAAATTTAATCAATCTCAAATGATATACCCTTATTATACTTGATGTTTCTCTTCTCCTTCTTCCTAAAGTTGATCTCTCCCTTCCCTACTTTCTGCGTCCAACTCCTCAATATTCCAAGTCCACGAAAACTATTTTGAATTTTTTTAATAAGGTTATCAAGGGTTAAAAGGTCCAAATTTGTCTTAAACCATACTTGAAAAGATGAAAAATTGTCCACTCTTCATGTTTAAACTAGATTTTTATATAAATAGAATGCTCAAACTTTCATTTTTAATAAATAATGAATCTTTTTTGACCAATGTATCTTTGTTGATAGTAGATAGCTGTTGAGGTTTGGTCCAAATAAGATAATACAGTTTCACTGCTAACGTTACGCGCAAGTATATTGGCGTCATTAGTGTTGCTGAATTAGCATTTAAGTTTAAAAATGAGCATAACAAGCATTTTTAGCTTATTTTGAATTTATACAGCTTATTTTTTAGCTATTATTAACTACAAAGCCGTGATGAAGCCAATTAAATTGTGCGAAATGTTGGCCGTGAAACTATAATCTCTTATTTGGACCAAGCCTCAAGAGCTATCTACTCTATATCATATTTTTTGGATTTATTCGCTAAGGAGTAGTTTTCAACCCTGACAAACTAATAGTGTCAGTCGGGATCATGTATCTTTTGATGTTGAGGGTAAGATGAGCGTTATATGTACCTCATTTTCAAGTATCGATGCAATTTCAAAGAATTCGTAGGCTACGGCTGATTTTCAGCTTCAGTAACTAGAGTACAAGTAGTTTTGGCGATTCTATTAATTACCCTTCGCTCGTCCGTCTGACATGCCCACTTCCCTTCCCTTTTCCCCACGACGTAACTAGCGCGCAATCACTGGGGGCCATCCCGAAAAATAATGGGAGGGAGATAAAGAAAAATAAACGGACGAAGCCCGAAAATCACCACCGACGAAATGTAAAGCGTAATCTTACAAATTGGCTTCTCTCGACCGATTCGTATTAATTTTCCAATTCGTCGTGATAAATTGCCTTCGCTTCCTCTCCAAGATTGGCGCGCTTAAGTTGTGCAATGGGTTCTTCTCATACATTTCGGATCGTCGTCGTCCGACCATGATGATTTCCGCGGTCAAGTTCTCTCCCGGGTAGGTCTTAAGTGCCGTCCGTGTCTTAACGGAGGTCGTCGCTTAGGATAACGAGGGAAAAAAACAAATCTTGGCGAGTGGGAGCGATTTACATGTGGTTTCAAGAATTAAAAAATTAGCGTTGAAGGGTGTTATTATCCCGAATCGCGAAATTAATCTTAAGTAAACGTAAATTTATCCTGACAAGGAGGCCTTCGCTCCCAGTGACCGTGGGATGAGAACGAATGAGCCCCCAAGAACTCGGGTTCAAGGTCGGTATGTCCTTCAAAAGGCTCCTTGAGAGTAATCATTAACTGCAAACCTCAAAGTCGTTTTACACGATGAGTGACCATTCAAATTATCTTGCACAAGGTAGCTATGTATCTCTAAAAAAAAATGGCATATGGAGTGCATATGAAAAATTGTGCGCGCAGTCTTCCCAGCTTCTTATGAGATGCATTAAAAAATCACAAAATTCCGTGAATGATCGCATTATACGAGCGTGCCCTATCCATATTGGTTTTCTGATGCTGGTGATAAAAAATAATATTTCTATTCTCCGTAAGTAAAAGTATATTTGCATGGATTCGTCAAGTTTCCCTTTCGAAACGTATAAATAAATAAAAATGGGTTCATACATGGTGTACATTAAGCGTAATAGTTTAAATATTTACAAACGGCATTCCATGAATTCATTGACACTCTCCAATTAATATTTTTAATACCTTTTACTTTTGAATTTACGGAGACCAAGAATTTAGTAACGGTCTGTTAGTTTGTTATGTAGATAAGCAAAAGTAATGGTATCGTAAGTAATTGTTGTGAGGTGTACTATGAATTCACTGAGAATCTGGCACCGTTCTTCCCTTGAGCAATGAAGTATCAATGGCATTGGGAACTCAGGCATTGAAATCTCTCACAACGCAGGTCTAATTTTTCAGAGGTAAACCGATTGTGAGGGCGATCGGGTTACTTTTTTGGCTTTACTCCATTTCTATTGCTCTGAAGAAGTCTACTTTTCTCAGCTTCAACGCTAACAAGAGTGTCGGCTTCTCACTCTGAGGGACCCAGGTTCGGATCCCTGTGGCGTCAGGGATTTCTCAGTGATAGCCCTATTCTCGTTTTGAGTGATGTGGGGAGCAGTGGCTCAGCGAGGGGGGGTTTTGGGGGATAAACCCCCCAGAGCTCAGAGAAAATTTTAAGTTTAATCCATTTTACTTAATTGCATTAATATTACTTATAGAATAGTGTAAGGATTAATAAAATATCACTCAGAAAGCCGTGAAACTCACCATTTTGAACAATTTATCTTAAAATTCCGTAATTTATTGATCTCGCACCTACCGCTTATCCTGGTGGGTATTCCATACCCCCACACACCCCGGAATTAGTTGCCCCTAAAACCCCCCCAGCCTTAATTCCTAGCTGCGCCCCTGGTGGGGAGGGCACTTGAAGTACTGCACAGCGATAGAAGAATCTTATACTGCTGGAACTCTTATCCTCCGGGATGGCTTCGTGGTCTGGCATTCACGCGAGACGTGAGGGAAACGGGCAAAACCCCACGCAGGCCGCCGCGAATGTCAAAATGGTGGGATGCTGTTGTGTCCACTGAAATGTCCATCGTTGCAATCCCTTCGCGTCCATTTTCTCGGGGTTACACGAACTAATTCATGCTTAGAATATGGAAAAATTTCTCACGTTGCGATTTGATTTGACGACAGCGTCAGTGGCCCGCTTACTTGAAACTGAGTCATCCGTGCGCTTTCATCACCAAGGCCGCAATAGCATTGTTGGCTGTGGTCACCATGGGGAGTATTTTTGCTGCACAAAACGACGAAGTGCGAAATTCCTTGTTACCATGACGGTAGGGTATATGGGTTGAAGATATACGAAATCAATGTATCGGATACTATTCTTATAAGAAGTAGTTTTGCGCGTATGCCAGTAGAACCCCTCTCAATATTCTGTTTGTTATTTTTCATGGGAAGTCCCTCAAAGTGGGCGGACAGAAAAACCCATGATATTTACAATTATGTTTGATGAACTAATATAGGCTTGCATGTAACATGCGTGAGAGATCTCGAATCATCTGTAAGCATTGTAAATAATGAAGCATTTTACTACTAAAAAAACTACATAATGTGTACTCGTGACGATAAAGGACCAATATTTGCAGTTATTATGTGATAAATTCGTTTTTGGGGGGCGAAACTGCATGGAAATATACTGTAAAGCTGGATAATGATATACCTACTTGCTACGGGTGTACAGAAAGCGTTACTCAGATGTTAAATGATTAAGACTGGGAGCTGCTGGAGAGACTGAGGATGAACGCTAAGCTTGGATTGCTTGAGAAATTGAGAATAGATATATTTCGGAGCGAAACTGAGAACATCATAAGAACACCATTATATTTCCAGATCCAACAGGAACGTTAATTAAAAATAGATATTCTGCCGAAAGGATAGGTATGGAAATTCGTTTTTCCCCCGTGCAAAAAAGTATCTCTGTCAGACCGTAGATTGAAAAATAGACTAAACCTTTTAGGTAAATTCAAGAGCAGTGTCTTTTCTAACGAAGTTAGCCATATCTTACGGACGCCAACATACTAGTGAAGATCAGATCATTTAAATAAAATGAGAGAGATTGACTGTAGAACAGACAGATTCAGAATGTCTTATTTTCCACGATCAGAAACAGATTATAACCGCAGCGTAAGAACTCAGAAATAGATTATATGACTTCTAGTATAGCCTACAAACTTATGTCAAACTTAATGCATGTTTCTTAATTTTATTATTATTTCTAACAGCGTGTGGTAGTATAATTTGTTAGTATGCGTGACGTTTCTTGGACCGTGTGGTGTGCATGTGGGAATCCAATTGCATGCTTCATGCTGGTGATTGATCACCCCTTGCCAAACACCCTAGAGGTGGCTCGCAGGGTATTATGTAGATGTAGAAACAAAGGACTTTGATTACTTGATGCCAGGGGGAAATTCGAAATTCGTCCTTTATATTTGTTAACGAGTGGAGTCCTAACACCCACAGCCACACGACTACTGAGGCGGATTGCGTGGTAGTTTGCACATGTAGCACAGGCAAGGTAGAACTATAGGGTTCCATCAAAAAATATCATTAGTGATACTTGAAAATCGCATACGCGATAAATGCGGTATTGATGCGATACACATGAATAAATGCGACAGAGGCGCGATGACTGGACTTTTATGATATTTAAACAGAAAAATTTGACTTTTCGATGGCAAAATTCATAAATTTACTGCCGAGCCCACCCTTCACTGCGCCACTGGACGTTGAGCCTCACTGATTCATAGATGGTTACTTGTATTTTTATCGGCAGCTACTGGAGAGTTTGAGAGAGAACCCTAGTAGATTCTGCGATGTTAAGCAAATATTTCTTCCCATCTGACTAGAAATAACTGAGTTTGATAATGCTGCCCTCAACACAATCTGGAAAACAGTTAGCATCTTGGATACAGAGAGGTTTTTCAGCCAGTACAATCTAGTTGTGACTGACAGACGCTACCGGTTGAAGGAAGAAAGTTTTGAAACTTGTTCAATGTTGATGTTCAACTAGTGTAAATGATATTCAGGCTGCTAAAGTAATTTTTAATTATTTACTTTAGGTCTTATTCCTTAATTTATTATTGTTATACCCCATAATTATTAAAACTATTTCGTATTTTTAAAATAACTGTGTTTCAACACATTTTGTCGTCAACTACGTGCTACATTATCAAAATAAAGAAGAAAATAGATGCTACAATATGCTATAAACTGTAATTGAAAGTGCTATAAAATTAAAATGAATGTGCTATTTTCACGTATCTCTAGATATCATGTAAGTTGTACTTTTAAAAAAAATGTGGGAAATGAAAAACATCGTGAAACGTAAGCATAAATATAGATATTATTTTTTCCGATAAAACTGCATAAATTCCCCTCATCAATGCTTATGGAAGTATTTCTCATTCATTTTGAGTGGATGCATGTTACAAGTTTAGGGTTTCAACAAATATATAGGTAAATGAGTCCATGTAATAATAATAATCTTGAGAAATGAGAATATTTTAGCATCTTTTTTTATTTCTGTTTCACTTTGAACATATAATCATTTTTGGTGACTCTTTAATCTCTTCTTGGAGCTCGCTAAATTATGTTTCTCCCTTCACTTCTGTCCATAACCCGCAAAGTATACTTTCATTCTTCCTTATTAGTGAAATAAGACTTTACAATATTTCCACTGAATTTATTTTTGCACGACTCGTTTCGTTGTTACAGCAACATCTTCAAGTGCCATTTCGACGCTTTCTTTTCTTTCTGCACTGCAGACTCTCCCATCCGAATACTCTCATCATCTCTGTCACGCTTTTAGTCCTGATATGCCTTATCGGAACGTTTCTCTTTGCTCACCTTTGAAATTCCACCATATTTTTAACGTCTCGGCCTTCCTCCAATCGATTCAAACCATCGCCGCACACTAGTGTTGACCGAACAAACACTTTAAGACATTTGTAAAAACTTAACATTGTAATTGCCTATTGTTGCGAATGTTAAAATAAGTGTTTGAGAGATTCCTCTAAAACTTTCCCTAATCGAAGATGAAGCTGGAATAGTTGAAGTTTTAATGTTGATTAGCGTCTGGGAGTATAGGTCTAAGAATAATATGCAAATTTATTGGCCAACGTTTCGATAATTTTTTGATAGCTTCTTCGGGGCTATATATATATGATTACATAAAATTGAGACATGAAAGCATGAGAGATTTCTACTACGTTTTTACAATGATGAAAAAAATTCAATTTTACGTAAATTTAATAGAAGAAACAAGAGTTTTGACATACTTTTTTGATCTGCTTCGTTTACTGATTGTAACTAAGCTAGTGCATGACATCGTTATTATCAATGTGGATTTACTAAGTAAAACTAAATTTTAGTTATACCATAAATACCTATAGCTTTTATTCTACTGCTATCGAATTCAGTGTTCGAGGAACCACGGACGCCACCTCGCACCTGTCTTCTGACCAATTTCTTCAACTCCATACGATTCATGTCAGTTCGTCCGTTGAAAGCAGAGGCAATGAGATGATTCCATGTTATTATTCCGTCGCTCCTGGGTTTCTACCTCTGATGTAGACTTCAGAAGGAGGTAATGATAAGTTGCCATCCAGCACAGTGTCTATATTTACTTATGGAGGGAACAAATTTGTTCCCCGCTAAAAACACGCGTTTTCCTTTGTATTCAGACGTCTGTTCTCACAATGCATATCTATTCCGTAACACCTGTTAGCTTTGACTAACTTGCTGCACGCAAGGACACAATCGAGATGAGCCGACATGATATAATTTGGTCGTGGAGTGGATTAGTGGGGAATGAATGCCGATCACTGTTGATTGGAAGTTTCGTAGGAGAAGCCCTATGTTTTCAACACTATCCAATGCTTATCGCGAGGGATTTAAAAACTGAAAACATCATACGTGGCTCAAGTTAAAAATTGAGGATAGTGTTGGTCGAGAGCAGGCCTTTTAAAAAACTAATGTCGACTGATTAATGATATTTCACATGAAAGACGGCAGGCGAGTACCCATTTGCGCTCATAAATGCACGTTCTAGTTCCAGGTCTGACTGTATCATCTTATAAGGATAATATCATTCCATAATATCCCTAAGCACTGCCCTCTTACTTCTCCTTCCGTGATAACTCTTAAGTCCTTTCTTCAATTTCCCCCCTCTTTTTTGAATTCGTTGAATACCATTGTAAGCTCTGCTTCTTGCGATTCGGCGTGTACCTCCTTATCACATGCTGTAGGTATGGCTAAGGAGGGAGCGACTGCTAGCTAAGACCATTTGCGCCATGAGGGAAGAGTTGGGAGGGAAGGGTGGAGAGAAACCCGAAGATGGGATTCGCATGCTTTTAAAAATGAAACCAATGAATTCCATGTCCATTCATGTTTTCTACCTAATGGCATTGCCCTCTTACGATTTTTAGAAATGAAACCAATGAATTCCATGTCCCTTCATGTTTTCTACCTAATGACATAATGGAATCGCCTTTTTGTTTAAAAAAGAGAAGTTACTTTATAAGCATATATGCAATCATGCCATAAACTTGGGTGAATGAAAAATATAAAAACAATCACATATTCATATAGTGGAATCGCATTTTTGTTCAAAAGAAGAAGAGGTAACTTTCTACGCAAATATGTAATAAAAATGGGTAAATGACAAATGTTAAAACCATCACAAATTCTTAAATTCTATGGATTTTTAGAAATGAAACCAATGAATTCAATGTTCCTATATGTTTTCTATCAAATGAAATAAGAGGAGTCGCCTATTTGTGCAAAGGAGAAGATGTTACTTTTCACAAATATATGAAATATGCAATAAACGTGGGTAAATGACACATGTTAACACCAACACCAATTCTTAAGTACTATGAATTTTAGAAATGAAACCAATGAATACCATGCGACTTCATGTTTTCTACCTAATGACAAAGTGGAATCGCCTTTTTGTTTAAATGAGAACATGTTACTATATATACGCATAATTACAGTTATGCAATAAACATGCATAATTGACAAATGTTGAAACCATAAGCAAATATTGAATTCTATGAATTTTTAGATATGAAACCAATAAATTCCATCTCCCTTCATGTTTTCTACCCAATAGTACAAGAGAAATCGCCTATTTGTTAAATGGAGATGATGTTACATTGTACGAATGTATATACTTTTATGCAATAAACATGGGTAAATGAAAAATGTTACAACCATCACCAATTCTTAAATTCTGTGGATTTTTAAAAATAAAGCCAATGAATTCCATGAGCCTTCATATTTTTTACCTAATGGCATAAGTGGAATCGCCTTTTTCTTTAAATGAGAAGATGTTAATTTTTTACGCATATATATGTAATTATGCAATGAACATGGGTAAATGACAAATGTTAAAACCATCACCAATACTTAAATTCTATGGATTTAAAAAAATGAAACCAATGGATTCCATGTCCCTTCATGTTTTCTACCTAATGACATAATGGAATCGCCTTTTTGTTTAAAAAAGAGAAGTTAATTTATAAGCATATATGCAATTATGCCATAAACTTGGGTGAATGAAAAATATAAAAACAATCACATATTCATAAATTCATATGCAATATTCATACGCAAATACGCTATAAACTTGAGTAAATGACAAATGTTAAAACCATCACCAATTCTTAAATTCTATGGAATTTTAGAAATGAAACCAATGAATTGAATGTCCCTTCATGTTTTATACCTAATGACATAAGTGAAATCGCCTTTTTGTTTAAATAAGATGATGTTACATTGTGCGAATGTATATACTTTTATGCAATAAACAGGAGTAAATGACAAATGTGAAAACCATCACCAATTCTTAAATTCTATGGATTTTTAGAAATGAAACCAATGAATTCCATGTCCCATCATGTTTTCTACCAGATGACATAAGCGGTATCACCTTTTTGTTTAAATGAAAAGATGCCTCTTTTTACACTTAAATGCAAATATACCATAACCATGGGCAAATGACAAATGTTAAAACCAATACCTATTCTTAAATTGTATGGATTTTTAGAAATGAAGCCGATGAATTCCATGTCCCTCCATGTTTTCTACCTAATGACATAAGAATAATCGCCTTTTTGCTTAAATGAAAAGGTGCTTTCTTTTTTCGCATAAATGCAAATATGCAATAACCCTGGGTAAATTACAAATGTTAAAACCATCACCAATTCTTAAAATCTCTGGATTTTTAGAAGTTAAATCAATGAATTCCATGCCCCTTCCTGTTTTCTACCTAATGACAGAAGTGGAATTGCCTTTTTGGTTAGACAAAAAAAGTCTGACGGCATTTAAAAAATAAAATTCATGCAAGCAACAACTCTTTCTTTGCGAGAGTATGCTTCTTTTTCTGAGTTATGATTTTTTGGTTTTTAATTTCAGTGTATAATTCAAAATACATATCTTTTCTTTTGCTCTCCTGAAAAGTTGCTATTTTTGGGATTCGTGTTGTTAGAACTTAGCCCTCGATTTGTTTTATGCAAATGGCAAATTGGATTTGCTGAAGTACTTCGTGTGCTTTAAAATGAATGAAATTAAAAAAAAGCCTTACCATTATTTTCCGTTTGATTTGGTTCATTTCCTTTAACGTATAGACCATATTCTGGCATGTAGAAATGGCAGAAAATTCGTTTGGGAGGGACACTAAGTCTACAGCTTAAGTGCCACTTTTCCTCATCGAAAGCGAGCAATGAATAAATCCTGAGGCGTTAAAACCATTTTGCTGAATGTCAAAAATGTATTTACAGAGAAAAATAATTGCTTCAATGGATACATATAAATTAACGTTGGGTGCTTCCGAAATAATATCCACCGTTCATAAACATTATTGAGTAATCTAAAGGAATTTCGGAGGACAATAATGCGACTCTACCCTCCTCCAGGGTTAAAGCCCAACCATTGCTTTACTATCTCAGAGCTAATGTCAAATATCTCATAATAATAGTATGTCATGTTAATAAATCATAGGCTCTTCAAATAAGTTAATAGTATTGTCATTTTTGATCACTACTCAAGATGAGTAGGTATTGGGTTGCGCAATTTGCTACGCATAACGCTAACGACCACTGGCGTCCATCAGATTTCTCGCAACAGTCTACATATCTAACACTCCTAGCCTCCTTGAGAACAAACCTCCTCCTAACTCCATGCCTTACCTACGGCATGTGATAAGGATATACAGCGTACACGCCGAATTGCAAGAAGCAGAGCTTACATTACTATTCAAGGCATTCAAAAAAGAGGGGGGAAACTGAAGGAAGAACTTAGAGTTATCACGGAAGGAGAAGGAAGAGGGCAGTGTTTAGGGATGCGATGAAATGATATTATCCTGATATGATGATGTTTAGATATGTTCTAAGGCTATATCTACGTGGGGGAGAGCGGTGGAACCATAGTGACTGGGCTTAAGGAGCATCGATGACATTTTAGACTTGAGCAGCCCGATTAGTCTTCTGTGGATGAGCATTGAGCATAGCATCTTTGGGAACACAAGATAAAATTGGGTAGCGCCAATCTACCGCTGCAAAAACTTCTGAAACAGCCTTGCTAAAGAGGCCATTGAGATCAGGCTTAATACAAATCACCTAAAATTGAGACACGGGGTATAAACTTAGCAATGCGTGGACATCCATTTTAACGAAAATAAAAAAAATTATTGCACTCCTCCTTTTTATGCGGACTGACTATATCTTTCCAAGATTTTACACTTTCCCGGCGAACAACATGTATAAACTCTTCTCGGGATACCGCGCGGGTAAGATTATGTAAGAGCGCCGACGTTTCGGGCACCGACTCGTTACAAGCCATGTAACCGTTAGAATGGGTAAGATTATGTAAGAGGCTCGACTCCACGGCTTGTAACGAGTCGGTACCCGAAACGTCGGCGCTCTTACATAATCCTACCCACGCGGTATCCCGATAAGAGTTTATACATATATCTTTCCAGCCGAACAGAATAACCTGATAGTTGAAATTGTTTATAGTTACATCTAAACTTGTTTTTTTCAATCAAACAATACATTCACCCTAATGACAATGGACGAGTCGCCCGTCGAAACTTTGGTGATAGCTTATACAACGAATTAAACCTTGGCTTTCCACCCGGCGGACTCGGGTTCAAATCCCGGCAGTGGCAGAGAATTTTCAGAGACTGCCCGATCCCTGCTTGAGTGTTGTGTGGAGGACATTTCAAGCGCAACACTCCGTACGTCGGATGGGACGTTAAGCCGTGGTCTCCTTGGCGCCTTTCGTTAAGAGCAGGCTAATGCCGACGCCGGGTTTCTCTCCACCCTTCCTTCCATACCCTTCCCTCATGGCGAAAATGACCTCAGCTGTCGGTCGCCTCCTCCAAATACCATACCATACCACGAATTAAATCGGTGGAGATCCCGAGAAGACTTCACCTTAATAATTCGCCGGAAAAGAATTACGTCATATTTTACGTTTGATGAAATCGCTAAAACCCAAAGCGATCTTTCTGTCCGTATCTTAAACCATAGACAAGGAAAACTCGTGATGAACTGATAATTTTCGTTTTCAAGCTGATTTGAATTTCAGGAGTGCGTAATTTGAATGCTGTTAGGAAAATTAGGGTTGATGGAAATTACTATAATCAGACGGTTGCGGGGAAGCGCTTATACGTGATTCAGATATTTTTCTCGCAGAAGCCAGTCTCATCACCGGTTTACGGTTTCAATATTCATGGATTATGGTCAATGAATTTAGCTCGTGAATTCTTTGCGCTGGAGAATTGATTGTTCATTTAAACTACGGTGCATAATGAGTTTAATTTATTTACAAATATTATTCAAATCGATCCGATGATTTGCATCGTCGAACGTCCAATTTTTCATTCAGAAAATGTCGACGCACTTTTGTGATATTTTTCGAGTTTCCTTTTGGAGCCTGGACGTGTTTTCCGTTAACTTAGACGCTTATAGAGCTCGCCAGGAGCGCTGTAAAATGAAAAAATGATTAAAAACTTATATATTGATTGAGAACTAAGTTTTAATACTATTATGAATGATTTCACCATTCTTATGGATTAACCGTAGACATGCCATTTGGAGCTTGTAGCGAAGAGCAATAGAGGGCATATTGTCATACGATCTACCTAATGTATTTTAATTCATTCTTTGGTTAAATTTCAACTTTGACAGATAGGTATTATTTAGTAAGGACAGGTAAGTATTTACTTAAGATTTCACTTTGCAACCTGTTGAAATGTGACGCATAATACATTTACAAACGATAAAAACATTTTTTAAATGTTTATATCTTAATTCATTGAAAATTTTCAAAGAAAGAATTAATGTAAACAAAAATATGCATGTTAAAATAATGCCTGATATTAAATCTGATTGACGGCATATTTATTTCTTCATAGTTTTTGGTAAAACAAATGTTTCACCTCTTTGTCATGGAATCTAATACCAAATTATATTCACTAACAGTACCTATGTGAATTTTATTCTCTCGCTTTACAGAACTGACGCAAAATTCGGGCATCGTTAGATGTTCTGGTGAAGATGAGAATTCGGCGAGGGACGACATATTTACATATTTATTTTATTCATTTTTATATTTACATATTTATCAATAAATATGTAAAATCGTTTAAATATGTACAACGTTAAGCCCTGATGATAGTTTAAAATAAACAGAAACGTTGGCTAAAACTTTTTTGCATAACATACGTTGACCTACACTCCAAGAACTATTTTAACATAAATTAAACGAGGTTAAGATAAGGAAAAAAAAGTAAACAAAAATAATGAAAGTCCCATGAATCCGAGGTTTTTCCGTTATATTAATTGACATTTTGCCTCTAGATTAGGAATCATAGCGAGATTCTGAATTTCTAGTAAAGAAGGACACAGTTTGCACGGTAGTATATAGGTTCAAACCCCCCAGAAACCTCATTTGGGGAATATTCTCTAAATCGCACGATTTCCCACAATCCCCCCTCTCCCCGAATAAGTGTCTGTCTACTGCCTTGTTATTGCGCTTTCACTTTCATGATGCAGTGTTTACCAAAATAAAGATGTGCCCTAATTCTTGAGTAGCTGTATTGATCAACCACAGGTACTAAAAATATAATTTTGAGAAAAAATAACAACCGTCGCTGTTATTTTTCATAAAAATTTTTTTGCCGATATCGTAAAACCAGAATTATTCAGGCATTTTTACTCGTCGTCCCTCGCCGAACATCTCCACCAGAACATCTAACGATGCCCGAATTTTGCGTCAGTTCTGTAAAGCGAGAGAATGAAATTCACATAGGTACTGTTAGTGAATATAATTTGGTATTAGATTACATGACAAAGAGGTGAAACATTTGTTTTCCCAAAAACTATGAAGAAATAAATATGCCGTTAATCATATTTAATATCAGGTACTAAGTAGTGGAGTTGTGTGTGGACATGAGCTTTGTAATGTATATTGGATCCACCGATTCCCTGCTACTGCGTTCAAAAATAATACTGCTCTGATAAATGGTGTATATAAACAGAATTTACCGTAGATTTTGAAAAGAAATTTCGCAAATTTCCCCGATTGAACTCGATGCGCAGGAAATGTTTGAAAAAAACATTTCTCTCAAGATTTTTTTCTCACGCGAATTTTGAAAACGTGGGATTGACTTTTCGGACATTTCAATTGGATTTGAATAATCAATCTAATTAAAAATTTATGAAGTTCTTTTACTAACCAAGAATCACGTTCTAGCGTACAAAATCGATGAGTTTTTGTCAATTTACGCTAACGAAAATACTTGCGGATCCAAAAACATTAGCATTTCATGCGCATCTGCTCAGTAAATTACGAGAGATATGTTTTTCTTGTCAAGGATTTTGGTGCTCATTTAATCGATATTACTCTGCTAAAGATGGATATTTTTTCTAATACTTCATGAAATACAATGCCATTTATTTCGCGGTGATATACTTAAAATTTTTCGTGAGGAAGTCATGTAGATGCCAACTCCATCTAAAATCCGTAGCTTCAATTACGACCACCGGTTCTTCTCTGTGCGTTACTTATGAAGTCATTCGCCGATTTCTTCCCCAAATTCAAAATCCATGCCAGATCTATACTGATTGAAATCCTTAGTATTTCAATCACTATTTTGCCTTAAGTACTCCATAGTATTGAAGAGCAGGTGAAAAATATGTTTTTCCAGTATGACATGCCTCAGATATTGATACTGTGTCCAGATATAACTCATATATAACTTTTATTGAAGCCCATGAAATTTATCAAGCTAAATTAAATTGGGAAAATAATGAAAGTATTTACCAGAAGCTTTAACCTAGAAAAGACCCATTTTATTTTTTCAACTTTCCTAAGCTTCCATACTTTTTTTGTGTGTGCCAACCTTTCCTAACCGCTTAACATTCGATTTTTTAGCTCGTCATTAGAGATGCCTAAAAAAAATGCAAATGCAATATTTTTCATCGCAAAACTTGATATGATGGCTGGTTAACTACCGATCCCTCGTAAAAATAGAATGCTTAAGCTAGTCATTCTGAGAAGGACCTCTAAAGTTATGTTCCATCCACATGAGAAATCCCACAACTTGGATTTTTCCTGAGTTCATGCATTTCGGAGGAGATTGCGACTTGGAAGATAAATTGCTTGAATCCCAGACGACAGTTGTTCCAACTCAAATCTGCCTCGCTGGGAGGATTACAGCCGAAAAGTCGTGTGTGTTGGAGTAATAAGCAGGTTTTAGTCGATTGAATTCCCTTGTAATTGCCTCATCGTCTTTGGTAAATTCAATTCGATAAGGTCGAATTATTGCAGCGAGCAATGGGCTCATTGATGAATTTTCTTTTCTTGTTGATTTTGATTGGCGTTAAAACGGATTTCATTACGCATATTTTCCCATTTTCATATCCGGCAACTACTTCTAAGCTTATTGCGATAAAAAATCTAATCCTTCAACCCTTTCGTAGATCGATGACGTCACGACTTCTTGTCGAGTGTATCTCCTCTTTTAAGCTATTCCTTGATCTTATGCATGGACGTCGCGTGATTCGCTGTTGTCTACACTCCGGTGAAAGATTCATTTCCTCACTGCGTGATTCTTCCTGATCGAGTAAATGTATGAGAACACTCATGAGGTAACTAACTCGTGAAAAGTCGGCGGCAACTTTAGTGCTTTCTCATTTTGAACTTAAAAGATAATGCCTGGATGAGGGTTTTCGTGGTAACTCATCTTTCCTTTCTATCAACCGAATTCGTTTGATGAATTGCTTTCAGGTAAATTCAGCTTTGAGTAAACGATAAAATTCTTTCTATGTGTAATTACTTACCATTTAATCACCACTGTAACATTAACTGGCTAAAGCACTAGACCGGAAATCGGGGGATCCGGGTTCGAATCGCGGTCAAGGATTTCTCTGTGGATTTTTCGCACAATTTTAGCATTTAGGGTGACCCCGTAAAGTTATCACCGTGGCTAGTCCCGGTATACTTAAAATTAGTCAAATTACCTCAATGTGTTCCAAGTCCGGGCCTGCTCTCCGGCTGTTGCGCTGTGTGCACGATTTGGACTGCTTGCGGCATCATATGCTCACCAGTCCATACCTCCTTGTCCATAATTGTCTACTGGTGAATTCGATCGCGCATCTGGCTTAAGCACTCGACCAGAAATTGGTGCATCCGGGTACGAATCCCGGTCAAGGCGATTTTTTTCTCTGTGAATATGACGCACAATTTTTCTGTACGAAAACCCTTTGCCGATCTATTCCTTCAAATTTTGTTTGTCAAAATATTTCGTGGACGGGGCCGGTAACCCGGGCGACGTAGCTAGGGGGGCCACAAAACGCCCGGACACACCGTTTAATTGAGGGGTATTCCATACCAATCCCCCCGGTAGGGGGGGCGGCACAACCGCAGCTTGCCCGGGTAAGTGTTTTGCTTTGAGTCGGCCCTGTTTGTGCGTTCTTATCTCCATATGTATTTGCTTGCTTCAACCTGCACCTCGTCAGTAACGGATGTTATTCGCTGACTGTATTCCTATCCTAGTTTATTATCGCTTTCGTGTAATGCACGAGCTTTAAGAGCATCATAACATCCGAGAATTTCTAAGAATCAGCATATGGCGTGGTAATAATACGCTGCGCTCAGGGTTTCACTCAAAACAATGGGCGTTAGTCGCTTGTTTATTTCAAAAATTTTTGCTTATCGGTTGCCGATGCAGAGTTTTCCGCCCTCTTATCTCTCTTTGCTTATTCCTGTCTCATAGGGGAGCAGGATCTTAGGGTATGAGGAGAGGTTGGAGGAGGTTTCGCAAGTCATACTCTACTAAGGTGACAAATGCAATACGTTTTGGTTGTTAGTCGGGACGGACTAACCATTGAGAGCGTGCCGCAGTCTGCTGGCGAGCGTCAGTCGGAAGTGGTGTTCCAAAGGAGTGCTGGGGAAGATACATCGCATCGCCGCCGATTTCATCGGAGTGAGTGAAGTGCTATCTTGTCATGTGGTGGAATATTTGTGTCATGTGATTTGCCGTGAATTACGAAATGATGAAATGTTGGGGTTTCATCATCATCATCATCACTGGTCAACAATCCTAGGATTGGTTTGACGCAGCTCTCCACTCAGTTCTCCTATCAGCTAATCTTTTCACTCCTACGTATTTCTTCTCTTTCACATCTCTCTTTACTTGTTCCATATATTTTGTTCGAGGTCTTCCTTTTCCATTCTTGCCTTCCACCTGTCCTTCGACGATTGTCTTCATCAGGCCATCATGTCTCAAGATGTGGCCTATAAGGTTGTTCCGTCTTCTTATTAAGGTTTTCATAGCAATTTAAAAAAAAATAGGATGTACGTTGAATTTTGACTGTAAAGGCCGTATTGCACGGTACACGGAATTGCGCAATCTGATGTACGTGCGAAGGTGCAATAAAAATTGCGTCGTGTAAAGCGGTGAATTGCTAGAACACATGCGAGAATGCGTGGATGCGAGACGGCAAAATAGCCCCTGTTCTAATTTCCTTCATGCATTCGCGCAATTCCACTCCATTGTAGAAATTAATGCAGCTCTAACCTGCGCAATTCCGTTCCCCGCGTAAAACGGCCTTTAGAATCGCACGATCTTATTGCCGTTGCTGTCATTTTAAATGTCATCTTGTTACCGAAAATTATACTTAATCACGAAGTGAATAATTGGTTCTTGATCTTCTTAGCGATAGCGATGATATATTTTTACGATTATGTACAGTTAGCCATTTTGTGATTTGTATTGTGTTTTAATTCGCTGCTAGTTCATCAATCTGTTTTTCCTGCATTTTTGAACGTATTTAAACCTACCCGCTGTATTTAAATCGCGCATTCACCCTGATATCCCAAGAAGATTCGTGTGTTCTTGTAATCGAATTAGCATGTCTTTCTCCTCTTTAAATCGTCAAATTTAAAACAATCCTCTCTATCGAATACGTAGTAAATTTCCCAGAGAAAGATTTTTGGTGATAGATATGGACGCTCATATGGACGAGCCTGTTATCCAACGGTTAAAATTATTCATTGAGTACTGTCGAACTTAGTCGCATGAATTTGTGACTAGTTGTTCCAAGGAAGACAATTCAACGCTGATTTTACTCAATTCGTTGATATCCTAGGAGGAATTACAATGTATTGAATGAACTGTCAACAATGGTCTCTAAAAACAAAAATCTTTCCATTGAACGAGTGCGTGCAATATGATAACATGATCTAAAATGAAGTAATTTTAATCGTGTATTGCAGTTGGAAATCGCTTAATATGCGCTTGCGCGGGATGCCTATTGTTTTTTTCCAACTATTTTGTACACAACCGTCAACTTAGGAGATTTTGAACAACAACAAAAAAATCTTGAGCAAAAATTATGCCAAATTGTTGCATTCGGTTGTTTTTAAAAGTTGTGTAATTATACTTTTCAGCTGTGAAGGGTCCATTCCGATTATTTTGTTTGCAGGATTTTGATTTTCTCGGCGACTGGCTGTCGGAAGATTTCTTGGAATTCCCACCGGGTCCTGGGGTTGAACAACGAAATAACCTCTGAATCTGGAGGGGTACCTGAGAACTCTTCCTAGAATATATTGACGCCGATAGTACCTACTCAAACCAGCATCCTAAATGCAGTCATATGTTTTGAAGCCGATAAAAAATGGTAGATACGTATTTGCGACGGAATTGAAACGAAAGTGATTTAGGTGCAAATATTCCACGGTAAAATGACACAGTGCCTAAGGTATTGAAGTTGGTTCTTACAGATTCAGATCCGCGGGGGTTATTCGGGAATCTCACCAAAAGTTGACAGTCGTCAACCTCCACATTTTGGCTATGCGACGTCATAAAATGTCACCAAAACTCCGCCACCGGCTCATATCGTTCTCTGACATGCTCAAAATGTTGATAAAATCTTATTTCAATGCTCCCCGTCAGAAAAAGTTGGAATGGCGCTGGCGTCGAGGCGCGATCCCCCCCACCTCGCCTCCGCGGCCGCGGTTTTTGTAGCGCACAACTTAGTTGTTTTGTTGAAATATTATTTTATGGATTTATGTGCCATGCTTACCATTTTAAAATGGGCTTAATCAGCTTGACGTAAAGTTATTTACGTTTCCTCCAAATGTATACTTATGCAAGTATTCATAATTGCATACTTTTCCGTGATCACAGTGTCCCCCCAGATCCGCCCAGGAAAGGCAGGCTGGCTTTTATGGCCACTGCCAGTTCTTACAATTTTTTCTGCTGTTTGTTACTAAAGGATTGTTTTTTTTAATGGTTAGATTAGAAATAAGCAATAGTTCCACTTTCTCTGGTAAAACGTATTTAAAAAAAAACGGCGCGTCCGTAGTTGGACCCCTTGGTCGGCGCACGATAAACTTTTTGAAAAATATGTAAAATTACTGTAAAAATACAATTTAAATACAAAATTTTATTTTTACTTACACCAAAAAGAAACAATTAATAAGAAATTTATAATTTTACAGAAAAAAACAACTAATTTGACTTCGATTTTGGACGACGAAACCGCCTTTCATTCACCAATCTATCAAATACTTTTGACCGTATTCAGGCAACAATTTGAAAAATCCGCTAGAGTATTTCACCTCTTTCAAAAAACATTAATCCGAACGTTTTATAAATGAGTCACAATAAATCCGGGATTTGTTGAAAAAAATGAAGTAACCATAACGCGCGGGATATGAAGCTTTGAAATTAGCCAATCACAAAGAAGAAATCTATCCAGAAAATAGTTCTAGAAACCGCCGCCAATCCGCCAATTTGGCAAAGAAGGGGTTCCAACTCCGGTTCACCCAAAAAAACGTTTTTGTACGGAACTAAAACAAAATTCTATGAGACTGGCATAATTACTTGCTTCATATTCAGCGAAAATTGCTGAGCGCATCTTCCTCTATGGCACTAATTTTATTCTTAACGTCACAACTTAATGAAGTTACGAAATACTACTACTTCTACCTCTACTGAACACCAGTGAATTACATTTTAAATTATTTCACGTACACATTCAATGTTATAGTTGAGCATACGCCCAACGTTTTTGTTGTATATGAAGCAAATAATTTAGAGACTCGGTCTGGCTCGTAGAAATTTTATTTTATTTTTTAAATCCTTAGAAAAACCCTGTTTTGCGATATGGAATTTAAAGCGATCCCAATAAAAAATTTTGCGTAAATAAGCCATGAAGAATTTGACTTTTAAAAAGTTATATTGTAAATTTCCTACCTTATTTTTCTCCATTTTCCGTTTAAGCTCATTTTTCTTCTTTTCTACTTTTCCTTTTCCTATTTCACTTCTGATTGCAAATTTTAGGTCAATCAATTTTTCAATACTGATTTTTGCAAACAAATTATTGTTCAGATGGAAACAAGTCATTAAGAATTTGACTTTTCAAAAATTAAATTGTTCCTTAAATTTACCTTATCTTACTCACTTCTTATTTATACCTCCTTCCTCTTCATTCCTACGTTCCCCTTTATACTTCTGCCTCTTTTGTTTGCATAAACAAATCTATTGTTATGATTTTCTCTCTTTCTCCTTCCTTTTATTGATCGCAGCGCTGCCATTGGATTTCGTTGGCCATTAAAAAAAATCTATTTCCCGTATTTAATTTTAAACGAATAGGTAGCAAATAGAAAATTTAGTGTTTTGATTTTTGAATATTTCCTACGGTTTCAGAAAATGTTTTAGGGGCAGATTCCATGACTATTTGTCGTATCTTGTCTCGTTCACCCCAAACATTTTTATGAGTGAGTGGTTGAGTTTATGAGTTGAGTTTATGAGTCAGTGAGTGGTTGAAGTGGCATTTACAGTGTATAGACGAGATGTCGAAAAAGGAATCTGTACGTTCATAAGTTTTAAGTTCCGTCAGTGAAAGTCTTTTTAAACAACTCCTTTTTCGCTGAACTAAGGCTTACGAGTGTCTCGAAGTTGTAAGGAGTAGAATATTTCTGGGGAAGTACGTGCGTCTGATTTTAATGCATACTTAGCCACTAATATTTGTGAGTTTATGCTATTCGTGACTTCGCCCATTCGGGTGACTCGCTTTTTGTTCGTTACGCTTGGACTGCTAAAAAGGTTTTCTCTTACTACGGTAGGTACTGTAATTGCAATTTTAGTGCAAAAATTGTTTACTAGTGTCATTCGTATTTTTTATGCTGTTTTCATACCATTATTTGTTAATGAATTGCTTCGAACGATTATCACTATAAGTACTTTCGTGACAGGATAGGAAATTCTGAGCTTGAGTGTTACTATGGTTCTTCACACTATTCGAATTACGATTTGACTTGAACCCAGCCCCCTGCCCCTAATAAACGACTAAATTAGTTGCATTTGAAGCTTAGGAAAATGCAGGTATATGAAAGGTTTCTCCTTTGTGCTTCCGGGCGTCAAAATAGACTAAACAAGACTTAAGCGAAGCTGTGTGTTATGTGAAGAATCTGATTTGCGACTTTTTCAGTACGCTTTTATTATACATATATTTATATTTTGCGATAGTCGAGGATGGAATTTCCATTTGAATTAATAATGAAAGAGCACTTTGAATACGTTCAGACATTTTTCCGAAGTATTTTATTAGGAGTGAAATTTCGCAAGAGGCAATATTTTTTCATTATTTTACAGTTAAGTGTAGAACGGGGTGAAAAGAAACATTGGGGTGAATAGAAACGAAACTTATTTTTTAAATGTATAATCTATTTCCTACATAACTATGGGTAAATAGCGGCAACTATTATTTTTTTTAGGTTGATACACTTTTGGCTGAAAGTGAAATAATGGTTTCTTTGGTTGGCAGCACTGGTTCCTGTTTGTTTGTCATGTTGAATTTTACCACGCGATTCTTGTTTTTTTTTATCCACTTTGAACTTTCCAGGTCAGCCAAAAAGTCCAGAGTCAGAATACGTAGTGTTCTTAAAAGTAAATAGCTGTAAAAAACAGTTTAATTATTCATATAAAAGATTCAGGCTTATTTTAAGCTTTAACTTTAACAATATTATTTAAAACATTATTCATATTTTTTAGGTTAGCTTTTCAGAATTTATGGGGTGAATAGAAACAAATAATTTTTAGTGTTTTATTCACCCCGCAAGAAAATTTTTTCAGAGATTACCGGTCTGATCTCACTATTTATTTATCATAATTAAACCTAGTAAATACGGTAATTGTCTACCTATTCAATTTGTTTACTTACAGTTATGTAACTTCTTTTGTTTATGTACTGAATTAAATCATTATGTTGAGAAATAAACTTGTATTTATCCATTACAAATTAAAAATACCATATTTAACGGTTTCCATTCACCCCCGATTCGTTTCAATAGAAAAAAAATTGAAATTGAAGTACTGTTTCTATTCACCGCCATTTGCGGGGTGAATAGAAACACCATGTTTAATTTTTTTCTTTAAAATCAAATAAAATTTAAAAAATTAAATACTATAAACAAATAGTTCTAACAGAGACCTGTGTTTGGGCAAAAAATTGTTTATTTGGAACAACTACAAATATGCAAAATTTCAAACCAAAGTTGAAAATTGTTTCTATTCACCCCGTTTTACCGGTACTTATTTTTAAGATATGACCGTAAAAGACTAAAATCTTAATGCATAAACGTAATGAATTAATATTACGATGCTGGAGTCGGACCCATCAGATTTCGGTAGATAGTACGGAGTGTCTAGAGTGAAGGATTCAATGAAGGATTCCCGGTATTTTCTTGTGATGACCTCTGTTGTTTCCAATACAATCGTCGTTTCGGCCTAAACTGAATTTACCATGTAATTGTGATATAACGAATAAATACCTCTGCATGTGATGTATGCTACATGTATTTATTTTCATCGTAAGGCTATGGACCTAGGATCAATGATTCAACTCTCCGCTGTCCCTTGAATTCTCTTTTCCACGCTTCAAATAAACAAATCTCATAATTCGTAATTTAGCTTGATAATGTCATCGTAATCTTAGGATCCGAATTGCGAAATGAAAGAAGGACCATATTGCGGAAGACGTTCAGCGACGCACAAAACTTAGCCAACAGCTCCAAAAACCGGGTCATTTTGCCGTTCATTGAGCAGCTCAATGAATGCATGTTAAATTTCCATCGTTCATATGACCGGTGACATTCCTTAATAGCATTCCTTAATAGCTGTGATATATATTTATTTTCGTCGCAAGGTTATGGACTTAGGATCAATGATTCAACTCTCCGCTGTCTTTTTTTCTACGCTTCAAATAAACAAGTCTCATAATTCGTAATTTAGCTTGATAATGTCATCGTTATAGCAGGATCAGAATTGTGAAATGAAAGAAGGACCATGTTGCGGAAGACTATCAGCGACGCACAAAACTGAGCCAACAGCTCCAAAAACTGGGTCATTTTGCCGTTCATTGAGCAGATCAATGAATGCATGTTAAATTTCCATCGTTCATATGACCGGTGACATTCCTTAATAGCTGTGATATAAATTTATTTTCATCGCAAGGTTATGGACTCAGGATCAATGATTCAACTCTCCGCTGTCTTTTTTTCTACGCTTCAAATAAACAAATCTCATAATTCGTAATTTAGCTTGATAATGTCATCGTTATAGCAGGATCAGAATTGTGAAATGAAAGAAGGACCATGTTGCGGAAGACTATCAGCGACGCACAAAACTGAGCCAACAGCTCCAAAAACTGGGTCATTTTGCCGTTCATTGAGCAGATCAATGAATGCATGTCAAATTTCCATCGTTCATATGACCGGTGACATTCCCTAATAGCCTCCGATTTTGTGTGACTATCTTGCTGAAAGCGGAATGTGTTGTGCGGGGGTGATTGGGGATGTGAGTGAGTTGGAGATCAGAAGGATGGAAGGGGAAAATGAGGCGAGGATCTAATTATATTTGAGGGACAAGAGAATGGTAAGAGGCTTAATGAATCAAATTGCCGGTGCGCGCCGTTGTAGTAAAGGAACTTCCTTAAGTTTATTTATTTAATCCAGTCCAAAAACAGCACGAGGCCAATTGCAGAGGACTCTTAATAGCAGGGGAAACAATTTAATAATATTAAGCAACGTAACCAACAATTTAAAAAAATATTCAACAGTATTAACAAATAAATAACAAAGAAGAGTAAATTTCATCGGGTGGTGCGAGGAATAGGGGGAAAATTACGATAGTGACGGTGCAAGATGGATGAGGTTTGAAAAAAAGGATCAAAATTTGGAACACATTCGGTATAGGAGTTAATGGAAGAAGGAAGTCTGAATAGAAAATAACGTTTAGAGACAGAAAGGCGGGGGGGTGAAACAATGAAATAGGCCACTCGACCTCGTCGTGCGCGAAGGAACACAAAAAGAAAGAAGGTCAAATGATCTGTATTTACCATTAATGATATTTAAGATGGGAAAGACTATCTATCATTATTAGTAAGACTACGGAAGAAGGGGTTACGATTTTTTTAATAATGATAAGGAAGAAATTAAGAGGCTTATCAAGACCTTTGAGATTCGTGGGACAAGCTGAGGACCTTATGGGCAACCAATAATCAACAAGTGGAAGAACACAGCCGGAAAAGACAGATTCAGAGCATGAGGATTAAAATATCAAACGCTTCAATTCTTTGTAAAAGATAGAGAAAGGATTTTTATGTGTTAAAACTAAAATACCCACTCTTTTTATCGCCATTTTATCAGCTACTTCTACAGATATGGGTTTTTTTTCTAGGCGAAGGCGTCAGCGCTGCCAAAAATTGCTCATTATTGCGTTACCATGATTTGCCCCCACCTATAAAATGCTTCTTCAACCTTTCTCAGGGAAGTAATAATACAAGATAGTAGTAATTTTGAACCGGTAATAATTATTTGAGACAATGAATCAAATTTGGATTTTAGAAATGTAGGTGCAAATTCCCGTCGATTGAATTCTTTTTTTTATTTGTAGACAATAAGCGATATTTTGGAATGCCTAAACGGAAAATATTCCTTGCGATGCATTAATTTTTAATTTCCTGACTAGGATGCCGAATGTCTCCTTAGAATTCCGTACATATAAAACAAATTTTTTAATGAAGTGAGGCCAACAGTGTTACATACCACTTCAGACCACAATCAGCATGATGCCGTTTATACTACCTTTACTTGCATTCTCATATTCTACCTTTTTCAGGACATGTCGGGAATCCAGAACAATGAACGTAAAAAGAAGAAGGTGAAGAAGATGAAGATAAGGATTTGGAATGAAATGGACATGGACTCCGCTGTCGAAGCAGTTGCCAATGACAACGTGCCTTTCCGTGAAGCTGCAAAACAATTTGATATCCCGGAAACTACCCTCAGGCGACGCTACCAAAACAAGTATCTTCTACCAGTTCCTCCGGTAAGTCTAATGAATTCCTATCTTATGACAGCTTCATTTCACCAATATTACCTCGCTAAGGCTCGTCGCACAATGTACAATTCCATTCGGCGCGTTACGTTTCCGATTCGTTTTCGGCGGCAGTCGAGAACTAATTAACCTATTCCTAGAATGTAACCAGTTCCTATGGTAAGTGCAATGGATTCCTATCTTACATCTAAATCTATAAAATACCCCGCGAGCCACCTCTAGGGTGTTTGGTAGAGGGTGATCAATCACCAGCATGCAACTGGAATCCCACATGCACAGCACACGGTCCAAAAAACGCACGCATAATGACAAATTATACTACCATATGGTGTTAGAAATAATAATAAAATTCAGAAACATGCATTAAGTTTGATGTAAGTTCGTAGGCTACACTACAAGTCATATAATCTATCTATGAGTTCCAACGCTGCCGTTATAATCTCTTATTGATCGTGGAAAAAAGACATTCTGTATCTGTCTGTTCTTCAGTCTATCTCTCTTATTTTATTTATATGATCTGATCTTCCGTGGTATGTTGGCGTCCGTAAGATATGGCTAACTTCGTTAGAAAAGACACTGATCTTGAATTTATCTAAAAGGTTTAGTCTATTTTAAAATCTACGGTCTGACAGAGATGCCGATCCGAGTTTGTCTAAGCGGTCTGTTAAACTAACAAGACTATCGTAATGATCTTTCACATACCGGGCAGCTCTTCTTTGAACTCGGTCTAACTCTGTTATTACTATTTTATGACACTTCCATTGCGCCGAAATTACCTTGCTACGTTTCGTGGAGGTATTTGGTGATATGCGGTGTCGATCAGGTACCGCAAAAATGCCGCACACATCTGCTCACACTTATCGGACCCCACAGAAAACGATTCGAATAGGTACGTGCCGTGCCGAATGGAATCGTATAAGAAACTAACCTAAGGGTTTGAGAGACTCTGAGAAGGTGGAGTCAGAGAATAACCTTGTGTTACTGTAGCTTGGGATATGTACCTGTTTATGAAGGTTTTCATGGAGACTTTCTATTCGTACGTGAGGTTGCCGTCAAGGAATCTGGCAGTCACAAAGACATCATTGTCATTTTTCTACTGGCCATAAATTTTTAGCAAGATCTGAAAGGGTGTGCAATGGTGGTGGATAATCTTCATTATTCGCTCGGCCGAATCATTGGATCAATATCAATGTTCTTTAGCACCTCATATCGAGCACCTATATCCTTAATTTCTCTTCTAATCTCTTCGCCCATACGTCGCTGTCATATACATATACGTTAAGAATTTAGCATCAATAAATTTCTCAATCCTATCGTATCAATTTCTTACGTTGGTGGGCAGATTCTTATTTCTGCATAATGCCATGAACTGGTATCCTAAAGACTATTTCTTTCATTTTCCGTCTATTGCTGGTTATTCGGCTTCCCATAAGGACTTAACCATTTCATCTCTTCAAACTCTCGCTTTTCTTGTTTAGCGCACTGAAGTACAAATATTGCATCGTTCCGCAATGCTCATTGGGAACCCTACCGGTTGCGAAGCCTTCGAATCCTGTGCTAGGCCACAGCCACCTAGAGATAAGGCCCGTTCACAGGCGTGTGACGTCACTCATTGAAGTGCTACCGCCAGAGCATGGCAGAACAGAAGTAGTTGTGGTGCTGTCTGCGACGTTGGTTTAGCCGCCGAAGTGAAAAGATAATTGATACCTAATTTA
The DNA here is from genome assembly GCF_921293095.1 of Ischnura elegans. Lineage (NCBI taxonomy): Eukaryota > Metazoa > Arthropoda > Insecta > Odonata > Coenagrionidae > Ischnura > Ischnura elegans. The sequence goes on from NC_060247.1 coordinate 122,763,194, forward strand.
CTCAGTCAATAAGAAAATAGTCAGCGGGTTCCGAGAAAATACTGACACGCATCAACAAAAATATTTTTCAATCTCAAAGTTATTCGTTAATATTACGTCTTACGGCACGTAACATATAACTTCGCCGTTCTCAAGAAAAAACTATTTATAACTAATTCATAAATTGTCGTTGTGAACTAGAAGTACTACATAACAATATTAAAATCTGAAATAACTATGTAGAGAAGGCTCTTTGCATCCAAAGAGCATTTATTATTCAACATAAAACCGTCTCGAAATTCGATAGCATAAAGTGGTGATGGCAAGTATTTCATTAAACCTGGTTGCATTCCATATACTTCCCTTATATAAATAATTTCTTTATGGCAGAGTAAAAGGTGTTCACACAAAGTCCCAAATGGATCTATTATTTAAGAGTGGATTCTTCTTTATTTTGACATTAAATTAGGTATGCCCATGGGCTATGAAAATCTTACCGTAGAGCCTGACGAAATAAGATTTTCAATGATAGTTATTTGTGAAATTTGGTATCGTTGACACATCTGCCATTATAACTCTCGAATGCATCAAAATGCAAGCCAAAATTTACGTATAGTCCAGCGTCGGCTAATAAAACGTACCCGTCCCAGGAGCTTAAGTATTTGAAATATTATTTGGGATGAGCAAAAGTTTCAATCCCACTTCAGTAGATGTATCAATCTAATAAAAAATTTGGAAGTCCTGCCATATCACCAGCATTCACATTTGTATAAAGAACACGACATCTCTTAAATCACACCTCAGATCTTACTTAACATGCATGAAGTAATCACCACAAGGAATTTTGGCGGCAGGAAAGAAAAAAACACAGAAGTAAAATACAAATATTTTGTATTTCCATTCGTCAATCAAAATAATACCTACAATTTTCTCTTATTACGATGAACTAATTTGGTGAAACAAATACTGGTATTTTCTTTTGAAAAAAATCATTTAAAAGAGCACTGGCAGAAGCCACAATAACTATCTTCAATAGTTTTTCAGATGAATTTCCATTGTCACATGAACCACTTATAAAAAACAAATCCACCATAGTCCTTTATGTCACTTCAACCGCTATGACATTCTGTCTTCTAGATGACAGTTTCAAATGAAGTAATGGGACCCTCCTCCTATGACACTTCTAATTCAACACGAGTTATCTTCCCCATCTTCTCCCGCAAGGCCACAGGTTCTTTTCTGATGTCACTCGCTGAGAAGTGAAGATCACACGACTAAAATTAATAAATAAGAAAAAGTCATGAAAATTACTAAGTAGTTATTTCATTTCCAAGTTTAGGCATTTCTGCATGAGAGATATCTAATGACTAGGCCAGTAAATATAGGAGATCATTATGTACCTTAAAGATTTAAAAAAAATTAAAACTAGACCATAAGATAATTTAAGATGATGAAAGCTGGGCATAGATAAATTACGGTTCATTGCACCAATTGTAAGAGAAAAACGCAAATTTTCATTCACGGTTGTTCAGACACACCAATGACATAGTATAGCATAGTATAGAAACATAACTTTCTGACGCGACTTATGCATTTCTCATGATTAGATGCTTTCCATGCAATTTATCGAGTAAATATCGTTGGTCTTACGGAATTATATATAAGCTGAAATTAATTTGAACCCAAGAACCCTAGAAATTTATGTGCTTTACCCCCTAATATAAGTTACTACGCCAAAAATAAAAGACTGGTAGTTTCATGGAAAATACCTAAGCATATAAATTATCTCGTAGATAATTCACATTGCTTTTCAACTATGAGTAACAAAAGTATAGTTAAATAAGCACTGTTTTGCTGAGTTTTTAGACGCATAACACAGCAGAGGGCAAGATAATAAAGAATATTCGATGCTATAAACTTGGCAGCTATATTATAATTCCCAAGAAACTCCTTCAACCTCACGTTTACTGAACGAAATAATACAAAACATTCAGCTAAAATACAAGAATTTCCAATTGAAATGCCGCTTCTGCATTTAAATCACCACTTTTGGTACTGTCAACATCCCCAAGACACATCTACCTAGAAATTACATCCAAATAATTACAGCTAGAAAGAGTACATACCTTAATGTTTTCCGTCGAGGTGAAATTGTCTATTTTTATCCCCCATATACACTAGGGCGGATCGGAAAAATCGATTTTTTTCAAATCCATCTGGCCCAATGAAAAAAAGTTGTGGGACCGATCAAAAATAAGGCCTGAAAAATTTGAGACCTCTAGGTGAACCCCTGACCCTCGCTCAAATGCAATTTAGGGGGGGGAGGTCGAAACTCGAAAAACATAGTATTTTATGGTCATTTCCTATAGATTTTGCCGAGTTACTGCCCTTCTGGGCAAATATTTCATGCATTTTGACGTATCTGCCACCGTTTAGCCACAAAATGCCTAATTTGAGTCCGCGTCCGCGAAGAAAATATTCCAACGCCCACGCAACGTCGCGGATACAAGAGCCGCAGGCCGATCCCCTCCCCTCCCCGCTCGCTTCTACCCCTCCCACGCCTCCAATACATCAAAATTCATCCCGCGTATGCTGCTAGGAGGTCGTTTATCTTTGATAATATAAATCGGAAGATGGTAGAAGGTAATAAAGGAAGCTTAGTGAGACGACTTGTCGCTTATTAGGCGCCTCCTCGGGGTTAAACAAATCGATGTTACCAACTTTCAGAGAAATGGTGAAATAGTTTTAGATCCGAGAACGCAGGAAAGGAGCCTACGGTCCATGAAAAGGCCTCTCGAGTGGCTATAAAGGTGTGCGAACTATGGTGACGCTCCCCTTCCATTATGAGTGTGACTAAATGGATTTAGCGGTACAACAGGAAGTACTAAAACTTACGGAAAATGCAAATAGGCCAAAAGTAGGGTTTTTGCTGAAGTACAAAACTCAAGCACTTTTGAAAGAACATTTGAAATTATGCGATATTTTGCGTGTAAGTGTAAGAAGGAGCATAAGGTTCCCCACAATGAAGTATGTTGAGAGACCAGCGGACGAAACTAAAGATGATGGCTGCTAGATTGAGTCCTAAAGAAACTCAACAACTGAGGAAAAAAAAGGGAATCGTCGAAGAGCGTTGAGTTGACATCGTCAATTCTTGTATGGGAAAATAGTATCAAAAATTTTCTTCATCAATTCATCCGAAGAAAATTAAACTGAAGAGAAATCATCCGATTTTTACCTCTACGTTCCTCATCAAATAAAAATTCAGGACTTAGCTCAAACTGGAACTTCTGCGTGGAAAATGCGTCTGCCAAATGTGATAGAGGTATATGCAAGAACCAAGAAACAGCAATGATCGTCCCGTAACTTTAGTTGACGCAAAAATCATAACTTCGACAGAAACATCCAAGGTAGTTTGCAAGAATTACTTACGTAGACAGAAAAAGATGCTAATTATTGTGAATACGAAAAGAGAGGTATCAAAGGGTGTCATCAAAGGGCTATATTTTTATGGAGTGAATGACTATACTTTTGTCTGATAAAAAAGGCGAGAGCACTTATCAATCCAAGTTTAGAGGGGAATGTGTGATGTTAGTTGAAGAAACAGGGTCCCACTTTTGGGTTTGCCTCCCCCGTCGGAGGATTAGCAAAAGTTATAAAATCTACGATTCTCGATTCCTTTCCGGGTGAAAATTAGATACACAAAAATAAAAAGGATTTGAATGCGATGGTGAATGCCGCCCGAAAAGGAGGCATCATCCCTATGCTACAAGCATAATTCCAACATCCCTTGCTATGTGAGTAAACTCTTCTCGGGATTCCCACCGGGTTAATTTTTCCATAATGGCAAACGTTTCAAACTTCGACTCGGGGCTCATCATCAGGGATAAATTTCGTTGAATCCCGAGAAGAGTTTACCCACATCATTCGCCGGGAAAGCATCAAATCATACTTCATCCCTTACAGAGGTCTATTTGCTAATTGCACTAAGTTGACTTAGATTTGCGACATAAACGTTGGGAGGGCAATCTAAGGACCGAATTTGCGTTGTTGCAATTATGAGTTTGGCGGCCGATCCGAGATTTTTCAAGTGCTGGATTTTAATATCAACTTTAAGGACTACTCGCTGATGACATATTGGAGAGAGACCACAGTACCTCCGGCTACATCTGACCTTAGTGCTGTGGATTTTCAAAAACCTATTGATGAACGTTCAAATTTGAAGCTAAATATTTATTTTTATTATACATACGGACGAGAGATTCGTGAAGAAATTCACCAAAACTTTGTTGACAACAGCGAAAGACGAGGAATGACACTGACATAAGAAATACAGATTGGAAAGCAGCTAATTGAAAAATTCTTTCGTGATTGTTCCTCCACAGACGATACTGAAACATTAAATATTTAGACTAACGAAGTAAGACGCAATTGGTGTGAATTTTTGTGCATTTGGCGCGTGGGAGAAGCTTGCGGGGAGGGGACGCGAGCGGCTTTCGCCAAAAATCCATTTAATCACATCTTTCGGACAAAGCCGAAATTGGAGCGCATATCCGATGTTAGCACCACTTTATAGCCACTCGAGAGGCCTTTTCATGGACCGTAGGCTCCTTTCCTGCGTTCTCGGATCTAAAACTATTTCACCATTTCTCTGAAAGTTGGTAACATCGATTTGTTTAACCCCGAGGAGGCGCCTAATAAGCGACAAGTCGTCTCACTAAGCTTCCTTTATTACCTTCTACCATCTTCCGATTTATATTATCAAAGATAAACGACCTCCTAGCAGCATACGCGGGATGAATTTTGATGTATTGGAGGCGTGGGAGGGGTAGAAGCGAGCGGGGAGGGGAGGGGATCGGCCTGCGGCTCTTGTATCCGCGACGTTGCGTGGGCGTTGGAATATTTTCTTCGCGGACGCGGACTCAAATTAGGCATTTTGTGGCTAAACGGTGGCAGATACGTCAAAATGCATGAAATATTTGCCCAAAAGGGCAGTAACTCGGCAAAATCTATAGGAAATGACCATAAAATACTATGTTTTTCGAGTTTCGACCTCCCCCCCCTAAATTGCATTTGAGCGAGGGTCAGGGGTTCACCTAGAGGTCTCAAATTTTTCAGGCCTTATTTTTGATCGGTCCCACAACTTTTTTTCATTGGGCCAGATGGATTTGAAAAAAATCGATTTTTCCGATCCGCCCTAATATACACTTCTTCTTCAGCTCAGGATCTTTTGGAAAGTTAAAAACTTGAACCTCGGGTCCACTCCTGTGGAGTTTTCTTCGCATGCCGGCACTACACACGTGAAAGGAACTTTTTAACAAAAAGGCCTCACAAATACACGTTTATGAAGTCCAGCGAATGAAATTCAATAATAAAGGAAACTTCACTACCCTCAGAAACTTAAATTTTCACCAACTAACACCACAAAAGTTCCTAAAATGTGGTAAAACGTAACGTAAATACACTCGTAAACAAAGTGGTCTCCAACGGCAGCCGGAACAACACAGCACTTCTCGTGGTGACGTCAGAGCCTCAGCCGTCGCTTGTGACGGGGCCTTTTCTCTAGGTGGCTATGGCTAGGCACACTCTCCAAATGACAGTGAGGTACAATACATACATTACGACTTCAACAAGTGTTCTCTGTTTTAAAATTATTTTTAATTGCTCCACGCACTTTCTCCTTTTCCTATACCTCTCCGGTCCAGGAATCCTGCAGCTAAATCTGGGCATTCATCATTAATCCTCCTGGAACGCCCGTGGAATTTTTTCCTCTCCGTTGTGCGCTACCGCCACGAGCCTTTTCGAAATTTTTCCCTCGATATGATTAGATCCTCTCTTGGTATTGTAACTCTGGCTGATCTTCGTGTCCTCAATGACAGGAGACTCGTCTCAAATATTATTAATGGTAAATACAGGTCATCTGACCCTCTCTGTATTTTCCCGCTCCGTGTTCCTTTCGCAAGACGAGGTCGAGTGACCTATTTAATTGTTTCACACCCTGCCTTTCTGTCTATAAACGTTCTTTTCTATTTAGACTACCTTCTTCCATTAATTCCTATTCAAAATGTGTTCAAAACTTTGATCCTTTTTTTCATTCCTCTTCTCTTTCGCACCATCTCCATCGTAATTTTCCCCCTACTCCTAGCACCACCCTACGAACACTACCATTCTTTCGTTGTTTATTTGATAATACTGTTGAATATTATGCTCTTCACTGTTGTATACGTTTTTCTTACTATTTGGAAAGTGTTTTATTTGTTATTGTGAGTCCTCTATAATTGGCCTTGGGCTGTTTTTTGATGATTTATTTTTAAAGAGGCATAAAAGGAAGCCAAGTGTATGTAATTTCGATTTTTATTTATTCGTTAATAAATTGAATGTAGTGGAGACTAGGGAGGACTGGGACACATTTTGGAATACAATTTTTGTGAAAATATTAGCGGCCCAAATAAATTTTTATGCAACCCTTAGTTGCCTTGACCAGGGGCGCAGCTATTAATTAAGGCTTGGGTGGGGGGGGGGGGGGGTTTAGATGCAGCTAATACCGGGGTGTGTGGGGGTATGGAATACCCACCAGGATAAGCAGTTTGTGCGAGATTTAACAAATCGGAATTTTAAGATAAATCGTCCAAAATGGTGAATTTTACGGGTTTCTGAGATTCAAATAATTAAATGAATTAAACTTAAAAATTTCTCTTAGCTCTGAGGGGGGTGGGGTTATCCCCCAAAACCCCAATCGCTGCGCCACTGGCCTTGACCCATCTAAATTTAACAGAAAATTCCTCAAGAAATTATGCTCCGTGAGTACTGTGGAACTTATCATTTTCTGACGATATGACATTTGTCCCAGTCCTCCCTCACTCCGGGAGGAATGGGAGACTAATGTAAATGCGCGAAAATGGCGAGGAAAAATAAATGATTCATTCAATATACATAAATAGAAGACATTCTAGTTAAATCTGATCATATTTATACTTTTTATGGTGACAGTAGTTAATGTAAACAAGGATTTCACTCTTTCAGTGCCTTCAAACAAAATTGGAGAATTCATTTTCAGAACGATATATTTTTCTCTATGGAACAAATTTCTTCTTGTTGAGAAGAAAAAGTTTAAGTTAGCTCCCCCTTTTCGCGTGAATTTTACATTATATCCATCATCATGCTCATTACTACAACCTTTCCCTGAGTAGTACAAAAGAGGAAAACCATTTCACATATCAGATTACTTTGAAAAATTACACTATTAATGACCTTGGAAGCAAATGCTTTCATTGCATTTCTTAATAATGCAGATTTTGATGAATTCTTTACTCTTGCTACATCTCTCACACTTTTGCCTTCATCATGAACCATCTTAACAGCTTCCATAATGTACAGTTTGGCACTGGTACCATATATGGATTTTTTCACTGGTGCTATTCTGGATCACTCACTAGGCATAATTACCTAATTCTAAAAATTACAATGCCTTATAATATAAAACTTAAAAAGATAAGAGTGCTAGAAAGGAGTGGGACACTGTCCCATTCCTCCCCCATACCTAATGTCCCAGACCTCCCTTAAGGGCCATTTTGTATTTCACGTGCATGATTAGGTTTTAAAAAACAACTAAATGCTATTAAAATTATTAGTTATAAACTCAAAGGACATGCATTATCATCAGTGTTTCCAGCGAGAGAAAGTCATTATGAAAATAAAAGAAATTTAAAGTTAAAGCATCTCACGAAAGTTACCAAAATTGGTGTGGAAACCGATGTCCTCTTCTTTATTCACATTCTGAGAAGTGAGCCAGGAGCCATTTTAGAAGGAAATGCAGCTACTTCTTGCCATGCATGTAAGGAGCTAAAAAAACAAAAATTAAGAGAGGTAAATTTGAGCTGTCCCATGCCTTCCACTGTGCCATTCCTCGCTTGTTTCCCCTACTGTTATCATGATTGTGGAATTCAAATACCAGATGCTGCATGTGAATAAATACAGCATGAGCATTTAAAATATATTTTTTTTCAGTCGGCATTCAGAAAATACAACTATGACACAGAAATATGCCAATTAAAATCGATAGATAATACATATTACCTCTGTTTTGCATCCATGATGACAATGCAGTGTCACTGAGACCAAGTTATTGAAGTTATTATTTAGAAAAATTCTCAGGCAAACGCCAATTTTTACTGTTGGAAGAGAGTAGCCATTTTGTCAGCTCAAAATAAATACGTGGGATGGGATCAGTGGCGTAGCAAGGGCGGATTTTCGGGGGGTCCGAACCCCCCCTGAAATATAAAAACGCCGTTACTTTGGTTCATAAAAGAGAAAAAAATAACAAAGTATTGAATTTTCATGAATTTACAAAAGATTTCTTTGACAAATGAAGTTTTTGCAATCATGAAAAGAGTTAAAATTAGTTTAAAACCCTCTGTTTAGTACCCAGTTTTTTTTATTTCTCCCTGGTTTTGTGCCCCCACCGAACAAAATTCCTGGCTGCCCCACTGGATGGGATGAAGAAAACAATCATGCTATCTCTGCTGGGTAGTACTAGTGGAAGGCGATGCACTTAGTCACATAAATGAAGACACAGGAAATGGAAGAAAGAAAAACGTTTATTGCGTTTATTATTATAATTATTTATATTTAAAAGAACTCTATTTACGTTCAAAAATATTTTGCTTTTAATTTGCGTATCACAGATCATATTACGTATACATTACCTATATTAGATGTATATGACTTACATCTGGTTAAGGGCTCACGGAGAAGGGATACGATCAGAATGACTAATGTGTAACGTTCATCGGAGGAAGATAAATCCCTGATCAAATTTTAATTCTCAGGCACCATATAACAGTTGCACTTGCTGATTTTTTCTGAATTTGCGAGCGTTGCGAGGAGTATGGGATGAGGATTAATCACAAGAAGACCAAGGTTATGCGGTTTTGTAAAGCCTCACGAGGGAGGAATGTGAGACTTATGATAAAGGTGGGTGGTGAAAAACTTGAGTAGGTTGATCAGTTCAACTATTTAGGCAGTACGTTAGAGGAAAACAGATACAGTAGTAGGGACATTAGGAAGAGAATTGTATTAGCAAAGGAGGCGTTCATGAACAGGAAGGAGCTTCTGAGAGGATCGTTGTGTAAGAGTTTAAAGAAAAGGTTAGTGAATAGTTTGATCTGGAGTGTAACTCTCTACGGTGCGGAAACGTGGACTCTGAGGAAAGAAGACGAGAGAAGATTGGAGGCATTCGAGATGTGGGTATGGAGAAGGTGAAATGGACGGAGAGGAAAAGGAATGACGAAGTGCTGGATATAGTTGGCGAGGAGAGGCAGCTTTTAGATGAGGTACTGAGGAGACAGAATGTACGGATGGAGCGAATACTTAGCAGGGAGAGGATGTTGAAAATGGTGTTCGAGGGTAGAATGTTAGGGAAACGAGGGAGGGGAAGGATAAGAATAGGAATTTTAGATAGATTGAAAGGGAGTTGGCCTTACAGTGAATTGAAGAAGGCAGCGCTGGAAGAAAAGGGAGGCTATCAAATCACTTCTATAGTACTCCATGGAAACCTACCTTAATCGGTAGAATACTATAATAATAATAATATGTTCTTGAATCACTAGCACATTTGCATTTTTATGCCCTATGTATGTTTTACCCTCTCTTGACTGAACGCCACATCAAACTCAGAGTAGCAGGAAAGTATTCAGGTATGTCACTTATTAGCTCAACCAATTATTCTCCAATAGGCTACCCAAATAATTAGTTTCTATCAATAACTTCATTCTGGTTGACCCGATTGCAAATGGTTTATCCCACTATCAGGGATTAGAGAGACTAATGATTTAGCCTATTATCAAAGAGACAAGTAGATTATTCTCAATTAATTAGATTGTAATTGATACTTGGGCATTTATGTGACTGCCGGTAACCTTTAACTTAAGAAATGGGCGCACTGATTGATGGAATAGTGAAATTAAGTCGAAAGATGAACATAGCGTTGATATGTTTACCAATACATTACCGTGAAAATTTCAGGGAAAAATCTGTGACCCTATTAAGATTTTAATGCAGTAATGAATATAGCACTCAGCAAATAAAGGCCGCGTTGATAAATCATAACTATTGAATGACGATAGGTCTATGCCCTTTTCCCATGCTATTTTTATATTAATTTTACTAGCAGTGTATTTATACTTCCCTCTAGGTTGAAGACTAAGTACTTTAGTCAATAAATTTATCTCCAATGGAAGAAATACATATGCATGAGACCATGAGAGGTAATATGTTTCTGTCAGTTAAAATTGGCTTAAATGAAATCCAATTGAGCCAGTCTTGGACACATGTTTACATTCAATAATGCAGTAAATCAACTTCAGTAAATTGCCTGCAACCAAATTTGAACATTAAAATTCCTTGAAAAGCCATTGGCTATGTGAAAAAAATTCTTTAAGATCATTATAGAAGTATAGAACAATTTATTCTTTAATTAAATAACATTTTTTCTGGAGGACTCGTAAAAACTCGATTTAAATAAAAAAAATCAACAAAAATTATTAGTTAAAATCACGATTTTTATCAATCCTAGTCTTAGCCTCTTCTATCTCGCTCAGCGGTGGCACGCATTGAACGGGTGGCAAGGGAGTGACCCCTCCTCCTAGCTTCCGGAATATGGTAACCATAGATCTACATCTTAGTGCTACCCCATAAACAGGTGTGTGGCGGTGGGCTTAGGGAAACCAGCCGTTTGCTTGTAACACGTTGTTAGTGATTAGACTGCCTCAGTTCAATCTGGCCTTTTTTAAAGAGCTAAATTGTAAGAGGGAAAAACGAATTCCCACAACTAATCATTCGGCAAAATATCTACTTTACTTTTTTATCTGTTGGATCTCGAGCAGCTCTAAGATGATGGTATCCGTGTCGCTCTGAAAGATATCTTTTCTTAATTGATTAAGCAATCTAAGCCTTGCATACAGCCCCCGAGTCTCTAGCGGATCCCACCCCAGTTCGTGCAAATAATCGTGTTTATTTGGCTTTCAAGCGCAAGTGGGCATTTAATAATCTCTAAACGATGCGAAAAGTCCAGCGCTTCCAGTCCCGCGAAGAAAACAATTATTATCCGTCCATGTTCCAGCTGCTTACTCCCGATTAGGTGCGCCAAATGCATTCGAGTGCCCGGGTAGTACTCCGGCACTCAGATAATCGCTGAGATATTAGGTACCAGATAGAGGATGGAGTCCTTAGACTGGTATTTCAGTGCCCATGAACTCGTATTGGTAATTAAGACCCCAGACAAATGCATGCTTATTGAGAGCTCAAAGAGATATTAAGTGTCTGCCTCAGGCTGGTCAATACCCCTGGTTTAATTAATAGTGTATTAATGTACTCCTCTAGAGTTCCCGGACGAGGGCATAAATACTCGAGTATCTACCTTTCTGTGTAACCGAGTACCTACCTATGTTGGTACTCCAATACCATTTCGGTAAACCAATCTTTCTACTAGAGTACTTTTTGGGGACCGAGTTGGTGTGGTTGCTAGAGGGATGGATTCCTTGTCTGTGGATCTGGGTTCAAATCCCGTCGCTAGCGGAGATTTAGCAGAGACAGCCCTGCTGGAGTGCTTTGTGGAGGGCACTTCGAGCATAGCACTCCGTCCGTCGCAGGGGACGTTAAGCCGTGGCAGAGGATAATCGTCCACCGTGATCCCCTGGACGCCCTTCGTTACAGACTAGGCTGTTGCCGACGACGTTTCTCTCCTCTCCTCCTTCCCTACAATTCCCTCAAGACGCTAATGACCTCTGGATACATGAATTTTAGTTCTCTTTCTTTATAGGTCCAACCAGGCGGTTTCGGCCGGTTCAAGGTGACGTTCTCGGCCCAGCAGGGCGAGGAGTTGAAGGCTTTGCTGATCCAGATGGACAAATTGTCACAGGGCCTGACGTGGTACGACTGCCGTCGAATAATCTACGAATACGCCGACAGGGATGGCATCCCGCACCAGTTCAGCCGAACCAAGCAGATGGCCAGTTCCAAGTGGACCAGGACGTTCATGCAGCAGAACGCCTTTAGGCTGGGACGCCGGAGACTGTACCGACCGTGGGAGGCCGTGGGATGCTTTTTCGAGGTTCTGGGCGAGATCAGGATGGAAAGGAGCTTGAAGCCCGGTCGCATCTACCACGTAATGGAAATGTCCTTCTCCGTCGCTGCATCCGAACACGTCGCGGACGGACAATGCGCCATCGCGACCACCCTTAGCTGCGGCTGCGCGACCGGACACCTCATCCCTCCCTTCATGATCTTCCCACTCAATTGCGTTACGTCGGACATGATCGCCGGCGCGCCGCCGGGCACCACAGCCGTAGCCGACGCGTCCGGGTCCCTGAATTTGACCACGTTCGTCTTCTTTTTGGCGCAGGTCATCGAGTTCGCGAAGCCGACCAAGGACGATCCGATTGTGCTCCTAATCGGCAAGCGGTCCCTCGTGTCCTCTTACTGGGCCGCCAAGTACGCCAGGGACAACAACATCACCCTGATGGCTTTCCCGAAGTGCGCTCCGTGCAAGATGAAGCCGCTGTCCTTGACCTTTTTGGGGGTCTTGAGAGAGTATTTCCGTCAGGCCCTCGACAGTTTTCACCTCACCAGAGACCAATCCTTGGTTAAGGAAAAAGATTTGGCAACTCTGTTCGGTTACGCTTTCACGTGTGCTGCTCGCTGTAACTGCATCACTCCAGCGTTTGAGACCAGCGGGATCGATCCATTTAATCCTGACGTAGCGTCTCACCCTGGTTATTTCTCCTATTAAAGTAAAAAGTGTTGCTGTTTTATGTTTACATTTGATGCAAACTTAGAATATCTTTCACTAAAGCCACTCACTCGCTTGTAGACGCACCTCGTTCTTGCTTAAACCGTCGTTCCCTCTCTTCGCCTGAGTTTTGGGGTAATGTTCGTAGTGAACTCTCCCAAATGGACCTTCCCTCTCCTTCCCCACCGAAAACTTTTCTGCTTGCCATGGATATTTTATGTTGGGACTGTGCTTAAATTGTGCTGTTGGCGAAAGGGGGGATTTCCTCGCGGTCAATGGGTTATCTGGGTGGTAAAAAGATTATAGTCAGTTGGGCATAAATCAAAAAAATAACTGTATTTGCGGCTTTCTGTAAGGTTGATATCATTACGAAAAGACATGAAAACAACTATTTGGAAAAATGGCCGAGGATGGTAAAGGGATCCCAATGGCCTCCACCTATCAACTTCAATTTTATATTAGCCCTATAATTTCTCGTTGAACATTTAATTTATCTTTTCAATTATTTACGCATTAGTTTTTTTTACCCTTTAAAACCCTTATGCTGAAAGAATATGATATGGCATGCCTGAGTTCTTCATTCCATCATCTTGTCAATGTACTTGGTAGTATTTTTGTATCATTGGACGGCGGCCATTAGGATGCATCGCATGATCTGGCCTGGCCAAGGAGGTATTTTGCAACCTCCTTGGGCCTGACGTTCCGACACCCATTTGAAAAATCGGTTTCGATTGAACTCTTTAGAACCTGGTACTGGCGTTACTGCAAAAATGAAAGCAATCAGAATGCAAAATAATAAACGCATGTGATAGATAAGCTATCAAGTATCAATGCCCACACTGGCGTGAATGTAGGGCTTATGTGTTTCTAGTTGACATTATATTGCAGCAAGTCACTGTGAACATGTGGACGCCTAGATCGCAAGAACCAATTTCCTAGGCCTTGAAATATTGATTTTAAGTTGTAACTAATGATCTCATTTGAGCGATTCAAGCACCAAGCTCGCTCCCAGTATTACTAATGCCAAATATTTAAACCTAGTCCTTGGTAATAATTGATATTCTAGGAATATCATTCCTCGTATTAATATCGGGAACTGAATGGTTGTTTAAAAAAAACCAGTCATTTGACTGCGCAATTTCTCTGTAAAGGGCTATCTCGTAATGAAGCTGCACTGTTTGCTAATATTTTTACTCGTATATTTTGTACATTGCCATTTCAAGTTCTGATTTTTAAATCATAAAATGCAGGAGAAAAAAGTTCATAGCACTTTCCACGCTCAAAAAAATCTCCGTCCGAAAGAGTTTCTCTTGAAATAGAGAATGTAAAAATGATGGGAAAATGGTGAGGCTGTATTTTTCAACTTGTATTTGCATGTTTTTATATCTTTATCTAAGTATAAAATATTTTCGTTTGTACATCTTTATGGAAATAAACGGGTATATTTTAGATTTATTGTTTTTTTTCCGCATATTATGCGTTTAAAGTAAATCATTTGATCTGAATAAAATTTCATTTCCCTGCAAAGACAAAATGCAACAATTCTACACCTACATCATACTCTTTGGCAGGGGGTGACCAATGACCAGCATGCAGGATGCAAGACCAATCCCATATGCACACCACACGGTCATAAAAATAATCAGCCTAATGACAGAAAAATTACGTTTACATTCATGCAAAGGTGAAAGTTGCCAACGGTTTGTTATTATTCTCATTATAATCCATGCAAGGTTAGAACATTAAAAATAGAAAAACATACAATGAGTCGTCCTTGCGAGTGACGCCATAAATTTAATTAATCGAGACACAACTGTCATTTTTAATTAGAAGGAGGATAGAATAACATTTTAAATATATCTGCTTTGCAGTATATTTTCGGAAGCACTTTTAAACTGGGTTCTTTATTTCACAATTTTCAATGAAGGCAATAATACAAGCATTGAAATGTCATAAATAATATTTCATAACCCTACGAACTCAAGTTAAACGTCAAATTTAATGTTCTTATTGCAATAAGTTCTTTTCGCAGTGGGAGATCAAATTACAGGGCAAATCATTTGGTACAGTACTTTTAATGAGATTTTCCATTCACTTGGGTTTATTTTAACCGTCAACAATAAAACTACAATTGTCCTTATTCTTCACAGTTATAGTTAATAAATAATTCTAAATACACTCAAAATCGTTATCTGGCAAACACTCGTCTTCTTTGCTTGCTCGCACAAGCGGCCAAAAGGAAGGGCAGCTACTTGGCGATGTCTGATCCATGCATCAGTTTTCTTTCTATGCACTCCTCAAATAATTGTTTTCGGCAATTTCAGCGCACTGTGTTTAATCTTCAAAAGTAGTGTTTTTATTTACATATTGAACTATGGAATATGGATATAACTCAAAACTCATCACAAATCCAGCATCATATACTAATTGGATGTACTGGGAAGTCATTTTTCCGCAAAGCTTTTTAGCATAATTTTTGGATTGATATCCACATCTAACTTTAAATTGTTGTTTAAGTAGTCCAATAAGACATAGGTCCTTTTCCACCTCCAAGAAATTTTTCTGAAAACACGTGAAATTTCTCATATTAGCTTAACTCTTAGCCGAGTGGTTTTAAGGTAAAAACAACGATAGCTAAATTCAATGCCATAGTTACACCAAAAATAATAACAAAGTTGTAAAGCGGTAATGAACTACGCTTCACCAACTTCAAACTTCAACTCTAGGGCCTCTCTTCTTCATTCCTGCAGTCTTCTTCTCAAAACGTATAGAATACTCGTCCTCTTTCATGATTGAAATAATTCACTTTAACGTCTTTCATTGGGAAAAATTAGTAAAACTGAAGTTTAGCGCGAAATTTTCGGACAACCGATGTTTAAAAGTAATTTGGGTTTTCCACAGGGTTAGGTTCGTAATGCTTTTATCTTCATTTTCCAAGAAAATTCGCATGTGAAGGGTGAAAAGGGTGTACTCCGTTCATCCCCGGTGGCCAAAGTGCAATTTATTACTAGTGTACAGATAGCTGTGGTTGTGTTTCCCCGGTGGACGCAATAAATAGCTTATGCCCTTTCGTCAGTCGTTTGCCCTGCATGCGGTTGAGGAGGCCGTTACGGAGGAGACAGAGGATCAATGTGCCGCGTGAGGACGAAAACTAATCGGTCCAATCGATAGTACATGATGGATTAGTATTATGAGAAATTTTGTTTTGTTTTGAATGCATTTCAGTTTTTGTAGATTACTATATACTCAGCTGCTTACTTTTGTTCCGCAATTATTAAATTCTGCTGGAGTTTCTGGAGACTATTTTTAGGAGAGCATCGGCACACGTAATTAATAATGAACGTCAACTGGAAACCATTTATAGACGCAAAAATGTACTACTTATGAAAATTTATGTTTATTTATGAGGTATATATTTGCTATGGAAAATAAAATATGGAATTTCATGCGATAATACCCATTAAATATCGTATTTCCTCGCGCCCTACCACGCGCCAGCCCCGCCGCCGCCCGCGTCAGCGCATTGCATCATTGTAGGTAAATCAATGCTGAGGTGAGGGTAGCAAATAGTTGCAAAAACTTTCTTTACCGCTACGTTGCATATACTATCCCCTTTGTATCCATGTAAAAGGCACCGCGACGGGAAGTGACGCTCTAAACGATATTGTACATTTTATTTTAAAATTTATTTATAGGCAAAAATTTTTTTTGGCTAAATATACCGACCCCGAATACGACCATTAAATCATCCTGAAATAGATAACTCGTCTCCTTCTTAAAACTGTTTTGTGTATTAATCTGGGATCCTTCTTGTATTGGGTGCCAATCACAGTCCACTTTGAATAAATTAGCGAACTGTGATTACTTTTGATGTCCCAAAAAATTTAACTCACCTGTCTAGCGCACCCTTAGATTAGATATTGTCGATCCATAGAGGGTCGCAGTAGGTTGAACTTTCGTCCGCGCCTGTCCCTTTTCCTGGAATAAAGGTTATCTGGGATTTCAGAAATACTTTAGTTAACATTATTGTGTCAGAAATACCACTTGAATGCTAAGCACCGTAGAAGGGAAATTATGTCGCCCATATTCTGTAGCTTCTTGGCATCGCAAATATTACTTTCACTGACTTCCTCTCCAATTTGACTAATTTTCATCGAAAGAAGAGTCACCCATTGGAGGGATATCTTGATGGGAAAGTAAGCCGCTGTCAGTTAAAAGTAATTTTATAAGGTGTTTCCGGACGAGAAAACAAAAAAAATTAGCAGTGTTATCAACTTAATTTCTCCCTATTCTACCAAAATACGGGCCAACATCATCAACCATAAGAAGGAGGAGCAATAACACTGGATAGTTTGAAAATATCCCCTCATTTCTTGGGTTCGAAGTGACCGCCGATTGCCACCAAATAACAAATGACTGCAGTATTTTTTTGTTGGCAAAATAACAGAAGAAAGCAGTCTTCCGTTGAACCATGATTCTGAAGGCGTTTAGTTCAATTTAGGTAGTAATGTCATCCGAGTGATTTTAAATAGCCTGAAAATATGAGAAAATGTTAAAGGAAATTTGCGATGACATCAAAACGGCGATTGAACTCGGTAGGACCGACATTATCAGAACTTTACTTGAAGCTTGTGACAAGAGTAAGTGTAATCAATTTTCTCTCAATTAGTTTGTGGTTTGTTTGGGTCACTAACCAATTTAATTTTTGGCAGATGAAGTGGAAAATGAATCAGGTTTAACCAAAGAAGGTGTTTTAAACCGGCCTCTGTTAGAAGATGGAACATTTTTGTACCTAGCGACTAAGGTAAACCTAATAAACACATTGATTGTTCGCTAAATGCCTTGTGTGATTCATTATTTTTCTTTACGGAATTGTGAACCCTTTCTGCATTCTTTGGAAACTAATATATTTTAGGCTAGCCCAATTTTTTCTATTGGTATGTATCTGTTGTATATGTGTAATACTTTCTGGTACTAAATAGATTTCCGGTTTTCAACCTCGGGGGGGTTTTTCGAGATCCCCAGTATCGTTTACGTGGCCACTAGTTATCTTCTCTTTGCAGCTTGATCAAGGTGACGTGGTCAGAACTCTTCTCTCTTGTGGTGCTGATCCTGGTGTTCAAAATGAAAATGGAGAAAACGCTATTGACATTATATCTTCGGAAAATATGCGTCGAATATACGTCGATGAACTTCTCAGGGCCACAGCAAGTTCAGAGTCAGTTTTATAGATATTCTGTGATGCATTTTTTTACCTTAAACGTGTAGGAGATTTATTTAACTTATATTAATTTGCAGAGTCGGGCGAGTTTGTCAGTTAAATGCTGCTGGAATATGTATTAACTCCTTGGATAGTGAAGATAGCAAGAATACTCCTCTTCATTGGGCTGCGTGCTATGGTAATCGAGACATTGTGTCGTGCCTTATAGGTATGTCTTGTTAATGTTACTTGGAGTTTCCTACGGCTTATTTGGTCGCTATAGAATCATTACAGGTATTGGTAACCATTATTTTAATTATAGATAGGGGTGCAGATACTAATGCAATGAATGCATCTGGTGCTACCCCATTGCATGATGCTGTTTCTCGTGGAGATGCTGAAATTGTGGAGGAACTTCTCCAAACCGGGGCTAACCCTTTGATACAGGCTTTGAAAGGGTAATGATTTTATTTGGAACCCTTGATTCAGTTGACGCAATTTCATTTGCATTAGCCGTTTCAAATTTATGTGGTCTGTAAGAAATAACCATTCACACCATGAAACATGAATGATTGAAGAATTCGTGATGTAGTTCTTGAATTTTTTAAATGTGGTTGGCAGTAATCACCTCTGTCTACTTAAAAGTTATATATTCATTTCTTGCCAGGAAATTTGCTGGGAAGACTCCTTTGGATCTTGCCTCTGGCAAGCCAGAGCTTATGGCCCTCATGGAGAGGTTTACAGCTCACCTGGCCAATGGTCAAGGATCCAATCATTCCTTGTTGTTGGCCAAGAGAAGCACTTCAGTGGATTCATGTGGAAACAACCGAAGGGATATGCTTCAAGACTCAGTGGGTGCCCTTGTGCACAATGCAGAGAGGAGGCTGTCTCGCTCAACATTGCAGCATTATTCTCCGCTGGCCCCTGTGTCAGCCCCGCCATACGCCTCGCAGAACTCACTAGAATTAAGCCCACGGATAGACCAGGTGATGGTCAGTGTTGTGAAACTATGAGTAGTTGTCTTTTATCTTGAATATGCTTTTGGTGGAAGTTTGTGGATTAATAGCTCTAGCAATGATTGGCAAGTGAGTATCACACTAAAATGTCTGTTGTGACCTCCTACCATCATTTTTTTGCGTAATGAATTCATTTCTTATAGCTGTGAGCTCAATACATGTTTGTATTTAGTTGGCCAAATATTGGTTAAATATTTCAGTACTAGCCCAGATATTAGTTATGTTTCTTTGCATAAACCTTTACTTAATAATATGAACTTATGTTTCAACTTAATGCCTATAATCCCGCCATCTTTGACCATGTTATCTTTTTGATATGGTGGATGTAAATTGTGTTGGCATAGATTAGCATTAAAACATAATCCAGTTTCATTGCATGATCAACTTTCAGATTTATTTGATTAAAATGTCTGTTCCACATACATTTTTGTTTATTGTACGCTAGTATTGAAATTTATATATCAATATATTTGTTAAATTATTTGCAGGTTATTGAGAATCTGGTGCGTACGCATATGAGTACTCCGGTGAGACCCTTGGTGACTCACGGTAGTTGCCATCTTCTTTGGCCTCAACCCCAGCGTATTGTTGAACTTGATGGGAATGTGGACTTCTACCCTGGGAAAGAACTTCATATATCAATCATTCAAGGAAATATCTCAATGCATCGGTAATGTATATCTATTATTTTTTCTGTCATTGCAATTATTATATAATAAATCGAATGAAAGAGAATAGAATTGAGTCGATTTTCTTCTTCTTTGGAATGAAGTAATGAAACTTGAAAATGCAATCTAGCCCTCTTCATTTGTGATGTAATTAGCTATAGAAGTAAGTAGTCATGCTAGCAGAAAGTCTGTCGAAGCTTGGGTTGATTAAGGGTGTACATATTTAATTTTACTGCCATCGCAAAGCACAGATTTTTACTTGAAATGGGATAGCCAATTCCTTAACAACCAAAGGATCATTTTTATCCTTTATCCAAATAATCATTTTTTCCAACAAGGTGATACTTTTAAGTAATATTTCTTCATCTTGGTTCATAGGAAATGGTTACCCCCTGTGTAGCAAAAACCTCAGAACAGCAAACTTTTTCCATGCTCTCAAAAAATATGTTATTAAGGGGTTTGACTGAAGTAGAGCAACTCAAACTTTGTATTTAGGCATTTTATATCTGTGAATTGCCAAAAGCATGTTTTGATGTTGAAAGTTGGCCCAGGTGTATATTTGCAATACTGTGAAAAACATGAAAGTAATATGTCTATGAAAATTGGCTGTATTTGTATTGATGTATCTATTTTTTTTGTTCATAATTGTTAATCTAAATTTTGTTAATAGATATCAACTTAATTGTGTCGTAAAATTGCTGAAGGAGATATACATAATCTATTATATACTCCAAGCATCATTGATCTGTGAGTCTATTCTTAAGTAACTTTTTATTTTCATTCTGTATGCAAACATAACGCTCGTAATAACCTAAAAAGATTATAAAAATTTAAGAGTATTCTATATGCAGTAATTATTTTTTTATATTGTTGGGTGTAACAAAGCTATTCTGTTGTAATCTACTGCTCAAAATACTATCATTTACATGGATAACTGGTGCTCTTAAAACAATGTGCGTGTAAATGAAACTGATTAATGTTTTCTTTTTCCAGCCAACCCAGGAAAAAAGTTGACAATAGCCTTTCATTAAATTTGCAGGCTCAAATTTGCAGGACTGCCAATGGCTCCAAATTTCTGAGTTTTATTGCTAATGAAAATCTTGAATGGGAATCTCTCATAAATTTTATATCATTTTCACTACTTTACTAGGATTTATGAATAACTAGCAGACCCAGAATACGATGTTTTGTGGCACAAATTATTTCTAGTAAATATTTCGGTAGTTAAAAAATAATTAATTTATTGAATGAGTGTGGGGATTTGGTTTGAGACTAAAAGAGGAATTGCGCGTGGTGAGCGATGATGACCCATAAAAAAAAATAAAAATAAAAAATTCAATATTTGAATTCATTGCACTTTTATTACCTTACTAAATAAATTTCAAATTTCTTTCTTCAACAAATTATTACAGTTAAATAAAAGAAGCGTTTGACGGTCGTCAAGGGGACAGTAAGCCAAAAACGCTAAAATTTCAGCATTGTTATGAATATTTTTGCAAAATTCACTGTTTATCTTGTGGGAAATGAAAATCAATGCAAGAAAAAGAATGTGCATTTTTTTATTTTCAATGGTATATGTCTCAACTAAATTTGACTTATCACTAATTTAAATATGCAAAAGAAAAAAGGTCTGCAGGCATTAATTTATCTGAATTTCTTATGGAAATGATTCAGGGCCCAATCCAGGGCCTCATGGGCCCTGCAAAATAATGAAAAATAGTAAACATTCTATTCTAAGACCTACTCAATATACACACAAAATTTCCTAGGAATTGGTTCAGCCGTTTTGGAGGAATTTGGCTTCAAAAACTGTGACAAAAGAATTTTATATATTAGACTATCCAAATATGTATTCAGGCCTGGTTACATGATACACTAACACATATGAGTTAATATTTGACTGAATGAATGCGTGAATGAACTCAAAAATGCACCTAGCAACCACCCAACTTGTGTGAATGCATGAGCAGAGAATTGAACTATGTACTTTTAAGTTGGTTCATGCATTCGTAAATGTTCTGTTCTGGTCCACCAAAATCATTCTTGCATTCACGCATTAACTTGAACATGTTAATGTACCATGGAACCAGGTCCTTAGAGAGAGGAGAAGGGGCCAGGAAAGTTTAAATTTGTCTAAAGCAAATACCTCCTGAGTAATTATTTCAATTTTATGGATCAATATTTCAACTTATGAAGTGATGTTATCGTTTATGCAATGTATGATTGCTGTTTTTTTCAATTATAATTGTTGTAATTTTATTTTATACAGTAAAACCTCTATGTAGTGAACCTCTTTACATCATAAACCTCCATACATCATACCACCCCTATGGTCCCATCTGATTTACATGTAAATTTGTAGGCAAACCTCTTTGTAGTGAACCTCCTTATATCATAAAACCTCCACTTATCATACCAAGGAGATACCCCCGAGACGGCCTAACTACCTCCACAAATCGTACCAAGACAACAAGAGACCATTAATGCAGCCGTGATTACGTACATGGAATGACGTTTTCAGCGATAAAGTTTCACTCTTTTTTTTTCTTATGTATCTTATTATGGTGTAATTTTCACATTAATCATTTGTTGTGGCCATTTTGTTCAATATGAGAGCATACCTAACAGCAAATAAGAAAAAAGGTATCCAACTATCCCAATCATTTTAAGTGACTGTTGAATTGAGAGAGATCACATCATTTTCTCTCGAATCATGGTAAAACTCAAGCGATAGCACTCACTTTCTGTAATTATTAAATAATAAATATATGTTTGCTGATGCATGCATGTGTGTTTTAACACACAAATACAATGGTTTAAAAGACAGTAGTGCCTTTCATTCGGGAAGGATATGAAAAAATGGTGCCTATCACTAAAACCTCTCTATAGTGAAACTCCATACATCAAATTGCCCAAATTTTGGTCCCCTCCATTACGATGTAAGGAGGTTTTACTGTATCATGACATCATACATATCTGTGAATACATATCCACTTTAACCAATAAAATAATTCTATTCTGTTGAAAAGATACAAGTTTCTTTCTTGTGAAAGGATGTGACATTAATATTTTGCTTTACTTTCAGCATTCTCGATGTGTGGGATGTTAGTCGGCCTTCTCTGTTGGCTCTGGGCCATGATGTTAAGATTGGAGACGTGCAGCCATCGTGTGGGCGTTGGAGTCACTGTCAAGTGGAGTGCACTGTCAATGATGCTCTGTTTGCTGCTCCTGATTCCTACCAAATTCACATAACATCTCAAAAGGTAATAATTTTGCTTGTATGCACTGTGGAGGGAGACACTGGCATACCTCCGAGCTCATGTTATACAGTATTTTCAGACAATATCTTTTAAATATGGTTTAAATATGCTGTATTTAGTTGCATATCCTGCACACCCCCATTTTCAGGCAGACTTGTAAAGAAAAAATTATTTTTATAAAAAAATCGAAATTTTTCCCTTGATCTTGCATATTTTTTTCTTAATGAGATATGAAGTGTAACACTTTGCACTTTCCACGTAAAACTTTATTAAACTGCAGTCATTATGTTTCGCCGCACTGCAGAATTATCAAGACTAAACCAAGAAACTGATAATGCTGCAGTGAAGTGAAACATGTCGACTGTAGTTTAAAAATTTTTTTTGTGGTGAGTGCAAAGTGTTTTACTTCATATCTCATAATTAGAGATGTGCGAATAGTATCCGCGAATACTCGAATACCTCGAATACTAGAAAGTATTCGATATTCGAGATTTCGAATAGTTATGCGAAAAGTACCGCCTCGAATACCTCGAATACTTTGAATTTCGCGTCATACACTGTCGCACGCACGTCGTTGGTAGTGACTCGGAAAAATGTAGAGAGCTGTAGTCATTTAGTGCTCGCAGCGCCGTTTTACGCAAGTTGACGAATTGCATCAAATTCGTGGATTTTAGCGGTGAAAGTGTTCGACGAGGGGAACCGAAAATAGTCGGCTAAAAAAATCCGAAAAGCCCCGATTCCCCCCACCAGGAGAAACTCAGTGCCGTGGGATAGCAACCTTAGGGCATTTCCCACGATCCTCTATCCCCCTCCATTCAGCACTCGCCTCAACCACTCTGACGCTTTCTTCTTCTCCGAAATCAAACAAAAGGTCCCAGCTCGCGCAGGGATCGCATTACGAAGACCCCTGCTTCGAAAAAAATATCGAGTTACGAGAACAATAAAAACGTGTTTCACGCCCTCCCCCCTTTTCTCACCCACTGACCTTTTTCTGGCTACCTGCTTCGAAGTTCCCCATTTCTGGAGGTCAACTGCTGTGTGAGTACCGTGGGATACTTACATTAGCGCATTTCCCAAGGTCCGGTATCCCTCTCCATTCAGCACTAGCCCCCCTTCTGAGGCTTTCCTCTTCTTCAAAATAAAAAAAAGGTCACAGCTCGCGCAGGGATCATATTACGAAGACCTTAGCTTCGAAAAAATACGCGAGAACAATAGAAACGTGTTTCGGGCCCTCCCTTTCCTCCCCCACTGACCTTTTTTTTCCTACCAGCTTCGAAGTTCCCCATTTCTGTGGAGGTCAACCGCTGCATGAGTCATCTATTAGCACAAAGGGTGTCTAAGAATGACTTTCGTCAATTGATGTTACACCTTTATTGAATTGAAATATTAGTAATGTGCGCGTAATTTCAAAAAGAATAAGACCAAACACGACGTATTTCTGAGTTTATTTAAGCATTTTACGCAAAGAAATAAATGTCAAAACACGACGGAGACTTTGCATTCTGGCGAAACTCGATATGAGCAGCAGAGCTTCTCGGGAGTTGATGCGGTATTTTTTTCCGAAAACATATATCAAGTTACAATTTATGAGTGGTGCTATAAATCTTTATTGTTACAGTCACAGACAAAAGGATATTTTCTCAGAATATTTGGTTTCTCCCTGATAGCAATTCCAATTCATCTTCTTATCTCGTGAGAACTCCCAAAGATGGACTGAAAATAATTGAAGAAAATCCGGTGGAAAAGAGCTTGTATTTTGCAAAATGCCTCAGATTGTCAGCTAGCACTTGGCAGCAGGAGTGGGGGTAAAGCGATGTTAGCTGAATTAATTATATGCCCAATTGTTTCCATAAAATTAAATTATTCATTAATCAGCTAAATTCCTGTTCGAATCATTTTAAGGAAATCAAAATTACTCCCCAAAATCTTGTGTTGCCTGCTGCATAGGCAACCGAGTCAAACATTCCAGCATTCATCATTTAATATTCGAGGTATTCGAAATTCGAGGTATTCGAAATTCGAGGTATTCGAATATTCGAGGTATGATTTAATATTCGAATTCGATATTCGAATTCGAGAAATCTGCTATTCGACCCATCTCTACTCATAATGTATACCCACAAAGTATCTGCCTCATCCATCCAAATTATTTTTTTTCTTAAGATGAATGCAAATTTTAAAATATAAAAATTCTATACCTAAGTTAAGCATTGATGTATGTCCTTCTCATGTGTAATGTCTCAGGACTAATGTCGTCACGATGCACAACCTGTTTTATGGTGCTTCTTTTTCTCCTACCATCACAAAATACATAATTACAGTAATTTTCAGTCACCCGTACTCCTATTGCCATTTTATTGTTGTAGTTTTTCTTAAAAGTTTAATTATTTCACAGTTGAAAAAGTGTATTATTTATTTAGGAACTGTTAGAGATGAGAATGCAGGGATGCAGTGGGAGATTTGATTAGTGATTTTGATGTTATTTTTAATATTGAAAGCATAGGTATTAGAAGTTTAATTTTATGTTTGTAATCATAAATAATGTTTTATTGACAGTCATGTTAGTGCTGCAAGTATGATGCTGATTAATTTTCTGTATAATCTCCATTTCCCATAGGTACGAATGTCAGCATCAAGCCTTGCCGGCTTACATTATGCTATATGCACCTTTGTCCAGCTCCTAAGGCTTTCTCATCATGGGGAGGTGTTGGAACACAACGTGGATAGGAGTAGCGAGTTGGAACAGTCTGGGGAGAGCCATGGAGAGGGTGCGAGGGGCGGCACAGTCTCTGGCCTCCAGTCCATGCTCATCCAAGATTGGCCCACACTGAGGCATAGGGGTGTTCTGCTGGACATATCACCTCGAGGGCGTATTCCAACTTTGGTATGTTAAGTGATGTACTGCAATAGAGTCATTAATGTACCACATCCCATCCATTTTGTCTTCATACCACCATTTTTTATTTAGACTTGGTATGCATGATAACTTAGATTTCTTGAACTATTCAGAATAGATATCTGTGAGAGCGACACGGAGAACATCATCTTAGAGCCACATTATATTTCTGGGTCCGTCAGAGGTGATAAATTAAGAAAGATATTTAGCCGAACAGATAGATAAGAGCCGAACGGAATTCGTTTTTCCCTCGAACCATAAGGGACTTTGAAAAAATCTGGTCATAATTTTGCTGGTGCATTTGCTTTTTCATATCTAAACGGCTGGTGTCCTAACAGCCCCTGCTTTACGAGGCCAGATAAAAATAATTAAAGGATGATGATGCCGAGAAAAAATATAAATAACTTTCTTTTCATTTCCAGTTTATTTCAGTGTGACCAATTGAGTAATTACCCAGCCACAAGACTTCAGACTCTTATATATCTTGACTTTTTGCAAGGACAGTAATTGTAGCCTTCATATTTGCACATCCCTCACTTTGCAAATAGCCAGTGGGACACACTGTGAAAGTTGATCCAACTATGACACCCTATATCTCAGATTTTGATGAAGCTTGATATTATTCATCCTTCTATGTAGACTTGGAACCATGTAAAAGTTGGCTACCCCTCCTAGTTAATTTTCATGATCATTTGTTTTTTCGGGTAAATGCAGTTTTTCAGTGACTTCCATTTCGGAGAGCATTTGTGCCTCCAAAGGAAAATAAATTGTCTCAATTTGTATTTCATTCAATTGTTCTGAAAATTTTCTGATTTATCGTAGAAAACTTAATGATTTCAAGTAGTAATTTATCCATGTCCTCTGAACGATGGAAACTTAACTACATATTTCCTTATACATGACCACTTGCAGAAAAGGGTAAAAAATTTCATCGTATTTGTGGTTACATGAGGTTGTGAAGGAGGTGTATTTGAAGAGGTCATTGGTACATAAGTACATGACTGTTTGCTGATTTGTACAAAATTTTTCTTGACTTTTTTTCATTTTATACTTCAGGATTTCCTCTTTCATATGATTGACCTCTGGTCGTCTATGAAGGTTAGCCACTTACACTTATACACCAGGCTCTTACCCAGCTCTGAATGGCAGCTCTGCTACTCAAGGAGGTGAGTTTATTCAGTTCAAGTTCTGTGCGATTCTACATCTCTGCGTCATAGTTGTTTTTCAGTCCTCATGTTTGCATTTCATTTTAATTTTCAGTGAAATGGTTACCATTGATCGTTACTGCCAGGACCATTTTGTTGAGCTTGTCCCCGTGTTAGAGGTTGATAGTCATCTGTGTTATGAAGATCTGGCTGATATGTGGCCTTCATTCCAAGAAATTTTGTCCACATTTCCAACTCTCAGGTGATTATCTAGTTTAATGCTATTAAGATTCCTTGTGTTTTGCTCACTTATGTCATTTTTTGCCTACCGTTTAGTGAACTGCCAGAGAAATATGGAATAATAAGAGGCATAATAGTGAACAGATGACAAAAATATGAAATCTTTCTATCTTTGCTAGGTATGTCCACGTTGGACCTAAACTGAGCAGCTTGCTGTTTAATCCATCCCGAGCGGGAAGCGTCGGTCCGAGCCACCATTGCCGGGAGGATGGCTCCATTCAGGAAGGAGAAGAGGACGACTGCGAGAGCATGGTGGGCGGAGGCGGAGCTGGTCTTCAGGAGCTGTGGCACCTACTCTCACTGCCAAACACGGTTACCCTCATGATCTGTGGAAATGCCCTCCATTACAAGCCGAGGTCACCTGCCCTACCGCCTAATGTTGTTGTTGTTGAGTATGGCTTTCAGGTAGGTCAGCAAGTGTTTTGCTTTTTTTTTTCAAGGATTATGGATAAGTTCTTGGCTCAAAAATGGTACTTCTTTAACCACTTTAATTGATAAGGTTATTTTTGTAGCAGTCAAAAAAATTTTGTGGTTACTACACCTTTATGTGTGTTCTAGTTATAACCATCAAAGATGGAGTTACAGTACTAAGTCTGAGCTGTTCATTCCTCTTGATGATGGGAAATGGAAGAGGAAAGGCCGAGGGGCTGTAAAAAGAAGTTTTTTAATAGCCTGTGATAACTTTCCTACAAGTACATGTGTTAACAGTCTAGGATTCATGCAGTACATATTTGCTTTGATTTTGAACCCTAGCCTGCCTCCCATCTAATTATTGGAGTGTTATTTAGACATTTTATTGTTATAATATGTTGTCTCTTTTAAAAGTGCAAGTGTGACATAAAAACTGTTCAGGTGATATGGGCAGTTTTTTCAGTGTGTGTGTATGAACTAGATCTTATTTATAAATATCAGTGCTGACAGAGTGAATGAATTGGTTGACAAAGGCCTCATATGAGGTACATATGTAATTCCAGTTGTTTAGGATGTGATGGAAATATATAAACATGATCAGATCAGTCAATGGTAGATTTGAGAGGTGGTGAGGCATGTACCCATAATTTTTTTTTTGCGGTCAGTCAAGTAAAAATATCAGGCTCAAGTGTCTGATATTTTTACTTGACTGGGCACGTGGCGTACTTTGTCCATGACATATGCATTCACATGATAATATTCGACTTTTGTTAAAATTTATCTTTATTTGTAGAAATTAGTTGGAGCTTGTACATTTATAGGTGATACAGATATAAAGGTACACAGGTGGTACAGCTGGTACACGGCCGGTCGCGCGGCATAATTTACCTTATTTGTCTGAATATAATCCTCCATTTTTTTCCAAAAATGCCCATGGCAAAAGTTAAGGGGGGACTATATTCCTATGCATTTTTTTAAATTTGTCTAAAAACTGAAGCATCAAAATTAGGGAAGGGGGGACTATATTCAGAGTGGGACTATATTCGGAGAAATACGTAAATGCCACGGGTGTCGGTTACTTTTTTCTGATCAACAAATAAATTAGCTACAAGCTTCGAACTTTGAAAGCTTGCACAATAGACAGTCATGAGTTACCTTTCATCACAAATAATGGATTATTTTGACATTTTCTTATCATGAAAATGAACTTCGTATCTGTACATATATGTATAGTCATAAGATTTTGCTACATCAATCTCTCTGAAATGGATTAGTGGTTTTACAATGTTGATACAGGCTTCATTATGCGCTGTGAATAAATTTCATCTTTGGAAATTTGTGCATCATACTTCAACTCTAAACCTTTTAATCTTTCTGGGTGCATCTAGGCAGACTATGACTTTCTGGAATGGAGCTCGAAATTCCAAAAGGAGGGGAATATGCCTCTTCTTTGCCCTGGAACTGCTAGTTGGAATAGGTAAGATTGCCCAAGTGGTTTTTATGTGGAATAAGAAAGATACTGAGCTTTGGGAATTTCCTTCTTTTTGACCTCCCTGAAGTTTGGTATAGGAAGAATGTTTACCAAAAATTGCTCTCAGGGAGGCACTTTTTCTTAGGCAATCCCTCTTCATCCTTGAAATTTCTGACTGTAATTTAAGTAGTACATTGGGTTTGTGCTTTCTTAAGTATGTTGCCAAATCTTGCCTGTGTAACTTGTATTGCAAATCAAAAAATGCATGCAAAATTCAAAATTTACTATGTATCATCAAAATGCCAGATATTTGAATATTTGATGATGATTTCAAAGCGAAAAATTGAAAAACTTGTAGGTCTGAATTTACTGGTCCAGATAAAAATGACAGATGCAGCTGGTAATGAAAAATCAGAAGCTAATGGATATCATCACAGGAAATTTAACCCGGAATGAAAATGGTTACAACAAAGAGTCAATCAACGTGAAGGATTCTATAATTCAGTTGACCATCATGAATCCATTGAATGATCAAGAGCTTATGCTTTCATGTGAGACCGTGAAGGAAATTTGAACCAAATTAATGGCAACATGCGTGCAGAGTTTCATTCAAAGAGTTGATAGGCTCCTTGAGTCTTTTTTTTTCACCAGATGGGATTGGAATGAGAAAGTGATAGAGTATGGATGGGTATGCATGGATTAATGGAGAAACGTAAACCAAATGGCAATGTTGAGCAATACAAAGCATACCTGATTGCAAAAGGCTACAGTCGGCAAGAGGGTGTTGACTTTGAATAGACATTCAGTCCTTTTTCTCAATTTGAGATGGTGAGAGCCCTGTTGAATGTTGCCTCCAATGAAAAATATCACTCAAAATATCATCTATAAGGTACAATAAATGAAGAAGTGGGTATGCACCAACCTCAGGATTTGATGATGGAAGTGGTTGGTTGTGCAAACTATGTATGTAAACTATATGCTTTGAAACAGTCTCCCCGATGTTGGATTCATGGTGATCGAAATGCTGGAACAAAGTAAATCAAATCCCTGTCTTTTCATCAAAAGGTATGCAAATGGTAGAACTCTGATTTACCTTAATAAATTTGCTGGCCATCCTGATAATAGTCACCTCTTTGGCATCCATCTCTTCGGAGGAATGATTTATTGGTCTAATGTTTGATTAATTAATATTAGCCTCATATCATTGGGATTATTTTACTGTTTAACGTTAAATCAGCTGTCTTACAATGCTCATCTCATACTTGAACTTGATGCTGATAAGTGAAATAGCAAGGAACCTGCTATTTTTAGTTCTCTTAAGGCCGTTTTACATGGTACACGCAGTTGCGCAATCTGACGTACATGCGATGGCGCAATCAAAATTGCATCATGTAAAGCGGTGAATTGCTAGAACACATGCGAGAATGCGAGGACGTGAGATAGCAAAATAGTCCGTTTTAATTTCGTTCATGCATTCGCACAATTCCACGCCATTTTAGAAATTAATGCAGCTCTAACCCCGCATTCCATGCCCCGTGTAAAACGGCCTTAAGGGTTATAATATTTGCACAATGTATTCTTCTCAATGTCAGGCATGAAAAATTATTTAATTTTTTTTTTTCAGTTTTGCTGGTTGTCCTGAAGCGTCTATTTGTAATGTTTACCGTGCTGTACAAGCTTCTAAAGAACTCAACTCATTGGGTGTTGTTGTGGCTCATTGGTCTGGTTCTTTCCATCTGACTCCACATCCTTTTGCTTGGCCTGGGTTTGTCATGACTGCTGGATTGTCATGGAATCCAGCCACCCATTGGGTAATATATATTCTTAAGTTTCTGTTACAGTAGCATTAAAACTGAAATGTGTGTGATGGTGCAAATGATTTTGTAGTCAAGTCTCTTGTTTTATGTTTAATTTAGATTTTGAGTTTTGTGTCATATGTACTTAAAATATTGCTCTATTCAGTGCTCCTCTGAAATTCTCTTCACTGTCAGATTGAAGGAATTGTGCAACATTTAACTTAACAGTTTTCAAGAAAAGTTTCATGAATTGCGTTGAGAGTTCAGTATTGTGCATGATGATTCAGTTCCTGAGAATCCGTGCGATGTTTTAGCTTCCTTGATATTTGTACCTATTTTGGCTGATAGGAAAAATTGGAAAAAGTGGGAACAAATATTAGAAACCAGTGAGGAAATTGGGAAAAAATCCTTACTAAGAATCAATTATTTGTGCTCAGAGTTTAGTACAGTTTTCATTATGATAAAATGTACCAAGAAGTCGTTCAATTGAATTAGCTGTTACACATTTCTTGTTTTATCTGAGAAAATTTGCGAAAGTCTATACCATTCATGAAATGGCATATGATCTCGAAATGACCTGTCAAATTTCTTTCCCTTCAAGGATTACCTCCATAATTCTTTAGCCGATCTCTTGGATGCCCATGTTTTCCGGGACTCGGCCCATGTTGTTGGTAGAACAGTTGTTGAGTTGGGTCACATAGAGACGTATGTGGTGAGAGCTGGAAGAGGTCAACCCGCTGGAGATGTGTCTGATTTACCGCCTAAGGAAGGAGAAGGGTCGAATGGAGGGAATGGCGGAAATTCCACCCTCTACCGTTTGTTGACTGATCCAGATGGCGTTGACCTTGAAAACCTCAGTATAGATTTATTTGGGGTAAGTCACATCAATTCTGTACTGTGAGTAAGTCACCATAGGTCTAGTATGAGGTCAATACCTTTTTATCCACAGGGAAGAATGATGCCTTGGTAGCTTAACTGGCTAAAGCACTCGACCAGAAATCCAGGTTCGAATCCCGATCAAGGCGGATGATTTTTTCTCTGTGGATCTTTCGCACGATTGTGCATTGCGGGTGACTCCCGTAAATGTTATCACCGTGGCTAGTCCTAGTGTACTTTAAACCAATACCTTTTTATTTGAAGGTATTGGCCTCAAATTCCTCATCATTCCAAATTCTCAATCCATATTTATGTGAAGGTTCGTGTTTTGGTTTGTGATTTTAATGTAAAATACTTAAACAATATCACCTATGTGTATTTTAAGCACATCTTACTCAATTGTAGAGTGTGTAACGTCCCTTATGCAGCTTCATCGACTGTGGATTCAATTTTATTTAGTTTCCAAATTGATATAATGGCTTGCCAATTACGGTATTTATTTGAATATCCCTTTTTCCCGAAAGTGAAGCCTCAATTTGGTGGGTAATTCGGAGAAATATGGTACATTATACCAGTCGTATTTTTTTCGAGTATGGAATCTTATTGAAGTGGGAGTATTTTGTCTACATTATCATGAAATAAATTACAGCATTTAGTTTCATTAACAGTGAGAATGTGTGTTCAAGATGGATGAAAGACAGTTAATTTGCAGAAATAGAAAAATTAATGATTTTACCTTTTAAATAGGAATTTACCCCATTGTATTAAACATCCTCTTTGCCTATGAAGTCATTCCATCCTTGCCATGAATCCAGGTGGCATGTCCCAGTTAAAGTAACGAAAGAAGTGGTATTACAATACCACCTAAATTTGAAACGGCCCAGTGAAAAGAACTGGGCCCCTCTCCATTAATGTATGAAGTACACCTGCTTATGGATTAGTCCAGAATGATTGAGTGCAAGTAATTGAGTGACTAATTGGGCAACTGTCACCATCAAGGTATACATTTGTGTGACGTGCACTTTTCTGAAATCTTTCGTTACCAAGAAAAGTTATGGTTGACCAATATCAAACTCATGGTTTATTGAAGTTTCAGAATTAAGATTTTGAAGTCATATTTATGAAATCACTATCTATTCACAAGATGTAGGGTGAAGACAGATAACATATGATTGCTTTTCTAAGCAAAATCAAAGGTGAATTTGCTGGCATTTTGGAGTGCACCTGATGTCTAATCGGTGCGGACTGAATCTTTTCCGGATGCTAAGAAATGTATTTTTGTTTTTAAATGTAAAAAAAATCATTTAAACTATGGTGTTGCTATTTGCAACACTGGTTTTCGTTTCAAAGCTATCTAGACACAAACTCGGGTATCCATAATTTAAGGTTATGCAACCTGATTTTAAATTTGAGAATTTTCCATCCGATTGTAAGTTGAGCCACTTTTTTGCAGGAATTTGGAGGGAAAAGTACCTTGTCTTTGATTTGTAAAAATATGGTGTTTGAAGTTTGCACTGCAATAGAGTATGTATGTATTTACAATTCAATGTTTTATAAATGTAAAAAAATGTTTTAATTTGTGGTATTTTGTAGAGGGTAACCAAGCAGATCAAGAAATGTCAGAATAATTTGTTCCGGGCCAAGCTTAGCTGTTCTTTTGCTGAGATGGTCATTCAAGAGCTTCAGTTGGCTGCAGATTTAATGTTAACTGCCTGCAGGTAAATTTAATTCTTTATTATGAGTAAAGAAAAAATAATATCATGAATATTGTCATAAAAATGTATCCTGTGGATTTTATGTACAGTGGAACCTCGTTAAAGCGAGTACGGGCTATAGCGACACCCCCGCTATTACGAGAGATAGCCGATGCACCGTCAATTGATCCTATAATAAGCGTGTTAAAAAATTCGTTTTTACGAGACCCTTTCGGTGTTGGCTCTCGCCATAGCGAGGGTTTCACCGCTGGAAGACTTTCATCAAGACTCCTTAACCTCTGTAATTGCTGGCAATCTGTTAGAAATGAAGTTAATGGAGTGCTCAGTCTCAAATTTATGTGGTAAACTGTCGTTCGATAAAAATAATGATTGACGAAACAATGTTTTGCATGATTTTTATTCAGTGCGGCGCTTATAAATTGTTTGAATAGTTAGTCGTTATTTGAGTAAGGAAATTTAGTGATGCAAAAAAACATCGCCTTTCGCCTGGATTTATGCTTACGTTTATCGGATAGATGTTTATCTGTCGCCGCACCACTCCTGTTCCTGTATATCTGTTCACAACAGGTATATTGGCTATTATTTGCTCCACCTCTGGTAAAGCGACAATTCGCTATAGCGAGTGTTTATTAGTGCACCGTGGGGTGTCGTTATATCGAGGTTGCACTGTAACAGCATATCACAAATTACTTTTATTATGCCAACCAGAATTTTTTCATCTTTGTGTATGCTTTTATGGTATGGTGAAGATTCAGTGGAGAGTTTTGTGATGTCACTGAAGAAGCCAGCAGTGACAGCAAAATTTTTCTATACAATAATGGACACATGCGGTACACACTCCGTAAACCTCTCCGCTGAATCAAAATTTGTTCATGATATCAACACATTTAGTGCATGGAATGTAGGAATTCCTCCCACTGGGAAATAATTTCTTTGGCATCATCTCTTTTAAGACATTAATTTATCATTTAATGTATTTCTGTGCATGAATTTATTTTGTATTTCTTACTATCCCTGACATTTGAATGATATTCTGGGGCGTCAGCAAAATTTAATTTTGTGTAAAATTGTACTTTATTATTTCAATAGGACAAATTCCTTTCCGCCTTGCTTGAGTCATTAGATTTTGTAATGTTAAATGAATCATTTCAGGATTGGTCGCACTTTGGTTGGAGTGGGAATAAATCCTAACAGCAACATGGGCCTCTCTGTCATCAACCTTGGCATCAGCAATCTTCCACCAACATTCCGCACAGATATAGCTAACAAGTGAGTATTGATTGGCTAGATAATTGTGCCTTACTATTTTTCGCCTTCCATATTCCAGTTGAATACCACTGTGAAGGGTACTTTTGTTGAACATGCATATTTGCTAATTATAAGTGGTCTACTTACCATGGCCAACATATGTATACGCATCTTTTGATTCTTTTTGTTTGATTTGTGTTGTTTAGTTGGCCTCCTAACTGTTATGAAAATGTATGATGATTTTTGTAAACAGTTGGCAAATTATGTAACTGAAAGTAAGTATTCCAATCAGAGTATATGGTGAATGCTAAAGCCTATTGTGGCTAATGTGTATCTTGGTGATGTAATATTCCAACACCTCTTTTTTCCTTTTGGAATAATGCATACATATTTTGTTTCTGTGCATTAGGCCTTAATACATTACATTGATTCCAACGGCGTAACATAGTGCCTGAGCAAAATCCGTTGTTAATATGAGAATTATCATAGGGTAAAGAATATAAGTTGAGTAATTCAGATATATAATAAAGAAAAATGTAATTATTAGAGAGAATAATGGCTAAAATGTATTTTTAACATATTGATTTATGATTTCAAAGAGTTTGAAATTTAGGATGTTTTATGGGACAGTATTTGATCTTAAACTAGTTTCCAAGATCCAAATTGCGGATCCACAATAAGGTGGCATGAAGGTGATGAAAATCAAACTGATCGAACTTTTAAATTAATGTCCCAATTGCTGGCCCAGATATCTCCCTATCTTCTTTGATACCTGAAAAAAATCTAATTAAATATTCTTCTCAGATTTAGATGGGATCCGAGTGATCCCTATTTACTCTACTTTCTACCTGGAGAAAATGTCTTACTTCACTATAAATTTTGCATATGATACATATTTAGTCAAAGCATCGTATGTTTTTAAAATGTGCAATTTTCAATGTCTCTTGAAATGGAAACATTGGAGTGCAACGTTCCATGTGTTAAAAATGTACTTATAAGGGGTCTCAATAGGAATTACGCCTGCCAAATGCTGGTGTAATTTTCAATGCTATAAAGCGGGCCGAAATTCCTCTTGGGGACTGCTATCTTGAGTCACAGAATCAGAGGAGCATAATATTGAGACCAATTGGCATCCCATGTCAAAATAATGCAGCCTCAATATGTTACACAATAGCCCAGTATATGTATCTGGTTTAGTCTTTTGAAAATTCCTATTCTAAAGCGTTTCCAGTGAAACTAAATGTTCTTTTGCTTTTTATTACCCTCTTTTGTATTAATTATTATGCATTTACTTAAATATAAAAGTCTTTGGATCTACCTTAATGCATGATTAATCCAGGTATGAAAAAAATTATAAAAAATCTCAATGATTCACATAAAAAATTTAATGAAGCAACATGGGCAATATTAAAATCTCAGCCTTGAAAACATGGTATACTGCTTGAATTATATGCCATGAATTTAGAGGATATCCTAAACAAACCACGAGTTAAAATCCTTCCATTTGGCAGTTGGAAGCCATTTTCTCTGGAGTTGATCTCAGTAAAAGTATTTGCAATAAAAAAATCTCTAGTAAAAGTGTTTGCCAGAAATGTGAATGGAGTGAATCCTTGTATTCCAGACTTCTAGCCCATATTGAGCAGTACCGCGGTACATGGCTTCAGAGACATTTGCCTGCTGGTCTGCAAGGCTCCCTGCTCCTGTTGACCAGTGCCCTGAGAAGATTTGTGCCTCACGACTCAAACTTGAGTGAAGAGTCAGAAGTTTCTCATCCAATGTCTCCTCAGCCGTATTAAGCTACCCATTGTGATTAATTTAATATTAGGTGAGAATTCATTTATTTGGATTTATATGAATAAGTTTGATATTTTCAATATTTGAAAAAATATCTATTTGTTTTGTTTGGTCTATTGTTATATAAATAAGTGTGCACATTTTCAGTTTATCACAATGTTAAAAATGTGAATATTAGGAAGATGTTACCTGAAAGTTGAAAGATTTTAAAAAGTCACATATGACATTATAGAATTTTTTATAATTGAGTGCAGAGGTGGGCGACTATCATCATGTCACTAGCTAGGATAGCATTTTAATGTTCTAAAGCAGGCTGTGTTAAGAGCTAATGTGATGCTGTTTGAAATTGTTTTGTCTCATGGGTAATATTTAATTCTTTGTTCCATTATGGCATTTAAATGGTAGGTAAACATGGAACTATTTTGAATGTTATCATTGATTGTATTTAACGTATTGCCTTCAGGGAGCATATATTATGCTTAGTGTTCTTCATAGTTTGCTTTTATCTGAAGTTAGAAGAGGATGTAGGAAATATCAGGGCTGTTAGTCCTCACCTCTGACATCATTGGAATATTATGAGGTGTAATTATACAATGTAAATTTTCTACTTTATACTGAAATTAGATACCATCAAGAATGCTTATCAGATGCACAGCAATAAAAACTAATGAAAAGTTTTAAGTAAAACTGTATCAGTTATACTTGTATAGTTTTCTTTATTTTGGGGGTTTCTTCGGCATCAGTTAAAAATTCTTCCCAAGAGCAAGATTTCATACTTTGTTGGTACATAATTGAATTAACCGATCATAGATAAAATATCAATGCTTTGTTTTGGTTCATTTGCTTCCATGTGTGTTCTTATATGCTAAATTTGTATTGAAAGGGAGAATCTGTCAGTATTATGATACATTTTCACTGCATCGTCAATGTTTTTGAGATAAATAGGTTTCAAATACGAATGAAAATGAAATTATATTATGGTATCAGAGCACCAATTTCCAGAGGATTTGAGACTAGCCTCCAT
This sequence comes from Ischnura elegans, assembly GCF_921293095.1. Lineage (NCBI taxonomy): Eukaryota > Metazoa > Arthropoda > Insecta > Odonata > Coenagrionidae > Ischnura > Ischnura elegans. The sequence goes on from NC_060247.1 coordinate 122,800,777, forward strand.
ATCATAATCATCTATAAATTAAGTACTATGCTTAGAATAAAATTGTTGGTTATTTTCATCAACCCTTAGCTTATGCTAAGAACACATCAATGGAGTGATGATTTATGGTTTAAAACTTAGTTAGAGGCACCATAAGTAGGAAGGTGTGGTGGTCTACTGGGTAAACTATTGATTTACTGATCAGCGTGTCCCATCTGATGATGATATGTATCCAGATGAAATCTCTGAACATCCTCACCTAAAATGTGCTAACAATTTGATGACTGAGGGACATCAAAGGTAGTACAGAAAAAGGGAATGACTGGAAAATTTGGTTGAGTGAAATGGCTGTGGCAGCAGAGATTTTTTCATCAAGCAAGATAAAGTGAGAATTCGAAAAAAAATTCATTTTGAGAAAAATCGTGTGTGATATTAAGATCTTATTCCTTATTGAATATTAATACTTCTTTTTTCAAGAAAATTCATCTGAATTTCACAGCTTTCAGCATGCTAGAAATACTACACATCTAAAAACAATGGCATGGAGTTTATTTTGCTATGATGAAATTTTCAATGCTTACCATACTTCCAGGACTTGAGACCTTCATTTCACAACAGATATACTTTTGACATCACCTGTCTTAAGTGAGCTATTTGATCATGTCTCCTTATCTCTTACTACATCTAATTAACCAATGGTTGAGACTCATATGTAATATTTAATCTTAAAAATTACATGAGGATTGAGTAGTATACATAATAATTAACAATACAGCACTTGCAATTGAGCAAAGACTTTAAAAATAAGCTTCCTCTTAAGTGGTTTTAAATTTACAAAAATAAACTCAGTTACAATTGGTATAAACATTTTAAGAAGATACAATAAATATGCAGGGAGACTGCTCCTATTGAAACAAACACTTAAGGCAGTATTCATTCATTTTAATTTCATCAGATACCATTCAAGCCTCTCCACTTCCATATTGCTTATTCCATGAAATATATTGATCCAAGTCCTTTGATGAAACACTAGCTCGAACTTGACTGAGAGCTGCTTTAAAATCTGCCAGTATAACAGGCCTTACCTGTAAATCAAGAACATTACACAGGAGATAAGATTCATTCCCTTTGCCTAGTATTTAAACTTTTGGAATGAAGAAACCAAAAAAAATGTGTTAAAAAAGATTTACAATGGCACAAATGCAAGCAAAGCAGCTTTTTCATTAAGGAATTCAATGTTAAATTCTTAATACCCACATTTTTTAGGATTTACTTTTGCAACCAGTTTCAACATATTTGATAATAATCAGTTGCGTTGCTATGCAGATAAACCAGAGGTGAAAGTATGTATAGCCTTTAAAATGTGAAATTTTAGTAAACAAAATTTTTTGGAGCTGCTAAGTGGTTAAAATGAAATTTAAAAGTGTATCTCCTACAGCCATTTAAATAGGAATTAACATCTCCAAAAACGGTTTTTTGGTTGGCAAGGCAACCACTGCCCTAGGACTGGTCAAGACACATTCTCCTCCCTGATGACGGTTGACTACCCAGCCTAAAAAATCATTTTGGATACATGTATTAATTGCTTTTTTCATTGGCTTTACGACAAACACTTCTACATTTTGCTCAATCTCAAGATCTATTACCATCATTCCCTATACTTTGGAATTACACCAAATGGTATGACAAGATCATGGTATTCAGCACAATAGTACTGCAGGGTAAATTAAATATTCAATAGAATAAAAAAATTACATTGTAAAATATGTAATGCTCAATAGAACTGTTTTGCCACTTGTTCTATTAGCGATTCAAATTTGCTACCCAAACTTAAATCTACCATCCAAATACTTAAAAGCTTTATGATATAAATTACTTAAGGAGAACAGAGACTACTGGAGAAGACCAAAGACAGCACAATAGTCCCATACGTGCACATACAATCACCAAGTAAAGGGGACTTGAAAATCCAACTCTACGCACAAAATCGAAATAATTATTGCACGCTTTTGTCTACATGAGATTCGATGTTTCTAATTACTTACCTAGAGAAGGCTATATTGTTTCACTAGTTTATCTTCTAAATGTAAAATGAATTCATACTAGCTTCGGTTTTAAGAGAACACAAAGAGCAAATAAAATTAGCACCTCAATCTTTGCAACATTCTTTATAACAGATCAAAGGAAAATTTTATGCTACCCATTTTATGGACACATTTTCCAGGAAAATTTGTGGGATATTCTTCCCTACAAATGTATAATGATAACAGGGTTTCCAGTAATCGGGAAAATCAGGAATTGTGCGTGAACTTTTAGTCCCTGGAATTATGTGCAAGTTATTTATGTATTTTTGCTCCAACCTGGAATTTCGAAATCTTTTGTTTCAAATTTATTTCACATAAAACTTTGCCAGTTCAACACCTATTTCTGGCCTATAATGAGTTTGTCGTTTTTAGTGCAATAGCTAAATGGAATATTAACAGCTGCATCGAAACGTGGAATATGAGACAAGACCACAGAATCGAAATGTATACTCTGGAATCAAGTAAGATTAAAAGATATGAAGAATAGAATGCCAGGTGACATCAGCATCTACTTATGAGGTCGACGCAGCTTCTTGGCTCGAACTGAATAAATATGAATAATGCCGATACATTATGAACATACAATAATGCATAAATATAACATTATTTAAAAGCAATGAAGTAATTTTGGGGGTTTTAAAATTCCAATCTATCGCAGTAATCACATTAAGATTAACCTGGAATTTTGTAAAATCGTAAAGGTAAAATTTCCCTTGAAAACCAGGAATTATGCATGAATTTTTCTGCTTTGATTGGCTGTGCACCCTGGATAATGAAAAATGACTGCATTTACGTTAAGTTTCTACATTTGTTATGAATTAATTTAACTAACCTGATCAGGTTGTATGTGCTCCATGTCTTCAAACTTGATAGAACGGATTGGTCCTAAAGCCGCCTCTCGGCAAAGATTTTTCATGTCCGCTCCAGAGTAGCCATCTGTCAAATCAGCCACTTCATCAATGTCACTCAAAGAGAGGCTATTTCTTTGGTTTGACATTAGCTTCACCACAATTTGACGCCTTGCCTTCAAATTTTGATTCAAGAAAAATTAACCATTGAGCATTCTGAGAAAATAAAATTTTTTCACAAACTTAAAAATGTGCCCTCAAGGAAAAAACTATGAGTGATGGCAATATTATCTCAAAGAGTTTCATGAGCAAAGAGCATCATGTGTTTTTTTAATCATCAAGTGATTTCCTGAACTGTATACACACTAATGATGTCTTAAATTAAAAATGAAGATGTTAAAATGTATTCATGGTCAAATGATTTTTGATTCATGATAGGTAAGAAGTAGCTCATGATATTATATTATATTAGAAACCTTTTATGGAATACTACACAGGTAAGACTGAGTTAGTGAATTTTGTAAAGAATGATATTAATTTATCAGTAGCTTTTCAGATATCCATTGTTTTCATCTCTCTCTTCTATATTCAACGACAACGAAGTAGCATTTTTAAAGAATATCAATTATGACTGTAACATAAGGTGGCAGTAAAATTAAGTTTACCTTTTCACGAATAAGCACCACTAAAGGAGCAAAGAAGATAAAAGAAGAAATCGAAAAAATGGATTGCCAATCATTTTATGACATGTACAATTTCTAGCAATCATCTTAATAGCAAGGCTCACGAAAACTGCACCTCAGTACAAAAACTTCTAAAGGTATCAATAAAATAATTTTTATATTAACATTCAATGCCATACCTCTCGTTCAGGCAATGGTATGTAAAGACGCTTTACTAAACGCCGGCGAGCTGCTTCGTCAAGCTCCTGCGGACGATTTGTTGCACCTATCACCAAAATCCGCTCATCCTCTGCAGTGGCTGCTCCATCCTAGTGAAAAGCACAATTTTATCATCAGAAAAATATACAGTCAATGACATCTTGTTCTCACTTCATGTGTACAAACATTTTTTAAACTATCAAACCAATGTAATTACATAAATCCATTTGGATCATCAGATGATTATGAGTGTGCATAGATACTTCCTGCTCGACAGGTCTTATTTAGTGACAAATTATTCACTCAAAATCAATGCAATCACCTTGAAATTATCAGGGTTATAAAGAAAGTAGACCGTTTTCAACACTTTCTGGCATCTCATATGTGATGATTTTACTTTTTAATTATTTTCTCAGATGCAATTATGTTTGTGCTTGAGATCCACACAAATGTTGAACACGGCTTACTTTGCTTAACCTGAAAATTTCAAGATAATAGCCTAAGTTTACTGTAATTTGTTTTAAAAGACAACCAGTCTATAGGGAGTATGCAACCTCTTAACACGTTGCGTACGGATGGCGAGAATTCTTGTCATTTTTTTTCCGAGCGTTCCGGACTGATGACGTATATTCTCGCCATTTGGGCACGTCTACTTGTACAATTTTAAAGCATAATAAAGATTTTTGGTTGTACATGTTCAGTTATTGTTTGCTACTTATTATGAATGGACATATTGCTATCTTTGATAAGGTAAAGTTATATTTTAAACATTAGCTTTTTAACCATGTTTATACCAAAGGCAGATCACCCAAATTGGCACATATTTTCAATCTCAACTACTCTACCCAAGTACGTACGTCGTCCCTCTATATTTAAATACCCCAGTACGCAACGTGTTAATCCTATGGGAATAGTTATCATTCATTTTTATTTCTATGATGAGCTGAAGTGGGAAGATTTGCTCTCGTTGTAAGATGGTATATCATAATAACTAAAGAAAACTAACCTATATGACCTAGTAAAATAAACTTGAAGAAAACCTAACCTGTCATATACTACTGAACATTTATACATCCCATTGGTTACAAAAACAGCCAAATATCCACCTTAGAGAATGAAACACTATATGTACACTACTATTTATGACTTCCATGACATACGTACCAGCTGAACTAAGAATTCTGTTTTTATCCGACGAGAACTTTCATGGTCAGTTTCATTCCTTTGGGAGAGCAGGGAATCAATTTCATCAATGAATATAACAGCTGGGGGATGACATCTGTAAGCAGAGGAAACCAATTTCACAGCAATCATAAGTTCGAAAACAAATGTGTAAATTTTGATTCAAGAGGTGAGGATTCAGAAGAAACATATTGGTAGCAGACAATTTATCATCCCTTCATGAAATCATACAACATCTAAACACAACAATAGAGACTCCATACAGTGTATAGATTGTAAAAATTGGCTCCTCCTAACAAAATTGCAGATTAGTAATTCTATATGAAAGGCATTACTAGATACAATAAGTATTTATTTAATGACTGTAAATTTTGACATGTATTCTTGATTTAAAAAATATTGAAAGGGAACGATGTATACTAGAAGAATTTTTAGCCTAAAAGTAGAGAATATAGGCATTTATTATAATGGCTGGATTCAGTTTAGGTAATTCATGCAAAATGTTTGAGGGTGCTAAATGCCGTGTGCATAAAGATGTATAGAAAACGAAATCATAAAGGACATCATGTAACAATTTTCTGTCACTCATAAAATCTTTTATTATTTCGTGTTCGCTTCTACACAATCACCTCATCATTAAAATAGGAATCTGAGGCACAAATTAATCACCTTGCTACAGCAAAAAGGGCTCGGACCATTTTTTCACCTTCACCGATCCATTTGGATGTTAGTGATGATGCACTAATACTGAAGAAAGTTGATTTGGACTGAGATGCAATGCACTTTCCTGGAATGTAATGATGAAGCCAAAACATAGAAATATGCTGATTGAATAGCACTCATAACTTTCAGTATCAACAAAATCCCAAGATTTAAATAGTGGTCATGAAAATTAGAATATTAACTATGGCTATGTGTAGTACTTGCCTATAAGAGTTTTCCCAGTTCCTGGGGGACCAAACAACAGAATACCTTTAGGCGGTCCACGTAACCCATAAAATATATCTGGCCGTAAGAGAGGCCAAACAACAATTTCCTGGGAATTAAAGTATTCTTGCATGAAGAAAACTGTAGTGAGTCATTAGGTTTTAGCATACTACATTATTACGACATGAACATTGCATTATATACAACCATATCATCTAATTACGTTTCCCAAGAAATTAAATCAATGGCGCCAAAATCAAGTAAATTTCTGTTAAGGTATATACACTTTAGGTATATAAGGTATATACAACCGACTTTGGCACCCTTCAAAACCTATGGTTTGACACGTTGGTTGTCATGATGGCCCTACATGTAATTCTTTGACCTTTGACCCCCATTGTGACCCTCCGAGGTCAAAAAACCAACAACACAGATCTATGAACTGCCTAACCGACTTTGGCACCCTTCAAAACCTACGGTTTGACACGTTGGTTGCCATGATGGACCGACGTTTAATTCTATGACCTTTGACCCCCATTGTGACCCTCGGAGGTCAATTAGTGAATAATACGGTTATTTGGACAATACCAATGACTAGGGCACCCTATAAAACCCATAGATCGACACCTTTGTCGGTATGCCTTTCTTTTTGCCACCCTTATGACCTTGACGGTGACCTTACTGGGTCAACGGTTGAATTTTCGTAAATAAAAGTGTTATTTTCGGGTTTCTCGGGTCCGAAACCATAAGAATTGACATCTTGGTCAATGAAATTCAGACATTTTTCTATCTCGATTTTTTTAACATTGAAACCCCAAAAGGCAAATTCAAATTTTTGGTTTGGACCCAAATTGTGAGGTCAAATGGTCAAAATTTTAAAATTTTGCTTACACTCAACAAAACTTAGGACCTTTCCACATAAGTGTGCCAATTTTCATGAACATTGCTCAATGGAAAGTTACTAAATTACAGGTCAAAAATGACACACGACCCTTGGGACAGTCTGTATATTCTTTATTTCATGAATACACTTGGCCATCCTTAGTCCATTTTTTGGAAAACAGACATTTTAATGTTAATTCAATCCATTCCTTTTTTATTTTTGGATTTCATTAAAGCTAAGATGAATAAATAAACTCATCCCTTAAAAGACCATTTCCTTACTATCTTATGAATACAGCTAATGAAATAAAGCATAACACCAACTATGTAATATGACAATAAAGATGTCAATGAAAAACTTCTGCACCTTTTTAAGCTCAATTTGAGCATTGATATCAGCTTGGAATCAAAATCAGCATACTGAAATATTTCTCATAAAAAAGGGACCTTCACAGAAAATATTCAAATATGCTGTTTCTGATTCATTGGTCTAGACTAGGCAGAAACTTTCATGTCCATTTTGAAATCCGTTTCCTGTAAAAAACATACTTCTACATATTGCATACTAAGAAGTGACAACTTCATCATGCTGCTGCATTCATTACCTGAATGGTGGTTTTAGCAAACTCCAATCCTGCAATATCACTCCAGTCCACAGGAGTTCCACTGTCAATTATTTCATTTTGAATTAGTTCCACCATTTTTGGGTCAATTCCTTTCAACCTCTCATCTTCCACTACTTCTGGAGAATGAGGACGTCTGTCAAAGGATATAATAAATCATGAAAATTATACCTTTAGCTGCCAACTAGCAACACGTAATTGAATCTTTTTTAGCTTTTACCTGTTGGAACTGTGAGAGTCCTTCCTGTAAAAATAAAAATGATGCTATTACAATGAAAGCTACAACAACATTTAAAAATAAATAAATGCAAACAATACATTTTTCAGGAATACAAAACTTAAGCAAACATAAGGTTAGATTCACTGCACACATGAGTCATTAACTTACTCTTGCCCTGGTTCTTTTCGAACAGGAAGAACGAAATCATCATTTACAGGCCTCCTGTTTCCCAAATACTTTTGAGTCCTCACCGCACTCAGTCTGCTACTGCCATTGCTATGTCCACCGCCACGTGACCATTTCTTCTGATTCTGGATTCCCTGTTCAATAGAGAAAAGTGGTAGTGAGAGATTTCTCTTGATGATATCAATTGCATTGCTCTCTTTTATCAATTTTAAAGTTCCACCCCGCCCTACCCGTTCTCATCCGCTAATCCACATGCCCATTCCTAGACTTTCACTTACTAAACGTTTGTTTTTCTACCGCGTTACTTCTGTGTTGAACTCACTCCCTCCACACATCGACCCCTTTGCACTTCCATTGAAATCCTTCATAAGCCTTTCCCTATCCTATCTGTCACCGAAGTAGTCTGTCACTGCAGTTTCTTGTTGTACTTTTGTTTTTGTAAATTTAATTATTGTTTTCTACATGTTGTATTGCGTCTTCGTCCTCTAATTTATGTATTATTACCTGGCCACTATAAAATGGCAAGTATACGTGGTTCTATTTCTTTAAAATAAAAAAAAATTAAAAAATTAAATTATTAAGAATCGCTGTTTTTTTTCTGGCAAGACCCAGATGAACAATGAAGGGGGTACAGAAGAAGTTGTGCACAAATGATGCTTCCAATTTCCCTAACTTATCCATGATTTCCAGTCTATTTTTTTTCCCTGAATTTATAACTATGGCAAAACAGTAATGTATAAGGAATTAAGGACAAATACAGCAAGGTGTACATCCACACACTGACCTTCAAGCCACCTCAACTTTCACATGCAGCCAAAATATTGAGGAACTGGTTTTATAAAATTATGCCTCAATTTCTGGAGTCATTAAGGAAGAAAAAAATTTTAAAAAAAGGAAGACTAGAAGAATGAATGGTAAAGGCTTTTGAATGGTGCCCAAGAATTTAGACCTTTCCTTTGGCCATTTAACCTTCTCTCCGCTAAAACACAGGGGTAACAAGCACCTCAGCTAAGGTATGAATTAATTCACCTCAGTCTGGACCAAACATAGCTTAAAATTGGTGAACTTAAAAGAAAGGATGTGTCAATGTGGCTAGGATCTTGACTTTGGGTTAATGTAACCCAGGCAATAAATGAAGAGGTTACAAAGATATTGTCTACATTTGACTGATCGGAAGCCAAATACCTCATAAGTACGCTTTTAGCAAACCCATTGGCTTGCCATATTTCTTGGGAGTTGCTAAGCCAGAAATAATATTTATTTTTGGTCTGTTTACCTGGAAATGGCTAAATGCTGCCTTTGTAAGAAAGGACCAAATTAGCGGACGACTTAACACTTTAGTAAGCAAATGGGTTAAACCAATATGAAAATTTTGACTCCTCCAATTATTAATCCCAGTTTGGTAGAGAGTAGGATCTCAAATCTCCATAACTCTCAATAAGTGGAATTCGCTCAACAAAGGAGTGGTTGCAGCCTCTGCTGTGGCCAGAAAATGTGATGGTACAGGAATCGTAGTAACAAAGGACATAATTTAAGTAAGGCTTAAGCCTGTACTCTCCCCTCTCAGCCTGTCGCCTAACTTGACTTGGCCCCTAATTTAAGTTACCTAAAATGCAAATGCATGCTCATTATTATTGAGATAGAGCCCCACAGCCCCTCAAATCCAAATTGTACCTCCCCAAATAATAAAATTTTCATGGTCCCATCCTTAGGAGTCCAAATCAATTAAGTGCAAAAATCCACAGGAGGCCTTGAATCGGTTAAAATGATTTTTCCATGAGATTCTAATTACGTTTTTGACGAAAACTTGAAAGAGGCGATGTTGTATCACTTTATTATTCCACTGTCCAACTCTCCAAATCCCGCTAGGAAAATAAGAAAGCATGAAAGTATACCGGGACTAGCCACGGTGATAACTTTTTACGGAGTCACCCGCAATGCACAAATAGTGCGAAAAATCCACAGAGGAAAAATCATTCGCCTTGACCGGGATTCGAACCCGGATCCCTCGATTTCCGGCCGAGTGCTTTAGCCAGTTAAGCTACCGTTATAGCCAGTTATACCACCTTGTCCGGTATAGTCCACCAATTTCCACAGGGGAGAATGACGCCTCGGTAGCTTAACTGGCTAAAGCACTCGGCCGGAAATCGAGGGATCCGGGTTCGAATCCCGGTCAAGGCGAATGATTTTTCCTCTGTGGATTTTTCGCACTATTTGTGCATTGCGGGTGACTCCGTAAAAAGTTATCACCGTGGCTAGTCCCGGTATACTTTCATAAGTCCAGAGCGAACACCTCTAGTGTTCAAAGTTCGGGCTTTGCTCTCCGGCTGTGGCGCCATGCGCACGACCTGGACTTCTAGTCGCATCATATGCTCAGCAGTCCATACCACCTTGTCCGGTATAGTCCACCAATTTCCACAGGGGAGAATGACGCCTCGGTAGCTTAACTGGCTAAAGCACTCGGCCGGAAATCGAGGGATCCGGGTTCGAATCCCAGTCAAGGCGAATGATTTTTCCTCTGTGGATTTTTCGCAAATAAGAAAGCGTTAATAGAAATTTAATAAGCTTACTGCAGAGCAGTGGCGCAGCGAGGGGGGTAAGTTTTGGGGGTTAACCCCCCCCCCCCTCTGAGCTCAGAGAAATATTTAAGTTTAATCCATTTTACTTAGTTGGATTGATATGACTAATAGAATAGTGTAAGGATTAATAAAATATCCCTCAGAAAGCCGTAAAACTCACCATTTTTGAACCGTTTATCTTAAAATTCCGCAATTTATTAATCTCGCACCTACTGCTTATCCTGGTGGGTATTCCATACCCCCACACACCCCGGTATTAGTTGCACCTAAAACCCCCCCGGCCTTAATTCCTGGCTGTGCCCCTGCTGCAGAGTGCAGCCGGGGAAACGTGACGTGCACCATGATGGCATCGCGGAAAAAATGGAAAACCATTCTATTGCAACGCCGCGAAAAACATAGACGTAGTTTCGAAACTTTCCCTAGAGTAAAAAAAATTGCTTTGCACCAAATTATGCACACGCAATACCTATAGGGATGTTTATCAATCTGCCAGGGAGCTACGCGCGACTCATCAGGAGAGAGCGAAATGACCGGCCGGTTGTAAAAAGTATTAGCAATAGGGTGGTTTCCTATTATTTTATTTTTTCCTAATAAAGACTTATCTGAGAGGAAAGAATGACCACTGGACGGCACAAAAAATGGCGATTTTTGGTTGTTCACACACGTGCGCGCTAGAAGGGCGAAGTGTACCACAAGGTCACAATGATCATCAATTTCGAAAGCCTATTGAAATTGAAGATAAAATTACACGTTTCTTCCACTCTAAAACTGACTATCCAATCATCTGGCTATTTTTATCGGAAATCATTATCGACTCGTGCCTGGGACGAAAAAGGTATTGGGAGAAAACATTCAAGAAGCTACTGACTTATCGCAATGAGAAACAGGTGTTGGTTTCTTTAAATTAAGACCACTGGGCGGTGACGTCACATCAAGAGAAGTACCCAGAATATATCATAGTAATACTATAGTCACTTTGGATTTTGATTTGTTTCATTCTTAAGAAACTTTTATTCTTAAGAAACTCATTTCTTTGACGGCATTCAACCTCATAAAAGCATGAAAATGCAGAATGATATGCATAAATTTGCTTCTCGGGGAGCTAGGTTGGTATGCCGGTTGCCTACCTTTACTGATATTTTTTGCCAATCTGCGAGCATTGGAAAACCATAGATTTCATTAAATAAACAATATATTTTGCTAGAAAAATTCTGTAAGTTAAATCCAGAATTTGTTTTTGGCAGACATAACGAAATATAACGACATCACAAAATGGAATGGCACAGTGCTCCAAGGTTAGTGGTAACCTAGAAAATGGATTATAGGTAGTCACCACAAGCGAAAAAAATTAGGGGGAAGGAGGTCTGAAGCCCCCACAGCCTACACCCTGGGTACTTGCCCCATAACAAGTCCTTTTGCGCCTGTCATGCAGCAAGAGAGAGGACTACTGAGAAAGGAAGGAGGGGGCAAATGTCAGCAAGATATTCCTAGTTAAATACAAAGTTGCAATAATTAACTCAGTTTTCCATCTATATATGTACATATAAAAGAGGATGCCTGTTTGACTGTGCATGCATTTCAGTACGGCTGCACGGATTACAACCAACGTTAGCACGTAGGTGCATCTCATGCTCTCAAAGACCATAATTGTGTCCGACACGTCCTTTGTGTCATTTTCTTATTATCGTCTGCTACATCACATCATACAACTTCGGAGGTTGAACATCCTGAAGGGCAGGCACACCTCTTGACACGCTCAAAGGGAAAACATAACTCAAAGGATTCTACACTCCCCTAGACCTTTCGCACCTGACGTAGGGTGGAGCCGACGGGAATTTTCAAACCCATAACACCTGACGTTGGGCATAGCTGTTGTGGATTTTTCAATGCAAACGAGCAGATGTAGGCTCTAGCTGATGGAAGGAAAGGAAGTGACCGCTGAGGTAGCAATAGGGTAGTTTCCTTCATCAAAGAAAACGAAAGGCAACAATTGCGATTCATTACCCACCATCAGTGCATTCATAATATATACAAATTATTTGGTTTTAGAAATCTCAGATTAGGCGAATGGCAATGGTCAATTCTAACCGCATTTGAAAAAGGCCAGATTGGCGCCCATGCGATTCCACTCCAGGTGACGTCACTGGGACCTAGTTTCTATACGAGTAGATAGGAGTTTTACATAGTCTGAGATTACCAATGCATGCATGAGGCACAGAGCTCAGGGAAACATGTCTTAATAACCACCTATTAAAACTGGCTATGGTCAGAAAGTTTCCTTCGCTTGATAAGGTATTAATAATCCATAATTAAGCCAAGCACTACCTGCTAGCAGGGTAATCTACTACCTGCTAGCAGCCTGCATCAGCAGTCTGCACCTTGTGGCGCACATGTCCTCGCCCCAAGGTCACCTCACTTTGCGACAGCGGGAACCAGAATGACGTCACACGGGCTTTTCCCGGCATTCATACTTAGCCGTTGCGTTTTCGTACGCTTAAAAGTTTTCACTTTTCATTTAATCACGAAAAATAGATATCGTCATTTAAAAATCTAAAAGTGTGAAATGCGTACTCCAGGAGTAATAATCTTTCGATTTAGGCAATAAAAAAATAAAAGGAAACCACCCTATTGTCTGCTGCATTCAGGCCCGGCCTGAGACCCAACTTAGTGAGTCCTTAGGGCCACTCCCCATGCAATAAAGCCCGACCTTCCCACTCATTCATGATCATCCTCACCGCAGGAATCTGTTGAGAAGTGGTTATATTGTCAATAGTTTTTTCAATGATATTTTTGTTGCATACAACAATTTTTTGTACTTTGAAATTAATTCTTTGTTTTGTTCTGGGTGTAAGCAATTTTTAAATGAAATTTTAACGTAAAAATAACACACTAACAAAATGGACTTCCGGACTTATAGCCTTATTACCTTTTATTTACTAACTTTGTTGTCATTAACGTTAGAAATCCATTTAGAATTCCACAGCGCTTAAAAAAATGTTAATAATTGTTTTAGAGGAGTAAATTATTGAAAATCAAATACAATGTTTGGTTGAAAAAAATGCTGGTAAAGCAATAAGTTGACCGTGGATTCATGCTATGATAGGGTTAGAGGGTGTAGTCCAGTGGCCAGGGTAAGGGATGGGTGCCCCATTGAGCTGGGTCCCAAATCCGAGGGACAAAAATACCAGGGTAACCCCAACCCAAAAAAGAGCTCAGTACAGAGGGGTTTAAAATATTCTCATGCTACTCGTAGCACGTAAAACGTTTTCCAATTGTAGGCACCGTCAGGAAAGGGGTACCTGCAAACCATTTTGCTGGGGGATGAGTTCACATGACATTTTTGGTCTATGTATGTACGGACGCTCTTAACGATCAATGTTGTGGGGTGGGGTATAAGCTGATTCTGTCCAGTATACGGAAATCGTACTTTCCATTGTTACATCATCATACCTGCATTGTTCCACTATCTAAAAATCCTCCCATGTACCCATGAATTTCAATTTTCAAGTTTCCCCTGTGCAATATCCTTCCCAAGCAATGCCAAGTGGCGTGCCAGTGGAAAGTAAGTATTGAGAACCAAGGGAAATTTTTACTAAGGATGAATCATACGGTCATTTTCAGTCTTCAAGTAATACCTTGAATGGTTGCGTATAAAAGATCATGGCTCAGCCACCCCTATCAGAGCTTAATTTGAGAGTCACTTATTGTCCAATGGTGACACAGATTTTCCCATGCAAATAAATGAAAATTGGCTATATCCGAAGGAGGGGATGGGAAGTGACCATGTCACCACCAAGCAATAAACTCAAGCATGCTACTACTCCTTGAGATCCAGCTTAGCGAGGGATATGGCCCACTCTTTGGAACCTCTTCTCAGTCGTTCGACTCATTTCACATACATAGTAACTCTAGTACAATACATTTGCGGTAAATTAATAGTATTGGCTATATTTTTGTGAACAAATACATTTACACATAAAGTAAATAACAAAACATGGAAGAATCCAATTCGGTCCACCCTCAGTCCTGCACTTTTCAACTGAAATCTAAAAGATTTAGACAGCTAGGAATATAATACACTGAACAAGTAGAAAATCATTATCTCAGTTAATATTAATGCTAGAAATTCGTTTTCGTAAAAATTCAATTGCACAGAATAACAGAAGGGTATCATACTTAAAATACGTCCTATGATAAGTCTTACAAAGTTTTATTTGAATGCAATGATTAATGCAGAAGGTTTTGAAGACCATTCACGCTGAGCTTTTGCAGAATGAATATAACAACCAGGAAATGTATAACTGCATGCCCATATCAGGTGCAATTTTATGCAGCAGAGTAGGAACTCCAAATAGCAATAGAGTAAAAAATTTAAAATGCAATTGCCAGAACAAAATCTTCTCGTATTTAAACCAAGGCTCTTGGGAATAAGATTCCACGTCTCCCTGATCCTCTTGATAATTCAATGTTCATAAGACATTATTACTGACACTTCACAATTACCCAAAAGTATGACAGAAAAATTTAATTTAGCTTAAAAAATTATCGTTATGAACTCACCAACTCCTCTCTAGCCGTCTTGAAAGGACCAGGGGCAGGTCTTGCAGGAGTATTTCTTTGATCAATTGATTGATTGAAGTCACTTCTGGCTTCTGTTGAATTACCGTAGGTTTGAACTTTGTTTGGATTTGTGTAAAAAGGAGTTTGGTAAGTCTCACATTTCCTAACAACGTTGGACTGCTGGACTTCACTGAAAACCCGCTTGTTTGATGAAGAGGGACTTTCTTTGACAGAAAAGCAGCTTGGCCATTTTGGGGGCACTGTAATAGCATAAGATATACTTATAGTCAGTATTAAAACCTGAAGCTATTACAGGATGAAATAAAATTTGTGCATTGGATCATTTAAAATAAAGTAATACATACACACCCACAAGCTACACCAAAATGAACCAATCAAGAAAAGAACAAAAAGAGTGCAAACGAAAAGCTTTACCATTTGATGAAGCCGGAGGAAAATTTTTCTGGGTACATGGGCCATTTGATATACTCTTTCCACTCAATATTTCCTCTCCTAAATCAAAAGAAACACTAGAACTTGGTTTTGAGAAGGAATTCACAGCAAAATGATAATTATTTTTTGAATTTATCTGTGAAGTATCAAATAGCTGTGATAATTCTTCACTATTGACTCTGTTACATTTACACTGCAGTCTTTCTTTTAATGGTTCTGGTAATTCCACATCCTCTTTAAGAGAACTTTTCCATTGCAAACACTCTGTAAAGATTAGAAATACAAGAAAATTAATCAAGGCAAGACGCAAAGAAGATGAACAGACAAGGATGTATTCGTCAGAAACCTACATAAGAATAAATTATGGTAGGCATGACTCATAAAATGGCATGCCTAAGTGATAGTCATTCTCTCAAGTATGAATGATGTATAGGTACCTGCAGGGACGTTCTGGCCAGGTTGACGATCACTGAGAGCCCAAAGCTCAGGGGGCCCCCCACTACCCTCACATCCATAGTGAGGTATGCATAAGAAAAGTGTCATAAAAAAAGGCTCAGAATATTTGAACCAAATTTTTTTTGCAATTAAAAAATTATATGTTTTTATGAGTTGCTTTATTTACAACATACATACTAAGAGTAAAAATATTACATGAAAAATAAATTTAATAAAAGTCTCTGAAGATTAAGGAGAACCTGAAGGTTTCTTGAAAGGGCTATTTGAAAAGGTTATTTCAGAAGTTTTTTAGATTTCAGAGCAGTTTCAAGGAGCAAATGTACTAAGTACATGATAGAACCATGACACATCATTAAACTTTGTAAGCTGTGGAATTCTCACTTTTCATAGCATTTTTTTCTTCTGTATTTGCTACTCATTTATTAACTATTATCTAGTTTTTTACAGCCAGAATAGTATCAAAATCCTTTTCCAGGCATGCAATTTCCTAAACTTTTCTGGGGGGTAAACCTGAATCCCTCGGTAATGAAGGCCCCATCCTAAAGCCCTGGTTATACGATACATTAGCACGTAAGGGTTAATGTCTAAATGTATGAACGCGAGAATGAAAGCCAAAATGCACCGTGTAACCACCCAACTTGTGCGAATGCATGAACGGAAAATAGAACCTGTTTTAATTTGGTTCATGCATTCGTACATGTTCCGTTCCGGTCCACCAAAATCATTCACGCAAACGTACATTAACTTGTACGTGTTAATGCACCGTGTAACCAGGCCTTAAGGCTTAGCTGAGGGCCCCTAATCAACCCCGACTGTTCCTGGGTACTCGAAATGATTGTTTGGATTGTGAGGAAAATGGAATTTTTCATAAAATATCACTCACCATTTCTACAGTTAGAAGCCAGAGCCAAAGATGAGGCTGAATAATTGTCCACATTGCCAGGGCCCCTGCTATCCACTAATGCAGAGTACAAATCAAGGTTTTCTTCTAAGACAGCTGCTGTAAGCTCACTGTCTTGACTAATAGAGCCAATGAAATACATAGAATAGTTTAAACGACTATTTCATGAAACAAAAGCATAACTAATGTCTAGGATGGAAAAGGAAATTGTAATTCGAATAACTTATTTACGTAATTGCCTCCTTAAAATAATTAATTTTTCAACTGTGTTTAAAAAAAAATTCTCTGGTTGAACTAAAAGGGATGCCCAGGATTGAGGAGTGACTCAGAGGCGACTAGTAATTACTAATTCCCATTACGGGTTGCTGTTCCTTAAGGAACAGCAACTTGTAATGGGAATTTCTGCAGAGAAAGAAGAAGTTAACCACTGGAGGAATTGTGCATTCAATTTACAATTGGTGGAAAATTTTAAAAATGAAAGCAGAAGAATTGCATGCCACTGCAGAAATAAGATGTTTTTTTAACTTGCAAAAGAAATACAAAAGCATTCCTCAAATGTTGTCCGGCACAGAACAGGATGTCAGCTAAAAAGGCCGGATTCTCCTGCTGAAAGTGGGATGTTTGATTTCTTAACTCAAGAAAAACAAAATGGTTAATCCCTCGAAAAATGCTCAACTTCTGTAGCGGCACAACTATGATGCCTACCACATTTCAAGACCGGATTTTAAATCAAGTCATCCATAAAGGTAAGATGCAGCAGATGCAAGGGACAACATTTTGATGGTTATTTATGGGCCTCACGTTTGATGTGATGTATGGAAATTTTCAGAAATCTTGGATCTCAAAGGAAATTTAGGACAATAAAGCTTTTCAGATTTTGTTTCAACTCAATGACTGCAGCTACTCGATAATACAAAAAAATTAAGACGTCCACATTAGTATACCCTCACAACAAGGTCAATATGAAAGCATCAAGCAGGGTTACATAGGCTTGTTTATTCAAAAATAACCGCATGGTATGGTTAACTGTCCATCACTGCACCAACCATTACGCTATTATGGGAATCTCAATACATGGCTATAGCCATAAAATATAACATGCATGATATAATTTCCCACATATATATGAGATATCGTAAGTGAACCTGTACATATTAATGTCAAATTGATATGGATGAAGGATTAAAATAAAGTGAAATCAACACAGATGAGTTTGTCAACAATAATTTTCCGCAATTGATAGCCACACATCACACCCAAAAATTTATCAAAACTTCAACGTTAAATTAAACGAGCAAATACTTAACTCTTCAGGGTCAAACAGAGAGTACTCTTAATAAACAAATACCGATCCATTTCTGAACGCTTAATTCACGATTCACAATTGTGTCCTAAATAACGGGGGTTTAAAGGCCGTTTAACACGGGACACGGAATTGCGCAGGCTAGAGCTGAATTTATTTCCATAATTTGAAATTTTAAAAACTAACAGTGATTTCCATATGTAATGAAAAACAGGTAATTTCACATGCTCCAACGCCGGTGCAAATAGCAAACCTAGCAAACATATCTGCACCACTTGCTGCTCTCATAAAATATTAAAAAGCCTTACAATTCCAGGGAAGCTTTGAATGCTAAGGCTAAGCATTTCCTCCGAATACTGGCACTCTCAAATGGATCACTGCCATTATCCTGGTATAGGAGTGATTGATAATAATGGAGAAAATTAGTTTGAGCTTCTTCATCCATTCCAAAAATCTGGCGCTCAATTTTGTACAAAGACGCGCATGACGCACTTCATATTTTCGTTATTCTTATGTTTCGAAAATTTCTCCAACTGTACAAATTTTATTCCGGTTAATCGGATTGTAAGTTCCGTTTTATTGGTTTTATTTGTTAATTTTTGTACTCAGAGCCTTGAAATTTGTTCAAGTGTTTTATCTTTGTGACATATAACTCTTGAGAGGTTTTTAGAATCGGTTACTTGTCGGGTTGGTGATTAACCTTTGGCATTGCATTTTGTACCGTAGCGCACTCCTTGCGGACGTAAATCGGGTGATCACTCATCACTCGGCTCTTAGTGAACGATGGGTTCCCGGCCAGTTATCCTGTGTATATGTTGAGCCATTTGTAGCTGTGGTGTCTTCCTCGTGTTTAGTGTTCTGGGTATTACATAACATAACAACATAATATTTAGTACATCAGCTGACTTATTGTTGATGGTAAATTCAATATGACTCTCCTAAGAACAGTCTTCGTAATCAATTGCAGTATTACCCCTCTTGGCCGGATGTCAGTTCAGAGATCTGTCACGGTAAGCTATTTTTGTGTTTTTATTTCTCTACATAATCAGCTGTTTCTGAAACAATTGGGGTTTTGGCACTTGGTGTCGCAGTTATTCTTTTAATCATTGTGTGATATTAGCTATTTTACTCTAACATCGTTTTTTTTTCTAGCCTTTTAAAACTATCGCTTCGCCCCGCCCGGCATGTGCAATTTTTCAATCATGGACACCGCTAAGAAATTATACCGTGAGCCACTTAACCAAAGCCATGGACTTAATTACCCCTGGAAAAGAAAAAATAAGTCTAATAGCTGAAGTTAATGAAAAAGAGCCAAAAGTAGGCTTGCAGCGGAAGTTGGTCTTAGCTAATCCTCCGCCGGGAAAGTCCCTTGTAGTTCTTCTGCCATGGTTGTTGAGTCGTCCGAAGCATATCCAAAAATTTGCAAAACTATACCTAGACTATGGTTTTGATGTGCTGACTGTGAGATTAACGCCGTGGCAGTTACTGTGGCCGGTGAAAGGGAGTCAGGTAAGTTTTTTTTCAGTTTTTTTGTTGCAAAAATCATCGATTGTATTGTATGTTGTGGGTAAATGGAAAGTCATACTATTCTTTGCGCTCATCATTAATTTGATGAGAGTGGTTTAGTTTGTATTTAACGATAACTATACTCAGTCATGTCGAGGTTAACAATTTGAAAGGTAAATGCAGCGCTTCGGTGTACTCCGCTCTTAAAAATGCCTTGCAGAACTTGACGTCCTTGAAAATTGCAGGCTCGTAGATTATATTTTGCCTCGCTTCTATGGATTTCATTTTCTTGCTTCCTGTTTCTAAAAATTGTCGTTTCTTGTTTTAGGTCGTTGCTGGAGAGTTGGTGAGCTTTTTACATTACAACCAGAGCTACTCCACTCTGTTTTTACACGGATTCTCCATCGGAGGATACCTCTGGGGGGAAGCACTACGTTATATTGTAGATGATAAAGAGGGGCGTTATAAGCCCATACTGGACCGCATTGTGGGCCATGTTTGGGACAGTGCAGCAGACATGCAAGACATTCCTATTGGTTTTTCCCGTGCCATGTTTCCCACAAATGCTGTTCTGCGTGCAGGGTTGGAGAGATACACCAGGTCAGTTCTCCTTACGTTTTGATTATTGCTTTTTAAATTTATTTATTCGCCATTTAGATCAGTCATTTAATCCATTTGAATGTTATTTGCTTCATCACATTATCCTTAGGATTTATTTGTTGTCTTTGCATACATAAAGTCTTGGTGAATACTTTCTATACTGTCATAGTTTTCCTTCTTCATCAGATTATTGGCGGGTGGATTGTTTCTATCAATTTTAATTGGTTGTAAATATGTGTTAATTCTGTGATATATTTCTTAACTTTACCAAATGCGATAATGCATCCAACTTCCTTCACATTACTAATATATCATGAGGATATAGTGTTCCAAGAGTACCAAGTGAGTTACCTAATTCAAAATGATATTACTTACCTCCACAAAGGGTAGTCTGAAATTGTGGATCGTCTGCTATGCCCATCTTTGTCAATATTCACTGACTTGAGATGTGAATACTGTTTTTATGGAGGAAGTGTGTGAAGTATGAATTATCTGGTCTTTTTTGTGACCTCAGAAGGGATCACCCAAATGATAGCTTTTCAGGGACTAATCTTGGTCAATATTCACTGACTTGAGATGTGAATACTGTTTTTATGGAGGAAGTGGGTGAAGTATGAATTATGTGGTCTTTTTTGTGACCTCATAAGGGATCACCCAAATGATAGCTTTTCAGGGACTATGACAGTCACAGCAAAAGCTAATTTTTTCCATTACATGATTTTTCCCCCTATCTTTTTCCATCATTTATGCTGTCACCTCAAGTGTGTTGATTAGGAATCTTTCAGCTCTGATTGGGTAAATGATGTATTCAGGGATGGTAAAAAATATGTAATGAGTGATGGAGAGAAAGCAATGGAATTTCTTCTCACTTGAGCCATTTCTGTAAAAGTTTACCTCAATCTCAATTTCAGCTATTATTTGAGCTATTTTTGGGATATCCTTTGTAAGGAGTGAAAGTATTCATTCAAGTATTATAACAGAAAGCAGTTTTTATCTTATTGCAAAATTATATTTATTGCTATGTCTTCTAGTTTTAAGATGATTCAGCGATTTTTATCTCAAGGCGATCAGTACATTAGGTACAGCTGTTCATGATATCCATTTTTTTCCAGAGTTTTATTTTTAATTCTTGTAAAGATTCATTGCCCATATTGCATGATATATTTTTAACTATAGCTATTGGTATATGGCACATACTTTCTCTCGCATTTTTAGGAAAGTTCTCTTCTTTTGTCCTCAAATTTTTTTAAAGTCTTCCAGTTGTAATTTTATCAAATTATCCCTCCCCCAATGAGTTGGTCGGCTTTTTCTATCATTAATTTACAGTTAGTATATTTTTATAGTTGCAATTGTGAAGCCCATTTTGAAGTATGGTGAAGTAAAAGCATGATGTCTTCTTAAAGTTTGATTTATCCGTCTTGCATTTGGTGAAATATTCTTTGAAGATGTCACCCAAATTAATGATCCCCTTCAAGTCAACAGTGGGTCATTTTAATCATTTTATTTATTATAAGAAGTTCTGACGGATCATATGAAAGTGCCTTATAATAAGTTTGTCAAATTTCATTACTTGCGATAAATTTGCTGTCATTCAATTCTTCAACATCGATGCACAGTGTATAACTTTGGAAACATATAATAATTATTGCATGTATTTGAATCGCAAGGTCGTATCTTGGTGTGATTTTGATGGCTCTCGTGGAAAGTATTCAGTTCAAATTAATTTCTTTATCTATGATTACTTCCAGCTTTTTGTTGTGGCCCCATGTGAAGGATGTCCCTTATCTTGGATTGCATCAAATCTTATGTAACTAAGACACTCTTATCATAGAGAAAAAAATGTATGTTATAATGTGGTTATTTGATCTGTTGGTTCCTGGTTTCAGTTGTCTCACTCACTATCAGTCTTATGGCCTTTTGTCTCTTTATATCCATCGACTCTAATGCACCATTGATTTAAATTTAAGCTTGATCCTAGCTCCGAATGTATTAATGTTATTATTATATCTTCTTAAAACCCTTATCAAAAACTCAGGTGTTCAATATGCTGTTGGTAGTGTCCTACTTTCTGATAATATTTTTTATAACTGTTGGGTTCCAGTTTAACTCGGCATGTACAAAAAATGACACGTTCTTTCTTAGATTTTATTTCATTCCCTAAGGGAAACGTTCACGTAAAAATGACAACAAGACAGACCAAAAAACATGCTAGTACACATTCATTAAATTTTGCATAAGAGGGAAAATTGGACTATTGCATCAACCAAGTCTATGTGAGACTGTTTTTTTTTTCGCTAACTGTCATGACAATAGTTTTGCTGCAATTAACGATCATTATATTGATTTATTTTTTATAGGTACCACCTGAAAACATTCCATGACGCAGCTACATGTCATTACATACGTTCTAGTCAAATGTTTCACAATGCACTGGTGAGGTCTCCGTCACTCTTTCTACTGTCAAAGGCTGATCCTGTTGGAACTGTTGAGAGCAATATGAGTGTGAAGATGGACTGGGAGGCTCTTGGTGTCAAGGTAAGCCTTAGTCTTTGATGAATTACCATTGCGTCTGCACTGCTCTTCAAGAAGTACTTTTTTGGTAACTTCCATTTCAGCATGTAATACTTAAGTTAGCATGACTTATTTTATGAGATCAATGAAATCATAGGGTAATAATTGTGAGTCTTAGGGTTTTCTGCAAGTGTTTCTTTGGGATAGGTGCGCAATTGCTACACATTCCATCAATCCCGCCTCCATGGGAACTAGAGCACTACATTAGACCTTTTTAGCTGGACATAATGCTGAACTTCGCCCATAGCCATGTCCTTAGCATAATATCCTAATTATTTTCATTTTGCTAAGTGGTGTTGACTTAAAAAAACATGCGGTACTACCCATATAGAACGGCAGTCCATTTCCCCCTGCAACATTTTATACTACTATTTAAAGGTGGATAGGTAGATTTACAAAGGAACACAATTTTCCTTTTGGACTATTAGAATGAAAAGTTGCTCTGCTTTTATGAATTACCCCTTTTTAAAAATGCACATGTGTATCGTCCGGCCCCGTTTATGGAAAATAAAAACTCTTGGCATTACGTGGTATACATTACGCTGCGTTAGTTTTGTGCCGCAAATGCATCGGAAATGTCAAATTTTCTCTCGTCCCTCTCGGTTTGAGCTGGGTTAAAACAATCTCACTGTTAAATGCGCCCTCATTGTTAGGCAGGTCATTTCGCATGGTATCGGAGCTCGCGCGTTCTCATGGTTTGTATACAGTCTTCGCAGTCAACTTCCTTGAGAGAGAGAGAGAGAGTGATTTGTCGAAAACCGAACGGCCGACAATTGTATTCAAAGCGTTCGTAATGAAGCCTGTTACGAAATTCCCCTCTCAAAGCTGTAGATCGCTTCTGGGTTGCATCGGAGTGTTTGCCTTTCTTGTACTCTTCGCGGTTTCGTTCTTAAATATAGCCTGCTTGAATACTACGCCGTAAACACTGACCTGCGTAACGTGCCGTAATCCACAGGGGACTCTGCGGTCTCATTTTCGCCCCTTTAGTTGTAATAATTTTTGCCCAAAGGGCAAGACTGATCCAAATCCATACATTTTTGGAGCTTTGGGAGTCTCAGCCGCACGCGAAATATTTTTCTCCCTTGCGGCGACTACCTACTCGCGATAAATCTGCTGAGGAGACTACTTACCCTGTGGCATCTATCCACGGACATTCCATTTTTCGATGTTTTTACATTTCATAATGTCTACCAAAAATGAACTATGAATTTACCTTTTAGCTTTATGCAATCGAAATATGCTATAGCTATCCTAATGAAAAGTGTGGTCTTCTAATGAGTGCGAATTGATAGAATAGGCAACCCGCACATCACATATGCACCGCCTAATTTCTGCCTTGCTACGTGCCTGCGATACGGTGAAGAACGCGGATACACCCATAAACGAATTATTTTGACCGATTCGCGATACTGGCTTGGCCATCTTTTGGGTTTCCTTCCATCCGACAACAATATAGTGCATTTGCGTTGCCAGGGACGTTAAATCATTTTTAGATATCCTGAATAATGGCATTAGTATTATAATACCCTAAAATATCCTGATTTAACTAACATACTAACATATTAATAACGACCTAGGTGTGGTGTCTTGGATGTTGTTTATTCATTTTGAAGTCCCATGGCTTAACAAATGAAAAGAGTTCGTTTTATCTGATAATGTAGCTATGGCAATACGGGATTTTTTTCAAACGACATTCAGTTTTCATTTATGTAGATGCCACGAATTTTCCTATTTTTCCCCGGACACCAAAATTATTTGCTCAGTATTACTATACATACATCAATTGTGGTGATTCTGAGGTCCATTTGATTCTTTTTGGGCTAGGCAAAGTACCTATACTATTTTGAGTTCTGCGTGGTGCAATTAGATCCGAAGTACGAGACGGATGGTAGTGTGAATGCCAATATGTGTATGAAATTTGACGGCAATATTCGTTACTCAGGCGAATAATTATTTAATCAGATCGATAGTGAACAAAATAGAAATTTTCCGTCAACAGCCATCACTCGTCGTTAATGGTTCCCTCTATGACTGTACAAAGGAGGTATTACCCTCGTAATCGCTGTTCTACTCCAAATATCGTGTTGAATTTAATAGCACGAGATAGACGAAACAATAATAATTGAGACGAGCAGTGGCGTAGCCAGGAATTTCGTTCGGGGGGGGGGGGGGGACCCAAAACCAGGGGTGAAATTTTTTTAAAAGCAAGGTACTAAGTAGAGGGTTTAAAACTAATTTCAACACTTTTCATTGTGGAAATAACTTCATTTGTTGAATAAATGTATAGTATATTCATAGCTTTTCAATATTTTGTTTTATTTTTGAAGGAAAATAGTTGCGTTTTTACATTTTCGGGGGGGGGAAGGGGTACGGACTACGCCACTGGAGACGAGGGATTTGCCGTGTATTCAACTTTAGAAAGCAAGCCCTTGCAATGCTGTCTGATGAGACCCATTCATTCCTGTGGAAAGTGGCAAAGTGGTGGGTGGGGGGGAAGGGAGAGTTGCCCCTTCCCCGTAATATCTGGAAAAGTCGAAAAGATAAACTAATGTTTATATAATGGCTCGCCAAAGTTTACAAACGACTGATCAATATCTTAAAGCCACTTGTCTACACTTATCTTCACGGCTTCAGATACATAATCAATGGCGTTCGCTAAGTTGAGGAGCGCAGTTTCAAGTATTTGTCACCAAGTCTCTTTTAGTGAAAGGTTACTCGCTTAAGAACTTATGCTATCATCTCGAAATTTTGTAGGTATATAAAGTTAACCGATGTCAACATTCGTATGTACTTATCTAAATTTTTATCATTTTATAAACTTCTCAGGTGTAGTTTTTTTATATTTTAATGATTCATTTTACGTAGAGATATTATTACGTTGAATCTAACGTGAATTTCACTCAATATTTAGCTAATTCGGTCATAATGACCACTTCAGTCATTGTCCATACCAAAACATATTCTCCCGGTTACCCTTGGCGTAACATATACCCAGGACCGGCCCTAGCAGGTGCGGGGCTAGGGGCGAACCTTCAGTGCGGGGCCCTTCACTTAAAATATTAAACTCTATACCCCATCTACAAACTCGAGCATTTTGAATCCCTACCACTCTCTGGCTAAGTATGTGTTCCACTCCCAAATTCAGACTTCGTAATTACGTCGTTATGATACCTTGATTCAAAACTATCGTATATTTTAATTTTTTTTCACGAACGCGGGGCCCCCCGAAGCGCGGGGCCCGGGGCGGTCGCCCCTCCCTAAGGCCGGCCCTGCATATACCCTGGATTCAATCGCTTTGTGACCGGTCACTATGATCGCCATGGCGTGCCGGGAAGTTTCATTGACTTTCAGCCAGTCATACCGGTCATAATGACCGTCAAAGTGTTAAGATACAGGTAGATTTTAACGGGGTCTACTACGCTCACTAAGAAAATTTCAAGATGGTGGCATAATTCCATGGTGGTAATTCAAGATGGTGGCATCCGTCACAAAAAAGACCAATCGTGTTGGAGGTATGCGACCTTTTAATCGTATGGGAATGATTATCATTCATTTTTATTTCTCTTATCGAGCAAAAGTTGTCAGATTTGTGCTTGTTTTAAAATTGTATAAGTACCTTAATTAACCGACGAATTCTGACGTCTATCCCCTAATCAAATAAAATTATAGATAACTTTACCTGTCATAGACGACTGCACATTTATGAACCTCATAAGTTGAAATACAGTAGCCAAACATGCAGTATAGAGAGTGAAACATTTCTATCTATGACTTGCATGTCATACGTACGAGTTGAACTAAGAATTCTGTTTTCATCCGATATTCGCCCCCTTACTAAGGACGCCCTGAATCCGCCCCTTCGTGCCGGTAACCTGTTTACGTCTCATTTCAAGGTTATTTTCTGTCCGTTATCGGTCCTTTCTAGATCTAATTACTCAGCTGCATTGGTATTTGATATTCAAGCGTAGATAAGGAATGCATACGCTGACAAATGCACATTTTTCTTGCTTTTCGAAGCGAGTATCCGGGTGAGTTATCTCTGAAATGCGGAGATAAGAATGCCCTTGCCCTTCAATGTTAGTGTGAAGTGATTTTCGTGCGTATCAAACCCCGTAGTGGGAATAGTATTTCCCTGATAGTAGTCATAGCCATCGAGAATGATCTGTTGATGGATCAAAATGCAATATCATCCCCATGCTACTCCGCAAGACGCCTCAATAGGCTTGTGGCGAGGGTGTTGGGATACCATGAGGACACCAAGACACTTGCGAGGGTGTTGGGACAATGGCGCTTTGAGGTGAGGGTAGAGAAGGAATAGAAGAGAGAAACCTGTCGCCGACAACAGCCTACTCTTGACGAAAGGCGCCTAGGGGACCAGAGCTTAACGTCCCATCCGACGGACGGAGTACTGTACTCGAAGTGTCTTCCACAAAGTTGGGATCATGGGCGAAGTTTAGAGTTTTATGTTTGGGGGACAGCATTCCTGTCGGGGGTTTAGGGGCTATGGAACACTCCCCATTAAAACGGGGGTATATTCCTTAGCCAATTAGTTCAGACAAATTATCATTATGTTGGGGGGGGGGGCAGGTTCCCCTTTCCCCCCCCGCGAAAACTCCGCCCATGGCTGGGATCAGGCACTCTCTGAAGAAATCATCTAAGTAATTAAAATGTGATGATTCAGGTACTTTTGCTCGGTTACTCTCCAACGCTGCCAGTCGTGTGCATAGTTTGTGTACTGCCTTCCATGGTGTGTGGGTATAGCTGACACGGCTGAATTTAGCTCGTTGAGTCATTGGGAGTGATGTTGCCGAGTGCCGGTAGATTCCGCGTGGCGGCTGTGCTGCTATCCTCTCCGGTTAGGTTCAATCAACGTGCTCGGAAGAGGGGGAGGGGCGGGTGGGGTCCGGGAACAGGGTATTGCGACTGTTGATTGGGAGGAAAAGGGTGGGAAGGGGGGGAGGCGGGGGCAATAGAATTCTCCCCTTCGGATCCATGCCGCCGCTGCATCTTGACCCATAGCCCCTTAAGGCGGTTCCCATCGCGACTAAACGCCTCATTCTTCTTCTATATTTGAACTAATTCTTTTTCTATATTTGCTGAATAAATTTGCCGATGAAAATGCAAACATCTTATTATACAATATAATTATAAAATACTGATAATTATAATAGTTTATTCATAGAAATAATGGATTCATACAACATTTATTAACATATTTGGAAGTAAGGTGCCCTGCGGGGGAAAAGGCCTGTTTTTAGGTAACTAACAAGTTTTTACATGTATCGCTTGTATGATGTTAAAATATTTCATTCTATATTGGGATATTTTAACAGAAAAAAACAAAATATTTTCTTTAATATTGATCTTGACTCTGGGAGCTAAAGAAGTAGAATAAAATGCATTTGTCATTTGCAATGCATAAACCCCAAAAAGTATGTAATTGGTAGAAATCATTATTACCACTCTTTCGGCCACTTCAAGGGTCAATCTTCGCACTTCCAACTTCAACTTCTCTTACGTGATTCTACTTCAACTACTGAGTGCATTTGCAAACAGCTCTTTGTTTACGGAACAGTGCCTACGGTATATTTTAATTTTAATTCTTAAGGTGCAGCGATCATATTTTCTATTTTTTTTGTGCAAGCGATTATATTCTAGTTTTAATCGACGTTGTTCCTATGCTTCTATATACGAGCATCGTCTTCGTTTTAAGCGTATTTTAGAATTATGATTTCTCACTGAAACCTTGAGGAGCAGCAAAATTTTGTGAAACTATGGTGGACAACGTATAGTTCAGGCTGTTTACGAGAAGCAACAGCCCGCGGGTATCGATGCGTATACATATTCACCATCAAAATTGCATCGTGTAAACACAAAAAATGTTATAATTCATATCCAGGAAACAGCCCAGTGTTCTTATTTTTTAAAATCTAAACCGCCACGTTCTTTCACGGGTAAATACATATTGTAAACACGTCTTTTTGAAGAGCAGATATTGAGGTTTTAAGGCAGAAGATATTCCTTCTTCCTTCCTCGCTGGATCCTCATTTAAATCAACCGTTCTCCTGAAGCCGTCCGTGGGGCAATTTCCGGAGCGAGCCGACTGTTGTTGACGAATCCTTACGCTGGTGACGTAGCGCCAGGCAGCAGATAAACATGGGCGACCGTGAGGAAGGTTTCGGTGGATGGTCGGGAATCGTAGTTACGCGGCGGTTTGGCTGCAGCCTCCGCAAAACTCGTCCTTTTTTCTGGCTTCAGCGGATTTTGGCCGCTACGCACCCTTCTCTTCCTAATTTTGGCTTGCAGTGTCGTCTATCCTGGTCACGCAGTTCGGCTCATGTTCCTGTTTTTCTCTTCTTTCTGATTATATTGGGTGTTTCGGGGAAAAATGTCCACATTTCAGGAGAAGTAATGGAAAACATTTTTTTACTTTTTGGGGTCGCAACCGTTATTGGTTGCCGCGCGATGACGTTATAAACATATTTTTATATGCACATATGGTTTTCGCAAAGCGCCTTAAGTAGGCAATCGTAAGGAATCATTATTACCATTGACCGCAAGGTAAACTGGTATAGCGCCTAATTTATCTGCCGTTCCAACAACTTCTGGAACAGGCTTGCCAAGGAGAACATTTAAAAAAAACCTGTCTTAATAAAAATAGTTTTAATTGAGACACAGGGTATAAACTTAGCAATTATCAATAAATAAGAATAGCAACATAGCTTAGCAAAATATCTTTCAAATGCTTTTGTGCATGTGTCCAGGGAGCAGCCTGGAACTGCGCGGCATGATCAAAGATATTTTTTGGCCAGCCATCGCGTCCAACGCAAGTTATTGTCAACCGTCTCTCTCGTTTCACACTCCTAATGTTTGTTATATATGTGGTGTTTCTATCTTGAGGTAACTCGGAATCATTTTTTTTATAATCCTACACAAACACAAAATTTCGACGAAAACCAGGGTCCGCCCTTTCTGTCGTATCGATCATAAATTAAGCAAATTAGCAGTGAAAGTTGATGAGCCTTGACAATAACAAACCGTGTAATCACATTGTGATTGTTTATTTTAATCGCATTTAAAAAAAGTTGTACCATCATTTTTAATAGGGATGAGTCGATTCCAAATGTCGATTCTCGATTCCACCGATCCTCGGGCGCGGAATCGGAATCGAGAATCGATCGCCTAAAGACGATTCCGATTCCATCGATTCCAGGAAGATAAATTTTTTGAGCATAAACGATAAGCTGGGGGCATAAAGGCTGCCACACACCTAAGCGGCCGCGGTGTCAGCCTTGCCCGCGCGGAGAATACGCCTGGCACGCGGGTGCTGCGACGAACATGCCTAAGAGGCCTCGGAAACATGAAAATGTCGGCAAGAGCGACAGACCGACGAACCCTGAAATTCCTCGTGTTCATGAGCAACTCTTGGAGAAAAAAAATTGGAAACCTCGGGATCGGGAAGCAATGCATGCGTTTTCCGCTCTTTTATTAACCGCTGGAAACGGCAAATCAAATTATTGCGATTATGAATCACATTCGGAGAATTCATCTGGATCACCAATTTTAAAGTATAATAGATCGAAATATATTTTTTTATTTTCGAATGATATTTGAAGTCTGATGATAATAAAAACGTGCAGAGAGCGAGTTTTCCTGTGAAAAAAGTTTCTTACAAATACGCGCTGAGAGCGGGTTTTTTTATGTGTGTAACTTTTTATTTTCTCTTCGAATGCGTCGTCGTATGCGATTCTTGTCCTACTCATGAACCGTTTTGTTTGAAAGCTCTCGCAGAGGTTGCGAGTAGAATTTCAGCCGTGGCCAGGATTTTCAGCCAGAAAATAAAAAAGGCAAAATACGACTGGCACCTAGTGTGACTCTTCCCAAGAGATTGAACAATCATCGGAGGAATCTCAGCGCCGTAGGATAATAACCACGTCAAAAGTAACAACGTCGAAGATTTCAGAAAACCACCCTCGGCCGTCCATCAGCCCGTGCCTCTGTTGTTTTTTTTCATATATTCGAAATCACACGGACCAAAAATCATTGTCTTATAAGGAAAATATCAAATCACACGAAAACAATTGACGCGTGTTTCATCCCTAACTCGTCTCACCAACTGACCTTTTTTGGCCTACCTGCTTCAATTCTCCGTTTCTAGACGACAAATGTTAGGAGAGTGACTTTCTGGGCCCGAAGATATCTTGATAGCTTTTCAGCTCTAATTGATTGCCACTCAGTTTTCTATCTACAATTCTACAATTACACTTTCCTGATATGCAACATTGTCCAAACAGCACAATTTTCAAAGAAACAAGCGCAGCATTAACCCCTCAAACAATTAGAGACGGATCAGAAACGCCAACTACATGTATCACGTAGCGCGCCCGGCTTCGCTTTGAAGGCAATGACGTCACTGAAGCAAGATCTCACTTCTTCATCCGACTCCCTCATTTGTAGCCTTGTTGTTTGAAATATGGAGGGAGTGTGCTCCTTCCTCCACCTCTCCTTTACGCACTCCTTCCCAGTGGCGTAGCCATGGGGAGGGTCCGGACCCCACCCCCCGTAATATAAAAACACAGTTATTGTCCTTCACAAAAGAAAACAAAATATTGAAAAATCAGGAATTTACAAAATTTTTCTTTAACAAATTAAGTTTTTCGATTATAAAAAGTGTTAAAATTAGTTTAAAACCCATTATTTAGTGCCCGGTTTTTCAAAAATTTCCCCCCCTGGCTTTGTATCCCCCCCCCCGATTGAAATTCCTAGCTACGCCACTGCTGCTTCCCCTCCACCTCTCCTTTACGCGCTTCTGCTGCCCACTCCTTCCTCATGCTGAGCGGTTGAGCACCTCATCGCACGTGACGTTAATGCCGTTTTAAATACTGTTAATTCTGTTGCTAATTGAGCAGTTGCAATTCAATTTAATGATACATCGATAATAATGTCTTTCATTGTGCATAAACATTTCCATTGAGATAAGGAGAACCAATGAATGCCGTGTGCGTGCACTGTAGCGTAAATTATCGCGAGGATGTGCTAAATCCACCTCACCATAGTCGATGGCAGGGGGGTAGCCAGGAATTTTGTTAAGGGGGGTCCAAAACCAGGGGGGAAAATTTTTAAACAACAGGGTACAAAGGAGAGGGTTTCAAACTAATTTTAACGCCCTTCATAATAGAAAAACTTCATTTTTCAAAGATTCATTTTTTTTCATTTTTGTAAATTCATAATTTTTAAATATTTTTTCCCTTTTATGAAGGGAAGTAATTGTGTTTTTATATTTAGGGGGATCCTGTCGCTACGCCACTGGTCAGTGGTTCATCCTAAGATTTTTCCTATTTTCATTTCCAAACCCAAGCGTAACAGTTTAGGCCCTGTGTATGTAAAGATGTTTTTAAAAAACAACTTCAAAGCTGATAAAATAATTTTTAATTTATAAAAATATTGAAATGTGTATGAAAATCTAAAAAGCATTCCATTGATTGTATGTACCCACAATAAACTTGAATAATGACTTTGTTTAATGGCAGGAATTTGAAAATGCATTTAGATTCGAAAATATCCAATTCGAAGGATCTGGCTCCAAAAATCCTGGATCCGTCCATCCCTAGTTATTTTATTCCATTCAATTCTTAACTTTTAATGACAGCAATGCTACGGATAAATCAAAATCCCACTTGTTAGAAGGAACAAGAATCGATGGAATCGGAATCGAGAATCGGGAATCGATTTGAAGGAATCGAAATTGGAATCGGAATCGAAAAAAAGTGGAATCGACTCATCCCTAATTTTTAATATGCTGAATTTCCAAGGAGGTTCAATGGGGGAAATTTTTTCGAGTCTCTTCAACTTTGAGGTCATCGATTTAGTTAAAAAAGCAACCTTTGAAAAGCGACATGCTTCAAATCATGCACTAATTTGTTTCAACTTCCATATTAATTTTTTTTTTAGATTTTGGCCTGCTCTTTTTGATTCACCCCGGCGTGCGCTGCCTCCTCCCTCATTTTCCTCCCCTCTCTCCTCCCCCCTTAGTAAGAAGCGCCGGCGTCTAAGTAAGTCTCGCACCTCGAATTTCCCGCCTTTCGAGAGAGTATCCCCGCGGGCCCGCCATGGGTACCCACATTCAAACAAACCTATCTGTATTTTTTCATCAAATCCCTAATTACGTCGGCTTTGCTGTTGATAAAAGTTAAAGAGGGAAATTTTGGAAATCCGGACTGAAAATGAGGGAAATTTTTTTTGGATGGCTTCGTTTAGTGACAAACAACTAGTGTAAAAATTATACTTTCATTTTGAAATAGGCAGGGTAATCAGGGTAGACCTTGTTCAAAATTTGGCCCTATCTCAAATATAAAGTTATTGAAAGTAAGAAAGTAATTGAAAAGTAAAATTTAAAACTATCACATTGGAAAATGGAAAGTTAGCACGAACCCTGGGAGGATAGTGAAGGTAGTCCCTCGTCTGGAAAAAATTGAAAGTGGAGGGAAAGCCATGGAATTTGCGTCTGGAATGGTATGGAATGTGAGGGAAGATGTGAAAACAGAGCGGGAAAAAATTATATTTGCTGCGGAAGTGAAGTGGTTAATTATCCTCATAATTGCGTCGCATACTCCTTCGGAATGTATTTCAACTTTTCTTTCCATAAGTGTCTTTCGGGTGGTGCATCATTACTTTTTAAATGTACTTAGATGAAAAACCTGGATTTCTCATAGAAATTTCAAGTGCCCAGCAGCTGCCTACACCGTATTACATTTTACAGAATGAAACAATGAATCGATGAGCTTAATAAAATACAAAGGAAAGTTACGCGGTTCGTCAAAACTTACTACGGGTGTACGGAAAGCTTGTCACTGCTGTTAAACGAATTAGGTTGTGAGAGCCGTTAGTCTCAGGGGCTACGCGCTAGGCTTTCATTACTTGAGCAATTGAGAAAAGATATCTTTCAGAGCGACTCGGAGAACATCATATTAGAACCCTACAATATTTACTTGACCGACAGAAACGATAAATTAAGATGAGATTTTGCCGAACGCTTACTTACTTCGAGTAGTAGGTATACGGTTTCCCCAATTGTTTTTCCCCCGAACATTAAAAGACTTAAATAAATGATAGACGGAACCTATTTAGAGCATTTTCTGTTTACTTGTTAACGACAGATGTCCTAACACCCCCCCGCTACATGCTATTTGAGGCGGCTTGGGGTAGTATGTAGATGTAGAGCCTTTATGGCGTTACTTACCTCACTACCAGCGATTTTTGCAATTTTTTTATCACTTGGCACACCTACGATTTTTGACAAGGAAATGTTTTTATCCCTGAAAATTTCAGTATGTTTTTAACTCTTACCATTGTATTAGCTCTAATGCGAATCTACTAAATTTGTTTTAATGTTATTTCTCGACTCTTAAACACGTTTTTATCTCATGTGAAGATCTACCTTTCTTAATGTACGTACTTAATATCAAAGAGCCAGAACAAATTACAAATATTTTGGGCCTGGAAATATAAGGTTGATATTTGGTGTGTCACCTTGGTCATGAGTGGAATAGAGCAGGCACTCCATTGAATTTAATTTTCATATGTTAAGAGTGCAGTTAATTTTTCATTAATAATGCTTATAATTGTGAAGTTTTTTTATTCGTGGGATGCATCGTGTACGTTTTCATGAAAATATCTTCTCGATTTTCTCTTGCGTGGTATGTATAGTCTTCTCGCGCGGAAAGACGCAGTTCCGCTGTGTCACAACAGCGTGGTTTGTAGTGACGGTCTCGCATTTCTTGTCGAGTGTTGAATGAGCCTGGATGCATTGCTTTGCGTAAGCGATGCGACTTCGTTCGACCTTGAGACCTTTGTACGATAATAGCTCTGTAGCTGTCTGTTATTACTTTGTATGCACCAGCGCAACGTTTTACCCTCAAGATTTTGCCCAAGATTAAGTTCCGCCTCCCACGTTGTACTATGTTTATGCTTGTTATCTCTTTGTTTACACTTACACTACATAACCCAGCCTATTAAAAAAATATTTTTTCTTTTCTATTTTAAAACTATGAAAGGAAATACGAATGGCATAACTTGCTTAGTCAGGGAGAGGTGTCGTTTTTTTATTTTGGGAATAGCGTAGTAACTATGCTATCAGTGGCTCTAGTTTCGTTTTCTATTTTCATGTTTCTCCCCTTAATTTGGCGGAGTCTCACGCTTAAATCAATGGAAATTACCAATAGGGTGGTTTCCTATTATTTTTTTATTGCCTATATCGGAAGATTATTACTCCTGGAGTACGTATTTCACGCTTTTAGATTTTTAAATGACGATATCTATTTTTCGCGATTAAATGAAAAGTGAAAATTTTCAAGCGCGCGAAAACGCGACGGGTAAGGAAATCTCTCCGTGTGACGTATTTCTGGTTCCCCCTCCCGCCTTGTGAGGTGACCTTGATCGAGGCTCTGAGCGCTGATAGGACGCAGGATGCTAGCGGGTAGCTGAGTACCTTGCTGGCTGGTAGCGCCTGGCTTAAAAAGGTTAATTAATACCTTATCAAACGAAGGAAACTTTCCGACCTTAGCCAGTTTTAATAGGTGATTTTAAGTATACCGGGACTAGCCACGGTGATACGCCTCGGTAGCTTAACTGGCTAAAGCACTCGGCCGGAAATCGAGGGATCCGGGTTCGAATCCCGGTCAAGGCGAATGATTTTTTTTCCCTGTGGATTTTTCGCACACTTAATAGGTGATTATTAAGACATGTTTCCCTGAGCTCTGCGCCTCATGCGTGCATTGGTAATCTCAGACGATGTATAACTCCTATCTTCTCCTATAGAAACTAGGTCCCTGTGACGTCACGTGGAGTGGCATCGCATGGGCGCCAAGCTGGCCCTTTTCAAATGAGGATAAAAATGGACCATTGCCATTCGTCTAAACCGGTATTTCTAAAACGAAATAATTTGTATATTATGAATACAGTAATGGTGGGTAACGTATCGCAATCAATGCCTTTCGGTTTCTTTGATGGAGGAAACTACCCTATTCTTTTAAAAGCTATTCATTTCGCTTAGGTACTATTTCGAACTACTTCATTGTTAATTTCGTTGCTTTCTTTCATTTACGTCATTCTTCTGTGACGCATCATTTCGAATTCTTCCTCTCTGCTGTCATTGCGTATGCCTCTCTTCCTTGGCAGCAGTTATTGGAGTGGCCAGTTTTTTTCTTTGGATTTTTAAAATTAATTGGATTTTGGACGTGGTTGGCTCATGAATAATCTCCACGCTCCCGATGTTTTTTCCTGATTCTAATATTTGTTATCTCGAAGCATGTTGGGACTTAATTCTTTATTCACTCGTTATCAAATCCGTCTCTTAGGAACAGTTTTTATTTTATTTTCTTAGGATGTCCATGTTCCGAGGATAGTGTATGCGTTGAGCGTGGAACGTTAAAAGAGCGTTGCGAGGAGTATGGGATGATGATTAATCATAAGAAGACCAAGGTAATGCGGTTTTGTAAAACATCGCGAGCGAGGAATGTGACGCTCAAGATAAAAGTTGGTGGGGAAATACGAATGGGTTAACTAGCTTAGTGAGGGAGAGGTGTCGTTTTTTTATTTTGGGAATAGCGTAGTAACTATGCTATCAGTGGCTCTAGTTTCGTTTTCCATTTTCATATTTCTCCTCTTAATTTGGCGGAGTCTCAAGATAAAAGTTGGTAGGGACAAACTTGACCAGGTCGAGCAATTCAACTAGTAAGGCAGCACGTAAGAGGAAGTGGATTCAGTGGTAAGGAATCAGTAAGAGAATGCATTAACAAAGGAGGCGTTCAGGAACAAGAAGGAGTTCATGTGAGGATCGTTATGTAAGAGTTTAAAGAAAAGGTTGGTGAAGAGTTCGATTTGGAGTAGCTCCTTACGGCGCGAAACGTGGAAACACGGGAATGAGGACGAGCGAAGACTGGTGGCATTCGATATGCGGGTGTGGCGAAGAATGAAGAAGGTGAAGTGGACGGAGAGGAAGAGGAACGATGAAGTGCTGGACATGGTGGGTGAGTAGAGGCAGCTTTTAGATGAGATTCGGAGGAGACAGAAGGTATGGATGGAGCGAGTACTTACCGGGGAGGGGATGTTGAAAACAGTGTTAGAGGGTAGAATGTTAGGTAAACGTGGTAGAGAAAGGAAAAGAATAGGATTTTTTTAGATAGAATGATAGGGAGTTTTATGAATTGAAGAAGGTAGTGCTGGAAGGAAAGAGAGGCTCCCAGATTACGTCTTAAGTACCTAGTCCATGGAAACCGATCTTAGTCGCTAGAATACGTTAATAATATTATTTTCTTTGTATAATATTTTATGACTCAAGCTTTATTTCAGAATTACCTTGAGATTTTTTAATAAAAGTAAAATGAAGATAAAATATATTGCTGGTAGCATTAATATGTAGTCAGTCAGATACATTTTAGATATGAGCTGGTGATTTTCAAAAGATGGCACACCCTAATCAGCCTCATTATGAGATACGTTGATCTGAGGAAGAATGGCAGAGGTAGGCCACGGATGAGGTATGCTGAGCAGGCGATTTTTAGCGGAAGACTATGTGGTAGGGTAATAGGGTACGTAGTTATTATAGTTTCCAATTTTAAAACAAACACAAATCTGACAACTTTTGCTACATAAGAGAAATAAAAGTGAATGATTAATCATTCTCATAGGATTAAGAGATCGCATACCTCCAACACGATCGGTATTTTTTGTGACGGATAACTAGCCTCACAATAGGGTGGTTTCCTCTTATTTTTTTATTGCCTAAATCGAAAGATTATTACTCCTGGAGTACGCATTTCACGCTTTTAGATTTTTAAATGACGATGTCTATTTTTCGCGATTAAATTAAAAGTGAAAAGTTTCAAGCGCGCGAAAACGCGACGGCTAAGTATGAATGCTGGGAAGAGCCCGTGTGACGTCATTCTAGTTCCCGCCGCCGCCGAGTGAGGTGACCTTGGAGGGAGAATATGTGCGCCGTTGCGATGCAGGCTGCTATCTGGTAGCAGAGTACCCTGCTAGCAGGTAGCCCTTGGCTTAAATAAGGATTATTAATACCTTATCAAACGAAGGAAACTTTCCGGCCATAGGCAGTTTTAATAGCTGATTATTAAGAGGTTTCCCTGAGCTCTGTGCCTCATGCATGCATTGGTAATCTCAGACGATGTAAAACTCCTATCTGCTCGTAAAGAAACTAGGTCCCTGTGACGTCACGTTGAGTGGCATCGCATGGGCGCCGATCTGGCCTTTTTCAAATGCGGTTAAAATTGACCATTGACATTCGTCTAAACGAGGATTTGCAAAACCAAATAATGTATTTATTATGAATACACTAATGGTGGGTAACGAATCGCAATCAATGCCTTTCGTTTTCTTTAATGAAGGAAACTACCCAATTGAGTTGAGAGCTACGTCAAACCAATATTCGGATAGGTGGCCGATGGTCATGATGATCGGTATTTACGTGAGAAACTATAGTGAAACAAGCAAAAAGTCCATATCAATGGCTAAGTTCTAACAACACGTATCTCAAAATTTGGCCGGTTTGAGATAGGTATCCCAAACAAAGTGTAATGACTTTAAAAAAATAAAATTCAAGCAATAAACCACTCTTTGTTTGCGAATGTATGCCTCTTCCTCAGTTTTATGAATTTTTTGTTTTTAATTTCAATGTACATACAATTAATAATATTAAAAGTTTCTTTTGCTCTCCTGAAAAGTTTCTATTTTTGAGATACGTGTTCTTAGAACTCATCCATCGATATTCATCACCCAATTTCCGCGAAAAGTATCAATTTGGTTATGCTATAAACTGTGCTGCGGAAAAATTCCATTGTGCTGCGAGCTCGTATATGGTAAAGTCTTAAACGAGAAATGCCTGCTTCCTATTTAGCTTGGAAATCAGTGAAAATGCCGGATACGTACATGCATGCGTGATAGTAAATATCCACGAATTTAGCCTTCTTTACCTTTGTCAGGGGTGCTTAAATGCGCCGGACATTTTTGTGAATATTTTATGATTCGTTCCCACTTCGGTGTTTCTTAATGCCCTCGAGGTGATATGTTGCCAACAAGCTTTTCGTTTTTATGCAAAACCATGCCAAGTAAGAAACTGGTTTTTAAAGAGTCATGTCGTAGTGAAACAGAAAAATCAAAAATGTTTTCGGACCAGCAGGGGGAAGTAATAGAGATTGTCGGCGTATTGTATTCTAAATTATAAAGCGGTATTATATCTTAAATTATAAAATAATTACGAATATGGGTTCTACGTGGATCATGAGGTGATGGCAAAGGCGATGTAGGAGTTATCACAGCTGAATTACTATCGTTGCCATTGACATAAGTACTTGGTTAATTTTTAACCATAGCTTTCAGTTACCTGTATCTTGTGTGTCAATTTCCTTTCCGTGACAGAAATCATGGCTTGAGTCAACCAGCGCCGTACAAGCGAACTGGAAACGAGTATAGCCAAAGTGGACAACTACCTCCTTGCCCCTCGCGTGTCTAAAGATTAGCGAAAAACGCATCTCTAATCCCTCTATCCAATTATAAGTTGCGTGCCGAATGCTGCAGTTGTGCTGAAGGGGGACTTCAAAGTTCCCTAAAAACTTTTACTGATTTTCTTAGGTTGATTTTCGCCGCATTCTGAATGCTTTGCATTCTTAAGCACATGTTTTCGTACGATGCATGTCTGGCATACTATCCCACATCTTAACGAAGATGACCTTTTACCAGTTTACCACTTTGGGTATGCGAAACAATTGCTGAAGACTCATACTTTCGTCACTCACTCATTTTTTAGCTTGGTGCGAAGTTGAACGAAGGAAGAGTTAATTGTTATTGAGGAGCCATTGTATTCAAATTAACTCAGGTCTCAATGAGAAGTTATGGCTATTGCATTGAAACATTTAATAAATCATAAACACTGCAAAAACAAAATCGTTTCCCCATTTGTTTGATGTCCCTAATGGTGTAATGTGATCATTGTTTGTGTGAGTGTGTGAGTTTGTGTGAGTGTAATGGTGATCATGGTTATATTTTAGGTAATTTTAAGATATGGTAAATTTAAGATTAAGGTAAGATTTAATATTACGAAGAAAATTAAGGTAAATTTAAGATATGGGAGTTTAAAAAAATTTCTTGCCTCTTTTATGGACAAATTTATTTTTTTCGTGCTTATTTACTTGTGTATAAGTCATTTTTAACAAAAAGCAACAGTATTGGGGGATTAAAAAAAAAACTTTGCCATTAAAATGCGTAAGTAC
Source organism: Ischnura elegans (assembly GCF_921293095.1). NCBI lineage: Eukaryota > Metazoa > Arthropoda > Insecta > Odonata > Coenagrionidae > Ischnura > Ischnura elegans. The sequence continues at coordinate 122,840,800 of NC_060247.1, forward strand.
TACCTTTCAAGCTAATTTTTGTTCCTAATCAAATGCCCAATGTAATTCCCTGTCCTTAAAAAATTGTCAAAGTTTAGGTAGTTTTGTGATTTCTTAAAGCGTTGTGAAATTTATGGGGATGCCTGAACTAATTCCGGAAAAAAATCTTAGAAAAATGCTGAAATTTGCCGAGTAAAAATATCGAAATCGAGAAATGAAAGTAGATGTTTGTTTCGCAAATCGTGGAAACTAAAATTGGAACAACGTACGATGACGATTGTGTCGTAATTACTATTATGCTATAACACCCTAGCGGTGTTGTGTCCCCTTCAGTTTATCTTTCTGAAAGTTTGCAGCTTTAGTCCTTTGTATGCACATTGCGCATGATACTTGCGACTTAACAGATTAAAGCAAATTATGAATACATATCTAAAATATCTATTGGTGTATAATTACAATGAGTATCGAACCTTTTATGCCATGAGGTCCGTTTTATGTTTACTATTCCACATTCCACACCATGATTAAGACGTTGATTTTTGCATATTTCCTAATCAGCAGGCTTATGCCGGTGGTCAGCTAATTTTCCCCTCCCCCGCTCCACGGCGATGCCTATAAGAAATGCACTTACACATACACTACCTCTTTGCGATACCTGTAGTGATTAATACTAATTGTAAGTATAGATAATTCCGTTTAGATATATGAGACAAAGTTAAGTATAAAATGGCTGTTTCCCGATGTATGTATATTGTCATGGTATGCTCTTCGGGTTTCCATGATGATGTAATTGTTGCAGACGTTGACAGTTGCCATGGTTGACGTTGCTGGGCGCGATCAAAGCGGAGGGTGGAAATCGACTCTAGATGTTTTGAAAAGACGACGCGTCGTCAGCGTCGCATTTACTGAAGTCTTTTATTTTTCGAGGGAAAAACGAATTCCCATATCTATCCGTTCGCTAATAGATTAGAATTAGTGTATTATTTTTACCATGGATATCTATTCTGTTTCTAAACTTTGTATTAGATAGATAGAAACTTGGTATGTACACATTTGTTATTCATGTACATCTAATGCTGCCACCAGGCAATAGCCTACTTGCAGCAATGTATAATAATAATATCTCTCTTTATTTATCGTTTATGTCGGATCGGGAAATATAATGAGTTTCTAAAATGATTTCCTCGGTGTCGCTTTGAAAGATGTCTATTCTCAATTGCCTAAGTAATCTAAGCCTAGCACGCAGCCTCCCGAGTCTCTAGCGGCTCCGGTCCTAATTCCTTTAACATCTGTGTAACGCTCACTGTTCGCCCGTTGCAGTTATCGACGAATCGCACAGCTTTCCCTTGTATTTTATTAAGTTCACGGTTTAAGTCTTGCATCGCTGGATTCCAACGCTGCATGCTCAAGTTGTCGTCGGACGAGCGCGAAATAGCGCCTCTCATTACGTTTTCATCCGAAAATCTTCTCTCAACCAGCTTGATTAATCCTAGCTTCTTCAAGGGTCTGACAAAAATGTTTCCTATATGTGTTGCCCAAATGTGTGTATGTCCCACGAATCACACGATGATAAACGCGTTAGCCTTAAAAGGAAAAAAATAACAGTTATTGTCATAATATTTTTTTCTTTCGTCAAGCCTCTATAAGGTATATGTTATTCACTTACTACGGGCTGTGCCGTTTCCAACGGGAGAGGTTCAAACCTCCCCTCCTCCCCCCCGAGTTTCTCGGGTTATATAGCAGGGTTCCCACTCAACCGTGAAAACCTTAAAACCGTGAATAAGCCGTGAATTTCGTCTACCGTGAAAAGACCTGGAAATAGCCGTGAATTTCGTCATAAAACCTAAAAAATCTCTCAAACTTGATTGTAGAACAACGATGGACGGGTTAAAAGAAAAAAAAAACGATATTTCAATCATGTTTCAAGGTCATTCACGTGCAGGCAATGTCCACGCGTTTACCTGCACACGTGTATTCGAAAGCGCAACTATTAATTGGTCCGTGTGTGCCATGACAGCACATTGACCTTAAGCCTGCGATTGGAAGACGTTAACCCTGGCAAAAAATCAGGCACTTCTTCACTTCCCTGCCTCCCTGCTCTCTCCATTTTCCCACTCACACCCTTTTAGCCGGACATGAATTTTGCTAACGATGGGTGACGTCATGAGAGATAGCACTGTCATTGCTGTGTTTGCATTCAAGGTATCTGTTGTGCTTGTTACATTTGTAGTTAACGAGCGGCCGATGATTGTTGTGTGATCAATATTTCTGCCTAAAATGCCTTATCTACAAACCGTGAATTTGATGACATTTAGACCGTGAAAACCTGGAAAAAACCGTGAATTTTATAATGTAGTTAGAGTGGGAACCCTGTATAGCCTTCCGTTTACCCCCTCCAATTGAATCTCTTTGCGAAATGACCCCTCCCTCCGGATGAACCTGCGAAAGGTTTTTTATGAATTCTGCTGGTATTGGTCTTGATTTCATTTACAGAGAAGAAATGAATAATTATTACTATCGTCATTAATTGAAGCGTTGATATGGTAAACGTAGTAAGTCAGAAACAAATCAAAATTTCGTTTATTCATAGAGAAGATGGTACATGCTCATGCCAATGGCATAGACAAAGTAGAAAGTCAATTGGTACCAGTGGCGTAACTGGGAATATGCTTTGGGAGGGGGGTGGGGTGGCCACCCTCCCCCCCAGGCATTCGGGAAAATTAAAAAAAAAATTACATGCCTGGAAAAGTATTTTACATTATTTTGCCACTAAAGGTTTAACTTTAAGCAGATGCAGTTATTACATATCACAACTAGACAATTGCAGTAATATTTTTTTTATTTCTCTAAGGCTTTGGGGTGGGGGCTCTATCCCTTGAACCCCCCATAGTTAAGCCACTGATTGGTACAATATTCAGTTGCTTCGATTGACAGTTTGTACACTAATATAAGATTAACAATGTTGGCAAACCTCTTTCTTTCGTCCCCTGTAAAATTCACATTTAGTGACTTACTACCTTTCCCATGTAAACACTTCAATTGATCATCTGGCCGGAATTGTTCAAACGTTACTCAATGCTGGGCTCTGTTATTTATCGAATACTGGCAAATCTAAAATTTGATCTTGTCAACTTTGATGCGTACGCTTTTGTTGAATTATTTTGCGTGTTGATGTTAATTCCAAAGAAATAAAGAAAGTTGGTTTATATTTAATTGTACGAAGAAGAGTTATTTGAAGAAATGAAAGCTTTCTACGTTTTTGTTTCGTCAATTTCAATTCATTAGGACAGATCGAGCTCTTGGGTCTCGCGGTATGCGTCGCGCAGTGGGGTCGCGTGAAGAAAGCAATAGGGAGACAGCGAAAGCAGAGGTGGAGGGGGAGTGGGGGAAAGTACGACTCGGACACAATGGATCGTGACGTATGCATACGCGGCTGCTCTTTGCTCCCGAAGGTCATGCGCGCGCTTGCGACCAAAGAATACTGGAGCGGAGGAGGCGGTGTCGCATAATTTCTGGAGCGATGGCCGATCGTCGCCGTGAGGAATAAACGTGAAAAGGGACTCGATTTGGCTTGGAGCCGGTGTGTTGTCAAACGTGAAGGTTTCCTTGCGTTATTCCTGATCCCATCTTCTATATTATTTCTACTGTATGGATACCTTTTTCTCAACTTATACGCAACCAAACTCTACAAATGAGATACCAAAATGCACAGAATTTATCAGAAAACATGCGACGGCATATCTTACTTCCTAAATATTGCTATTGTTTCCTAAAATTGGTTTTTAAATATTAAAAAAAACAAACAAAAAAACGGTAAATATTCCTGACGTTAACGGCGCACAAACTGATACATTTGTTCATTTGCAACAATATCTCGCATTCTTTAAATAACTTTTATCAAAATGCGGCTGATTCCACATTCAAGTCTCCTGTTGATACGTAAGTATGAGTCATCATGTGCGTTTAACAGAGGATAGTGTAATTACTTCCAATGTTGTGTTTAAAGAGGTCCTCTGACCTTAATTTGTACATGAACATTCCAATTAAATTTGTACATAAGACCCTGCCTTTTTTTTCTACATTTTTAAATTAGAAACGCGCCTATCCCTCTGTGGACCTGCATTGAAAAGAGCGGGGGAACCCCGCTGGGAGCGGGCGCAGCACGCTCGTATCCCTTAAATATCGTTTTAAAGTCGACAGAAGGGTAGTTTCCTTCATCAAAAAAAAACGAAATGCATTGATTGCTATTCGTTACCCACCATTAGGGTATTCATAATATACAAATTATTTGGTTTTAGAAATCCCAGTTTAAAGGAATGGCAGTGGTCAATTTTAACCTCATTTGAAAAAGGCCAGATTGGCGCCCATGCGATTCCACTCCACGTGACGTCACAGGAACCTAGTTTCTTTACGAGAAGATAGGAGTTTTACATCGTCCGATATTACCAATGCATGCATGAGGCACATAGCTGAGGGAAACATCTCTTAATAATCACACATTAAAAATACCTAAGTTCGGAAAGTTTCCTTCGTTTGGTTGGGGTAATAATAATCCTTATTTAAGCCAAGCGCTACCTGCTAGCAGGGTACTCTGCTACCTGCTAGCAGCCTGCGTCGTATCAGCGCTCAAGCCTCGCCCCAGGGTCACCTCACACGCCGACAGCTGGAACCAGAAATACGTCACACGGACTTTTCCCATCATTCCTGCTTAGCCGTCGCGTTTTCGCGCGCTTGAAAAATTTCACTTTTCGTTTAATTGCGAAAAATAGATATCGTCATTTTAAATCTCAGAGCGTGAAATGCCTACTCCAGGAGTAATAATCTTTCGATTTAGGCAATAAAAAAAATAATAGGAAACCACCCTGATGAAGTGAAATATATGAGAATTACGATAACTTCGAACCTATCGTGGAGAACACGTACTAGAAATATTTGTGCAAAGCCCTCAAGGTCCGACATAAACGATAAATCAAGAGAGATATTTTGTCGACCGTGTTAAGTATGGGAATTCGTTTTCTACCGAACAATCAAGTACTAAATGCTGAGAGGAATTTCGTGTGAGCGTTTTCTTTAATTTATTGCTAGGGGATATCCATTAATTGAGGCATTTTGGGGAGGTAGGGAGTGAAGCCGATTCTCACCCAGTCTCATATGAGGGAGAGGGGGGGGGGGGTGTCCTGGCAAGTATCACGTAATTTTTTTCGCAAGATACTGTGTAAAATCGCGAGAAAACTGGGTAGCATTGAGCAAAACGTAATAATAAATACTAGTCTTAACTAATCTTAAATATAAATAATAGTTTTTTTATAGATCCAACCCAATGAAGCAAAGATCAATGGATTTACACTGAAAATACGCATTTTGAACAATGTCATGTGAGATTAGAGGGAGGGGGTCGAGACAAATCTCACGATATCTCACGAGGAGGTCCAAAAATCACTAAGATCACCAAGCCGCGTAATTAATGGACGCACCCTTATCGGTTGGTGTCCTAATACCCCTGCCCCACGCCTATTGAGGCGGCTTGTGGGGTATTATGTTGATTTAATTGTGTGGCCCCTAATCTTTGAGGAATCCATCCTAATATACTTAGAATCATCTACATTGAATTCAAACGCCTTTCTTCAAAATTCATCGTAATCCATGATTCGAATTCGAGGTACGCTGAAATTAGCAGGAGATCCTGGCCAGCGTAGAATTGCAAGAGAGTAATGGAAAGTGTTTTGGTCATTGAAGCATCATCATCACTATCAGTGGCCAACAAGCGTCGCTTGACGCAGCTCTGCTCTCAATGCTCGTGTCACATAATCTTTTCTTTCTAACCTGTTCTTCTCTTTCACATCCTTGATCACTTTAACTGTACATGCTTTACCGTATTTTATTCGAGGACATCCTTTCCTGTTCTTGCCGTCCACTTGTCCTTCGAATGAAGTTTTTGAAGGTCAGACCATCATGTTTCACAGTGTTGTCGATGTGATGGTTATAGTTAAATAGCTTGTAAAAAATATACGGTTGGATGGATATATCGACTCCTTTCCTATGCGTGTTCTAACGTGGTTTCTGCAATCATGGACCTCTTTATCTATATTAATCTTACACAGAATTTCGTATTTTAGCTTAGACTAGGAGAGTAGAAAGGTAATATTCGTTAGGTAATCAAGGTAGAGGTTGGCTAAGATTAGTGTAAAAACGTTTTCCACGATTTCTTTTTACACCCTCCGTAGAGAAGTACCCTCACTTCCAAACTACAATGCAGGCCTCCACCTGAAGTAGGTAGGGATTATCGTAGCATTGAATATTCCTGCGAAACCTCATATTCTGTTCTATCCACGTTTTAATTACTTGTTTCGAGCATTGGAAGAGGACGAGAAAAGACAGTGCGCGGATGAGATGCGTGTATTTAGGAGGGTGGGGAAGGTGAAGTGGGCAGAAGGAACGAGGAAATACCAGACGTGGTGAGTTAGGAGAGGAAAATAGAGGATATATGGAGCAGACAGAGTGTATGGATGGAGAGAGTATTTAATCAGTGGGGAGGGAATGCTAAAATCCGTGTTGGGGCGGGGAAGGAGAGAATAGGATGCACTCATAGAATGAAAGGGAATGGTCCTTGTTGTGTATTGAAGATGGTAGTTGAGTATGGGCGGGTTGGTTCGTAAAATGTTTCATGTAAACCTTCATACCTTCACGGGTAGAGTACCTTGATGTATTACTATGTCAAATACGTGATTACTGAATAAAGTAAACTTCAAACAATATGTAATATTTCGTGCCTGCCGTGTGAACGGCGGTGAAATTTACAAATTAAATATGCCTCATGACTGTTAGTCGAACCACGGAATCTTGGCTTTTCGGGCCACTGCGTAACCCTTTGCGCTATACAGTTTCCTGAATCTATCTAAGGCAATTGTACCGAGGCTGTTGGCACTAGATCTTTGGCCCTCACGGTGCATCCGGAATTAGGAACCTGGATGGGAGTGGTAATTTCACAACCGTTTTCGATACGTTTTGTAAATGAAGATGATACAAAAAAAAGTATTTAAACTTTTCGTGATGTTAAAGTAATTGTGGTAAAGTGCCAGAGAAACGTTTAATTTCAATTAAGCTCCTTTGACTTCACTTATCACTAATGAGGACGGCATGAATGGGCATAAGTGATACTGCGATCCGCGGCGATGGGTTGTTATTCACCTTATCGCCTCGCGCAGTCAACTGTGGCGTATGTCATTTGTCGCTCATGAGAAGTAAATACGCCGCTCCGTCGTGACCTTAGAACTGATCGTCGCGTCGTGAATCCTCTCGTCGATGTGAGGAAATGTCACTTCTTCTGTGTCGATTGGGAAATTGCGCTCACGAACTAGACCAATGGACGACCGTGGTGGCAACGAACGGATTGTTTTATACTTGAGGAAAATATAGTTCTAAGAACAAATATTACTTTAGGAGGATTCTCCACCCTGCTACTATGGGTCAGTTTTATAATGTGTATTAAACGCTAACCGTAGGATGTTACGGCCTTTAACTTTACATAGAGGGGGCCAGGAAAAGCTGAAGGTGGTATTATCTTTATGGTTAGCACCTTAAGGTGATAGAGCTTTCTCTACAGCTGGCTAACCAGTCCTAATAAAACCGGCTCTAAATATGCTGTCACCCAGCGCATTTAAGTGTGTTTTCAAAAGTCACCGCTGGCGACGCTGACGGTAGAGCGATCTGAATTTCACGAGAAAATAAGCTGTAGTTAGAGAATAAGGCTATTAACCGAACTTTAAATCCGAGGTGATATAATCCATCGAAGTCATAATTTTTCAGTGACATTCCTTGTAAATGCAATTTCTCTATTGCAAACAATGACAATGAATTGTTCACTATGCGCTCATCAGACACAGTTGACGGCCTGGCCATTTGTTGAAATACTCATCTAATCATTCCTTAGTTAGCACATTAATCATGACATTAAATGACTTCGTAAGTTATTGAGAACTGTCAATCCACATGGCTATCTCCCTCGCTTTGGGATAAAAGGTGAAATACGCTGTACCAGTTTTATTTTGTTATGTTTTCATGGGATCGTCATCATCACTGGTAAACAATGCGAAGATTGGTTTGACGCAGCTATTCACTCAATTCTCCTGTTAACTTGTACGTAATTCTTCTGCTTGACAACCCGCTTTACCTGTTCCATATATTTTTTCGAATTCTTCCTATTCCGTTCTTGCCCTCCACTTTTCCATCGAGGATTGTCTTCATCAGGCTATCTTTCCCTAAAAAATGATCGATTAGGGTCTTGACAAGGCTTTCACGAGGATTCTCTTCTCTCCTACAATTTTTAGGAATTCCCGAGTACTTTTTTGGTTGACCCATATGATCCTCATCATTCTTCTCGTGATTTAATACTTGTTTAAAAATTATGTTCATTAGACAATCCTCGGATTTTTATAGATAAGAAATCTTGAGGTTTAGAACCTTGCGTATAAAAAATATGCGTTCCGGCGTTTAGAAAAATCTATTTCCATTTTCAAGGATTTTTAAAAGTTGTTTAGTCACTCTGAATCTCTATTTGCAGCCTATTTCCCCGTGAAATTCGGATAGCTCTACCCTCAGCGTCGCAAGCGGTAGCCTTTGGAAACCCATTCAAATGCGCTTAGGGTGACCGCACATAGTAATATTTGTGGTTTGACAAACTAAACAACTACAAAAAAGCCTTGAAATTTAATTTCCGAAACATCGCCACATGTTTTTTAATTTGAAGGAGCCAAAAACACGACGTTTCATCTTTAATTAAATTATAAAAAGAGGTCAAGAACAAAAGAAATATGATGAAGAGATTGTCACACTTAAGCCCTCCATTTATCCATTTCCAAAGCTATTTCCTGTAGCTACCTGATGTTCCTTGTGACCGTCTTTATCTGCCTTTTGTAGTCTTATCCTTTCTATTTGTTCCCTATGTTTTATTTCTCACGCAATCTCTTCGTCTTAAGTCTGAATCGCAAAGTTATTTTTTCCGTCCCTTCTGAGCGATATCTCCTGCGATCGCTCAAATGATGGCTGAAAAATGACCGTTTCGCGCAGTCATTTTCCGCGATGGTTTTAGGGATGGAAGTCCCATCCCTAATTTCAATACTCTGCGCGTCCCTGTCTCCATTGCTGAAACCATCGCTGGTACCGCCTTTCAGCCAATCGGAAGACACGACCGCTAACCGCGGTTGTAACGCCACGAATGGGTTTTAGTTGAACGGCAGTTGTACGGAAAGTAGTGGTACGAAAGAAGTAGACAGTAGTGCGGAAAGTGACAGACTTAGCGATGGGAAAAAGGGACGGTAGAAATGGCAGTGTGATTCAGAAAATGATGTGTCGAGCGATCACTCTTTTGGTCCCTTAGGCCTATCGCTATAGCTATCACTCTGAGGAGCGGAATAAATAATTTTGTGGTTCTGAATTTATAAATTCCACGGAGCGCTTCTTAAAAATTATCCTATCACCATAGAGATTTTCTGGGTTTATACAATCATGTCATTATCAAGAATATCGTAAATGACACAAAATATGACTGGTGGAGAGAGTCTTGAAGTCTCATTAGAGATAGCGGAGCGTAGTTTAAGTAAGGGCTGTACTGCTTGATGGGGAGGGGTTATTGTGTTTTGTCTCTTCCCCTCCCCTCTACACCATTAATAATAAAATCCACCGGTGCGTATTTTAGGAAGAGCAACTTTACACGTTTGATATTAGATAGGCGTAACATTTTAAAGAAATATTTGTCGCAGAGCCCTGTAGAAGCAGGGATTCGTCAAGCGTGTTGTGGGAAGAATTTCGGATGAAAAAGTAAAAGAGAGATACTATTTCGCTCTCGTCCGTCCACACCTTGAATATGCGGCGAGATTGTGGGATTCAGCGCAGGAAGGTTCAATCCGTGAACTTAATAAAATACAAAGGAAAGCTGCGTGATTCGTTAAAAACTTCTACGGGCGAACAGACAGCGTTTCACAGATGTCAAACGAGTTAGGCTGGGGGCCGATTAACCGCCCCTGCCCGCTCTATATAAACTGCGTCCTTTATAAGAAAATGTGCCCCTTCTTCAAGTGAATAACGAAATTTTTTTATCTTCGTCTTTGTCGTAAGTGTCGTAAGCTCAAGTCACTCCAAGCTGCCTTTCTGTGAATGAAGTTTCAGTCTGATGCCCCAAGTTGTCAATTTTCTGTCATATCCAACTCTAGAGCGATCGGGGAAAATTTTGTTCGAGTTTCGAGGAAGTCCGATAAGGGAGGGAATTCCCGATCGAAGTCCTCTTGGCGTGTTCACCTCAAGCCATTCATCCATGGCTCATCATTGTATATTCAAATGTTGATATCACAGCTTGGAATATAAGCGGACTCATCGATATCTCGGCATTGTGTGTTGCCCAGGTGATGAGTGAGGTAACAGATTGCGTTAGTTCTCCCCGATTTTGCGGGATCAGACCGCATGTGAATTAATCTTTGTGAAAATAGCAGTCCGAAAGATAAGAAATTAATATGATTCGCTAGATATTTTTTCTCTAAGGCCACACATGGCATTGTTGGCTAATTATAAATATCTTGATTTATCAGTTTCAAAGACGCTTATCGACTTACCTTCGGCGGGGGACATATTCAAGGGCGATGTAGAAATTTATATTTAATCGGGAAGAGAGATGCAATGAGGGTTGCTGGACTCGCAGGATGAAATGTTAGTTTTTTTTTTCCACTATCGGGCATATTATTTCCATAGAAAGTCAGGAGAGTTGTTGTGCGAACCTTAATTCTCACGTACTTTATTCTATTGAAAATCTAAATCTCACAGAGTTCGAACGCATTCGGTGATACGGACTCTCGTCAATAGCATGCAACAGGGGGGAATTATGCTCACTTCAGATTTAGGTGAAGAAGATTACATTTAGAGCCACTTTTTAAATTTTTTGTTAGCGCTTACGATAAGATGATACAACCTTACCTGGTAGAATGAAATTGTTCCAGGCTTCACATGGTGGAAATGCGATATATTCATGATAAAATATAAACTACAAATGGTAATTTCCACACTTGAATATAAAACTCCTATACCCACATATATATGGTTTTGACATTCTATGTCATTTTCAAGGTTTCATTCATTTCACATCAAAGTCAATCTTGAGGCTAGAAATTTCTGGTTTTCTTGAACTCTGATTTTATACAGAAGCTAGCCAAAACATTCGAGCACTGCCAGGTAAAGTTAAAGGCAGTATCAATTTATTGTTATCGATAACCACGTATTATGAAACCTACCCTAAGAATTCTTTTGCCCTCTAAAAGTAGGGCCACAACTTGGTGATTACCTAGTTCTGGCAACGAGGGCAGAATTTCAGGTGTAATATTAATTACCACAAAAACAACTTATAGTAATTTAATATTTGAAGAGTATGGGAGTTTTCTACAGAGATGAAATTTAAAAAAATTTTCTTCGCTAATTTAGCATTTTAGTTGTAAATCCTGAGACAATATAAAATATTTTTTTTTTAAATTGCTGGATAAAATATGAATTACTGAATAGGAAGCTGGATGAACTACAAAAGAATTTTCGAATCCATCAAAAATTCCCTGAGGAAATATGAAATACCCTAATTGGAACTAAATAAATGCAAGGGTACCCAGTATTACTCTCTTTGCATTGCTAAATACACGAACTATTATCATTGGCAGTTACCACTAGTCCTGGATCTGACAATTCTGTAAGTAAATAATGTCTTCTGTCTGCCATTACAGTCGAAAATTTTGTCTCATTGCCATTGTTTGTGTTCTTATTATCACTGGAAGGATATTTCTGAATAATATATGTGAACAATTATTATATCTAACATTTCATGGAATATTGTCTTGATGCTGTTGGTATTCAATCAGTTACAATGGTTGCATAAAGGAAATGAGAAAGCTTGGTAAATTATTCTTCTTAAATTTTTATTTTTAATTGAAAATAGTCTAAATTTCAGGGATATTGATTCACAAAAATGTTACCTCCTAAATCTCCATTTTATCAATAATATTGTTGAAGTTTGTTAGCTCGGGTAGTCAGGTTAGTGGTCTGGCATAAGTAAATGGCCCCCTACAGAAAGGAGCTTCGAATTAAAAATACAGTTCCATTCACTAATAAAATTAGTGACTCTCAAGTGCTTCTAGCCAAGGTCCCATGAGGTTTCTTGACCACCCGTGGATGATAGAGAAATATAAGAAGGAACTTGCTTGATCAATTGTATTTTGTCTCTTTTCCCAACCTATTAATTGTTTAAAAAACTTGCGCCATCTTATTGAAATCTTGAGGGTATATATAGAGAATATAATACTTAATCAAGAATCTCTTTCATCTTCTGCTTCTTAAATATGAAAATTTTGCATCAGTATTTTCTTAGAGGAAAAATTTTCAGAATTGAGATCCAAGTAAATACTGACATAGACCACACCATTATTAAATGTACCAAGTAAATTCAAAGATAATATTGTGAGTTTTTAACAAGTAATGCTGGGCAAAAGAGACAAAAAGGTTTTAGTGGGAGTGATGGATCCTTTAACTTGGAACATTTAGTTTTTCGTGTTATTATTTTGGAGATGTCTAATCTCACTCATTCTATGCATGTAAATGTCTTTTTGATTAGCTTTTCCTCAACTTTAAAATGCTTTAAGAAGATGCTAAGTTATTTTTACTGAAGTAAAATATTCATGTTTCATAACACTATTAAAAGTTTAATTGGATTTTTTGTTTATCTTCTTTATATTTATAGTTATCTTGATGGTATTTATGTTGAACGACCTGGCATTTTTGAATTCATTGTATTATCTAAGTAAATATATTTTTTAGTTCCTTGTGTATGTCGTCTTTATTAGTGTTGATGAAAATTTAAGTATTACTGTGCTGTGGAAAGTATAGCTCAAGTGCAATTTGTTGTTAAGACATAGTATAGAGGATGATTAACATTTTATTTTCATCTAATTGAGAATTATACATTTAAAATTTGCCCTTTCTTTGCTAGGTGTACGTCAAATGCTGGGAGGATTCAGCCCACGTCTGTCACTTTGTACAACACCAGAAAGAATATATAAGTGAATTAAACTTATTTCTTGCGAGCTTGGGGCTGATAACTCAGGCTGAGAAGGCCCAAGCCAAGCTTTGATGGAGCACCCGATGCCAAAGAGCAAATTATTACTATACTTCTAGAACAAAGGGGAATACATACATTAGCCATTCAATGTGAATGTTTTTTTATGTTAAATGTCAAGTCAAGGCATAAGACTCAACAACACTTTCTTAGTGAGATTTTATTGTATTAGAATCTTAATCATTTATGGGTTTATTTACAGACCCGACTGTGATTAAAATTGTGTTGTAATAATTCTTCACTAGACAAAAAGTTATTGCAGGTGACAAAGAAGGACTTAAAAACAACTTCCCCCCGAAGTGGCAAATTGTACTTTTTCCTTGTACACCCCAAGTATATCTTTTTATTATTTATGAACAAAAATCTCTCAAAATTATTGAGGAATGACGTATTTGGCACTTTTTTTTACAATCATTCATGATCCCTTCCACTATTAACTTCCAGGTACTTTGGCTCACAGTCCTTCACAGCCTTGCAATTGCTTTTTTTTATTGTTCTTCTCCTTCTTCTTCCTCTGAGATTTGTTCATTGCAGGTGCTGCAACATGCATTAAATAGAAAAAAAAGAAACCTTCTGTTTTTTAAAGAACACTATTTACAGAATAAAGGTAGTTCACTCGACTAAAACAGACTGCATAATTTGCTCCTTGTTTTGTGTCCCTTCTGCTTGGCCTGACCCGGCTTCGTCGGGGGCAGCCAGCGCCTCATGGAGGTTGGCTGCTGCTGTGCGGTGGGTGTGACGAGAGGGAACGCTGTCGTGGCGTCCCCCTTCTCCCCCTTGGCACTCTGTCCCACGTCCCCCTGCACGGTTGCCACCACTTCACCACTCTTTGTCCCTTGCGTTGTTGCGCCACCATCCCCCTCAAGGGAAGTAGTGAGGGTTGCAGAAGGGTGTGCAACGGCGGTGGCTGTCTGGAGTCCACTACCCGTAGCTATCCTCACGGCCTTGCCGAAACTCCTTGCCCTCAAACTACCCAGCCGGCTGAGCGTTGAGATTGCTGTGGAGGGGTGGATGGGCCCGCTTCCGTTGGATCTCTTGGACCCTCTGTGAAGCCGGGATATGGCATCCGTCGTCTTGGCATTTCAAACAAGGGAAAGATAAATATGCTCTCTTAATATTTTTATTCCATATTACCCCACAGTACTTTTCTTAAATCTGTAGAATTTAAGTGCTAGTTTCTTAAACATATTGCATTTACTTATACTCAGCCATTTGGTTATTTTTAAGAATTCTCTCTCTCTTGTATGTAAGTAAGTGATACATAATTCAGTATGCTAAGTACACATACGTTCTTCTGTATTCAGAAAAAAAAGTTAATACCTTTACGTTAGTGAGCTACCAATTTACTGCTAGGATATGCTATCAGTTGATACTACATAGGGCAATTATGTCTCAGATCAGGTGTGCATGGTATTATTTTTGGCAAGAGGGTCTGCTGATTCAATCATGGTTGAGAACTGAGAGTTCTAAAACAAGACTCTTTTTGCTGTCACTTTTTTTGTTATTACTGTTGAGTGATGTAATTTTCATATTATGTTTTTAGTATTTGTATGTACCTGTGAGTGTATTGAAAAATAAATATGATAAATTTTTTTCATATGGTTACTACTGATAATGATGGCTTTTTTTAAACATAGCATTTTCCTTTTTATTAGTTGTTAACAAAGCTTTGAGACTAATACTCACTTTCTTTTCTGTATGGGCACAGTTTAGGGTTGTCACTGTGAATTCTATATCCTTAACCTCAGAGTTGGCTGAAATTTTACAAAAGGAAGAGTTCAAGTCTTATGAAAGCATCAAAATAATTGACTATAGAGACAATTTGTAGTGCATAGTAACTAATTCCTATGGTTTATTCTATGTCTAAATGTATTTTATTTTGCATATTTACCGAGAAATTCTTCCACTGGCTTGTCAATTGTATCATGATCAATCCAAGTTAGACCCATTTCAACCTTCTCAGCTAAGTCTTGCCAGTGCTGGCGGTTATCTTGGCATCCTTTCAGTAAAGGCTCAATCCAGGGAAAGGTTTCTGATAACACCTATAAAATTAGGATAGATTATAAATCCTCTGTATCTTCTCTTCCCTTCAATTTTTTTCTACTTATTATGAAAATCATTGAGAGTTTTTTAGCATTTTATAATTAATGAAGGGTAATTATTCAAACTGTTGCATAGAAGTAGGGAGATTGCAATAATCATACACTTTCATTTTTTACCTATGCTCTTGCTTCAATCAATATAAATACATAACACTTAACATAGTTCTCAACCAAACTATTTCTCCAACCGTTAAGTTAATTATTAAAAGTGTTTGAGGATGTCATAGGAGGAATTTTGTTTCAGAAGTTGTTGCAATATAAATACAACAGGTAAGGATAGATAGGTTAACTATTTAATTTATATAAGGTTCATTCAATTTTAGTTTCAGTGATATGAATATCGATACCTCCACTGCACAATTGCTCAACAATCACCCACTGGATCAAACCTAATCATCTGGGAGACCAACGATATGCATGCGCTCACCTGGCAGCAGCCAGAGCACAAACGCTCACCTCCTTTGCTTTGAGACTTAGAGGTGAGCGTTTGTACTGCGGCTGCTGCCAGCTGAGGGCATCCGTATTGTTGAGCTCCCAGATGATTGGATTTGATCCGGTGGATGATTGGATGGTGGAGTTATCACTGCATGTACTTCAACATTTGGATTCCAAACTCAGCTTATAATTTAAACACAGTTTACTCATTCAACATACCCTGTACAGAGGAAGACATATGACATCAATGAATCCAACTTGCATTTGCGGGAGCTCATCTTTTCGTTCACGATCCATCATAGCCTGTGGAATTGGAAAATGTACCACAGTCATTAGAATGAGATATGATAATTGTTTACCCGACTTGAAGTAACCTAAAATATCGGTATGGTCTCTTTTTTATGTACATGCATCAAAAAATAATTTGCATTTTAATAGCACAATTTATTTAATATAGCAGAAAATAAGCATTGAAGTTGGCCTTCTTGTCACAGCTTTATGTAATAAGTCTGAAAACATGCTTTACATAATGGGGATAGTTACCACTGGTTGTTGATTGAGCTGCAATTTCTCTAAGTCTCCTTGATCGAAAAACTCATCAGCTACTAACTTGGCAACTTTGTGCTGCACTTCCCATGGTTTAGCTATTGCGCTAACATCACAGCCTGTCATCATCATTCCACAAAGCACTGATCAAGTAAAAAAGAGTAAAAGGCATGAGTTATTTTTTTCGGTGATACATAATATGTTTTCACTGGTATTGTTACAAATGAGAGCGTTCACAAGTTATTGGGGTGCCCAACTGTCTATGCAATGAGAAATCAAAAGGAAATGCGTATACCGTACCAAAGCTTGGCTAATAATTGTGTAGAAACTATTGGATATTACGTCCTTAGTCCTGATTAGGGATGATGTGACAAAATGGTATTGGTGATGGATGAGTTGTGGAACAACAGTTGCAGCTGAAAATTCTCACTGGTTCTTGCCCTACCGAAAGTTACCAAAAATATCGGTATGGTCTTGTACTGGTATGTATATAAAGATGGACATTGCACAGGTTAGCACTGAAAACGTTGAAATTGCGAGAATGTGAACTTGGAGTTAGAGCAGGGGCTATGTTCCCAAAATGCATTCTTGCATGTGTTCTAGCTATTCACGCTTTACACGACACAATATTGATTGCACCTATCGTAAATATGTCAGGTTTCACAATGACTTGCCCTGCGTAAAACGACCTTTACATCAGGTGGAGGGTTTCAATTTATGAGTCACGTACACCCACAACCTGGAAAGGAGCAACCTACCTAGGCAGGATTCAAACATATGACCTTTGGTTTGAAAGGTGAGGATTTTTTCCTGCCTCCACCTAAGCATAGGCTCCTCAGTTTTTGTGTAGATCATCCTATTAATTTCAAAATAACGCACTGTAACAATTCTGTTTTCAGTAGTGACATGGTATCAGTAGTGAAGTCTAAGAGTAATCTATCAGTCAAATTACACCCAAAATATGATTTTAGTCAACCATCTAACCAGTCTGTAAGCTTAGCCAAATCATGTTTTATGGGGAATGCAAGCTCATTGACTCTATATGAACTAATGGCATATATGCAAATGCCTGATGAAGGTTCTTACATCCCTCCCCACGGAAGAAGGCCCTCCCAGACTGCAGAACATGGCCTCTTCCGAATGGTAAATAGCTGCCTCATTAGTTAAAAAAAAATATCTAGAATTAGTCGTCCTAAGGCTTCAGAGGTAAATATTTCAACAATTTAGTTGATTATTACTATGACTGTTATACCCTCGTTGATGGATTTTTCCCTGTGGCTCACCAATTTTGGAGGTATCTTGTTACTATAATTTTTGAGCATAAAATAATACCACCATTTTTAATGAGTTTATGGCACATTGAGAAAACAGATTTTCACTCATTCAGGTAAAACCGTTCATCGAGAGAAAGAATTGCTTACAAGGGTGAAAGCAACAACGATCCACATAAGGCCAGTTCCAAGGCAAAAGATTGACTGAGACGCCTGAAATTTTGGCAAAAGTGCGTGATGTTATCAACTTCTCTGCATGCAAGGGACTAAAAATTATGGGTCTTCATTTTTAAGTGTATCACAATAGACATAAAAAAAACTAGTGAACGAGCCCACTGTAAATTTTTTTTAAGCCTCCTCATCTTGAATAATGTTCATTTTCAGTTAAAAGACATTCTTTTCAACTTGGACATCCAATTATGATGAATAATTGGAATAACGGAATATAAAACTCATAGTGATTGTTTTAGATTCAACTGCACTGGATAGTTTACTAGATAGGTAAGTTGCGGACCAATGTGAGAGGGAAAGCAAAAATAGGGTTGTTGAGTACCCGTTTCAAAGGGAAAAATTAAACTGGAATAATGTATCTTACTTACATTCTTTCTTCTCCTCACTCTGCCAGTCAAATTCACCATTGTCTACCAACTCCCTAAAAGCATCTTTCTTCTTGAAATACATGGCTAGGTCGGTAGAGAGGATAGCCATCTCCACAATCTTCATCACCCTCCGGTAATCTTTTGGAGAAAGAGCCTGCAAGGGAAGTACCAAATAATTGTTAAAATGTCTGTTGGCACCATCTTTGAATACAACCTCACACAAAGCTACATTATGCATCAACTCACTTGGAATATATTATTTCCCTCACTATTGAGGATCATCACGCATTGGTCAAAATGGTGATGCTCCATAGTGCTTGTTGTGTAAAGTATTGCCAATGGGGATTCAGTCTTAGTCTGGAATGCATTATTGGTGCCACGATGGTCAAGGTCATGACAGAGACATGCCACTAACAGCCCCAGTATCTAGAAGTAAGAAGTCGTTCCATACATTTTTTAATATTGCAAATTCTACGGTTGAAATCAGATGTGCAAAAAAAGCTTGATTATAAAATGAATGAATTATATGTAAATGCTTCTTACGTCCAAGTCATTCATGAACCTCTCCATCTTCCCTGTTTTGAGCATGGCAAACATTGTTTGAGCAACATTTAAAGCATGTCGCCAGTTGTGGTATTTTACAGGCCTGTAGTTTTTCCTTACACTAAGTACCCAGCGACAGAGGACCTGTTGAAAGCAGGAAATCAGTTTATCTAAACAGGATAATTATTTTACATGGCATTATACATATATTATGCAGTACTTACTAATTATGAAATTTCAGTTGATAATGAACTAGTTTCTGGCACTTACAAGTATTAAAAGTAAGGAAAAAGTCATTTATGTTTAAAGATAACTAAAGCATGTAGACATACCTGGTATGGAATGTGAAATTGAGAAATGAGACTGCAGTCCATAAACATTCTAATTGTAGCTCTACATGTGTCATCATCTGAGAGCTCAAAATCACTAAACATAAAACTGTGAAGAAGAAAGAGGTATTGCTTCAGTAAATGTGAAAAATTCATTAATTCAATCATAGAGTTTGTATTTTGCTGGAATAAATTATGCTTGGTATCATCATCAACAATTCTGATCATCTTGCGTAATCATCAATTTTTAAACATTCATTGCATTTAAATATTGGGGTGCCCTCCAGAAACTGGTGATTTGCTCACAAGATAGGGAATGAATGTAAAACCAGTAAGGCACTGGGTAAAGTGAAACAATTTGAGCGTGATCGAATGATAGCATCATTCAGACTTCAGCCAATAAATGAATACATACAAGGCGAGAGGTAAAAGACTTTAGCATTTTAATTTGAGGCAAGAACTTTTGTTACCATATATTAATGATTCTCAATTTCTACTTGTATTGGTTTTTAATCAAATTACCTGTACAAATTATACTTTGCAGCCGTAGGAATAAGATCTTGATTCAGCTTATCTGTGTCTTCCAAAGATGCAGTAGCATGATAAGAAAGACATTCAAGAGCCACCTTCTGCTTTGCCATCAGCTTACCTGATTTGAAAATCAAAAAGTAAATCAATGTTTTGACTGATTGTGAGTGTGGTTGATTTTACAGTAGTAATAGATAATTATCAATTATGGATCAAACACCTCCTTTAGATGTGAATACGTAGCTCAAATGTATGATCTTACGCCAAAAATCAAATTGAAATATTGAATACATAGTTAGTTGCTAACTCATAGCATTTTTAATAATAAAACTTCACCTGGGGTGACCAAATGTGGAGCTTTGGTGAGGAAAAGTGTGCTGCTGAATTTTTTTAGGAGGTCTCATTTAACTATATTTGAGGGTTTACATTTAGTACCTAGCATTTTAAAACATGAATTATGTACTAAACTAAATTCTCCTCATCATTCCGTTGGAGAGCTAGTTGTTTTGGGGGTGTGTGCAAGAGTGGAGATAGGAGAATAGAAGTGGGCAGGATAGAGCAAGTAGGGGAGTGATAGAGAGAGGACTGACTATGGAGGAGACATGAATAATTCAACAAATGGTTAAAATTTTATGATTAAAAACTTTTGGGCTATGTCGCCGCGTCAATTCTTGGGTGGTCCCAACGTTTCCCGACCGATGCTGGTCGCTTTTTCAAGGGATTGTGAAGAGATGGGAATTAATGATCTTTTATATAGGTATCTGCGTCAGGTGGAGGGGGGAGGGGAGCCCGAGATTGGGGGAGTGGGTTGCTGCTTGTTTTTTCTTATTACTGGTTGCCAAGTACGGCTAATTTTAATGCCGTTGTCTCTGTTGAAATTATTCTTATCTTCTTTGGATATTTCAATGGCTTCTCTGACGAGTCTCTGTTTAAAACCTTTAACTTTGGCAAGGATTTTGACTTCCTTGAGGTCGATGATGTGGCCAAGCGCTGCGTGTTCGGCTACCGCGGACTTTGTTGATTGCCCCAGTCGAAGCGCTCTCGCGTGCTCTTCTAGGCGTGTTTTGACCGACCTGCCTGTTTCACCGATGTACTTCTTCCCGCAGGTCTGGCAAGGAATTTGGTAAACTCCTTCCACTTGTAGTGGAGTTCTATCCGTGACGGTGTTTAGGAGATGCTTTATCTGTGTGTGAGGCGAGAAGATTGTCCTTATCTGGAATTTTCGTAGGATATATCCTATTACGTCAGTCGTCCCCTTAATTTATGGCAGGAAGGCTTTCTTCTGGTCGCTGAGGTCATTTATGGATGAGTTCGCGGCTTCTGCGGTGTTGTTTTTCATTTCGTTCTCTTTGATGATTTTATTAAAAGTGCGAGAAATAACTCTGTCGTCGAATCCATTTCCCCGTAGAATGGCCTCTAGCTTCCGTCTCTCTTTGGCAAAGTTTTCCTGGTCACTTATTGCGTAGGAGCACGCGAATTTTATTTTATTGCTAGAAGAGCATGCGAGAGCGATTCGACTGGGGCAATCAACAAAATCCGCGGTAGCCGAATACGCAGCGCTTGGCCACATCATCGACGAATATCCAAAGAAGATAAGAATAATTTCAACAGAGACACCGGCATTAAAATTAGCCGTACTTGGCAACCAGTAATAAGAAAAAACAAGCAGCAACCCACTCCCCCAACCTCCGGCTCCCCTCTCTCCACCCCCTGACACAGACACCTATATAAAAGATCCTAAATTCCCATCTCTCCATAATCCCTTGAAAAAGCGACCAGCATCGGTCGGGAAACGTTGGGGCCACCCAAAGCATTGACGCGGCGACATAGCCCAAAAGTTTTTAATCATAATGACGAGCACCCGCGAAAGTTTTAACAAAGGGTTAAAATTGTCTTCACTGCAGGTCTTATATGTGCCTTGGCCCAGCTGAGTGAGCTTTTTTGGCGATCCTTGACCCTGTTAGTTCATATTACTAGAGTTTAAAGAACCATTAAACTTGAATCATTAGTGCATATATCCCAGTAAAAAGTAATATATAGAGAATAATACCTCTAAAATCTATTTAAAAAATGAGAAGGTTGAGGAAAAGTGGGAGCATTATGGGCTGCAGCAAAATGCCCCTTCCCAAGTGGCTTTTGAGCACTGAAATAATAAAAGAAGATATTGTACTGCACTCATACTTCGCATTCAACAGCTCATAATATGTGTTTCGATTGCCTTGCAATCATCATCAGGTACCGTAGTGATGGAATCTTCAAGTGATCGGAGGCAATCAAAACATGTGTTGTGAGCTGTCAAATGAAATTAGTGGGGAATGCAATATCTTTGTTTATTATTATTCAATATGCTGTTCAACTCTATTACATTAGAAAAAGTTGACTTTTGAGCACTGTATGTAAGGGGAAATTGACCAACTCGCACATCGTGCAGAAAGTTTCATTTAAGCAACAAGAAATCAAGGGTCTATTGTATACATGATCTGTATATTTTCTTTCCCTTTGGAACAAGGAAATCACAACTGTGCCCAGAATTTCAAGGCTGAATAAAATATTATCACGAGAGAAGAATGGTTGTACGTACATGCATTTTCATACATCTGAGTATTATGGATTCCAAGTCCACAAAATATTGCAAAGGCCTCAAAGATGGATACATCACTGTCAGAAAAGGGATGTCCACTAGCCTGGAAAGAAAAGTTTTTTCTTCTCTTTTCAAGAAATCAGGCTTATCACATTGAAATGCACATTTTTTCCTCGCACGTCAGTACATCAAGAGGATATTGGGCACTGTGCCCTTGATAGATCAAAAGGCTGTTATCGTGTTACATATTGTAGGTCGATGTTTTAGCTCAATGAGTTTCAAATCATATATTACCTTATCTTAGGCAGATTAATGTGCCAATTAAAAATTTAAGAGGTAGGCAGATAATTCTTTTGTCAACTTAAACATTTTGCCTGAATTTTCACCTTGAAGGTCTCAACAGAAACTTTATAATTAAGGTACACAGGCAAATATTTTTCTCATAAAAAATTTCATCTTTGCATTGACAGGGATATTAAATTCAGACAGAATTCTTCTTCATTACTCATTGTCAGAGATAATGTTTTCCTGATACCTCTTTTCCCCAAAAGCACAAATCTTACCTTATTTATGAGTTGTGCCACACCGATTAAGTCGTGTTGGCCACTGGATATTGGCATGCAAAGAAGGCTCCTTGCAACAAATCCAGTATCACCTTCTTCTTCCGATACCTCTCTCAACTCTTGTCCCATCCATGTGGTGACATCTCCAATGTTTAAAATCTGAGTAATGAAAGATGTTCATAAAGTTACCTTTGTATGATAGCAATTAATGCGAACGTGAAGCAGCAAGTGTACTCTTACATGATCATTACAGTGGTGAATGTATCTCAGAAGTAGATACAGAAAAAACTCAGCAGGGAGGGGAGGGGGCAAAAGGTATAGGTCCATATTTAGCTACCTTTACAATTGTCATAATGACAATTAGTTAAGTCACATGCAAAGTTTAAGAAAGTTTTATTTAAACTTATAATATGCATACAAACAACAATGTGCCATCCTATGATATATAAAAGGGTACAATTGTAGTTCTGCAATATTAGGCGATGTGGGCTGCCTCACAAAGGGCCCCACCCCCCACACCCTTCATATGTGTCATAAAGTAGTATTTTGGGTTTGTTTTGTCATAAATTATAACCACATGGTAACTGAAGCAAATCAAGGTTTCAAAATTTTATTTCATCACATAAATGCCAACAAAAAGTAAGAAATTTATAATTTTTAGAAATCTCTCTCAGGCACAGGTGTAAATTGTAGGATGTATCTGAGATTTCCTGATAGGTGTTGATTAAAATATGTATGTCTACATATCGATCAACGCTCAACAACTGCCCACTGCATCAAATCCGCTCACCTAAGAACCTAACACGCATGCGTTCAGCTGGCAGTGGCTGACCTCTCTCACCTCCAAAGCTTTGAGAATTGGAGGTGAGCATTTATGCTCCGGCTACTGCCAGCTGAGCACATACATATTGCTCGGTTCCTAGATGAGTGGATTTGATCCGGTGGGCGATTGTTGAGCGTTTGTGCAGTGAAGGTATCGATATTAGATGGCCTGCTGTTAGAAAAGTTGACTGGGGATAGCTCAATCATCTCCTTTGATCATACACATATAGGAAAATAGTGAAGAGTTCTCAGCGAGACTGTCTCAAGAGAACTCATCAGAAAAATTTAGGAGGTCTGCTATTATGTTTGTATAGGTAGGCCTCAAAATTGCCCTGTAATGAACCCTTCCCTGGAAATATTTATCTAGCCACTGCCTTGGAACTGAGCAATCAACATCAACTGGCCCTCATTGTTATCCTACAAAGTGTATGTACTACATCATTGAAACATGTTCATTAATTTCACAATTTGAAGAATGATATAATTGCATGATTGCATTACTAAAGTGCCTAAACTTGCCTATTTTGATGCTAGATGAGTGTTAAAAGTACATTGCATTGAGCTAAATAATGCATTTAGAATTAGTTTTTCTCCAAATGTATGTTTGTAGTATGAAATAAAGTTCTTTTTCACCACACATTTTTAATACTAAAACATCTCATTCACTTATAATTTGATCATGAGGCTGTTGGGCACTTACCATTATAATAATTAATGTAGGTACATATTCATTTAGGTTAAGAATATCTAAATGCTCATCAAAAGAGGTAATTCTTCCCTCATACTAGTAATTTTTTAGTGATTTCATGACTGGAAATACACATCACACAAAGTAATGTTGGCTTAAGTCTGTTTCGAATAGCTATAAGTACCTAGTTTTTTTACAATTAAAGTATGGATTTATTAGTTATACGTGAGGTGTACACTTATAATAAATTAAGCTAATTCCATATGTATAGGAAAAATTACTTGCTTAAACCAAAGTGGTAAAGCTTCTGCCATGCATTTGAGAATTACTCCCACTGGTACACCCCTGTAAGGGTCAGAGGAACAAATAGATTTAAAGCCTTTCGCTTATTGGAAATTTCTTATAAGTCTTACAGAATTCCAATAGGGTTCTATAAGTCTTACAGGAATTCTTATAAGAACTCTGCATTTCTTATAAGAACTCTGAATAGGGTGGTTTCCTTCATCAAAGAAAACGAAAGGCATTGATTGCGTTTCGTTACCCACCATTAGTGTATTCATAATATACAAATTATTTTGCTTTAGAAATAATGGGTTAGACGAATGGCAATGGTCCATTTTTATCCTCATTTGAAAAGGGCCAGATTGGCGCCCATGCGATGCCACTCCACGTGACGTCACAGGGACCTAGTTTCTATAGGAGAAGATAGGAGTTATACATCGTCTGAGGTTACCAAGGCATGCATGAGGCGCAGAGCTCAGGGAAACATGTCTTAACAATCACTTATTAAAACTGGCTAAGGTCGGAAAGTTTTCCTCGTTTGACAAGTTATTAATAATCCTTATTTAAGCCAAGCGCTACCTGCCAGCAGGGTACTAGGCTACCCGCTAGCAGCCTGCGTCGTATCAGCGCTAAGCCTCGCCTCAAGGTCACCTCGCAGGGCGGCAACGGGAACCAGAAATACGTCACGCGGAGAGATTTCCCGGCATTCATACTTACGCGTCGCGTTTTCGCGCGCTTGAAAATTTTCACTTTTCATTTAATCGCGAAAAATAGATATCGTCATTTAAAAATCTAAAAGCGTGAAATACGTACTCCAGGAGTAATAATCTTTCGATTTAGGCAATAAAAAAATAATAGGAAACCACCCTATTATATAAATTTTGTGCCGGTCGCTTACCTTTAAGGTTTTTATCCGGCAGGCGTTAAGTCACCATAACTTATGTTGGCAATTGATAATTATTTAAGGAATTCTCATAAGATTTTTTTGGAAATTATGTATAACTCTCTGTTAAGTAATGTTCTGCTAACTTTATGGCGTTTTCAGCATGGTATTTGACATTAATGGTTCCAAGAAGCGGAGGCTTCTTTTTATGCGACTTGTTAGTATATATATCCCTTAGAGCACACCAAAAATTGTAGACTTATAAAATCTGCCTGTTTCGGGTGTACAAATTACTTAACCGATGGAAGTTCGATATGGTACACGAATAACCACGATGTATACTACGGTTGCATACGTTGCAGGATAAAGTTCACATGGAAACCTTGTTTGATTGTTAGGTTGCTAGGGATTGCTTTTATGTGTTAATCATTCATTATGTTTTTGTGATAGAAGTTTAATGAAATAAGTCGCGTGCTTCGAGCAAAAATAAAGCATTGACCTCATTTCGTAAGTCTTACACACCTGGCATTCCTAAAATCATGTTACCTTAAACAGACAGTTTCGTGGAATTTTACACTTTTCATCATTAATTTTGATAGATATAAATTTTTTTTCAGATTGTGTCATATCTAAGTGGAACTTTAAATGACAACAGTGTTTCCATGGACAAAATGAGTGATTTAGTCGTCTCCGAAGAGAATGAGAATGACTTTGTATGAGTATAAAACCTAAATAACATCTACACAATTATTATTTTATGAAAAATACATTAATTTCCCTAAATCTTGCACTTATTGTTAGCCATATTCTACGTATACTTTTCTCCGAATGGCATTAAATTCCATTTTAATTTGTCTATCTCTTTCGTTATCTATCCAAATCTGCATGTACAGGTCATTCTCTCTGGTATCTTAAATAAAAATTGGCTCATATGCATTTGATTTATCAATTTTTCCTTTTTTTCCCGTATAATTTCATGAAGTATCCCAAGTCGAACTTGAATTTTATTTCATTTGCTTCTTCAATTTTCCAGGTTTAATCATATTCCATATTGCAATTCCTTTATCTTTCATAGCGTAGTGATTGCCAAAGTCATATTCTATTATCAGACCATCATTCTAGGCTGTCGTTGGTTTCATTGCTTTTAGCTTTTCTTTTAACATGTGGGGACGTTAACCCTATGCAGAACCCATGACCTGAAGGACCTCTATGGTATCTCGTCTTGTCTGACCAGTCAGGTGAACTTTAGAGAGCTTGAATGCCCTTGCTTGATGCACACTAATGATAGACATCTACATTTGGTACATGGGAAATCATTAGGTTTGCTGTATACCAGATTTAGGCGTCTATATTTGGATTAAATTAGGTATAATGCTAACTTTGTACTCTGAGTTGAGATGTAAATCTTATGTAGCTCTTTATAGAATTTTGCGCAAGTGTTTTAAGCGTGATGATATGATATTTATAATAAATATTTCCATCAGAAAATTTCTTATAAATAACATTTTGTAATTGATAATTATTAGAAAATTTCTTATAAGAAAAATTCTTTTTAGAAAATTTCTTATAAGAAAAACGCCCAATTTCTGATAAGAAATTTTCTTATAGAAAAATTCTTGCAAGAAATTTTCTTATGAGAAAATTCTTAAAAGAAATTTTCTTATGAGAAATGTGCCCAATTCTTATAAGAAATTTTCTTATAAGAATTTTCCAATAGGGTAGTTTTCTTTTGAAGAACAAGAAGCACAATAAACCCGGGAACATAGAAAGGTAGGGAGTTTCTCTCGCTCGCAGTGGCTCCCGCCAATCATACATGTTGGCATACTATGTTGCATGACTTCAGAAGTTCATTTATAACGCCGACATCTATTTCCATTATTAATTCTTATAAAACACTAAAGTTTCCGTTCACACTAGACAGTAAGAGGGGGACTTAGCAAAGAAATATTTTCAGGCCAGTCACTCCTCTTTCGTCAATAACGTGTATTTTCGGAGCCAAAGATTCTCGATTGTTTTTCATCGCCAGGATATTTTAGATCTTTTATGACCACAATCGCATTTTTTGAGCAATTTTCACAATAACTCAACGTCTCGGGTCTTCTTCTTGTGGTGACGGCATTGGCAATTCAATAGGCGTCATCATCGCCGTCAAAATTGGTCCCTTTCAGTTTCCATAGCAGCGAAAACTTCCTGGTAAGGTCCGCTAGGTTACCATGGTGACTCATCGCTGAATAAACATGCTTCGAATCAGACGCCATTTATTTTCTTAGAAGACAACTACCAGCAAATTACCAGCCTATTGAAGCTGAAGAGGCAGCAATCGTAACTATATAATATGAGAGATCCATTGAGGGATTACAGCATACTTTGTTATTTGCTGATATATATTTTTACTCCTGTAAAGTGCATGTGATTATTTTCATTAAAATATGTATGTACTTACCTTTGAAATTGCCTAATGATTAAAGGCCGTGGTTTTCCTCGAGGGAGGATTCCATTCCATTTGACCTTTTTTGTCTATGACGAACCCGCTGTCCGTAATCTCTAGATAGATTCTCCTACGTATTAAGGTCTCTTCAAGTGTACTGCATTCAACTTCACCTCTGTATTTCTCGAATACGCGGTTCATCAATCTATTTGATTCGTGTGGTCTCAACGATTGGGATCACTACTCATTACCACTCATTTTAGTTCAGCGATGGAAGCACGTACGCAATGCAGAAGTTTTTACGTAAAGATCGAGTAAACACAAAATTGTATTTTTTTCTTGAGACGCAAAACTTCGTTTTCGCAAAACTCTCATTCCACTCAAATTTTCAAGAGAAAATTGGCAAAATTGACACTTAGGGTTGTCGATTTCGATCAAGTTTGGCAAATCGTCTTCATTTGATTACAATATCATTGGGGTTGTTATATTGTAAAATAACAATATTACAATATAACAACCCCAAAGTCTTTTTGTCATTCAAGTAATGGTTTATAAGACATTGCAATCTTGTGGGACAATGTAGACATTTAGGATAACGTCTTCGTATTAGGCGTCTTGACTCTGGAAGGAATGAAAATAAAAATAAATGCAATAGCTCATTTTTAAGGAATTGAGTGGATGAAGATAATTATTGCATTTTTATGTAAAATTTAAACGTAAATATTTGTAAATTTCATGATAATTATAATTTAAAAATCTATTTTTGACAAATTCACCCCTTCTAGAACAAATTCCACCCCTTCGGATTTCCTAATTCTTTATACGCTGAAGATACAACCCCCTCTACAGGCTAAAAAATCGGTCGAGGTAATATTTCATTAAGAAAGAAAGAAAATTGAGAAAAATATATTTGTCGAATTTGGCTGAAATCGGTTACGCAAAGGGCTATATCACCTGGTCAAAGTTTCTGGTCTGAAGTTGCATAGCAAACTCGCGGCCTATCGGAGCGCTTGGAACAGTTTTTCTAGTCTAAAAATTGTGAGTTTTCGACCTAAACATCTTAAGTAATTTTTGTTCCTACTGGCATCAGCTGTCCAGGGTTGAAATTTCGTGATACAATATTCCCCACTCTTCATAATTGAATGCAAACGATAACGGAACAAGTTCCCTCGGCATATCATCAATAATGGGCTCGTTTCATCCACCAGCCCTGAGGACGATTGAAAAGTATTCCATCAAGACGTCGCGTCGGCAGAAACTGCGAATCTAACCCGGCCGGTAGCCCGAGGAAAGAAATCATCTCACAATCAGTAGTCCACCAGGAAAATATCAAATCCTTCTCACTCCGACCGACCAGGGTTGCGTTTACAAGAATTTTCGTACACCTCACGGAACAATGGAGTTGCAGGGACGCTCTTCATTTATTTATTTTTGTCCGTTCTCTTTTTTCTCCCTCGGATGGGTCCAGGATTCGCCAACCCAAGTGGAAGCGACTGACTTCCAACCCACCCAGCGTGAAAAAACAATATCGACCGCGCGCTGTGCGAATTCGGGGAAAAGTTCATTAAAAGGGCATTCTGAATTCTCCTCCTAGATTCTACGCTTTTACAAAGCGGTTTCAGTGATGTCCTCATCACTGAAACTCACTCGGCATTTCGGCAAACATGGCCTCGTGAACGATTCTCTAATTTCATTTTACTGTCGGTTGTGATAGATTTTTCGAACGATAAAAAAAGGGTCGTATTTATTCCGTTTTTCCATTCGCCCCTCACTTCTCTACCCACTCACGCGAGCGAGCTATTAACCAGTTTTGCAGACGAATCAATGACGTCACGCACTCCTGCCGTGCGGGTCACCGCTTCTCGGTTAGTCCTTCACTCGCCCAGAAGTCCTTCATTGTAATTTACATTTTGGTGAGCGATTCTTTCGGTCAATGATGGGACTCCCTGATCAAGTCAATGAAACGGGCCTCTAATGACGTCATCAACTCATAAAGTGGACGGCAACTTTCGCGTTTTGTTCATTATAAAATGATGAGGAAATGGTTGGATTAGGAAGATTTTTTTTCGTCGCAACAAATATTTTTCCTTTCGTCTGCTGTGAATACCCTTAATTAATTAAGATTTTGGGCCCGAGTAAAATACCGATTTCTCTCTAGGGGTTGGTATGGCAAGGGGTATTAGCTGAGCATTTTAGAAAAGTTATGTAGTTATCTATCTTTAAGTCATACTCTTAAATGAATCGTTTTTCTCGCATGAATTTTGGGGGAAACGTCACATGACTACTATCTGTCTCATTATCATACCAATCTTACAAAACTGCGTATGAAACTATGATTCAAATTTAAATTGCAGTATAATATTAGCACTTAGATTACGAAAAGACTTTGTGGCAGTATAAGCGTAGGATCTACCATCTCCTCGCTGAATTCTGGGACTAAGTCGAGAGGAAAAGACAGTAATATCTCGAGAAGTTATTTTAATTGCAGCACAGCGCACCGATAAAATTTTGGGTTATTATGAAAGGCTTCATCCCCATTCGTACGAAACCAGCAAGACACACTGGACAGAGAAGAAAATTTCTACGGTATCTTTGGGTGATGTTAGGAAAAAAAAACACTGAGGTTTTCCGAACTTCCAACTTTAATTTACCCAAGCACAAAATTACCCAAGACTTTTTTTTGCTATTTAAATTCAAGGAACTTTGGTCGTAATATCAACATTTCGAAAGTGAAACAAGTAATAAAAATGGAGATAACCACGTAATTTGGATAACATTTTTAAACAAAACCAAAACATGAAAAAATTACGCAGAAATCCCTTGAAGTACTGATATAAGTATGTTATGAGGAACTTCCATAAGGTGGAAGGGATATTTTTAATAATCATTTTCTAAAAGTAATTGTGCAATCGCCAATTTTTTTCCGTAAATGAAATATCCTAGAATTCATTGAAATCCACCAAGTTTCACCATTCTAAAAACATTATTAAAGAGTGAGCATTAATGTTAAGTCACCGGCAATTATCCACTTATACTTTAATTTCGCGACCAGTTTAAACACATTTTGTACCATCTTCGGGTGACTTCTTCTCAAAACATTTTGGTACGCTGGCGGACAGGCAAGTAGGGGAGACGAGGTTGAGGGGACGGGGTTGGTTAAGTTACTTCTTTTCCACGATATTTAAACGAAATGTTTTGAGAAGAAGTCAAATGAAGATAACGTAAAATATATTGATGCTCGTCGCGAAATAAAAATTTTCGTGGAAAATTTTATCATAAAACTGGGAACCTTTTTATTTATTAACATGTCAGAATTCAACGTGATGTAGGCTGAAAAACTCTATGTAGGGGGAGAATATTTTGAATTATCAGATGGGGCAAAAATATGTAGTTCTAGTGGTAACAATTGCTGAGTATTCACAGAATCACCCGCAAATGCACTGAAACGAGATTTCCATGGAAGAGATTTAATTTTCCTTGCCCTGGATACGAGTGGCAAGAGATAACTATTCAAAGGATATTTTGAAAATAATAATCACTTCGTTATATTCCACGGAAGTATCGGCCATGTGACTTCAAAGTGATTTTATGAAGATATTATCGAAACGTGGTTCAACGAAATTATATCCTGAGAATGTGATATATTTACTTAAAAGATGCTGGACGCGAAGGGATGCTCTAAGGAGAGGGAGGATCTAAGGAATGCTCCCTGTACGAACCTGACTCAATATGACTGACATTTCTTATATAAAATTCGTGCCTCGGATGAAACAGCCTCGTGATAATTAATGATTCCAAAATCACATTAATAAAAGAAATATGCCTGTATTGTTTCAATGCAATAAGCTAACTAAAAACCTTTCTCTCACAATTGCAGACGTTTACATTATTTATGTGGCTTCGCATTTCCAAGTTAAAGCGTCCTTGTTAGGTAGTCTAAAGGCAGGGTTCTACTTTCCCGCGGTACAGCTGACCGATATTGCTCACGCAAGGGTATAAATTTAATGGGACTAAATGACCTGCGAGATAGTTTTATATTTGACAGTCGTTGGAATAGAAAATTTCGAAAAAAACATAAAATTATGCTCTTCACGGTCGATCCCTTATTGATTTTCTATCATCTTGAGACGCACGGCTAGTGTCTACCTATCAAAAACAAACCCTTAAAAAATATTGATTTTCTTCTTTGAACCCGGCCTAATTTGGACAGAATCCATTTTTTAAGAACACCAGACTATATTGCCAACTTCCTGTTTTCAATAATGGAGTTTTTAAAAATCCTAATTGCACTTCAATTTTTAAGCAAATTTAGCTGAAAATCGCCTTCGCGATATCTTGTGGGTTTCATAATGATGCTGCATAAGGCATGGCTATCTAGAGGAGTATTACAATGTTGGCAACTGAAAACGAAATTTCGACGACTCAATTTCACGGAATATTTTCGACTTAATAAATTACAAATGGATAAAAGATATTTTTCCTCTTTGTAATTGTGCAAATATCGTTTCTTTCGATTTTATAGAGAATGTAAACAGGTTATTTAAGAACACTTTCTCCTGGTGGCCAAGATTAAAAAAGAGGGTGAGACGTTTAATGAATAGAAAAAGATAAATGAATCTGGGCAGTGGCGTAACTAGGACTATGCTTTGGGGGGGGGGGGTAGCCTGGGGTGGCGATCCCCCACCCCTGTTGTGGAAAATATTTGAAAAATAACATGCCTGGAAATACATTTCACTTAATTTTCGCACTAAAAAATTAACTTTTAGCAGACGCAGTTATTAAATGTCAAAACTAGACTACAGTTTTAAATATTTTTAAAAATTTCTCTGAAGCTTTGAGGGGGGGGGGGATCTATCCTCCGCATCCCCCCCATAGTTACGCCACTGAATCTGGGTGAGATGTTCTACGAACTAAAAATGATGAAGCAACAGTAAATGCACAGAGTAATTGTCAAGTATTTATGTTGAAATTTATTCCCCAATTGACGATTTCTTTTAGGGATCATGCCACTTCTTTTGAGATGATATTTTGGTTCTGTTAGGGCGAAACGATCGAAACAAATTTTGTTTTGGTGATAATTAATATAGTCTTGAAGTGAGTGGCGTTACTAGGAATATGCCTTGAGGGATGGGATGGCCTGGAGTGGCGACCCTTTCCCCCAGCCAAAATCAGGTAAAATATTTTAAAATTAACATGCATGGAATTACGTTTTACATAATTTTTGCACTAAAGATTGAACTTTAAGCAGATACAGTTATTAAATGTCAAAACTAGACAATAGCTTTAAAATATTTGTTGCTATTTCTCTGAAGCTTTGGAAGGAGGTGGGCATACAATAGAGCATACAATGCAATCCCACAAATCCGAACTAATTGACTGTTCAGATTAGTCGAAACTATGGTAAAAGAAACCCGTTCGAAACGGAAGAACGAACCACAATCTTTCGCAGAGCATTGGACCGCGTAACTGGACGAGACTGTACTCGCCCCACCCCTTCTTTGGCGCACTACACTCAATTTCTCATGCTCTACGCTTTTTAAAATGATTTCAACTACGAATTTATCAGGTTAGTTATTGAATATTGTAAATACTATGAGTTGGAAATTTAATTAACTGGGATTTGGCAGTAATTAGTCGCAAGGACATGTAGATACAACCAAAGCTACTTCCCTTGCTTGTTTCCTCTAAGTGAATGAATCGGTTTAGAAATGAATGTGTTAACGTAGATGGAGTAATTTTATTAAAAAATTTACTCTTAAAATATCCAATTTACACTTTTTCTTGAGTCACCTGTATCTATTCTTGATGTTGAGAATGACTCTGCGACAAAATGAAAAAAAGGTATGATTAAAACGCATTCGAACCCTCCCAGAAGTTTATCGCAACAACCGAACATGGAATAACCTTACTCAAAACGGAGCCACGTCTTCGTACGACAGAAACAGTGAGTCCTAATATGAATCTACGGAGAGGCAGAGCCTTCGCCGCGAAGCCCGAAAGAAAACACTCCCAAGGCCCAACCTGTGAGTGAACGCGAGTTTCTTCCGTGCATTCCATCCGTTAGGGCTTTTGCCACTGGAGTTTGACTCCCATTTTGCTGGTCCGGCGGCATCCGCGTCCGGCCTCGTCGGCGACCTAAAGTAAAAGGATGCAGCTTGCATTGAGTTCCAACCCTCCAAGTTTTCACCGACCCGAGCCCATGACTTAAGTGGGGCTCGCGAGTGTCTACATGTTATTGAAAACGATAGTACTAGCACAATCTGACGTGTGTACTAAGGCGCAGTCAAAATTGTGTCGTGTAAAGTGGTGAATTTATAGAAGTCTAGAACACGTGCGAGAATGCATGAACGTGAGATGGCGAAATAGTTCCTATTTTATTTTGGTTCATATATTCCCACAGTTACACGCCCTAAAGAGAAATGTATGATGTTCCAATGTGCGCAATTCCATGTCCCGTGTAAAATGGCCTTTAGGCGCATCTGTCACGTTCGGCAGTTGTTACTCTCCGTTAGATTGTCACCTATTGTTACAGTGCGCAAATTGATTCGTCTCGGGGCTGTGCGGATTAAGCGTATGGCCGGCTTAAACACGCTCAAACTAGCGGAACTCCACAGTAATTTTTATTTATAAATTCAAACGTAATAGCGGCAGCAAAGACTTGTAGATTCGTTACCGTTGAGTATTTACTTCGTGCAACTGAATGGTTTTAGGTGCAAAGCGGATAGTAACAATGCCATCCGTTTATGTTGTTCGTTGATGCGCGTAGCAAGAGGTATGTTTAGGGAGAACAACGTCGCAGCGCGTCGCACAATTTTACAGTGGCCATACCAAGGGTACTTCATAGAGGAAGCCCAGTTACATCCCATAGAAGGCTGATTTCTGTTGCCACTTCGGTCGCATTTTAATCGGATTTCAAAAATGTCCGCAGCGCGGTGATGAGTGCGATGCAATCCACTTTTTCCTAATATTTTGCATTATGATGTATCTAATTGCGAGGAACATCATTGAAATGCTATGAATTTTTTCATAGATCGCATTGTCATGTTTATAAATTAACACCCCTAATTATACCTTATTTCCCCGCGAAACTCGGATCAATTTGTTCGTCAGCGACGCGAGTGGCGACTCTTCTAAACCCCTTTCAATGCGCGGTGGGTGACAACACATTAAGCGGCTGACTTGAGGATCCTCTTTTGTAGTATTCGTGGCCCTTAACATTTCGCCAGCACTCATGCCTCGTTCACATTACGATTGTCCGAGCGATCGTCCTAACAATAGTTTGCCGAACTAGCCGTGTGAATGCATGTCCTCACAATAGTTGACGTAGTTCCGTACGTTGCCACTTAACGATGGTTAGGCGCTGGGAGACCGGAAAAGGAAGCGACAAGACAAAGACGAAAAGCTCTAGAAGCTCTATTTTTTTAATCAATTTGTCCTTGGAAGGAAGAATATGGGCGGAAGAAAAATTATTCGGTAAATACACACTGAAAACAGTAAAATCTTGTCCCTGCATACCTCAACAGCTTTGCTAACCGTCAATTTCCTGTTCACTTTAGATGTCAGCACAGGTTTTAACAATCGTCGTGTGAATGCACGATAGTTCCGACAATCGCTGGAACAATCGTAATGTGAATGAGGCATCACTGGGATGGTCACCCACGATGCTTCCCGGAAAGTTTCCCGGAAAAGCAGATCGTTCGTATCCAGCTGAGTCTCGTCCGATTTACCAATTACAATTTATAATTGCATTCATTCATATTCATCATGAAATTTGTGCTTTTTGTTTCCCAGCTAAAAAAACCTCTAACTTGCCTGTCCTGTCGCGGCGACGTACTCCGCTATCTGCGCGAGGCTAGACTTTCGGATGTCTTCGGCACTCGGGCGGTGCAGTAGGCCATCTTGGTCTTGGGCTCGGAGCTCGAAAACAGTTTGGAAATGGACGCCCTGTGAAGAAAATGGAGAATAAACGAACGTAACAGAAAAAGTTTTACTCTTGAGTGGATTTAAAAACAAATATGTAATTTTTACGCTTTGAAAAAGCTGAAATACACTCAACTCTATGCATAAAATAATTTTTGAAAACAGTTTCGGAAATGGTGGGACTATTGACAAAAACCATCACTTTATTGGACAGCGGTATCCGACCGAACTTTTATATGAAAATTTTTATTATTTAATCCTCAAGTTACTTTATGAAAAAGTTACAAAATAATATCAGATGATAATGATCATTCATAAATACCCCAGAATAAAATCAATAATGAATTTTTTTTGACATTTCTCTGTATGGACTGTCACGAAGATTTAAATGAACAGAATACGAGTGATATTAACTATATGATATATATACAGCAATCGTTGGCCATTTGAATAGATTAATTATTAAAGAACATAAATTTTTCTAGATTCGCGCGTTACTTAAAACTGCACGTAGATATTTTTTTGAGAAAGCATTGTTAATTTGTTAGTTTTTAAATAAATGTGATCCTTGGAATTGGTTCAACTGCGAATTGAAAAATCCTTGAATGAGAAGTTGTTTACTCAGGAATCATATAAAAATATTTGAGAGCTTATCACTTTTACATAATAAGCGGAAAGTCACTCTAACTATGTCAATTTTGAGGTGCCTTTTCAATCAAAGGTGTTCCAACGTAAGTGGGGGTCTAAAGCAAGGTGGTCTACACCGTCAACCAGCATTACCGCCTTTTCAATCAAAGACACCTGAAAATTGACATAGTTGGAGTGTCATCAGTTAAATTTTCAACCAGCTCGAAAACAAACGCGGAAACCGAATGCAGCAAGGAAAATGGAATATTGGAAACACTAAATAATAAAAGTTGGCATGAAGATTAAATTGTGATTCACGTAGCTCAAAAGAGATAAGTATTACTTACCCTCTTTTGAAATACGTCGTCCACGTTAATGTTGCTGCTCTGAAAACGAAAATAAGAAAGCATATGAAACATATAAATTTCATTCATAATCAAAGGTCTAAATAGCATTGCGTAAACATTCACTAGACTGTTAATGAATACCTGTATACGGAAATGGTGATAATTATACCCTTAGCTGAAAATAAAACAGATAATTTGCGTACTACATAAGTACTTCACCAACCAGAGGCAAACTCGGGAATTTTTTTCTGGGAAAATTTCATTCACCAATTCAATGTCAATTGGTTCCGTGGGTTGCATTGAGATGTATCCAATACTTAAACCTAAAAATACCAACTTATTGAAGAATTTACTTTTTCCATACATCATTTAATTGAGTAGAGTTCTTAAATTTCCAATGTGGTGATAAAAATTGAGTTAGCATTAAAAGGCTTTCAAGATAGTTATTAGTACTTGCTGAGGTAGGCGCTAAGAAACCCGTTTAAATTTGGCAGAGAATGCGCAATTGGGAAGAACAACTTTATTTCATTGTACTTGTGATGTTACCATTACATACCCATTATTTTTGCAACCAAGCAATGGCCTGTAAATTAGCTAAAAAGAAGACAAACGTGGCATGAGCTAAGACTAAAATATTATAAATGCTTTGGTAAAGAAGCGGTCATCCCGTTAGCTTCACGTACAGTAAATAATTCAATTACAACATTCGTATATCACCAACCAGAAGTAAATATTTTGATTTTTTTCTTCTTTTCTGGACCTCTATTATAAAAATCCTAAGTTCTTGAGTTTAGGCAAAATAATTCAATAGTGATTTTCCTATGTTTCGGTTTATTTTAAATAATCCTCGGGGCTTTAAATGAAAATTTGATGAATCTGTTTTATTTAGTGAATTTTAAGTATGTGAATATATAGCGTTGTTTGCGTGAAGTATAGAACGTATGTTTTTTTTGGAAAATGATTTTTTTTCAGATTATCCTCAATTATTTAAAGATTTTTTCGTGAAAAACTTTTTCACTCCAATTTAGAGCTCTTAAGTTTTTGTGCAATAGCTACATGTATTTGAAATTTTAGAGGGTGATGTGATTGAACATTTATAAATCTGTCCGATTTGCAAATATTTTGGTGATATTTCAAGAAAAGTTCATTATGTGAATGGAGTTGGAATTTATTATGAACTTCGCAGTTGTGTGTAAAATTGATAAGCCGTTATTACTGCCATCACGCTGAAAAAGTTGAGCAAGAAATGGCTAAATCATTACACAGACTTATTATTTCTTACTAAGGTTACTTACCGTTATGAGCTTAAACATATGCAAAA
Source organism: Ischnura elegans (assembly GCF_921293095.1). NCBI lineage: Eukaryota > Metazoa > Arthropoda > Insecta > Odonata > Coenagrionidae > Ischnura > Ischnura elegans. Next base: position 122,878,732 of record NC_060247.1, read on the forward strand.
CTTAGGCAAAGAATTCAAAATTGGGGAAGAATTATTACTTTTGATTTTATTATGACGGCTGTATATTTCCATTTTTTGCATCACTGCGATGGTACGTAAATTATACAAAAAAATGTATCACGCGACGACAAAGAATGTTTCAAAAGAACATTCTTTTGCTGCGATACTTTTGGATCCAAGCCAATCGCCAGAAACAATCCATTATAAGAAGAGGGCTTAAAAGGTTCGATGGTACAGACCAGATTGCTTGAGTGTTCCAACCCCATCTGCCTTATTTCTCCAAGACTCGAAATCCGATGTCTAGAACATGCATCAACGAGAGATGCCTTTTTTTGTATAAAAATGGGTCAAGGTAACGTGACTTCGAAGGGTATTTCAGAAGATCCATATCTCGCTCAAAAGCTTAAAGATCATCGCCGAGGTGCTTTTCGAAAAAATATCATTTTTAGAAGCCTCTTACATGCAACGATAAATTTCACGATGAAGAAGCCTTTTATCAAGACGAGTAGCTTCGGGCGACACGCTTTAAGTATCGCTTAGCGACGGAAATAAAAGTTTCCATGAGACTAGGGAACATTTTAAGGAAAAAAAAGATGTAAAATTATAAAAACACAAGCTTAGCTACAAAAGAGGAGGGTACTCAGCCATTTTAACGGCTGACCACGTGTGCGAGTTATTCAGATCTGAAGCAGGAACGCCAAGAAGCAAGATAAAAGATCATTTTCTTCCGATGAGCTGAATTGTTCTTTTGGGGATTATTCACCTTCGATCACGTACGCCTTTTTTAACGTCCTGCACCTTGCGATTTCGGAAAGTAGATAATCTCAACAAGACACATGAGATGTTTCTAGAAATTTGAAGCAAACCATTTAAAGGAAATAAAACTTTATGAATATTTGAACAACCTTTGAAAGTTACTCCATTAGATTTCACTATTCTAAGTAAAGGCTTCATAGATGACTCGGGAGATACATTGAATATTTGGTTCAAAGGAATTCCGCTAGATGGCTGGCACTTATGCTGAACCTCCGCGCCCTGGCAAGACTTGGATGAGATCTCCGAGATTATGCACCACAGCATTGGTGAAAATCATGGTTACCAAATTATGGTAATTTTACGAGAAAATTGCAATTTAAAAATAAATGCCGTTGCAACATTTCTGTGCCTGGAAGGTGAAAAAATACTGAATCCACCTTCAAGTAATTCTTTTGTAAAGGCCTGGTTACACGGCACATTAACACGTACGAGTTGATGCCTGTTTGCGTGAATGACCTTTGTGGACCGGAACGGAACATGTTCGAATGAATGAACCAAATTAGAGCACGTTCTATTTTCCGTTCATGCATTCGCACAAGTTGGGTGGTGACACGGTGCATTTTCGTGTTTATTTACGCGTTCATGCATTTATTCATTCACTTGTTCGTGTTAATGTAACGTGGAACCAGGCCTTCAGGCTTAAGCATTGCAAATGTGAATTAAATCTTGTTTCGAGAATTCATATAAATTGCATCATTGATCTGCAAAGACGTTCCGCAGCGGATGAGTAACTCTGACAAATACTTTTCGCGCATTTCCACAAAAATTGCTTTCCTTGTTTTAATCGTCTTCATCAGTCCTCCATCTCCTTCCAGTCATCTCAACACCTCATTATTTCCCAATCTTAGTCAGCTGGTATTAAAAAATCTTCTCCACTTCTAAATCATCAATGCCTCATTTCGTTTGGTATCCCTAATAAAATCTTTCTGTCTCATATCCTAAACGTAAAACGCTCTAAGCAGAATGCTTCGCTACACACTTCCTGTTCCTATGAAATAACTTTTTCTCTTTCATGAAATCATCTTTGACCGTTAAATTACTCAGTAGTTCCCATCTGCACTGTTGTAGTTCTAATTAATATCTGTGCAAAGACGCCAGTTAATGAGGTTGTAAAGAGAAAGAAGAATTGATTAAAGATAGGAGCACGGAGTATACAAACCGCGGCACAATTTTTATACAAATAAAAAGCTTTATCTTCAATAATTCAATAGGGGTATTTGGATAAGTAATATTTTAGTCATAATTACTGCAGTACAATGAGTTGTAAATTAGACATTTTTGTCAACGACATCTATATTCCAGTTGTTGACAAATTTATCCTCAGCCTCGACGATCGTATCAAATCAAAGGGCAGACAAGCACGAACGTTGCATCACTCAAGTATATCAATTACGTGTTCATTATTTTTTGAAAGTTTAATGTTTCTAAAACTCGCCAAAATTACAGGATTTGCATTGCGAAACACATTGAGATTAAATATAGCCGGAAATTAATTCGAAAATGCGTTGATTAATTCCCCCGGATATATTTGAGCATTGAATATTGAAAATGGTAACTTAAAAGCTGATTTGAAATTATAGATCTAATGTCACCGTTTGATGTTGATCAAGGCTAGCATTACCTCATTGCATTCTAATAAAATAGTGCCCGCATCTTCCTTATTACTTCACCATTTCTATTAAAAGTTATTTCTCGAAGCATGACTGCCAAAAAGTTTTCGTTGATCAACTTAACCATTAATGGGCAATATAAATATCGTATTTTATCAGCATGAATTTCAACATCGGACAAAAACATCAGAATTTACAACTAAATCTTGGTTAATTTCGGACCAAATGCGATTTTCTCCATTATGACTTTTTCAATGTAGCATTTATTATAACAAATATATGTCGGAATAATAAACTTTCTATAAAATTTCACGGGAGAATAAACATTTGCGTTTATCTCATAGTCCATTTAATGACTGAGATGTGTTGTAAAAACCTGTCGAGATACGGATCTACCACTTTTCTCTCACGCACCCTCAATATTTACTCTTGCGTATATACAGCTCTAGCGAAATGGAATAATAAAAAATAAATACTGTTGCAAACAAATATAGCATAAATATTTTTATCCTCTAAGGCGGAAAATATGCGGGTGGAATAGGGTAGTTTCCTTCATCAAAGAAACCGAAAGGCATTGATTGCGATTTGTTACCCACAATTACTGTATTCATAATATACAAATTATTTCGTTTTAGAAATACCGGTTTAGACGAATGGCAATGGTCCATTTTTATCCTCATTTGAAAAGGGCCAGATTGGCGCCCATACGATGCCACTCCACGTGACGTCACAGGGACCTAGTTTCTATAGGAGAAGATAGGAGTTATACATCGTCTGAGATTACCAATGCATGCATGAGGCGCAGAGCTCAGGGAAACATGTCTTAATAATCACCTATTAAAACTGGCTAAGGTCGGAAAGTTTTCCTCGTTTGATAAGGTATTAATAAACCTTTTTTAAGCCAAGCGCTACCAGCCAGCAAGGCACTCAGCTACCCGCTAGCATCCTGCATCCTATCAGCGCTCAGAGCCTCGATCAAGGTCACCTCACAAGGCGGGAGGGGGAACCAGAAATACGTCACACGGAGAGACTTCCTTACCCGTCGCGTTTTCGCGCGCTTGAAAATTTTCACTTTTCATTTAATCGCGAAAAATAGATATCGTCATTTAGAAATCTAACAGTGTGAAATGCGTACTCCAGGAGTAATAATCTTTCGATTTAGGCAATAAAAAAATAATAGGAAACCACCCTATTATAAGAAAAACATACCTTCCTTAGTTTTTATAGAATAATCCCCGTTTGAAATTACTTGCAATTTTTGAACCAGCAATGCGAATTTTATATTTCTTTTGTTCTTGATCTCTTGTTCACATTTAAATATGATTTATGTCGTTTATGAAAAACATTTTCCGGCGTTTAGAAAATTTATTTTCAATTTTCAAGGCTTATTATATGAAAATATGAGATATACAATAAAGCCAAAGGGTGGTTAAGTATTATAAATTATTTTTACATTAAAGCAAATGGATTTTTAATTTAAAAAACAGACCAAGATATTTGATGTGAAATACCTTTTATTTGGTAGCTTATTTTTTTCAAGTCGCAATGTTACAACATTATAGTTATATATTTTTAACATTAACATCAATTTTGATTTCTTAAATTATAATATATTTTGTTTGAATCATGTATGTCAGATGCTTTCTTACTTTTTTGTGTGTTTACATATATTGACTATTTCTTTAAATGATCGTGTTGGTAAATTTCATTCATATTTAAAAATAAATGCGATTTTTGATATATTATTTTGTAATTTTTGTTCGTTCGACCCTTTTTGCAGTGAGTGGAGAGTAGTAGTGACAACTGGAGATTGCAGGATCAAAAAATCATTCGCCACGAATGGCATTTTATTTGCCCAAGTGCTTTTCTTATGGGATAACCACGCATTGATAGAGGTATGTCTTAATTTGCTCATTTAGATTCATTTATTTGAATATATTTCACTGTAATTGTCTCAGCTGAATGGATGAAAAGATTATTAATATTGCGACAAAATATTTTTTTTATATGATGGCAATGTATTCAATCAGAAAATAATGCATATCAGTTCCAACAACGGCACATTTTCAAAGTATTTTGAATTATTAATTTAGTTTTTCCCCAGCCAAAATCACCAAGTTGGGTATAATTTATCAGCCATGATTTGTATAATATTTAAGTTCAATAACAATATATAGTTGCGTGGTTAATAATGAAAATCTGAGCTGCGAAATGATTAGAGGTACGAGTTTGTCGGCGTGACTTGCGCTTATATACTAGGCCCCAAAGGAGTATTTTTGGCAGTTTTTATTAACAACTCAAAATCTTTTCTCCCTCCTAGGCTCATGCGGCATCTCACTCATGACTCAAAATGACCACAGACGTTCCCCAATTTCCTTGCGTCATTTTTTCTCAAGCTCGAACGAAACCGACTTTCATCTTCCTCGACGCCACTTCCACACAGGAGGTACTGCATACACCGTTCACTGGAGAATTCACATTCGAGTTTATTTCTTTGCCCGTTTCATGACTGAGGTGTGTTGAAAAAAACCTGTCGAGATACGGGTCTGCCACTTTTCTCTCACACACCCTGAATATTTACTCATGTGCACATGCATACAGTCATGGTGAAAAAATAACCGCCTTCGTGCGGCGAAAGGCCGAACTTCTGCGAAAATTCACGCTTCAGAAGAGACTAGAGCGCTGTACCCTCGTCAACAGCGCCTCGGTACACTCGTCAAGGGCAATAAACGACCGTTTTTGGGAAAATTAGAGGCTGTGGATGGACAACTTCAAGTAGGAAGGCAAAATCATACGTCTTCTTGTCCTACTTTCACGTAACAGTTACCATGGTTTCATCATAAGTCAACAAATGTTGAAATTCGCCATGAAAAAAAACATACAATTAGCCAAGATTCGAGCCTAGATCTCTTGATTGTCCGTGAGGTATGCTACCAGTTACACTACCAAGCCATCTTCTTCCAAAGCGAATCTTAGCCAGGGTAGACCGAACAAATTATTTGTTCATATGGCAAATTTCACCGTTGGTGTATAAAACTTGTGCATTGTATGTGCCTTTGCAAGCATGCATGTGACGTTGTACGCGTGAATGAGTACAAAGTCACACGCTTTAAGCAGTGTTTCGACAAGTCAACGTTCGTTTTTTTTCAAAGGAAACAATCGGAACGTTTCACAATCAGTCAAAGTTTCCAATATGAAGAAAGAAAATGTATTTTTCACAGAAATGTAACTTAAATGCGTGGCAAACACATGTAAATGAGTGCTGATTTCGAAGATTAAGAAGGTGATATCAGGAGGAGCTAGATCACCGACTATGCGATAGGCACACAACAACTTTTTACGAAATTCAAAATTTGACGTATATGACAAAATTTATCCTGAAGTGCCGAAATAAAGGAAATTTTACCATTTTTATGATAAAATAATATAGCACTGTGGTATCTGAACCCGTAAGTACAAAAATTCCGGACCATCTTTCCAGAACGAAATGATTCTTCCAATCATCTTTATGCAAAATCACCCCAGCAGTCATCCTTCTTCCCGGTCAGCGACCAGACTAAGAAACTCTGAGTGGAAACCTCCACTACATATCCAAAATAAAAAAAAAAAACACAGAAAAGCATTGAAAATAGGAGTGAATAAAGTATTTAACACACCAAGGGCCGGCATTATAATGTCCAGTTAGCCAACCATAATATGTTACAGCCCTTCACCTATAGGTGGTCTAAAGTTTTGGTTAGCTTCTGTGTAAGATCAGACTTTAGGCTAACGAGAACTTTCAGTCGCCACCTGATAAAGTTTAAGGCTGTAACATCTTATGGTCGCGGCTAACCAGATATTATAAAACCAGCTCTTAAATGTAGATACAGGTGATAGTGAAGAAAATCAAACTGAAATTGAAAAACGGAGTTCAGCGAAAAGGAGGGAATCGATTCACTCCTGAAGTTAGAATCCTTTTTCCAAAATATTAATAAGGGGCACAATGATGATGGAACCAAAAGAAAAACCTCAAAGTTGTACAAAAGTGTCCTTTAGTAAATAGTATCTTTTGTAAAATAGTGTGCCCCGAACCAACCTGCACTAACATAATCCGACCCACCCACATCCATTAATTACGACCATTATCCAAAATTACGATATCCATTCACTCGAACGTTATAAAATTTATAAGGACGGATTATTATATGAAATAATATCATATCACATAGATGCTTGTTGATTTGATCGTCTTTTGTCATCTGTTATGGACGCTGAAGTAAACGATGCACCATTTTATCAATAAGATAAGAACCATGCATACAACTAATTTAATTGTTGTCGTCCATGAGTATACTTGTTTAGAATTTGAAATAAGTGGAAAATCCTAAATTTGGAGGAAATCCGACAAAAATTGGCCATTCGATGAAATTCGACTGTTACCGACCTGTGTAAGACCCTTCCACCCAGTCACCCTGTCTTTCCCTGTCACCCAGACAAGTATAGCTAGGAGTTATTTCTTTAATTCCTTCCTAAGGGCCGCGAGAAGAGTGGACTTCGGTAAGGGGGAGGACGACATCCAAGAAGGACGGGAACTTCATCGGGATGATGGATTGCGGTGCATCGTGTGCCGGAAAACCAGCATTGTGTGCATCATCAGTAAACAGACGTGGATGCGCTAAACCGGCTGCTCTGGGTAGGAATCGTTCTTTTCAGGAAACGATATCACTTCGAGCTCTCCAGTACTCCGTGAAGATCCCAACTTCATGGTAGAGATAAAATTAATTATGTTTGCCGTACTCGATTTCTCCTACGTATATTGCAGTTCGCCTTTACTCTAGGATAACCATAAAATCTTACACTAGAAGATTAAGTGGCGGGAAGAATCCTTGTAAGAATAGAATTTGCAATGTAACATATTGTAGCAGATAATTTTGAGATATTTATTAGAGAAGACTCATGCAGGAACCTACTCACTGTTTGAAAGTCACTCGGACATTACTAGACATTTTTGAACATAAAGTCATGCAATGAAAACTTTTTCTGTAGGGGCACATTTTCGCCTGCCATTGATAGAGCTTTTTTCTCAGTAGTCGCTGTCTGTGAAGTCGTAATAACAACATTATCTTCGTTGGGTGAAGTGATTGTTGACATCGGGTGGCTGCTAAGGGAATATCAATGTCACTCCTCCAAAAATTTTTGTGACAGTAACCAGGATATTCTTACGCATAAAAATAATTCTAGTTAGCGATGATCAAGGAAATATGAAATCATAAGACTTCGGACCTAAACGGCAAGATTTCATATTTTAAACTTAAATTAAAGCAGGAGTCAAGTATAAAAGAAATATAATAACCCTAATTCTATATTTTGTAATTTAAGGGGTTTGGCCAGCAATTAGGGTTTTGCCTCCACTCCTCATCAATGAAAGGTATTCGACCTTAGATTCGGAGCGTAAATAAGATACATTCGTATACCTCACCACTTAAGAGCCAATATCAACTAATTATAATGGCTGCGATTCCTAAGAGAAATTCCTAGGATCCATCAAATATGAGCAAAAAAAACTTATGTAAATGATTGTAGCTAAATGCCATGGTGACGCGTTATTTATGAAATGCTATACGATGGATGGTTTCCAGTCTCCGCGGTAATATTTGTAATAAAACATCTCAAAATCTAAAAAAATAGTATTTCACAACACAAATCATCTTTTTTAAAAAGCATACAGTTCTGCGCACTAGTTGGCCATGCAATTAATGAAAATCAAGCTGTCGATTTTGATAACACCGTAATTTTAGATACAGTATGTAATTTATCAAAAAGATAATTTAAAGAAATAGTATATGTATGCAAACACACAAAAAGTTTTAATAATTGGCTGACATGTATGGTTTAAGCAAAATACACTGTAATCCAATCAATCAAAATCGATGTCGATCGATCGATTAATCGATGTTAATAAATATAATATTGTAACCCAGAAACTAAGAAACTAAACAACTACATATGGGTATGTCACGTATATTTTCTTAATTTCGTAATTAAATGATAAATCTATTAGCTATAATTTTAAGTGAATAATTTTTTTTGTAATACCTAACCACATCTTGTATTTATATTACATATCATCTTTTCAAATTGAAAATGGAAAATAATTTCTGAAATGTCAAAAAATATGTTCTTTGGCAATTTCTACATGGGTTTATACATTTATTTTTGGCTAAATACTTCGAGAATGTTGCAAAACAATTTGCGGTTCATGCGAATTTTGAAAAAATTGCCGTGATTCTCGAAATTCATTTTAATTTTCTACCATTTATTCATCAATAGTCGTCCAGCCATGAATGCACATATTTAAGCATGGACTTTGTATTATTCATTTATGTATGAAAAATTATGAATGAAGGTGGTCTAATTCTAAAAACCAGTCATCGTGACATATACGTTTAAAAATGTTAATTAATTTATCTGAAATGCTCAATCTCAAAATTCGACCAAGCTTTTACCCATAATCTAAACATGTGTAACTTATTATTTCAAATATAATTCAACCGTTCAATAGTTGCTTATCTTGTTTGCCAATTTATTTAACATTTCAGGAGCTTGTTGATATTTGGAAAAATTTGTGCCTCATAGAATTTTCAATTTAAAGCCTTAAGTCTTAAAAAGGAATTTATATCCTTTTTCATCGCCAACTTTATATTATATTTTTTACTATAGTCTATGTCTTTTAACCCAGATGAATGCAATACACTTGCTGAAACGTTGAATGAGAAATTACTTAACTAATCATCTGACCACGTTATTATACCATGCATTAATGAAGATTCGTCTATCTACATCATTATTTGCACGTGGGCCTATTCCTTCCCATTCCAGCACTCACCTCTCTCCGGCAGAGCGGCTTCCTCTCCAGGACGGCGTTTCCGGGACGCTCCAGGATCTTCTCCAGGTGGCTCTGGAAGAAAAGCAGCGCGTGAGGAAAACCAAACCATAAAACCATCACTGAAAATTTCGAAGACACATTTTACTTAATGAGGACACGTACTATCCCCTGGTTCGGCCTTTTTTGGTGCCGCAATGTTCCCTTAAAACTTATGCCATCGTATTGTAGCTCTCAGGGTATATTAAGCATACTGTTTTCAGCATTTTTCCGTATCTCAAATATGATAATTTTACCTTTTCACAATTTTATAACATGCAAAAATTATATTTTTGAAATACAGAAAAATTTTGAGCAGGGTCTTCTCTACCTATCATCTAAATCAAGTTGATAAGTTAGTAGTATTTATTTTAATTTTTATTATTGTTCAAAATTTTAGGTTAAATTTATATTTTTTTTAATAATATACATTCATGATTCTACGAAATTTAGATCATAGACAAGGATTAGATACCCTTTTATACTAAACGTTAATATTGTACCTGGGTAGTTGTAGTTAAGTTCTTGAAACCCAAAGAATTTGGCGTTATTTTAGTCTTTTCAGAGGAACCTGTTGTGTAATCGATAATCCACGCTTTTATTTACTTATACTTGTGTTCGGTTTTTATTCCTCCGTCATGAGAATGTTTTTTTAGAATTAATTTTCTGAATTGTTAAATACATGTTTGTCAGGTCAAGGCGAAGCTTATGTATAAGTACTAATGGGTTACAATACATTTATTTATCCGGATTTTTTAAATCTATATTTAAATTAAAGGTGGATTTGTAATTAAAGTTAATTAATTGATTTTCTTGATTTTAGCTCTAAAATATGCACACATCGCCCGTCGCTCTCATAATAAAGTGAGATAAATCGTAACATAGTAGATTTATCGGAAGATGTATCTAGTGAATAATACACAAGCTAACGTTCTGTTAGAGAACATTTCATTTACACTGAGAAAGGGACTGTGTAGTCAGTTTAGCTTGAAAATAAATTATGAGTTTTACGTGAGTTCTCCGTAACAAAAAATGACCGGTCGAGAGGGAGGTGCATCGCTCCCGTTTGCCGGACCATGTTTTATTGTCGTGGTGCATTAATCGGTCAGGACTTAACAATAATAAAAAAGTTACTGATTGCACGAAAAAGAAGGATTGCACTTCATTAAATCAGGATGTCATTCCGCTACATCTCTACTGCCTCAGGTACTTTTAAAGAAATTACTATAAATATGCTGAGGTTTAAGTTTCAAATTTATGATATAGATCCTGAAAAGTTTAAAGATGATACCGTAACTTTTTAACAAGTGTTATAAATAAAAAAACTGTAAATTTCACATATGATATTTGAAATTTAAAAAGCTTTTTATTGAACATGAAGCATGACCGGTTTCAATACATTCCGTATTGAAACAGGTCGTGTGAATTAAAATGTACCTGAAAAAATGCCAGACAGTTTAAAATGCAATCCCTAGAAAGTTTGTCGAAGACAACGGACCCAACATATCAGAAAATATTCTTCAAATGCTTTTGTGGGTCACAGAATAAATAACTGAGTTTAAAATATGGATGATAGCTGATAAAATATTCCTCTTCAGAGCGCTATATGACGAATTCAGGATTAGAAAAATCCGTAATGAAACCTTTCTGCCAACTTCTTTTTTGCACCTTCAAAACTTAGCAGTTAAATAGAGAGAATTCCCTAAAATCCGAAAAATTATTCATGAATTCGTATTCACCACTTGGATTCCATTCGGAGAGTGAAGGAGACAGACGATTCCCGGAGACGATTCAATGGAACGTTCGCAATTAGAGGCGGAAACACGTCACAGCCAGCCGGGATCGCGAGACAACGCCTCAACATTTCTCATGCGTTTTTTCTTCTCTCGGGTGCCGTCCACTTTTTTCCGCTCATTTAATTATCCCGCTCTACCATGACCGACTGCTTCGTGGACTCGAGCCTCGGACTTGGCGTAATTTTAGTTTTTTTTATCTTTCGCAAATCCTTCTCGACTCGCCGTCATCTAAAATGAATGGCAGGCCAGTTTAAACTTCGTGTGGGCTCTAGACAGGTGAATGTATAACATTCACTCCGCTAGATATGAGAGTAGGATGGTACAAAATCAACCACTTTTGACCTCAAAGCACTTTGCATGAAACAAGTAACTTTGTACGCAGTCAGTACGCTCACGGGTGCAAAGTTAAATTCAACAAGGATGAAATTCGCTGTGAAAAAATATTTGTGTTAGCCGGGATTCGAACCTCAACCGAATGCGAAATGAATAAAATACGAAGGAAGGCTGCGCGTTTCGTCAAAAACTGCTACTGGCGTACAGTGTTACCCAGATGTTAAGCGAATTAGGCTGGGAGCCGCTGGAAACTCGGAGGCTGCGCGGTAGGCTTAGTTTGCTTGAACAATTGAGAATGGACATCTTTAAGAGCGACACAGAGAACATAATATTAGAGCCACACTATATTTCCAGGTCCGATAGAAGCGATAAATTAAGAGAAATGTTTTGCCGAACAGTTAGATATGGGAATTCGTTTTTCCCCCGAACCATAAAGGACTTTAATAAACGCTAGTCCCTACTTCGTTAGAGCACTTCATTTTTTTTAAAGCTGTAAACGGCTGATGTCCTATCACCCCCTGCCACACCCTTTTTAGAAGGCTTACGGGGTATTATGTAGATGTAGATAAAATGTCGCTCGGAAGGGATGGAAAAAAATGATCGTGTGATTCAGGCTAAAAGAATCTTTCACACTACTGGAGATGTCTTGAACGTGGAACAAGTCGTCTTGACAGTTAAAATGATATTCAAGACCATTCGAGAAGGTCTTTAAAGAGTGATTGTTCAACAGATCTTGAATAGAATTTACCGGCCTTTCATTATATTGTAGAAAGTTTGAATTTACTTAAATAACGATCGTCAATACGGACGACGAAGGAATATATAACGGAAGGAAGGACGTATAGCTAGACCGAGAGAGAATTATAATGATAATTTTAATTACAGGCAACAAATTTGTATCAGTTTCTTGCGGTACCAAACTTTTATTGATTCATGTGGTGGTTTTTTCATCTAAACACCTTAAATATTCGCAAAATTTAATAAGGTCTTACAAGCGGCCATGATGTTGACACTCATCCCATCTCCAAGGGAACGCTGGGAAGGCTGAAAAAACCTTCACTGATTGAACGAAACGCTTCAGAATCATTCGAGAACAATGGAAATTAGAACCGTTCAAGAAAAGACGAATTTAATGGAAACGAAGGTATTCAAGAGCATTCAAGACAACATGCCCGCAGCTATGACGATTGGAATGACGTTATAACCATTCGAGGAAGCTTGTTCAACGATTCTTGAACGGAATTTGACGTTAGGTTGACAGTGTGAAACCGCCTTAATAATCAACGTGTTTCACTACACTGTAACATCATCAGGACTTAACGAGTTGTGAATTCCGATGATGAGTGAGAGAGTTCTGATAATTTAACAGTGCAGTGAAACGTGTTGACTTTTAAAACTGAATCACACGATCATTATTTTCGTCCTTTCTGAACGCTAGCAATCGCTTTCGTGTTTGCGTGAAAACGACCGTTGCCCATAAGAATTTTCCGCGATTTCTCCAGGGATGAGAAACCAAATATCTTTTTTTCCATCACTCCGCGCGTCCTTTTTCCATCGCATAAACCAATGCTGGTACCGTCTCTCGGCCAATGAAAACGCACCGGCCGCTAGCGACGACTGCAACACCACCCTTAGCTCTCAATCGAGTGAAAATTTTAAATTCGGATAGTGACGGAATAAGCGATAGAAAATGGATGGTGGGAATGACCGAACGATTCAGAAAATGATGGGTCGCGAGATCACTCTTTCGGTCCTGGAAAACCTGTCGCTACCACCCTGGGGGCGGAAAAAATGAACGTGTATTTCAGGATTCAAATAAAAGTCATTCATTTGAAAATTGTGCTCAGTCTACATTCTTATTTCATAGATTCATGGATTTCCAATAAGCCTCGTCCTACACCAATCATTTTGTATAGTTTTTATATGGTACGAACCCTCAGTATATAGGTAATTAATGCAAAACATATCTGCCAAGGTTTCGGAAAATTAATTTTCTATTTTCAAGGCTTATTAGAAATAATTGTAGAGCAACAATATTTTTATCTAGTAATTATTGTCACTCATCTTTCTATAATCATAATGAATATTGAACATAGAAAATTTATTCCCTAAACGTTGGCAATGATTATTTGGTAGATAATATTAACCTCAAGAATTCATATTTAAATAAAAATAAGGGGTCAAGAAGAAAAGAAGTGTAATTATCCAGTTCATGATTTAATCCGCGGAAAAAATTTCACAATTCCAAAAATTAGTGTCAGCGCAAGAGGCCATACCGGTGAGTTCAGCGACTCACCCAAACCAATAATTTTGCTTAAACGATGAATTTTTAGCGCATATTTTTTCGTTGGCTCTTTTAAACGTCTTTGTTTGAAAAAGGAAATTTAAAAATAACAAATTCACATTTTAAGAAAAAAAGTGTATAAAGTATAGTGTCATTAATAAATTGAAGGTTGATAAATTTTTATATTATGACATTTGAGCAAATTTTTAGGATCCATTAAGTATCATTTACCCCATTTAGGATCAAACAGACCTTACTACAAGAACACTCTTCTGAGACAAATAAATTTCAAGAATTTGTAGCTATTTCAAGAATTTGTAGCTATCAAGAGTCATCGCCAGGATAAAACATTTTAAAACCCGACTCATCCGCGAGGCCATAGAAATGAAGAAAAACAAGAACAACTACAATAGAGATACCGGATTAAGAATCAGCAATACTTGGAACCCAGTCATCCGCAACATTTCGCTATCTTCCCTCTCCAGTCCTAACTCCCCACACCCTCCGCCCACCCCTCCCACCTGAAATATAAAAAGGCAGCAAAAACCCAATCCTAACATTATTCCCTTGAAAAAGTGACCAGCAGTCGGTCGCGAAACGCCGGGGCTATCTCCCTTACGACACGCGGCATACACCCGTATGTGAGTTATTTTTAATCTGGCTACTTTCTGATAAATTTTCAAAACTCTATTTTATTAAAAGTTTAAGAAAGCCAGTGAAAAACTTTTAGAAAGTGGTCAGTCAATATCAGATAAATCTTTAATCAATTTATCTCAACACAGTGTTTTTTAGCTGATAATAACTACATTATAATTTGCCTTTACTACATTTTTAAATCAGGACCTTCTAAGCCACGTGACTTATCAGAAGGTTCCGTAGTATTCATACCAGCGGCATGTTACATAGTGGAAAATAATATTAACATACATAAAACAGAACTCAAAACACGTCATTGGAATTTTTTTTTTTTTAAACCTGTAACATGAATAAATTTGCCATAGTATAACATAATATTGCAATGGTATAAATGGTATAAGTAAAAAAAATTCACAAATGATCACAGAAATGTAACTTATTCATAAATATAGTGCTTAGTTTTAAGGGATTACAAATTCACAATATCATTAATTAACCACTCCTTGATACTTCTTTATAATTTCTGACATTCTTTTTAAATTTCTCAATTGCTTAGGCATAAAATTAAAAGTATATGGTATAAGATATGTATGCAAAGGCTTTTTTTTGGAAGTAACGTCTGTTCATCTTAAATGGGGGCAAATGGTAATTGATTTTTTTTATTTCCAATATATTTTATTAAATTTTTAATATTACACTGCCATTAAATAATTCCAATAAAAGCCTCGTCCTTTTACTCTTCACTTTAATCAGTTTACTATTTAATAATGGGAAATGGAATTTTCATGGGAGAGATATGGGGTGGAGGCAATTGAATGAAATGGCTCACTCACCGATTCGCAGCACTCGAGATCGAGCAGGAACACGGCGCATCTCTCGCACCTCAGAAGGTCCCGCGCCTCCCGCATGATCTTCGTCACCAGGCACTCCAAGTTGTTCTGCTCCTCGAAGATACTCCGCGCCAGGTGCAGCAGGATCTTTGTTGTTGTGTGCGGTGTTTACGGCGGCGTTGTTTGAGGCCGATGACGGAGATGATGGAAGAAGAGAGAGAGAGAGAGAACACAAAAGCAGAGAGTTAGGACAAGTTCTGAGGAGAGAAGAACCCTTTTCTTCCAAATCCACTTGGGGGGAGAACCCCTCAATCCCTTCGCGTCACAAGAGGTCTCCCCCCCCCTCCCCCTCCTTAACCCGTCTGCCTTTTACGGATAATTGCTGATGGACAAGCGGGAGAAACGTCCGAGGAGGAGAAGGGGAGACGGGGGAGAACTTTTTGAGGACCACCTCCTCCTCTCCTGGGCTATCGATCGGAAACGGTCGGCGGAGCAGAGTCGTCGAAAGGCGAATAGACCGGAGCGAGCGGGCTGTCGCCGCAGACTGTTGGTCGGCGCAGAAATTAGTCTACACCCTCAAGTTTGGGTTAAAATAACTAAATAATGAAAAGGTAAACTGAAAATCTAAATACAATGCCATTTATATTGCTCAATTGTACGTTACTTTAGAGTGAAATTTACCTTTGAAACGCGTTTTGATGTTTTTTTATTACTATTATTAAAATGAGACATTGCAATATTTCCACTTAGTTTTATTATTACACAACGCGTTTCGTCGTTACAAATATCATCATCAAGTTGATATTCACGACGAAACGCGTTGTGCACTGATAAATTTAAGTGGAAATATTGCAATGTCTCATTTTGATAATATTACGAACTTCCACCATATCGTGCCTAACATCATACAAGATACTTTTTTATTACGTTTTAATGTAAAAAGGACCCTTTTTTAGGAGTACCGACTGTATTAATCCACTAACAACTCAACAAATTTGAAAAATATTAATTTATCGCAACCAAATTTCAGTTTTGTTTTAGGTCCCCATCTTTCATCAATAAAGGACGTGATTTTGTGGGTGCTTGAGGGAAGCAGCAACTTCAATGACCAAACAACTCCGAAAATTACACTTCAATATCTCCATTTCAATTTTTCGTTAATTTAAAGTAAAATTT
This sequence comes from Ischnura elegans, assembly GCF_921293095.1. Taxonomy (NCBI): domain Eukaryota; kingdom Metazoa; phylum Arthropoda; class Insecta; order Odonata; family Coenagrionidae; genus Ischnura; species Ischnura elegans. The sequence goes on from NC_060247.1 coordinate 122,895,114, forward strand.
ACCATAAGAAACCCTTTTTAATGATTTTTATCACGGTTTTGAATGTTAAAGAACCTGATTTTACGATTGCTTGAGGAAAGCAGCACCATCATTCATCCACAACTCCGAAAATTGCACTTTAATTTATCTAGTTCGATTATGCTTAATTACAAAGTGAAATTCTACTTAGTAAATGCATTTTTATATATATTATATTGCGGTTTTAACGAAAGAGGACCCTATTTTTTAAGAGTTCCGAATATATTAACCGGCAACTCCAAAAAAATCAATTAAACACAACCAAATTAAAATTTTTCAGGCCCACATCATTTCTTTAAATTCCGTTAAGTTTAAGTACCTACATTTTGACGAAAAAGTTATTATTTATTTCGCAAAATGAATAGATGAACTAGGGCGTCACACAGTGGACTTAATTCGAAAATAAAAGGCTGGACAAAACATCAAATATGTTTTATTTAGTGGAATTTGGAACTTAGCATAGTTTTTGTCAATTCATTCGTGCATATATTACATAAACAGTTTTTCGTAGGTTACTTTAAAAAAATACGTGGCCTCAAAGCTGATCAAATTTCGCGAAACTAACTTGCATCGAATTGTCTTTCGTATTTCATCATGTTAAAACTAATGGTGCACCTTTTGCAGTGATTCAATGGCAACATAAACATAAAAGTACCAAGAACAGTTGAGTTGCCTCGGCGTCAAACGGTAGCGCGTAACTAGCAACCGGCAGGCTTGCTTTCAGTCTCAAGCTTTTTAAACTGGCTTTTAATTAACAATATTTTACGCAATTTATCTTCAGCGATCGACTTCAAGCAAATATATAAATGACTTCTGAAAGTCACTATTGGAAGCGGGCTGTTGCTATCATTCAGTTGGAAGTCACTACTAACTACACTACTATGAATGTTCAGCCTGTTAAAATTCCTCCGCAACTTCTTGCAAAGACTGGAGAAAAGTTGCCAAAATAAATCTAATTTCACAAAACCTTCGAGCCCCAAACTTAATCAATCTTTCCAGCTACTATCGAGGGAATCTGCATCGTTGGATAATTCGGCATTGATTACGAGGTGATAAGATGGAGAACTGAGTGACTTTCAAAATAACTCAGAAATTTTACACGCAACGGGAGAAGCAGTATACGGAAGTTTGTATTGATGCAAGGATTAATATTATATCCTCTTTAGCCAGTTATAACTTACGGAGCTGAGATATGGGTGTAATCAATTCAGGATGAAAAAAACACTAAGAAAATTTGGAAGAAGGATCATTAGTAAAATCTAGAGCCAAATAAGACAAGGAGATTAGAATGAACATGGAGATAAAAAAATAATATTAGGGAAGAAAATCGTTATATTTGCCATGTCACCTCAGTTGTCATGTTGGTCAATGTAGAAAGGATGGAAAAGGACAGAATGCCCAAGCTAATTCTTAATCGCAAGGTGGAATGAGTCAGAAAAAGAAGTAGACGACGGGAGAGATGGCTACAGGGTGTTGAGGAAGATTTTTCAGGCAGTGGGAGTTACAAGATGGAGGGAGAAAGCAACAAGAAGGTTTAAATTTCGGCAGAGAATAGAGGAAGTCAATTCCCACATCGAAGTGTAGAGCTGTAGATGATGACGACTATGGTGATTGATTATGTCGGTTTTAATCTTAATTACTTTATATTCTATGCGAAGGGTCTCCTCGCAATTATTTCTTGGGCGTGAAGAATTAATTACTTGACGCGATCAATCCCAGTGGACAGCGCGACGTCCAAACCAATGCTCTCCACCCTTATCCTCTTCCCGCCATTCACTTCCCTCAAATCATCCCGGACTTCCATTTGCTGCAGATCTTCCATTATGAAGAAAGATTTCGTGCTTTCCCAGCGAATGGACTTAGTGAAGAGTTCTCGGGATCCAGTGGTACAGCGAGAGGGGGGTTAAACCCCCCCCCCCAGAGCCCAGAGAAATTTGTAAGTTAAATCCATTTTACTTAGTTGGATTGATATTACTAATAGACTAGTGTAAGAATTAATAAAATATCCCTCAGAAAGCCGTAAAACTCACCATTTTGAACCGTTTATCTTAAAATTCCGCAATTTATTAATCTCACACCTACTGCTTATCCTGGTGGGTATTCCATACCCCCACACACCCCAGTATTAGTTGCACCTAAACCCCCCAGCCTTGATTCCTGGCTGCGCCCCTGTCGGGTTCGCCACCGGGTCATGTACTCCATAACGGCCGACGTTTCGATGTCCGACTCGGTCATCGTCATCAGGGCTGTGAGTGCGATGCCCAGGGAAATAAACATATTAGGATCAGACCTAGTGTACGTTGTAGAGACTGACGGACAACTAAGGAACAAATCATCAGATACCTCGGTGATTGTTTTTAAATATAACAACTCACAGACCTGAGGACGATGACCGAGTCGGACATCGAAACGTTGGCAGTTATGGAGTTCCTGACCCGGTGGCGATCCCGAGAACTCTTCACTAAATCTTCCATTATGTTATCCATTGATCATTTCTTCGGTCTTCCTCTTGATCTTCTTCCCTTCGGGACTATATAATTAGCTAGTTTAGGATACCACGTCGCCGAAAAAGGACCAGTGGAGCAGTAGGAATACGTAGGTTCGAAGATTTTCGCGGCGTTGATTAGATGATCTGTGCATTCTATTCGGGTTTTCACCGCGTCCGTTGTGTTTTGGCGACAATAGCTTCGCTGACATTGCAGACAGCGTCTTCAGGATGAAGGGTGAAGACGCTAACTGCAATGTCAGCGAAACTGTCGTCGCCAAAACACAACGGACGCGGTGAAAACCCGAATAGAATGCACAGATCAGTAGGAATACGTCCTCATAACCTTGCGGATGAGTAGAAGTTCACTACCTTGCTTCACCATGATTCCATGAAAAATAAACCCCTACTCAGAATGAGGAGACTTTGCGCATGGTGTGGAATAGTTTGGATTTAATTGGGAAATAATTACGATATTGGTTTCCCCACGTCGCTGTCGAGTACATATATAACTTCTGTCGCTCAGAAATTACGGGGACAAAATCCCTTCACGTGGGGATATAATCAATACCAGAATCCCTGATAACGCCGATGGTGCCAATCTCGAGCGAAAGGTTCCTTGATTTCTTACCCACATAAATGCTTCGTGTGAGTAATTCTCCACTCGACTAATGAGTTTTCAGGAATTCTCGGAATTAATTCCAACCGTTCGTGGTAATGTAATTCACATCGTAAGGCCAAAATACCTTTCAAACCGAGTATTCATTTTAAGATTAAGCAGCCGTTTAGTTAATCTAATGCCTACCTATATATGCTTGCTTGAAGTAATTTATGGTAGTCCAGCAAAAATGTCGTTTTTTTTGTAATTTTAGTGGTGGTTTTGAATTTATCCTCAGTGCATGGATTTTAGTCGGCTGATTCAGAATATGAGGTTTGTTAAAAAAAATTTCGAGCCAAGCATGGAAAAGAATGGCACATTATCGATCATTTTAGAAATTTTTGATAATAAATCAGAATTTCTCAACTTTCAGGTGAGGAATTCTCGGTTAAAAACTAAAGTTCAACAAATTTCCAAAATATTTTTCTTTCTTGGTTTTCTTCCTCCAATGAACCAATTTTGACCCCAAGGGCAATTAAATATTGTTTTTTGCCAACAAACGAAATAAAATAACTATAGGAAATAAAGGCATTGCATAGAAGGTACAAGGCAAAATTATTGCTTAGCTATCGCGTGCTTATTTTTCACACTGTCTGGAAAGGCTTTAAACACCGATTTCTCAGTCTTTTTTTCGTATCGGACAACTCTGGCATTAAAGAAAATGAGTAAGAAATCTAGATGTATATTTTTAAAGCAACTACAATTTATATTTCGTTTCTTCGTTATCATTCGTAATTTTGGCTAATACCTAATATACAACTGTATACAACCGTGTATTGTGTAATTGAAGAATTATCTTTTTTCTCTTTCAAATGAGGACGATTTTCTTACTTTCTACCTTCAACCGGTCCAATAACGAGGCAATAATCTCCTGTTATCGCTTTTCTCTTTTCTAATTAATCGATGTAATTTCCAATTATTCCGCATGAATCCCAAAATGTCGTTGCCGTGACCTGGGGGTCTATGCTCGAAACCGCTCGACTTATCCGAGTGCTCGGCAACGAAGCGAGTGGTGATGTCGAGTGGTATCCCGAGTCGAGCGCAGATCGGTATGCTTGAGACGAAGTCGGCCGAGTGCGACATAGGTCGCTCGAGTGACATGAAGGGTGAGTGGCAACGTCGCAGAAACGAGCGCTCGAGAAGTAAACAACAGGTAATTTTAAATAGCAACAGCAAATTTATGTGACAAATGAGACTCCGAAAACGCCATAGAATACTCGGCAGCCCGGGAAGAAGTTAAAAAGAGTTGATCATAGTTTTGTAAGATATTTACGATGTTTAATTACATTGCGGACTCAATTTCTTACTCCAGTTGGTGCGATGTGGTTCGTGCTCGGAGATTTTTCTGTTTTTCTATCGGATTTTTTCTAGCCTAAGTAAATAAGCGATTATATTCAAGGGTTCAACAGTCGTCGATGGAAGAATATCGCTAACTTTTGGTGCTCAATATATCGGAATTTTAGAGTATAACTGCCTTGAAGAGGATTATGTGTGCTACGTACTTGTTTACCTAAGCCTGTAATGATTATACTCTTGTGATTAGTAGTGACAAAATTATTTTTATTAGTATTGTAACAATGTACGTTCAATTTCAGCCACGGTTGTTTACATCGTTTGCCTCATTGTTCGCCGTAAGTCCACGACTTCCAAAAGGCTAATTATTTAATTAGGAAACCTTTTTTTCGCTTGAAATCACATTTTGGGCCATTTTAAATACATTCGTTGACGAAAGCATAAATTACGTGGATGTCATAGAAGGAATCATCGCTAGTGTTGTGATTGTGAACTCGTGTGACATACTTTACGGTTTATAATATCAATTTCTTGTGCGATGTTCATGAAAGTGTTAATGTTTGCATTTTGTTACCATTTGCATGTTACTTCAAACATCTTAGCGTTGATATGACTCGGACTAAATATACTGGATCAGTGTAAATTTGTGATATACCGCTGAAGGAATGAAGATTTTCCCGTGTTGAAATGAAATGTATGTAGTTTTATGACAAATAATTCATTAAACTTTTCCTTGTTTCGGGCAATCATTCTGTTTATTGGCCCCTTTCTTCCGTTGGAATACACGGTACGTACTCAATGGTCTTATAATTAATAAACCTATTTTTAAGTCCCGTAAGGTGTTTGGTTAGTATGGTGAAGTAAATTCAGCATTGCTTGAAACGAAATTCGTGAGCACCGGTACCAGCGTCAATGAGTGTGAGGATCTTTGTGATGCCATTTGCATTCTTTTGAAATGTGGTAGCAATATGCATTTTCAATAGTAGCGGTGCTTTTTGTGCCCATGAACGAATGCTCGCAAGGGTATTTACGAAGGTAGGAAAGTTACTTTCATTAGATTTTCTTTTTTCTGTTTTCTTGACCTCTTGTTACTTTCATTATAAATCCCGTTCTCTGCTGCTCACGAAGGGTATTGAAGACAAGTAGAAAGTGATCAAAATGTCCACGAACATATTTCAATATTAGTGCATCAATCCCACTTAGCATCCCATTCGCTTTGGTTGAAAATTTAATTATATTATATTTTGATTTCGGAACCAAACTTCAATAGTCAACCAAAGATACCTATCGCCTCTTGTAAGGTAATTTAAAAGCGAAGCAATACGTTACATTCGTACAAATGACGGAATATAGATAATGTACAATACCTAAAACTATTGGAACGCATATCGTAATATTGGCAAAGTTAATTACTGCTCCCACTACGTAAGTTTTACGTTTCATGTATTTGCTCAATCATTTATACTATAAAGAACATACAACTAGAGCGCTCCAAAGTCTCTAGCGTCTTTGATTATAATTTAAAATCGTCAGCATGGGCCGAAAAGTGCTGAACTGGTTTTTATCGTCATCAAGATTTCGTGAAAATACTCCTAAAAGGCATTAATTTATAGACCTTCGCTTCGCTGAATGAAATTCCCTCTTTCCTTTACTGTAATTGAATTAACATCAACTATTTCTCCATTTAAATGTAATCACTAAACTCTGCCTTAGAAATGCCATAAATCGTAGGTTGAAAGTGACCCACCGGAACCAACATTACACTGAGTGTTTTCGCCTCAGCATCTCAAGTATACATAAAGATAAATATATATTAAAATCAACCCTAGAATAGTCCACCATCAATAATCAATACATGAACCGGACCCTTAAATGCGCGTTTATGGCATGAGTCACATCGGTAATGCATCTGCCAGCCGTAGATTGGTACATAGCAGTGTACTCATCCTGTCCAACGAATGACTGGTGAGGTCCTCTAGTATAAAAGCGAAGCGCCGTAAGAACCTTAGGCGTTTAAATGCTTTGGAATTATGTAGACCAAAACTCAGAAATAGTGTTATATCAATTAAATTCCTTGCAGGAGAATAAAATTATCACATAAAAGGCAAAGCTAATGGCATGTAGACAATCTTCTACAATGTTTTACGAGCACTCCTTTCGTTTCATACGTCAATGCCCGAAATTTTGGCGATTCCCGCAAAATCCTCATAAGCCGTCGATTAAGTCCGCTGTAAGTTATTTGTTCAGCCGGTATAAACGCACGAATTTCTTGTGTTCTAAAAGAAATTTATTTTTCCAAAACGGAATTCTAAACTCGTGGAATCCTAAGCATCTAATTTTGCCTCCTCTAGCATTCCAATTGCGAGCACATGCGGCAACTATGCATTAATTATGATGAGCACTAATCACTCTGCTTGCACTCGAGGGGTAAGTCGAGGGGTCTCGACCACTCGACTGTCCGCGCTCGGCTGGAGTCGTGCACGAGACAGTCGCATTCGTCTCCAAGGAGCTCGAGCATACCAAATGGCCAGAGCGCTCGGCTCCGTACCACGTGACTCGCACACGACAATGAAGTCGTGCACGACTAACATTTCGAGTATAGCCCCCCTGACCGCCATCTTTCATTTCATCTCTTATTTCACCATCTTCGCTTACTTTGGAGCCTGTTCATCTTCAGAATTCCATTTTTTCGACTGTTTTTGCCCCTGAGGTGCAGTGATGATTTCCATATTTCATAAAAAGCTATTTATTGACGTGGAAAATCATCATGATTGTGGCGCCAAAACAGCCTCTGAGTTGACCACACGATTTCGTTTATTCTCCACTGAGAGCAAACGCGGCAGCCATATTGCCGAGATTTTTTTCACTCCCAATTTTTCGTGCAAACTTAAGTGATTGTGCGTTGCGATATGCCATGCGGCCTCAACTATATCGCGCACTTTGATTTTCCTGCCACTTAAAACCATATTGTGGATTTTGTCAATCGTTTCGGGGGTAGAGTTCCACAGGGTGCTCGAAACGATGTTCATTTTTTTTTTAGATGTACGGCCGCGTTAAAATTTATTTACCCGACTGTAAATAGTTGCAAAGCACAAGAGCAGATGTAACGTGAACTTCATACAGCTCCACTTTTATTTCTTTCGGCGTTAAATATTTCAAATCAACTCTTTGATCACCGCACGAAACTCACTTTTATTCATTTATCCAAACAAATGAAAGTTGTTAACTACAATCGGCAACAACAATGTAACTATGACACGAATACAGATGAAACTCTAACAACTAACTAGTCCGACAGAAACGATAAATTAAGAAAAGTATTTATATAAACGGATAGGTATAATGAAAGTTGTTAACGACAATCGGCAACAACAATGTAACTATGACACGTATACAGATGAAACTCTAACAACTAACTAGTCCGACAGAAACGATAAATTAAGAAAGGTATTTTTTCTTACGGATAGGTATGGGAATTCGAACAATGAGTATAATAAATCCAAGGCGGAACTTCGTTAAAGCACTTCCTTTTTATTTGTTAACGGCTGCTGTCCTAAAATCCCCCGCCACACGCATTTTGAGGGAGCTTGCGGGGTACCATGTAGATAAAGAAGCCACGACTGTGCACTTGTGAACTCTTTCCCCGGATAGCCAAGAGTTATGGAATAATGAGTATGTTATGACAAGGACCGGAGAGATTTAGCTAATTATTCAGGCATTTTCATCAGTTACTAACTTATTTTTCTTCCATCTAAAAATAAAAAAAAATATTCTAATGTTATGCAGGTGTGCCCGCAGGTTTACCTCAGATATCACAGAATGTCTTTCCCCTTCTCTGCAAAAAAAAACACGGGCGAAAGCGCAAATGGAAAAGAACGGTGTATCACAGAGCGGAAAGGATGCAATCAAAGAGATAAAGGAATGAGGATTCGTGTGCGGGTTAATTTGTAGATTTTTTTGCGAGATGCGGGATAGGACGATGTAAGAGAGCAAGGTAAACAAAGGCCAGGTAGTGGGAGAGGAAAGTATACCCAGATCCCAGCCATAAGATATATCATGAAGGGGGAAAACAAATCTGCTCACAATCGATCAATCCCCTTCGGCACATTGTGAGTAGACATCGAATACACCAATCAATCATGTTGTTCATTTGAATAATTTATTTTTAATAATTAATAAAAAAGAAAATGCCTCTAAATGTTACCCCTGGGGACAAAAAAAAATTTTTGCTAATCATTTATTACATTTTATCCATGTGTCCAATTTTAAAGTAGATATTTACAGGTGGTGCTAAGCTGAATTTTACTGAGGAGTTTGACCTGATGCCACTTAACAATTACCCTCTCCACCAAGTCTCGGTCCCCCCACCTCCCAGAAAATATTTGACCATGTTCATTCCCAGCCCGTAGACTCACCTTTGGCCAAAATCTCTTCCTTAACAGCCCTATCATTTACCTTCTATCTACCTTAGATATTTGGTATTTTGACGTGATCGCCGTGGGAAGAAAGTTAAGTTTTGTCATGAAAGAGCGAAAGATATGCATACAATCGAACATTATTCTCCCGCACGTTGTGAAGTAAGCAACAAAAACACCAATAAATCGCTTAACTCAATTGAGAGAAACGAATAAAATCCATTTAAAAATTATAAAAAATCTTTTAAAAAGCCTTAGATAAATAACGCAATCGCCACTAGAAACTAGTTTTATTTTATTTGAGAATGACGCAAAAGTGTGGAAACCAGCTGGGACTTATCAGATAAAAAGTTGTGTGGAATTTAAAAAGTTATAATTTATTTATTTGACCATAGATGAGTCTAGCTTTTAATTGCTTATAGCAGTATGAAGAAAACTTCAAAATCTATTAACAGTGAAAACTTACTCCGCCAACGACATCAAATTAGGGCATAACACACGCACACTGACGATGGGTGATGTTCTAAGATGTCAAGAGTCAATTTGTTTAAAAGTAAAAAAAAATATCTTTCAACCTCAACGATGCCTAATGAAACATACGGATAAAATAACAAAGTTTCAATTAAAATCCAGCCAAGTTAAAAATCAAACATGCAGATGAATTTAATGTTCCGATCAATATAACTCTTCTAACTTGTTTTTATGCACCTGGAGCGTCTAAAGCTATAAAGTATTTGCTAAAATGCATCTCCAAAGTAAAACCAAGAGCTACAAACGGGATGTATTCACTACAAACACAATCACAGTGTTTAAAACTTGGAACTGGAAACTTCATCACTGACGTAAATATCGAATGCTAATACTATAACATATACTTACATGAGGCATCTATTTTTATCGAGATGTATTATTATTCATTTCTTTCGTCTCAAAATCATTTACCCAACACAGGGAGAGAGAGAGAGAGGGAGAGGAAAGTTTTTGCTGATAGGGAAATGACCGCCGGTAAATCTCCGTGTTAATTTAGAAGGGAAAATATGACACTCGCGGAGTTCTAGAAAAGGATCCCTCGCATGAGCGAACGAGGGGGAAAGGTTGCCGAGAGACAAGAGAGAAACGAGGATGCGCAGGCCCTATTTATAAACCAGCAGCAGGCTGAAAAGTTAAACTGAGCTCCTTTTTAAGCATCCTCCCTCAGCCTTGGAACCAAATTCATAAAGTATTTTTAGGACGCTTAAATGTTCCGCACCGCCGACGACTCTTTCACGTCCATATTGATTTACGAGATGGCCAATGGCTCGCACCTGCTCAGACCACGCGTAAACAAAAGCGAAACGGGCCGCGGTGGGGAGACGGCCTCTTGAATCAACGCAAGGGAGACGACGACGCCGCAGCAAAATAAGCCTCGCTTCCGCGGACGCGCTGCCTTTCCCGACCAAAGCCAACGCCTCCAGCTTCACCTCTTCCGGATCTCGTATAACAGAGCGTGCCCTCACCCACTCATTCACTCGCTATGTGGAGGGCCGGCCACGAGCGAATCGATTCTGAGGAACGAGCTCAAGGGTTCTACTGAGGATACTCAACTAATAGCCTAACATGGAATAGTCATTATCATCATAAATCAACAATCCTCAGATTGCTTTGAAGAAGCTCTCCATTTCGCTTTTCTATCCGCTAGCCTTTCCATAGTGACATATTTCTTCTCTTTTACATTATTAATAACCTGTCCAATGTAACTCATTCGGGGCCGTCCCTTGCCCTTCTTCCCTTCGACCTGTCCTTCTACGATTGCTTTAATCAGGCCGTCATGTCTCATAATATGCCCGAATAAGCTTCCCGTTTTCTCCTCAAGGTTTTTAAAAGACTTCTTTTTTCCCTCAGCACTTTCTCATAACTTACTCAGTCGATCCATTTTATCTTCATCGTTCTTCGGTAGCGCCACATTTCGAATGCTTCCACTGTTGACTTCTATGCCCTTTCAGCATCCAAGCCTCACTTCCGTTGGGTAACATGCTCCATATGAAGCTGATGAATTTTTTCCTCACTTTTATACTTGTATTTTCAGCTGTAAGTGGATTCTTCTTTCTATTTAAGAAAGCCTTCCTCGCCTGTGCTATTCTACTGACCTTTTCTTTTTTTCTCCGTCCATAGTTGGTAATTCGGCTTCTTTGCTAACAAAACTCTTTCATCCCCTGCAGCTTTTATTTCCTAGCCTAATGTTTGTCCTAGCATTTTCCATTTTGCTGCATAATTTTATGTTAGTCTTCATTTTGCTAATTTTAAGCTGATATATGACGTGGAATCACCAGTTTTTTTATTTGTTCAAAACATTTGTCAGTGAAGCAGATCGCATCTCGACTGCTGCTGTACCGCTAAGTTGAAATGATGGAAAAAGGATGCTATTTGGAACTCAAAATACAAAGATATTTTAACCATGTATGAGTATTACTTCACAAAATTTACTTGATAACCTTACTGAACGCAAAATGTAGCTTATAATTAGTTATTAGATGGTCAAAAAATCGAAAATAAAAAGCTGGCCAAAAGAAAAATTTTCGACTGTGAAGCTGGAAGCTTCACGTAGTGTGTTCTTATTCTACTCAATTTTTAGTGTTGGGCGATAATAGGTGTTAATAATTTTCTAGAATAATTTTTGATTTTCAGTTGTCTTCTGTTGCCGAATACAGCCTTTATTGATTTTTCTGTCTATAATTTCCTTAATTTAAAATAGTTCTCGTTCTCCAATGTGACGGAGGAAGAGGAAAAAATCATATTTCGAGTAATTAACGAGAGACTATCAGCATCAAAATCTAGGATAAAAGTTTTTCCCGCTCTCAAGTGGCAAAGATTCGTGAGAATAACACTATGTTTTCGCAATTTTGTTAGATGTAAGAAAGAAGTACTTGATACAAATGGTAGCTTTCATTGGTGACTCACTCATATATTTTCTCCGTATATAAGACGACATTACCCACGATAAGTATGAAAATTAGTGAAGGGGAATAAAAACGTTAAGTCTCTTCTTGTCTTCCACATCTTGTCAATGAATATAATTTTTCAATTCATTTCCAATTCTGGTACGTGCTATTTGATTGGTCCCATTATTTTGTACGTCATCATGTGCGTTAAAATCATTTGTTTATTTTCGTTGCTGGAATTTTCAAATAACCACCGTTTTAGATGTTACCGGATTTTTGAAAACTTTCACCCTCAAGAGCGAAATATTTATTTAAAAGTGGCAAGGGCAAGCAGCGACTGAGTTTATGGTGATAAATCAAGATAAGGAAAGCGTAAAATATTTTTTTTAACCACTTGGCGACGAAAAGTCATTCACGCAGCCTTTTACTACCTAATAACTGTTATGCCTCTCGTTTCGTTTGTTGCCGCCAGCCCCTAAAATATTTATGGCGGAATGGCATTTAATAGCCATGGGCATTCCCTCGACCATTGTGTTAGCTACATCCAACCCTCTGTCCAGGAGAGCTTCATGGCTAGTCTCTTATGTGAGAGTATGCGACGCTGAAGGGCACAGATACATTTCACTCTGAGAAAGAATCACTCTTCTTTAGTTGGTAAGCAATGATGGAAGCAGGAAGGAAAATTGAGATCAGAAAAAATGATCTTGGCGAAAAAATACATCATCCTTAAGAAATCGATTTACTTTGTCTCGGAAAAGCAAATGAATAAGGGAATTCACAAGGCTTAACGTGTAACAATTCCTCCGAACGCCGATCAAGTTTAGTATTCATGGCGCGACCATTCCCCAAAAATCGTCAGTAAACTACTCACAAAAAGATAGAACGACAAGTTTTTGTTATGATAAATTTGCGGCTATCCATGATGATCTAATATTATTTGCATGAAGTTCTTTCCATTTTAAATTGTCAACTTGATAAGTAGTTGATGTGATGGAAAAATGTAACAAGCATAAATAAGTTTGAAAAATATAATATATGATGGATTTGTTTAGTTTTAAATATACAATCCTCTTGCGCATTTAAACGTTTTATTTTGGGTTGATAATTAAGATGATTCCGAAATTTTTATTCTAATTTCAGCATAATATATGTATCGAAGGAGATATGAATACTTTTCTTCTTAAACTTTTTCATAAAAACTGCCAGCGGTGATCGTGCAACTCATAATTAGAAGAAAAGGGTAAGCAAATATTTAAAAGGTGTTTCAGAGCAAGCCTTTCATAATCTCTGAGTGCTAATAAAACTGCGAAATCAAGATACATTGATAAAGAGAGCTATTTATTCTTTTTTATGCACGAATTAAATTCAGTTTCACTGTAAATGGTAATAAGAAGCGCTCGCACAGAGGAATTTGTGAGTCGACGGTAACTAGATTTCTCCAATTTATCTCGCACTTTATCAAATTTACAATCAGGCGTAATTTCTATATTCGAATGGCTTTTATGGTGATTACGGGCGCGAAATGCAGACTATCGTTATCAGAGGCATAATTTGACCATTTAGGGGTTAGTTGGTGTAAGTACCTGAATTGGCTTGTCTCTAAAGACGATTCGACCATACAAATACGAGAATGGGAACTTTAATCGTGCAATTGATTTTTCGACTGTTGAATTGAAGCCGATATTGCCTGAATGCGTCTTCTTAATTGATTGAAGGGTCAATTTCCAACATTTCTCTGCGCCTTAAGCACAATTCGGTGCGAGTCCCGATTGAGTTTGGGCAAAATTGAAGCACACAGGTCCCACTTCAATAGCGTTTCAAAATTTTTCTGTAATTCAATAAAATTGTGCCATTGGCCGATGACAAATTCAATATTAGCCACTGTTCCCCAAAAAATCATTTTATTCGATTACCTGTGGTAATGAACTCCAATTAGTAGAAGTATAGCTAGCTGAGGAAAGGCGGCGAAAAGCTGCTTCTGATTAGCCCATTCGAATAGAAGGACAAATATTTCGCTTCCATTTTTCATTTGCATTTAAATTTTTACCTTAATTTTTTTTATTATATGACGTTCCAAAATTATACCGTCATCTTTGCATGCGGTGAATTTCTGTGCTTTATTAATTAAATAATTAGATTTTAAGTCCTTTTTTCCCTAAATTCGTTACAACACAGTAGTAACACTTTACTGATGCAAAAATCATTGATTTGCCACAAAGGTCCTCTTCCAATAATGATGGTCTATCTAGTGTATTTCAAGTTCAAAACTAGTTCATGTAATACTTCTTAAGTAATATAAATACATATTTCATTATAACGGCGAGAAATAATTAATTTAAAAAAATCATGGAGTTAGTTGATGCAACGGATTCAATGGCTACGTATGAGATGTCTAAAGAGAGTATTTTGACGATAGATAATCATGTATAATGAATGCAAATGTCTTTAAAAAAAACCCGTAGGACGTCCGTGGCAAATAAATTCCATTTGATTACCTTAAATTCGAGCAGACGCAAGGATTAACCTGATTTCTGCTTTGTGAACAAGCACCAAAATTCAGGAAATGCAATGGCATTAATGATTCCAGATGAGTCAATGAAAATAATGCTCACATCAAAATACTTTTAATAGATAAATAGAAAAACGGGTCGGAATTATTAACTTTTTAGTTGTTTTTGTGTTCTTTCACCGGACTTAAAAGCGTGAATGATCCATGCTTAAGATAAAAAGAACCATCTCTTTAAAGAAAAGTATGAAAATTATAATATACGACCGTTAATGAAGTGAAAATCATTGTTGTATTCAACCAATTTATTTTTAGGCACAACTACTTTCGACTCAGTTTCCACCTCTAGTACCTCTGTACCTGAGAATGACGCCATTGAGTCGAAACTAGTCGAGCCTAAAAATAAATGGGTGGCATAAAAAAATCTTTTCATTTCATTAACGATGAAATGAACTTCCACAAGCATAAGACGATAGAGATAATAACACATAATATGTATTTGATTCCCCACAGCCAGAGGTCCGTGGTTCGATTTTTGATCGAGGGGAATTTTCTCGCATTGCAAACACAAACGAGTTGGCATTACATATTAAGTGTTGTGAAACGTTTGAGACAAAAAGACATTCGTAAAGCTGCAGGATTTATAAGTTGGAGCGAGTATATTAGAAAGTTGCCATATTTTTTGATAAAGGATGTAGCTAGGCGACAAACCAAGTGGGCTAACATCCTTTGAGACGAGAACGTGTGGCTGGCGCCACGTAAATTCTCATCGCATACGGCAACATACGATGCTTTCTCTGATGCTACACCATTCCAGGTAGCCTGGACCATCCCTGCCAAGGACATCACGGAGATCTGGAGCTTCCCGGAACAGTTGTCAATATTTGAGGCGGAAGCGTGGGCCGCTTTAATGGCGGCTATCTACGCGATGACAGTTTTACCCAAATTTGTTAACATAAATGTTTACTGTGAGAACCAAGCTGTAATTTTTGCTTTGGACAAAGGTAGAGGGTTGCTCTTCTATGTAACTGAAATTGTAACGTTGTTTCTAAGAATAGTAAAGGATCAGTCACGGTACGTGACCTGGCGGTATATTCCCACCGCTGAAAATCCGGCCGACCATTCTTTCCGGACCGTCCTGCCTCCCTATGCCTGCTTGGCCGCCTAATCATCGGCGGACGGGTGGGTATTCGAGGTTACAGACAAGAGAGACGCTATATAGCGGCCGAATACGGAAGTACTGGTTGAGGAATACCCCTATTAGCATTCAGCAGGAGCACGTCGAGATTCAGTGGCGTTGAGCAGTTTTTTTAGATTTAGAACCTTTTTCATAGACTTTTATCTCTATATTTTAATTTTTAGCCGTATTAGATATAATTATTTACATCGTAACATAGTATTAGCTGCGTTAGAATACCATCTGAAGCTATTAATTAAGTTATTAGTCACGAGGCTCGCGTGGTTGCGTGGAGAACCCCTTCAATTACACATCGCGATCCTACATTCCCTCCCAAATACCTAGCCATCCCCTCAAACTTTATAATCACTCTGGCAGACATTTTTTTACTTTTCTTCCCTACAACCACACTATAAACTACTTCCCAGGCCCGAATAGCCCATTACAACAACTTACAGCTTCACTGTTTATCGTCGGCCATATTGGAAAATTACGTCACCGACACTAGCTCCGCTAGTGGTGACTTGAGTTTCGATAGGCAGGACGACGCCGTTGGTCGGAATCTAGCAAGTTGGGAATGGGCCGCCAGATCTCTCAGAAAGGACAGGGTGGACCGCGGACAGGATTTTCCGCCCGAACGATGGGCTCTCACCTGGTTCCTGCGGTACTCCAAGACGGACATCTCGAACAACTGCGCGTTCTGGATGCCGATGCCGCAGAATGTGAGGTATCGGCGGAACAGCTCCTCGTCCTTCGGCGTGAACTCGTCCGAGCCGTCCGTCTTGTTGATGATCTGCGCCACTCCGATGACCTCGTCCTCCCGATTGCAGATGGGCATGCACAGGATCAGCTTGGTCATGTAGCCGGTCCTCTCGTCCATCTCGGGATTGAACCGAGAGTCCTGAGAGCGAAGAGAGAAATTTAGAAACGCATGGCAAACAATTAGACTTATTGAAGAATGGCCCTTATCCCCTGGAGTCCCAAGCATATTGACATTACAATAACTTTATTCCTCAAAATACAAATGAGGCTTGAATTATGCAATTAATTATTAGGCCTACAATTATTGCCTGCAAAAATTAGACACTCTTTGATACTTTCGCCTCGTTTTAGGGCGGCCGACTCACTGTTTTATAAATAAAGGTTAAATTCACCCAAAGTGTGAGTGGTGTTCGCTTTTGATGTTATATGACATAATTTCCTGCCCAACTGTTGGGTATTTCGCATAAAATTTGTTTCAAAAAATGGAATAAATAATAAATGTTTTTGCAGTAATCCATTGAGCCATAGAATTTAAGGTTTTAGATTTAGTTGGGATTTGTGTTATGGTTACGGGCACATTTAGGGTATTGATGTTTGGGATTTAGGGGAGTTTCGTAAACCCAGAGCTTAAGTAAACTTCATTCATTCATTTATTTTTCTGGTCTCTCACAGACTGCGTCGTGTGGATATTTCAGACAAACGTTTAGCGCTCTCATAAGTGATCTTTGCCTCATAGCAGACACAGGGCAGTAATGTCACCGCTGCCGTGCAAGTGCTTCAAGTGAAATAATTTCGTAACAGACCAGGTGTAAGAGGACGATATTGAAGAACATATGGGTAGTTAAGGTGAAAAACGAGGCGTTATACAGAAGAATAGCCGAAATAAGGATTATTAATCGCCTTACTTATAGGGTACAACATAAATTAGGGGAAGTCAATGGAAAATCTACAAGAAGAACTCAAAGTGCGATGAATTTAGGGAAGATCATGAAGGATATGGGGAATAAAAATGAAATTGACGCCATATAACTGACATGGAATAGGAAGAAACGGAGGAGTGCAAAACACCAACATATGTGAGCATGTATACATATAGGTAAAATCTCTAAAAATGAGCCCGATATCAAATGGCCTTCAGTCACGCAAAAAAATAAATATCTATACTCTATGAATGATGATTTTCGAAAAAAATATTATCCTGTAAACTCAAGGGAATTCCACGACCGCAATAGAACCTCAATATTCATTCATTTAGATGTTTTGCTCTTAAAATATTTTACAGTTGATAACCACCAGAAAGGTAGTCTAGTGGGTAGAGCATTGGCTGCTGATAGAGGGGTCCCACTTACGAATCCCAGGTGAAGCCTTCGGACATCTCGAAATGAGAAAAAGTACTAAATGACTCAGGGAAAGGAACTGACCCTCATTAACCTGAATGAGCGAACTCGCACGCCTATATCCTGGTCCGGGGTAAGCACTAACCTCAGCTAACCAAACCAACCTTCAGGTTGAATCACTGATAAATTGAATCTCTCAGTATCGTCACCCGTGTCTCTGGATCGGTGTTACCGGGTAACCACACTGGTCTTGTTTTCCCAGAGAGACAATTCTATACGATTAACCTTCCAACGATGCTACTCAATGCATGTGATTAATGAAAAACTGTCAGAAAGAATCGTGACAACAAGGAGAGAGGGATTTGTTTTGACAACCGCAACCGCCGACGCGTCCGTCGTTACTGACAAGGATCATCTCAAATTATGACTCCAAAATTTTCCCACTCAATTTTTTGTTTTTATGGATTATATGTAGGATTAAGCCCGTGACACTCTGACATCCACATAACACGTAGAATTCCGTG
Source organism: Ischnura elegans (assembly GCF_921293095.1). Taxonomy (NCBI): domain Eukaryota; kingdom Metazoa; phylum Arthropoda; class Insecta; order Odonata; family Coenagrionidae; genus Ischnura; species Ischnura elegans. The sequence goes on from NC_060247.1 coordinate 122,913,207, forward strand.
ATGGATGAGTATGAAGCCGGCAAAAATAAAACATAGCGCGCGATCGATTTGCAGATACGAGATATCGTCTAATAAAAGTGTTGGAAGGAAAAAGATCAAAGAATTTTGATTTAGGATTCACTCAAAAATACCAAAACGATTCCAAAAGCGACGAAACATAAAAAAATTGATTTAAAAATATTTTCGTGCAACATTGCTTCATAAAAATACGTCAGATCACATAATTACACGATTGACAGAGTGTACGTAAGCGCATTAATTAAATGAGACAATTTTTATTGGCACACGATGAAGTGAATTTGGAATATGAACGAAATATTCATCGTCATATATGATTAGCATTTTTTTCTTCGAACCTAATTTAAAGGCAACTCCATCGTTCAATTGGAAAGAGAGGTTTCAATACGCTGAATGAACACTGCCAGTAATACTTGAAGGCTTAAGTGCCCCTCCCACTCTCATTTTAATGATTTATTTACGGCATATTTAATATTCAACGGCTTTTTTAAAAACTGAGAGGCAAAATCCTTGGCCAATTTAAATATAAATGAAATATATGAAGTATATTTTTTCAGAACTCTTGGTGTTCAATTAAAATTCCATAATGATTTAAACGTGATGCAGGAATTTAAAGGCATTGAACGATTTGAAAAATGATTTATTTCTGCTTCCATTGCATTGTACCTTGTTAAAGTTGGAATATTTTGCTCAGCACGCTATTTGCCTTCGGATAATTAGCTTGTGTAACTAACTTCATTTTTGGCTAGACTGAAATTCGTAACATTTCTACTTACTTTCTTTTGCGAGATCTTCTGTCGCTACAGTTCAGGAGAAAAATAAATTTCCAAATTTAAGAGATAATTATTTGTTAACATGGTAAACAAATAATTGTAATCAATAAAAAAATGATTGAAATTTAAAATACCGCTACCAATTTCCCTGATAGCTGGTTTAAAAACGTATGGCTAAGGTTTGATACAAGTTGATCAGATTTCCTTTTAGTAGAAGGTGGCGGAAAGTTCTAGATAGACGGTTCTAGTTAACAGCTCGTTAGTTGAAAAGGAAAATCAATTATTATTGGTCACAATATCTCATGTATTTAAAAAAAAGTATGATTAAAGGGAGCCTAAGTAATTTTCTCTTGAATCCCATTCATCAAACCCAGGATTATATAGCCTTACTTTGGAAGTAAATTCCACAATTATGTTTGCATAACTAATTAAACAAACAAATACGCTAATTTCAAGTTTATTCAAGTCATAATGTCTCAAAGCAAATGAACAGACAAATATTATGCCTTTATAACTTGCAATATGCATGAATTTGTAAGGTTAATCTCACGTCATTTTCAATAACGAGCACATGGCCACAAATCATCTACGACCTTTATGAGCATTATTAGCATTATTGTTTTGATTCAATACTATTAACTTTGATTCGATGCAGTAAGCTAATTTGATTGTTTCATTAGTGGTAAATCTTAGGCAAAAGGCTTCTTTTACTCGAAGTAGAGAGAAACGGTTTATTACCAGCTTTAAGCAACAAATATTAATGTGATGATATAACCAATGAGTTTTTAAATAATGAGATCAGATAACCAATGAGTCCATTTCTGAATTAAACATGAAATAAGCTCCATGAGCTATTCGTGTCAGAACTCGATAAATTAGAATGATAACGTGAATTGAATGCGCCACTCTTTTTTGTCCATGATGGATGCGCTAGAGCATCGGCCATGCATCTGTTTTAGGGCTTCAAGTACCCCTAATTCGCCTTCCAAACACGCTTTAATGGACTAATTTAACATTGCGCAGAATTTTTTAAGGCTTAAAAATTAGGTCGGTAACTTTATTAACTCGAAGTAACCACTAGGATATAGCTTCCATCATGCGAAAAAACATCTATTCCCGGTATTCACGAGAACAACACTAAAATATCCATGGGAGTATGCAACACAGAGCACGTTTGTGAAAGTTATATTGCATACATGCACAGGATTTAGAGAAACGATATGCGACAGCCTTGTAGCCGAACTTGCCTTTTCGTCGAGGTAATGTCCAATTGAACTTTTGAACTTGAACTTGAACGCATTTAGGCAGGATTATGCAAGAGGTCAGGCAGAGCAGAGAGAGGAAGAAAATAATTCTTTTCCTATATGCCTATTGATCAAAAATGTTCATGGGAATGAGTAGGAATTACGTTGACTAGTGGGCATGGAATGACGAAGTAGACATGGTTTTACTGTTTTAAAAATTATTAATAATTTATAAACATGGAATGGTGTCTACATTAAATATAATTGGCGGTACATTTATTTAGCCGAAATATGTAATATGGTTTTGTTTTATATAAAATGGGATTCAGCGGACTGAATGAGAAATATCTAATTTGTATGTGATACTTGATTTGGTAGATACTTACATTTCCTATTAATTTCCATTTATTCCAGCCAGTTAGCTATTTTTTCAAATAAAAAATTGTAATTTTACAGCAGGCTGTATTTTTTACCTAGTTCTCTCAGTCTCAAATGGTATAAAGAGAATACTATTATTTGAGTACGTATTAATTTAAACATTGTAATGAGGGTAAAATGCGGTAGCCACCGTATGTTTCCGTGAATCATTTCAAGTGTGCATGGCGGCGACAATAGACGTTTCCTCACCTCGTAAGCGTTATTGATGTTCACCCCTTGCTTCGTCTGCGCCACGATCCCTGCTATTCCCACTCCGAACGGTATTCTGTAAGGGCAGTGCTGCCTGGCTCTCCTGAGCGCGTCGTCCAGCGGAGTGTCCACGCTCACGTCGAACAGTTTGGCGGCGAGGGAGCGCGCGCCCCGTGGGCCTCGCGCCAGGAACAGCGAACCGCGGTCGGCCGAGGTAAGCAGCCCCACGTTCACGAGGATCTTGTAGCAGAGAACGTCCAGGTCCAACTCGGTGGCCACGTCACGCACCAATTCCATGAAAAGCTCGCCTGCGATAAGAAGAAAGAGGGGATCGAGATTACTTTCATAAATAGCAGATTGAGTTCTTATTTCGCGGGTGGCAATTGGTGAAGATGGGTGGATAAACTGGTAGAAAGTATCAAGAGGATTATGTGATTGCAGGATTGGGAACATGATCAAGGGAAGATAATATAAAACCGTTGTGCGGCCACCGTCATATTTGAAAGTAAATTGGTTACTTGCACTGTCATAGCACTGCAGGAACAAGTGACTTTGTACGCAGTCACGCGCACGGGTGCAAAGTTAAATAAACCAACGGATGAAGTTCACCATGAAAATATATTTGACTTGACCGGGATTCGAACCCGCATCTTCCGATTGCCGGTCAGGTGTGTTTGCCAGTTACACCACCAAGCCATTTTCTCAGAGCGAACTTCGGGATGAGTTTTACGGAACAATATCGAATTTACCGAACAAATTTTTGTCCGGTAAAACCCATCCCGAAGTTCGCTCTGAGAAATTGGCTTGATGGTGTAACTGGTTAACACACCTGACCGGCAATCGGGAGATCCGGGTTCGTATCCTGGCTTAGTCAAATATTTTTTCATGACGAAATTCATCCTTTGGTGTATTTGCACGGTTACAGCATGCAAGTAGGGTGGAGAAATTGGAAAAAAAAGTATCAGGTAGCAGCATTTAATTACAGGATTAGGGACAGGACATTGGGAAATCTAAAGAAAACCTTTGTTCGGCTAGCACTGTCACAACGAAAAGAAACCTGGCCTGCTGAGAATGCCCTTGAAAAGAAAATGGATTTTTCTGAGATGGATGATGGTAAAAACAAGAGGAGATAGGATTAGGAATAAGGCAATGAGGGAGATGGCAGGAGTGGTTGAGACCTCAAGGAAGATGCAAGAGGGAAAGATGCAATGGTTCGGTCGAATATTTTAAGAAGGGATGACGAGTATGTGGGGAATAGAATTTCAAATTTGCAGGTAGGAGGGTAGAGGGCGAGGGGAAGACCAAAGAGGAGATGGAGGGACTGTGTCGAAAATTATTTGAGGGAGAGGGAAGTGACTTGGAGGCGACTAATAAAGAACTGCAGACCCAAAATGGGAAAAGATGCAGAGAGAGAAGTAGTAAATAAAGATCTTGCTGGCTTGACACATTCCAATGGATTATGGTGTTTGTGAAGATAATTGTTTCTTCTGATGCTGAAATTCCGGATTTCTAGAGGTTAGGGAGCTAAATAGTTCCTTAATAATTGGGATATTGGCAATACAACCACTACCCGGAAAATTCACACTCGTTTAAGGTGATATGTAAATATTATTATACGCAAATGGTGCGTGACTTGACGAGAAATATTCCGATACATTTGAGCGCATTGTTAAATTTTAGACTTGAATGATATGATTGGCGTCATTTGAGTGGATCATTGAATTGACGATACATCAAACCAGACAAATGAACGATGTTTATGCTGAAAGTATATTAATTTATAATGGACGCATGACATCGATATCTGTATTCTACATAATCATGTTAAAGATGGTAAAAATTAGAGTCGATTAAAAAATTCATTATTGACTAGTTATTAGGAAGATTTAAATTCAAAACCTTCCTGAAATATCGATATTATCACTTAATTATTTTTTCTCTCTTGTTATATTGACCACTTTTAATACATGTTATAATATTTATAGCCAACGTTTCGATTTACTTTAAACCATCGTCAGGGCTACATGTATTATCACATACATTGCGAAAAAAATGCATTGAGGTGTTAGTGTTAAAATTTAATTAAGTTCGCGAAAACAGTTTGTTTTTCTCTCTCTTTAGTATGCCAACTCAATCTTTTAACCCTACCTAAGTAATACCGGACGCATATTTCTTATGGAATGGTTCCGACAAATATCCAATCCCAAGCATTTCCACTCGAGTAACGCGTTAAATGGTCAATTCGGTCGATCCATAATCCTTGCTAATGTCATCAGTATAGTGTTTAGGTCATTAATGACTGGGTTCTGTGCTTAAAATGACGATTTTCAAGAATAAAGTATCAAAAAACTTGAAACATCGACCTCGGTTACCGAGCCTCAGGGTCCCGCGGCGTGTAGCTCAGCCTTGACTCGCGATCGAAAAATCGCTCTCATTTCCTTCGTCGCAGACTTTTTTCCAAGATTTCTGCTTAGAATTCTTGAGGAATCTCTACTTTACACCGTGATGTGAGTTTCCCGAGTTATATATTTGGTAAACGAAAGATAATGTCTACTTTATGTCAAATTTCACGTGAAAAACGGGTCCGCCATTTTGCGTTGTAAAACCAGTCAAGTGAGAACCAAAATCTTCAAAATTCATGGAAAGTATAGGCGAAGCATCAAGTCAAAGGAATATTGCGTTTTTTATTCCATAAAAATCATGCCAACGCAGCACCACCTGCTTTAATTCAAAAGTTTCTGAAGAAAAACGAGACCGCGCGTGTTTTTAAAAAGTTGGTCATGTTTGGGCCACTGTATCTCAGTAACGGATCGTATTGATGTAAAATGGAACATACATCTATAGTTGGTAATCATTTATAAGTATTTACGCCATGTTTGAAATCTCTATCTCAAAAAACGTCATTTTGGACTTTTGTCCAGCTTTTTTCGATTTCAGCCCACTGTGCGACGCGACGCGGATGAAAACCTGGAAGACTTGTATTTTCACAGAACATTAAGATGGAGTCTTTCTTGCCTGCGGGGATATTCCAACGGTCCCCACTCTAGTAATTTTAAATTAAATTATACTAATAGCTATAACGTATTTAATTACACAGTAATACTGATATATGGAATAGAAAACTGATGTGGTGGTTCTAGTTCGGTACTTTTTTCAATCCGTATCGAGTAGAATTTTTGGCTTTTGAATGGATTTCAGTCTTAATTTTTGACGTTTGATGAGAGTTTGAACTTGTAAAGTAGTTAAAATACCTCACTTGAGGTATAAAGCTCGATTTTTTTACCTCATTATTTCTCATTTTCATTAAATATAGCCATATTTTCATTCCCCTCTTAGATATATTCATTGCCATAAAGCTGTTTCCTTTCTTCTAAATACTGGTGGAAGCCAGGAAAAAAAATAAAATACAAATTCTGTATTGTATTTGATTAGATGGTAGAGTCTTTATAGATTCTCGGAATAATCAGAAAATATTTTTTGCTTAGACCCATGGACTCTTATGGAGCACTATCTAAGGCTGAGGATTTTTCGCGGTTTCTGAGTAGGAAGCTGGTTACTTTCGCTCTACGAAGAGATAAAACTACAAGCCAGAGCATTAGTCTGTCGATTTAGCGGTGGAAAAGCATAATTTCTTGGGAGGGTAAATGTGTTTACAGGCTATATTATCTGGTTGCTTTAATAAAAATGACTTTTGTGGAAAAAAATGAGGCTCGCATTTGTAGAAAATGACTACCTTCTCTCCCATTTATCAAAGGCAAATTAAGCTGCTTTTGAGCTGGAAGATCAACAGGGAACGAGAAGAGAAAAGCCTCATAAATTGGCCGTGAAAGTCAAGACTCGAGGGATTTATTTGCAGTCGCTCGCCTTTCCCGCCCCTACATTTTTTATATTTCTACCGAACTCTTTGCGCGTATTTCGCGAAAATTATCATCGAGAAGAGATCTTGCGAAAGGGGTTTTTTCTACCAATTCTACAGGAATTCTCAAAGAATTTCATTGAAATTAAAAGCTATTCCAATACTTATATTAAGCTGGGAAGTATCCTGGGAGTTAATGGTTATTTTTTCCTTTCACTGTAAATCGTGCAAAATTAGTGAAAAGCAATGGTCATTTCAATTAATTATAGATTACTAAAAACTTGTATCAGATGTATCACAAAATTTCTACCGAACTCTTTGCGCGTATTTCGCGCAAATTATCATCGAGAAGAGATCTTGCGAAATGGGTTTTTCTGCCGATTCTACAAGAGTTCTCAATAAATTTCATTGAAATTAAAAGTTAAACCAGTACTTATACTAAGCTGGGAAGTATCCTGGGAGTTAATGGCTATTTTTTCCTTTTACTGTTACTCGTGCATAATTAGTGAAAAGCCAATGTCATTGAAAGTAATTCTAGATTACCAAAAACTTGTATCAGATGTATCGCAAAATAGGTAATTTCCTTTTTCTGCTTTAAAATTGGCGTACCATGGTTTAACTGAGAATTAAATCAAGCATGGTTTCACAATACGGGGGAATGTTAATGCCATGTACCAAAAATAATTAATAAAAAAATAAGTTCATCAAATTTTGCATGTTAAAATACATATTAGAGGAATTTATATTGAACATGTGCACAAAAATTTAGGCATTTTAAGGTTAAACTAATTATACAGGAATATAATTATGCCAGATAGCTTTCCCCGTGACAGCTTTCGAAAAACGCATTCTTTAAGAGGGATTCAAAATCTCAGGGCAGCTAGAAATCTTGTACCTAGGAAATATACCATTTATAGAAATAACACATTCTAAGTGGTAGTACCAGAAGTATCAATAATTAACCACGTAATTTAAGTAAACTTACGAAAAAACGAAATTAATGTAAAAATTAAAAGATTGTGATTTAAGAATGACATTATTCACGATATATGAAAACGGTATTGAGTTGAAATACGGATAAATATGTAAACACGGTTGGATAATGTTATTTTGGAGTGCATTATAATAAAATTACAATATTGTATGCTAGGTATTTAAATTGTATAGTTTTTGTTCTTTAGTATGCAATAGGGTACTGTAAGTAAAAAATGGAAAATGCTGCTAAAATTATATATTTGCATTATTTACCTGCCTACAAGTCCTTAACGGCTTAACGGAGAACTAAAGATTCTTTTTATTTTGTAAGTATGAATATTTTGATTGATTTTTTTTGTTAATAAAGACTTTATTTTTGAAGAAAGCACAAAAATTTAACCAGCCTATCACAAAAGAATTCGCAGCATATTAATGAGAGGATAAAAACTGCGATACATTAGGCGTTTTGGACATTTTCTACGATAGTATGGAATAAAATGCACTTTGTAGGGATTAACCTAATAAATATAAATATCGTTTAACTCGGTTTGAAAAGAACACTTAACTAAGATCTTTTAAGACACTAATTACGGTATTTCATGAGTTCATGATATTTTCTAGCTTCAATTCCAGTGAAACTAAATTTTTCCATTAGCAAAATGTATTTTAGTGCATTAAGAGAACAGCTGTACAATTTATTTTTTAATCGTCACAATACTTCATACATGAATGGGAATTAGGATAATAAACCACCGAAGGTGGAGCTGATGGTATTGTGCACGTATTTCGACGTCTGAATCCAGGTATAAAAATCAAAAAGTAAGGCAGCGTATATTTTTTTCTCTTATGATCGCCACAAAGCTTTCTCGATTAGGCACCGTTTACCTTGGAAATCGCTCTAGACGGAGACCAATCGTACCCGAATCCTCTCGTGTTCAAACAAGTGTAAATCCGCAAACGCCGAGAAGAAAAAGAATTTCCCGGCGCCCTCTTAATATCTCGCTCCTCGCCGACGAAAGAGCGCGCCTTTTTTGAAATTCAATGGGCAGCACAGGGCGTCAATTAGGCGACCGATTCAATAATTCAGCCCCGAGCCAGCCAATCCCCCCATTTGATTGAGCACAAGGCGGCAGAACTTAAAAAAAATATGATTAATTTTATTTTTCTTGGCTTTCTCTTATGTTCCCCGTCTCATTTTCTCCAATCGAGGGCAAAAAATGTCCCTTGGGTGGGGACAGGATTCCTAGAAAAACGTCTCAAGACGACCACGCCCAACTTTGGGTCGGGAAAACTTTCGCTAAGGAATGGGAAAGAAGAAGAAGAAGAAGAAAAAATGAAGTGAATAATTGACGACTACCGTATATGGCGGGGGAGAGGTTAGTGAGAGAGAAGGGACTTGAAAAAAAAGGACGACGGGAGTATACCGCTAAAAATTTGCGCACCATCTTAGAGCAAGATCCTTGCACTCCTCCTCCCCAGACCCTTTAATCTGCCAACGAGACCTTTGACACCCCAGCCTCAACCCCCTACCCAATCTCGGAAAAGCACAGAAGGGGTTGGCTCATTTAAGTTTAATGCAAAGTGAGGAACAAAAATTGGACCCACGCGCGCGAGAAATCAGGGTAAGGATAAAAAGACCAAAGGGGAGGTCACTCTTAAGTGGAAAAATTCTCCCTCCCTCCACCCTCCCCACTCACTCCCAACCCCTTTCCTCCCCCCTATCGCCTTCTTCACCCCTTTGGGCTTCCTAACAGTCTCCCACCCCCCCTCCCCCCGCTTACAGACACGCGCGCACACATCACATCCCCAAATTCAACTTGGCTTCCGAGAGTTCAAAAAGCTTTTAATAAGTAATGATTCATAAAATATGAACGCACCACTTCTTAGAGCATAGAGACGAAGTGGAGTGGTGGCTTATTAGGGAAACTTCGTTGCGAAGCCCTCCTTCCTTCGAGGAAACGAGGAAAAGTTTGAGTTGACGCAGCCGCTTAGAGCGGGAGGGAGCTAGTTAGCTAGGTACTCGCTCGCACATCCTCTCATGTCCTGTGGTAGCATAAGCACTGGTGCTGTCACAAGGACTTTCAGAGCTCGAAAAATACTCAGGATTTTTCTCGGTAAAACTCATAATTATGGTGACTTTAATAATGCTAGCAAAGAGCGGCATTTGAAAATGTGAAGTGAAAATTGCTTTTGGTTCGAAGGATTAATGTGGCAAAATTAATGCTATTTTAGTTTTCTGTGGTCTATAAATCCAAATAGAAACAGGTAGTGCAGTCATTGGACTTCAGTGGAACAGATAGGTGGACAATAAAAAAAATCTGATTCAAACTTTTGTAAATATTTGTCAACATACACAAACGGAGCCCAAATATGCTGAATTTATCCATTCAAGAAACATTTCGTTCTTTCCCGGCGTATGGACTTAGTGAAGAGTTCTCGGGATCGCCACCGGGTCAAGAACTCCATAGCTGCCAACGTTTCGATGTCCGACTCGGTCATTGTCCTCAGGACTCACAGCTTAATACCATGTACAAAATACCATGTGCAAAAAATATCGTTGACCAAGTCGGACATCGAAACGTTGGCAGCCATGGAGTTCCTGACCCGGTGGCGATCCCGAGAACTCTTCACCATTATCCATTCAACGCCGCGGAAACCTTTGAACGAACATTGTTACGGGTCATTCCATTGACAATCACTATTCGAGCATTGCTGAAAATTGGTTAGTATTTCCAAAATGGTGGTTTTTTGCACATTTTCTGCGTCACTTTTTTTCGGAAAGGAATAAATATAAACTGATGCATAACGATCTATTTTTCAGTACGTACTTTATTTGAAAATACCGACAAGGTAACCAAAATATTGTTTTAGTAGTTTATTATTGAAATAAAATAACTCTAATTACTAACCGCTGCGCCGAACTTATCCAACTGTGTATTTTCCATATCTTTATATTTCCTCTATATTTGGAGCACTTACGCGAAAAGCTCTCTGCAGAGCCTTCAGAAATACTTATGTCATAGTACAAGCGCTTTCGAGATCAAGCATAAACTCTATCGTTGAATTTCCAAGTGTTTACCCTTGAGAAATTCTGTTTGGACTCAAAGGATAGCTAGAGTAGAGTAGAAAAGATAGCTTTTTCAAGTCTAAGAGAGGCTAATGAATATGTAAGAACTTTCTGAAATTATGGAACTGAAGCTCTCGTACCGCTTTTGATTTACATTATAATTTTCCATAATACTCTGAAACCTTGAGGTACTATGCTAACCATTATTAACATACCCCCACGTTAGAATTAATATACTCGTACTAGTAACTTTACTTTGCAGTTTATAGAGATGGAGTTTATCACTGATGCTAAATTAAAATGCTTAATACGCAGCGTATTCTGTGAAGGCAGCGGTTCCCAACCTGTGGTACGTGTACCCTTTGAGGGTCCGAGACGAACCAGTAGGGGGTACGCTGAAACAATCGGTAATGGCGGACGCCAGGAACTATGTATCTCTTAACGAGGTAATGTGTATACAAAATGTGCACGTAGAATTTTTGGGGGTAAAGCATTAGTCATTTACAAATGGAGGGGTGCGGGAGGAAAATAAGGTTGGGAACCGCTGTCTTAAGGCATAAGGATATCCCCAACCAAGAATATTGCGTCTTCTTGTATCTACGGCAACTGAGGAATAATATACTCTCACGCATGGAGCATCCTGCATTACAAGGAGGCAGGAACTACGTCCGGTGTGGGAACACAAACTTAGTTTACTTAGTATTTCTCAAAGCTGGAAGTTCGCCCTGTGGATTAACTTGGAAGCGGTTTGAACACTTGGGGAATGCTGTTATGGACTCGAGGGATATCCATTAAAGCTTTTTCATATCCAGGAGAGGCTAGTCAAAGGAATAATTATTCATGGTCATCCTTTTCGCTGATTATAAAATAAAAACAGAAAAATTCTCATTTTCGGCAGATCAGAGGTAAACTTTGAGGAAATTTTACAGGGTTGGAGAAGATTTCCTGGAAGATCAGACCAAGGTTTTTTCCGCAAAAGAAATTTTTTAAACTGATTTACGATTGCCATAAAACTTAAATAGCTATGTGCGCTAGAAAAATAAAAATACAGTTCATTTTATGGAGCGTTTAGCTCCGTATTTTACATGGATATCTGAAAACCTTGAATAATTTCGTTGCTTTCTTCGCTCAAACGAGTCATATGCAATCAAAACTTCCCCATATGCCTATTCTACTCTCATATTTAAAATATGCTCATGGGTGGTCTTATTGTATTGAGAAAACTTCGCAAATTTTTCGCGATTCCAAGAGTTCGACAGAAATTATTTCAGCATTCAACGCAGTTCTACGATCAACGTACGATCAAATTCCAAGAATAATTTACTTAAACTTCATCATTGAATTTATGAATTATAAATGTTGTAAAATTGAACTCTCTGATGAATAAAAAATACTGGATTATGATTTCTATTTATTATACTTACAGCAAAACAATCAATCGAAGTTGTATTTATCACAATATGTTTTCTCTCACGATTTATTAGCAGTTATCCAACAAATTTCAAGGCCAATTTCATGATGCAAGACATGAGGAGAAACATTTCAATGCGCTTTATTGTGGAGGTATTAAAATGTCTACTTCATTGACGTGATTGTCATCACTTCCGTGCACCAATTAAATTGATGATACTTCAAACCAGACAAATGAGCGACGTCAATGCATGAAATTATATCAATTAATAGTCAACGCATTGCATCATGGTTTATATTTTACATAATCATGAGAGAATGAAATGAGATACGTTCAAAAATTTCGTTGATGAGTAGTTATCACGATGATTGACATTCAACGCCTTTCCGTAAGCTGGATATTATGGTATCAATGTTATAAATTATATTTTAATACGATAAAAATTAGCTTATAATATTTTGATTATCTCCAGGGCCGCAAGCCAAATGTCCGTATATTATGCAAAAAATTACCTACGTGTAACAATGGCTTACGTAAAAATGACGTAGACCTTACATGGAAAATTCATGAGATACACGGCTATGAGAGTAGAGTTGATACCCTGGAAATCCTGGGGATACATCTGGTTTTATCACTGCGTAAGAGTCTATTTTTCTCTCGTTATTTTTTGTGTGAAAAAGAGAAACAGGATGAAGCCACTTTTCTTAATGATGCAGTGCTCGTAAGTGGCTTTATTGCTTTCCTGGAAACGCGATTCATTTTTTCCCCATCTTTCCTGTTTCGTCGAGGACATCGATTATCGATCCAAATCGTTAGTGTAACAGCAATATGGGTAACTACGACGAGTTTTCCTTTCCTTTTTTCTTTGTTTCTATGGTTTTATATTTCCATACCGACCGGAAAAATTTCACAACTGAAACAATTTGTGCTTGCTATAGATCCCCCCCTGCCAAACACCATAGAGGTGGCTCGCAGGGTATTATGTAGATGTAGATGTTTGAGTAGTCGTATTCTGTAAATATATCTCTGAAAGCTAAACAACGATAAAAGATAAGGAACAATATTGACTTCATGGCAACTCTTTTAAGTTATGATAGATAAAATTTTATACTATTTTTTTTGCAAAGGTTTGTGGCTATAAAACATGTTTAACTCCCAAATCAATCCGAAATTAAGTAAGTATAACTCAAATTGATTTTATGACACACAAAATTCACACAAAAAAGATGCACTCGAAAAGAATGACTATTTGATTATACCGGGATAAGTTACTTTGTTTTATCAATAGAATCTAGTTATTGTATCATGAGAAGTATTGGCGCCAAATGAACTGTTAAAGCTTCAGCATTACGATGCCCAACGCATTCAATTAAGGCAATAAACTACTGAACCTGCAATTTATTTCGCTCCATCACGACACGGGATAAAAAAACTCAAGACAAAAAATACTGATACCGCATTAATTTGATTCTAAAATCTCAGAAAGATTTGAATTAAGAGATGAAGGTAGAAGTTCAACCGATTCAGGCGTAATCTAGTGGAAGTTCGACGTATTGAAAGAAAAATCAGTTGGCACAATTGTGAAAAAAGTGCAACTGCCTTTTCTTTCAATTGAAATATGATAGAGATTGGAAGAAAAAAAAGGAAGGGAGAAAGAGGAATATTAGCGCACTAGTAGCAAATAGGAATCTCCGGAGGAGGAAAAAAAATCAGATTTCAGGTCTGGGTTGTAGCGCGTGTATGTTGGAACGAAAAAAAATGCGTAAATAAGAAAAATGCAGCCTCGCGTCTTTCTCGCCAGCTTTGATGTCAAAGGCGATTGGGGGTTGAGTGGGGGGAGATAGTAGGAAAGAGAAAGAAGGAGGGAAGGTACGTACTATGGCTCGCCTCATCAATTCTCCATGGCGATTCGGTGGCGCCCAGGTAGGGTCACACTCGACCAGGTGCGCGCGGCTGATCGAATTATTCAAGCACAGAGGGCTCTGACGGCCAGGGAGGAAGGTGTGGAGGAAGAGGGTCTTGTTCTCTCCGCCAGGGGACCGGGTGTCGAGGTGAGGCTTTGAGTGGAAAGGTGGGCAGAGAGGAAGTATTTCAGTGACATACCAAATAAGGAGGGCCTCGACGAAAGGGGAGTAAGGAATGCGGAGAGAAAAATGTCGCCTGGTTTTTTTTTTAGCGTGAAAGTAAAATTTGCAAAAGCACTGCATGAAAGAAGTAATTTGGTCCGTAGTCAAGCGCAAAGATCCAAATATAGAGCAAGGATGAAATATTGAGATAAGCTTAGAAAGAAGACGGCTTGGTGGTGTGACCGATACGATACCTGACCGACAATTAGGAAGTTCGGGTTCGAATTCTGGCTAAGTCAAATTGATATTTCAAGAGGAATTTCATCGTAGGTGCAAAGTGTACTGCTTTTTCATTTTATCCCAACTGAATACAACATAGGCTCTTTGTACATGAAAAATATTAAACATTAACTTTGTGATTTTCATTCCAAAAGTATGCGTTCTCAGTTATTTTTGCAGAAAACAGTAAACTATGAAGTGGCTACGGCTTATGCAGTCATTTTGAAGAGCACTTTTTCATGAAGATTTCGCTAAGAAGTCTGGATTCCCTGGATTTGGATAGGGTTTGGGTTGTTGTGGTAGCTAATGTGTTAGCTTCCCAACCCGTGAGTCCGGGTTCAATTCCCGGCAATGGTGGAGAATTTTCAGAGGCTTCCATACCCCTACTTGAGTTGTTTGTTGAGGGTAGCGTAGCTCTCCGTCCGTTGGATGGGACGTTAAGCCGTGGATCCCTTGGATCACCCCTTTCGTTAAGAGCAATGCCGACGCCAGGTTTCTCTCCACCCTTACTTCTGCACCCTTCCTTACGGCGCAAATGACCTCAACTATCGGTCGCCTTCTCCAAATACCATAATTTTTAGCTGTATTTAGAGACAACCAAAGATCTATCATTTACGTATCCTTCCTATTGAGGTAGGTTTCCATGAAGCGTTTAAAAAGTAAGGTACTCGCTGTATCTCCTACCTTCATGGAATTCTCTCTTAACGTCAATATAAAGCCACTTCCTTTCATTCTAAAATAAGATCTCATTCTCGTTTATCCAACACTCTACCCACTAACACTTTTTCAAATCCCTTTCCCGCTCAGTACTCGCTCATTCCACACCTCCTGTCTCCTCCGCATCTCACCTAGAAGCGCTCTCTCCTCATCCACCTCACTCAGCGCTTCGAGCAAAGATCGTCGATCACAATTTCTCCGTAGGAAACGCAATGTTACCCACGCGCAGATGCGTATAAAGGAGTCTGTAGACGCTTCAAAGCTTAACCTGCAACCATTACCTAATACCTTCCCTCGATCTGAACGCAGCAGACACCCATGCAGGGTGACATCCGCGTTTGTTCCCCACGTATGAATAAGTGAGTGAGGTGACGGAGAGAGAGGAGAATAAATTTGTCGAAATTGAAACTTTCCGGGAGCCTATAAAAATAAAAAAATATTGTCCCGGAAGATCCGAAGAGATACTAGGGGTCTCCGTTACAGCGAAAAAAGTGAAGTCGTGGCGAAAACGGACTTTTCTTTATTTTGCTCGAACCAGCGACAAAACAATTCCTCGCAGTAAGATCCTGTGTTTGTCGAGGATTAATGTCCCGCATCCGGTAAAGTGATAAAAAATTAAAAAGTTAACAGAATAACGTATGAGTCAGGCAACCGACCGGAAGATGAAAAGATATATTAGGGCGACCTTTAGCTCTGCAGAATTTAAAAAAATGCCATCCCCCAACGGATATATGTACGTTTTTCACCCCTTTCTATATTTTATGAAAAATTATTATTTCCACCCTATTTCACCCCCATTTGCCTCTAAGCTTAAACACTCCTGCTGCCCGGATTCCCTCGCCAATTATGCTTCCAACGTGCTCGTAATGAACCCGCCCTCCGCACGCTAACGAGTTTGTACCACTTTTTCATTTTCATTTTAAATTTATCCAGGACGCCCCTATCTTACTCCAACCCCAACGAGTCTGTCTCTATCACTCTTCCGTACCTTCCGCTGGGTACGGTGAGGGCGCACCCTTATGAGAGCAGATGGGGTCAGTGGTGGAGGCACAGGCTCCCAGGGGTGCGAGGCCGAAAGGGTGGAACTGTTAGAGTCCGGCACGTAGCCAGGTATACGGCTCAAGGGGCTTCAGCCGACACTCTCACAGATACAAACACCTCTGACTCAGACGTCATAATACTTACAACTTAGTCCCCATCTATATCATCGTAATTCAAAAATCCTAAGACTGGTTTGACGCAGATACCCTCTTCACAACCCTCTATCCGGTGGTCGCACGCCGTGCCTTTATGCTAAGGTTCGGGTTAACTCAGTGAAAACTCGACGCTCTTCAGTGGTTAACAGAGCAAAATCAATTAACTTTTACTCATTGCAGAATGATTACACAGGCCAACAAAAAATTTTTGTATGAAAAGTTTTTTTAATTTCAATAGCTGATATTTATAGATTTTGATGTGCCGAATCCAAATCTGGCCTTAGTTTTTTGTATAACCCATAGTTTCCAAGTATTATGTATTTTATATTTAGTCTAATACCCCTATACGGTATACAGGGAAATCAATGAAACACTGTGTTACATCATGAAATTGTTTGTATTTACTGTTCACTATATTGTGATAAAATTGTTTGTATTTACTACAGGGTGATAATACAGGGTTCACTTGTCAACTGGAATTGGTCTATATTTTCTTTCCCTTTTTTCCTTGAAGCTTCGTGTGTAGTTTGTTTTGCGATGAATTGCTTTCTGAACTTCTCGGTGAAGTACCAACAGTATTTCTCACTATCTTCGTTCATTAGACCTACTTTTTCAATTTTATTATAACTATAAAAAAGGTGTTAAATTCTAAAAATATTGCTTGATTTCATAAATTTAACTGTAAAATGTGAATAAATGGTGAGTGATACAACTTTAAAACCATCATATTTGGATTCAGCAACTTTAAAAACATAACAATAAGGTATTTTCAGTGAAAAAGTTTTTTTCATTGTTGGCCTGCGTTATTTTCTGGGTGCGTCGACGGCTGCGGTAATTTCGTACCTCTTTTCTGGCGATTGTGATCAATATTTAGTTGTATCACGATCACGTTTTGCTTTGCGTACACCCAATATTTGATGGGTAATAAAACCTTAAGGTTTTCGTTACTATAAGTAAAAAATTATCCAGGATTGGTTTGACGAAGCTCTCTATTCCGCTTTTCTATCCACTAGCCTTTTCATAATGACGTATTTGTTCTCTTTTGCATCCTTACAACCTAACCTATGTAACTCATTGGGAAACTTCTATTGTTTTCTTCCCTTCCACTTGTCTTTTTACGATTGTCTTCATCAGACCATCATGCTTTATAATGTAGTCAACTACGCTGCCTCGTCTTCCCCTTGCGGTTTTTAAGGCTTCTTTATTCTCCCACTCTTCTTAGCACTTCTTCATTAATTACTCGGCCGATCCAATTTATCTCCTTCATTCTTCGGCAGTACAACATTTCGATAGCATTCCTTCTTGACTCCTCAGCATCTGTCAGCGTCCAAGTCTCGTTGGAGAAACATGCTTCATGTGTGGCGTATTTTAGTCCTAATCTGCTGAAAAAGGAGGACCAATACACGCAGTAATTCTTAGTACGCGCATTTTTATTTTTAAAAACAGAAACAGGGAAATAAAATTCGCTTTTTGCGTTACACACTGAATATTTATTAACACCGACCATATTTTCGATACTCATATCATTAGCACGGTGTGCGTATAAAACCTTGGTAATTTTATAACAGCATCGAACTATGGTCGGTGTTCATATCTGTTCAGGGTGGAAAGCACAAAGTGAATTTTATTTTCCTATATTGTTGCTGTAAAAGCTAAGCTAGAAACCTTACACGGCGTCCAAAACAGATGCTTTCCTTTCACCATTCTGTAAACTTTTGAAAAAAGCTCTACCTGTGATTATAACTTCTATTTAACAGTTACATAGACTAAAACAAATTGAAAAATCCTCACATTTAGTACGGCAAAACGCCACATTAAAAAAATTATTTAAAATAAAATCCAAATATAGCCAACGCTGCAAAGCTGTAGTATATTGTGATAAAAATAATTCAATAACGTCCTCCAGCTTGATAGAAGGTATAACTACAGCATCTACTCGTACTAACATTTTATCAGGTTTCTCGAAATCGGTTTAGGAACGTAAACAGTAAACATTTTACCACATGAATTTTTAGCCTGAGATAAACAAGCTCATGAATAACTACGAAACTTAGTATTATAGAAGTGTACAATAAAACCAATTGATAGTACCTCGGCACCCAGAGAAAATAGTCAGGATATTTTAAACACGGCCTTTTTCGAGGAATTCTCTTCAGGAGAAGAATATATTTGATTATTTCTGGCTCTTTTTTTTATTCAGAGGACACAAGGGGAGAAAATACCAATAAAGAGGAAAGTTATCGTTAGATCTCAGTCGGTAAGCGAAAGTATTGGGAGAGAGAGATAGCGAGAAAGACTTTCAACAAAGAGCTTGTTCGCGCGCGATGATTTATTTTAGAATTCCGTTTCTTCCTCATAAGGTTTATTCATGAATAAAATCTGTAATCGGTCAAAGCTATTGAATTTCATCCAAGCATGTCTGTCAAATCGGGTAGAACTTTGACAAATGTAGAGGAAGCCAAGATGAAAGCGTTATATTTCAGCGAATATTTTATTCATCAGCCATTCGGTGTAAGCAGGTTTAAGCGGTAGCATCGCCCCTTCAGAAGCATATTTTTCTGTGCTGAAAGCGTCTGCAGTAAAATATTTAAAATTCCCGCGTATAGTAGTATAGTACATAAAAAATATTGAAATTAGAAACTGAGCGAGCTGAAATTTTGCGAGGTATTTTAATAGGTATACGCACTTCATTATAATAAGAAGAAGAAGAAAAGGATTGGATCATTTAGCCCAAAAGACGGGACACCATTCAGTTTTAAAAAAATACGGATACTAAATAACACAGAGATGACATAATGATTAAGAAAAGAAATATGGAAGTAGTTTCATTCGCAGGAAGCATGGAAATAGAATAACGATTAATCAATCCAACTATCTTCGACGGGCGTAAAAAAAAAACATTTCGCACTAGTTCGAATGTCAAGGCTAAAACTTTTTTCCTGATGTTTAAGATTCAGTAAGTAATAACCTATATTTCATATTTTTCCATGATATTTGTACATTTCATATATTTCCATGATTTTGCAAATACAAATATCATGGAAATCATATCATTGATCCATTTTGCTGAGATCTACGGATAGTTTAAATATGGAAACAGATGGAATGAAATATAAGGCAAGAAAATCAGTATTAAAATCGCTACTACTAATAGGAATTGAAAGTAATCACCTTCAATTTAAAATTACATAGCGTATTCATGAAAATTACGATATTAGGACGGAAGAATTCTTTCTTACATTTGACAAGACGGACAGTCACAAGCGTCCATGCCTTAGGTGGTGATTACTGACCCGGGCTTCACTCAAACCCGCCTCTTATAGTTTGGGAATCGAGGGCGTTATCCCGCCTATAACCAGATGATGACGTGCCGCGTCGTTTTGAATTCATGCAGAATTGTACCGTTTTTTATATTTCATTTTGTTAAATCTTTTCATAAAGTCAACAATTATAAAAATCATGCTCTCGAGTCATGTTTAAACTTAATTTAGCCGGATATGGCAATCAGCTTCTTTAAAAACACCAAATTCACTCCCATAAAAACTTGGAAAAATTTGATTTGACGCGTAAGATAGCAACACAGATGCCCACTGATCTTTATGTTTGAAGGGGTATTAACGACGGGGATTATTACTATATAGCTTCAAGCTGATGGGTAAAGATATATTTAATCTCCATCTGATCTAATTCACTCCTTATCCTCGTTTCTTATTCTGTTGCTTGCATTCTTGATTCAAATGTTTAATTACTGATGTGTCAGTTTTTATCCCAATCATAGTGGATCATAATAACAAAAAGATTGACTTACACTGCGAGACATATTATTATTTGTTTTCAATCTCAAAACGCATGACTTACAACAATTATGGGTACATTCACTCGCGAAATCATCAATAAAGCTAACCATCAAACCCCTGACTTCGTACCGAGAGGACGGTATGACACGGAAGAAATCTCAAAGATGGAGACGAAATAGGAAACGATAGAGTTACGGCTGGTTAATAGAAAATAAAGCGAAAAATTAAATTGAACACTTGACGAAAAATTAGCATCATGGCTGTGAGGCGTTTTTAAAACAATCAACGCGCACCCGTACCGGTAGCGAGGCTTTGACGTTGATAGGTGAAGAGAAGTTAAGAATGGAAGCTATTGAAATGTGGCGCTACTGAAGAATGAACGAGATAAATTGGATAGTGCGGTAAATACTGAGGAAGTGCTAAGAAGATTGGGAGAAAAGAAGTTTTCTAAAAACTTGGAGGAGAAGACGGGGCAACTAATTTGGCCACATTATGAGGCATTATGGCCGGATGAAAACAATCGTAGAAGGGCAGTTGGAAGGGTAGAAAGATGAGGGATGGTCTCGATTGAGTTGCATAGTACAGGATGTAAAGAATGTAAAAGAGAAGAAATACGATACGATGAAAATGCTAGGAAAGAGGAATGGCGAGCAGCGTCAAGCCAATCTGATTGTTGACTTTGTTCATGATGGACGCCACCTACCAGTCTTCTGAAAATCTAACCGCATGCTATCGACATTTAGTCGAGTGGATTTTTAGCTGCCTCAGTGTCCTTTGCGAAGTTTAATTACCCGTTCCATTTTATACTTCATCCAAAGATGTCTTCCTCCCCGATTCATGGTTAAAATAAAATACGGACAAAAAGCGAACGAAAACCTTTAACAAATGACTTCGTTATTGCGTGTTCCCAAAATTTCACGTTAATTTTCCACTTCAAAATCGTCTTCGCATCAAAAGAATTTATTTAGATCGTAGCCTTATTCATCAATAAAAGTAGTGATACAGTGGAAGCCTAAATGAGGATCCGCGAACAGATATCAAATTATTATTCATTCAAGGTTGACGTTAACAATATAGACCGTTCTGTCAATTTACACGCGAAGATGACGATTTAAACCCTATTTGGCTAAACCGCTAACTGAAGAATTCAAAAGGACGGTTTTACTGCTGAAGACTCTCATTATCATAATTAACCAAATTTATAAATAATCAAGCGAATGATTGGCTTGACGCAAAGTTCCTCCCAATGCTCCAATTAGCTAATCTTTAAAATTCCATATTATTATTTTGCTTTATATTCTTCATTACCTCTCCATGTATTTCATCCAAGGCATTACTATCCCTGCCATTCTTCCATTCCACCTGTCCTTCAACGAGAACTTCGGTTAGGCTATCGTGTCTGCCAATGTGAACGATTAAATTGTTCCGTCTTTTACTCAATGTTTAAAAAATCTTCTCTACTACCCTCCTTAGACATGCCACATTACTCCCTCGGTGGCGGCGTGGTCCTTGCCTACCAAACCGATGATCGCGGGATCGAGTCCGCCTGATCATGGGCGTTTTTTTAATTATGCTATCCAATTATATTAAAATGATGTTAATTGGAGGAACCTGTGATCATTACAGACATTATTATTATTACTACGCACACCGTCTATCCATTTGATATTCATCGTTCCTTGAACAATTGAGAATGGATATCTTTAAGAGCGACACAGAGAACATAGTATTAGAGCCACACTATATTTCCAGGTCCGATAGTAGCGATAAATTAAGAGAGATGTTTTACTGAACGGATAGATATGGGAATTCGTTTTTCCCCTAACCAAAAGGACTTTAATAAACGCTAGTCCCAACTTTGCTAGAGCACTTTATTTTTTATGTGTATATGGCTGGTGTCCTAACACCCTCTGCCACACCCCTTTTAGGCGGCTTGCGGGGTATTTTGTAGATCTAGTTCTAGATTTCTCTATTACACCATATCTCGAGAGCTTCCAACCTTTATTTCTCAGCTACTTCTATTAATTGCCACCCTTCCATAGAGAAGTTCGCGTTAAATACGAGTCTAAATAAATTTGTTTCCCCGTCTCAACTCTTCGCCGACTAAATGATCGGAAAAGTCAAAAAATACCTAAATAAATAAATTTAAAAATTATCTCCTCGCTTTTTTCATCTCGGATTACCTCATCAAACTCATTTTCTCAGCTTATACTCTTAAAATTCTTCCACTTCGTTTCGAAACGTTCCCGGTATTCTTTTGAGGGTGAGATCAGTTTGGAAGATTAGCGTCAGAGAAGAGTCTCATCCCTCGCGTACAACAATAGCTAACCCTCCTCCCTCCACTTGTAGTTCCCCACTCAAGTCGCGCGTGGCACTCTTCTTAGGCCACTCCTGCCCACCGTTAATTCTCCTCCGAGAGAGAAGAGACAGCTGCACAGAATCCGCCCTCGTCTCGAAACTCTCCACTCTCGCCCACGGCCTCCTCGTTCACACCTTCACCTGAGAGCACGCCCTACTGGTCTTCTTTTTTGGCGGCGGATTACTCGCTGAAAACTTATGCTGAAGTCTTGAAAATTTCAGGATATGTAAAGACTATTATTAATAATGATCGCGGGATTTCCCGGCGTACTGTATCGTGGAAGGTTACTCGGGATTTCCACCGCGACAGGTTCTCCATGACGGCCGACGTTTACAAAAGTCAAATAAGTAAGCATGGGTAAAGAAGGAGGAAATGTGGTTATTAAAGAGGTAATGGATCGTTGTTTACACGGTTTGTTTTCACGGTTTTGTTCTCCATTGTAATCCCTAAATAGTTCGATTCGGGAGAGGTCACTATTTTCCAGTATCGGTCGATGACTATAAGAATAAAACAGACTTCTCTCCATATTTAATGCAGCATTAGTACAACGTCTATACTTATTCTGAAGAATCTCTTTGCTGACAACAAGCCAACAAGATTTGTAATCAACGTAATTTCTGTTCGAATTAAAGAAAAAGTCCTGCAGGGCTCCGATGTAATTTTAACGCAATAGTGTGGATAATAGTCTTAAAAAAATGTGCCGGGCAAAATTTTCTGCGCCTAGTAGCGCCTTTTCTAAAATTAATGTAATTTTTACAGGAAAATGCGAATATTTAAGCGGTAGGGTGCGGGCGGCGCTGTAGATGTGCCCGAATGTATGGAATAGTCTTTACGGAGGTAGTTTCCTATCGGAACAGTTCCGCTCCGGAACAACTTGCAAGAAATAGCTGCTCCGACTCTCAGTAGAGCGAACGGCAAGCGCTCACACAATTGCGCGCTAAAACACGTGTACAACAACTCCAGCGATTCTGACTCCGAGGGCTGTCCCTGGTTAAGACTTACGTCATCAAAAGCATAACAAATAGATTTTTTAAACTCAAACTCCTATATTTTGGGATAATTAAATAAAGTCTTGCATTTAAGCTCTTTTAACTGCTATTCTTTCTTTTAAAAGTTCAATATAAATTTTCATTGCATCATAATTTTTATTATTTTATGTATTAACTACTGTATTGTGCGTGTAATTGTCAGTAAAAAATAAATTACTCAAAGTTTTTGTATTTGTTTATTATATCCACGAAGTAAATAATGTTGCAAGGTAATGTACAGGATTGTTTGAGTCTTCACTGCAAGCTTAACACGAATGATGTGGCATGGGAATATGAACAGTGGGCATAGCCTGGAATCGGTTGTTTCAATCCCTAAATGAGTCTGGTGAGTGGCTGGAAACACCATTCCGACGGAATAGTCTCCTGAAGCTGTTCACCTGTCGGAGCAGTTCCGCGAAACTCCCTATTGCGATGTTAATTACGATTGAACTTCCACATATTTACACAAAAATATACAATACAATGCTAAAGCAAATAAACGCCCGACACGCAACATGGAAGAACTCTCCATACCATACAACATCCATTTACGCTAGATTTTTCTATATCACCTCCTACGAAATATGGAATAAATTGTCATGCGATTTAATAAAATCTAAAAAAGTAAGACAATTAAAAAAAGTATTATGAAATATTGCTACATGTAAATTGAATATTGTAACTTAACCGATTATTGTGCCAATGCTAAAGTTAACTGATTATTGTGCTGATGATAAAGTCAATAAAATCAGATGGTTTTTTGAGTTCATACGCTTGTCTAGCTGTTAATTATATAAACATATGTATTTTTTTTTGTTCTACTCTGTCATATATTTAGCCGCATTCTGTGAAATCGATGTATAATGTAAATCTACTTATTCTTGTAATATGTCTGACTCTATTATATTTATAACCATATATGTTCCTAAGGGACAAACTTGTCCCGGAATAATAAATTTCATTTTCTATTCTATTCTATTGCGGCACATCTCTAGGTAGCGCCGCCGTCGACAAGAGTATTCTCGCGGGCAAACTCAGGGGTCCTTCCCGGGACGAATTTCTTCTCTCACCCCGTGCTCTCTTATCTTTCCACACCCTCAACCACGGAACTAGCTCGTTCCGGCGAGCTATCGCCGCGAAGACCACTAGAGAACTCGTCGGCTGGTCTCGCGAACCTCTTCGCGTCGGTACTTCTCGGAAAAAATACAAAGGAGTGAAGGAAAGCAACTGGTGGACTCCACCACAAAATTTTATTAATCCACATCTACGATATTTCAGCAAAGCTAATTAAAACAGCAGGAGGACAGACGTTAAACCAGCTGTAAATAACTTAAGTGAAATACATTACGAAGGGGAGATACCAAAGGACTTCGAGAGGAACGTTATAATCCTATTTCCTAAGAGGAAATGAGCGGTAGCTGTGAAACATTTAGGACCATAAGCCTGAAAACACATGCGTCGAAGGTACTGACAAAGACCATCTATAGAAGAATAGAACGAAGAGCAGAATAGTAGGTACTTGGATAGGATCAATTCGGATTCAGAAAAAAACAAAGGTATAAGGGAAGCAATATTGGCCCTTAGGCTGCTCATAGAAAAGAGAATGAAAAAGATCAAGCCAACGTTCGTTGCGTTCGTGGCTTTAGAGAAGGCGTTTGCTAAAATGGATTGGAACACACTGCTGGGAATCCTAAAGTTCTTTCTGAAGACAGGTGGAGGAGAAGAAGGCAAAGAACGGCCCCACATGAGTTATAAGGTATGTAAAAAAGAATAAATATGTCCCTATGAAAGAGTTAGCGGATAAGAGAGCGGAATGGGGAGCTACGTCTAACCAATCTTAGGATTGTTGATCCGTGATGATGATTTCGATTATGTCTTAAAGGGTGGAGATAAATACTTCTGTGCACATCTTTGACTAACATTATCATGAAATAAGATAAACACAGCTGAAATCAAGTGCGATTCTTCTTGACGATGTTGAAGATTTGCTAAAATATTTTGAAATTACTATAACACATTCTTAGGTACACTTAATTATCTATAGTTCGCCGAAATGCTGTCTAATGAAAAACCTTAACTGATTTTAAGAAAGGTTCTCATCCTTAGTTAGTGAATTTGGTTTTAGGTTCTCATCCACCAATCATGGCCGTATCCATCCCGTTTGTGGGCTGCTTTTCAGTTAGTACTAACATATTGATTGTAGCACAGACGTCTCACAAAACCAATAACACATCTTTGGCTATAACTTGAGGTTTGATGGTCTGATGAAGACAATTATAGATGGACAAGAAGAGGGATGGCAAGAGTGGAGAAGGAAGACCTCCAATAAAATATATGGAGCAGGTAAATAAGGAAATGAAAGAGATGCTATACGTAGGTGTAAAAAGATAAGCTGACAGGAGATTTGATTGGATTATTTATTAAAGTATTCTACCGATTAAGGTAGGTTTCCACGGAGTAATTAAAAAGCATTCTGGTAGCCTTCCCTCCCTTCATGGATTTCCCTCTTCATTTCGAAATAGGGTCGCAAAGATGACATTACTGTCGTATCTGTTTTCCTCTAATGTGCTACTCAATTTGTTAAAACTAATTAATTGACTGGATCCGAATTGAGTGGACTAATCTAAGTACTGTTGACCAGTGATGGTGATCAGTGGCGCAGCGGGGGAGGGGGGGGGGGGGGTTTGGGGGATAAACCCCCCCCCCCCAGAGCTCATAGAAACTTTTTAGTTAAATCTGTTTTACTTAATTGGATTAATATTACTTATGGAGTAGTGTAAATATTAATAAAATATCCCCCAGAAGACCGTAAAAATCACCATTTTGAACTATTTATCTTAATTAATTTTTTCCGACAGATGGCCTCCGCACCTCCCGCTTACCCTGGCGGGTATATGCAATACCTCAAGCCCCTCAGTATTAGTTGCGTCTGAAACCCCCCCCCCCCCCCCTAGCCTTAATTCCTAGCTGCGCCCCTGATGGTGATGATCTTGCTTAGTAAGTGGTTAGATTTTGTCCCAATTCAAAATTATTATTATGTCCAATTGTCATATCCTGTAAAGAAACGCCAGGTTCCTTTCAAGTGTTTTTACGCTCGGAAATTGTGCTTGAATATTCGAGAGAAAAAAATAGAGGAGCGGAACCTCCTTGAGAACCGAGGGTTTGAGGGGTGGTGGAGGATTGGAATGGTAATTTACGGAAAAAAAGGGCAAAGGGTGTTGCTCAACGAGCCATCAATCCGGGAGCTGTGGAGGAAAAAAAAAACAACTATCGATAACCAAAAAACCCCGATTCTGCGATTAACATTTACGCTTGAATGACTTTGGCCCTCGGTTGAGCAGCGACAATAAAAGGCGAGAATGAATGGAAAAAGATCTCTACTTTATTTTCTGCAGGGCTGGAATGCTAAGTGAGGTTAACCGGAAAAAATTAAGACACGATAAAAAAAAACTTTATCGGTTGGTATGCGGTTGAGGTAACGAGGGAAAGGTTGTGAAGTGCCGCCAGGGGGGAGAAGAAATTTATAAAATTCGATAGATTCCTTTCAGCACGCCTCGTTGCTTCGCTCGCACTCTCCAATGGAATGGCGGATGAAAATGTTGGGTCGTGTTGGGCGACGCTAAGTCCACGGATAACCGATACACTAACTCACATAGGCCTTCCCTATAGCTTATTTTTAGATTTGTGTCCTCAAATAAAAATCCTTTCCACCGACAATCAGTGAACCGCATTATGAAGAAACCCATCAACCATTAAAATTTGCCTCTTTTTTCAAACTCATACCATTTTGTCCCATCGAATGCCCTTTATCAACGAAAGGGAAATTTTTGTTCAATAACACAGGCCAACAATGGAAAAAAATTTTTACTGAAAATACCTTATTCTTATGTTTTTAAAGTTGCTGAATCCAATTATGATGGTTTTAAAGTTGTATCACCCACCATTTATTCACATTTTACAGTTAAATATATGAAATCAAGCTATATTTTTAGAATTTAACAGCTTTTTTATAGTTATAATAAAATTGAAAAAGTGGGCCTAATGAACGAAGATAATGAGGAATACTGTTGGTACTTCACCAAAAAGTTCAGCAAGCGATTCATCGCAGAAAAAAGCTACACAAGAAGCTTTGAGGAAAAAAGGGAAAGAAAATGTAGACCAATTCCAGTTGACAAGTGAACCCTGTATTATCACGCTGTGGTAAATACAAACAATTTTATCACGATGTTGTG
Source organism: Ischnura elegans (assembly GCF_921293095.1). Lineage (NCBI taxonomy): Eukaryota > Metazoa > Arthropoda > Insecta > Odonata > Coenagrionidae > Ischnura > Ischnura elegans. Next base: position 122,940,852 of record NC_060247.1, read on the forward strand.
AACAGTAAATACAAACAATTTTATGATGTAACACAGTGTTTCATTAATTTCCCTATATACCGTATTAGACTTAATATTAAATACATATTGCTTGGAAACTATGGGTGATACAAAAAAACTAAGGTCAGCTTTGGATTCGGCACATCAAAATCTATAAAGATCAGCTATTAAAATAAAAAAAGTTTTCAAACAAAATCTTTTTGTTGGCCTGTGTAATTCGACTTATTCAACCAACACAGATTTGACTTACTCTGAAAATAAAGGAATAATGAATTGAATTGGTGGGATTCAAACTGGATTACAAAGGCTTCAAACATTCTCCTTGACGACAGGAGAAAAAAATGGGAGTCAAACAATAATGGGCTACAATATACTGGTTGACGACGCGAAAATTAACTATAAGGGGAGTATTGTATTGAAATTAAAGGTGTTCAGAAGTACGCGTCGTTGTTCCCCATTTTCGTTCTGAATACTTATCAATTGTGTTTTTGCAAATTGTTTTCATTCGATTGGTGTCATCGCTTCCGAATTGTCTTCGCGAGTAATACCAGGACAATTTTATCAATAATTTGTGTTATTTTGATTTGTCAATTTATGGTACGTGTCGTCGCTACCGATTTACCTCCTTGAGCAATTACCCAGGAGAATTGCCTTTGTAATTTGTGTTTAATGGATATCTATGCATACATAACAGAGCATGTCTGTTTGTCTATCCGCAATGCGTTTCCATGAAGCTGCTAGGATCATGACATAAGTTAGTACATAGGTGAATCTCATGCCCTCAAACCACGTAGTGCTACTTTCGGTTGCATTTGCCGCTACCTTCGCGTTGTTTTTTCGTTACCTTTCGTTACTGCTGATCATACAACTTCTGCGGTTAGACATCCTGCCGTGTAGGCACTGTGAAGTCGCAACCCTTTTTTTAATCTCTAACAATAATAGACCTCTATACTCTCTGGAGCTTTATTCTCTCTCCAGCCTCCAATATGGCTCTCTTCATTACAATCAATTTAATTACTCTCCGATCACCATAGCGCCCTCAACTCCCAAAATAGCAATATAAATATAAACATGCATACAAAAAAAATTACAATTCAAACATAAATGCATAAAACTCAAAAACAGTAGGATCATCATCCATCATCAAGGACGCGACGTTACAGCACACCTCTTGACACGCTCAAAGGGAAAACATAAAAATCTTATGTGATCTAGATATTCAAGTTCCAAGCTTCCCACTTCCCTGTATACCATTCTTCTCGAACAACCCCGGGTGGCCTGGTGGTGTAATATAGGTTAACATTTCAACTCCTACAGGCCTACAGAAAGCGTTACACAGATGTTAAACAGATTGTGCTCGGAGCCGCAAGAGACTCGGAGGCTGTGGCTTGGCTTAAATTGCATGGACAATCGAGAATAGCAGTCTTTCAGAGCTACGCGGAGATTATTGCACTAGAAACCCATTATATTTCCAGTTCCAACAGATACCATACATTTAGAGAGATATTTTTCCGTACGGATAGGTATAGGAAATAATTTTTCCCCCTTACAATTAAGGACTTAAAAATTTTAGGTTTTCCCGGCGTATAGATTGGTGAAAATTTTCTCGGGATTCCCACCGGGTGTGGTATTGGGTTGATTCTCCCCGCAATCTCAAAGTTTGTTATCAATGTGTATTTGGATTCTCCACAAAATCCAAATACACGAATACACATTGATAACAAACTTTGAGATTGCGGGGAGAATTTTCCCAATACCACACCCGGTGGGAATCCAGAGAAATTTTTCATCAATTAAGGACATTAATACATGCTGGGCGGAATTTGGAACTTCGTTAGAGCATTTTTTTATTTGTCAATGGCTGATGTCCTATCATCCCCCGCCACACGCCTATTGAAGCGGCTTGCGAGGTAGGATGTGGATGTAAGGGATGAGAGGATTCATAAGTTTTTGTAAATTGGTTATACACATTTCAGTTTGAAAAAAGTCTAGAATATTCCTTCGATTGATTCGCGAATGTTATAATACCACAGAGGAATCTTCATTTGGCCTCTAAATGTGTTTTTACTCCCACAGCGAATTAAAATAGGTTTGCATAAGTTGCCACTCGCGTCGCTGACGGGCAGGGTGACCGAATTTAAAGGGATGGATGTAATTATGGTTTTGAATTATTTTTTTTCTGGCGAATACTTTCGGTGACGTCTTCTCGGGGTTCCCATCGGTTTAATTCGTTATATATCACCAACGTTTCAACGGACGACTCGTCCATTGTCACCAGGTTTTTCCCAACGATTTGATCGAAGGATTTTTCTCACTTATAGGAAAATTCACCAAAATTGTTGGCAATATTAGTGGCTTTGCCTGGTTTCGCTAATATTAGGGCCCTCTTCGCTACTATAGCGTTGAGGTGTTTCTCCCGTCCCGTTCCTTCCGTATCTTTCCTCTCCCAGAGGCGTCGTCGGGCTCCTATCGCGGCGGAGCCTCTTTCCTTTTCCCTTCCTCTAAAGCCCCTCCCCGGGTGATCGGGCGTATAAGCCACGGACTTGGTTCCCGGCCCCGGTGCGTTGTATCCTCGAAGGGTTCGCCTAGAACCCTCATACTCTCTGTCATCAGGGGGAATAATAAAGGTTTTTCTTAAACTTATACATTCGCAGTGATGACGATTGATGAATCACCCGTATAAGAATTGGTGACATAAATCGAATTAAACCAGTGGGGATCGGGATTTTTTCGGCGGCAAGAGTTGGTTTCCCACTCCGTGAGCTTGGGTTCAAATCCCGGCAGAGAATTTTCAGACTGCGCAGCCCCTCCTTGAATGTTGTGTGAAGGATATTTCAAGCGCAACACTGTCCGTTGGATGGGACGTTAAGCCGTGATCCCCTTGGCGCCTTTCGTTAACAGCAGACTAATGCCGGGTTTCTCTATACCCTTCCTTCCATGGCATTCCCTCATGGCACAAACGACCTCAGCTATCCATCGCCTCCTCCAAATACCATACCACGAATTCAACCAGTGGTAATCTGGAGAACACGGATATAATTCGCCGGAACAATCTATTTTGATATGTGCTTTGATTCTCGTTGAAAATAAGCCGCATAAGAGACCACCAGTTTAGGAGGCTTTACTCTAAAATATCTTTTTCACCTTGTGGTAATAAAGCACAAATTCAAATTGCCTTTCAATAATTTGGTACGCTTTATAATTGCACACAGCAGCATCACTTTTGTCGCTACGGAAATTAAATTCATACAGTGCACTTGGAGAGTAATATACTAATGATACATATCATTCATTATTATCCATATTGATTTAGTGTTAAAAAATATCGATTAAAATATATATCGATACCATCTAATATCTCCAATAGTATTAAATACACGTATCCTTAATTAACATATAATTAAGAGGCTGTAAATATTTCATTAATAATCGTCCATTATACTTTGCGCCCTTTTCTGTATTCATATTATAACGATACCTATTTTCAGTGTGAAGAAAATGGAAATAATGCTGTGATTATTTTACGCACGATATCATTCACATTTTCGATGTGGTTGCTAAGGCGGGATGTGATTGTTGAATCTTTTTCGCCTTGAGGTAATAAAGCGCAAATTCAAATTGCCTCGCTCTCCTCCTCAACTACTTTCCATTTTCACTCTTCCCAACTCCACTCATCGGTCGCAAAATTCATTCGAGAGAGGGAAATCTTATCGATTGACAGACAGACTTGTGGAAGAAGTGGGGGGAGGAGAGGATGTTAGGGGGAGGGGTTGGGAAAGGGGGGGTAGAGAGGATTGGGGGTAAAGGGTGAAGTCGCCAATCAGTCAGTCAGATGCCTTCCCCACCACCTCATCCGTCAAAAAGCCACGGAGACGGAGAATGAGCGGTGGCAGTATGAGGAGACGGCAAAACCACCATGAAGGGATAATAAAGAGATCTATTTCGTGTGCGCGTAAGAGTAGTTACTTCTTCGAATATAAAATACCGATGGTTGATTCCCCAAATAGAGAAAAATATTGGGGAAAAAGTTTTGCGAAACAGATATTGGTATATTATAAAAGTAATTCAACACTATTTCTCAACTCAATACGGAAAATACGATCAAATTGCATAACTATTGATTAATAATTTTTTTCGGATGCCAATTCATCGACAAATAAATTCATTCTGAGAACATTCACGGATACCTTTTCATTTTTCTATGCATAATGCACCAAAGTTTATGAGTCTTTCTATATAAAAGAGCAGCTTTGTTAAATTCCTTAATTGCCATTATTTAAAGGATCTTGTCGCAGGGTGTACAGTCGATTTAATAATTATAAAAAAATTTGAAGTTGCTCATAGTATATTTGACCGCCACAAATAATAGATAACCTACAGTATAAAGCCATAATAAGATCACCTTCAATAATAAATTTATTCCACAATTTTTCAAATAAAATTTTCAACCGATTATCGTACGTATTATCCATTTAAAAATGGTTTTGGGAGGTAATACTGTCATGAAAGTCAGGTGAGGCTGAATTTTCCATCGCATATTGAGTGACCCACTAATATATCTTACCCGGAAAGGATGACTGCAAGTACTAACCACAGCGTTTGGGTGTGCACACTTCCTCGATTATGGTATTAATGACTACGACCATGAATTAATAAATAGGACTTAGTAATGGAATATCCAATACTAATGAGCCTCATATCGAGAGCTGAGCACGGTTTAGCATATGAATTTTGCAGTATCAATCAACATCTTAGTATTCATCATGAATTTCTATTTCCTTCATTCCATGAATAAACATTATCGAAATCCGAGGCTAGGAGGGAAATATAACCCCGTGCGTGCGTCGAACTTCCTCATTTTCATTCTTTAGTTTTCCAGAAACAAAATGAACTGATTTAATCGATTAGACACTTTTCATCAAATAATGAAAGATTCAAAAATGGATTTCGTCAGAGGAAAATACTAGTAAAAATACTCACCCTCAATAAAAAGAAATAAATGAACGGATGTATCATTGATTTACAACATGCCGTTTTGTGTGGGTTAAAATAGTTTATACTTGCTCCACACTTCTCTTATTCTTAGGTTTGAGGTGAAATACGGGATTTTACCGTCTCAAACTCGCACTAATGAAAATACTTTACTATTACTCGCTAAACCTTATCAGTCGAACAGTCACAGCCGAGATAGAGAATTATTTGAAGAAGACTTTGACAATAATATGGAAAATACGGCCCGATATGAGCTGAAAATCAACAAAAATAAAACTAAGATATCAGTATTAAGCAAAAGAGAGGAGGTTAGGACAAGCATTAAGCTAGAAAAACCAAAGGTTGACGAGGTGAAAGAGTTTAATTACCTAGAAAGCCGAATTACCAACGATGGACGAAGCGAGAAAGAAAAAGTCAGCAGAATAGCACAGGCACGGAGGGCTATCTACAAAAAGAAGAATATACTTACAGCTGAAAATACAATGCGTTAGGATACAATGCATCCGACGGAGCATTTTTTATGGATCATTACGTATGGAGCATTTTTCTCTATCTCAGCGAGGATGAATGATGTGCATGAATACTGAAGAATGATGAAGGTAAAATCGATCGACCAAGTAATCAGGAAGTTCTAAGAAGAGTGGGACATAAAGGAAGTCTTCTGTAAGACCTAAGGAGAAGACGGCACAACTTAGATGGCGAATAAAAAATTAAACTTTGTTTTTCCACAGAATATATTTATAATTACACGACCATGGTTTCGACGCTCCGCGTCATTCTCAAGCGACTGTACTTGTCGCTTGAGAATGACGCGGAGCGTCGAAACCATGGTCGTGTAATTATAAATATATTCTGTGGAAAAACAAAGTTTAATTTTTTATTCATCATGAGTAAGTTCCACTCAGTAACGCCTCAAACCACCAACTTTAACTTAGATGGCTGCATTATGAGGAATTTTGAAAACAATCATAGATGGGCACGTGGGAAGGAAGAAGGGCAAGGGATGTTATAGAATGAGTTACATAGGACAGGTTATGAAGGATGTAAAAGAGAAGAAACAATTCACCGAGACCTGTGAAGAAGCCGTGATTTGTCGAAGGAGGGTCACCAAAAACTTACGCATTCCCACTTCCGAAGGATGGGGAAGCAGCTCTTTTTCATGTGGGAGAAGGTGGAGCGGTCGGCGTAGCGTCATTCACATTACTGCCGGCGTCGAAAATTTACTTTAAGAGCTGTAATGCTTCTTCGTGGAAGGCAAGAGAAAACAGCCAATTTATTAATATTAGCAGTAACTCCAATAGTTATTTTATTAAAAAGTATGACGGCATTTTCAGGAGTAAACTAATTCCTTATTAGAATATTCGGGCGGGGGCAGCCCGAGAGAATGCATCGATTAGAGGTGATTTGATTCTAAGGTTAGGAACGTGAAACGTGAGGTAACATCAAACCTGAAGGTTGAAATGCAAAAAATGGACATATTACAAATCATTGTAATGAAGAGGGAGGAGAAAATTTGGAGTGAAAGCAGCAGGATTACACACAAAGGATCTGCAAAATGGCATTGCCGAAGTTAGGAACTGTAGCGCTGCGGTGTGGAAGGCAAAGGAAAGCCAGTACATTAGTATCCTGAGAAGTCGCAGCAACTCCAGCCCACCATCACTGCCCTACATATTATGCGGACATGTGGTATCGCGCCTTCATCTCAACTGATGCCCTCACAGCTTCCTTCGTTGATGGGAAAAGAGGGACGGATGGAAATGGGTTTTCGACCCGTCGAATATGAGAGAGAGGGCTGCGTCAAGAGAAGGGGAGTGGGTTCGAGGGCTATTTTTGGATGCGCCTAATTTCTTTTACATGAGGTCCCCCGAGGAGCACTACTTCCACACCAATTTTCCTCTCCCACAACCACCCCGGCTACCAAAATCTCCCGCATCCCGAACTAACACGAGAGGACACCTACTACATCTACATAATACCCCGAAAGCCGCCTACATAGGTGTGTTAGGACGCCATCCGTTAACAAATGAAAAAAAATGCTCTTAACAAGAGCCTAGCCTGTATTAGAATACTAGAATTTATTTGACGTCTCCGAAAGGAATCTAGGACTATCCGTTCGACAAAATATCTCTCTAAATTAATCATTCCGGTCGGACCAGGAAATATAGTGGGGTTCTAATAAAGTGTTCTCGGTATCACTCTGATAGATATCTATTCTCTATTGCTCAAGCAATTTAAGCCTAGCGCGCAGCCAGCGAGTCTTTAGAGGCTGCTAGCCTAATGCGCTTAACAACTGTATAGCACTTTCTGTACGCCCGTAGCAGTTTTTGACGAATCGAGCCTCTTTCCTTTGTACTATTTTATTAAGTTTACTGGTTAAATCCTTACGCACTGGATCCCTTATGCTCGCTGCATATTCAAGGTGTGGCCGGACGAGTGTAAAGTAACACCAAAGTAACACAACAAAAGTTATATGTGATCTCCACGATAATTTCGAAGTTATTGTTACTCCCAGATACAACGGATCATCTCGTTTCTTCCCCGAGGAGTGAATAAGACCAGACTGACCAATCACCAGCGATGAAAAATATGTATTTGCAATGCTATGAAACTGGTCACATATATATATGACGATTCCAGAGGCAATTTGGGGAGCGGAGAAATCTTCTGCGGAGTGTAGGTACGCGATACGCTACATCTAAATAGGTGCCAAACAATAGTTTCTGCAGGTGGCAAAATGGAACTGATTGATAGGCCATAGCATAAGGCGCTGTAATCAGATGAGAAATAATTCAGGGAAAAATTCGAGGAAATGTTTCCTGAGGAAGGCCGAGTGATAATTACTTGGGACAAAAAAGAACGATAATGAAGAAGAAGAACACCAGGGAACTAAAGGAACTGGCTCGAGACAAGGAGAGATGAAGGACTGCATTATAACGACCTTGGGGTTGCTAAAGCTTTGAACACAAAAAATGAACAAATAGTTCTCGGTCTTCAGGGCAACAAATTTTGAACTTAATAACTTATGTTGCGTATGGTTCCAAACAGAAGTAAAATGGCTGCAAAATTTACAAATACTACTCGGTTTCTGGATTAAATTGTTTTCCCCGTCAAAAAATGTTTCTCTTCGATAATTTCTTCCTCCTAACCTCCGATTTCTTCTCAATTTTTACGGATTATTGAGAATAGTCGAAGCATATTAGTAATAAATAATTCTACCCCCTTTAATTCGAGCAATTCGCCCAGTGAGGGTATGTATTTTTCAAAGGCATTCATGGGCCACCCAGAATTAAAACTCGGTATCCTTCCGTCACCAGCAAAACGCCAACCACTGAGCGACCTCGCTGCCCCTGAATACATATTAGAGCGGATAGAAAAAAGTAATCTCTTTCCGTATCGAAGTTGCCCCGTAGGAGGAAGTTGCTGACTTCCATCAGCTTCTGGAATGCACAATGCTTCCATTATCGATATTAACGTACGATAATAATCTAATTTTACCTTGGAAGGCGAATAACCAGCGATTGCCGGAACAAGAAAGAAATAGTCCGTAAAAAATCGCAGATGGGAAACCTATTTACAAAAGAATCTACTTATAGCTGAAAATACAAATACAAGTAGAGAAAGGAGGAAACACTTTAATCCTACATATGGAGCATGTTCCTCTACGGGAGGCAGGCTTGGAAGTTGACAGGAGCAGAGAAGTATAGAGTGGAAGCATCCTAAATGGGGTGCTACCGAAGAATAATGAAGATAAAATGGATCGACCGTGTAAGTAATGAGGAAGTGGTAAGTACAACGGGAGAAAAGAGGAATCTCTTGAAAACGTTTAGGAGAAGAAGGAACAGCTTAGTAGGTACATTATGCCATATTACTGCGGCCGCATTATGAACGATGATGGCCGGATGAAAACAATTATAGAAGCACATGTGAAAAAAGAAGATAGGCCAGGGACGGATACAAATGAGTTACATAGGACAGATTGTAAAGGATGTAAAAAAGATTAATTACGTCACTATGGAAAGGCTAGCGGATCGGAGAGCGGAATGGAGAATACTTACTGTGAATTGAAGAGGGGAGATCATGAAGGGAGGAGAACCTGCCAGAATATTTCTTAAATACTTTTGGAAACCTACCTTTATTGGTAGAATAATTTCGTAAGTACATATCGATGACCAAGTTCTAACAACACGTATCTCAAAAAAAGCATATTTTCAGGAGAGCAAGAAAACGATTAATATTTGTTAATTACACACTGACATTAAAAACCAAAAGTTCATGAAATTGAAAAAGAAGCATTCATTTGAAAACAAAGTTGTTTTTTTGCTTGTATTTTATTTTTTAATGTTATAACGCTTTGTTTAAGATGCATGTTTCAAACTGGCCGAATTTGAGATACGTGTTGTTAGAACTTAGCCATCGATATATAAATCACACTGCGACGTCTGACCACGATCTGGTGGTGACACTCTCCTATCTTCCCCTGTAAGCTGGAAGCCGAGACTAAGGGTGGGTCCCTTCGTGCGCGCCTACACCGCTGACGTGGAGGTATTTAGCCACGCAGTTCCCACTTCATCCCTTAGAGGATAAGGGATCGCAATCAGGCCTCCCAAACAGATCCCCTAAAAATCCATCCCTTCCTCCCATTGAACCTCATAATTTCACCCTTGGTCGTCCCTCGACTTCTCCATCTCTGAAGAGCTGGCGGGGACCATTAAGAGAGGCCCTCAGAGCACCCTGCCCCCAGATTCCTCGCCATGATGTAATGTCCCTCTTCTCCAAATACTCCTCGTGAGACGCGAAGGGTATGTCCGAATTTTGGCTCTAACTCGGATGGCGTCTCACGTTTAACCAAATACTGGCACTGTTAGTAAGTTCAATAAGTGACCGTCCTTCGGCGCGTAAGTAATGGCTCACTTCCATGGTAACGGTTCATTTTCATCGAGTCGTTATTGCCTCAAGAAATGAATGACTCATTTGTAGATCCAGCATCACTCCGAATACCGTAATTTTATTTCGTAAATACAAAGTAAGACCGGTATAAAGTCGACCGCGGCGCGGCGCCACCAGTCCATTTGAGGCTACTGACAGACGAATTATATTTAAACTCACGGAGTTTCGTAATATTTTAACTTCCAACAGAAGAATAATACCGCCAGCAAAGACGTAAATTATGGCTGTGTCAAATGGGCATTATCGTTAATCACACGTTTCACTCACAATATTTGGTTAAAATCAATGACCTCTGCTTCAGATAGATAATTACAGTAAAATCATCCATCAATAAATGAAATTAAAACAATATATACATAAATATATCACCAACGAATATAATGTTTAACCATGCGGTAAGCATTGAATACCTCAAGGCTCTTACATTAGACTCGAAAAAGACTTTTAGTGATCCCTCCGGATAGTTTGTACTTTTACTTTGCAGCTCCATAGCCAGCGGAGAATTCAGGGGAAAATACAAGACATTTAATCAATTTATCAAGAAGATATTATTTAATTCCTCTACCAACTACAAATATTCGCCATAAGCCGCTATGAAATACAATAGAGTAGTCTTGGATTGCTCCCTCCTACCATCTGACGTCCAGCTTAACCCGTTTATGCCTAGTGTTCCATTTTTGGAACACCTGATGTGACTTTCTAATTTAATGACTACGACTCATTATACACAAATATGCCACGGTTTTTCTTTCTGTACCTCTTTAAAAAGATATATTGTATTATAAGGCGCAAAGATTTGGTCAATTTTACCAACCCATCGCAGCCAGTATGTTGAGAAATATCGGTCTTTTTTTTCAAGGCATTTTTTCTGGGACCATCTATAATGTTATATTAATAACTATTTGCCATTACGCCCAAATGTTGTAAATTTTTCCCTGCATGTTCAGTAATAGTTAACCTACAGTGCTTAGTGAAGAAAGTTTTGAAACAACGTATTTTGTTTTAGTTAAAAGCTTTTATTTAACAGTGTTCCATTTTTGGAACACTAGGCAAATCCACTACTACTATACGTGCATTCAGGCGCACTGAAATATTCACTTTAATTTTAAATCAAGTAAGTAATTAGATGTGGAACAATTAATAATCTTCCCAGTTAATTGCTGTACACTTCTGCTCATCTCATTCATGACTCTTCTGACGAGAACTTTTACCTTTTTTTGATACCGGATGGTGATACTACTGAAAATGGCTGTGCATCGGCTTCTGCTTCGCCGCAACCTCTTCTTGCTCAAAGAAAAAAGGTAACCAAAGTTGTGCGCAAAAGGAAGAAAGCCGATCTGACTGCCCAGCCAGTAGGAGGTAGAGTTTCAGAAGAACAAATCACGAAAATGAAAAATCCCTACAGGATATTTAGAACTCTTGCTGGATATTGAAGTGAGCCTTGAACTGACTGTTGGTGTTTATTGGGAATACTTTTACTGAGTGGCTACGTCTCTGTTCCGAGACGACATATGTTTTGGGAGCAAAGACCAGATAGGCATTATTCTCTAGTTAGTGGTGCAATGAGACGTGACCGATTTGAAACAATATTTTCAAATTTGCATTTTGCTGACAATTCTAACTTGAACCACACGGACAAGTTTTCCAAGCTGCGACCTCTCATTGAGCAACTGAATGATAGATGTACGCAATTTGTACCACATGAAATATACTCCAGCTTTGATTAGGCCATGATTCCCTATTTTGGTCGTCACAGGTGCAAACAGTTCATTCGGGGTAAGCCTATTCGGTTTAGATATAAATTCTGGTGCGTATAGGCTACATTTGCTGGTTTCAACCTTATCAAGGAAAAAATCCGAACACTCAATACCAATAATATGGTGTAGGTGCTTCAATTTTTTTTCAATTCACTGAGGCACTCACAACGCAGCATCCCGGTAAATACCATTTTGTGTTCGACAACTTGTTTACAAGCATTGCACTCCTTGATAAACTTCATTCAATGGGCCACCAAGCAACTGGCATAGCGAGAAAAGATCGCGTAGACAAACCTCATTTACTATCTGATGCTACCCTAAATAAAAAAGATTGGGGCACATTCGATTACCGAATTGATGGAAAAGGCAATATTGTTTGTAGATGAAATGATAAAAGTGTTGTAACTGTTGCATCTTCTGGTGCCGGTGTCAATCCTTCGGAACAGTCAGTCGTTATTCTCAAAAGCAGAAAAAAAGATACAAGTTACTCTGCCAAGTTCAATCAAGGTATATAATCAGTATATGGGAGGTGTTTTCCGAGCTGATTAAAATATTGACAAGTATCAAGCATCAAACCATGGAAAGAAATGGTACTCGAGCCCTCCGGTTATTCTGCTTTGAGCTGGCTTTACAAAATGCTTGGCAATTGCATAAAATAAACGATGTGAAGCCAATGGATCTTCTTGAATTTCGTCGCCGTGTGACCTGTCACTATATAGAGACATACGGTAATTCTGCTGAGCCTGGTGGGATAGGGAGACCATGAAATCTATGAATCGTAAACTTGACTCACGTCATGACGGCATGAATCATTAGAATGTAAAGCAGGGAAAGCAAACTCGCTTTGTCAAATACCATAAAAATACCACTTTTCAATGTAAAAACGGCAATGTATCCTTGTATGTTAAATGTTCACCTGGATATCATTCTTAATAGTGAGTTAATAAAAGTCTGAATCAAATTTTTGCATGCTATCAATGAGTACGTCATAGTAGTGGATTTGCCTAGTGTTCCATTTTTGGAACACATCGTAATTAATGATTGGCAAGAGATACATTGTTTTTACTTTCGGATATTGTTTTCATACGTACTTCTATCGACAATATGTAAAAATCAGGGTGAAATTCGCATTTTTCAAACCTTCGGCATAAATGGGTTAAAAAAAAGTGAAACTAAAAACAATGAAAACGCAAAGAGCTTGGTGTCTGGGAAATAACTATCTATGCTTGTGCCGCTATTTCTGTAATTAACTCAGAAAAAAATCGCAAGAGAACGCAAGAATATTTCACTGACGTTAAAATATAATTCCCCCTTGAATATTATTATACAGGAGTTTTCATTGATGTGCATGAAACATTTTAGAAGAATTTAAAACGAGTGCAGTGACTAGTAGTGTCGCATTCGTCTAAAAGCGGCATAGAGGGAAAATGAGTGATATTTCGGCCCGCTCATCTAGTCTTTTCGAAGCTTGGACCGCGTTATTCATTGCTACCGAGGTTAGAAATAAAGAGTAAGGTCAATTTTCTCCCTCTGGGTAATAGCGGTTTATGCAGAGACCACGGAGAACAGAAATGCAATTTAGGGATTTCCTTAATGCAGAAGTAAGGCACAATGGGTTTCATCGCGGATTAAGAGCGGCGATATAGCTGGTGCGAATCTTCGCTGCGAATGGAGACAAAGCGTTGAATGTGATACCTATTCATTAAGGCTGGTTGCGAAACTGCTCGCTAACTCTAGTAGGACTTACCCAGTGTGTAGAAACGAAAATGAAGTTAACGAAGAATAATACGGTGGAGACGAAGTCCTGGCTATCGAATTAATTCATTCATTTTAGTTACTTGTTTAATTAAATGGTGCTCGCTGCTGACTTAATTCCTCTAAAATACGAACATGGATTCTAATTAAAAGGTTCCCATGCTTTAGTAATGTTTTTTTTAAATCCTCAAATGCCTGACCCTATTTACACATGTATTTTTACAGTAATGAAAACATTTTTTAGAAGCCAAATATGTTTTTTGCTGACATTTCAAGTATAAGTTCTTATGTCAATGTACCCCAAAGAAAATTCTCCTCGATACATTTTTTAAGATTAAAAAGAATTATTAATTTTCTCAGTTCCTCGACTATTTTTGATTAGAAATTCTACTGAAACGGAAGCGGGAGTCGATGCATAAGGTATTTTTAGATCGACACATAAACTAAACTGACACGTGAAAGATTAGAGTGAATTTATATGTGATAATCAGATATTATTTTTAAAGTATAGATTGGTGAGGATCTACCAATCAGAGTTTAAAAGGATATAATAATTTGATGAGGAAGGATCATACTTTTAAGATAGAGCCTCCGAAGCAGTTCTCAACTGCGCTAAAATTTTCCTTCCCACACTTAGGGATAGAAGACTGGAATGGTTTTTCCGAGAAAATATTGGATAAATTTCCAATTAATACTCGCATTTATATGACGAGGCTGAAACTTATTGAATTTTGAGGGATTTTTAGCATTTAGTATTTTATATTTTCGACTTAATGTATTTTTGTGCTGAATTCTAACACCCGACCACATGGTCGACTAGAGGCAGTTTGTTTAATTAAATAATAATATTTCATCATACAGATGCTGCATTCGAATCTTAAAATGCATCATTTTGTGACTATCTATTGCAGTATATGTTCACCGCGTGTATGCATGTACCTCTTCTATGCATTGGCACCTCCTTCACATGAAAGTTTTTATGGTGATTGGTGTCCTAAAAATCGTATGGGCCATCGTTACACCACAATACAAAATGAACCAAGTTATAGTTTAAAAACGTGGAGGGAAAACACTTGTCTTGCCCCGAATTTCTGATATGCTTTGTGGCAAAGTATAACGAGGATAAGCTTCAATGAAATTATATTTAACATTTCACTGCATACCAATGCTTGAGGATAGCGAGAAATGAAAAATATGAAGCGCTATCCTCTTAGATTTTTGGAAAAAATGAACATTGATAGGTACCAAGTAGAACCAAGGAACCCTTAAAACCTTAGAGTTAATTAATAATATTTAAAGTCTTAGCTATCTTTAGGAATCCGTATCTTATTCTAATTGAAAATATATAAAATATTACTTTCACTTTTAGTTTCCACTCAATGGAATATTAGCATTATGTGTGGATATCTGTACTGCTCCCTGATATCATGAAGGTGGGGTTTGTTATAACATTGCATTCACAAGAATGTCTACAAAAATAAAATCATCGAATGGGAAATAGAAAATGAGAGGACAAAACTTCCAACAAAAGAAGGAATCTCCATTTCAGCTAAATTTTTGCCTCACTGTGGGAAGAAAGGTGGAATTATTAGATTGACCGTATTGCATACCGATATCCTGTTACTCAGTCACAAGGTAGCTGAAAGGATATATATAAACTCAATCCTCTAAACGAACCTACGGCTCGCGATACCTCAGCGGGAACATCTCACTCTCCGTGTTGAAAAGGATCAAGGGAAGTGAATTGCTAGTCTACGTTTTCCGTTTGGCTTGCGCTGATATCACTTAAGTATGGAGCCAACCGCACCAGTGGAGCCCTTTAAGCCTCAAGACGGGAGATTTCGGTGAGGTATTGAAAGGAAAGGTGGGTTGGGGCTAGCCTCACGCTTTTTCCCATAGAGTTCCTACCTTTCCACCCACCGAAGAGGTAGCGCCTAATAAATCCGCCACAGGGATAAAATCACGCGGTGGCCAGGGAAAGGGTTTATTAGAGCCGAGGTTCCTTCCGTAAATACCTTCGGGGATTCAGCGGAGAGGTTAACGGGATATGCACCGCGTGTGTTATTCCTTGTAGACAACAGATTTTCCGGTATTGCAGCAGGGTTTTTCAGGCCAATGTAGTTCAGAGAGGAGGTTTCGACCGTCTTTTTTACACATCCGTCGCAGTCAGGCGTCTTCTCATTGGTCCATCGGTTTTCTTATTCTTTTTATTCTGATTTTAACTCATTCGGAGCCATCCCTTGCCCTTCCTCCTTGCCAGCCGTCCTTCTGCGATTGTTTTCATCATGCCATCATGGCTCATAATTTAGTAGTCTAATAAAAACAATCGTCGAAGGAATAGAATATAATAGAAAATTAAATTTATTATTCCGGGACAAGTTTGTCCCTTAGGAACATACATGGTTATAAATATAATAGAGTCAGAAATATTACAAGAATAAGTAGATTTACATTATACATCGATGTCACAGAATGCGACTAAATATATGACAGAGTAGAACAAAAAATACATATCTATATATAATTATTAGCAAGACAAACGTATGAACACATAAATACATCTGATTTTATAGAATGCGTCTAAATATATGTTAGAGTAGAACAAAAGATACATATGTGTATATAATTATCAGCAAGAGAAACGTATGAACTCATAAATACATCTGATGGACAAGTGGAAGGGAAGAAGGGTAAGGGAGGTTCCCGAATGAGATTCACAGGACAGGTTATAAATGATGTAAAAGAAAAGAATTACGTCGCTATGAAAAGGGTGTTAGGGCAGATAGGAGAGAGGAGTGGAGAACTACGTCTAACCAATCTTAGGATTGTTGACTCATGACGATGATGGGGTATTCTTGGAATCAAAGGGGCTAGTACGCTCGTTTGTTTGCGGGAGTCGCACGATCAAATCTTTTTACGGCCTACTTACCCGCAACTTCAGAGTGTAACTTAGGTGTTGACGAAAAGTGATCGGATTTGAATTTCTGAAAGGGCGGGAGGAGAGGGATGAATTGCGAAAGGGGTCGGGAGCTACAGGAAAAAGGTTTGTCCTCCCTCAATCCATCACATTTGATTCGTTGTGCGGCCCAACTATGAATCTTGAAAATGGCGAGCCACGGCAAAATGGCTTTTCGATTACCGGGTGAGACAATGAGGGTGCACAGCGGAGAACTCCAAATACTCCTTGTTAGATACGAGGCCTCTTCGCTGCCTTCGGAATTTGAGTGGCGAAATGATCGATAATTCAGCCAGACTTTAGTGTTGTAAATCGATTAGTATAGAGGCATCTTTTGTAAGTGCAGAATACATACAAGAGACTTATAAATGGTACCTAAATTTGTTCGCAGAATATTTTCAGCAAAGAAAACGCATTATAAATATGGAATTAATTATTAATACTCTTAACAGTCCTTACAATTTTTTTTAACCATTTGACGCAACTTCGTATCTCCCTTCGTTGTTCGCGTAATAATTCACGAAATTGTGAAATTTCACGATTTGATCAAAAAGTAAAAGTGCTCCGTTCGGTATGAAAATTGGTTTCTCCACGTATCACGTGATCGAGATTCGAAAAAGGACGTTTTTGAAAAATCGAATTTTTTGACCCCCAAATGCAGGAGGCAGTTGGCAACTGGGGATAGTGTTGATGGAATGATAGGAAAGCAATAAAAAATGATAGGAATAGATGGAAAATTTGTGTTCCGACAATTTTTCCAAGGGATTTTAGAGGGGGTCGATTCTATGACTTTTTTCCGTCGCACACCCCAAACATTTGTATAAATCAGTCAGTCAGTGGAAGGAAGTGGATTTTATATATATCATAGGACAGCAGAGTAAAAAGAGATTAATGCGAAGGTGCGTACAAACGTATGGCTCTAATTGTAGGATAATGACACACGCCATTAGGAGAATGTCATCATATATATCTGCGCCATGGGGGAGGAATTTTAAACCGGGAAAACGAGGCAGTTTGTTTGGGAGGGAGGAGAAATTAGGATCCTGTCGTGGGCTCAGGGGCTATTACTAGCGTCATGCAGGGGACATGTATAGGGGTCATTGACCCAATTACGAGACATCCCCGTTCATTAGGGAAGCAGGGGCCTCTATTTTCCGGGGGCAAGAATGATGGGAGAGGAAGTTGGATGCATACGTCATCATATTTTATGGCGTGATTTCGAAGCGGCTACAGACAATTGGGATCGTTAGGTCGTTGAAAAAAGAAGAGAGACCGGAGTAGGAATGGTACGAGAATCTCATTCTGGTCCGATTCCAAATACTCCTTGTCAGATACGAGGCCTCTTCGCTGCCTTCGGAATCATCGATAATTCAGCCAGACTTTAGTGTTGTAAATCGATTATTATAGGGGCATCTTTTGTAAGTGCAGAATACATACAAGAGATTGATAAATGGTACCTAAATTTGCTCGCAGAATATTTTCAGCAAAGAAGAACGCATTAGAAATATTTATTTTCAAAAAAGGGTGTTAAGTAGAAAAAGGAAGATAACGGATTCTCTGAAACACACACACAGTGGCTAAACACATGAAGCCGCATTTACACTATGTAACACTGTCATAAAATAATATTAAATAAACAAAGTTATATAAAAATTTTCAAACGCCTAAACTAGACTGCAAATAAATTATATGAAACTGTCATATAACTTTTGATCTTTACCAGCAGTGAATAGGAAACATGTAACAGTTATTTAACACATTTTTGATGTTATATACCAAATATTATGTAATGTTTTTAGTTTACCAATGTACATTCCTAAAAAATTGCATTATTGCATATCATTGTTATATAATGTAGCACCTCTAATTTGAAAAACTGCATTCCATTGCAAAAAGTTGTACAACATTCTTGTACAACACTGTTTTGTTACATAAAGTGAAGGTAGCTTAAGAGATTCTGGAACGGTGGAAGTTGAGGAAAGGTAGCAGAGATTATTAATTGAAAATCGCGAATTGTGGACCTTAAGACAACAGAGGGTTGACGCGAGCTTCTTGAATGTATTTTTTTCATATTTGAATAATTAATTCCAGGAAAAAATATATAATACATTTAAGGAGAGGTATCATGTGCAAATAAATCAGGATTCATACCTACTTTTTATTTTCAATTTCATGTAATTTGACCTGATTTCCCGACCGATTTTTTAAACATTTCCCTTCCTTCGTATTAATCGCAAAGTATTCACACACAGGAATTTTATGGATAGTTGTATTGAGGTTAACCGTGAGATAAATTCAAGCAGTAGTAAGTAATAGTAGCAGATATGAAGTCAAGTAGCGTCTAGTTCGTGCCGCGTAGCCAGGACAGAGACAAGGTCGGAGACTTTCCACTTGTATGCAGCAACAAAACGACATTTATGCGCGGAGGAAAGAAAGGGAACTGAAACTTAATCTGAGCAAATTCAAGGCTGTACACTTCTTACATAGTTCGTCTAATAATCCCCATTTGTATGCTGAATTCCATGTTTATTAGGATGGTGTCAACATAAAGGCAACAGATGATGTGAAGTTTCCATTCCGAGGACCCTCAGTTAAGTCCTGCAGGTGGAAGATATTTTTCGTAGGAAACTTCGTCGTGATATGTGTTGCCGATGGACACTATGCCGGGTTTTTTCCCCAATCCATTTACCTCCTTATTGGCCTCCTTATTAAAATTATCTCAGCCATCGCCCGCCTCGTAAGAAAAAAGCAGTACTTGGCGGAATTGGTTCTGATGTAGTTAAAATGACATCATATGTCCCACAAGGATGCGTAATCGGCCCCCTTTTGTTCATTATATAAATGGACGGCCAATGCTCTCGAATTAGCAGTAAAATGTTTATTTGCTGAAGACTTTGCAACCTATCAAGGAATTAGAGATCTGACTTTGAAATTCTATAATCTGATTGAAACAACGTTTATCTGTGGAGCCAAGAGTGGGGAATCGAACTTGATTTGAGTAAATGTACGGCGGTACACTACTTATAGAGGTCTATCAAGTATCCCCATGAATATGTTGTGGATTGCGTAAACATAAAGGCGACGGTTTAATTGGAGTACCTGGGAGTTACAAGAACTTCGAACCTATTGTGGTTAACGCGCATAAGAAATATTTGTGGCAGAGCCTTGAAGAAGATAGATTCGCAAATAATGTTATGGGTATATTCTCGAGTGAAACAGTGAAAGAGAGTCTCTTCTTCGCACTCGTTCAGTCATACTTTGAATACGCAGCGAGCACATGGGATCTGGCATAGATAATATTAATCCGTGAGCTTAATAAAATACAAAGGAAAGCTGCACGATTTGTCAAAAACGACTACGGGCGAGCAAAAAGTGTTATTCAGTTGAGAAACGAATTAGGCTGGGAGCTGCTAGAGACTCGGAGGCTGCGCGCTTGTTGCTATTTTTATTTCCAAATCTGGTATGAACCCTGTAAATATCTGCGAAAATGAAAAGGAGACTTCGTTGATTTCCACAGATTTATTTCGTCCGCACGACATGTTTCGAACGATTGACCTCTTTCATGTTCGAATATTAATTTCCACATAGTTCAGCCTAATACAATTTAACTGTAAATATTTGTTTCTGATAAAAGTTTTCACGTCGTTGAGGTCCGCAAAAGTACATAACTTCTACCGCCTCTACGGGGCGGGAACTCATCAGCGAACGAAGAGATTGGACTTTCTTCTCTTGCCTTCTTAGAGAGATTGGACCACGTTAGAAGCGCTGTCCACTTCAGCCTGGCCTAAGGACACCTTCAGCACCGTAGGTGAAACGTCGCCATCAAAATGACAACGTGGACGGAAGTCTACCCTACTGCGAACCTTTTAATATCTGTGGTTCCCCAATGAAAAAAATCCCAGAAATTCGTCTGACCTTCGTCCAGGTGATCCAGGTGGCGCCTCTTCCGTGGTGTTGGGGGCGTGTTGGGTTGGGAGGCGCCGCTGCATTCGCCCCCCGGCGCCAACGCCCCCGCGTCGCCGCCCGAGGCCCGCGACGCGCCGCCCCCGCCGTCCGCCACCACTCCCCCCGACGGCGAACTCAGCCACATGTGGAACAGCTCCGAGGTGACCGAGTCCCGCTTGCCGCGCGGGATGGCCGCCGGCACCTCGCGAATGCCGCCGCCCCGCTCCTCCTCCTCCTCCTCATTGGTGCCCCCGCTCGGCGAGGAACTCTTGTGGAGGCGACCGGAGGGCGACGTGCCATCGCTCTGCAAAGGGAGAACACAAAGAAACACAGTAAGTACACATTGTATTCGCAAATCCAATGGCCGATGACGGCAGCACTAGCACTGCTGAAGAGGTGATCGGGTGCAGACAAGGAGGTTGCCATAGCGTAGTTTCCTTCATCAAAGAAAACGAAAGGCATTGATTGCGATTCGTTACCCACCATTAGTGTATTCATAATATACAAATTATTTGGTTTTAGAAACACCGGTTTAGACGAATGGCAATGGTCCATTTTTATCCTCATTTGAAAAAGGCTAGATTGACGCACATGCGATGCCACTCCACGTGACGTCATAGGGACCTAGTTTCTATATGAGTAGATTGGAGTTTTACATCGTCTGAGATTACCAATGCATGCATGAAGCACAAAGCTCAGGGAAACATGTCTTAATAATCACCTATTAAAACTGGCTAAGTTCGGAAAGTTTTCTTCGTTTGATAAGGTATTAATAATCCTTAATTTAGCCAAGCGCTACCAGCTAGCAGGGTATTCTGCTACCTGCTAGCATCCTGCATCGTATCAGCGTTCAAAGCCTCGCCCCAAGGTCACCTCACTTGCGGCAGCGGGAACCAGAACAACGTCACACGGAGTTTTCCCATCGTTCCTACTTAGCCGTCGCGTTTTCGCGCGCTTGAAATATTTCACTTTTCATTTAATCGCGAAAAATAGATATCGTCATTTAAAGATCTAAAAGCGTGAAATACATACTCCAGGAGTAATAAACCTTTGATTTAGGCAATAAAAATAATAAGAAACCACCCTATTAGGGATGAGTCGATTCCACTTTTTTCGATTCTAATTCCGATTCTTTCTAAATGATTCCCGATTCCATCGATTCTTATTCATACTAACAGGTAGGATATTGATTTTTCAGTAGATTTGCTATCATTAAAATGTAATAACTGATTAGAATAACATAACAGTCGGCCTCGGTAGCAGCGGGGATATGTCCTCGCCTACCATTCCGAAGGTCGCGGGCTCGAGTCCCGCTTGGATAGGTTTCCCCTTCAAGAGCATGGGTGTGTTTGTTTGTCCGTTGTTGATTGTTTAAACTCCCGATGAAAAGGCCACATTGTGCTTTTTTCGGTAGTAACTGATATAAATAAATAACAAAGACAATTAAATGACCCAAAAAGAATATTTATTAAAAATGGCGAATACGTATTATAGTGTGTACAATGTTCTCAGCTTTAATGAAATAATAAACACTTCAACACGTTGCAGACATAAATTGTTAACCTAATAATGCACAGTGCACAATGGCTATGATGTTTGGCGGCCTTTATGCCCCAAGCTTATAGCCATTTTCAAAATGTATATCTTTCAGGAATTGATGGAATCTGAATCGACTCGGGCGATCGAATCTCGATTCCTATTCAGTGCCCGAGAATCGGTGGATTCGAGGATCGAAATTTGGAATCGACGCATCCCTAGTTGGATTGTTGATGGAGGCTTCCGCGGAGTGGTGCAGTACGCGCATCTAGTCTTCCTCGAGGTCGATTCATCTTCGTGACGACAGTTTCGCCGGCGCTGCAGAAGGTATTTTCAGGTTTCACTTCAAACCTCAAGACGAGTGCTACAACGCCGGCGAAACTGTCTCACGATGGCGAATCGACGCAGAGGACAATCCGGAAGCCTGCTGCACCTCAAGAGGTTGGAATTTCCTGGAGAGGGCCCCACTGGTTCCGAGCGTGGAGTCAAGTGTGGCGTGAATGGGGGTGCTTGGGTAGGATAAGCCCTGCCTACTTTGTCGAAAGCATTGGCAATATAATACGCTCGATATAGAATTTTTGGTAAAATTTTTGTCGTTACTCGTTGATACATAAAAATACATTATAGGCTTCGCGAAGTTATGTCCGAAATATTTTTTCCAGGATAAAAAATATTATTATCGATCACCACGGTTACTTTCTGAAAACTATATAGTATCGGATATGTTGCATTAATGAAAAATATGCTAATGTAAAATGGCCATTTATTGTACTTCTACCAGTATTTAATTTGATTACAGACAATAGAAATCTAACCTTCACGAACTGGACACAATCATAGAGCAAAAGTGTGTATACGAAGATATACCCACCACTAAAAATGCTAATAAGGTACAGAGTTCATACATTTAATAGCAGTGCCATGAAAGAGCGGACAACTTCGATGACCATCTCCGGCGAAATAAAAGCGATTATGACAGCAGCTCTTCTATAACTTATGCACTCACAGTTTCTCTACAAACATTAATTGTGACTAAGTCGAAATATTTTCAAACTGAGATTGCGGAACCCATACCACGGTATAAACTCGTAAACAGTGCCTCTAGATATTCCAATTTCATTGGGTGCAAATGAATGTATGCATTAAGATAATTCAACTGTCACTGACCGAATGGGGGAGAAAAATTCGACCGCGTCTGGAAGACATGATGAATAGGCAGATCGAGTGAAAGAAGAAAAGAATAATAATGATAAAGAGTTTTCAGCCGAAGAAAGTTCGTTCGTTCTGGAAAGGGTACGATCCAACGGACTGCTCCTTGGAATACGGGACGGGTTACACACGCACAAATTTCGCTCGGGGGAGAATGAAGAATTTTTCATGCGGTGTGAAACTTCCTGCGGGGAGCTGTCGAGAACTTTATTTGCGGGATGCAGTGAGAATTATTGCCCCCTAGCCCGCCTGCGGGAGATTTTTTTTCACAAAAGCCAAACACGCTTCTTCAGTGGCTATGTCGTATGATTATGAGTTCATGCAAGGAAGAAATTTTTTTCAACAGATGAAGACGTGTTGAATGTCTGCTTAAAGGAAATCCGAAACGCACCGCAGCGTAGCGAGACTTAGTGAGTTAACTTTGCATAAAAACAACCAGGGTTATCTTAGTTCTTTCTTTACTTAGTCTCTTAGTTAGTTTACTTAGATCTTAGAGTTAGTTACAGCAAGCGTTTCGCGATTTATATTTCCCGATGGTGGCAGCATTATCAACGGTAGATAGATGATCGAGTACAAACTGCCATATGTATTACGTGTTTACGATTGTTGTTGGTGTTTTTCATCGTTCAGTTTTTCATATTTTCTACAAATTAAGTCTTTATTTTTATTACAATTATTTTTTAGTCCATCTCAGTCTATACAAGAATTGTACAGCAACCATAACGACACCAAACAAGCATAACTGCCTGGCAACCACCACCAATACTATCTATAGAGATGGCTTTGATAATTGATGTCTTTGGGCTTGTAAATACAACAACGTTGGCCAGCAGCCTTTGAATGAAGGCACCAAATTCTCCAATCATCCAATCAAGAGACGAACTACAAGCAGTATGAGTGATATAGCTCGCCTGCAGGAGTATCTCCCGACTGTTTTTTGCTCCAGACAGCTAAATTCAATATGAATCCTCATGAGGCTACATTTTCAATCTCGTCAGCGAAGAATATCAGCTCCAATGCTATATCTAATGCAAAATCACGTGATAGTTTCGTAATTTGCTCATCAGTTCAAATCCTCTCGTCCGATACAATCCACAAATTTCCACAGGGCAGAATGATGCTTCGGTAGAACAACTGACTAAAGCACTCGACGAGAATCCGGGTTCGAATTTCGGTCGAGGTCGAGGCGAATGATTTATTTTTCTGTGGAATGATTTGTGCATTGCGGGTGACTCCGTATTTATCCTCCGTAGTAATCACAATGGCTGGTTCCGGTATACTTAAAATAATAGGTAAGTTTAGGTAATAATTTAGCAGAATTATACATTTAATTAAAAAGGAAACAACGTATGAGAGAGAAAATAAAAATGTTCTCTTTAAATTATTTCGAATATTTAGAAACTTTTATCTTTGAACCGTGATAAATAACTCCAAATTACAGTTTTAAGCAGTTTTGGAGCGAGAAAAGGAAGCTCAGAGGAGATCAAAGTGGAAGGCGTCGACTGCCTGGCGCGGCTTTCAATTGGCTATATTTATTTTTTCCTATTTTAAAAATTTCTTCGCGGTCTGTAAAAAATATAACATTGGTCCAGAAAAAGACCACCATTCCAGTCCAATTTACCATGGGATTTATTAAAAAAGGAAGAGTAAATTAATCTAAAAGGAATAAAGAAAGATATTAATAAGGATGCATTTAAGATCTATGGTATTTCAATACCATGTATAGCTATCGCATATGATGAATGAAAAAGTCGAGGAAATTCTTTTCAGCATGGCATTTCATTTTGATTACTTGCTTTTCAAATAAAAAAATAAAAGCATAGAAATCAATTCAGCAAAAAATTATGGCTTTCTGTCTACTATAAAAATGTTTATGGAATCGTATACCATCTATTCATTTTTTTAATACGTTGTGAGAGGGTGTCCCCCCTTCATCTACCTCTGTATTTTATGATAAAATAAATTTTAACAATTCTGACGCCACAACATTTGATGAGAAATTTTTTACTCATAGTACCGCATAGTACCTGCATTAAAATGTAATATTATATCTCCCAGTTTGTTGCTCACCTAACTCTTTTGCAGAACAATAAATATTCACAAAATCATATTAATGAAATGAAGATTTCATAATAAGAGTATCAACATACAACAAATAAAAACTCAACTTTATATTATCTTTAATTTTAAAATGAATTAGAGATACATTCATAAGGTCAAGGGCAATTCCTAGATAACCAACTGCAGTAGTTACCCGAATGCGCGTATAAAACAATATAAAAGTCGCAAATGTATTTACTATCACGTAGAATTCCTACACCGGCAGGCCCAGGCGTGATTCAGCGTGAAAAATGTGTTCAGGTTACCGATGCAATTTCGCATTCGATTCGGCACGGTTAGGAATGATCCCATCTCATTAAAATTTTGCATAAGCATGTTTTAGAGGAACTGAAATAAAAATGGGGAGAGGGTGAGTGCTCATTTTTTTAAAGGCGGAAAACAAGGACACCCTAATGTTCAGGTAGTAACGCCTTGATTATGTATGATTTTACTCTTTCCCGGCGAACAACATGTAAAAAATCTTCTCGGGATACCGCACGGGTAAGACTATACATATAAGAGCGCCGACGTTTCGGGTACCGAATCGCTGCCCATTCTTTAAAAGTTCTATTCTTGGAATACAACTCTTAAAAGAGTGATGATTGCCAGAGCTAAGTATACGCTGGTTCACGGTCCTCCGCGACAACAATCGGGACTCGACCAATCCGGCCCCTCCTAATGCTGAGCTTCAACGGTCACTTCAAATTTTCTGTCAGTAGCCGTGAGAATGAGTAGCGAATCGATACCCGAAACTTCGGTGCTCTCATATAATCTTACCCGTGCGGTATCCCGAGAAGAGTTTTTAAACGCCTTGATTAATTTCTGACACCATGTTCAGACCTGGGGAATCGAGATTTGGCTATAATGACATCCGATATCTCATAAAAACAAACTTGCGCAGTAGAATTTCAAAACGTTTTTGCCCTCATCAAATTTCAGCAATCAACCAAGAATCTCAAAGGGCGCCATAATTTAAATCAAAGCGGGATACATATTCATCAGGATACTCAGCGATGCGCGTCGGTGGACAGCCGACAGTTTTAAGGACGAATTTCACGCGAAAGTTGCTTAATCCAATAAATCCCTGAATCCGTGCCCTAAATCACCCTTGCATCGCCTCAAAACTTTCATCGAGTTCTGTTTTATTTCCGAGAACGGTCTCCACTGTGTGACAAAAGAACAAACTCTCGAGGCATAAATATTTCCACTCGCGCTGCCTCCATTAAGAACCTTAAGCGCGAAAAAAAAGAATGCTTTTCATGTCTGATCGGAGGTAAACTTTCGGGAGTTGGTCTCTCTCGGCAACTTCCTCGGCTCTTCCTTTCCTTTTTTTTCTTTTTAATCGAAGGAAGGAGAGGGGTGTACCCTGAATTCATGTTTGTCAAATGAGGAGCTTTTTCCTCCGAGTCTCTTGTTTTATTTTCAAGGGAAACGATCGGAACCTTTCACTCGAAGTCAAAGTTTCCGATATGAAGAAAGGAAATGTATTTTTCGCGTAAGAGTTACGCAAACGTGTAGCAAACACACGTTTCGAGGAAGGTCTTTTTTAAGGATTTTATTTTACAAAGTAGCGGCATGAAACTCTATATGCATGAATAAAGTAGTCATTTTGCACGTAATTTAATTTTAGACTGATCGGTCTCAATGTTCGTTATAATCAACAAAATCTCCTCTTAGAACGTTCGTCATCATTATTCAAAAATCCTTAGGTTAGATTGACTCAGCTGTCCATTCCGCTCTCCTCTCCAATAGCTATGTTAAGTTTACGTCACTATGAAATGGTTATAGCCATAAATCTTCTCCTTTACAAATTTAAGAACCTGTCCCATAAAATTCATTCGAGGCTGTCCATTGCAATTCTTCCCGTCCACCAGTCCTTCGACGATGGTTTTCATCTGATCATCATGTCTCATAATGTGGACAATTAAGTTATCCTGTCTTCTCATTAAAGTTTTTAGAAGATTTCTCTTTTCTCCCACACTTCGTAGCCCTTCTTCCCTTCCACCTGTCCTTCTACGACTACTTTCACCAGGCCATCATGTATCATAATGTGCCCGAATATGCTTCCCGTTTCCTCCTCAAGGTTTTTAAAAGACTTCTTTTTTCCCACTCTTCTTAGCAGTTTCTCATTACTCAGTCGATCCATTTTCTCTTCATCGCTCTTCGGTAGCACCACATTTCGAATGCTTCCACTTTTGATTTCTCTGTTGCTGTCAACGCCCAATACTCGCTCCGATACAGTAACATGCCTCATACGAAACATCTGGTGAATTGATTCTTTAATTCTATACTTTTATTTCCAGCTAGTCATGAAAAATATTTTTCAGTAATTTAAAGTGAATACCACAAAACCAATATTGCTTGTGAAACCCCTTAAAGACCACAATTCACACTTATCCCTTGTGGAACAGGTCATTTTAAAAAAATGTACTTAATCATCAGAGGAAGGAAATAGATGAACTTAAGCACAAATCATAAGTTAAATTATAAAATTTTCAGATAATGCAACGAAAACAGGTAACACAATGATGAAAAAATTTTCCAACGACACGTATTGCCTCCAATATGTACCCAAAGGAAACTTTCTCAAACGTTGTTCATTTGGAATAATACTATCATTACCACTATGTCGATTTCTAGTTTTATCTTTGTAACCATGAAACTGATATTTAAATACGTTATTTTAGGCTTTTAGATCTTAGGCAAATGAAATTCAGTCGTAAAATTGCCTGTAACAGTAAATTAATTACGTCTAATATAATACCCACTCAAAATGCCTAGTACTGAACCAAAGAGTAAGCTATTGACCGTGGCAGGTCACGTCACGTCGACATTATTTTGTTGACCTTCCATTTTCATTTTGCAACTGGCGTGGTATTTAAAGAAAATCGCCATTTTGTCGTGATATAGCTTTCCTCCCTTCACACCAAGTAACGTAAATATAGAAAGCGCAACATTGTCTACGTTACAAGGGAGATTATGGAATTTAAAATACGATTGAGTATTGTTTCTCAAATACGTCATCTTTTTACTGAGCATTTTAAAGTAAACTTATTTCATACCCTATTTATCAGTAGCACACAACTTGTTGGTATTTTGGGAGATCTTGCGGCCTTGGTAACCTTGGTAACTTACGACTTTTTTTTTTTATTTGTGAGATTGTACAATTTTCTGATGACAAAACAGTTCACTTATTCTCTTGAATAGGCGATAAATTCGATTGATAAAATCAATATTAGGCAATCGATGAGGTAGGTTCAGGAGTTTCATATGTCAATACACTGATTTTAAGAGCACTTTTACTATATCTAATTGAAGTTATACTTTAAACATAAAAACGAAAAATTTGTGAGATTGAACAATTTTATGATGACAAAACAGTTCACTTATTCTCTTGAATAGGCGATTAATTCGATTGATAAAATCAATATTAGGCAATCGATGAGGTAGGTCCAGGAGTTTCATATGTCAATATACTGATTTTAAGAGCACTTTTACTATATCTAATTGAAGTTATACTGTAAACATAAAAACTTAAAATCACATTTTTATATTTTTTTACCTTTTAAGGAGTAAGGTATATTTTAAACTCTCGCATTCGATCGGTTTTGCCCGCCGATCACTTGTCGATTCCAACGATATTGAACTGAATTTCATAACTGAGGAACAACTTTAAATTACATTAAAGGAACGAACATATGTTATTTTCATCCTGTGTCCACGCGATTAAACTGACAAATTAGTTATTTCAAGTGATTCTTTGGGTTAGATTGATCCATCGGTTGGACTCTTGGCCTGCTTCAGCATTGAAGCAGTGAACTTTTCCAATCAGCCAGCGTTGCATGTTAAGCGTAAAGCTATTTTGTAATTTACGATCTCCCGCCACTCGTTGTGAATGTAAATGAATGGAAGCGTGCCTCGCGTTTAATGGCCTTCACCCGAGAAATCTGCCATCGCGCCAAATAAATAAAGTTTCCATCCACGATTGATTTTCAAGTTAAACTCCTGCGAGAGCCATTAAGCACATGAAATATTACCCTTCAACTTAACGCGTGATTCTTTCAGCTCTCCGCGAGTAATACTAACGCTTAGGCCTGATAAAGTTTGAACTTCAAAGCGTTATAACCAATCGATAGAGTAACTCGGTAAAAATAACGAGCTGTTTCATTGCAGAGAAAAAGCCTGGATTTTAAAGTGTCTACCTATGAGTTCAGCTAATTTTTTAAGCAATCGATATTTCGAACTTCATCCAGCCAGATTTGATATTAGACTAGATCATTTAAGCAGCTCCATGATAACTTCAGCAGTATCATCTTAAACACAAGAACGAATTCGTTTTTCTTAATTTGGGTTACATCTCTGAAAATATATCCTAATTCGAACATCCCAGCAATCACCAAAAATAAATAATGGCTGTGTGCATGGCCATCAGTAAAACGCGAAGATTCAAATTTTATCTTACTCCCCGAAGATTAAAACAGAAAATATGATTTAAAGTTTTCATCTTTACAGTATAAATTCAAATACTTGCCGGCCTGGGTGGCAAAGTCCTAGCCTGCCAAATAAGAGGTCGCGGATTCGAGTCCCACCTGGGAAGGTTGCCCTTATGTAGGGCGTGGCTGCTTGTGCACATGTAGGTTAATTGTTATATTGTTGGACACCCCGATGTAAGATGGCCAATATGTGCTGTATTCGGTGGTGCGGAAATAAATAAATTAGATGCCGTCAAAGTAAACTCAACATCAATATATTGACATTTGAAACTTCACAGAAATACTTTCTTGAATGCCAAATATTGATTTTTCATTTGAATTTATCACGCATCACGCATCCAAGGCAATACAAGCTCTGCTATTTCATCAGAAAATTGTGCAATCTCAAAAATCACAGTAAAAGTACTTACTGGTCGCTCGTAATTTTTCTCCAAATTATCATAATACATATTTCATCACTATGTTCAATGTTTGCGCTTCCCTCACATTTTTTGCTTTCGTACTCGATTATGAATTAGAGATACATTCGGTGGGGTAAGTACCACGTGGTACATCGTAGTAGCTACCGAATATAGGTGCAAAGCATAATAAAAGCTGCAAATGTATTAACCACTAAGCAGACTTCCTACTCCGACAGGCCAAAATGTGATTCAGCGTGACAAAAGTGGACAAGTTTCTCGGACCACTTCACTCTCGATTCAGCCCTGGTGGGATTGCTCCGATCTCATTATAATTTTGTCTAAGCATGCTTTAGAGGCATTGTGACAAAACTGAGGGGAGGATTAAGAACTCAAAAATTTTTATAACGGATAATAAGGTCACCCTTATGTTTAGTTAAGTAGTATTGCGATCAACATTGTAAACAAACATTGTGATTAATTTGGAGATAATCCTATGTCAAAATACTGTAACTAAAATGTGCAAGCAAGATAATTTTTATGCCGCATAGTATAAGTACACTGGAGGTTATCATGAAGGAAAAATTAAAAGTAAATTGCCGAAATTGTGATAATGGGCCTTCTAATATTCAGGTAGTTGTGCCATGCTTTGATTACATTCTGACACTATGTTCAGATATAAATAAACAAGATTTGTCCTAGGTATCCCTACTACGAACAAGCTTGGCACTATTCGCAGCCATGGTAGGGATATACTTGGCGTCATAGGCGATGGAAGGTGTGAAGGCATAGATGTAAAATGGCGGAGCAGGGCGCTACACCCTTCTGAGCTTGCTATCACTCAAGAGGTTTCACGGAGATCAAAGGCTGCGGCTGAAGACAAAGGCTGAAAAGGGTGCCCTATTAATGAATCCTCCATTCGCTAATATTCCTAGACGACCCTCAGTAATGTAAAGGCACACAGACTGGCGCGGCGCCACAATCGACCTCTTCATTGAGTCGGGCCAAAGACGATTGCAGTTCGGCGAATTAGACGGTATCGACAAGTGCGGCCAATTCAGCAACGGCCGATTTCAAAGGAGCCTTCCCCGTCTCCTTGTCAAGACAGAATGACGAAAAAAATCGTGCATAATTTTTCACGGGGTTCTATCGTACTTCTAAGTCATGTAATAACAGGAGGCTTACTCTACACGAAATGTAAGAAGACTTACATCATGCAACTTTACATACTATCACATCAAGAGAACGCTTACCTCCCTTTCGAACGGTCTTTTGTTGACGGATTACATGCGTAAAACTGACAGTAGTGTAATATTGAAATTTTTAGGATAGCGTAGTAGACCCCGTTACAAATTTGCGTGTATTTCAAATACAAAAAAATACACTCGAGAAAATACTAAAACGGTAAAATAATCAATAAAAAATTTAGTAATTTTGAAAAAATAAATAAGGGAAAAGAATAATACGATATTGAATTACCATATATGTTACAGTGATAGTTAGAAAATTTATTTGATTATAATTATTTTCTGTTTATAACTAATAATTTAATTTTTGAGAACTTCCCTTTGTATACATATGTAAAAACAAAATGTAGTAGTAAATAAATTATAATTATTAATACATAATCACGCGTGTTTCATAGCGACGTGGAAGTAATCGATTTGGAACACCAATAAGAACGGAGGCGCCAACTCGATCAGCTTGACTGAGCATACAAAGGTAAAATTATGCGCAATTTGCTCCATCGAGCGGTAGTATTTTCACGGATGCGACCACTTTCGCGTTGCGTCAAATCCTAACGAGTAAGTAAGCGGAAAGAAGATATCGATGTTGTCACTGAAAACATCAACGGGAAATTTTAGAGGCTTTTAGATTCATAGGAACCAATTACACTGATACCATTCAATCCCGTATTTTTAAAATCTAAGTAGACTAGGTCGCAATCGGAGGAACCAGACAACGATACGAAAATCAGGGTGCTTATATTTTTATACACATCGACTGTGGAAAAGATCGTTGGAAAGAAGTGTGGAAAAGATCGTAAAATTTATTTCATTTAATCTACAAAATTCTCACAGTAGCAATTGCTATTTCATAATATTTTAAACAACGGAATATTTAATTCAATTTATAAAATTACGAGAAAAGGATATCAGCTAATTTTATTTGAAAACTAGTGATTTTTTCTGGGGAATTGTCCTCGTAGTAATTTCGTACTACGCCACATTTTCGGACGTTCTGAATAGTCATACAGTGCGCGGATCAAATTAAATTTTTTAAGACAATCAAGCCATAGCCACCTAGAGAGATCAAGCACGCTTTTGTCCTCTTTGAATTATTTTCAAAGTTTGAACCTGAATCCTTCAGATAGGAAGCCAGCAATTCTTCAATTTGCGTCATTTCCATTACTTCATTCAGATGTTGAGACGGTGTTCCTCAACTGCGTAGTGAGTGGTTTTGCATCCCAGCCAATTTCACAGTTTTTGTATTCTTAGGAGCTTTTTCGCACTTCAGGGCTGAGTAGCTCTTTGAGTAATCATTCTTAAACTCCACCGTTGTGCCAAAAGATGATAGACAAAATGTAAATATCTATACAAGTCTGGAAAGTTCTTACTGATTGCTAAGGTATGCGTGAAACAAGTAACTTTGTCTGTAATCACGCGAACGGGTGCAAAGTTAAATATACCAACGCTGAAATTTACAATGGAAAAATTATTTGGCTTAGCCAGGATTCGAACACGGGTCTCCCGATTGTCGGTCAGGTATGCGATTACCAGGACCTTTGTCTTCTGTAACACCGCGTGGATTTGATATACTTTGTTCGTTAAACCCAGTCTGACATTCGCCCAAAAAAGGATGACTTGGCGGAGAAACTGATAGCTTGCCTTACTGGTAATGGAGAGATCTGGGTCCGAATCCCGACTAAAATTTAGTAATTTTGAAAAAATAATAAGCGAAAAGAATGATAATATATTGTATTATCATATATTTACAGAGATAGTTAGTAAATTTATTTAATTATAATTATTCTCTATTTATAACCAATAATTTAATTTTTGAGAACTTCCCCTGACGAGAGATGAAAATCCCTAATATTTTGCATTTTTTCTAAGAGGTGACACATTTTTTCTTGGCATTTCCCTGACTTTCCTGATTTCTCTGACACGTGGCCACCCTGAATAATATCCAGACCTCATCATCTCTTTAGAAGTCTTGGAAATGTTGGCTTTAAATGAGATTGCCATGTAAACATGAATACATGCGAAAGCTTTGGAACCATTCCCCCAGAGATCGCTAATATAATGTTATCACAAAGATTCTCTCCACCTTTACCTACTTTCAAACCCACCTTAATACCAATCATCAAAATAACGATTGGTCATTGCAATAAACAATAAACTAATTTTTAAGGTTTAAAGTTTTAATACTAGACAGAGTCAGCAAAGCGAGAAGTGAAACTAATACAGGAATTTAAATTCTCTGTGTTGGTTGTACCAAGGTACTTCATTTTTTGCATGGTTGCATATTATTAAAAAACATTTTAGCCTACTTATTTTCTCAAATAAATCAGATATAACTTACTAGATTCTACAGAGTTAAGTATATCTGGTTCTTAGCATGATACAAAATAACGCTTTTCTTAAATCACAGTACCTATTATGTAAGGAAAGTAAACGGGATATTAATTCAAATTACTAAGTAATATGCTGTGCTTTCAATCCATTTGGTTTAAAGCCAGTTCCATTCTGATCATAAGAGTATCAAAGTTACTTCAAAATCGTTTAAAATTCACTCAACAAATGCTCCACGTCTCCGTGCAATGAGGCGCTCGTTAAAAATTAAAGATTCATTCACGGGAGATTTCCGTCAGAAAATGAAGAACTCCATTTGATCAACAATTCCGGGGGAAATGGCCTCCGACGTTTTCCTTTCCCGATTCATTTAAGATTCCATCCTCTTTTTGAGCCAGGGAAACATTCATTGAGCATATCCTGCAGCCAAGTATATTCATTCGGAGCCAGTGAAGTTTTATTTGGACGGGGCACGATCAAAACTTGGCTGTTCAGAGCAGAAAAAATTGCATTCAGATAACAAACTCCGACGTACACCGGAAATTGCATGAACTCGTGTTATTGCCTTTTTTCCTTAAGTTAATTATTCTCGAATACGCTTTAGACTCATTTCATGGATTCAACTGGGTCTAAATTCAGTTAGATACATAAAGATACACTACCGGGGCTTTATAATGGAATTCTCTTCCATATTCCGCTCCGTTTTATGGCTTAGCTTAATTTAATTCCTCGATCGAGCTCTTTCTTGCCCTCGGTGGCTATTCTACCGCAAAATTCGGAGCAACTCGATTTTTGGTATCGCTGCATATGCATACATTTTTGCCTTAAAGCCAGAGCTTTTTCCGAGAATTTTAATTATACGATCTTTCCGGATGGGAAAATCGGAAATCATAAAATCTGATGTAATTACGCGGATGGGAAACATAAAAATCGCATGGTCAAGGGGACTCATACCTTTCACTCAATTAGTCTTTCTTGCTGTCGGATTACTTTAAACTTGCACTATCGTCTTAAAATGTTCATGGCATGTAAAATAAACCGTTTTCAACGTTTGCCTGGATTTTAAATTTGGAAAGTTTTACTTATATCTCATAATTATTTTCCCAAATGTAATGTTTTAATATTTTATTCACACGATAATGTTAAATAGAGTCTAACCCTCTTATCCAGTAAATTTCAAAATGAAAGTATAAATTTTACGCAAATAATCCGTCGGAAAAATAGACTGGTCTAGAGGTTGGCTTAATATCCTCTTTCTGAACCCAACATGCTTCATACCGAGATATACTTCATTGATAGTGTCTGATAGCCTTGTTTCCGGGGGATATTCTTTCAACATGGGCGTTACTTTTAAATGACTCAGCATATACCGAAATCAAAAAAAGTAAAAAAAATCATTTTAATCGTCAAAATTACGCTCTGACCATCGATTTTCTATTTCCTATGCCTAATAAAAACAGAACCAGGTGCACCTATTAAAGCGCAGAAGCTTTATTCTTTTAAAGGCGCAGTTTCAAAGTACGCAGGCTACGCTCACTCCATCGAAAGAATTTTCATTTAAAAACCTTTCGTTACATTTTTATTCAGGTATCAAATAGTAACCCATCAGTAATATTTCTGTAATTAACCTAAAAACCTCAACGAATGACAAGACTCGAAGTGCAAAAATGTGATCCTCTAAAATTATGTCGTGAATGGAAAAACCAGAGTGTAAAATTAAAAAAAAGTATTCGAGACGAAGTAAAACCAATTATTGCGCAAAAAAAGCAAGTTTATTCTTCAATGAAATCGAAACTACTTTTTAAACCATTCATATTTA
Organism: Ischnura elegans; assembly: GCF_921293095.1. Lineage (NCBI taxonomy): Eukaryota > Metazoa > Arthropoda > Insecta > Odonata > Coenagrionidae > Ischnura > Ischnura elegans. The sequence goes on from NC_060247.1 coordinate 122,976,334, forward strand.
TGTAGGTACCCGAAGTATTTTCTTGGTATTCCAGCTCCAATTGCCCCATACAAATGAAACACACTTTACTGTAACTTAGACACTTTACTAACTTACCTAAATCAGAGAGAAAAATGTACATACCGCCGATCTTTCCACTCATATTCCTACTAAGCCATCCTGACACGCTAAATTCTCGGTCACACTTCTCCGTGTGGGAGGATTTATTTGTCATCTTATAAAGCGATTAAGGCACAGCTTAGCTGGCATTAAGGCGACGGGAAGATGGGTGACATTTCACTCCGCCGCGACCGTGACATATGACGGATAAGCCCTCAGGCAGTCGCGAAGCTTCCCTCTCGAGGCTTTGAATTCGACTTTCACAACTCCATCTCTCGTTGGCTGCTCTGAACAATTAAACACAAATGACGTATACATATAAATCGTTATGATTCCGAAAGGCAAACTTTTTTGTGACATAAATAAACCGAGTATAAGAATACATTTTGTCATGCGTAAAAGTGAAAACAATAATTCTGCTACAACATAGAGTATATCCAACAAACTTCTGAGTATTTTAAAATATCTAATCGTGAACAAGAGAATAATTCTAGTGTAGACCATTATTTCCTGTGATTACTGTTATTAGCTTACTGTGATTAATCTGGTAGTATAGAATTCTGGAACAGTGAACATCAACGCCGTGAGTTATTTTTCACATTTTTTATTCAACGTATCTAACTCCATTTTTATTACTAATCTGAAGATATCAGTTTGCCCAATTATTTGCCTGCTTCTCGAATTCAGATCACATATGTTCGTTATTACAAGCATGGAAGCCGAGATTTATTAAAGCATGGAATCAACAAAACTACAAGACCTGAAGAAAACGAAAATAATTTTGAGGAAAGATGGCTTATGGCACACATTTTCAAATAGAATACTATTGATAAACATTCTCCTATGATGCACGTGTCTTCTTTTCTCCCGGATTTTGGACTACAGAAACGATACCAAATTGAATGACAGTTATTAACCCTCTATAACCCAGAACTGATTCTGGGAGAAATCAAATTTCAAGATATTTCATTTTGAAAACTAGAAAATTTTACACTCAATGATAATTATCGTGGCAGCTAACTATTTCATCATTAAAATTTACACTACAAAATAATGGGTGTTTTAGATATTTCCTGAATAGAGCTGAAAGTTTAAACATTTTTGATGTTGCTTAGAAGCAACATTGGGTTATAAAGGGTTGAGGGGCTAAAATATAGGTTACCAATAAATTCTCTCTAGGATGGACAAATATTGAGGACCGATATAGAAGAATGTTTCCAAGGATTCAAAGAAAAAAAATTAAGCAGGATTTATGGTGGCAAAAACCGTTATGAAATGAATAATTTTCCAATTTGAAGTCATTGCGCGAGGGAGACAAAATTTATAGTGATTTCGAATGAGAGATGAAGTAGGATGAGCAGCGAAAATTAATTAATAAAAGAAACCGATACTGGATGGTTCGTGTCGTTTGTGAGTACGTATCGATTAAAAAAGCAATCAAATGAGAAAATTCAAGGAAACACCATAAACTTCTCTGTTATTATGAAATATAGGCCTCAGAAACAAGTCAAATTTGAAACTAGAATTGGTGCTGGGTAGGTGAAGCATCTGAAAATTTTCATTGGTTTTCGTCAAAGATAGAAGCGGTATCCATCAGCTCATCATCATTGATGAACCAGTCGTATCAGAAAAATAATAATGATAATTCATATATTTTCGTAAGCCCCTTACCCATGAGAAAATAACTATGCATTACTCATAGCAATTGAAAATTTACCCATGCATAAAACTTGGAAATTAATACAAATCCCAACATAATCACCCTGTGCGCGACACCTATACAATAGAGACTATCCAACAAAACAAAAACGGCACTATGGCACATTCCTTCGCGAACAGTTAGGATGCACAATACAGCAGAAATTGTAGATCTCGCATCGGTATCAGAATATTTAAGGCTTTACATGTCCTTGGTTTACACGCCGTGCAAAGAAAAGAAAAACAAATTATACAACGGCAAAGAACAAAGAGTATATTCTGGATTAGTCCCAACATGCCAAGTCATGAGGTAAATCTCCATATGATCGCAGAGTTCTAAAAACATGTCAAACACACCAAAAACATGGGAAAATCACTGAAAATATTTCACGAATGAATGAAAAAATCAAGAAAATTTCATTTTTCTCCGGAGAGGATGCCAAAAAGAAATTGCAATCGCGAAGATGACTTTGGTATTCCTCGACTCGGTGTCTCCCTCACAGACATACAAGGATGCTCTGCCATTGTCCATTGTTCAACGAGGAGCTAGACGTCCACTTGAATGGAAGCTATACGGGACGCAAAAATTTCCGGGTCGCCCGCATTTCTCGTGCCATTCTCTTGGGCTTCGCCTTGGGCAAGACGAGAGAGTTATGCAACGGCCAATGTGGTTGCCGTTGGCGCCAATCCCGAGGGGCAGTGGCCGGGAGCAGACGACCGGGCGCCACCCCCGCCTTCCCCCGCTGCTTCGAACGCGGCCGTGACCTGATACTGCGATAGCTAATGCCGCACCTACAATATTCACAAAACGTAAGAGCATTCCGAAACGCGATTCTAGCGATCGACTCTCGATATCTCGGCTTCGGGTAAACCAAGTATGTACTGGTAATGCCGGAAATATAGTAATTATGATGTGGGATGTGTTATTTGTAGAGATACGTGAAAATCGCACTTTCATTTTTATTTTATCGCACTTTCAATAACAGTTTATCGCATTTTGTAGCGTCTATTTTTTTATTTTCATAATGAGGTAGATGACGATAAAATGTAGTGAAACACAGTTATATAAAAAAGTACAGAATATTTTAAATAACTATGTTGTAGAACAATAATAAATTAAGGAATAAGACATATAGTGACGGAAGTGTAGCTTGCCCGCGTCCACTTGTAGTTCGCGGGCCCTCGTAGAGTCCCAGCCAACTAGTGGCTGGCCAGACGCTCACATGCTTTAAACGGTGTCGGCGGAGCATTTAAATTGCGCTCGGCACGTAATGTACGAATTTTGCCGGTTAGAAGGCAAATTCGCGTAAAAATATCATAAAAGTCCTGTCATCGCATCTATGTCGCATTTATCGTATTCGCGATTTTCACGCACCTCTAGTTATTTGTGTCGTGTTATGCATGCAAACTGCTCGTGAAGGAATGCATCATTGAGAAATTAATGTCGTATTGGATAGTATTTACTGTATCGGCGGTCCGCAATTTATGGATTTAACTTGCATTTGTATTCTTTCTTTATTTATGGCTTCATTTTCAACTACAAAGAGTTATGTACACCAACGTTCCCATGGGCGAGGGGGTCACGGAAATAAATAAATTATTTTCTCTGATAGGGCTGGTTCATCAAGGATGTCGACGGATACCGCTTCCATCTTTGACGAAAACCAATACAGAAAACTTTTCAATGTAGATTTCTCAGACATCTCGGCTTCCTGATTTCAAACCTCAACCCAAGTGGATCGCATAGAGGAGGGCTAATCCCATAAAAGGTTGGATTCTGTTGCCTCTTCTATCACTTTTTAATCGGTTTCCAAATGTATCCGCAACGCGGCGATGGATGCAGTACGATCCATTTTTTCATCTTTTTTTGCAGTAGCGTACATTCACTTTCGAGAAACAGCATTGAAAAGATATGAATTTGATGGACCACATCATTAGGAATATAAATTATGGTTAATAGTCCTAACGATAGCACATTTCTCTGTGAAATTCGGAATACTTTGTCAGTCAGCGACGCAAGTGGCCACTTTTGTAAGCCCATTTAAATGCGCGGTGGGTGCTAGCGTTTACAAAGGTACTTGAGAATCCTCGATTGCAATATTCTTGCCTCGACCTCTTGCAAGATGGAGCAGTAGGTCGACCGGCGAAGGGCAGGAAGGGATAAATGTTCATTAAGTTTGAAAACGTTCTCAAGAACCCAAGAAAACTGACATGTAACCACAGTAAAATCTGAAAAATTTACAAGAAAATAATTGTAATCTCATGTATGAAGTGTGTTTAGAAAATATGTAACGGATATTTTAAGTTAAAAAAAAAAACTTATTTTTTTGGCATTAATTTTGTCACCTTTAAAATAGCTCCGTCATATATTATGCTTTTGTGCCAGCGCTTCTTCGAATCCACAAATCACTTCTTCTACTCGATATTTGGGATAGAATTTAGCTCTGTCAGCGATTTATTCCAATGTTATCTATGCTGACGGCTGAAATGACGACGTATTAAGGTCCTCTTTATTTTTGGAAATAGGGAAAAGACACGCAGCCATGTCTGGCGAATATGGAGGCTGGGGAATCGTTATAGTACTGTTATTGGCCAAAACTTTTCGAAAAAGTAATGAAGTATGAGCTGAAAATCGCCGATCTCATGAAAACACGCGTTAACTTCGCAGCTACTACACACAAAGTAAACAATGTATGCACCAGTAACCTTTTATCATGGGAGTTCTAATATAAAAATTGATAATTTCACTCAAAAAACCCTCGAGAAATTTAAAAATTTATTTCCCGTTATACTCTGAACACACTTCGTACTTTTTCATGAAAGTGTAAAGTAAAATAAATGAACGAGTATTATGACTCTTCAACGCTAATCTGCGTTTTTTTAGCAGTTTTTTTATCACAGAGGCATTAATTTTATATTTTTTTATCAAAAGCTACGACCGGCTTTGCCATATTTTAGCTAAATAAAATTCTACGAACAAGCAATGACGTGTGAGTCGAAAATCGACGAGCTCTTAAAAATAAGTGTAACCTTAACGACTGCCAGAGACAAAGCAAACAATGAATAAAGTTGAAATTATTATCATACCTCAGGGTGATAGACACAAAAAAAGTGACATAAAAACTTTTTCAATAAAAGGTATATTGTATGTATGTAATTATGCGTTTATGTAAGAAAGTTTGTTATCCTTGTGTACATTTTTGAAATAGCACAAATAAATGCAATCGGTAAGATAAAAAAATCACAGAATGCAAAGAAATAAATTTAATTTTCATGCATGTTTGCACCAGACCTGTACAAAAAGTATAAGATGGTAGCCCCAAAACTATTCAATAAGTGGTACCTATAAATTCCACACATATTTAAGTGTTTTCTAATGTAATATATTTGAATATAAATGGAATAAAGTTATGTTATTATTATTATTATTATTTAACTAAAAAAAATTGTCAATAAGACTGTCCAAACTCACTTGAAACTTAAAATATATTACCCACTATTTTCTGAACACACCTCGTGAAAAGGAAGGTGTCCTGGTTAACTGACTGATCGGATAACTCTTCAGCGCACAACCCAAACTATTGAAGATACAGCCACGAAATCAGGAAAAATTCCTTAAATTATACATAGACGCAATAACAAATATTTTCGCGAGAAATAATCGTTGGGGTCGTTTTTAACTCATTATTATAAAAATGTTTAGCCTATTAGAAAAGCATAGAAATCCTAGCAGACTTTTTTCAGCTTATTAAGACAACTTGTCTGTTTCCACTCTCTTTTATTTTCACCTACCATGGTTTCGGCAACTTGTGCCATTGTCAAGGCACCTTGACAATGGCACAAGTTTTAATAAGCTGAATATCAAAGATTTCCACCATATCACGCTGGACACTGCATCTTTTATACCTTCAGACTTTTTTCCTTCGCATTTTCAGGTGACTAACAAAGCAGTGCTACTATTATACATACATTTCGGTTTCATGCACTTTTCTCCGTGCTGAATTGTCACGACCGGAACGATGGCTTATCAACCCCTCCATCCCCATCATAATTTGCATCCTGGGTATGTCTTAGTGGTCGATCCTAATTTTATTATAATGTAAAATCCCCATTTTCGTATTGCATCGGCGCAATGGACTTGCTCATAAAAATGGAAATATTAGTGTTACCTTCAGGAAGGTTTAAAATATTTAATGAGAAATAAATATGGCTTTGTTGAGCCTGAATCACGCGATCATTTTTTAACGTCCCTTCCGAGTGATAGCTCCAATGATGACGGAAAACATACCGTTTAAGTCAGTGCTGTGGTTGGGAAAAAAATTTAGGCGGAACTCGCCAAAAATTTCCAACAGCTGAAGATGTGTTATACATCCGGCAGCGATTGAAATATCAAACACCGACTCTTACATAAATTCCAAGTTGTGCCACGACATAACTCTGGACAAGCACATAATCATTTCAGTTTTTTCTTTATGAAATCCATTGGACAACTTACAGTAGGACTATTTTTTTACAGATTTTAAAAGGTAGTTTCACCGGTACGCTTATAACGAGAGTGGATTTCATGGGGTACGCCTTACCGGCCTGTACCAGTCCAACTGCAGCACTGGTTTCAGTGCAATAATTTTCCGCGATGGCTCCAGGGATGGCATTCCCACCCCTTTTCCCATCACTGCGCACGTCCCTCCTTCCGTCCCTGAAATCATCGATGGACCGTCATTCTGCCAATCAGAATGCACGGCCACCATCAGCGATTGAAACGCCACACTTGGATTTTAATTGATTGACAGTTGATTGTTTGAGCCGTAACTTGGTGAAAGCGATTCATTATTAAAATTAAAAAGAAGAACTTCGTGCTTTCACATTAATATTCATTCACATGATCACATGAACATCGCCTGATGACAACGTCTAACGTTGAAACCATGGTCGTAAATTTGTGAATAAATATTAATGTGAAAGCACAAAGTTCATCTTTTTAATTTTAATGATTCACAGTTGTAAACATGGAAAATGACGAAATAAGCGATGGAACAAGGGACGAAGGGAATGATCTGGATGATTCAGAAAATGATGGGTCAAGCGATCACTCTTTTCGTCCCTGAAAACCTATCGCTGGAGCTATCATTCTGAGGGACGAAAAAAAAAAAATCCTCGTATAATTCAGGCTAAAGCGTGACGGATCGATGCGAGGTCCGTGGGTACTAATTATTTCTTCTATCTGTCCGTCCCCTTCAAACCAGGGATGGCAATAGAAACTAAGCGTGTGTCAAAACCAGTAAAATATAAATAGTTTCGTTCCCAGGAGCGAAATGTCAAAACGAAACGAAATAGATTTAAACCCGGGGAGCTAAAATCGGGGTCGAAACGTAATCGGAGTCAAAACTACTTCGGGTCGAAACTAAACTAAAACTCTGGGACGAAACGAAACGCAGATAAAGTTTCGCACCGGAGGGACCACGTGCTTCACCTTCGAACAGTTTAGTTTCGACCCACACACCGAGTACGAAGCGTGGTAGGATGAAGTAGAGATTCGTCCTACCGCCATTATATGCATGGGGCACTCATATTTTTACAACTAACAGGAGAGCGGTGAATGCAATCTGGTCATTCGATTGTTAACATCAATGCTTTAACCTCTCTACATGTAAGTCAAACGTAATGGGTCGAAACTATTCCCTCTTATCCCCCTCCACTCAACTTCTGGGATCGAGACTTAACTATCAGCAGCGGAGTTTGGATTAATTTAGTTTCATTCCTGGGAGTAAAGTTTCGTCCCCGATTGAAACTAAACTCCTTGGTGATTAGAATTTCGTACGGGAACAAAACTAAACCTAGGCCTCGTATTTTCGTTTCCCTCCGGATCGAAACGAAACATTTTCGTTTCGCTTCACTTGCCATCCCTGCTTCAAACTGCTTTGTCATTGCAGTGAGAAACCAATAAATTCTCTTTGGATGGCTTGGAGAGAAGGAGAGAGGCATCGGCCACCTAGCGACCCACTGCTTGCGCATTTTTCCTCTCGTTGCTCAACTGTTCGCTACGTGTGTCACGCGCATCGGCTGGAAATGTGCCCAGACGATCGCCCAGGTGATCGTCTTGCGTTCTGCATAGCGTGTACCGTAACCGATACGGAGGATGAGAAATAACAGCTGCTCGGGTGCAGATTGCGAAAACTCTACCGTTAGTATCTTCTATATTATTTATACTGTGTAGATACCTTTTTCTCAACTTATACGCAACCAAACTCTACAAATGAGGTTCCAAAATGCACAGACTTTATCAGAGAACATGCGAAGGCATATCTTACTTCCTCAATATTGCTTTTGTTTCCGAAAATTGGTTTTTAAACAATTAAAAAACTATTAAAAAAAACAAAAAAACTGTAAATATTCCTGACGTTAACGGCGCACAAACTGATACATTTGTTCATTTGCAACAATATATCACATTCTTTAAATAACTTTTATCAAAATGCGGCTGATTCCGTATTCAAGTCTCCTGTTGATACGTAAGTATGAGTCATCATGTGCACTTAACAGAGGATAGTGTAATTACTTCCAATATTGTGTTTAAAGAGGTCCTCTGACCTCAATTTGTACATGAACATTCCAATTAAATTTGTACATAAGACCCTGCCTTTTTTTCTACATTTTAAAGTTAGAAACGCGTCTATCCCTCTGTGGACCTGCATTGAAAAGAGCGGGGGAAGCCCGCTGGGAGCGGGCGCAGCACGCTCGTATATCATTATTGCATTCTCATAAAAATTTAACCATTCGAAAGGCAAGTGCCAAATTCAAAAGGAATCGGAGGGAGACTGAATGAAAAAGTTACATTCTTACGTTGAGCTGACGTGAACTGAGTTGAAAGCGAATTATTGGGGATATAAGATGGACATAAGACGATGGTGTTAAGAATGGCAATTTTCGAGGGATTCATTAACGTGAAAGATTGCGTGCATCGGGAAAACACAAATATATCAATTAATAGAACTTACCCATGCGCATAGGCGGATCCAGGGGGGGGGGCACGGGGGCACGTGCCCCCCCCAGACCCTCAAAAATATGCATGATTTTTAATACGGTCCCATTATCATTGCGTTCGTTTTGTATTACGAGGTATCCTAGTGCCCCACCCAGAACAAAATCCTGGATACGGCCTTGCTTGTGCCCCTCCCAGAAAAAAATCCTGGATCCGCCCCTGCCCATGCATATTATAGGATGGACCTCGCCTCACTAACAGCTATGAATGTAAGCAAAGAGCAAAATATGCTATTCCTAGTACATACTGTTTAAATTATGTAACGTCCTATAATTGACATTTTTCTCTGAATTAAACGGTAACAAGATTTGGTTAAGCACAAAAATCTTAGATGGCATTCAATATTTAGAGATTTTTTTTATTTATGCATGGTATGTTCTGGTATAGGTAACAGGTATGTTCTGTAGAAATGTCTCAAAATTATTTTTATATCTCGTTTGAGAACCTATATATCATGTACTATGTTTTGATTTGATACTTTAGTGTGAAAATCACCTGAAACGTGAAATAGGACAGTGAAAAAACCATCAGAGAATTACGTTGTTGAAAAACGAGTAGGCACCAATGAAAGAAGTTTATAGATAAAACTATATAAAAAGATAGAGAAAACATAGATATTCCTTAATAAGACATTTTTGCCACAGCCTTGGCAGTTGATTCTTGAAAATTTCTCCCTGATTTTTTTCTACTTCTTCATTCTACCTGCTTACGGATTACAGAGTAGACGAAATTATCCATACGAATGAATGGTAGCTCTTTGAGAAAGCGATCACTTATCATGAGTTCTTAATAAGGATCCCATGAGCTGACTCAATAATTGCTCAATGTGAGTAAAGGAAATTTTCAGCAAAGCGAAAAACGTGAGGGCAGTTGAAGACAGCTATGTTTCATTATAATCAAGCAAATGGGGCTAATTGCAATTCAGCCTTCGCATCTGTCTTACTCCCAACGGCTAATGAATAAGCGGAAAATTATTTTCTAAGTCATTGAGTCCTTTTCGAGATCTTCACCTGCCTCATTAATCCACTTGCCAGTTGGGCAAACGAGGGATTATATTTTTCGAAACTGGTCTTTCTCGGGAGAGGCATTTCCAAGCTAATTTCGCCCCGTCCTACGCTTTGAAGCGCGGGAGGTACCTTTTGTACTAACTCCGCGGAGACGACTTTTTTATGGTCTAGAATTTGCGTTGCGACCGCATCCGTGGGAAGTGTTTACGAGCAATCCATTCCAATTTTAAGTAAAGTGCCCCATAAAAGTTTTGCGACCTTTCTTCCACTTGTAAATGAATCCTTTCTTGAGAAAAAGTTTTCCTCGTGAAATTCATCGCGGCTAATAAACGTAGAGGTCTCATTTCAATGCATAGATATCTGCGATTTATGTGGAAAAGATACCTCCAATCACAGAGTAGCGCGCAACATTATTCTATACTGTGTAACACTCCAAATTTCTGCAACGTTTCTCATGATTTTGCATTTTATACGACTGTTGAGCAAACCTAATCCGGAATCAATTTTTCTGTGGGAGTCTCAGTGATGCACCAATATCAACAAATGAAATCACAACCTGTTCTCCGGCTGAGTTGCGTGCTTAGAAATGTTTAAAGGAGGTTGAATTTATGATTTATTTTTTCAATTTTTTAGCCCCAAAAATCACATACGTTACCCTTAAGAGAAACAACTGGGTATGGTATTACTACATACTAGTTACGTAGTAGCATGATTCGCTATTAAGTAGGAGTTGCATGCTCAAATTTCTAAAAGAAATATTTTGAGTTCAGTATATTTTTCAATCCAAAAAACCAATTTTCGATACATAATTACTGTTTATTGTCGGAAATAGTGCTGTAATGCGTTGAAAAGTTGTTTCATACCATTGAAGTTTTACTACAATGTTAATAAGTCTTGGAAAGAACACGTTCCTAAATTGGAGCCACACACATGATAAATAGGAGCTACAACGAGGTATTATATTTTTATAGCCCACTAAAACTTCAAAAATTACAACATAAGAATAGTGAAGACTAGTTTACCCTCGGTAGAAATTTAGTACCTAGATGACCTCGAAGGTAGTTTAAAGACCCATCGTCTACCTAGCTGGCGAAGATCTCATGGAAACTCTCTCCTATTCGTTAATTCTTGGCCTTTCCGAATGGAAAAAAACTTGGCACTCCACGATGGAGGAAAATGTCTCACCGATGACCATTTTGGATCATTAATTACAAAAAATACACCGCATGGCATTGAGGGGGGTAATAGACCACGGTCGTCGGTCGCCGACGAGACGTGAATGAATACGCAATGACATTAGCACCACAAAAGGGCGAGCGTTATTACGGATGCAACTTAGCCACTTCTTGGATGCATAATGGCATCACGGGACATTGGAACGTTAGCGGGACGAGCGAACAATTTACTATGCTAATTTCTTTGCGTGCTTCCCATACGTATTCCTCCCGGGCGATGCATGACTAAAAAGAAAGAGAAAAACAGCAGCACCGTTTCTAATGGTCAAGAAAGTCCCGGCAAGAGACAGGGTCAGGCGTCTCTTTCAAAATTTCTCTCCACCTTTGGTGCGGGCGTAAGAATTCATTTACATCTGCATACCACGCCGCACGCTGCCATAATAGGCGAGTGGACATCAACCGTAAGCCAAAAGAACAAGAAAAAGTTAAAAATAATGTTCCTTTCTACCTCTGGTGCATATGAAAAAATTCATCTACATCTCCACACTACCCCGCAAGCTGCCTTGACGGGCGTGTGGCGGAAGGCGTAAGAAAGATCACCAGGCATGAAAAAGGAAAAATAAAAATAAAACGTTTGTACTGAGTCTCGCATGGCATTTCCATAATTACTCGGGGAAAAGACAAATTTCCACACCAATGCGTTTGGCAAAATTTAACCCCCTCCGGTTTCTGAAAGAATTTCAAGCAATTTATTTGTGAAAACTGTATATTTTGACCACTTTGTGATAAATATGAAAATTGAAGGATTGAGAAGTGAGCTCCGATAATACTGTCAAGTTGTGTGAGAGAGACCTTAAATAATTCTAGTGTCGTTCATGACTGCACTTCGTTACTCCATAGATACGCGATAATGATGAACGCACGAATGTTACTGCAGAGGATTCTCCATTCGGCCTCTACATACGATATCACCCACTGCGGATTTCAATGGGCTTATTAAAGTCGCCACTTGCGCCGCTAATTATCAGAGCGATTCAAATTTCTCGGAGAAATAACCTATAATTTGGGTTGTTCATCGAAAGTTAGGTTCCCTCTTCCTTCGGTTTGGCCGGCGAGGACTTAACTTTAACGCCATGGAAACCGGAGGACTTTCATTAAATGTCCATTCTATTCCTCGCGATTGTTAACATTATATTGCAAATATTGAGAACATATGGATAGCTCTCCACTCACTGAAGCGCGGAAGGCATTCTTGAAAACCGATTAAAGTGCGCTCAAAGTGGTAACTAAATCAACTTTCTATGGGATGGACTGGTGCCTCCTCCTCTTATTCCCTTTGGATGAACTCTCTCGTTTCAATTTTAACCTTCACAGGTCATTTTCGTCGAACCGAGACATAAATATTCACGCAAAGTGAAGTTCGTTCGGCAACAGAGAGCTCCATTCGAGATCCAAGAGTGACTTCCATCGTAATCACAGAAGGAAATGGGCCACCGAATCGGATTACAAGCATGAAAAAATTCCTTTAGACTGATTCTACATGTCTATTGAACTCTCGGCGTTGGCTTTCTCAAAACCAATTTTGAGGGATACATTTGTGTTTTCAAAGATTACTCTATGCTCTTTCATTCCATTGCTTCTATATCAGATCAATAGTTTTATCTGGTGGCTTTTTATTTGTTATAAACAATTAATAGGAAGCGCATATATTGCCACGTTGGAATTAGTAGGTGCTTCTACTTTTTTTTAAATTGATAAAAATTAAAGCATCTTTCATCTCAGAAATGGCTTTTTGCCAACATTTCATTCATGCTGAAAAAATATCGAAGTTTAATTGCGAGGAACCAGATAAGTATAATAACTCATGGTGCAATTAGAGTTTACAACCGTGACTCATACAACCGCGCAGTAATAAATTGTTCCAAAAAGGAGCTGTTTAGCCTTAGCTTTGAGAAGAGATTCAAATGGAAAACGCGATATGGCCTTGTGTTCCTGATCATAATATATCGGTATCAGATGGTGGGATCCTTTTAGAGCATAAAGCCTGAATCACAATCATTTACCGCCACATAATTCATGCTAACAGTTCCCTCGTATTTCTAAAAATATTAAAGAACTTGTTGCTACCAAACGGGAATGTGGATCCATACATTTGATGAAATAATCACTCTACCTGCACTATCCTCAAAAATTTCATTTTCATCATCTTATGTCGTCATATTTCAATTGATAATAATATACTTTGGGATAAAATTTAAAATTCGTTATTTTTCGAAATGGTAGTTTTTGTTGTTGCTTGTTATCGGCTTTATAATCGATTTTTTTCTTAGTTATCGCGAGCAAAAATTTGTGAAGGTGTCATGAGCATATGTTCTTTTGGAACCTTATTTCATCTCAATATTTGAGCATGAAATTTAAATAAGAATCGAAATTTGAAAATTTGGGTGTACAGTTTCAGATTAGTAGGGTGCAATCAAGGAAGCTCCGATTAAATGCATTCTCTGGGTTTGAAAGTATCGCAGCAAGCGCGGATTCTAGGCTTTACCAAAAAAAAGAGGTATCGCACTCTATCTAGGTGTTTCCCGGTGAATTTAAATCGTTAACCGAATTTTTAAACGTTTTTCCTCCCATCCCATCAGCGGGGTTTAATTTAGAAGCAATTAATGAGCGCTGATTATTCATGAGGTCACGGCAATACGTTCGCGGCGGTTGAACACACGGAGAGAGAGAGAAGAGAGAGAGGGAGGACGTGCAATCAGCCGAAAACGGGCCTGGATGCACCCCGATTCGGTTAGGTTTTCCTTTCAGCCCACGGACGGCGTGATTCCATCCAATTAGCTGACGCGCACATCGATAGTAAACCTGTTTATCGATCAAGGGAGGTATAGCCGAAGGATTCGCCTTTTTTTTCGACAACGTCGGTAAAAATTGACTGCCTCACTCCTCGACGAGGAAATGGGTGTCTGCGATGGACAGAACCTATTCCCGCAGGGATGCAAACTGCATGGAATGAAGGCGAGGGGGGAAATAGCAGAAGCGGATATCGAACAGGGAGCGGTAGACAAGTGGGGGTGAGTCGAGGATTCACTGATGCGGTCGGAGTCCGGCCAGCCACGTGCCCGCTATTCAAGTGTCGCATTCCAAGTTAGTGAACCCGAATGCAGGAGATTGATTCGTAACATGGTGGTTTTGGACGTCAAATTGACCAAAGCTTTAAGGAAGAAAAAATAATTATGCACACCAAGGATGGAATTCACCACGAAAAGACATGTGGCTTAGCCGGGATTCGAACGCGGATCTAATTATTCTTCGGAAAAACCCAGCCTAAGATTCAACATGGGAGAATGTGGCTTGGTAGTCCAACGAAAGTCACACCTGACCGTTAGGCCCAGCGCACACGGTGTGACTGTTTTACAACTATCGTTGCAAACCAGTTGCGCGCGCAACTGTTTTGCAACTGTTTTGCAACTGTTACGATCTCAAACCAGTCTGAAACCAGTCACATGCAACCGTGGACCCGCGGTTGCAGTTGCATTGCAGACTTCAGTTGCACTAGACCACGTGGTGTTTTGGTGGTATTTCGACGGCCGTATAGTGTCGATCTCAAAATTAATGATCAAGAACTCAACATGAAGCTCGTTGGAGCAGTAGAGAAGCATGAAGTCCTAAACAAACACAAACTATCTAACGTCTTTGGTATTGATAATAGTTCACAACGTCTTCTTCGCCTGACTCTGTGGTAGTAAGCGCTGACGGCCAAGGCAAGGGCTAAAAAACAACACGTACCGCACTAAATAAACACTTCACTGATTGCACAATGGATGAAACTGATTTACAACCAGCCCTTTGTCATTACACCCGTGTGCGGACAGAAGTTTTGTTTCAGTTGCAAACTGGTTGCAGACGCAACTCATTCCCTACTGTGGTTACAAAATAGTCGCTCCGTTTGCGTTGGGTCATCGATTACACCACTAAGCCATCTTCTCCCAAGGCGAATCTCAGGTTGGATTTTACCGCACAAAAATTTGACGTCTCAAGTGCACAATATGGCACTATGGGAGATAAAGGTCGAGCAAATCCGACCGGCAATCGGAATATTCGCGTTTGAATCCCGGCTAAACCAAATTTTTTTATGACTAATGTCATCATTGGTGTATATAACTTGCAACCAAGCACGTGACCGCGCACGAAGTTACTTGTTTCATGCAGTAGTTTGAAATAAATATTCACTTGAAATCGAGGACTTTTTGAATATTTTTTAAGAAGCAACCGCTGTGTAGCCAATCTCCAGCACTTTAATTTGAGGAAATCGTGTGAAAACCGGGAGGATGTGGTTGGCACTGAACGGAATGGGGAATTCCACTGAAAATGGATGATTATGCAATAAGAAAGTACCCTCCACGCAAAAAATTATAGTGAAAGCAGTTTTTCTCTAACTTGCGTATTATTTGCAAAATTCCACTTTTAATATCGTATAGTAATCTTGCGCTTCAAACGACCCATCGCCATGTTGGCTGAACGTGACGTCAGAGTCCAGTAAACAAAACGTTAACGTGGTGCCAGTAGACTGTTTGCCCCAGTGTTAGAATAATCTATGTATCTCTCAGAAATTTTTTTCTCACTACAATTTATTTTTTCATAGCAAAACATGTTCATTTATCATTAGTCAACGTGAAATATTTATACTGAATAATAGGGTAGTTTCCTTCATCAAAGAAAACGAAAGGCATTGATTGCGACTCGTTACCCACCATTAGTGTATTCATAATACACAAATTATTTGGTTTTTGAAATACCGGTGTAGACGAATGGCAAGGGTCAAATTTTATCCTCATTTGAAAAAGGCCAGATTAGCACCCATGCGATTCCACTCCACGTGACGTCACAGGGACCTAGTTTCTACACGAGAGGATAGGAGTTATGCATCGTCAGAGGCTACCAATGCATGCATGAGGCACAGAGCTCAGGGAAACATGTCTTAATAATCACCTATTAAAACTGGCTAAGGTCGGAAAGTTTTCTTCGCTTGATAAGGTATTAATAAAACTTTTTTAAGCCATGCGCTACCAGACAGGAAGGTACTCAGCTACCCGTTAGCATCCTGCGTCCTATCAGCGGTCAGAGCCTCGATCAAGGTCACCTACAAGGCGGGAGGGGGAACCAGAAATGTGTCGCACGGACTTTTACCCTTCATTCCTACTTACGCGTCGCGTTTTCGCGCGCTTGAAATTTTTCACTTTTCATTTGATCGCGAAAAATAGATATCGTCATTTAAAAATCTAAAAACGTGAAATATGTACTCCAGGAGTAATAATCTTTCGATTTAGGTAATAAAAAAATAATAGGAAACCACCCTATTGACAGGTTTGAAGAATGTGTGCATACTGGAAGATGCAGCAAAGTCTTAACATAAAGCGCTTATTAATTTTTCACCCTCCTCATCAACGGCGATTTCTACTGTATAAGATTATTGTTCTCACTTCACGTTCTGGTGTCACCTTAGCCCTAACCATGCAAATGCTCAAATATATTTTCACTTAACCAATCCAACTGCTGAATCAACGATTGTCTCTCTTCCACACCTTAGGAATGCTAAGCAAATCGGCGTCATGCATATTCCGTTTTCTTTCTTCAAAACGCTGACTTCACATATTCTAATATTCACCCAGTACACATTAAAAGCAATGAGTAAGTGACAGTAGTTAAATGAGATACAAAACGAGCTCTAGATTACTATCGAACGAGATAGTTATTTAATTTATCTTACGTTACAATTTCCCGGTTTCTCAACACCGCGAAATCTTCATTGCCGGAGAAGAAATAAGTGACCATGAATTAATCTACCTTCAAAATGTTCCTAGAATGCGCCTTCACGAAGTCGGAGTCAGCCATCGCGCAATACGTGTATCTAAAAGTCTTTAAAAGCATTCGCAACTGTTTTTGACACACCCTTAATGTTATGAATCAGTATCGTCGTAGCTGTTTTTTATGGTCGTTACTGTTTGTAATTGCCATGGAGCGAAGCTGCTTACTCACACTCTGACGTCACAGGACGTTTTTGTAGCGCGAAAGAATTTAGTGATTTTCGCGAATCTTGAACCTCTGTAGTAACAAGAATATTGAGAATTATGAAGTCATATTTTGCAAACCATAATAACGTCTACTTAATTATCGATACATATAAAAAAATAGCTATTTTAATTTTATGAGAGCACCCCAATCCGATTGATTGATTCCGATTGGCTGCAACACGATCGAAATTTGTTGCCTATGAATATTTTCACTCCAAAGATGATACGTGCCCTCCAAGTGAGCCGTCGGAGTAAAATATTCCAAACACAACAAATCCGGCAGAATTAATAACCAATAGAAAACAACCATTCGAAATTTAAATCGACCGGGATAACTCCCGTAAGTGTCCCTATAGGAATACTTGCATCTTAATATGGCATTTGCCTTTTTTAAATCTACTCCGAATTGGTCACACCAATGTTAATGATTTAATTCCATGAGGGCTTTGAAATCTTCGCGACGAGTAGTTTTTTGCATCCCTACGATTTAGTGTTTACTAACGTGTGCTTGATGTATTCCAACAGCGTCTCTGATCCCGTCCAGCAAGGCTATTTTATACCTACATCCGAATTTTGGCTCCAATCCGGATTACGTCACATATTTACACTAACACGAGTATATTTTCAGAAGTTCAATAAGAGAGTGCCTTCAGATCGCAAATCCAAGCTCACTTCCACAGAATCTGTTCATTTCCATCGTTCTAGTATTACCGGGTCCACCCACGGTGCTGACTTTGCGGGGTCACCTGCCATTCGCAAATGTACGAAATTCCACAGAGAAAAAAATATTCGTGTTTACCGGGATTCAAACCCGAATCCCTCGATTTCCGACCGAGCGCTTTAGCCTGATGAGCTACCGAGACGTCAGTCCCCTCCGCAATTCGAGAGATGCGGGTTCGAATCCCGGACAGGGAGAATGATCTTTCCCCTATGTGGAATTCCGCACATTCCATTCGTGTTCTCGTCACTGCTTCAAAGAATAAATTTCTCATTGCACGATTCATTTGGAGATCCATCAGCTCTCTAAACGTTGTCACTTTCATTCGTCAATACAAAATGAACGCTTGGAGGCTTCATGATGATCGCCTTCAACGTGAAGCATCCCTCAGGGCGGGAGTAGTGACTATGCATCGAAAACAAAAAGTAGGCGACAGAAATTTCCAAAGTGAAATGGAGCTATTCTTTTCCACTAAAATTGTCGAAGTTAACAGTAATTATTTTAACGAAATGTTAATTTAAATCAACAACATTTAGTGTTGAAGTTTATAAATAAGTAAAGGGTTGTCAAGGGTAAGAAAAAGTTGTTGACTAGTTACCAGTGCAGTTGAATCAATATAACATGAAGCCCCTTAACGACCACTCATTCATTCATTCATTCACGTATACAAATGTTTGGGGTGAACGAGACGAGATACGGCAAAAAGTCTAATGAAGACCCCCTCTAAAATTGTCTGAAACCCCAGGAAAAATTATGAAAACACTAAATTTACAATTATTTATCCGTCTATTCATATAAAATTGAGTGTATGAGGATTAGTTCAAAAAATGGCCACCAAATTCCAATGGCGGCGCGGCAGTCATACAAACGAACTATCATAGTAACATATTTGTTTATGCAAACAAGAGGAGCTAAATTGGGAAAGAAGATAAAAATGAAACGAAAAACTGATAAATATAAGGTAGGAAATTAAGAAAGTAATAATTGAAGTGTCTATTTCTTTGCGTCTTCTTTCCGCAAGAACAAACATCTGTTTAAATCAAAGCGCATTCAAATGAAAAGCGGAGAAATGTAAGGTAAGTAATTAGTTGTTGTTTTTGGTATATTGCATCGAGAGTGTGGTGGTTATTAATTTCAAAGTTAACAAGTGCTCTAAATGCCATATTAGAAATATGATTCGTGCTGTTGACTATAGTTCGTATCTTGTTGGCGATACACGATTGTAGTAGAAAGACTTTTAAACAAGTCTTACATAATATAGGTTGGTAAAAATGATTATATTATCGTGTTTTGTGATGGTGATAACTTTTTATTTTTGTTTGCGTTCTTTTTTCCGTTAATTTCCTTTTTAATGTACAATGTTATCCGTGAGCTGCAGGAGTGAATAGGCAGTGAATAATACAATATGGAAGATAAGTGCAAATAAAGGTATTTCTTATTCATTTATTTGTCTTGCGTTAATCACGTTTCCTTGAGTGACTAAGTTATTCAACTGTGAAAATTATCGAAATCTTGACATTCACAATGTCTTGTAAACCAAAGGCTGTGATCCGTTACTCACTCCGTTCTCACCAGAGTTATTGCGCATTGCGTTTTGGATATTAAAGCTGAGATATTTGTGTATCCCGATTCATTAAAACTTTAAATAGAGGCATTTCTGAAGTGAAATCATTCACGATCACGATAAATAATATTTCGATAAAATTCGTTATACTAGCCCCAATTCATGCTAAGGCGCATTTGTTTCTAGATATTGATATTCAGTCCCAACGTAATTCGCTTACGAAGGGGAACAGCTGTTACATCTTATTCGTATATCAAGAATTTGGTTGTTTTGTGGAAAATAATTAATAAACGTGTTTTTCATTGTAATTCGTAAAGTCGTTATGTTATGATATTACGTATGCATTGGGTGTTACAGTGGAACGTGGTCTCAACGTTTTTTGTATTTGAATTGAATAAGTTAGAGAAACTCGTAGAAATTTATTTTACTTTTTTAGCCCCTCAGAAAAACGTTTCTCTTTATAAATATTTACATTCACATTGTAGCCTACGTACCATGCGCTCGTTTTACGTGAAAGTGGAAATATTGCTTATACCTAAGTTAGCCAGCTTAAAAGTAAACGATCCTTAAGTAACAAGTAGCAAACAAAAAGTGTAAGACCTCCCACAGTGAGCATAACAGGCCGAAGGCCTTTTTCGGGGGGGCCTAGGGGGGGCAGAGCCCCCCCAGCGAGCTAAGCGAGTAAATAAGTTAAAGACATGATGAGAGAGTAGTGTTGAGAGAGCAATCTAGAGGACTCTGAGTTAAAAGAGACAACAACATCGTGTATAATTAAGAAGAATAATTGAGTTACAATAAAAATCAATATTATATCTCGACTAAGGCACTTGAGCGGAATGACTCGACTGGTCATTACTCATTTTAGCGATACCGCATTATTTCCGAATCCATGGAAGTCGCCGCAAGTTGAAAGGAAGAAATGAGGACTCATGGCGAACTCGGAAGAATAAACTGCCCAACTCAATTCACACCATCTCAGTAATAAATCGTGCTCCGAAAAAAAACACCAAGTCGGACACGCTCTGGCAAATAGAGAGGAGATCTATTTCTCTCGCTAGCTCCACGCTTCAAAACTTCCCATTAATTTTACCCATCTCTCCGGAAGCATAGTAGGAAAATGCACTGCATGAGAGGTACTTCCGATGGGGATATCCATGACTAGGGCAAAGAAAAAAGTGATATAACCGTCATCGGCCAAGAAGATGCACGGAGGAGGAAATTGTGTTAGTTACGCCAGAGTCAAGACTACTTAGAGAGCGCCTGGATTCAACTCAAACACGCCTCCAGGCGGATGAGTGCGATCGGTGCTGAGATTAATTAACACTAGAATGCCGAAGGGTCTCATTTTGATACCCTACGCGAACATTTTTTAAAAAGCTGGCCTTTAAAGATTGCTGTAGAATGAAATATTTCGTAACTTTTAATCATTTTTAAGGCTCAATAAGACGACAGTGTTAGGGATACCCCTCTCTCTTTTTTCCGGCATAAAAAAATCAAATTTACCTTGAATGCCGGAGGGTGTCAGTTTGACACCCAGTATATTTGATCATTTCTTCGTTCGGTTTAGGTGCTTCGCGGATGCAGTTTGATTATTACTAGCCAAATTAGTATTTTAGAATAATATATTACCTTCATGATTGTTTATGTTTTGCATAATTTCAATAAATATCAGCTGTTTATAATTTTTTCGAAAATTTATTAGCTCGTGAGATAAGTATATTCCGCTCTATTTGCGAATGATTTTCCTTCAAACCAACCAAATTTTACCGCGACGACACTTATGTTTTTATACACTACACACTTTTATATATACTACACACGACGACACACAAAGAACATTATTTTTTTGAAAATATTAAGGAACAAAAAACAAATATTACAATGAAGATGATGCTTTAACACTAGCGACGTAGAAAAAATTATCTGCAACATAACACTGCTATAAGAACATGGGTGTCATAATGACACCATCCCGGCATTCTTGGGGTATTCCAATTTCCCGGTATGCTAGTGTTAAGCCTGAATCACACGAACATTTTTCCCGTCCCTCAGAGTGGCAGATCGAGCGACAGGTTTTCAAAGGCCAAAAGAGTGATCACTCGACCTATCGCTTTCTGAATCACTTGTTAATTCCCACTGTCCCTTTGGCATCGCTTAGGTATACCGTACCTCTCTGTATTTACTTACAACTGTCTCTCAATTAAAAACCAAGCGTGTCGTTACAGTCGCTGTCCGTGCGTTCTGATTGGATGAAAGACGGTATGAGCGACTATTTCATCGACGGAAAGAGAGACGTGCCGAGTGATGTAAAAAGGGATGTAATTTCCATCCCTGAGGCAATCGCTGAAAAATCACTGCGTGAAACGGTCATTTTCCTGACATCATTGGACCGGTCTCTGGAGATATCGGTCGTGAAGGACCAAAAAATGATGGTGTTATTCAGACTTTACTTACGCCGGAGTTAAGACTTGGAGAGCACTTGGAGTCAACTCAAATACGCCTCTAGGCGGATCGTGGTGGCTG
Organism: Ischnura elegans; assembly: GCF_921293095.1. NCBI lineage: Eukaryota > Metazoa > Arthropoda > Insecta > Odonata > Coenagrionidae > Ischnura > Ischnura elegans. The sequence continues at coordinate 122,998,228 of NC_060247.1, forward strand.
GGATTAATTAGATGGCGCCGCATCCAAGGAAATGAACTTGGAAACGCCCGAGATAACTCATCATCATAATCGTCCTTGGCTGCGCCTGGTAACCCGCTTCTGTAAATACACGGCCCCACAGCTTCCCAGGAGATACTGGAGTCTTGGTTGGCCGGGCAAGTTTTTGGGACGGGAACTCAAACAAAAATGCCGGAATATATAAGGAGTAACGTAAGATGGGGCTAGTTTGACTTTGGGGGGGGGGTTGGGGAAGGGGTTGGCGAGGAGGGAAGGCGGAAAGACCCCCGATTATACTTTCGCGGGGGGGGGGGGGGGGGGGGCGGGGTTTGGAGAGGAAGGGTACATCACCATCATTCTTTCGCCGTCTTTGTCTCCGTCAAGGTTTTTATTCATGAAGGGAGGCGAGGGAGGGTTGGCAGAAGCAAGCAACTCGAGCGAAGAGGAAATCCGGGGCGTCGCTGAATGTTTAAACATTCTTCCGCAAACGTTATGCCACGAGACTCATTCGGAAGATTATGGGAGCCAAGATCTAACAGGCGTCTGCGAAGAAATGATACATTGGCACAAGATCTGACGGGTGAAGCTGAAAGATATAGATGTGGCATGCGCCGTAGACTGGAGGCGTTTGAGATGTGTGTGTGAGGGGAATTGTGAGGAAGACGCAATTGAGATGCAGCGAAATATGAGGTAAAAGACATGGAGGGTACTGAAAAGGGAAAAATATAAAGAGTAAAGAAAAAACTGACATTTATTTTAAATTTGTCAACTAGCTTCCGAGAGGGTCATTACGTAAAACAGTAAGGGAAAGGCTAGTGAAGAGCCTGATCTGGAGTGTAGTGCTTTACGGCGCGATAATATGGACATTTGGGAAGGAGTACAAGAGAAGACTGGAAGCATTCGGGTAAAAGGTCTGGAGAAGAATGGTGAAGTTGAAGTGGACGGTTAGGAAGAGGAACGACGAAGTGCTGGACATGGTGTGTGAGGAGACGCAGCTTCTAGATGAGATACGGAGGAGACAGACATTATAGATGGATCGAGTACTAAACGGGGAGTGGATTTTTTTTAAGTATACCGGGACTAGCCGCGGTTATAACTTTTACGGAGTCACCCGCAATGCACCAATTGAGCGAAAATTCATTCAAAAGTCATTCGCCTTGACCGGGATTCGAACCCGGATCACTCGATTTCCGGCCGAGTACTTTAGCCAGTTAAGGAGGAGGAGCCGGGGAGTGGATGTCGAAAACAGTATTAGAGGGTAGAATATTCGGTACAAAAAGGAGAGGAAGGAAGATAATAGGATTTTCAGATAGATGGAGTACACCTTACTGTGAGCTGAAGAGGCAAGTCCATGAAGGGACTGCAAGAATACTTCTTGAGTAATCGTTGGAAACCTAACCCAATCGGTGGAATACTTACTTTAATAATAATATGGTATCAATTAAGAAATGCTGAGTAGATGAATGCTCATACAGTATATTCCGGTCTTAGAGATACCGAATATTTGGAGCATACTACCAAGCGCCACCACACTCTCCAATAATCAGTGATTTGCAGCAAGTTATTATCGGATATAAATGCGGCCTGACTGGAACTCAAACCCAGAAATTTCCAAATGCCGATCGGATGCTCTATCACGCAGCTTAAATCTAAAAAACCTATTCTCTACCCTCCTCTCCTTCATTTATTCAGCGTTTTCACTCGAGAACTGTTTTCAAAATCCCCTCCCCGCTAACTACTCTCTCCATCCATACTTCGTAATAACATCTAGAAGCTGCTTCTCCTAACCCACCACGTCCAGCACTTCGTCGTTCCACCTCTCCGTCCACCTCACTTTCTTCGTTCCTCTCCACACCCACGTTTCGAATGCCTTCAGTCTTCTCTCTTCCTCCTTTCTAAGTGTACATGTTTCCGCACCGCAACGCGTTACTCTCCAAATCAGACTCTTCACATGAATGAGAAAATATAAGTGCGGTTGTATTTCGACCGAGGAAATCGGCAGGTGGTGGGCACTGCATACCATCCCATCTCGCGAGTGTTAGAGCAGCAGATGTGGAATCTCCTCCAGAGGCATTCTAAAATATTCACGCCAGCTTTCCCACTACTCGGCCGCGCAGCGAAACACATGGGCCCATCCACTCCTCAGCATTCGCTTACCAGCACATAAATCGGGTATGAAATCACTTGGATGTGGAGTCTTCTTCAGACAATATGCGCGTTCGAGTTCGTTCTTCATGTATATTACGATTTCACACATATCTTGTAAAATAAGAATTCATGTCCCAAGGACGAATATAAAATTTACTTTATTATAAAAGGAAATATATTTAATTATAATTAGAAAATGTAGATGCAACAATATCAACTATTAAATGGGAGGAAATATTAATAATTAGTCGACTATTCTTATATTTATCACACAACGAGGAAAATCGTTGTGATCCTTGTTCAAAGATAAATTATAACTAAAATAAATTGATCTCGAACCCTTCAAGTTTTGACAGTGCATGACATACCTCATTGGTTTCAAATCTGAACTAAGGGAAATTCTTTGAATTGGTTCACCAGAGCACTAGTTTAGGTACATCCGCAGCCCCCCAATGTTACTTAGTGGCAGCCAGTTTTTTCCATTACCTATGCTATTTCAAAACGCTTCTGAACTTTTAAGCTGTTTCTTCAAACACCACCACACTACAGAGTCATAAACGGTTTTGGAAAGAAATTGGTTCCACAATAGGGTAGTTTCCTTCATCAAAGAAAACGAAAGGCATTGATTGCGACTCGTTACCCACCATTAGTGTATTCATAATACACAAATTATTTGGTTTTTGAAATACCGGTTTAGACGAATGGCAAGGGTCAAATTTTATCCTCATTTGAAAAAGGCCAGATTGGCGCCCATGCGATTCCACTCCACGTGACGTCACAGGGACCTAGTTTCTACACGAGAGGATAGGAGTTATACAGTTTTCTTCGTTTGATAAGGTATTAATAAACCTTTTTTAAGACAAGCGCTACCAGCCAGCAAGGTACTCAGCTACCCGCTAGCATCCTGCGTCCTATCAGCGCTCAGAGCCTCGATCAAGGTCACCTCACAAGGCGGGAGGGGGAACCAGAAATGCGTCGCACGGACTTTTTCCCATCATTCCTACTTACGCGTCGCGTTTTCACGCGCTTGAAATTTTTCACTTTTCATTTAATCGCTAAAAATAGATATTTTCATTTTAAAATCTAAAAGCGTGAAATACGTACTCCAGGAGTAATAATCTTTCGATTTAGGCAATAAAAAAATAATAGGAAACCACCCTATTGAAAGTGAGATTGATTCAACTTAATCTTTATACTTTCACGAAAAGCAGCAGGACTTCCATAAATTTCCTCGCTTTACCGTTATCCTTTAAATAAAATTCGAAACTCCCATCCGCTTTCAGATGTTTGATTCAAATAGAGCCATTTAATCAAATAAACAAGATCATGAATCGCGTGAATCATATTTTTCTCGACAACGAGAAATACACTTCAACCACGCTGAGAAGCACTCCTATTTGATGCGAAGTTTTCAAAGTGTCACTCCTTTACTCCAGGAGGCGGAAACTACTATTGTCAGTAGATGGCAAAGTTTAGTCGTCTGAGGAATACACTAGAATTGCCACGAAAATGCACTTAGAGTGAATCGCGTTATATACTCCAGATAAACCTGGAAAGGGAGAAATCAGCATTCTAATGATAAAAATTGAGTGGGGCGACCCATCTTTCGAGGGATGAAAGTTGAAAGCGAGTGCGCTTACCTTATCCAGTCGGAGGCACCCTTTGGATTCGGGCCTCGTGAGGACTATGCAGCCGTTCTCCGCGGTCCCTCCGATCTCTGCTCCCTCTATTGGGGACGTCCCGGAACCTTTCCTGCAACCGAAGGGCAATTCCCCGTCCTCAACACCGTCCACCAGCTCGTTGGCATTGTTGCATTGTTTATCGCTATGGCCGCCACCCGCCATCTTGCTTGCCTCTCCGTCAGCCATCATGGCGGCATCACCGTCGGCCATGTTGTTCACCTCACCGTCCACCATCTTGCCTATGTTCCTCAACCCTTTAAGTCCTTCCTCCTCCGGCTCACCCTCGCCCTCCACCTCGGCCGATCCCTTCTCGTCCATGACTGTGGGGGCGGAAGATGGACGGTGCGGTTTCTCCTTCCGAGTGAACTTATATTACACTGCTTTTGTCCTCCTTCTCTCGAGGATTGGACCAAGACTGGTGGCACCCTACTCGGACTCAGGGAAGCGGGCAGATGGCTCCGGCAGCACCCGGAGTTGGCGTCCATGCAAGGGACACTGGGTCCCTGGAAAAAAGTAACACAAACAATAACTATCATATTTATTTTCTTCTTGGCATCCTTTTTTTAATTCTAATAAAAATGAAATAGGTCCTTTCAAATAAAAAACATATGTGCCGGCACTTTGGAAATTTATTTCCCATTTTCAAGGCTTATTATTTTTTTTAAATGAAATGCACACGAAATGTTTTGAATTTTTTAAATTTTAAATGAATTTGTTAAAATTACATATTTGATGTTTTTGCAATACAAAATTGATTTTTAATGCTAGATCAGCTTTTGTACTTATTACATCTCTCATTTGATCATAGAATAAGCCTTGAAAATGGAAATAAATTCTGAAACTTAGTCACATATATTTTTTATATAAAAGGACCTACGCATCAAGACTTAATATTTATAAAACAATAATGAGCGTAAGAGAATTCTCGAGGTGTGTTTACACGATTCATTTACCCGCGCGGATACATGTGTCAACACATTCACCATCAAAATTGCACCGTTTAAATACTTAAAAAAGCGGAAATACACGAATAATTGCCCAATAAATAGCTCCTAATCAAATTTCGTGCATCCCCGAGTATTTGTTCCAGCCACTAACTTGCACCGGTAAGTACATCTAGCAAACACAGTTTAAAGGCATCTTAGAGCTGAGTTGATCTGATCTTTCCCCACTTCACGATTACATTTCCGCCGATACTAATGCCAATTATGGCAATTTTATTCTGCCTGGTGCGAGAAGACTTTTTCCTTATAATTGGCTTGGATTTCCACACACCCTATCTTTATCAGAATAGGAAATATCCACTTGTCATGTTTATCAAAGTTTTTCATAATAATCTCCCTCACATTCTTCTGGGAATTTATAATCATAGAACACAGGTATAACCATATTTATAAAGGTAAAAAAAACGCCAATTTGCGAAATTTATATCTAATAGAGGAGGCCAATATTTCAGTATACCGCACATGTTATGGTCAAAGGCTTGAACTTCTCTAGCCTTGTGCAATAGGAAGATGGCACGTGGCCATTATTTTTCCAGCAAAATGGCTACTCAGTTCTCGAACATTCTTTGAAAATTAATATTAGCTCCATCCATGTATAACATACTAGCAGGTCGCCCGGCATTGCTCGGGAAGGATAGTTCCCGGAGAAGTGGGAAAATTTGACTCCCCCCCCTCCCCCCCATTCACCCAATGATTGACTCAAAATTGAAGAAAGACGGTGAGCGGATGACGCTGAACAGTAAACAATAGATACGACGATTTCCGCGCACCGCTCACAGCATCATCTTACACCCCGCTTCACAACATTGATCGCTATGTGCACGCACCTGCATAGATCTAAATCGTCGAGTGAACTCCAGCAAAAATATTTGCACTGAGAAGATCAATAGATGAGTGTAGTATCCTTTGAGTTACGTTTTCCCTTTTATTTACGTCAATTGGTGTGCCTACCCGGCAGGATGTCCGACCTCAGAAGTTTTATGACGTGACGTAACAAATTATAATGAGGGAATGACGCAAAAGATGCGTCGGGTACAACTAAAAGTAGCACTATGGAATTTGGGAGCATGACATGCACTCATGCACTAACTTCTGTCGCAATCTATGCAGCCGTTTCGAAACTCATAGCGGACAGACAAACAGATATCTTCTTTTACGTATATAGATATACAGAAAAAATAAATATTATACCAATATTTCCATTTTTATCTAATTAAGCACTCGGATAACACGGTATACACAAGCGTAAAAAAATTCGAGTTTAAGCACAAGAGTTAAATACATGTGACCCCACAATCAATTCCCGCCGAGTCCGAGGTAGGTAGGTGCTTCATCTCCCCTTTCGCTCCTTTTTACCTCAGGTTCCTCCTCTCATCAATCTTCCTCTCCGGATACGGTTCCCCCTCGATACCTTCCGAAGCCACTCACTCTTCTAGTTCAAACCGTCCCACAACCACCGCAACGCCCACTTCATTTGTCTTCCTCTCTGTCCAGATCTCTTTCTCTCTCTCTACCACACCAGCAGCAAGCACCTCCGAACACCTCCTAACCACCGCGCCCCAGCGCGCGGCTAATCCTCCAATCGAACGGGAAAAGCAGGATCGCCGCTCGCTCCGCGCCTTCGGAATATAAAATTCGCCGTTTCTGTTAAGGGCGCATATCAACACGGACGGACTCGAATTCTGCACAACGGTATTCGGAGTTAACGGGAGATTTCCCACTTCGCATCTTTACTGTTTACGAATCTTTCGTTATTCATTATTGCAATCATTATAATATTTTCATATTTAAAAAAAAATATTTTATAGAATTATATTTTAGATAATAGATTATATTTTAATAAATTGAATTTTTAATTCTTACTCATTATCTCAATTCTTAAAGATGATTAGTGCATTGGAATGTGAGTATTTAAGAAGTAAATGCAAAATCTTTGGCCAACGTTCCGGTGAGTTTTTATACCTTCATCAAGGTTTTCTTTTGCAAGGAATAATATTTTTAATATAAAAAAGCCCGATGAACGTATAAAAATATACTCACCGAAACACTGGCCAAACATTTTGCATTCATTTCTTATAAACTTACACTCCAAGACACTAATAAAGATTATTATCTTTTTCATTTAATTTTCTTCGGTATTCATTAATTGTTTTGTAAAGAGTACAGGTTATTACCAAGGTAACTCTTTACTCTTGCGGTGAATTGAAAACTTTTCTCGTGATGGGGGAAGTTGAAATTATTGTGGCCTTTTGGAATTTGGATAAGTATATATGTATTTGGATTTAGATAGAGTATTTTAAAACTATTTTTTATTACTTTTGGACGATACTGGTTGCAGAGATGTTAATAAGCGTTATGAAAACCTGTTAGATATACTTCTATATTCTATTACCAATTCTTGGTTCTTTCTCAGATTTCCGGAAATTGTCTTCTCGATTTTAAGTGTGAGCGGTACGTGAAAGCTAGGATTATTACCATTTCTAACATATTTAAGGGGAAGAAAAACTCTTTTCTGTTGTATTTAGTTGAGAAATGTTATCGCAATTTGGCAAGTTGAAATTATTATGGCCTCTTGCAGTATAATATATGTATTTGGATTCAGATTGTTTATTGTAAAACTATTTTGAAATTTTATGGGGCGATACCATTAGCACAGATTACAACAAGTGCTATGAAACCTGCCTGCCCGCAATCCTGCTTCAAGTTTCATTTTATTTTTATTTCTCCTGCCAAATCTTGGTACCTACTAGTTACTTTTCCGGCTATTTTTTTTTCAATGTTATCTGAGGTACTGAAAAATCAATTAAACAACAAGCTCTATTTTACTTGATGATAAACTTTTTTTTTACTATTACTAGTATTATTTAAAAAATGTTACAAGTCAACCATGTGGTCGGGTGGTAAAATACAACCCAAAAATATATAAATTCCAAAATATAAAATGCTATACACAAAAGGCCCTTACAATTCATTCTCGTCATGAAAATCCGAGTGTTAATTGGGAAGGGCTTCCATATTTCCTCCGGTAAACCATCATAGTCTTCTATTCCCCAAGGTAGGAAGGAAAATTTCAGCGTATTTGTGAGCTGCCTCAGAGGCTCTAGCTTAAAATTATGATCCTTCTTCGCCAAATATCTAGGTATTTTTAACCTGCTTTATGGAACACTCCACTTAGGATCACTTTATTCACATATGTTTGATAGATAACCTTAACTCATTCTTCTCTCCTCCTTGACTATAATGATCTCAAGGCCAATTTTTTTTACATGTCTTAAAACTTGCCTTCCTTTTAAACCTTTCTATTACAAATCTTGCATTTATGCGCTGAATTTTTGTCAGCTGTTTGATATCCCCTTTCAGATGAGATTCTCAAACTGACTAATTCTATTATAACAAACGTTTTATACGCGAAGTCTTTAGATTTACTGCAGCACCTCCCCAAAAATCTCATAAAAAATAATTCTTCAAAAGCTTTGGTCGTAGCCTTATCGAAACGAGGTCCCCATTTGAATTTTTCAGTTTGTTACATAATGGTAAAATTTGTGAGTTTTTTCTCATAAAAATTTATATACCTAAGAGAAAAGACGTTTTTCAAATTCAGGAACAGCCATTTTATTATATTTTTTAATTTTCTTGTGTTGTTGTTCCAGCGAGTTATATGCTTCCACTCTTTCCAACTCCCTATAAGCATATATAGTGTTGTGGTTTTATATTCGATTGCACTTGTCTAAGGGACTACACAGAAAGACCCCAGCCCGTTCCGTTGATGCTAGTTTTTCGTTGCCACTTCGAGCCCGTCAGTTTTCAAAAATTTCTGCAGCGCGGTAATAAGGTGAGAGCAATCCATTTATTCTCAATTTTTCTACGTACTTTTTTTTTAATCGCGTGTCGCATTCGCATTGTAAAGTCATGTATTTTACAAATCACACAGTTAAGGATTAGCAGCCCTAATAAAAGGTCGTTTCTCCGTGAAATGAGGATCGCTCTGCCCGTCAGCGAAGCGAGTGGCGACTTGTGTAAACCCATTTAATTGCTTGGTGAGTAGCAACACATTTAGAGGCCTATTGAAGGCCTATCTATCTCTGTAATAATATTCGCGTTTTTTCCATCGCTATTTCTCAGTTTTATCCTCAAATGTTGAACTTCCAAGGCTGAATAATAATTACTCGACCAATTATTTATTTGTTTATGTTGCTCGAGAATTGGATGGGTCCGATTTCTAGGCGATAACACAGTGGCAACGAGATTGCTTACCGTAATTGGTATTATAATGAATGTGAGGGATTCGGGATAAGATATATCTGCAATATTCATTATAAACTCAATTACTGCGGAAAATGGCATACTCCAGTATATCATCGCAACTTCGGTCCGGAGTAAGCATCTCTGTGATTGTTAGGCATGGACGGTGACAGAAACGGAAAGGTCACGGGCAGCCTTTTTTAAAAATTTTATCAAAAAATGGCGTCAGTTTCTTCTCGAACTTTTGACAATGAAAGACGTCGGAGGAAACGAGTTCAAGCCTAGTCTATTCCGAAATTTTGTTTTTCAAATTTTAATTTTTTATATTTCATAATCGGTTATTAAAAAATACAATAATTATTATTGGTGCGAAGGCTTCCGCGGTGCGCTGGTACAGTAGGCTGCATTTTCCGGGTTTCACCGCGTCGTTGTTGCGTTGGGGACTACAGTTTCTCCTGCATTCCAGCAGGCGTCTTCAGGTCGAAGTGACTTCGACCTGAAGACGCCTGCTGGAATGCAGGAGAAACTGTTGTCACCAACGCAACCACTACGCGGTGAAACCCGGAAAATGCAGCCTACTGTAATAATTATTATTATTTAAAAGCATACATAAAAACAGTATAGAATGCTATAAAAAGTAATCAGCTTTCATCTTCCGCAGGGTGAAGCGTGGGTGCCAATCATTACTGACATATCAGACTCTTCCACACTCATCTCTACTTAACCTAAACAACCCTCGCACTTAATAGGGTGGTTTCCCATTTTTTTATTTCCTAAATCGAAAGATTATTACTCCTGGAGTACGTATTTCACGTATTTAGATTTTTAAATGACGATATCTATTTTTCGCGATTCAATGAAAAGTGAAAATTTTGAAGCGCGCGAAAACCCGACGGCTAAGTGTAATGAATGCTGGGAAAAGCCCGTGTGACGTCTGGCTTCTGTTGTGTGAGGCCACCTGGGTGCGAGGCTATGAATGCCGCTACGATGCAGGCTGCTTGCTGCCGAGCATGGCGGTAGCGTAGAGTACCCTGGTAGCAGGTAGCGCTTGGCTTATATAAGGATTATTAATAAATACCCTATCAAACTAAGGAAACTCTCCGGCCATAGGCAATTTTAATAGGTGATTATTAAGAGATGTTTCCCTGAGATCTGCGCCTCATGCATGCATTGGTAATCTCATACAATGTAAAACTCCTATCTACTCGCATAGAATCTAGATCCCTGTGACGTCACGTGGAGTGGCCTTTTTGGCCAATCTGGCCTTTTTGAAATGAGGTTAAAATTGACCATTAACATTCGTCCCAACTGGGATTTCTAAAACCAAATAATTTGTATATTATGAATACACTACTGGTGGGTAACGAATCGCCATCAATGCCTTTCGCTTTCTTTGATGAAGGAAACTACCCTATCCTTCGAGTGATGAAAAGCTTATTTAACTCCTCTTTATTAAATTTTATATTGCTTTTATATTGGTTTATCTTAAAATCTTTTTTATTTTGCCTTTTTATTTTGGTTTTCGATTTAATTTTTTACAATTTTTTTCAATAAGCCAGTTTTTAAATCACGCAGTTTTTCTCATTCCAATCTTACCGACCCATAAGAGCCGTGCAGAGACGACGTCGCACCTTCAAAGCGACAGAGTAAAGACAGTCGAAGGAAAGGATGCGTTGAAAACTGTGCGTTCGCTTCGGGGAAGTAGGGAGAGACAGCGGTACATAGGTATAGGGTGAAGTGGGCGTCAGACGTCTTCCCTTCCAGAGTAGTCGACGGCCAAATTAAGTATTCGAGGAGCTAAAAACTTTGCGAGAAGGGAAGCATGACGGCGTCGAAGACTTTACTTGAACTCTGTAAACTTCCCGTCGGCGAACGGCCTCGCCAAGTTTGAATACTGACGTCTCCTCCGCGCCGTGGCATGTGGTGGAAGGGGGCAGACAGGTGGATTGATGACGGAAGAAGGAACGGCGTTTCCAATTCGAACTCGATATTTTATTCCATAAGTTAAGAGGAGGAGAGGTGGAGCAGGAAACTTCTAATATCTCAAGAGGTAAGAAGATTAGAATTTATCGGATAATAAGTGCAAAGGCGTTCATTCTGGACGAATTTAATAGATGGAATAGAATGAGAGAAATGACTGCCGGGGGAGATTAATTTCTTCCCCCGTGAATATGCAATAAATAGTCATAAAAGATTTTAAAAATAATTGCATCCATTTCTGAAATGAACCCGCCAAAGTTTCCGGTGGGGAAATGGAGTGAGATCCGATGATAATGCATAAGTCTCTATTTTCGATTTTTCAAAAAATAATTTGTAATAGGATAGGAGATTGTCAGGCGATAGAATATCAATATCATTTTTAAAATATGCATGCGGTTCAGGAGAAAATTTCATGTTTTATGATTCCGGGAAATTGGATTAAAGAAACTTTTAATGCCTGAAGTCAAAGTTGAACTACAACCAGTTAGTAAGGATGGAAAATGAAATAACGTGCTATATCAATGATTTATTAGTATATTTTTTTCTGAAAAATATATTTGCCTAGACCTGCCTAAAAATAAAATTTTGAAATCTCTATAATATTGCTAGAACGTAGGTTTCCGCGGCGATGGTTTGATCCCTGCATTTCTTCAGGGTTTTCTTCCCCGTCAGCTTGTTTGTAGACAACAGTTTCGCTGGCTATCCTGCCACCGTCTTCAGGTCGAAGGCACCTATCAGATCCATAATAGGGATTCAAGAAACCCTGAATAAATGCAGAGATCTCTAGCATATTCTTGGTATTATAACCTTACCTGACCTTAATGTAGTAAGCAACAATAAACAGGGTTATGATTTTGTTCATTGCGGCACACAAAAAGAAAACAATATTAGTTCTTGTCGCGAAAAAAAATAGCCGACCAAACCATAAAATAACTATAGCACCTAAAATTTACGGGCTTGAGGAGGTCCTTGAAAAAATCAATTACCATAGCATAATAGGGATTCAAAAAACGCACACGTGTAGCTATCACCTGAAATGAGTGAGAAAATATAGCCAACGCAATTCTCGATTCGTAAATGTTTTGAGAACTTCACTGGAGATTATATCCTAAACTAGTGACAGTAATATAATTCTGAACACGATTATAGGAGGTAATTATTAATTCGATGATTCAGCTCTTTTCTTTTACTCCATCAAAGGGATGAACAACGTATGCAAAGCAATACGTTAAAAAGATAGCCTTTCCTATAAAATAACGGAAGAATAAAGAAATAGTGTGGCTGTGTGCAACAATCACTTCGTACAACGATAGGGCCCTGAAACAGATGTATCCACTTTGCCACAAAAAAGAACAGCGGTGGAAATCCTACTAAAGAGAATCCTGCTCCAAAGGTAAGTCTTTAAAATCTAATCCTTTTTTTCTTTCGACTCCACGGGAAACCTCAATTAGACTTTGCACCCACGGCGGAATTAGGTCACCTACCTACAGAAACACTTTGAGGCAGGAGCGCAGCTTGCATTCCGCGGAAAACCGGAAACAGTGGCTCGCGGTAAAGGATTCTGGATCGACGCCACGTTTGTACTGAATAGTTCATATTTTCAGCGCGGTCCTTTTCACGGACGCATATGAAATCCTTGCTACGGGAGGAGTTTCTCGAGCTGAATTCACTCGCAGGATATACGAGGCGTGTTAAAAAAAAATAACAAGAATTTTTTAAATTTCGCTGTTTTGGAAAGTGCGATTTTTATTTTTTAATCATGTTGGTAAACATGCTCATGAATTATGGTAACGTTTTCAGCTGTATTCACTGTTTACACTGTCTGTGGCAGCCGCCAATTTTAGACGTGATACTATGAGATCGTCGACGTTTATTTGTTAAGAGAAATGGACAAAAGAATGATTGCGAAGCAAAAAGCTATCAGCAAATAAAGTGTAAAAAAGTTAATGACACGTTAAAAAAGGCTTATGGTGAGTCTACTATCAGTGAAACAAGGATTTAAGGGTGGTATAAGCGTTTCTAAGATGGTAGTGAAGACGTTGTAGGTGATGAACGCTCAGGACGCCCCAGCACAACAACAAGCGATGAAAAGACGGAGAATGTGAAAAACATAGTTATGAACATATATTCTGATTAATACTTAATGGGGGACAATTCCGAAGGCAACAACATTAATGTAGAGAAATCACTAAATTTCTTTTTTAATAACTAAAATTCCCGTTATTATCTGGACACAACTCGTACCCGCCGGCTGACGACCCGACTGAAAAATGACGGCTACCCGCCGGATATATTGAGGAGATGTAATACTAACAAATAAATATCCTTTTACGCTCCTCTTCGAGTATTTTTCTTATTTGTTTCACTGAGATCCAGATGAATGTTAGAAGGACGCATGCCTGCTGATCGACCGGCCTTTTTTTTGGTGACGGAATACTTTGCTAGAAATTATGCTATCATATTGAATTTTTTAAAAGTATATATATTAGGCCGTTGTAAATATTTGATCTTAAATTTCATAATTTTATCCAGGAATTGTTGTCGAGTTTCCATCCGAGTCATTATCTCCATGGTTTCCAACGTTTCCACTCGCGAATTGGTCACCGTCTCCAGGGAAATGAGGACACACAATGACATTCGTTCAGTGAGGGAAAGTTGTGTATTGATATCAAGGCTTCAGGTCCGAATTTGTGTGTGCGGATCTTCCATGCAGATGTGGCCATATGATAAGGGTGTGGGTAGTGGCGTAACTCTGGGGGGGATGAAGGGATACATCCCCTCCCCCAAAACCTCAGAGAAATAAAAAAGTTATTTCAAACTATTTTCTAGTTTTGAAATTTAATAACTGCATCCGCTTAAAGTTAAATTTTTAGTGCAAAAATGATCCAGGCATATCATTTTTTAAAAAGGGGTTGGGGGTCTCCACCCCAGGCCACCCCATCCCCCCTCCAAAGCATATTCCTAGTTACACCACTGGGTGTGGGAGTAGGACGTAGAGAACGGATTTGGTGGTAATGGACGTGGAGACCGAGTTGAATGAGGAATTTAATGATTTTCTATGCTTTAGATATTCCCCAAATATTTGCTTGCAAACTTGCGCCTTGTCACTCTGAAACGTCTCATGATTTTTCATGAATACATTACGGAAAAACGGACCGTGGGACCCTGGCTTAACACCACCTATCTGGATGCTTGCAGCATCAAATTACAGTTTTCCTTATGGAAGTTTTCAAGAAATTTATTTTGCGGTAAAATCCGGCACTATCCTCAAAATTAAGCGTCTTAGCACAATTATTCGACACGATTTTTCCCTGAATTTCTTACCCAAGGCTACAATTCATTTAAAGTTTTGATCAATCCTGCACAGCTGCTGATACTAACTGTTACTTAATGAGGTTAGCCAGTTTTTAGATGACTGTTTCAAATTAGTTACTTTCTTATAAAATACAATATAAAAAAGCCACGTCTTCAGTTTTCCACGATTTAACAGCTTATTTTACTTAGATTCAGTCAAAGTATCGACGGAAGATGAATGAAAATGAAAAATTTCGTCGAAACCTTTTCCTTAACCTATGACTTTAACGTTGAATTCCTGTGGGAAACATAAACTCTAAATACTTAACTAAATGCAGCATGAAGCAAAGAAACGCTTGAATTTGCCTGAATATTAAATTCAGGTCAAGAAGTATCGGGTATCATTTGAATGATTTTCACGTTGCCATCAACTGCATGGTTGTTCGGTTTGATGCGATAGCATTTATGGAACGTGGATTCTTCCACAGTGGCTATATTACACACCTAGCGCCAATTGACGCTGGCGAAATTGCTTCGTCCACGAAAAAGCGACGCAAAAGCCGGCTTCTTTTGACAGTGCGATGACGTAGACGGCCATATTAAAGTGCAGTGTTTTATTTGTTTGCGTAGAGGTGATTTCATTTTACACCCCATATTCCTGCGATTCTGAGTTCTCTACGCGGCTTTCTCGAAAAATTCCCCGTATTGATCCTGGTCATTCCAACGATGCGACGAGACACAGCGATCTCATTTCGCGTCAGAATGATCGGTAGAAGCATGAAATTACCCGCAAAGGAGGACACAGACCTCTGTGACACGGTTGCAGGAACGATCCACGAGACAGATGACCCATGACGGAGATATATCCGACATAAAACCGGAACGCATGATATCGGAAGAATTTACGAACATTGTCGCGGGAATTTGGACAATCGTGAGCTGAACAGGTTGCGAAAGGAGCCATTCCAAATCACGGAAGAGGAATGACACTGATGCGACCATTTGGAGTCGAACGACGAACGAAAAAATAATAAAAAAAAGGAGGAGTATAATCCCCCCGCATCGAGTTCCACCTCCGCGTCACGTTTTAATGCCGCGCATTCTCTCCGTTACGTGACAGTATCTCGCCATCGCGAACTTCGAACGATTCATCCAGACTTGTAGAATTATTCTACGGAGTAAATAAAAAGATGCACTTATCACGGTTAATTCATAGTTTTAGATGCCTATTCATATGTTTTTTATTTTTCCACCCCAGTTTTCCTCTTGAAAGACTGTATGGTGGACAAGACGTAATTCAGGTGAAATATGGATTTCATGCGCTGCTAATGAGATGCGCTAAAGATATCTTGCGTCATTTAATCCATAGGGCATATTTAATTGTGATGATTTAATATAAGATATTGTTACTAAGTGATGCTTATCGATAAAAAATCCTTCATGCAACTCCATAGTGGAATACCTATAGTCAAATCTCGATTTTCCGTACTAATGAGCGTAAAGATAGGCCCAAACAATTGAAAATCACGGATAATGGAGAATAATATGAAAGCGACAGGAATATTGCAATTTAATTCCTAATGTGGAAAATATTCAGGGCACACACATTTGTGTACGTCTTCATAATCATTTTAATGGTTTTTGTCTATTTCATTAGGACTGACTCCAGAACATACTTTGAAATCTAATGTATACAGTGAATAAAATATATCGGATAATCCATGCATCGGATAATTGGGAGCCGGATAGTCCAGGGTTTTCAGCGCTGAAATTGGACGGCCCCAGTGCAGTTACGATGGAGGCACTCGGGAAGGACCTGACCTCAAACCCGGACCTTGGAAGAAACGAAGATTCTCTGAGCCCTGAATTCCTAGAATCGACACCAAACTCTTCGAGCGAAACTCCTCCTCGTGCCTACACACACACACACAGACGCACACCGCGGATCGATCCAGAAACGAAAGGAAGCAAAAAAGTGAGATCGCCATCCCGACGGCATTGCAACAGCCATTGAAAAGGACTTCGCGGGAATGCGACGACGGAAATCGGGGATGTGGTCCACGGGGACGAGACTCGTTACAGATAGAGGGCGAGGTACAGGGGAGGAATACAGAGGGCGAGCCGTCGTTACAATGACATGCCGCTGCATGGAATGAAAATAGCAATAAAAATAGCCCTCTCGTTATATATGTTGATACGGTATTTGGAGGAGGTGACCGTAAACTAAGGTCTTTTACGCAATGAGGGATGGAGGAGAGAAATCTGGCGTCGGCATTGGACTTCTCTTAACGAGAGGTGCCAAGGGACCATGGCTTAACGTCCCATCCGACGGACGGAGTACTGCATTCAAAGTGCTATCCCCAAGGCACTCAGGAAGGGATCGGGTGGATCCAATAATATCGCTTCCACCGCTGGGAATTGAATCCAGACCAACAGGGTGGAAAACCAGAACTCTTGGCACCACACCAACCCAGTCCCTCGTCCTATGTTTCAATTGAAAAATATCTTATATCGGATTACCAGGAGAGGTCCTATACGCCGAGGTTTCAGTAACAACTTGATTTTATTTTTTTTAAACTAAATTATTAACTTAATTCTCTTACTTTTAGCAAATTAGTAGTAGGTAGTTATATTTACTATTATGAACGAATACTCTCATACCCTATGAAATTAAATGAAGTATCTGCTATCTGCTAACATGCAATGGTAACTACAGTCCCTAACGTTATTCCATCATGAATTGAACAATAGCTATTATAGTATGGATATGCTTCTGATCCTAGGTAATTAAAAAAATTCAAAATTCTTGTCCCTCTATAAAAAAATAGTATTTTTACACCGCTCACCCCTTGGGTTTTTGGGAATGCTATTTTTTCAATGCCATAAAATACATTATAGAGGTGAAGAAAAGGTGACCATGAAGCGTTCTGCTTCCCATGCTGGCTCCCGTAATATTATATGAGGTGATTATTAAATTACCTAACGTAAATAAATAAATGAAGCAAGTAAAGAAGGATATGAAAGAGAAGGAATACGTAGGTGTGAACGTATAAGCCTACAGTATAATTGGGTAGATTATTTATTTAGGTAGGTTTCCATGGAGTACTTAAGAAGCCTCTCCTTCCTTCATTAACATCACTCTACAATTCATAATGAGGCATATTCACTTTCATTCTATAAAAAAAATCCTATTCCCTTCATTTCTCTCCCTCGTTTACCAAACATTCTACCCCCTAACACTGTTTTCTACATCCCCTCCTCGCTCAGTACTCGCTCCATCCATACTTACTGTCTCCACCGTATCTCATCTAGAAGCTGCCTCTACTCACCCACCATGTCCAGCACTTCGTCGTTCCTCCTCCTTTACGTCTACTTCTCCTTATCCATTTCGCTACGCTCCATACCAGACTCTTCACTACCCTTTCATTAAAACTATTGCATGACCAGCTTCTCGTAAACTTTTTGTTATTAATGAACGTATATAGAGCTTTTGAAAATGGAAGAATTCACCCTATAACGTGGAAAATCTATCAAAACTTTTCCACCGAAGTAGGAGAGATTTAATTATCGATAACTGCCTGCGTCAAGAGTTACGCATGCAGTGCGAAAGAGTCAACCGTTCATCGATCGCTCGGTCTGAACAAAAGAGGAACATGCCCCGTGCTCCAAATGCACTAATCTACCCATACACATGCTCCCATCTCCCTGCGCGCGCTGCCTACTCTATCTCTTTTCATTATTCCCGATGGACAGCGCCCGTTCCCCCGGGCGACTCCCGCTGTTGTTCATCCGTCCGCCTGCAGGCCCGAGTCAGTCAGGTAAGCACTCGCGCATCGCAATGAATTCTGATTATGAGCCTCGACAGCACTCTCTGCCGCGTAATCGCATCGTCGTACACCGTGCTCCTCTCTGCGCAAGAGTTTCACTGCTAGTATTAGAGGCGCACGAAGGACTCCGAAATGAGATGGCATACGAACCGAACGTAAACGGATACGAGCTACGAACCGATTCGAAGTATGATGAGATTATAAAAACTTTCACGGGTGGTGTTCAATATCCAAAAGATAGTTTACCCACGTCAGTAAGAATGGCCAACGTTTCTTCTTCCATTTCAGAAACATCGTCAGCCGGAGAAGTGACGCATACTATTGCAGAAGCGTGTGTCAGCAAAGCCATTAAGCTAAAGTTTCAAAGCTAAAAAGACCTTTTGCGCGAATCGCTGTAGGCTTATGAAGTGACTGAATTGCCAAATATTCGGTGTAACTCGACATAAAATGAATTCATTCTCAACGCACAGGTGCTATCGAAAACTTATCTCAAACGTTTAAACCTGAAGACTCAATCTCAGAGACATATGCGTGGCGATTTCAGAAAAATGATTTTTAGCTCCCAAAAAATCGTTGCCAACATGTATGTGCCGACGGATATTAAACTTTTATACAGATAGACATATATTGCTCTGACTAGTATTGTAGATATTTATAAGAAATTAATAAATCATGATAAAGACAGGGTATTTAGTGCATTTCTTTAATTTATAAGAGAGTTATTTAAAACTTCAAAAATAGGTATGAACTTAAAGTGTATAATTTGAAACGACATTGGTGAAGGTTAAATTAATTTTTTGAGATGAAAATCATTCTGAACTAATTAATTAGCTTATTCAGTGCAAATATTCATTACATACACAGTATGGTGAAATTGCATGAAAATATCTATTACTGACGACGAAAAATAAAAATCAATTATGATAGCCACTTACGTAGCAACTACCGCTATTTCATTCAGAAAAACGCGTTTAAGTTCCGCAGAATATGAGGACCTTGGTTCTCATTTTTTTTTCTCCTTGAAAATACTCAAGGATATCCCCGTTCTCACTTGAACCGGGTGGGTACTCAGGAATCCCAAGGTTCACAATGTCATCACGCGACGACCGTGTAAGGCGGATAGATGGGGGAGGTTTAGTTCCGCAGGAAGACGCAATTCCCGCACGTGGCGCACGGGTCGTTTGGCGCACCAAACTCCTCAGACGTAAACCATTGTGAAAAAGAGCACCGCAGCTCGAGGAAGTTAGTTCTTCCTCGGTCGACTGACATGGAGGAACGCGGAGCGCGGGGATGATATGCGAATTGGAGGGGGCTCTTCCTCACCACCTCACGCTGTTTCTCTCTAGAAAGGGTGGAGACGAACTCGTCCGAGCATTCAAGCTCGACAAACGCACACAGGTAAAGGAACAGAAGATCCATTAACAATGTCTTATACACACATTCCCACCATGCTGAACCGGGTTGAATCATGATTCTAGGAAGGATTTCGAAAGAATGCGAAGATGCAAGAGGTGTGATAGACTGACTCATATTTTAAATTAAGGGCCTCTCAGAGTTTTTCAAAATGGAAGCGAAATGCTAACATGCAAGAAGAGGGGTAGAGTGACTCATATTTAATTATTAATGCTGTATATAAATTTTAACATTATTATTAATATTATTATAACATAATGAATTTTAACATAAGAGTGACTCATTGCGCCAAGAACATAAAAGTTTTGTTAACAAGAAGAAGTCAAGACTGGCATTAATGTAGGCAAACATAAACTGAAAGAGGTGACTTAATAGTGTTCATTTGGGAAGCAAAATAACTAGCGATGGAAGAATCAAGAAAGAAATTATCAGTAGAGCAGTCCAGGCGTAGAGAGTACTCCTCAAAAAAGATAATCTACTTAAGGCGGAAATTTCAAACTTATACACACGCAAGAATTTATCATAATTTATATTTTCTTTTCAATGGAAATGAGGCATGGATAATCACAGTAGTGTATCTGTCAAGGGTTAAGGCTTTCGAAATGTGGTGCTGCAAATGAATGATGAGGATCATATGAATCGAACGAATGAGTTAGCGATGAGGAGTAAGAGAAAAGAGAAGGCTCGTGAAAACCTTAATAAAAATACGGACCAATCTTATCGGCTATATCATGAGACTTGATGCTTGATGAAGACAACCGTCGAGAGACAAGTAAATGACAAGAACGGAATTGGAAGACCTCGAATAGTATATATGGGGCGAATAAAGAAGGATGAGAAAAATGCCGACATGGCTTCAGACTTTTCGGTACCCATATTCTGGTCTGACGACAGTGTTATCGAACGTTGGAAGTCATGTCCTGAAGACACATCCGACTCGGTTATAGAAACATCGACAGCCATGTGATACGGTTGTTGAGCCGAGTAACCTTCCAAGACAGAGACAACTTTCGTTGCGATGGTTTAAAAGCAATAAATCCAACTATAGATTGCCAACCACGGTGAGTCTAAAGTAAGGGGAATTGTAAAAATATACAAGTCCACAGATCATTATAAATTCTTAGGTCAAGAGCATTTAATGAGTGGATAACATATGTTACCTTCAAATTTTTTATCTCACTCTGGCATTTATGTGATTTCATACCAAGGCATCAAAAATGTAAGATGAAAGTGAATCTTTCTAATAAAAAACAATCATGAAATAAATAATATACTGTAAACTATATAATTTTAAATTAGCTCTAGGCGAAGGTAAATAATTTTGAATTTCAAAGTTGGCGTTGTATAATATGTGGCATGACCCACCTCCAATCAAAGGCAACAATTTATGGAATATTCTTTGGGTTATTTGAACAGAATAATAGGTGGGGGTAACAAATGAAATAATTGATAAAAATGCTGTCCATATTTCAACGACACCGTTGCCGCTGCATTAAAATTTCCGTACTATTCCTTTATATCCTCCCATCCCCTTTGCAGAAAAGACAGTCTCGCAAAGGAAAAAAGGTGAACTGGTGTGACCTTCACGCCCTGAAGGCGTCCAGACGCGCTGACGCCGCGGAGACGACGGCCGCAGACGATGCGGAAGGGGAAGAATGGGAGTTCATTCAGAAGATAGAACGCCCGCGAAGATAATAATGGAGCCCTAAACAATGAAAACTCAACGTCGGAATCTTATAGGGTCGTAAGGGAAAGGAGCAGAAATTCTTAATCCGTGAACTTAATAAAATACAAAGGAAAGATGCGTGATTCGTTAAAAACTGCTACGAAAGAAGAAAAATAGATACTCAGCTTCTACGCGAAATAGGATGGGAGCCGCTAGAGACTAGATGGGCTTACAATTAGAATGGTTGAGTAAATGGGAATAGATATCTTTAAGAGTGGCACGGAGAACATCAAACTAGAAGCTAACTATATTTCCATGTCATACAGAAACCATAAAATAATAGAGATATTTTACCGAATAGCGAGGTATGAGAATTCGATTTTTTAACGAAAAATCAAGGACATTAATAAATTTTATGTGGAACTTTGTTGGAGTATTTCCTTTTTATTTGGTAACGGCTGGTGTCCTAATATCCCCAGCCACTCGCCTATTGAGTCGGCTTGCAGGTTAAAAAGTAAATAAAGATTTGGATGAAGAGTTCAGATCCCCCCGGAGGCAATTGGGATGGGGTGAAACATGAAGTAAAAGCCATGGAGGGAACTTAAAGGTTAACAGAAGAAGGAGGAAACGAAAATATTGTTATTTATTTTAAATTTGCCAAAGAGGTCATGCGAGAATCGTTATGCATGAGTTTAAAGAAAAGGCTAGTTAAGAGTCTGATCTAGAGTGTAGCGATTCACGGTGCGGAAACATGGAGAATTAATAAGGAGGAAGAGAAGACTGTGGGCGTTCGAGATGTAGGTGTTAAGAAGAATGGAGAAGTATAATTAAGGTAAAGTGGAAGGAGAGGAGGAGGAACGACGAAGTGCTTGACATAGTGGGTGAGGAGAGCCAGCTTCTAGATGAGATACGCAGGAGACAGTAAGTATGGATGGAGCGAGTACTGAGCGAGGAGGGGATGTTAAAAACAGTGTTAGGGGGTAGAACGTTTGGTAAACGAGGGAATGAAATGAATAGAATAGGATTTTTTGATAGAATGAAAGTGAATAGGTCTCATTATGAATTGTAGAGTGATGTTCATGAAGGAAGGGGAGGCTTCTTAAGTACTCCATGGAAACCTACCTTAATAAATAATTCACCCAATTATCCTGTAAGCTTATGTATTCACACAAACGTATTCATTCTCTTTCATATTCTTCTTTACTTGCTACGTGTGTTTTATTCGATGTCGTCTTGCTTCATTCTTGCCATCCACTTGTCCCTCAACATTGTCCCTCAACATCATGCACCCAGTTAAGGCCGTGGATGTATTATAGGATTTGTGAGACGCTTGCAGCAATCTGAATATTTTATTGCTGACTGAAAAGCAGCCCCCATAGGGGGTGGATACGGTCATAATGGGTGGATGAGAAACTTCCTTAGAATCTGTTTAGGTGTTCCATTAGATAGTATTTCGGGAAAACCATAGGCAATTAAATGGCCTTTGAATGTATTTTTTTAATAGCTATTTCAAAATATTTAAGGACATGTTCAGTATCATCACAAAGAATCGCACTTGTTTTCAGATGTGTTTATCTTATTTCATAGGTGCTGGATCATTAAGTTCAAGGGTGTAGTTATTAGCATTTATCTCCACCCTTAATACATAATCGAAATCATCATCATTAGTCAACAATCCCAAGATTGGTTTGACGCAGCTCTCCGTTTCTCTCTCCTACCCGCTAGCCTTTTCATAGCGACGTATTTCTTCCCTTTTACATCCTTCATAACCTGCCCTATGTTTCTGAGAGGGAAGGTCATGCATGGAGGGAAGACGGCCGGAATACTTCTTCAAACCTCCATGCAAACCTTCCTCAAACCATAACCATGAATCGACTGCAAAACAGAGAGACATAAAATGTCAATCTTTCTTCGTACTATTAAGGCTCCCTGCGGTGCCTCGATAAATAAAACTAATGGCGTCAATGGCTAGGTCGACTCATTGCATGCTTTTATTCCTCCATTTTTCTAACTTTGCATGGGTTTTCCCAGGAAGGGAATTTCCCAAGGAATTACCAACCGTGGGCAAGTTTTGCCTTTGCATGAATGTGGACGTATATATTTTGTTTATACGCTCAATATTTTTATGACCGTGTGGTGTACATGTGGAGGTCCTCTTGCATGCTAATGATTGATCACTCCCTGCCAAACACCCTAGAGGGCATTATTTAGATGTGGATGTATCCCACGAGGAATCAGACCCTAATTCAGTGTCGAGGAGAGCTAACGAGGAAGGAATTGTCACCGTTATCCTCTCCCTGCTGAATGCGCCTTGATTACCTCGCCTTGGATTATAAAGAGCTCTGAGGACTTAAAGAGATTGCTTACCTCCGTTTTACGCCCCTCCCCTCCCTATCATATGCCTTCACACGCCTCCCAGCCAATGGGGGAGGGAGGAGAGTAAAGAGGCCTAAATAAGCGACCACTCCCAACCCCACGCATACTGTCTCCCATTACATTACTCTTTCTCTCTCTTCCCTCCTTTCCAGACAGCAACCCCTTAATTTCACCTTCGTTTTGACGACATCGAGGCTGGGAAACCCACGAGGGAAACTACGTTGGACGATGAAAATTACGGCCTCGCGCACGACGTTGCGGACATATTTTTTGTCATAATTGCCGAGCGTATATAATGACCGAATGGACGAGAGTGAAGAGGATTTTATTTGCCGATAACGTGGGCCCGTTTTAAGACCGAGATATGAACCGTAGGAAAGAGAGTGTGTTCGGTCTCCGGGAAAGTGGAAACACATCTCATCATAACCTTCTCGATGAGAAAACAGCGCGTAATGAGTCAATTTCAACCAAGCGCCAAGATTAGTGAACATCTGGTGTAAAATGCACCATACGAGTAATGAAGAAATCAGTGTTATAGCCTGATATCAATGTGGATCTGCAAAAATTAGCGAGATAATACGAGGAGCACACGAATTAAGATGTGCCTATGAGACAGGCAACCAACTATAAATAGAAAGATCGTTCACTATCATCAGGGGGTGGAAACCACGTTGAATATGCCAAACGCGGAAAGTACAATTGTCCTATTTGCACATTACAAAAAAGAGAGCGTCATAACGTAAATGTCAAGTTTTTCGAAGTATTTTAGGCAATTTTAAATGTAAATGTTACGGCTCCTCTTGGATTAACCTAGTTCAAAATCCTTGGTATTACATTCACTTGTATCATCAACAGCCCATTTTGCAAATAATGGATACAATAATTTAAAGGATTAAAGTTATTTCAACTGGAGAGGAAGAATGGAAATTGGGGAAGTTTGGAAAAAAGGCCTACGGTTAAAAATAAGAAGAGGAGGAATAGGTTTAATTTTGGAATGTGCACTTCCTACAAAGAGTGCAACATCATTTAATTGATCATATTTGACTTATTTAATTTTTGTAATTATTTCGAAACGTACTCTCACATAATTTTGAATACTTACACCACTGAAGGTTTCCAAAGTCTCAGAAAATATTTTTTACATCATATCTAGTGTGGAGATGTAAAATTTGACATTAGGATGAATTTCAATTACAGATCGTTTTTCACAGAATCTCTCGTCTTAGTTCTCCTATTATGAAACATTATCTTTCGTGGAAAAAAATATCGGAAACGTTATGCGTCTTCCAACTGACAAGATGATCACCACTAAAAGCTGATGACACCAGCGTGAATTAAACGTGAGAAAAGTACGAAAATTCATACTTATTATAAAACCAGATTATTTAATTACAACGGAAGAGAAAAAGAGCAAAATATTTTAATCATAACATACAGATTGTTTCAGGAGGATAATGCAACACTTCAGGAGGTGTTAGGGGAGACAATTTTAAGCAATTTTGGCCCATAAAAATGGGGTCGCAATTCCTTAGTTACTGAGCTATGGCAACGCAAACATTTTTTTTGGACACACTTCGCAGTTACGATGATAACGGTTTTTCTTGTGCATCCAGACTTTTGGACATTTTATTTAATGCTCTAGATTTTTAAAGACATTAAATAATTAAGGTCGGACGAAAACGTGTGATTATAGTTGCCTGAAAACATCTAAAAATGGGTGAGATTGCGCAATCACATTGATGATACTCGCTCAAAGATCTCGTTTAATTAAGCTCAAAGATTTTGTGTGAGTTGAATATTTACTTTAGGCATTCGGCCGGCAGATACACGCCGTCGAGGAAGCTGATTCTGGTCTGAAACCTTACCCATATTATGCTCCAAAACTTAACAGTTTATTGCTTCGACCTTGTTAAATGAGATAACGGAGGTGATTTCCGACTTTTACGGTGAGCGGGGCCTTAGAATGTGTAAACTGTCGTACTTTACTTGAATTTCGCTTCTTTCATAAGCGTCCTCTCATTAAGACAGCCAAAATTTATCGAGCGAGGAAAATAAGGCGTTTGTTCAAAGTTGTGAAGGATCAGGTGCTGCTAAGAAAATTTAGAAAGGATTTTACCTCGTTCGTTACGAAAAAAATATGCATTAGGTTGCATTGTTATGCTAACACTATCTCAGACTTCATTTTATTGGATGCGCGGAAAGAAGTACCTGATTAAAATTTCCAATCCGTACTAAAACGATACTAAGAGATTTTTCTAATCATTTATCGTCGATGTAAGCCTACCATAAGGCACCAGATTATGACGTAACTGATCCTGAAATAAAAAAGGCGAAAAAATGAAAATTTACGAGGAAGGGTGACAAGACAAACTCCCATCTACGTAACTATCTTTTCATTTCTTTAATCTGAATTTCACGGGAATGACAGGAGAACTGCTTTAATGATATGATGAATGCCAGGAACCGTTTTGATGATAACTTCGTAGGAAAGCGTATTAAGTCATCTAATTGAATGAAGACTGGCATGCAAGTGACAAATTGTCAAAATTGGAAATTAATATCGTTATTAACATGAATACAGGCACAGAGTATTCCGTCTGGTAGCACATGGGATATAAATGAGCGTTAATACGGAAGGTTCGTAAAAATCTGAGCACATTAAGTCCTGGCAGCTCGTAAAAATCTATTAGTTGCTCATGAGGTCAAATGATATTGTAAATTATCGTATGTATTTCCATTTCGTTTAAAGCGAAGCAACGAATTAAGCCAAATATTTAAGGAACACTGGGTGCAGTGATTCTATTTTCCGAGGATCGGATAGGTGTGGTGGCTAGTGCGTTGGCTTCCTACCCTGTGGGTCCGGATTCAAACCCTGGCGATTGCAGAGATTTATCAAAAACTGCCTGATAAGATACTACTCAAGGTGGCCACTGTTAGAGAAAAAAAATACTTGAGATTTCCAGGTGAATTACTTTGTTTTCCAGGTTGCTATGCAGCCATAAACATTAGTATTTTCGGGGAAAATATAACTCATATGGCAGAATTACTTAGTATAAGGATACATAGTTAG
The DNA here is from genome assembly GCF_921293095.1 of Ischnura elegans. Taxonomy (NCBI): domain Eukaryota; kingdom Metazoa; phylum Arthropoda; class Insecta; order Odonata; family Coenagrionidae; genus Ischnura; species Ischnura elegans. The sequence continues at coordinate 123,024,927 of NC_060247.1, forward strand.
TGGCTAAGTCATTTTAAAGCTATGTGTAACATCTTGAGTGCTTCGTGGAGTGTACTTAAAGTACAGCACTCCGACCGTCGAATGGGACGTTAAGCCGTGATCCCCTTGGCTTCTTTCGTTAAGAGCAAGGATTTCGCTATACCCTTCCCTCATTGAGCATATAACCTTAGATTTCGGTTACCTCCTCAAAATACTATACCCTACCGATTCTGACTTCCGCTATATATCAACATAAGTAAATATATTTGAAGCTTTTTTGCCGCCTGTTTTGAATTGATTTATTTTTTCCCTTTCTTCTTCTTTCTCGTTCATTTATTCAAATAATCCCATCCCCACACTCATATTACCATTTCGTACTCTATTTGAGTACGAAGTGGTAATATGAGCTAGTAAAATGTTTCACCAACGGTGGCACATTGACTAAAATGATTATATCGACCTTACTAGCCCGAGAAAACATTCCCCAAGCGTGGTAGAATTCAGAGCCAAGGAACTAAATCGGCCACATTTCCATGAGAGAGCCTTCGCCATCCACGACAGTATTCATTTTTTGCCTACCGGCACTTTGCTATTTGCACCCGGCACCCTCAAATTGGGTTAAAGCCGTAAAGTGTAATTTTCCCAGAATACCTCACGAGATAGGGCGGTCCAAACTCATGAATGCTATCTTGCTTCATCCCATCGATTCGAGTCTTCTTCCTAAAATGTCATTTTTTTCATTGCACACAACATTCATTACATAGCTTGCACATGAGCGCGAACATCAAAAAATATGATTGAATGAAATGAGATTAGTTTTTAGAGAAAAGACCAATTACAGAGTCAATGGACTTTAGCAAATCCTAGCACTAATAACGCTTAGGTTTCTGTTACATCACTGCGTGATCTTTCTTTTTTGCACTCAATGAATGGGTGGGCTGTTCTCGTAGTATCTTTTTATACCTTCAAATTTAGCTAAAGCTACCAAGGTATTTAGCAGAATTATCCAGATAGCAGATGATATCCTTCAATTTGTAGCATTGGTCAAGAAATTCGTAGGACTATAGCCTCGTGGCATAAGTGCTACTCAAAAGTTCTATGCTTATGACGAATAATGATACGATTTATTCAAAGATAGGTAATGCGAGATGGAATTTACATTGAACAGATACGTATTTTTTCTGCAATACTAATTTAAACGATAACCAAACTTAGTGACAAAAGAAATGGATCGCCTGAATTCTTATCTTGAAATGGTACGCTCTGATATTTGGTAAATCACATTTTTCCCCATGTGTTGATGTGTGAACTGTAGTATGGAATGCTGTTTTGATGTCCATTTATGTGAATACTATTTGCTATTTGGTACATTTCTACCAAAAGTTGTGAAACTATGCTAGGAATAAAATAAAATAATTCCGTAAAAGCACCATCTATGTTTCGAGTCAGGACGAAGTATGAGACGGAGTACTAACAAAGGGATGGATTTCAATAGCTCGTCATTATGTTCAGCCTTATTTATGTCCATTCCAGATTCTTTCAATCCATGCAATAGTTCTCATTCATTCCGTGGTACACCCGAACATGAAAATTCCGGACAGAAAAACTTTACTTCAAAAATATCATTCGCAGCTGAGGGCTGTATCATATGACATGTTTAACGAGTTTTGTTTTCCTCTAAATAACGACTTAAGATCTCGGAATGGTAATCGTCTTCGGTAATTTTAATTCAAATCCACATTTAAAGAGCAAGCATTTTTTTCTAATTTTCCTAAAAATCCAGCCTTGGCGGCCAAATTTTAAAAGACTCAATATTAGTATTTCAGCGAATAATTTTCTCATATCGCAGGAAATATGGCTGGTTTTTGGTATTTTTTTTAGATTTTTTAAACATTATTGAGCGAATTGCAAAGTAAACACTAAATTTATTTGACATTTTGCTTCTGATTGTAATACTAGCAAAATTTTTCTACAAATAACCATTGATCTAGTGCCCTCGGAGTAAATTCTAAGTTCAACTTCATTAAGTTGTTTTTTTTAAGGATGCCGAGTATACGACCCCAGATTATATCTATCACAATATCTGCCAGAATAGCTAACAACATATGTAAAGTAAGTTTCTGTGAATACTTTTACTATTTATTTCTATTCACCTATATTCATTTGCCATCACCACAGTAGTGTTTCCTTCCAGCCATTGGCATGAGTAACTAGTGTGAGTGAGGGACTTTCTATGACCACATTCTTTTTTTAAAGCATCTACATACCTTACGCATATTGCAAAGGGCTTTATTGGATCTTAACCTAAAAGAGAGTAAGGGCAGGAGAGAGTTTATCAACAGATTCGTCTTCCAGTGAGTGAAAGTCAAATTTATAGGTCAGTGTAACGAAACGAGGCCTTACCCCTGTCCTGACCTCGCTTTCTCATTAACTTCAGTCATCTGTGAAATATCTAGGCTTGGATCTCACCCAGGGTGTTCCTAGGTAATTAACTAAATTGAGATTTGACACCTTTCAGAATGCAGCTGTAGGAAAATTAACCATACGCTGACATACAACTCAACACATACGAATTTATTAGCTACAAGTTAAACGCCTTTTTATTCTTATATTTGCAAGTAAAAATAACTTTGGCGCATTGTATATAGTTCCACTATTTATTAGTCTTCAACCGATTAAAGTAGGATTCTACGGAGTATTTAAGAAGTCTTCTGGCACTCTTCCCTCGCAAAAAGCATTTGCGGCGATAATTCAATTCGCCCGACGAAAACCACACAGGAAATTAACTCGGTAAATAAAGAAAAACGGCGACCATGAACTTCGACGGGTGTTTCTCCTTCAAGCTCCTTTTTTTATGAGTTTCTATTTTGATTTCATCAAAGGTACGTGAAGTGTTGGAGTTTTGGGGCAAATAAGTCAGTTAAATTCATAATAGGTTCACCTCTACGTTCAAGGGGATACTTCCTCCCGATAGATGTTGCTGTAAAGGTAATAAAGCTTCTGTGGTTTACTTGTGATGCCGCTGTAGTTTCTCGGCGTATCATCTCTTGAAAGTCCATGAGGCCATTTTTCATGTAGTCCTTTATTCGTGCAAATAACCATACTACGCTGAAAAAAATGAATGCGTTACACTTTAATCCTAAAATTCTTGTTGTTCCTGGCCGTGTAGGTGTTTACTGTATTGATATATACGAGAGCGAGTCATACACAACAGTAGTAAGATTCTCAGACGTTGTTTCAAACAAGTTATTGAATAATCAGGGAAAATGACCGGAACTTCGCCGTTCTTCCTCCAACTTCCGTCAACTTCACCTTCTCCATTCTTCTCCACACCCACATCTCGAATACCTCTGGTATTTTCTCATCCTCCTTCCTCAGTGCCCATTTTCTCGCACCGTAAAGCGCAACACTCCACATCAGACTCTTCACTTGCCTTTCCTTTAAACTCTTAAATAACCATCCTTCCATAACCTGTTTATGAACGCTTCCTTTCCAAACAAAATTCTCAACCTGATGTCCTTCCTTCTCTATCCACTTTTCTCTAATTTGCTGCCCAAATACTTGAATCGCTCTATCTGTTTAAGTTTCCCAACTACTTTAATGCTCTATAAAACCACCTAACCTTCGTTTTCTTGTGATTTATCCTCATGCCATACTCCTCGCACCTCTAGTATAATGCACCCACTAGAACCTGCAGCCCTCTTGATGACCAACTGATCAACACCTGATCATGCTGAAAACCGGATATTACTCTAAGTACTTAAGATTATTATTGAAGTAGTCTACCTACCGATTAAGGTAGATTTGCATAGAATTTTTAAGAGACATTCCGTCATCTCTCCATTTGACTTCCTTTTTCAATTTATAATAAGGCCCTTTCATTACATCTAAAAATACCATTCTTTCCCTTCCTCTCCCTCGTTTACCCAAAATTCTACCCTGTTTTCAAAACCCCCTATCCGCTCAGTATTACACACATTTTTCTTAGCCTATGACATAAACCTCGAATTCCTGAGGGATAAAAAAGCTCTTTAATTAAATGAATGCTGCATGATGCAAAGGAACGCTTCTATTTGGTTCAAATCCAGGTCAAGAAGCCCCGCGCTTTGGGGGGCCCCGCGTTCGTGAAAAAAAATATACGATAGTTTAGAAAACGCAATTTCAACTATTACTGTATTGTTAAGTCCGTGCTAGACAAAAAATAATATTTTGAAAAATGATGGTATCATAACGGCGTAATTACGAAGTCTGAAATTGGGAGGGGAACACATACTTAGCCAGAGAGTGGTAGGAATTCAAAATGCTCGAGTTTGTAGATGGGGTATAGAGTTTAATATTTTAAGTGAAGGGCCCCGCACTGAAGGTTCGCCCCTAGCCCCGCACCTGCTAGGGCTGTCAAGAAGGATCAAGAAGAATGCAATTTGATCCCGGGAAGTCGTCACATTATGTCGTAACGAGGCACTAATTTTCATCTGCCCGTAGAAAGAGACGGTATAAAATATTGCCTAAGTTTGACTTAAAAATATCAGCGCCTTTATGCCATGAAATTAGCCATATTTAGTCAAAAAGAATGGAAAAGGTTTTTACCTCATCTATGTATTACGTTTCTTTAACACCTTTCACGATTTTTTTCCCACCACGTTCTTTTGAATCCTCTCACCCCTCAATATGCGGTCCAACTATAACTTCCACCTCTCCTTTGTTATATTAAAGCAAAATAGGTACTTCAATTGATGGAATAAAGGTATCAAATGGGCTGTTAATGTTGCAAAATATTCTCAGCCTCCCTTTAATTTGATGCTGACGCACACCTATCATTTTAATATAACTATTCAACACAAATTTTTCGCGGGAAAAAGGTAAAAAGTCTTGATGGGGAATTGCTTCCAAAAAATTCTCAAAACCCATCAAAAGGTCACGGACGAACTCCTCCACCATCTTCAAGGTATGAAAAAAATGTATAGTGTTACATCAATTTTTTATAACTAACGATCTCTATTACACACACATTTTTTACGCTTTTATAATTGTTGCCTGAATGCTCACTACAATGTACAAATTGACAACCTATATTTACAACCTATACCCAACGTCTTTTTGACGGAACGGTGAAAATATAAGTTACTTTTCAAACGTTTTTATATGTTTTGCCGAAAAGATCATTAAAAATTTGAAAATTTTGATGCATCCAACAGTAAATTGTATTTATAAAGTGGAAAAAATGTTTTAACTGAGACCAAGCGTTCCAACTCAGCCATTCATGGAACCCAATTATCAGAAGCGTCCAGCATTTACATCTGGCTTGATCTCTGGACAATCGTATATGAGCCCGTTTGTTCGACCGCTGCGTCAGACTGCCCTCATGGTCATGAGCAACGCGCTCTACGAAAAATTGGCGACGATGAAGTTTATAACCCGAGAGGAAGCACGAAAAACATTCTGAGTTTGGGGGATCAGGTTGGTGTGGTGGCTGGAGTGTTGGCTTCCCACCCGGTGGGCCAGGGTTCGAAACCCGGCAGTGGCAGAGAATTTTCAGAGACTGCCTAACCCCTGCTTGATTGTTGTGTGGAGGACATTTCATGCGCTACACTCCGTCCGTCGGATGGGACGTTAAGCCGTGGTCCCCTTGGCGCCTTTCGTTAAGAGCAGGCTAATACCGACGCCAGGTTTCTCTCCACCCTTCCTTCCATACCCTTCCCTCATGGTGCAAATGACCTCAGCTGTCGGTCGCCTCCTCCAAATATCATACCATCCTGAGTTTTGTAAATATTGTTTATATTTTAGACAAAGTTCCCATTCTTACATCAATGCTGATTTTATTAAAAGCACTGCAGAATTGGCAATGAATTTCTTCTGCCCTTGTGGGAGCCCTTATAGAAGTTCATACAACTCGGCTGCGTTTTCCGAAACGTTGAATAATGTAAAGGAAAAGAGATCGCCGACACGTTTTCGGACGGCATATTCAGCACCCTCGGGCCAGTTCCATCGCATGCCACCCACGGGCTCAGTTTTTGGGGATGCTAATGTCCGCGATGCTCCTCGGTAACTGGGCTCCCTTTTGAAGATTATAATCGACGGAGACCAGCCTCATCCACATTCATCGGCGGCCGACGACGCCGGGCTTGGAAGGCCAGACATTTCGACGCCCGCGTGAGAGAGGTTTCAAAAGCAAGGGCTTCCTGAACTCATTCCCGAATCCCCTGGCCGCCTTTCCTTGCTTTGCATTGGAAATTGACCAAAATGCGACGGTTTGCAGGCAGGGCGGAAACGCCACAGCAGGGGCAGCGTCCTGGAGAAGGGCCATCGGTGGATATGCGGTGAAAAACGGGATAGGGGGCGCATGAATGAGCAACCGTAGTTAAGTTAGCCCAACGATTGGACTCGTGAGGGGTGAAGACATTTTGTTAGTCAATGGGGTACGATTTAATCCAATGAGATGCGGAGGTAGAAATCATTTCGCAGGCCCACATCAAAATCGCCAATAGCCTAATTTTTCAAGTATAACGCGAATGCTTTGGAGGTTTTTTTTTGCAAAATATTCGACGTTATTTGATGCAAGCTGTACATAAGGTGAACGAATGCACGTTTACATGGAATTACTCAGTAATTACTTAAGAAAAAAATATCTTTCGCTCTATGGCTTCCAAGGGCGACTCGATAACCAAAGTACCTGGTGAAGCAATGTAAAATAAAATTACTTTTTCCAATCTGATTCGTTAAGTGGTAATCAAATTCGACCGATCATGAATTTTGCTCGCCAATTTGTGGATAGGATATTCTAGATATTTTCTAGTTGACATCACTCACTATTTGAAACTCGAGGCCAAAGGAGGACACCACCAGCAACTGTAGCTTTATTTATAGTCTATTTGATCGAATCATAAAATTGTTGCACCATCCAGTAACAAGTTTGCGTAACTGAAAAATATTCTACCGAATAAATTATTTAAATGCATTAAAAAAATTCTGTTTTCATGGTTTGAAATTTTGAGAATTCTATCGCAGCTTCAGAATCAGTGATCTGAATAAATACATCACATGCAATCAATTATTTTAATTATCCAAACTATTACTTCCAACAAACGTTTACTGCCCACCACCCAGAATTAAATAGGTAATAATGGAATAGACCTGGGGACCGAAATCTATATTGAAAAAATATTTTTCCAATAAAAGCTTCAAAGATTCAAAAAATCGAATTCGTGTTGTAAATGACATGGAAGTTTGGTACTTAAAATAAAAAAAATCGAGCAAAAAATGGGTGATCTTGAGAGAAAACAAATCTTTGAAATATAAAGAATGCAGTAAATACTCGTGTGATGCATTTTTTCATTTGTTTTTAATCGGCGTTATCGCAGAATGTAAAAAGGATTTTGTTGCGGAGGAACTATCGAAAAAGTATTAACTTTTACATCTCGTTATATTCTTTCAACTTGAACATTTAAAACATGAAATAACGCAGCTGGGACGACTTGTACATCGTGATGCAACCGTTTTGAGTTTTAATGCAAATCCAGTCACAAGTGTTACTGGGAGATGATCCGTTATTAATCGCTTCTTTCCTAAATACGCGCTCTCATTTTCACATTTGGCGCCGCCAAAATATCAGTAAAAGGTGATGTGATGTGTGGTCGGCAAAATCCCGAATTAAAAGTAGATTAACCGAGTGAAATGCAAAATGAATTATCAAAATCAAATCAGCACATTTAGGATCAAAGGTCTACCACGATTGTGATGTAACACGTCAGACAAAGTGTCCAGGGAGAGTTCTACCCTCACCTATCCATGCCAACCTACGAGTTAAATCACTGAGTGAGGAATCCTCTTAACTCCAAGCTGCCCTTGTAATATCATTTATGGAAAATAAAAATATTACGCTTATTGTTAGTTAGGTTCTCTAAATATGTCAAATAGGCACCATCCGCATTTCGAAACAGAGTAACCTCTTCTTTAGGCACTGCATTTTATTTTGCCGCATTTTAATATTTGAAACGCGTTTCAATACTATTATCTCAGTCATAACGGGAAAAATACCCTTTTTAGAGTGGTCGAGCTAAGCACCAGCTTCTATGACTCTACAGTTAAAACGAGTCATTAACTTTTATACGAAATTAAGAGCAGTATAGAAAAAACATCTTTGCTTAATATGCTCTCAGTTTCCAACTTTTATGTATTTCGTGTACCTGTGTTGGTGATTTTCTCGATCACCCTAAAAAACGGGAACAGTTTCCGTTAAAAAAGTTGTGAAAATATTAATATATGTCTATTCTATTGTACTACAGTCTAATTAATTCGAAAATGAAACCAAATATTAGTTATGTTGCTATTAGTTTCTCCCTTTCCGTTACTCAATCATTTGTTTACGAGCTCAAGGGCATATAACTTGTCTGCGGCAGTGGTGCCGAATGCCTTCTCCGTGCTACATAGGTTGAAAAATCACCCCTATCTCCTGTTGAAAATATGGCATAAAATGAGTGAGCTGTCACCCGTTTGCCACCAAATGTATGACTAAATACATTTAAAGCAAGATTTTGAATAACGATACACCCTTGGGCCACCTCGTATTTCGAGGATTTGTCCAAGGGTTCCTCTAGGGATTTCAACCCGTAAACGTATGGTGAGCAGCATACCGCTCTACCCACTACGCTACCATGCTTCCCCATTCATGATGAAAAAAGGTAAAATTATGCAAAAATAAGTTTTTCTGCATCCTTTTTCCTCATAAGGACATCTGATTTCAAACTGGGGAGAATGCTAAAGTTTCGATCCGACATGCATTAACCCATTTATACCCAGAAAAATATCCGCTTGCGACTTCGATGATATTTAGAAGCGTCGCTCCCGCGGTCTACTTAAGTTGTCATTTCAAATATTTTGGTAGTGCATTCATAAACCAGATTTCTCATAACGTTCTGTGGTCAAATTGCTACACTGAGTGGTAATAGTGTCAAAATGTAGTAAAATACATTTCCTACCAGCATAAAAAAGGATTAAGTCTTTTGGAAAAGCAATTTTTTCGACGACGTAAAACTGGAAATATCCCTTCATTATCCTTCTAGTTTTACTATTATCATACTATGCATCTTATTTACAGAGAGTAGGTGTGGGTAATTGAATTACGATTCGCACCCGTCTCTTCCAACAAGTGGGATTACTTATACCAGCTTAAAAAATAAACTAATATACGGATTAGGTTAGAATTAAACAGCATCACAAAAATGGATAGTCTGAGGCGTGACTTCGTGAAATTCCTTCATGCTGAATCATAAAACGTAGTACATTTCACATAAATAATTTAAATATATAACAGCAGTGGGGGAGGTCTAAGGGGGATATACCCCCCTCCAATTTAATAATCCAATGTTGTGTTTAAAGAGGTCCTCTGACCTCAGTTTGTACATTAACATTCTAATCAAATTTGTACATAAGACCCTGCCTTTTTTTAATTAGAAACGCGCCTATCCCTCCGTAGACCTGCATTGAAAAGAGCGGGGGAAGCCCGCTGGGAGCGGGCGCAGCACGCTCGTTTTACTTAATTGGATTGATATTACTAATAGAATAGTGTAATGATTAATAAAATATCACTCAGAAAGCCGTAAAACTCACCATTTTGAACCATTTATCTTAAAATTCCGCAATTCATTAATATCGCACCTGCCGCTTATCCTGGTGGGTATTCCGTACCCTCACACACACCCTCACCCTTAGTTGCACCTTAAACTCCCCCTCCCCCCATCCTTAATTCCTAGCTGCGCCCCTGCATAAGACCATGTGTTAATCCATATTCCTTACCTGCGCGGTGTCGTCTCCCTCTTCCGAGTACGTGCGTTGAGGAGCGCACTGCCTCTCGAAGACGAAGGGCGCTTCCTCGGACGCTCTCGCGCTGAGTTGGGGCGCGGGGCCTGCGCCTAAACTGGCGCCCCCAAGCGCCTCGACGCATCGTCCCACCCCCGCACCCCCGCCTCCGCCTGCGGCCCCCGGAAGTCCAGCGGGCGGTGGGGGCGGCGGCTGCGGCCTCCCCAGCCGCCACCAACGGGGCCACATGCACCCATTATATTACACTCCAACTTAAGTCACTCCCAAAACTCTCCACTGGGCACTATGGGAGAAATCTCAAGAGATACCTCCGGAGGGGATACCTCGACTTAAAAAAAACAAAGTTCCTCAAGAGGAAGCAGTCAGCAGCTGGTAGCTCGACACGAAACGGGAGCGAGAGCCTCCTATCCTCTTCTTTCACCTTATAGCTTACAAGACGAGCAGCGATCTCGTCGCGAAATTAAAAAAAAAAGAAGACGGTGGCGATGCGTGCGGCGTCGGGGGACGACAGGTGGGAGGAGGCTGTTCTCCTCCCTCACGTGGGCCACCCTCCGCGGGAGAGATGCGTGAAAGGGTCGTCGTTGAGAACAGCTCCGGGCGCCACCTGTGGAAGAAGAAGGAAACTGTTTAGAAGGGAGGGATGACGGAGGGGGGAGGGGACGAAAAAAAATGGAGCGACGAAGGACAAGTTCGCAGGGGTTGAGCCCTTGTTTGGAGGTCGCCGTTCCGTCTTGTATGGGGTGGGGAGGAGTCTTGTATGCGAATCCGCGCTCGGGCTGCTGTATTAAACATGATTGTTGGCTATGTTGAATGCAAGATTATTTCTTGTTCTGAGACGAAATATTTTGGAAGGTAGACCATCGTTTTGTGATTCAAACCGAAGTTCGCTTTGAATAGGCCACAGTGAAGTCCACGACAAACTAACACAGGCGTGTTCATTTCATATTCAAGATAGAGGGACCAGATCCTTAACCTAGACCACCTCGCACTTCCAGGATTTGGGGCCGTTCAAAGGCTTCATCCGGGATTTGAACCCTTGACCCCTCGATCAACAGCCGAGCGTTCTATCCACTAGGCTACTACGCTCTTAGATCATATATTTAAAAATATATTGCCATCTTGGAAAGTACTGTGTCACAACGTTAAATATAACATGGGGGAAGAAATAAATATGTTTGCCATTAATCCCAACATAAAAAACAAATTGAGAGTTATCTCCGCTTCAAAAATTTAAGGTGGCGAAATAACAGGATACAAAAAAATTCGGGCACACTAAAATAAGTTTACAGCTGCGATAGATGACAATTTTACCGGAAAACAAGAATGTATAACACCTACTTCTTCTCTTAAAATACATACTTTTTGACTGACAGATATATATATTCAAAGTCATATTTTAACATTTTGATACATCAACGTCACTGAGGCGCGATGAGAGTAAACCATGCTTCTCCTTCAGTGGTATGCTGATAATTAAAAAACCCTTATTTTGCATTTAAGCGCTAGTGGATTATTAATACGACATCAAAGCCATTACTTTCTGATCGTAATCGAGAAAATAAGGTGAAAATAAAAACTGATAATCCGTTTTATAAACGGCAAAGTGGCTCATGTCAAAAAATCAACCAAGAAGAAAGATTGAGCTAGAAAATTTTTCATCTCCAAGCCTAAAAATTTGTAATTTAACATGTTTATGACAATATATCGATGGCCAAGTTCTTACAACACGTATCTCAAAATTTGGCCGGTTTGACACCGGCATCTTAAAGAAAATGTAATAATGTTAAAAATAAAATTCAAGCAAAAAACTAACCTTTGTTGGCAAATGTATGCTTCTATTTCAGTTTTATGAATTTTTGGTTTTTGATTTTGGCGTACAATTAGAAAAAATTGATCGTTTTTCGGCTCTCCTGAAAAGTTGCTATTTTTGAGGTACGTGTTGTTAGAACTTAGCCATCGATATGGGCTTGCTGTTGAGGTGGATATATGGTGGGGTGAAACCACTCATAGCCTGAGGGAATACCCAAAATTCGCACCAAATTTATAATATAATGAACTCCATTACTGATCCGCGTATTTTTTAAAGAAAATGTGATACTATAGTATTTTCCTCTCTGGAATTACAGTGATCGAAAAAATTGCATTCAATAGATCATTTACTGTTTTCAAAAGAGCTTACACGCGACCTGCCTCCTGAAAATATCCAATCCTCACACCGTCATTGCCGTACTACTCGACACTCCATTTGAGTGGTTAGACCATCGCGGATTACTTTCACGGTGTAAGTCGTGAATATCCGGGTATAGATTAATTTCGGGAATCCACTCAGGTAATTAATACGCTGAGTGTCTACGCTGAGCTAAGTGACTCCTTAGGCTGATGTACTCTTCACTGCAGTTTCTACCCGGAGATTCAATCAGGGGATTATTTACCACCGGGGGAATATTTAACCAGGAAGGATACAATCACGTCATCTTCTCAATACAACGTTTTATCATCCAGGGAAGGTAATGTGGTGGTTACCAGTTGCCCTCCACCTCGCATTAATCGGACCGATTCCGTGAACTTCACTCTCGTTATGGCAATAGGGTGGTTTTCTATTATTTTTTTATTGCCTAAATCGAAAAATTATTACTCCTGGAGTACGTATTCCACGCATTTAGATTTTTAAAAGACGATATCTATTTTTCGCGATTAAACGAAAAGTGAAAATTTTCAAGCGCGCGAAAACGCGACGGCTATGTATGAATCCTAGGAAAAGTCCGTGTGACGTATTTCTGGTTCCAGCTGTCGCCCTGTGAGGTGACCTTGGGGCGAGGCTTTGAGCGCTGATACGACGCAGGATGCTAGCAGGTAGCAGAGTACCCTGCTAGCAGGTACCGCTTGGCTTAAATAAGGATTATTATTCCCCTATCAAACGAAGGAAGCTTTCTGACCTTGGGCAATTTTAATAAGTGATAATTAAGAGACGTTTCCCTGAGCTCTGTGACTCATGCTTGCATTGGTAATCTCAGATGATGTAAAACTCCTATTCTCTCGTGTAGAAACTAGGTCCCTGTGACGTCACGTGGAGTGGAATCGCATGGGCACCAATCTGGCCTTTTTCAAATGAGGTTAAAATTGACCATTGCCATTCGCTTAAACTGGGATTTCTAAAACCAAATAATTTGTATATTATGAATACACTAATGGTGGGTAACGAATCGCAATTAATGCCTTTCGTTTTCTTTGATGAAGGAAACTACCCTATTGATACCGGAACGATCCTAAAAAAATATCCTCGGGCTAGGATTTGAACAACGGAACTCTGCATTTCTGGGGCCACTACCAGACCCAGAATACATGATCCGCACTCCTTAATCCGCCTTCACAGCTTGCCACGACGCTCACCATCATCACATCAGAATCTTACTTCTCGACCTCTTGATTTTAATATCCATTAAACATGTTGAATGTAGGTCGTCAGTTTTAAAATTATTCTTTGCCAACGTTTAAATGTTGACTCATAGAGGTCTCTTTTAGTGGTTCATGGAAAAAATCATGGCTTATATTATGCTTATTCCACGTATATAAGTAGTACTGGGTAAAGTTAATGGATATTCTCAAGAGAATAGGTGTAGATTGGAGGGATAGACGACTGATTCGTAATCTGTATATGGCCCAGACTGCGCAATTGAGGATAGCGGACGGAGAATCTGGGTGGGCAAGCGTTGGCCGAGGTGTGAGGCAAGGCTGTCCTCTATCGCCGCTGCTCTTTAACGTGTACGCTGAAGAGATGGTAAGGGAAGCGTGGGATGAGTTAGAAGCTGGGATAAAAGTGGGAGGAATGATGTTCAAATCAGTTAGATTCGCGGATGACCAAGCCTTGATCAGCCAGTCAGCGAGGGGGCTTCAGGCTCTAGTGGATGCGTTATACGAACGTTGCGAGGAGTATGGGATGAGGATTAATCACAAGAAAACTAAGGTTATGCGGTTTTGTAAAGCATCACGAGCGAGAAATGTGAGACTCAAGATAAAGGTGGGTGGTGAAAAACTTGAGCAGGTTGAGCAATTCAACTATTTAGGCAGTACGTTAGAGGAAAACGGATACAGTAGTAAGGACATCAGGAAGAGAATAGCATTAGCGAAGGAGGCGTTCATGAACAGGAAGGAGCTTCTGAGAGGATCGTTGTGTAAGAGTTTAAAGAAAAGGTTAGTGAAGAGTTTGATTTGGAGTGTAGCTCTCTACGGTGCGGAAACGTGGACACTGAGGAAAGAAGACGAGAGAAGATTGGAGGCATTCGAGATGTGGGTATGGAGAAGAATGGAGAGGGTGAAATGGACGGAGAGGAAAAGGAATGACGAAGTGCTGGATATGGTTGGCGAGGAGAGGCAGATTTTAGATGAGATACGCAGGAGACAGAAGGTTTGGACGGAGTTAGTGCTTAGCGGTGAGGGTGTGTTGAAAATGGTGTTGGAGGGTAGAATGTTGGGGATACGAGGTAGGGGAAGGAAAAGAATAGGATTTTTGGATAGATTGAAAGAGAGTAGGCCTTACAATGAATTAAAGAAGGCAGTGCTGGAAGGAAAGAAAGGCTCCTGGATCACTTCTCGAATACTCCATGGAAACCTACCTTAATCGGTAGAATACTATAATAATATAAGTAGTAAATTATCCATCCAAATATGTAGCAGAAATGATTATGCACCCATATAACAAGTTATTTGGCGATTATCCTTTATAAAATGGCATCGATTTTGATAAATAAGCAATGATATTTAGGTGTTGTACCCTCTTGTAATTCCTTATATGCTGCCCAGAAGATGTAATTCATGAAATTCCAAAAAAATACCAAAAACATTTTTATCACCCAATTATGACGAACTGCACTCGATAATTTTAATGGATGCATCGTGTCGGTCTGAGCAGCATAAATGCGGATGTCTTACATCAGTTGGAGGGAAGGCTGATATTGGGTGAGCCTGGACTCTAACCGAGTTTACGAAGCGAAAGGAGCAAAGAAAGGGTATTAATCCGAAGGACAAGGGTTGTTCGAGGGTGCGCGTATGTAGAAGGAAAAGGGGAAGGCGATATCCTTGGAGTGGACAGTAAGAAAGACAGTGGGGGAGGGAAAAATCGTCTCTTATCCGAGCGGCGAGGTCGCCCATTCTCGTCTCGGAACATTAAAGGGGCGAGAGGGTGATGAGGAAAAATGGTGTCGCTTCTATGAGGCGCGCGGAGACCCGGCTTAGGGGCGCAACCGATTTTCTCGTATGGAGAAGTTAGACGCTGGTTCAATGTGAAGCGCTGGATATCATCCCGTTTGGGATCACGTGGGATAGAAATGAGCATAAATATATCTACAGGTCAAGCTTCCTTTGTTGCTGGAGTTTCACTCGTTGTAATGAATAGGCAGTGTTGAAACTGGTAGCCACCTCTTGGGCGTTTGGCAGGGGGCACCAAACACCACCATACAGCATGCGAGAGGATCCCCACATGCACACCACACGGTGATAAAAATGGTAACAAAAATACGTGGACATCCATAAAACTTTCCAACAGTTAGTAATTCCAACAAAAATTCCATGCAAGTTAGGAATAATGTAAAAATAAAAACATGCAATGAATTGTATAAGCTAGTGACGCCATTATATTTATTGACCGAGACACTGTTGCCATCCTTAATAGTACGAGGAAAGAATGAATACTTAAATCTCTTTGTTTTGCAGTATGCAGCCTTTATTTTCTTTTCTTTTGAAGTCTCAATAATAAAAGTTCAAGCGAAATTCATGCAAAGATTCACATTGTGGCGTTAATAATATTTGGTACATTGGCCATTTCAGGTCGGATTTTGGATTCGACGTTCCATCGTTTAAGATAGGTTTACATAGTTGGTAAGGTTTTCCACGCCCATCCCAACTGAGTTCTTAATGTGACACCATCACGTGGACTATCGCTCGTCTGGCTCCTATCCTTCCATCAATATAGCATGGGTGGCCCTCATCATCATCATTAGTCAACAATCCTAGTATTGGTTTGACGCAGTTCTCCATTTCTCTCTCCTATTCGCTAACCTTTTCATAGCTACATATTTCTTATCTTTTACATCCATTATAACCTGTCTTATGTAACTCATTCGGGGCCGTCCCTTGCCCTTTTTTCCATCCACTTGTCCTTCAACGATAGTCTTCATCAGGCTATCGTGCCTCAAAATGTGGCCCACTAAGTTATCCCGTCTTCTGCTTAAGGTTTTTAGACGGCTACTCTTTTCTCCCACTCTTCTTAGCACTTCCTCGTTACTTACACGGTCAATCCATTTTATCTTCATCATTCTTCGGTAGCACCACTTTTCGAATACTTCCACTCTTGACTTCTCTGCTGCTGTCAACGTCCAAGCCTCGCTTCCATATGTCCTACCGGGATTAATGGAGAAGGAATCGTCTCAGACCCGCTCTAGGGGTCATAGGACGATCCTATGACCCCTGTGGACTCCATGCATTTTCACCGCGACAAAGATGTGGCCCAATGGATATTATTTGTGAAGTTTATGCTACTCGTAGTAGTTTTTAGTGCTAACACAACCAAAAAATGTACCTACCTCTTCATATGA
This sequence comes from Ischnura elegans, assembly GCF_921293095.1. Taxonomy (NCBI): domain Eukaryota; kingdom Metazoa; phylum Arthropoda; class Insecta; order Odonata; family Coenagrionidae; genus Ischnura; species Ischnura elegans. Next base: position 123,041,312 of record NC_060247.1, read on the forward strand.
TCGTCCGGGTTTGCATCGAAATACAAAAAACAGGAAACGGTTACCTTGATCGACAAGGATTCCAGTCATGGTATATACGAAACAAGAAATGTCTATCAAGTGCACTATGAACACATTCATCAATTCAACTATGTTGGGCCTACATTTTGTGATAGCACTGTTGCCATACCGAGAGATATGAAAATTTGCAGTTTTCCACATAATTCATAAAAAACCAACGACTTCAAAATATTCCCTAATTGTTGAAGTTTTACTGTTAATAATGAAGAGGTGGTTTTGACACCGATTGGGTTTCAATAAAGTTTGAGGAAAGTTAACTAATTCCTGATTACTCCAAATAATTAAACGATGGATTTAAGCATTTGAATGGAACTAGTCCAATGTTACCCCATGATTACACCATTTATCGACAAATGACCGTATTTAATCGACTTTTCTTTTACAGTATGGATCCAATCCGCAACGCTTAAAATAAGCCTTGATATAATCAAGTATAAAATATATATTCTTCCCAAAATTTCATCCATTCGTGAGAAACATATTTGCCTCCTTCTAACAACATGAGCTCTTTAAGAGGATGCATCAAACCCGCTCAAGCTATCACATTTTGTCTTTTTTCCTTACGTAACGCTTGTTTGAAATTTTGGCTATCATCTTGAAATTTTCGGATTGTATTGAGAAAAATTGCAGTAAAACTTTTTAGCATATATCATGCACAAAATTTTACATATGATTAAATAACAAGGCAAGGTTTGCATCATTTAAAATATTTACGAAAATTTTGACAAGAAATATATCCCCGGTGTTTCATGATGATAGCTTGAGTTTTTAGTTAGCAAAACATAAATAAAAAATGCCAGTCAAATAAGAGATATGCGTTCTCTTAACAATTTCAACCATCGGTTTATCAGTGTCAGTCGCTTTTCCGAAAAAATTAAATTGTTAATCCATTTTTCGCCAATAAATAGTTTTGTGAAATTATTATTCTATGTTTAAAAATGTGTCCTCTTTAGCGTCAAAATTAGATTACGCCTGAAGTACCGACTTCCGACCCATTGGTTCCGCGTTCAAATCCCGGCGGTTGTGATTATTTTTCAGAGGTTGATCGATCCCTGCTGAAGTGCCTTGAGGGGGACACTTCTATTGCAGCACCCCGTTGCTTAGGACGTGGCCCAGCCGTGGTCCCCTTGGAACCTTTTATTAGGATTAGACTAATGTCAGAACCGGATTCCTCTCTTGTCGAGCGACTAAGAGCGCATATATTGAATTATTTAATGCGTAAAAAATCTGTTTTTAGACGACAAATTCTAAAACTTAAAATGGAACATAAACTGTATGTAATTCTGTTCTCATTAAACAATGTTCAAAATCGCACCAACATTTTATGATAACCCTGTATAAAAATATCGCATCGTTACGCAATGTTTTAAAGAAAAAAATGCCGGTATTAAAAAAAACGATGCCAAGAGATTACAGTGCCCATTTTAAACGGCGTGTCGTCCTTAGCGACGCGATCGGGAAGAATTCAAACGTATGGGCTTCGGAAGGGAGTGGATGCAGCCTCCGGAAACGGGGAGGACGAGGAAGCAGCTTAAGTGATTTGCGCGTAGACGGCTAAAGCTATTAGCACTGGAAGGTTGGGGTGGGAGGGGAGAAAGCAGGGAGGGTCTGTGGATCCCAGATTACGAATTCAAGAGGCGCACCGAGGGTCGCACAGAGTTCGACGCCCCAATTACGCCAAGATGAGTCCTCCGCGAAACAAGACGTCCGGAACTCCATAGACCCATTGAATAAAGCGAAGAAATAATGGTTTTATAAGGATTCATTAATGAAAAATTACTCAACTCTACCAACTGGCGAAGGTGAAAAAAACTATGGGCCAACGACCCTTGGCGTCTACCAAATTTTTTGCGAATGTGGCCAATTGTGCGAGGTAGAGACTGGTGAAACGATGGCTACCAAGCTTAGGGAGCATCGGAGGTATTTTAGACTTGGACAGCCCGCAAACTCTACTGTGGCTGAGCATTGCATTAATAGGCATCACAAGATAAAATATTATGGTGCCAAATTTATTTACATTCCAACATCTTCTGGGACAGGCTTGCTAAGGAGGCCATTGAGATCAGGCTTAATAAAAACACTTATAATGGAGGCAGGGATTATAAACTTATAAGCGATGTAAGGAATACCACTATAATACGAATATAACGAGTAGGTAATATGCCAGAAATAGCTAATCGATAAACCTTAGTGGTGATTTCTCTTCACAGAATATGTAATTGAAGCGTAGGCTAGTTAAGGGAGTTAGTTCGAAAAACGGAATCACTCAGGTGCCCCACTCACGAATATTAATATGAAAATTTCTAAATTTCATTCGTTCTACCAAAGATAATATAATGTTTCAGGTATACCCATGGATAATTGATTAAAGTGATTCTACGGAAATCGTAAATACGAGTTATTTTGCGTGTATCTCTGATTTTCATTGGTGAAAATGGAAGGGAAGAAGGGCAAGGGTCGGCCCCAAATGCGTTACATATGACAGGTTATAAAGGATGTAAAAGGGAAGTAATATGTCACTATGAAAAAGCTAGCGGGTTGGAGAGCGCAATGTAGATCTGCATCAAACCAATCTTAGGATTGTTGACTGATGAACAGTCCACGCATTTGCTCAATTTATGATCAATTGTTTTATATAACACCATTATAGCACACGGTAACTCGATTTTCACCCCAATCATAGACTTGCTCCCGTTATCAACCTTCCACGCTTCCTTCCTCGTTATCCATAATGCTTTTTAATATCCCCTCGTTCATAAATACACGGTTCAATTTCACTCTCTGTCCCCTATTTATTTCTTCAAATGGGCTGGTTAGATGTGGAATACAATTTAACAGTATCATCACTCGTATTATGCATATTCTTATCTCCTGCGATATACATCATTTATTAGGCTTCGAAACGGGACCCGGGTCCAAATCCCTTACACAATCCAACGCAACCACAATCAAAATCCTCGAAATGCGAATTGGTTCAGGGAAACTGCCATCCTATCCTGAATGCGGGAAATTCACCGGGTTTAGTTCGAGTTGAACTCTACCCTGACCTCTCAAAACCACATATGGGTTGATACACTGAGTGAGTGAGTAAGACTTCAATAAATAAAAAAAAGCCGCTAAATCCGAAAAACTAATTCCACCATGGCATACATTGTGTACATATTCATTGAAGTGCGTAAAATTATAGGTAACACGAGGGCGTTACAAATACCGTCTTTGTCCGACGCCTATTAGGTAAACAGTATCCGGTTTGCGGTACTTCAAGGCTGCTGATGATACAATAGAAGAATGCCGACATTCGCGCTTAATAGGCCTGACAAAAAAGTAAAAGAAAATACTCTGTCTCACGCAGTGGGCTTCATACAGTATCTGAAACATTCTCCATGCTACATTAGAATATTATGGGCCAAAATAAGAATTACGAAGTTATATAGATAGACGAATTTGATAGCTTCGAGTAAACATTTTCTAGGTGAGGCAATAAATGCAAGGATATTGCATTTTTTGGAGTTTTCTTGTTAGTACTATAATTCATCCATGATCTATTTCATCCAAAGATGCCTTCTCCCATGAATCGAATTTGTTGCAAAAAAAAACACGGTAGAAAAGCGCATGTAATAAATGACTACAACTCTGTGCGGTCCAAAGCCTCACGCTGATTTTCCGGTTCATTCTAAATCGACCAAACCCCAAACTAATTCCCATACTGGAGTTTGATATCCTGCCCTGTACAGGTCCTCCAGGTCTAAGGATTTCACCATGGCGTCTCACAGGGTAAAGTAGGGTATATGGGGGGAGCAGGATAGGTTGGGTAGGGGGCGAGGTGGCACAGGTGAAGGAGGGGACAGTGGGAAGGAGATAGCTTTCAAAGAGTGCCTTCCCGAGGGTTTAAGTTACCAGGCGCGCCAGCTCCCGAGTACACCACCAGAAAGGTATAGCCTTTGGAGTAAAGGGTATCGAGGAAGGGGTGTGTTTCCTTCAGGGTTTCACCTCTCCCTCCCTGGGGAGGTAGGAGAGGGCGGACAGAAGAGGGATGAAGTTATGGATGTTGGGGAAGAAGAGCGCTTAAGGCGCACTCTGAGGAAACACCGCGTAAAACGGACTTAATAAACTATAGAATAAAAATAATAAAGAATTCAGTCATCATGGACACCTGTCATATTGTCCAACGGTTCCTATGTATAGATTAACTGCGCAAAACTCACTTGAACTTCACCTGGTCCGTTCATTGTGAAGAAACCTTGCAAGGAAGAAAGAGGAAAAGAGAAGAAGATGATGACGATAATAATAATAGTAATAATAATGTCTGCAATGATCACAGGTTCCCCCAATGACGATTATTACGAGGATTTTTAATATAGTTTTGAGGATGAAATTCACGATGAAAAAATCATTTTTGAACCCGAAATCCCGATTACCGGTCAGGTATGCTATCACTTACTCCACCATGCCATCTTCTCCCAAAACGAATGTCAGGCTATAAGGGTACTACGGGATAAAGTGGCTGATGCTTTTATCCGCATTGAATGAAATTTCTGTATTGTAACGTAATATTTTCGGGTTAAAACACCTATACAGTGATGTAAGGGCATAAAATTGAATTTAATCCTTTTAAACTTGTTATACTACCCCTGAATATGAATCAAGGACATCCTAAAAATGTATGCTTTCACTTCAGATTGCAATTGACAGTTTGTTGAATGCTGAGTTTCGAGTACATGTTATGCAAAAAAAAGTAAAATTCATAAACCTTACTTAACCGGCTACCTTTCATATAGGAAAAAAATATGAACCGGAAGTACAATAAACGTGAACAGTACGACGAGATGGATTAACACGGTAATATCACGGCACCAAAATATATAAAGTGAATGGCAATACTATAAAGTTAAATCGTATCTAAGAGCCGGTTTTATAGTCTGGTCAGCCCTAATCATAAGATGATACAGCCTTCGACTTAACCTTTTGGTGGCTAAAAGTTCTAGTTAGCTTGAAGTCTGATCTTGTACAGAAGCTAACTATAACTTTCAACCACCTCTAGGTAAAGTTGTATCACCTTATGATTAGCGTTTACCAGACATCATAAAATCGGCCCTAAGGGTTTCACTCGCTAACCCAGGGTTAAAGGTAAATTAAGAAAAGAGAAGAATAGACTCCAGGGGAAAGTTGGTGGGGCGGTCCAAGGCCGGAGCCTTGTGGGACACGGGAGTTTGTTATTTCAGCGCCCATAGGACTCCTCGCAGCTGCCAAGACCCTCACCGTTCCTCGGGGGACGAAAGGGATGGGCTCTGTGCATGTATATATATATGTAAGGGGTGTATCCAGACTTTCCACCCTCCTTGAGATCCTCCTCCACTTTCACCCTACCTCTCGTCTCCGGGAAAGGAGCGAAGTGCGCGGGCGAAGCGAACAGAGAAAGAAGGGGTGACGAAGAACGTGGAGAAAAAGGAAGCAGAGAAATGCTATTTGCCTTTCCTCCCATTCTACCATCGACACCTTTGTCACACATCGATCCTGCACGGCAAGGAAATGAGCGCGTTCCGCGAGGACGGATAAAGTAGGCAGGAAAAAAGAAAAGTATTTTTTTCCGTCCTTTGTTCAATTCAATTCCTTCCCCCATTTCTCCCATACTGTGTTCTCTCTCTCTCTTCCTCGCACACAAAAGACATCCTTGCCCTACTCTATTCACCAGCAATACGAAAAAAAAATATTGTCCCCCGAACTCATTCTAATTACTTTTTTATCATTTTTTCTCTCTGTAGAAATGTGCACACTAGCGCCATTGAAGCTCTCGTCCCCTTTTGCCTCATTAAAGATAACGGGACGATGGAAAAAGATATGGCGCTCGCCCCCTCCTCTCTTTCACTCACTCTTCCTTCCTGCTCGTCTCTTCCCTCTCCATCATTTCCTCATCTTCACCTGTCAGCCCGAAATATTCTTTTGTGTCCAGGGAAGAAGGGAAATTCCCGGGACGAGGTTAGAGCAGAAGAACAGAAAAAAAGAAAAATAGAAAGCGTCGCGAAGATGGCGACATTTATGATATCTTATTTGAGTATCATTATCGTCGTCCATTGGAAAAAGCACTCTCCACGCGGTAGGCAGAATTTTGGTTTTGGCGTGGGTTTGGGAATTTAATAATGAGCCATTTTTTTTGGGCAAAGGACGACTCGAAACCCAGAGGCAGGAAATTCGATGGCTCATTGGGACCGCCACGCACGCAGCCGTTTTACCAGGGATTTGTCCTTACGACCTCAGGGCAACGATAGGACAAGGCAGCTCAGCGTTCTTTGACCCACGTGAATGCCTGGATTACAAAGGTTTCAATACCTTTTATATCGAAAATAAAAAATGTTTTCCAGCGTATTTTTTTATTTGTTTAAAGATTATATCCTTGTTTACCTTATCCCTTACTATGGGCCCTGCCATTCAGTTGGAATTTCATGCAATATAGCGGGAGACCATGTAAGTAACGAAGTTTTTATCAAAATATTCTATGGAAGATTAGGCGAGAAAAAATTAGTCTGCATATTTGGACAACAATTGCCTCATAGATAATGCTACAAAGATTAATGCAGAAACATTCAAAAGTATGGGAAACAAGACATAAGTTTAGAATGCATGCTGGTAAACCGTAGAAACTTCCTCTACCGATTATTAAATTAAGAATGATTGGAGTATATATTTTTATTTCTCCGATATAAAGTTTTGCATAATATTCATGGTTGGAGTGGCGAAATGCTTAGAGTACCTCTTGATGTTTACTTGAATTAATACATTCATCTGATGAGGTAGCTAAATGACTCCCGTTAACTTCATTTGGACAGTACTTTATCAAACGAGGAACTTAATGATTTTATTAACTCTTCGTAATTTTGGTTCAACATATTTTTGTCAAAATTCGCAATACGCTGGCACAGAACGAAGCAGTCATTTCGTTTAAAAATTGAAATAGCGCCAATTGAATTCCTTCCATGGTAACCAAATATTTCTTTCAAAATTGCTGGTAACATTTAGATATTTTTATTCGGGATTCCATCCAGATAACCCGATATATTTCACCTGAGAGCAAATTTACTTATTTCTTTTTCTCATAGAAAAAAAATTTCAAATCAATTCCATGCTCAAAATTAGCCCTAGTAAATTAGAAACCCTAGTGTTCCAATATCTTACCCTCACTTTTTTTGACTGGTGGACCCTCAACACATTCTCAGTCGCGACCATTTTACTTTACTCCCGGAAAATTATGATTTTGAAATTTAACCTAAGATAAGTGCTTTTGCGTCTGAAGTTTCAGCGAAATTGATTCCCAAGCAGCTTGAATAAGGTGGAAAACTAGGCAGCGATAAACAAAATTTAGTCAGAAAAAAAAACATTTAAAAACTTTAAATGAAGCTGTCTTTCATGTTTTTGATAAGGTTTCATGTTATCTGGTTATAATAATGCTAGATTTGAAAGAATTTATATGCATCTAAAATGTTTAGATTTTAAGTGTCAACATTTATTAACTTAGAAAACGATATTACGATGTCAGCTATTGTATTAATCACCGATAGGAGAGTACTGGTATGAATATTAACTGAAAAAATTAGTGATAGTTACCATAAGATAAATCCCACCGAAAAATACCTTATAGTCTTCTGTGAAAAAATATACTCATAAGACTTTCTTTTATCAGAGCCTTATCACTTTTATATTAGACGGACGAAAAACTTCTGCTGAGAGTAGTTATTGAGTCTGGTAAAAGTTAAAACATTTTTTTTGCCTGGCTGGTAGCTATAAATTTTTTTAAATGTCACATTGTCAGACATTAAATACTAACATTTGAACATTTTTTGTTTATGTCTAACAACGTGAACAAGTAGAGGTATTCAAAAGCAAATAGGGATAAAAGTTTCAGCAGCGAGCATCGAAGTAAGTAGTATGAGACTGAAAGAGTGGTCTTCATTTCTTATACTTGATGCCTCTGTAGTGATATCAAGTAATATTCATGAACCATCAGCCACGCGTACAAGCTCTTTTTACGATCCGCTGCTAACAGAGTATACCCCCAAAAGTAGGATGAATTCTTGAGTTTCAGAAATCATGCCAATTTTTAGTCTGAAGTCTGAATAAATATGAATTTAATTTCCCATCAGCCCTTTAGAAGAGGAATAAATTTTTTTTTAACTTTTTGAAATTTGAATATTGTAAAAATAAAACTCTAATATGATGTATCAACTTAATTTTCAAGAAGGTTAATTTTTTCTACATAATTGGATAAAAATTTGCAACACAATATTAAGAGGAACCACGCTTTGAGACACTAATGTACGAGAGTATCAAAAAAATCAAATTCGAGGTGGTGTCAGCCAGTGCGGACAGTGATAATAGAAAAAAGGAAACGGAGTGTAAATGATGAAAGAGCCACCAAAGTTTTTCCCACAACATGGCTCCGTGTGTTTAGACTAAGAAACGAACATAGAGGATATTTAAATAAATAATCTTGAGATTCAGATCATTTATAAAAAAATAAATATTTGCCGAGGTTTCGGAAATTTATTTTACATTTTCAAGACTCATTTAATGGCTTAAAAGGCTTATTTAAAGATGTGTGGTAAAATAAACAAAGAGTGGTCAAATATTATACATTAATTATAAAATGAAAACATGTCGAATAAAACATTTTAACTAATAGATTAAATTTTTTTTAAACAAATTGAGAAAATTCATGCAAAATATTTTTTATCAGAGAGGTCAGAACAAAAGAAATTTGGAGGATATTCAGAAAAAATTGCGACCGCCAAAGTTCTTGATCGAGGGGAAAAATAGCATTTCCTAGTAAGACGAATATAAAAAGGCAAGCAGTATGCCGGTTTTTTCTTTCACGGCCTTGATCTCAATATTCTCGCAGGGATCAACTGGGAACCCTAAAAGTGCATGAAAAATCTGAAGAGAGACCAAAATGGTGGTTTGAGCGCTTATAGGGAGATCGAGTAATCTTTTTTGAAGGCATGAAACGTTCCCCACAAGGCCACTTATTACTTCTTCCGGCCCCATTCCCGCCAAACGATGCCCGCCTATCTTTATGCTGCCATCCCTTCTCGGCTCCCCCCCGTTCACTTTTGGCGGCAACCAGTGGCGTCCCTGGCCGCTGATATCCCTGATGCTTACTCCCGCTCTGCTTCCGATGTATTTATACATCGGCAGTCTTTTCCTCTCCCCGAAACACCCCCGAACCCCAAACACTGGAGAAGCTTAAAGATTGTTCGTCAAAATTTCATCGAGAGAGCAAACATCAAGGAATCGCTATTGACCTTCCCCCGCATTTTCGGGACCTCAGGTCGTGTTCCTCCTTTTTATCTTCATTGCCCCGAAAACAGCGCATTTAAGGCCTAAATCCGGGGAATCTAACGAATAGCAACGTGGGACGATCACAAACACTCATATCCTGGATAAGAAAAATGGAAATATAAAGTTATTCTATTATTATTTTATAAAGAGATATACCAAGTATTTAATACCGTAGCTGTGTCCAACGCAATTCCACTGATGGCTCAGAGATACTATGTTGCTCTCGTAACAGGGTGGCCACTCCCCTCGGAACAAAGAGCAGTAGAGAATGTTATTGTCTCTCGCAACTCCTGAAATTTCAGGGAAAATGCCGAAAGAATGCAGAAAAACCATCTTTTCAGGACTCAGGCAGGACTCGAAACCGCGATCTTAGGATTGGCATGCGAGGACTCTACCCCGCCGCCACCGAAGCTGAATTCACTTCAGCACACAGTTCCGGAACCACACTGTATCGTAATTCAGCGATAGAATTAATTTTCTTATCACTACTAACAGTTTATTCACATTCTTTATTCGTCCTCTTAATCTTTTGACGTACAAAAATTAGGAAACTCTATCTTTCGTCAAAATTAACAACAATGTTTGTTAACAATTATTGTTTTTTAATGATAACTTTTATATTAGAAGGTAATGAGGGTTTTCTATTCTACTTATAACAAAAACAACAACAACAATAGCAACAACAACAACTATACAAGAGCAACAATTATTGTTTTTTTCCATGACAACTTATATATTAGAAGTTATTGAGGATTTTCTATTCTGTTTATAACGTGCTACCCTCCATATACATAAAAGGCTTCCTTACACCCTAATGTGCTTCCTAAATTAGTTTTCAAATGGTAATACTTTATTATTTATTTTCTTTATCTCCACACCCCCGAAAACAGCACTATTTGGCCTTCAAATCGGGGTTTTTGATAACATTTAACAATCAAGCGTGCAAAAACATCCATGCCCTGGATAAGCGTAACTTACCCAGGCGAGACTCAAACCCGCAACCTTTGTTTTGTCTGGCGATGACTCTTACCCGCCGCCACCGAGGCCGGCAAAGGTAGGCCGACGAAGGAAGGCCGCTTTACCTGATGATACGATTTGCTCGGAGAAGGAAATGGGAATAACGAGGCACCCTATTAGCCACTAAAATATGAAAATTCCTTACTTTTCCAGACTTCACAGGCTCACTCAGTCCTAAGGATGACTGTTGCCTAGAGATTCGGAACATCGGGTGCCATTTGCTGCTTTCCACATGTAGCCATTACAAAACTCACTACGATCTAAGCTGCTACGATGATCGTCATCATCAGGCACATTGGTAATGGGAGACATCATGTTTATTTGCCACTCAAATGTCTTTCGATCGCTTGAATTACCAAGGTGCCTGATGGTAGCAATCCTCCTCGAAACAAGTCGTGTTGCTATAAATCTCCGTGGAAAAACAAGAGTTACTACTTTTATTTTAAAATAAATCATACATTCCACGAATCCATGCCTGAAAAAATGCAATTGAGGGTGTATTATTTTCATGGCGTTGGTATTTCATTTCATCCTTATGACCATATGATAAGCATAGTAATTGAGGGAAAAAAACACAAAATTAAATCCCATTTTCTCCTACTTAATTCACTACAGAAATAATCTCTATCAAAAAACCTTCGGTTCTCGATGTGGAGGATGTTAATCAGTAAAAAAAGAGTGATCTGGTGGATATTTTGTCGAGGGGTGTAAAAACATATTCAATATATATATTCTAATGAACGCAGGGTCGGAACAAAAAAAATAATAAAAGTGAACCGCTTACGTAATCTCTCGAGTACATCCCGCAAAATCCACTCTTCAACAAGCATTTTCGTCACTCGATGACATGGGCCTCTCATCACGGGAGACATAAAAGTTGTGAGGGACAAAAAAAATATGCATGTAAAAGAGAGGGCGAAAAAAATGTCGAAAATTAGTAATAAAAATTAATTTCCTGGATCGCTCGTCGTCCTGCCATCAATTAAACGGAGAGTGAACAGTATCCAGCCTCAGAGGGCTCACCTGTGGATGGACAAAAAATAATTTCCCATCCCCCTCTCAGAAAGGTTTATTTTTTTTCCTTTCGCTAACACGGAGACGTACGCTTCCGCGCTTCTCAGCTGTTAATTAAAATAATTAGGCTTACACCGATTCCAACGTCGAGAATATAGAGTATTGACTTTTATCCGATACAAATAAATATTTTTCGCGATTGGTACGGTATGGCATGCTATTTGGAGGGAAAGAACGCTGAGTGCGATTTTCATTTGTTCTTCTTTGTGCTTTGAATCACTTTTTTCTCCCCGGGATCTGTTTCTATGGCAGCTAGAGCGTTGGCTACACACTCCGTGAGCGATGGAAGATCACACATGATATGAAGTCCGATCCGCTTTTCCGCGACTATCAGTACCTTTGCTCGACAGCATTTTTCGATAAAACTTACATGTTTTTGTAGTTTTCGCCATCTTCTGCCTCGATACTAGTAAAAAAATACTGGCAATTGAATATGTGGCGAAGGCTATATTATCAAGGTATAGATGAATTCGATGTTGACTATGAAAATACTGTCTCCTAAGATGTCTTTAATGTGGGTACAACTTACATTTTATCTTTTAATAGGACTCACAGGGTCAAATATTCATTTATTTGTCTCCACCACCCTGGAAACACCTCAGTTAAGGCTGAAGGAATAATTTTCGGTTTACTCACCGGGCGTTGCTATGGGTAACTGGTTCCAACGCTTCGAAAGCTGAGTCAACAATCCTCTCCAAAGACCCTAGCCCTGATAACGATGTCAGATCAACAACACATCCTAATCAACATCCAGTGCAAAACCCGAGCATTATTCATTCATACAGTGTCATACATTCATACATTATCATACATCATTATTCATTCATACGGTTGAAAAACACTGAAATTCTGTAGAACTGTTAAGGCCTTAGCAGCGGAGGAAGCAACGAATAAGAACGTAGGACAATGCCCTAGATTAGGGACTACCCACGAGAGAAATAAACCCGCGCTCTTCGGTTTGGCAGCCGAGGAATTTATCCCCCCCTCCCCCTCCCGCCTCCGAGACCGGTGTTATAATCACAGATAGATCAACAATTAAGGCAGAAAATAGAAAGCTATTTCAATAATGTCAATTTTTCATCATGTAACACTTTTGGCTGCTCATCTTTGTTCACGAAAATGAAAGCACTTTGAAAATTTATCGGATAGATGATGGCATGGGTATCGATCGTTAGTAACGAGGTTTGGCATTGAAAAAACTTGGCATCGGTCCAAGTGTATAATGCATTCGCACGATCAGCGGGTGCAGATAATTAATGAGTTCACCCAAGAGTAGCACGTCACCTCGATCATCTCACGACGGGAAAGTACACTAACTATCATCCATCCATTCATCAATATGCCATTCACCAATCACCGTGATGCTCCTTTTATCAAAGTTCCATTCAGGGCACTGAAAACGCTTGTGATTGAAGCGAGAGCAAGCATTCCCAGCCAATTCAGACAGGAGTAAAAACAATTATGATTGATTGGACAGTAGAGAAACAAAATAGTTCAATATTTACTCCACCTAGACATTTTTTTAAATCACTAGGAAGGGGATTTCATCCACATTTCAGTGTTGGCGATGAGAAAGTCATCGGATATATGAAAACTATTCATCATTTTGCGTTGGCTCTTCGTAATTTTCCTAACAGAGCTTTTTGTTTTTATGATGTTTTCTTTACCAAGTTTAAAGTGACGCATTTATTTTATCATAAAAACGAGGTCAACGTATTGACCGCTGAAAATCCAATCTCAAGCAACAAAGGAGAAAATTTTTAATGTTTAAATATTTTCTAAAAATAATTCATGAGTTGCCATGAATTTTATTTTTGATATAGTAAGGCAAATGAGTCTAGATTTTAGAATAAAAGTTTTGAGAAGGAGTATTTTAGAAAAGTTTAAAAACAATTTTTAGAGGGAGCAGCTTAACGAACTTCACCATACACTCAGTGTCTTACGCAAAGTCTTAGCTTTTAAATAAGCCGTAAACCATGGATCTATGGCAATTTAGTGATGAAATAGAATGAATTATGTGATTAAGGGCACGATCTTTTGGCAGTAATGCGAAAAAATTAAAATTCACATAAAACTCACAATATTTGTTTCGCAATACGTTCTCGTGACGTTGAATCTGAGGTTAATACGGACTCATATAGAATTTTTCATCGAAATCTGATATGCTAAGGGACGAAGGTATTTTGAATCGAGGTGGAATAATCCTCGTAGGTTTTATGAGATTGAGTGGTGTTGGAATAATACTTTATTGAACTATTTTTACTTCACTTCATGCAATTTATTTACCTTAATAAAAAAGTGGCGTTATCAGTCACTTAAACTGGTGCTTTAGTAAGATATTCTTCTATTCCTTCTCTTATGGAGTGAATTCATGGAGCATTATTTTGTTCTTATTCTTTGCTGGTACTATATTATTTATACCTTATATTAGAACTGAGGGTATAAGGTCTTTCTTAATTAAATCAGGTAGTAATTCAATCAAAATTTTTCATCATAACTGGCGTGAATTTTTGGAAGTGAAGGAACATTATAAGAGTCACAAATTCCATTTTTGCATTAGCTACTGCTGCTCCTAAAATGTACTCTTATTGAAATGGGAAAAGTATGGTTAAATTCAGAAATACAGAATGATTATTTTTCCGTGCTTCTGGGTTTCACCGCGTGGATTTTCTTTGCGACGACAGTATCTCCGGTGTTCCAACCGACGTCGTCTGCGTGAAACAGCATGAAAAATTGGCGCCAAGAATGCACCATATAAGTCACCAAACATTGAATCCCGACATCGACCCGAAGACGCCGGTTGGAATACCGGAGAAACTGTCGTCGCAAAGAAAATCCACGCGGTGAAACCCAGAAGCATGGAGAAATCATCTAGTCAACGCCGCGGAAAACTACGCATCAACAACAGGATGATTCCCGTTGCTCCCTAAGCTTCATAACGGCGACTGCTTAATTTTCCCTCGTGGCTTCCGGATGGAGTCATGAATGTTGGCACTTTGGCTGATACGCTGCTGTTTGTCCAGGCCCTTCATTCAGTCGAGAGAAACAGCACTGCACCGTCCAGAGATTTATTGGCGCCAGTGGCAGGTAATGTCTTGTTTTCACTACGTAAATAATGCAGTGGTTGGACATTGATGAGTTACTCAACCAGCGTTCCAGGTGGAACAAAACTAACCCGCGCAACAAGATCGTATTTTCGAGAAACACGGCGGTGAAGAATGGAAATATTGACATTAATGTCATGGCCCAATGAGTGGAAGCGTGACAGATCATGTGACTAGCTGGAATCAAAGAACTAGCGCTGCTGCTAGGATTTTTATTGCGTGTTACAGGTTAGGCATTGTCAGCTAACCCGGGTTACAATTATAACCACGGTTAAGAATGAGTGCCTTTCTCCCCTCGAAACGTAACCACGCTCCCATAATTTGTGTTAGGTAAGACGGAGAAAAAGCGGGCAAAGTGATAAAATTTTATAGCTCCAAAAATGTCTACAAAATGAAATTTAAAGGAATTAAAATTCATGTTTACGTTTTTCTCTCGATGGGAAGGATAAGGATTTCAAAATTCCTCCACTGAAGCTAATTTGTTAGAGTATTTTCGTAACTAAATCAATTTCGGCAGGTGAATTTATGAATGTAAAAATTCATGAATAGAGCAGAGTTTATAGATCAAACTGTTTTTAGTTTTCAGGAACGAGAGAGAATATTTAATTACCTACAATTTATTCACCGCAAATTTTCACGGATAAATAATTATTGCCCCCTATACTGAAAAGTAGGCGCTGCATACATGCAAGCAAAAAGATATACAACAAGTTTTCCGACCGACTTGATTAAAAAGAGAGAGAACCCAGTCTTGGATGTTTCAGAAAATAAGAATTCGCCAGAATTTTTCCATACTTCTTTCACAGCCACCACATAGAAAAATACGATCAGCGCCTAGCTTGGACCACGCTCTTTTCGCATCGAGTCTCGCCTCAGGAGTCCCATATCCACGAAACTTCGACGAAACTCTCACGGTACCTATTTTGTGAGCGAGATAAAAAAAAAGGAATCCGATAGGCGGAGCGCTCGCCTCGCTATCTCCGGAGATGCACGCGCCAGCGGACTCGCCTTTAAACACGTGAACGCAGAGCTGAGATTGTATTAAACCCATGAATCACCGGAAGAGGGAGGCTTATTAAATCGCATGATCTCGCCCGACTAAAGCCGATGTTCAAAACTGCTACTCGGGGGGAGGAGGTTGGTCGGTGCCTCCACATTCAGCGAAGCGACTTCAAATTCCGATAATGAACCTTGGGATCTTCCCACACGAAAGCTCAAGGCCAGCTTCAACCAACCACCCTCATCTTCTCATTCCAATATCCTCCCCCTACCCCCTTTCCTTTCGTTCTGCGTTAATTATATTATGTATTATCGTTGATTAGCGTCATGGAGTGAAGGTCTTCAAGAATTAAATGCAAAATATTTGGCCAACGTTTCCGTATATTTTTATGTGTACATTCAGCAGGGCTTTTTTCAATGAATATGATTTGTTTAATGTACTGTAATGATGTTTACATTATACAAATCATATTCATTGAAAAAAAACCTGCTGAATGCGCATATGTAAATATAGGGAAACGTTTGCCAACAACTTTGCATTTAATTTTTAAAGACCTACATTACATGGCACTAATCAACGTTTAAAAATACTCTATGTATGTATTATCTGTGAATTCATCCTGTGTGAGAGTAAATGTGGAATTACTGTAAATGGCAAACTGGCGTGGTATGTCTTTAGTGCATACTATTATGTTTCTCGGTGCAGACATTTTGTCTTCTATCCTTTAAAAATTTTGCCGATTTTATTCTTTCAAATTCCATTCTGCTGCAAGATCATCACTGTCTCATGTTTCATATCAAGTTGTATATTCAGTGGAATTTGTTGATGCTATGGGGAAGCTACGATTTATTTTCTGCTGAATGTATTATTTAAGCTTTAGATCTTCAATATTAACTGTATGATACTGTTGCTGTTGTGACCATATTTTATGTACAATGATTTATTTTTATGTAATATTAAAGCTGCAGTTATTTGGAATTTATTATTTGTTTTTTTTTTAATTGTATAAGAAAGCTGAATGTTTCTTTCTGTAAAGTCTTCAGTAGCTCCTGGGTCTACGACAATAAAAGTATTTAGTAATTGTAATTAAAATGCCCTCCACTAAGCACTAAATTACGGACCAGATAGTGTGTAAAAAATGTCCGCTACTGCCAAGATGCGAACCCGATACCACTGGGTGGGAGGCCAACAATCTAGCCGCCATATCAAACCGATCACCATGACGATTCGACAATATCAATCCATCACGACAATAAACGTTTGTAATTATTGTTATTACTATTAAAGTTCCCTCCAATAAGCACTAAAGCACTGATCAGGAAGTTTGTAAAAAACATCCGCCGCCGCCGAGATTTGAACCCGATACCACAAGATGGGAAGCCAACAGTCTAGAGGATGTACCGAACCGATCACCCTCTCTGTTGGTTGTATCATGTCTGGTCCATGTAGACTACCCGAGGGAATAATAAGGAACAGTTGATGTGGAGAAGGAGGATGTGGCATCGGGGTGGAAGAAGGGCAAAAGAGCCAATCTCAGGGGAACCCTGCCCACCCCACTCTCTTCTCTCTCTCTCCCCCGACTCCCCTCTCTTCCTTCCCCCTGCCCCACTTCCAATCTCCCCGAAGGGGTGCATCCGGAACATTCACCAATTCTCAACCGCAGTAGAGAAAAGTAAAGATAAATCTCGTACAGTAAAATTCTCCCCATTCGATGCATCAAGAAGTAGCTAATTAATCTTGAATCACGCGATCATTTTTTTCGTCCCTTCATAGCGATATCTCCCGCGATCGCTACAATGATGGCGGAAAAATGACCACTTAACAAAGTTATTTTCCGCGATGGTTCAAGGGTATAAATTCCATCCCTTTTACCTTCATTCGTCACGGCCCTTTCTCCATCGCTGAAACCATCGCTGGTACCGTCTTTCAGCCAATCAGAACTCACAGTCATTAACAGCAAAAGGATAGTTTCCTTCATCACAGAAAACGAAATATATAAAGCATATAATAATATACAAAGCATTTGATTTTAGAAATACCGGTTTAGACGAATGGCAATGGTCAATTTTAATCGCATTTGAAAAAGGCCAGGTTGGCGCCCATGCGATGCCACTCCACGTGACGTCACAGGGATCTAGTTTCTATACGAGTAGATAGGAGTTTTACATCGTCTGAGATTATCAATGCATGCATGAGGCACAGAGCTCAGGGAAACGTCTCTTAATAATCACCTATTAAAACTGGCTAAGGTCGGAAAATTTTCTTCGCTTGATAAGGTATTAATAATCCTTATTTAAGCCAAGCGCTACCAGCTATCAGGGTACTCTGCTACCTGCTAGCATTCTGCGTCGCATCAGCGCTCAAAGCCTCGCCCGAAGGTCTCCTCACTTGCGGCAGCGGGAACCAGAACGATGTCACACGGCATTTTCCCAGCATTCATACTTAGCCGTCGCGTTTCCGCGCTTGAAAATTTTCACTTTTCATTTAATCGAGAAAATTAGATATCGTCATTTCAAAATCTAAAAGCGTGAAATACGTACTCCAGGAGTAATAATCTTACGATTTAGGCAATAAAAAAATAAAAGGAAACCACCCTATTGTGACGCCACGCTTGGATCTTGATCGAATGGAAGCTACAAATAAGGAAATTGACGGTATTAGCGATGTAAAAGGGGACGGTGGGCAAAAGAGGACGTGTGATTCAGAAATTGATGGGTCGAGCGATTACTCTTTTGCAGGGATGGCAAGTGAAACGAAACGAAAATGTTTTGTTTCGACCCGGAGGGAAACGAAAGAAAGTACGAGGCCTAAGTTTAGTTTCGTTCCTACACGCAACTATTAAAATCACCAATGAGTTTAGTTTCCACCCAAGACGAAACTTTACTCCCGGGGAAGAAACTAAATCAATCGAAACTTCGTTGCTCATAGTTATGTTCGATCCCAGAAGTTGAGTGGAGGGGGATAAGAGGGAATAGTTTCGAACCATTACGTTTGACACACGTGTAGGGAGGCTAAAAAATTGAGCTTAAAAATCGAATGGCCAGTTGGTGTTCACCATCCTCCTGTTAATGGTATAATACGATTGGCCCATGCACCTAATGCCAGTAGGCCGAACCTCTTCTCTACAATCAACCACACTTCGTACCCGGTGTGTGCGTCGAAAATAAACTGTTCGAAGGTGAAGCCGGTGGTCCCTCCAGTGCGATACTGTGTTTCGTTTCGTCCCAGAGTTTTATTTTAGTTTCGACCCGAAGTAGTTCTGACTCCGATTTCGTTTCGACCCTGAGTTTAGCTCCACTGGTTCCAATCCATTTTGTTTTGTTTCTACATTTCGCTCCCGGGAACGAAACTATTGAAATTTTACTGGTTTTGATTTTCGTTCGGTTTCGATTGCAATCCCTGCTCTTTTGGTCCCTAAAAACTTATCGCTTGAACCTATTACTCTGTGGGATGGAAAAAAGGATCGTATGATTCAGGTTTAAGATCCAATCTTTAAGCAAAATGCGCCCACTAGTCCTTCAACCCGTGAGAGAATTTAATTGACCACATGAATTTATTCTAACTCTCCTCCAAACAATTTCTCCAACTATAGAGGCATTACTCTATACGGTGGATATTGCATTTTTTGGGGAAACATTGTCAATGCTCAGCTAGTGTTCAGTTCGCATCTTACTAAGATTTTCAGCTGGCACATTTAATTTAAATTGAACCAACCGAACACCTGATTCCGTTCGGTAGGGTCCCATTTATTTCCCAGATTCAGAAGACTTCAAATATTCCTTCCACTTCTGCGAAAAGAGGCTTTTTCCTACCTCCCACCTCACGATATCCCGCTCGCCAAATATAAAAAAGAGAAGAACAAGAGGGAAAATGTCTTCGTGCTGGAGAACCTGAACAATCATTTTCACATTCATAAGGCGACGTGGAAGCCCCTAAGAAATGTATTGGATATTTTTATACACGATCCGAAATATTGGTTGGGGAAATTCAGCATCACCAGGTGTTTTCAACAAGAACTCATCAGTGCGGGAACAGCCTGGTGAAGGATTTACGGTCGAACGAAATCCATGGCACCAATATCAAAGTATTCTCATTCAATGGTGAAGTAAAGAAAGTCGACATTGGAGCGGCATTGAAACGTGATTATTTAGAGTTGGCTTGTACGATGACTTATTTATTAAATTGATTTTGTGGTGAGGAGCTGCAGTCTACGATCTAGATCTACGATTTCTACGATCGCAGAATGGAGTGGATTCGATGATCGATGACTATCGATGAATCGCGATGCACGGTAATTTTTATGATTTTTGAAAAATGTCAAATTGTGTAGTTTTTTGGGGAATTCAGTGATAATTGTATCCGTAATACTAAATTTAAGAGAAACCATTATTATATAATTAATTTATGATCAAAAATTCCTGGACTATAGGTCATATAATGAAAAAAGTTGTTTGCCAATGTTCCGGTTTATTTTAAAACCGTCATAACTTAAAAAATGAGAAGGGAATGCACAAGAATTTTGACATACCATAGTTTTGCACATATTTGTTCATTGATAGTAGGTAACTAAGTTATTACCGAACTTAGTTACCATTAATATATACATACATTAATGGTATGATAATGTAATGGTAATGTAACGAGTCGTTAGACTGCCATTTTTTTCCGGGATATCGCACCATTAGTGAGCGCGCGGCACCCCAGGCAGAGATTTTGGGTGGCACGTGGGTTGCATACGCTCAGCATTTGATGATCATTCTCAGCCATCGTAAAACCATAAAATTCTTTTCGTCAATATAACCTTGGATGCTGTATTTATCACTGTTTATTGCCAAAGCTGTGATAGATTACTTAATTATTAGTTATTATTACTATTATTGACTCCTAGTTTTACAAGCATTTTGCTGTGGCAATCGTAACATTCGTGCCTGTAACTATCATTCTTCTAATCCTCGGCTACTCAAGACGCGCGGTCGGACTCCCAAGGAAGGCGCTGCAGGGAATAATTCGATGGAGGAAGAGAGAGGCCACGGGAAGTGCTTAATGTGCTGAAGAGACGTCCAATGGTGCTTGGCCAGTTCCACGACGAACACTGCTGTGAATTCAGAGTGCCCCCTAAATGAGCCAAATCGCAAAACGCCGGCGCGGAGGTTCAATATTCTATTCGCAGAGGGGCCTCACGGCGCCGTCGAATAAGGGTAAGCGAGCGGTGAAACTTCCCGTACACGTTCTGTCGGGGGACGATCGGCTATGACGACGAACGGCGCCGCACTTCAGTCCCGCCCATACTATCCATCGCCTCTTCAGCGGTCGACTCGTGAAAATCCTCCACAGAGGTCAAAAAGGTTATTCGATGAATTATATTAGAATTTCAGACCACCCGGCGTTGTCGGGGAGGATTGTACCCAGAGAAGTGCGGAAATTTGAACTCAGAATGAAGTAAGACGGTGAACAGTAAACAATGGAAAAAACGATTTCCATACACCACGTACGGGATCACCTTATACCATATTCCACAACATTGATCGTAATGTGTGCGTCGCCTGCGTAGACCAGCTCATCCTAGCAAAAAGGCTTGCACCAAGAAGATTACTATGTAAAATTAGTATCCTTTGAGTTATGTTTTCCCCTTTTTCATGTCAAGAGGTGTGCTTACCCGGCAGGATGTCAAATCGCATGAGTTGTATGATGTGACGTAACAAATGGTAATGAGAAAACGAGGCAAAGTACGCATCGAACGCTGTTGAAAGTACCACTACGGGGTTTGGGAGCATAGCATGCACCTATTTACAAACTTTGGTCGTAATCCATGCAGCCGTATGGAAACGCATAGCGGGCAGACAAACATACATATTAGAGGATTTCAAATACTTCCAATGAAAAACGTAAATCAAATGATATAACCGAAGGAGGAAGACGGAACAAATGAATAACCACATAAGGAGTCATGGCTGACAAATGAAGACGATAATACAACATTTTTATTGATCGAAGGGCACGTGGATGGCAAAAGTGGTAATGAAAATCTTTACATGACACATTTGGAATAAGTGATGAAGCATATAAAAGAGAAGTGCAGTGGATTCCCGCTGACCCGAACACATTTAATCCAATCATTCGCTTGATCCGAATAGCTCCGAGGCGAATTCATTTAAAATAAAATTAACCTTTTGTTTTGTACAGTATAGTTCTTTTTGTCCAGTAACGCGGTCCTGTGAACTGCGTTCGCTAAAGTAATCCGAACAGGGTTCGATCCCAATTAGTTCGGATTAGCGGGGTCCACTGTACTACGTAACTTTGAAAAGAATGACTCATATGAGAAGTGAGTGAAGAGATGCACCAAAAATACCTTAGAATTCTTGACTTCAACCTGAACACAATTATGCGTGAATGATCACTGATCATTTTTTTATTCTTATAAAAAAGCCTCAGGCTACCCCTTCGTACACCGTTCGCGGAAAACGTTTGTAACGAGTATTGAAATTTCCTTTTTATGGGATAAACTTTGGCGTTGGTGCAATTACTTATTCATTCCTATACTTGCTTCTCAAAGGAAATAATGAATCTATACAGTCATTGGGAGACATCGATGTTAATGAAGCAGACAATTGTTCATATTGATGTTGGCGACTACTGCCATTGGTGGAAACATCGCTACGCTAAATTTGGATAAAAAAACACCAATTGTCAACACGTTTTCACATGGCAGCTTGCATTCAATAATATTATCACATCTGTACCTAACTCGTAGCGAAGAAAGAACCAGAATAACCCTGGTCTTTTTGCTGCGACGTAAACTCCGTCTCGCTACGCTGCGGCTCGTATCGAATTTTCTTTGCATAGACTTCCAACACGTCTTCATTAGTTGAAAAGATTTTTCCTCTCGTGAACTCATCATAACACAGCATAACCACCAAAGAAGCTTGTTTGGCTGTTGAAAAAAATCTCCCGCAGTCGGACTAGAGGGCAATAATTCTCGGTGCATCCCGCAAGTAAAGTTCTCGACGGCTCCCCACAAGAGGTTTCACACCACATCGCAAATTCTTCATTCTTCCACCCGCGAGCTTTGTAGTACGTGTGTATGCATGCATATTACCGCTCGAGTATCCCAAAGAAAAGTCCATAGAAAAATGTGTGTCCCTTCCAAAATGAAACGAACTTTCTTCGACTGAAAACTTCTTTTTTTATTATGATTATTATTTTCTTCTTTCACTCGTTCTGCCTATTCATCTTGTTTTCCAGACTCGGTCGAATCTTTTCCACCCCTATGTCGAACAATGACTGTTGAATTATCTTCTCGAAGGGTTGTTCCCGAGGAGGGAGTAAAGAAAGTTGGCGCGAGAGGGTTTTTATATAAGCTGTCATAAGTGGCCGTTTTCTTCACTCCCTTTCGTCGACTTTGCTTCGTTGGGCTGGATATAACTTTTTGGCGAGGCAATGAGAAAATGAGCTGAACTTTCTCCGACGCGCGATAAATTCTTGTGTATATTTCTCCAGAGGAGAAGTATTGGGGAGGAACTTTTGGTCATAAAAAAACGTAGCAGCCATTGGACTGGCCAAAAGGAGTGAAAACTTTAATAACGAAGATAGGACCTTTCTATAGCAGTTGATTGTGTTGTTTGTCACGTTCATTTCATTTTTTTTTTTACAAACTCTGCTTTATTGCCAAGGATTTAACATATTAATAAATAATGTGTTATAATGATAATAACAGCAGTAGTTTCAAAACAATTGCTTTAACCAATATAACAAAAAAAAGATTTTTATAACATTAGCAGCAATATATCCTCACGGTCCTGCTAAGCCAATCAAGGCTTGTCAGCAGGTGCCGGCTGGAGTGTGTAAACATAAAATTATCCATAAAAGTACATATTGAGTGCGTTCACAGATAAAGAAAAGACAAAAAGAAACAAAACCATGTATGTGGAATTAACACTCAATTAAAATACAACAAAATATTTTCATTTAAAAATAAGAATAGTAATAGTGAATGATTACTTCACAAAAAGTTAAACTAAAAGTAGGATGATATGACATTATTAAATGCCTTTTTAACCTTTTTCATCATAATCCTATGCAATTAACAAACTTTAATGCAAACGCGGACAGATGACCATGGAACGATTCACCATTTCCTTCTGTTTGAGCGGCGATAAAGCATTACGGCTGGTGGCTGGAAAGTTTCTTCGGCCGAGATGCTTCAAGAAGTCGGACATGACTAAATTATGCATATGGATAGATATTTTATTATATTTAATACGCATTCTTAGGGAAACAATCCAAGAAAAAGCTCTTAGAGCCAGAAAAATAAACATTGAAAGCCTATTCCTATGAAATTTAAATCCTAAATTCTGTGGCATTATTCAAACTACCCTTCTCCTTTGTGTTGCCGTACTATCGGTTTTTCCCGGAGTTCCAGCCCACCCGGACAATTCTGAGAAGACTTCTCCATATCTCAGTTGAAGGGAGTTAGCCAATCATCGCCGGTAAAAGCTCCGTGCCACCTCACTCCGCTGTCTTGACACCTCAAGGAAGCAACACTTCTCCTAATTTCCTCTCCTTTCATAACTCACGGAGGACCTACTTCCCTTCCTCGATGTAATCCCAACTGATCCAAGTCTCCCTCTTGCGTTTCAACCTGCGTTGTAAAAAGTTCTCGTCCACAATTGCCGCAAACCGGCCGAGTTTTACTATTTTTATCATTTGTAAGGTTCGTCATTTTCGAATGTTATTTTTTGCTTCACTCGTTGTTTAACTTTTTGAAAATTAATTTCCTAATTGATTCTGAAATTTCGTTTTGTTTGCTTTTTGTGGAGTTTTTCATTTTTCTCACGGACAGGAAGAAAGAGTTCTCGTTCTTGACAGAGCGAACATTAGGAACATCTGGTTCAAAAACGTCACGCCACACTTGCTCCGTCCATCACTGGTCACTCGGCTACCCAAGTAGCAGATCTCCTCTACATCCTCAAGTTTATGGTTTCCTAGTTTCAAGATAGTCTTCGCCTCCTCTCATCTACGGCAGATCGATAATTTAGCCTACTTTTCATCGATTTCCAGCTTATATCATGTCACTATGTTTTCCATAGTTAAAAAAATCATCAGGTGCCTCTCAGTCTCTGCTATGACTGCTACGTCATCAGCAATTTGCAGCATGCTAATGTTATCACCGTGGATTTCCATTCCTGGAGCTTTTTCTTTCATTCCGATGATAACTTTCTTAATGAAAACATGGAAGATTACTGGAGACAGAGAACGCCCTTGTCTCACTCGTTTCCTTACTCTTTCTCCTTCGCAGCTGGATCCAGATTTAATGGAAACATTTCATATTCTCGACTGGGAAAATTTTAGCAAACTCCTGGCTGAAAATGTTGCGCCAATGTGAGGTAAATGAAATACGTCCTACAAACATCCATCCGTTTTCACTACCTACTCTAGTGAATGGAAGTAAAGCGCCAGTAGCCATATCAATACTATTTCTCAAAATGGGAAACAAAGGACACAAAAAACACTAGAAAATGCAAAGAAACTAAGGTAAAGTATGAAAAAAAGCCAGAAATTGAGGAGCTTGAAGAATGTGACATACAAAAAATATTGCCAAACTGGAATTATATCTCAGATTCTTCCAATTTCCAGAAGGTTGCACTACCAGTGGGAACACAAGGTGGATCTTTTGGTCATAAAGAAACGTAGTAGCCACTGGGAAACAGGAGCGATAACTTGAAAATGAAGATATGTCCTTTTATGGTAGTGAAGCAAGTTATTTATCATATTAATTTAATAGGAAAATAATAAGTGTGTATCAGTGCTGCCCCCTAATTCAAATAAAGGATAAAAACAGAAATAGGATTCTATAACCAGTCCGACTGCACGGATCTGAAGTTGGGTGCCTGATAAACTAATAAAAAGAGAATTCATTACTTTTTAAAACAAAGCACTGCATTTGACATCCAGGATCAAATACCGGCTGAATCAAATGGTTCCTTCATGGCGAATTCCATTCTTGGTGTCAATTAAAAAAAACAAAGATCTTTGAATGGCATTAGGACCATTTCATGAGAAAAGTAATAGGAGGATTAAGAACATACGGAAGCGAGTGAAAAATGTAAAGATCCTGCAATAGTGGCCACGATAAAAAAGCAACCGTTTAACAAGGCTGGGCTTTCAATTTACTGATATAATTTCAAAATGTTTTCAATGCACAATCAGAACAAAATATTTTGACCTATTTTTTCAATCACGATGCAAGAATATTGACGGTACACATTATTTTCCAAAATCTGTGAAGCGTAAGTGGAAGTGCACTTAGGGGACTACCAAAATATCTGCAATACATCGTGAAAAAAAAATCCTTAAATGAGAGACAAATACGACAAAATTTAAGAAGAGCAAACATATAATAGGTGCTATTTCATATGTTAATACTCGTATTTTATCACAAGATGAACTTTGACATTGATTAAGCTTTATTAAATATACAATTCTAGTCCAAAATTTCTACAATGTTCTGATATAACTTCAGATTTCTGTCAGCATAACAATAACATAAAATGTTTGACCTATTTATTCGAGCATGGTGCCAAAAATATTCCATATTAACGATGTATTAATCAATTAAACATGTAGAAAAAAATTGTAGTGACCCATCTTGGTTAAAAATCGTTCATTTTGCGTGAAAGAGGTGTTGAATCTGGGAACTTTATCCACCCCACCTAAAATTGGGGTCTTGTGGAAGATGAATCTAAATCAGGGGAGAGGCTCCATTTATTTCCCTTTTGATATTAGAGCTATTTCTGGAAGCAATTTGCGAATCGGAAAGAAATTGAAGTCTCAGCGGGTGACAGCGACAAGCGCTGGGAGGGTGGTAAATGGAAGGGGCAAACTTAAGGAGATTGCTTCTTCTCGCCTCGCCTGCCCTTCACCCCGCCTCTAAGAAAAACATCTCCACCTTTTTATTTTCATCGCACAATTCTATTCCCGAATCTTCGTGGGAATTCGGGCGACGCTCCTCAGACGAAACGCACAGACTTTCTAATACGATCTCAAATGGGATTTGAAAATGGCTATGTTCTCCCCAAAATAACGAGGCCAATAAGGGGCTTATTTGAAAAGGTGAGAACTGATGCATGTACTTTGAATGACCGACAGCACTTTTATAAATGCTTTTATATATTATACGCTTCCATTCTTTTTATGTGTTTCATTTTCTGAAGTTCATTTGTTGTTTGATGTGTTTACTATTTTATTTTTTAGTGTTTTTCGTTAAGTTGGCGCCTTGGTTACAGAGGGAAAGACAAAGGATTGTTGTGAAAGAGGCCATATTGATATGTAAGAGATCAAGAAAGATAAAATGGTGTCAAGTGGCATTAAAGTTTTTCTTTTATACAATTCCTTTGATGCATTATAATATATCTACAAAATTTCGACTGTATTATTTCATCACTGTAACACTCCATCAAGAATTTCCCAACTTACTATTTTTTTATGTCACTCGAGTAAATTCAAAGCACCATTTATTACTAACTTACAGCAACCAACATATTTTTTATTTACACATTCAAAGGTGAGAACATGAAACCGATAAGTGAATCAGTCCCGATCAAAGCACGGCATGGAAATACGCTTATCTAGCTCACAAGACTTTCCTTCGCCAATTTTCTGGAAAACTTATCTATTGATAATAAAATGGCAAAATTACCAAAAAAAACATTGTCTAGCTCGCCTTCAATTCCCATAAACTAGTAATTGCAAGTTAAGGCCTCATACTTTCTGTGGCAGAACTACGGGCGCATTCAAAGGTGAGAATTTATCTAAAAATTGTAGACTGTAATATTCCATCCCTTTAACACTCCCACTAGACTGAAATAAAGAATTTCCCGTCTTAATATTGTTTTTCCTCACTCGAGTAAATTAAAATCACCACTTAAAGACACTTCAAGAAACCTACATTTTTTTATTTTCACTATCAATAGTCAGAGAATGAAGTCGGTCCCGATGAAAGCGAAGAATGGAAATCAGCTTAAGTACCTCATAAGACATCCCGTTGCCTATTTTCTGGAAAACTTATCTTATCAAATTGCAACATCTCCACAAATAAACGTAGTCTAGATCGTCTTCGATTCTCAGAAACTGGCAATTGCAAGTTCATGTGTCATACTTTCTTTGACCATACGATTGGGAGTCAGTCAAAGCCAAGGCTCCTCATTGAGTGGATGAAAAGAGACAATTTATGAAATTGTAAAAATTCCCGCAGGGGGAAAATCTAGCAGTATCTTTAGCATTTTGGCCCAGTGCAATTTCTAAAGAGGTTTATTGAGTTATTTAGACTAGATTCCATTACAATTGGAAAACTCTTTTATCTATTAATTCAATTATATGTGAGCATGATTTGCGAAAAAATAAAAATATGTAGTATTAATTTACACACAAATTTTACTACCGTTTATATTATTTACTAAAGATATTATCATTCCTTATGAGAAAGATTCCTTACATTTTTGATAATATATGGATAATGAAAATAAAGGTACATGATGGTACACAAAATGCGGGCAAGAGAGACTGTATTTTTAAACAAAATTCAAATATCGATTTTACCATAGTTTAGGTGGTAAAAAATCATTCTATTTTGCCATGTCCACGTTTCTGATTCATTGAATTCCACCACCAAGGCTACATAGCAAGAAATGTGTGAGGGTTCAACGATCACAAGCACACTTCATATTTAGTTCATCACATCGACATCAGTAGACTTTACGATGGGATAACCACCCAATACTTTTTGTAAAAGGCTGCTTCACTAATTCATATTGAGTTGACAGTTACGGAGTTATTGGTTTCAAAGAAGCTCTGTCCAGCAAAAATTCTAAATAATCATTGTAAAATGGATTGTTGCTGATGTGTTAAATCATCCATGCAATATATCTCGATATTCGCTCCCTTTACCTCAATATCCTGTCATCTTCAAATAAAAGGCTGTCCCAAGCACGAAAAATAATAATACAATAAAAATTATATATGTACTTCCACGGCATTTCCTCCATCTCATTCGATTTCTGCGTCCTTTCCTTAGAGCCACTTGGTTGCTCGTCCACGCGGCCAATACGTCAAGAGGCGTGCGTCCCCCGACCATTGCGCCCATCAACCCTCGTTTGTCCCGTTCGACCTCTCGATGCGACCCTCCCGAAACGCATCAAGCTCTCCACGCCATCCGCCGGCTTTTTTTCGCCCCATTTCCTTTGTTTCCTTATTAAATTTTCTTCCCTCCACCCTCCACCACTTCAACCACTCCTTCTCCGCTGCCATCTTCCGTCCCTCATCTCCGTCCCCTCATCCCTGTCATATCTCCAGTCATCTCCTTTCTTTTTCCTCGAGTAGTGTAATATCTTCTCCCATCGTAAGATCTTTCTCCACTTCTGCACCGCCTTTTCCTTCCCTCTCTTTTGCATTCTTCCCTTCCTCCACCTCCCTCTTTCTCTCTCCAGACCTCATATTATTCTCTTTGTCTCCCAGAAAACGTCTCCTTTCCTTTTCACATCATCTGGGGACTTTCAAGTATAGTGTGACATCTAGTATGATATGTGGCATGATGCGGAGATAGTTATTAATATTATTTAAGTAAGACATTGCAATATTACCTCTGAATATATTTTCACATGACACCTTTCGTTGTCACAGCAAAAAGCACTTGAAAATTTTGCTGCAGCAACGTAACGTGTCGTGTGTGTTTATATTAAAAAATATTTCAATGTCTTAGTTAACTTAAGAGTTTGAGATGGTATACATGGAAACGAAGACTCCCATGAATCTCACTGTGCTCTCACCTTTATTTGGGTATGCAGGTTTCCCAGGAATCTCGCATTTCCAATTTCCCTCACCTTTTTCCGGATTTCAAGACCTATTTTTATAAATTTCTCTGACTTTATTTCAATATCAAAGCAGCCTATTTTAAATATTGATACCTAATGGCATGGTCCTCCCACATTCGATGTTACTTGTTCCCAGATAAAGCTTACATAATTATAAGCCAATCGTTGGCAAACTGGTGCCACTTAGGATCATCGATGACCATTGCTCCCTCAAGAAAAATAATGCCATCGCAAATATACAATATCAAGTTCGTAACGCTTTTGCTGTAGGACAATTGCACTTGCTCATCATCTCGAGGAATATTTGATATTTTTTGTAGATTTTCAAGAAGTAGTACATAACAGGGTTTACAGCGATGCGAGAAATCAGGGAAATGTGAGGGGAATTGAAATAAGGGCGGGGAGACGAGGAAATATGATGATACTATCACGGATAGCAACGGCGTCTTGTTTGATGGAATTAATGACGTCACTCGCTAGGACGACTCATAGCATATTTATCTTTTTACGTTGTTCTAACCTTGCATGGATTTACCATAGGAATTACTGACAGTTGGCCAGTTTTGCCTTTGCATGAACGTGGACGTATTTTTTGTTATCATGCGAAATATTTTTATGTTGTGCATGGTGGGATACTCTTACATTCTGCATGCTGGTGTTTGATCGCCCCCAGACAAAAACTCTAAGAGGTGGCTCGCGGGACATTATGTAGGTCAACACGGCTTATTAATTGGTCATTGAAAGAGGATATTTTAACACCACCTTTTAAGCGCATATACTTCAGTAGAAAGCCGATGCTGATTGTATGAGCTGACTTGTGGCCATGTTGAAGACGATGGCACAAAGTAAAAACTTTAAAGTGGATTAGCGCACGTGTCTGATGTGCATTACAGCCGCTACATTTTAGAAGAGATTCAAGTGAATTTTTACGCCCTGCGTTTACGAATCGGAACGAATTCTCCCTCTAGGCATAATTACGAGAACCCCTCAGGAATCCTCATTCACTATTAATCCCACGGAGGGATCCCGCAAGGCGAGAGGAAGGAAGGCACGTGGAGATACATGGGAGAAAAAAATAATGGGGATTCAACGCTCTCAAAGTCTTTTCAGCCTTTGCGCTCAGCGGGGATTGCGTATGCATTATACTAGGCATGTTTTTAAAGTAAGTACCGTTTTGACATAAAAAAACAACAAGTAAATTTTTTTCAAAATTAATTTATTCACTTGAAAGGCCATACTTTACTCTACTTTTCTACATAATTCCCATTAGTAAGGCATTTATCGTATCTTGGTACCAGCATTTTTATGCCATCGTCAAAGAAGCTTGCCACCTGATTAGGCAACCACTGCTTCACGGTCGTTTTCACTTCGTCATCGTCGGAATGGCGCTGACCCGCCTGATGCTTCTTCAAGTGCATAAACAAATGGTAGTCGCTCGGCGCTAGATCGGGACTGTATGGAGGGTGGTTTAATTGCTCCCAGCCAAAAGAAGTGATAAGGTCTTGTGTTCGATTTGCTGTTCGTGGACGGGCATTATCGTGGAGCAAAACGACACCTGCACTTAGCATGCCACGCCTTTTGTTTTGAATAGCGCGGCGCAGTTTTTGTAAAGTCGCACAGTACGCTGTTGCATTGATTGTGTCGCCGCAAGTAAAAAAATCGACCAGCAACACACCCTTAATGGCGGGACAGCGCCATTCCGATGATGACGAAGTGAAAACGACCTTGAAGCAGTGGCTGTCTAATCAGGCGGCAAGCTTCTTTGACGATGGCATACAAAAGCTGGTCCCAAGATACGATAAATGCCTCAATAGTAATGGGAATTATGTAGAAAAGTAAAGTATGGCCTTTCAAGTTAATAAATTATTTTTGAAAAAATTTACATGTTGTTTTTTATGTCAAAACGGTACTTACTTAAAAAGATGCCTCGTATTAGCTCAACGCTTAATTTGAGTCGAGATGAAGTGTTCCACCAACCGTAAAAACCTCATGCGGACACAGGCGAATAGAATTTAATTCCGAAAATTAATTAAAATGATGAAATCCATGTAAACCGTTCACTATGATCTGTGGTCATCATATACCCCATAATCTTACTCTGTTTGTGCTATCCCTTCTTTGTGGAGGGCACCTCAAGCACAGCACTCCGGCCGTCATATGGGACGTTAACCTGTGGTGCCCTTGCCGTCTTTCGTTGAGAGTAGACTAATTACGATTCCGGATATCTGTCCATCTTTCCTTCCAATCCTTTCCTCATGGCGCAAATGACCGAAGCTACCGGTCGCCTCCTCCTAAGAGAATACAATGAATGCGTCTGCGAACATAAAGTACACTGGAAAAGGAGCGACGAAGCTAATTGCAAGTTGAAAACATATTTCTATTAACATCTCCGCACCACATTTTGCTCTTTGGTGCATTTGTGACTCCAAATTCTTTGACTTTTCTTCAATATAAAATTTTGAAATACATATTTTATTCCTTCAATCGTGACATTTTCTATGGAATAATACGTATCAAAATCTTAATCCTGAAGCAAGTCGAATTTAAGAGGAAAATGGCGGCTCCAGCTTTGCTAAAAGCGTCGCAAGAAATTAAAAAGAAAAATAAGAAATTCCATAACGCACAAAAATCAATACAAAGCGAGAGACTAATCGCCGAGCCGGGAAAGAGTTGAATAAGGAAAGGCACATCCGTGAAATCATTAAATATAATGGCAAAGCTTCATGCTCCGTTCGAGGAGAAATCTTCGGAAGCTTGGGAGGAGAGGGAGGGAGGGGTTTGGGAAGGGATGAGAAAATCCAATATTGGGATAAATGTGATAAATTGTGAAGGACGTCTCGAAGATAAATTACGGGCAACAGGCATTGAGCAAGCGAGCGAGCGACCCCGGGAGAAATATACGAGGGGGTAAGTGAGCGGACCAATGCGAAGATTGAGCCTGTGATGGAGCTGGGGATATTGACGGCTGCCTCCGGATAGTACACGGAGGCGAAGAATCTATATCCTTGGAGAGAAGAGGGGCATCTGGTGACGTAATTACCCTTTGATTCGGGGGCAGCGAGCAAAAATCACAAAGCATTAACCTAGTTCGGCTACATTCTATCGTGATGTCTTCTCGAGATTTCCACCGGTTTAATTTGTTTTATATCACCGAAAAATCGTCTATCGGCATCAGGGTGAATGAATAAGTTTAACTGCAACAAAAAACGTTGAGATGTAACCATAAACAATTACAACAATCTGGTTGCCTGATCAGCCAGAAATATCTAGGTATTCCGGACAAAAAGGAGGAGCTCTATCATATTTATTTTCTTTTAAATGAGATTCCACACATCGCTAAATTTCTACCCCATGCATCGATTAAAATTAACCTGATGCTACAGAGACCGTTGAGATCAGGCCTAATAAAAATACAAACAAATTGAGCATGATGCCGTTGATGATAGGCGTTATGAGCCGCCAGTAATTCTGTCCTTACGGCCTAGTGAGTAGAAACCTAAGTCAATATTAGTTTGGTAGAACCTAAATCACAGCCAAAATATTTGTGCATAATTTTTTTGAAAATAAAATGGGGGCCATACCACCTCGAAAATTAAAATATACCTTTTATTTTATGTTGCTTTAACATTTTTGCTGACAAAGCCTAACCAATTCTGATTGCTGATG
Organism: Ischnura elegans; assembly: GCF_921293095.1. Taxonomy (NCBI): domain Eukaryota; kingdom Metazoa; phylum Arthropoda; class Insecta; order Odonata; family Coenagrionidae; genus Ischnura; species Ischnura elegans. The sequence goes on from NC_060247.1 coordinate 123,074,428, forward strand.
AAATTTTGAAGTACCTACCAACGAAAGAACCTCCTTCCAAATTCTTTCATTCAACATACCTATTCAATTGCAGTACCTAAGAGTTGCGATACCCTCGAACCTCTCGTGGGGAACACACATAAGGAATATTTTCGGCATAGCCCTGAAGAAATTAGGATTAGTCAAGCGTATTGTGGAAAGATTTTCGGATGGGAAAGTAAAAGAAAGGTGCTATTTCGCACTCGTCCGACCGCATCTTGAATATGCAGCGAGCATATGGGATGCAGTGCAGAAAGATTTAATCCGTGAACTGAATTAAATACAAATGAAGGCTGCGCGTTTTGTCAACAACTGCTACGGGCGTACAGACAGCGTAACCAAGTGATGTTAAGCGAATTAGACATGGAGCCGCTGGAGACTCGGAGGCTGCGCGCTAGGCTTAGATAGCTTGAACAATTGAGAATGGATATCTTTAAGAGCGACACGGAGGATATAATATTGGAGCCCCACCCTATTTCCAGGTCCGACAGAAAATATAAATTAAGAGATATATTTTGCCAAACGGTTAGATATGCAAATTCCTTTTTCCCCCGAACCATAAAGGACTTTAATAGACGGCAGTCGTAATTTCGTTACAGCATTTCCTTTTTATGTGCAAATGGCTGGTGTCCTAACACCACTGCAAAGCGCCTTTTAGGCGGCTTTCGGGGAAGTATGTAGATGTAGATATTAATTTATCATTAGGCCTCGAATATAATAATTTCATTAATTTAAAAAACTTTGGTTCTCTTTTTTTTACCCAATGGACCCAGAGAACAACTTAATATAGTAAATTAAAGTGACACCATTTTCCAATAGTTTCGCTCGAGATGCATATCTCAAAATTAATTGTCGAGATTTTTATCCGCAAGTTATAAATTTAAAACAACTCAGCAGATGAATGCTTTCTTAAGGTATGAATCTCGCCTCTACTTCAAAATCTCAGTTCAGAAGCTAAATATTCCTATCTTATGAGTGAAGTTGTTTGAGATCATCGTGATGGGTATATTGCGCCACGATATTGGTTCTCCGCATATTCCATGCCTTCATAGTGGTCGCGGCGAGGCCTTCTCCGAGAAAATAGCGGACGGAGAATAAAGTATACTGTAAATAAACATTTCCATGAGAAATTTCGAAAACTCATTTCGCCAGTTTCCAAGAAACGGAGCAGGCAACTCAAACCATGCGACTTGGAGCGAAAACTTCCGGGAGCTTCATAGAGCAGAAGTCGCATAGACAAACAAGGCTATAAATAGATAAGGGTGCCCTCGCTTTACGCACCGGGTCAGGTACCTACTGAACCTCCGGCGTTTCGTTGGGTGACTTACTGTTCCTTTTAAGGCCCACAACCCTTTCTAACCCAGAGCTACTTTTGGGGAAATTCAAATTTCAAGATTTTTCATTATGAAAACTTGAAAATTTTTCAATCAATCATAATGGGGAACTTGCATGAATTTTTTTTATTTCATAGGCGGACAGAAAATTATTTTCTGAATACAACAAAGAAAACCGCATGTAAATCTGAGTTTTCCTTCGCGAGATATTTAATGATAAATATAACGAATTTTAAAGCGCGGGAAAAACTCCCTCACCCCCCAAGCCACTGCCGACGAAGCCTCGATGACGTCAAAGGTGCCTAAACATCACGCGAAGCTATTGTTGTGATTGTTTGTAATAGTTGCCAGCAGTTGTGAGAGCTTCGTTTGTTAGACGTGTTGATTATTTTATATTTAAAGATAAATATCCGACGATAGAGGCTTGGAAGCCCTCGTATTTTGCATTATTTATAATATTAATATCTGAGTAAAGGCATAAAATATAAAACTGGAGCAGTTAAACCAAACATTTGATAATACCTAAATAACATCGTTGTAGGAGTCTGAGCCACGGCCATTGGAAGGGGGATACGTTAATTGTAAGTTGATGTTATCGACGGCATATCATTCATTTAAGTATGTAATTAGAACGATTTTGATGTTTACTAATGTCCGCTTAGCTTGTATATACAATAACTTCATCCGTTTATTCGTAGGTACCGGAGAATTCGTCGTTTAGGACTGTCTGTGCATGTATTATGGGGTGAATTCCAGTCAATGCAACTTTTGCTCGCTGATTGGAGACATCTAGGAACATTTTTGTGCCAAAATAGTGTTATTTTCAACGTGACATCTCCCGTTAAGCTACTGCTAATAATCACAGTGCCAGTGGTTGTAATGCACAAAGTTTGACAAGGTTGAAAAATATCGGCCAAGAGTTATTAGTGTTCCATCGTGATTGAATTGTAAAAAGTGCTATTACGCTATCGATAAATGTCTAACAGTGGTGTAAAAATTGTCAGTGGCGTGCTAATCTCCGTTGTTCACCGTAGATATGACATTTCACGATCACGCTATTGAAATAAAAACTGTGTGTGAAGTTTGTTATTCCATTATTTCAACGAATAGTAGTGAGAAATGTCACCTGTGTTGGCTAATTTAAGGGTTTAAATCAGTGAATAAATAGTTGTATTCATCATAACGAGTTCTGTTATTGTAAGTTGTACGTGATGAATATAAGAATGTGATAGTGACATCCAGTTTTTGATAAGAGTATTTGCCTATTTCCCACTATATTTTTATGGTATATGCTAGTATATTGTTTATGGATTTACCTATATTATTGAAATAGGTTGTAGCTTGTGTGTGTGTTGGCAGCGGAACCGATTCGTGATCTCACATGTGGATTGTGTGCAGACTGTTTTGCTGTGAATTCGACGTGAAAGTGACGATGAGCGGCTAAATACTCCCTCAAAACAAATTTTACACCATGCGCTCAGCGTATTTCCCTACTCCCTACGGTTGTTTAGGCACCTATGACGTCACGCCTGGCCTCGGCAACGCTCGGGTGTCTTCGCGCAGTGGTCGGCTCAGAGAAAATTTTCTCGATTTTAAATGCAATTTTTTTTATTTCTTTTGATGTTGAATGGAGAAACTGAAGGTATTTTTGCGAGCTAATGTATCCATTTGACTTATTCAAAATAGTTTTCAGAGCAATCTACGACCCATGCAAGTTCCTCATTATCGTGGCAGGTGAATATTTCGTCATTGAAATTAACAATACAAAAGAATGCGTAAACAGAGCATATTATATATACATTTTTGACGTTGCTTAGAAGCAACATTGGGTTATAATGGGTTAATGAGGTAAAGAGGAGATTATAGCTCCAAACATTGCCTGTATTTTTAACATTTTCAACTCCTCCAAAACACAGGTAATCATTTTTAGTAACTTTAGAATGTATGGAAAAATCTACTTTACCCTTTCCTCCCACATTTAATTCGGTGACGCGGGTATTGGAGTTAGTATCACAGTTAGAAACTTTGGAATTACTGATACTAACAATCTCTCGTTGAATCATCACATGAAATAAATCCCTAATAGGATAATAATACCTCATATCAGCTGATTTTAAGGCTGTATCACACTAGCGACTGCGACCGCCGCTGCTACCGCGATTTCGGCTGCGACTGCATCCCATCACACATTGCGGCCGACGCCACGGTCGCGCATGCGCACGTATGAACGTTTCTGCTTGTGGCTTCTTTGTTTACGAAAGCCCAAAGAATGGATAGAGAGCAGCAATTGTTGAAATTGTTCCTAAAATATGTTAAAACATACTTCATTATTAGTCACCTGTGTACTCGGGTCCAATATTTAATATGCTGGGCTTCCATCTTCACTTTAAAAATCCGAAATTATCTCAGCGTTATCTCACAGCCTTCTTGAACTTCCCTAGCTACGGTAACCAAAACAAACACGTCTGCCGCAAGCGTGCGAGATTGAAATAGAGCTCTCTGATTGGCTGCGACAGCCTCGCTCTGATTGGTCGACGGGCCTGTCGCAGCCGCAGTCGCAGTCGCCGCGGCGGTCGCAGTCGCTAGTGTGATACGGCCTTTACACAAATCCCTTTCGTATTCCCATTACCATTAGTAAAAAATTGCTATTTAAACGCTTGTTATCCCCTCACTTGATCACTGCGTCTTGGTCTATGATGACCTATCATAGACCAATGGCATATTAAAAAATTTTGTCTTACATTAGCCATATTTGAAAGTATTGCGGCCCCTTTTTCTCATTATTTAACTACATCCTTATTTAATCTTGCCCCGAGATTTTGACAACTCCAGGAGTTTCCTTATTTTCCTTCTTCCTTAACACAATCCTGTTCATATCTCAAGTTCGATCTCATATTATGGAAGTGGCATGTAATTTGTAATATTTCACCCAACTACGTGTTAACCCGATGTCCAAGAACTATTAACGAGGCAAGCGAATCATTTGTTAAATTCGGAGATATGCAATGAGATATTTTACTCCGTGGAGGGAGCCAATTAAAAGCGACACGCGATTCTTGAAGAGCGAGAGGTTGTCTTATACCATGCCACGCCGTAGGCTCTTTTGTCGCCGGGAACGCATGATTGAAAGAAGCGGCAAAATTCGCGCCCACAAACATCTGCCTGCCTACAACAACGAACGCCAACGAGAGCGACGCGAACCATTTCCCTCCGCAGGACCTTTTTATTGCTCGAGTTCCCTCGCAAGGTTTTAACCCGTGGCGCAGGGGCGAAGACGACGGTGCTCCCGAGTCATAATCAAGCCTCGAGAAGAGGGCCGTAAAAGAGAGCGAAACTGCGGAGGAAAGCGCCCCCTCCCACCCACGCATGCTCGTGCGGACGCCGTGGGAACTCGAGCCTCTCCTACTCCATTACCACTCCCCCCCCCCCCTTCCATTCCAAAGAAAAGAATAACGTTCCCTACCGCCTGCGTGAAGTATAATCGGGATTTCCACAGGTTTAATTTGTAGCATATTACCAACGTTTCAACCGACAATTCGTTCATCGTCATCAGAGTGAAAGAATAAGTTTGACAGGGAAATAAACGATGAGATGTATTTATAACAAATCACAATAGTCAGGTTACTCAGTGTCAGTCGGAAAGATTCAGGTCGTTTGGATTAAAAGGGAAGAGATCTACTGTTTTATTTTTCAGTTTCATCAGTTTCAACGGACAATTCGTTCATCGTCATCAGAGTGAAAGAATAAGTTTGACAGAGCAATAAACGATGAGATGTATTTATAAGCAATCACAATAGTTAGGATGCTCAGTGACAGTCGAAAAGATTCAGGTGATTTGGATGAAAAGGAAGAGATCTGCCGTTTTATTTTTCAGTTTCATCAGTTTCAACGGGCAACTCGTTCTCGTCATCAGGGCGAAAGAATAAGTTTAACAGAACAATAAACACTTAGATGTAATTATAAGCAATCATAAAAATCAGGTAAATCCATGTCAGTAGGAAATTTTTAGCTCATTTTGATAAAAGGGAAGAGTTCTACCATTTATTTATTTATTTATTTAAAATGGGGTTCTACGCAATGCTACGACGTTTATATCTCGTGTCTCCGTTCAAAGTAATCTAAGCTGCTAAGAAGATTGAGATCGGGATTAATAAAAATACTTATAATCGCATGAGATGAGTTTTTAATGCAAATGCGTCACTAGAAGAGAAAAAGTGCGACGGAAGATACACGCCCTCTTAACGGATGAATTATAACCCCATCTCCCACTGGCATCCTTTATTTTCCCGCGCGCCAAGGCAACCAGATTCTTCGCCCTTGGCTCTCTGTTAAAACCACCAAACCCTTCCAGCCCGCCTCTCATTCCCCTTGCATCCTCACTTTATCCCGCGGGCTTCTTTTCATCCCTTATATTAATGCGCTATCCCACTACTTCCCAACCCTCTTCGCTGGCTTTCACAGATTTTCCAACTTCTAACTACCATTCCTAACCACCCTCTCGTAAGCCACCAGTTTTCCTCCTCCTACCGGGGACGTACAACTTAATACAATTTCACATTTACATTCATATACCATTTCTACGCATCGACCTAATGTTAGCGTTGTGCATTTTTTATGCAGTAAACGACAATATAAAAAATTGACTTTACTGAATGTTTAGTAAGGTAATATGGATTCTTCTCTGTTTGGATATGGATTACTGTTCCAATAGCTTGTGAGTGAATTAAGAATTGTATAAACTTAAAAGGGCGTCAGTTGTGTAGATTTTTATAACTATTATCAAAATATCATACTCAAAAAACTGAATAGTTTTATTCATACGCTCATTAATATTGTATTTATTCACGAATTGATTCACGCATTCAATTCTCAGGTTTAAAATATTTTTCAAAAATCGAGCCATGCATCAGTTTAAAAACTTTTTACAGCAAGTTGCAACCTATAGTTATTTGCAGGCTATTACATACGACAAAAAAATCTGTCATAGAATAGAATATCAAGCGTGGATGTTGGGTGCAATTTTTTCACCCGACTTTTTACCCCTCCTTGCCCCCTCATGCCTATCTGGCTTCGAATGGAGGCCTTGTCGCACATTACATCTCGAACGCCTTTTCAGTTGCCTCGATTCCGCAGGAGAAAAAAAAATAATAACTCAATTCAAGAGTTAAAATGAACGCGGCCTCCTTCGCACGCTTTCTCTCCGTCGAAAATGTCGATTCGCTCCTTCTTTTCATCCACCTTCCACTCACACTTTTCCACTTCGCGTTTAAACTCTCACTCGGTAAAAAAAAAAATAAATTCACAGGTAGGAGAAACATTTTTAACTTCCATCCGACATTAAAGCGAAACCCTTTCGCTTACATGTGGGCCTTTTACTAAATTTGCATTTTCACGACAAGGCGCCAAAGTAAAGTAGGAGGCGAGGATACGATGGGGAGCAAATACACGAGGGAAACATTGCAGTGCTTATAAGAGGGATGAATAAAACATGCACCAGTCTCACAGAATTATCTTCTTTTTTTCATTACCACATTCCCCTCAGACGTGAGAGAGAGAGAGAAACATACTGACAGCGATAAATATAATGCGCGCCGCTTTCCAGGGCCGTGTTGAGTGTTCTGTGTGTGCATTATTTGTTCGCTATATGACTCGTGGGAAGCCACATTAGGCCTCGGCTGCGCTTGATACGAATGAGTCAAAAGGGCAAGCACAGAGCGAGAGGCCTTTTGATATTGTCCGTGTGGGTCGACCCTCCGGAGGTCTATCGGATCACTTGAGGGTTTCGTCTAGCATGATTGGAGGAGAGGGTACACACAAAATGTAGGCGGTTTAGGGTTTCCCGTTTTATCAACTTTTCAGGACAATACCTTCGCCAGAAGCCTGCGTTTATTCCGTTAAAAGCGAACCCATATTTCAAATGATTCAATTAACTTCAACTTAAGGTCAATTTCCACGGGTCATATGTTACATTTTGTACACGAAACAGCTTCAATGAATTCTGATTCCATAGTTATTGGCTCAATTTTTTTTTAAATATTGTCATGACGATGGAAATAATAACGACTTAATAATTTCCACTCAGCATTTATTAAACCCAACCTGTTTCGAGACTGACTGGGGCATAAACAAGGATACTCCCATTTTAAAGGGTACCAAAATCACTGTGTCCTGTAACATTATCAGGAGTAGTGCAAGGATATATACTCTAAGCAATGATACAACATAAGGAAACCTTAGATCAGTTCCTGATGCATTATCTAATTTTCTTGGAATTTCCATGACTTGCAGTCCCAAGTTTTATTTCCCTGACTTTCCCTCCTTCCTTGACCCTCGTGCGAAAATTCTGCACCGAAAAATTCATTTGCCTTGACCGAGATTTGAACCCGGATCCCCCGTTTTCCGCACAAGTGCTAGTTAAGCTACACATGCGTCTTTCCCCTCTGTGGGAGTTTTTGGACTATACCGGACAAGATGGTCTGGACTGCCGAGCATTTTATGCGACTAGAAATCCCCAATTCGTGCGCACTGCGCCATAGCCAGAGAGCGAGTGTGGAAATTTCGCACAATTTGTGCATTGCGGGTGACTCCGTACAGTTATCACCGTGGCTACTCCCTATATACTTAAATTACTCGGTAGTAGAGTCCACCCTCACACGTGATTACTTGTATATTAAGCATGAAAATGTTCACTCAATATTTTCTTTGTGGTCAACTCATAGTAGGTTCTCATTGACATGCTCCTCTATTCTCCTCTGGACGTACGGTGTGAAAGACATCAGGAGAACTCGATCCTTTTCCAATCTCTTCCTCTTTCCAGTATCGACAACCAACAACACCCATCCTCAGTTCCCTCTTTGCCATGATTGAGTCCTTTAAGGGGTATCGGGATGGTGTGGTCCACCCTATGGGTTCGGGTTGAAATCCTGACGATAGCGGAGATTTTGTTGAATGAAAATTAAAATATGTTTTTCCACATAAAATATTTATTAGACCACTACCATGGTTTCGAGGGTAGTGATCTAATTAATATTTTATGTGGAAAAACATGGTTTAATAATCATTGAATATAACTAAATTCCATAAAGTAACGCCTCTGTTCGCGCCATTGGGAGTCCTATGCTTTAATCGCCACTCGCTCGATTTGTTGTTTGTTGGGCGCCCGTGTTTAATTGTTTAAATGTATTGTTTTCGTGGTTGTTTGTTGGCCGTGAACGGCAGTTGTGAATGTGTCGTCAAGTCGGAAGGATCTCGAGCCGACGCCGCCTGAGGAGGACATCGACGGGAGCCCGACACTCAGGTGAGTGGTGATTTTGGATGGTGTGGGACTCCCGGCGCATAATGAAAAATACAGTCCACTTTTTAATACTCTCGTGTCGCGTCGCGTACAGCCTCAAACCATCAGCTTCAGCGGAGATTTGTTAGAGGATTTAGAAATAAAAGAATTAATTTAGTGAAGAGTTCTCGGGGTCGCCACCGGGTCAGGGACTCCATATCTGCCGACGTTTCGATGTCCGACTCGGTCATCGTCCTCAAGGCTGTGAGTGTCGAGTGATCTCATCAGTTGGCCGCGCCGAAGGCGCGTTTAACCTGCTGTACCGGTGACCATATCACCATAACCAGCCAGTAAACAGTTGAATAAATACTTTGCGCCATTGAATATGTTGTGCGTGTAGTGTTGTGTTTGTGTTAGCGGAAACTGATATCTAGACATTGTTTTTAACAGGAACAATTAATACAATTACGAAAAATTTATTTATTTAATTTCTAAATTTTTTAAAAATGATTTTTGAACATTTTTTCATTTTTTGTACTTACTTTTATTTTTTTATATATTTCTTTTGTTGGTTTTTGATAATATTATTTTTATTTTTCATTTTGCAAGTATCAGGTATATTTTTTGAATTATTATTTGTTTTTTTTAAGCATTTTTTTATTTATTTTATTTACAAACAAAAATTCTTGAAAAGGCACATGCAAAAACTAACTAAGATTACAATAAGGAAAGACATAGGAAAGACTCATAGACGAGTTATTTGTTGAGGCAGTTTGTATGTTGTTGGAATTGATGGGTCATAATTCCATATATCTGTAAGCAGAGGGTTTGAGTGTCGAGTGAGAATTTTGACTTGCATATACAGTCACTCTGGTGGTCAGGTGACTGCTGATTGGCTGTCGTCAGCGGCATGCTCTGATTGGCTGGCGTGATGGTTTTTGCCTAGCCTTTTGTATAGTCTTGAGCACAGGTTTCCAAGTGCTGCTCAAAGCATATCCAGATTGGAAAAGAAAGAATTAATGAGAAGATTGCCCCATTCTCGCGAATGAACCGATTGAGGGCACCTGGATTTATGAACCCACGATTTTATTCCCCTGGGGCCTTTAGTTAAGAACAGACTAATGGCGACGCCGGGTTTCTCTCGAACCTTCACTTGCTACCCTTCCTCCCTCATGGCGAAAATGGCCTAAGCTGTAGGTCGCCTCCTCGAAACACCTTAGGCCATTTTGCTGTCACGTTTAAATGAGGGTGGAGTTGGGGTGAGGACGAAGGGGGCGATAAGAGGCGCAACCGGTGCGCGACAGAAGAGGAAATGAAATAAATGACTGCGGGAGCGGGAGAGGTGGCCGGGGAGGACTTGGAAACGTAGAAGGAGAGGCGCCCAAGCGGGGAAAAAAACAACTTTTTATTTTATATGAACACATCTTCCCCTGCGTGAATATTTGTTTGCTGTGTATTTATATTTACGCATTCTCGCCCAGGGAAAGATGGAGCAATATTCTTTCTCAACTCTTCCGCCTACATTCGCCTTTCGACGAAAATGTATCTCGTATTTCCCGCATGAATGAATACAGTTGACGAATAAAACCAAAAGGAAGGAAAACGTTTGATCATTCTATTTCTTGGAGTAGCGGAGGCCGATAGTTTTGCAGTCGATATGTAAATATATTTATGCAAACTTTTTTATGTAATTTTGTTAAGGGCACATGGATATGAGTCCACTGTGTGTAAAGGCACCATTAAAATATTTACCATAAATTTCCTCCTTTAATCCTACATCTGGAGTATGCTCCTATACGGAAGTGAGGCATGGACAATGACCGCAGCGGAGAAAGCAAGGATAGAGGCCTTTGAAATGTGGTGCTACAGAAGAATGATGAAAATCAAATGGATCGACCGAGTTAGTAACGAGGAAGTCCTAAGAAGGGTAGGAGAGAAGAGAAGCCTCATGAAAACCTTAATAAGAAGACGGAACAACCTTATAGGCCACATCTTGAGACATGATGGCCTGATGAAGACAATCGTCGAAGGACAGGTGAAAGGCAAGAATGGAAAAGGAAGACCTCGAACAAAATATATGGAACAAGTAAAGAGAGATGTGAAAGAGAAGAAATACGTAGGAGTGAAAAGATTAGCTGATAGGAGAACTGAGTGGAGAGCTGCGTCAAACCAATCCTAGGATTGTTGACCAGTGATGATGATGATGAATTTTGCTTATTCTTGCATTCCGCATTTGCAAAAGAATAAAGGTATTTAATGAATTTTCTAGTGAGTAGTAGTAGTCAATGAGAGTTGAAGAGAAGGTTCACCTCTTGACACTTTTGTTTTCTTAGTCTAATTTTTGTCCAAGTCTCCTCTCCTTTGCTGCATGCTATTATTTTTGTCTTTTTTGTCAATTTTCAGTTGATATCAGGCCACTGTCCTTTCCATATTTATCAAAGTCTTCTTAAAATCATTCTCTGTTTCGGCTATCACTCCTATGCCGTCAGCAAATAACAGCACACTAATACCTTTTCCGTGGATATAGACACCCAAATCCATGCCTTTGATCTGATTTCATTGATGGCTCTCGATGTAAACGCATTACATCATAAAACCCAAATGATTGATCCTAGCTTATTCCCTTTCCCGCATCAATTTCTGCATAAATGTTCAATATATGCTCTCAACTCTTAAAATATGGAGCGAATTGAATCAATTCGCACATCAAATTAAGAAAAATCCCGAAGCGTCCTTTGCATCGGTCAAAGCTGTTTGTTATCAGACGCGCTAAGCGTCGGATTGCCAGGTGGAGAGGTGGAATTGCTCGGGACTTTATTGCCCATGGGGGTTAGTATCGCCGTGATTGTTGAGGAGGCGATGGATGGGAGGAAAGTGCGAATATCACTGCAATTCCCCCAGGGCAGGGCCTGAAACGCGACGGCACTGTTTGTCTTTCGGTCGGTAAGTCCTCTTACCGAGAACTAAACAGGGCAATTTCTAGGGCCCCCCTTGTTAAAACCACACATTTATACTAAAACCTTACTGCAATACTTACCCGAATATTCAGTTTTTTAATCCGTATTTACTGCGGTACACAGAATCGCGTTTAAGCTTCGTGAAGTTTTCTACCGACTAATTCTGAAACTGTGATATTCGAGCTTTTGTTCGTGCATGAATAGGACTATGTTTATTCACCTTCACAGTCCCTTTTTGAATGAAAGTTATGCTAAATAATGTATTTGGACTGCTTTCAGAATCTGTCAAGCATCTACATTAAGCCCATCTTTTGAGAATCAACCTTCTTGCGGACGGTAGCCTTTGACAACCTTTGAAGCGATAGTGATCGATGGTTACTATTGCTTTGTGTAGACGAAGGGCTTGTGCAAAGTAGCTTTCCTTTTGTCTACTTTATTTAAAAAATGGGTCACGTATTCCTTCTTGGAGTTGGTAAACGACGTTGTCTAACTTTTTGAAACTCTACGGCTCAAAATTGCGACATTAGATCGCTTGGGAAACTTGTTCATTCAAATGTCTTCTTTTGCCGATGTCACTTCGTACTTGAGTCTTTTGGGCTCCCTGTTTGATAAGTTAAAAATTGATTGGGCAATCACAAAAAGCCCCAGGAACAATGAAAGATTCGAAAACGTTCCAAATCCCCGAAAAGTCAGAAAAGTCTCCGATCACATTCAACACCTTTACATAGATCCCTAGCGAAGGTTTATAGGATAATAATAGTTACATGGATGCGCGAAAAAAGAAACATAAAAATAAAACAGCGCGGTCACTTATTCTGCTAGTAATGATTATTTAGCTACACCGGAAACGTATCTCGTGTCGTATTGCCTGAATCGAGTAACGTATAACTGCATATCTAAACCAACAGCCCATGAGATGCTGTCTCATCGCAATACTTTTTGTTTTATCTCTGTTATTATAGCATTCCTTTTCCTGCCAATATTTGGAAAGTGTTGCACAGAAGTGAAACGTTTAAGGCTGGAGACCCGGAGGCTATGCACTGGGCTAAGATTACATGAGCAATTGAGAGTAGATATCTTTTAAAGTGACACGCAGACTATCATATTAGAACGCCGCTATATTTACTGGTCCGACAGAAAGGACAAATTTAAGGAGATATTTTTCCAAACGGATAGATATGGGAATTCGTTTTTTCACCATTTCCTTTTTATTTCATGACGGATGGTGTCCTAACACCCCCCACCACACGCCTAGTGAGGCGACTTGCGGGGCAATATCTAGATGAAGGCTAGACATGGGGTTTAAAGGGCATGAATCAGGGTGATTACCCCTCATTTAGAGAAGCAAGTTCTCCCACTCATTTACCTGAAATTTATGCGGTTTGAGGTTAATTGTTCTCTCCCTCTTCAACCCTTTGAATCGCAAATGGCGCGGGAAGCTCTAGATGTTTATCTCCGGTTGAAAGAGTCCATTGGCTGCGTCCGGTCGCCCGTTCCGTCGCTGACCTCAATATTCGGAACGACCCGGCCCCCAGAGTGCTTATTAAAGGTGTTCATCTTCATTCCGGACGTGCAAACCACCCACAATAGGCGGCGATTCTGTCCGTTACCAAAACTAAATTCCGCACTTTTTAATTCCCAATCCATGTTGTTCCCGGTGTGTAATCACATCCCTCAACCATTATCTCTTCAATGGCGACTGCACGTGCTTGCCCTATAAGCAATTCTGTTTCACGTTCCAAATATCTGTCTGCCATGTCGCATTGGTATCACCGAACAATGGGTTTTCTCGGAAGACAAAGCAGTATGAAACTATCAGGGATACCACAAAGCGAATTCATCCAGTCTTTTTCCCATGTTAATCTAATTACTCGATTCGATCAGCATAGTAATACAAGGCAACAAAAGCACTTGAATTACACATTTTTTGGGAGAAGAAAATCACATAAAATACGAGGCTAATAATTTAGCATTAGGGTGGTCAATTTTGTTTACTTTGTTACCTTGTCACCTTAATGTTACTTGGTTACTAAAATAATCGCTACGAAAACTGAAGGTTCTTTAATTTGCGTTTAATAATTTATCACGCAATTACTAATTTAATTTAATTCATTTTTTTCCACTGCACTGTTTTTACTTGGCTCTGAAGATGCTAAATTAAAATAGCGAAATGTTGGCGGTTAAACTTGACGCATTATTACCTAAATTATCAAATATCAATAACTTATCCCATCATTCATGATATAAAACAGTATTCACGAACTCGAGCATTGTATTGAAAATGCCTACTCCAAATAGCACCCTTTCAAATTTTCACATCTTAACACCTAGGCACCAAAGTTGTAAAACATCATTGTTGATGCTATAGTTTGACATTAGTCTTTCAAGAAATTTCTTCGCCACATCAATCTCTTGATCTTCAGGTTAAAGCTTTCTTCGAGGCAACCCCGTTGAAAGAGTCTGAATATATAATAAGCTGAATAGAGAGAATGATGGATGGGATATAGCACCGCAGGCATGCTTAGAAAAAAGTGGCCCTGCAGTTGCTTGAGAAGAATTAAGTGGGGCTGGAATCAACGAAGGATTTAACCATACATCCTAAACGCCCTTCTCATATCCTCATTGCTACATCTTTGCCTTTACACTCAAGGTTTTTCATATACAGATGCTGTTCTTTCCATCTTTCCGCTTGCTAGGGCGAGACCGTTAGCCATGTGTCTTTGCACATAATTTAACCTCCCTCAAATTTGGCACTTTCCGAAATTTCTCCGAAATACCACTGAGATATTCGAATATACACAAAACAACCACCGTGGGAATGAATATCACCTTCCAGCACCTTTATCAGCATTTTTCGCAAATAAACGATCACCCAAATAACGAGCCAAGCAGGGAACAGCACTAGCCCGAAAAAAACAGTCACGGCATGAACCTATTCGACCTGAAAACGCCAACCGGAGCGAAGTCGAAATGGTTGCCGAAAGCAGCATAATAATTTGTAGTTTGTAAATGCATGGGGAGTTATGTAACAATAACTATTGGGTAATAGTCTATGTCAATGATCCTGGGGATATTACAAAATTGAAGCCATGATTTATCAGTTAATTACCTATCTATGTTTGTCTTTTCTTGATCCCTCAATTTCCTCGTAGAACCGAAGAGTTGGCAATCGTCGTCAGTTCTGGGATAATTAAATAAACGTTGCCAGGAAAAGGATAACTTTGACAAAGGAATTAGAAAAAATGCGATTTTTAGCCATCTTGCGCACATAGTGATGGCACCTTTTTTTAAGTTTCACGATGACTCCGTCTCCTTTAATGCCCCCATCCCTCTTATTCCTCTTATGAGACTTATATGCATATATATATATGTATATATACCTCCATGGCAGAGGCCTCTCCGAATTCCATCCCTACCTATCCCCTGGGCTTCCCTCAGACCACCAAATCGCATCACCATCTTCTCCTCGCCGCCCTTTCATTCCGCATGGCATTTATAAAAAAGCCAAAGTTTTATTTTTTCATATTCTCATCTCGTCACCATATCGTGTACTGATCCATGCCTTAAAGAAATTCTCTAAAGACGTGATAGACTTAAACGTTAGTCAGATATCACTAAAGACTCACCAAATTTCCGAAAATAGCCGTGCCGCACGGGTTATTTTAATGATTTTTTTTCTTTTCATAGTAATTGCAAAAAGAGCAATGCAGGATTTGCTGAAACAAAAACTGGAAGCCAACGCATTTTTTTGGAGGGGTGAATTATGCAAATTATTGGCTGAGACGTAAGGGAAAGACGTAAAAGTATTATATTTGGACAGCAAAATGACATGTGTCGTTTCAAAAACTTCTGAATTCTTTGAATTTCTTTGGCAACTAATTTCATTTCTCAATAATTTTTACCATTATGCTACCATTATTCTCCTGCTCCCCCAAAGTACTTGATTTTTTACTTCCACAAACTCGCGTTGCAAAATGCCTGTATCAGCTCAAAGTAAGGACCACCGTTAACCCAATGAGAACCGATAAACTTTGTTGCAAGAACTTGTAGCGTTGTTTCGTCATGGAATGCGAGCAAAGGAATGCTGGACTTCTTATTGCACCGAATCTAGGTCACTGTTAAGCGAAGAAACATAGGGTTGAAAACTCACAGCTTATCACTTAGCAGTGAACTATCCTCTTCCATTATGGATGGCTGCGATACATTTCTTTCTAGCAGTCAATTGGTATTATATTTTAGCAGGCGAAAACCCCTCGGTTTTCCATTTTCCTCCCTTGTAGGTCGAATACGTTTCAAAGAAGAGAGTATCTATATAGAGTACACATAAATGGAAGGTGTTTCTAATTATAATGAATTCATAAGTGAAACTCAAAGAGCCTCCATCTTACATCCAGTAGCTTAGACATATTGTATTCTTTGCCTGTATGATGGTTTATACGCAAATAGACTAAGTAATAATACAACACGGCCAAACGGGGCGAAATTAGCTTTCGTGTGTCCATATGCATACATGGAAACATTCGTAATTGGTGTGGATACTAGCCGGTGAAATTCAGAGGCAGTATTCAGGATATAAAATTTATAACCTACTACATTTAATTATATAGTAGATATATTTTTTGACGGTGTTGCTCTGAAGTGGCGCATTGCGTCTCGGCCTAAAACAACAATTTCATCCTGAATAAGACGCATGCATGCAATTTTCATCATCTGATCTCATTCAAATTCCAATAACTTCCACTTGGCCTGGAGGCTTCAACTGACCATAGAATATACCTAAACATGCTCTTAAGAGAACTCAAGATCTTTTTTGAATGCGGTAAAACGGGGTGAATAGAAACAATTTTCAACTTTGGTTTGAAATTTTGCATATTTGTAGTTGTTCCATATAAACAATTTTTTGTCCAAACATAGGTCTCTGTTAGACCTATTTGTTTATAGTATTTAATTTTTAAAATTTTACCTGATTTTAAAGAAAAAAAATTGAAACATGGTGTTTCTATTCACCCCGCATATGGGGGTGAATAGAAACTGTACTTCAATTTCATGTTTTTTTCTATTGAAACGAATCGGGGGTGAATGGAAACAGTTAAATATGGTATTTTTAATTTGTAATGGATAAATAAAAATGTATTTCTCAACATAATGATTCAATTCAATACATAAACAAAAGACGTTACATAATTGTAAGTAATCAAATTGAGCAGGTAGCCAATTACCGTATTTACCTGGATTAAATTATGATAAATAAATTGTGAAATCAGACCGGTCATCTTTGAAAAATTTTTCTTGCGGGGTGAATAAAACACTAAAAATGATTTGTTTCTATTCACCCCATAAATTCTGAAAACCTAACCTAAAAAATATGAATAATTTTTGAAATAATATTGTTAAAGTTAAAGCTTAAAATAAGCCTGAATCTTTTATATGAATAATTATATTGTGTTTTTTACAGCTACTTACTTTTAAGAACACAACGTATTCTGACTTACCTGGAAAGTTCAAAGTGGATAAAAAAAACAAGAATCACGTGGTAAAAATCAACATGACAAACAAACAGGAACCAGTGCTGCCAACCAAACAAAGCATTATTTCACTTTCAGCCAAAAGTGTATCAACCTAAAAAAAAATAATAGTTGCCGCTAATTATCCATAGTTATGTAGGAAATAGGTTATACATAAAAAAAAGAAGTTTCGTTCCTATTCACCCCAATATTTCTTTTCACCCCGTTCTACAGTACTACTCGGAAGTACAAAATTAGGTTAATCCAGCAAAATGGTGAAATCGGTCATATTTCGATGCAATTCAATTATCAACGTGAAAGACGGTTAGTAATCATGTACAAAGGGAGAATATGTTTCCTCTTTTTCCTCAAAAGAGAACGAAGGTCGGAAAGAAACTCAAGAGCTGAAACTTCATCTTGCCAAACCAAATATTTCGAATATTGATTTAATTACTGAAATTATTTTGAATATATGTGTCCATTAATTAATGCAAGATTTTGTAAATACCACTCCATTAAATATTAACACTAGTGGAGACGGAATTTACCATCTGCTGTCAAATTTCAATCGCAACAAAATGACAATTTCTTTTTACGTGCCCAAAGATTCTCTTTACGCTTCCTAATTGTTATCGTCTTTACTTCGTGGAACTAATCGAAATCTCAAAACAACTAACAAAAAGTGTTTAAATTGTCATATTTATTTCTAATCCCATGCAAAAATAATATGATCTTCAAGCGTTTAATTTGCTAGAATAGTATGCACGCTGCTAACGTCATAAAAATAAGGATTGTAGTTTAGATTAAATTTAGATGAGATTAGAGTAAAAGCCAACTTTTTCGAATATTTTACCAAAATAAAGATATTAAATTAAAATTAATAATTATTTTCCGTAAGCCATGTTCTTATTGATTTGAACGGCATAATATAGCAAATGGTCACCTTCAAAGCATAAAATCGTTCCTTCAAAATTAACATGTACAAAGAAAGAAAAAATATATGAATAAGTACTAGATTTCCGCTGGCAAAAGAATCTCGGAAAGGAGTTTGAGGAGCGACTTCCTAAGAAAGTTAGGTACACGAGAAGAAGCGCAGAATAATAAGTCGGAATTGTTACTCCAAATAAAATTTTGCAGAACGTTAAGCGTTAGAGCTATGCGCTCCCATAACTTCAGCTGTTTTGGCCACGATAACTAAGAACACAGTTGCTAGTTAGACCCTCACTGCGGTGAACTTCAAAGGAGGCACAGTACAACTAATTAAATGGCAGACCCCGCGGGGATTACCTTCTAAGCTCCCTTTCCCAAGGCGAGGCATGCGAAAACCGGAACGGGAGAGAAGTAATAATCATGAATAGTCCTCCACTGTGCTCCACCCTTCCATGCGAAAGACATTCTGCGCTCCTCTCAATTCGGGATGCACAAGAAACACCATCATTTGTAACAGTAATACCCCATTCAGTCGAATAAGAATTTCTCGAGTTTTCATCTGTTTGAGTGGGCCCTTTACAAACTGAATCACAGACCGTAGTTAATTTCAGTTACAGTGATGCATCCGAGTTATCCTTGACATTGGATATGGAGATGGCTATGGATAACTATTTTGTTTTATTTTGAGTTATTTATTTGATAATTTCCAAAAATCTTCTATATTATTTCTATTGTATAGATATCTTTTTCTCGACTTATACGCAACCAAACTCTACAAATGAGGTACCAAAATGCACAGAATTTATCAGAGAACATGCGACGGCCTATCTTACTTCCTAAATATTGCTACTTTTTCCTGAAATTGGTTTTTAAATAATTAAAATAACAAAAAAATAAAAACCAGTAAATATTCCTGACGTTAATGGCGCACAAACTGATACATTTGTTCATTTGCAAATATCTCGCATTCTTTAAACAACTTTTATCAAAATGCGGCTGATTCCACATTCAAGTCTCCTGTTGATACGTAAGTATGAGTCATCATGTGCGTTTAACAGAGGATAGTGTAATTACTTCCAATGTTGTGTTTAAAGAGGTCCTCTGACCTCAATTTGTACATGAACATTCCAATTAAATTTGTACATAAGACCCAGCCTTTTTTTTCTACATTTTAAAATTAGAAACGCGCCTATCCCTCTGTGGACCTGCATTGAAAAGAGCGGGGGAAGACCGCTGGGAGCGGGCGCATCACGCTCGTAGTAATATATTTTCATAAAATTAAGAAAATGGTGAGAATTTCTCATAATTATTAAGATTTTTAAAAATGATATTTCTTGGAGTTTAAGTCAATAAAAACCAAGTTACAGCCAACGTTTCGATTTATTCAAAATCATCCTCAGGGCTATGAAATAGAAAACATGAAACAATATAAAATACAAAGATGACAACATACAACGATATACAATATTTTTACATAAAAATGTTACGATCGCGTTTTTTTTGTTTTCTATTTCATATCCCTAAGGATGATTTTAAATAAATCGAAACTTTGGCTATAACTTGGTTTTTATTGACCTAAACTCCAAGAAATATCATAAAAAGTTATTAAACAAGGTCAAAAAGAGAAGAGGAAAAGTAATAATAATACTAATTATTAAGATTCACATTAATACGAAGCATCTATACAATAAATAACTCACGGCTCTCTCTGTCCCGTTATGGTTTCCTCTTGTTTCCAAGTTTCCTCTTGAGTTCGGCGTAAGAGACAATGAACTAACCTTTCCCGTATGTCAACATCCTTCCTTCTGTCAAAGTTGTAAATATCCCTTTTCCTAATAACTTCCATGCGCTCTGCATATCAAACAATGGCTATTTAAGTTAGTACTAAAGATTATTATAGTACTCATTAGTACACTGGTAATATTTGATGTAGTTTTTACTTCTCCTATGTTTACGTATCTCCTTTTCTGTAATAGCTGGTGTCCTAACACCCCCCGACACACGCCGATTGTGGAGGCTTGCGGGGTAGTATGCAGATGTACAACGATTGCCGACGCGTCACCTTTTCGAAACGTCTTGTGCCGAGTTCCATTATTAGGGCTTATCGTGCCCAGCAACGCCGTCAAACATGGCAACAGTCAATGCCGGCAACAATCAGATCATCGTGGAAACCAGAATAGCCAACCACGACAAAATACACCGGGAAAACGACAGATTGTATTTAACTTCATCTTATTTCTCTTTTAACGGAATTTGGACGAAGACGACTCTTGTAAACAAACGTATGTAATAATATCACGACATTTCTAGGTCCAAAAGAAATGATAAATTAAGTGAAATATTTTAGATAAATAGAGGTATACGAGTTCGTTTTCCTCCCGAACAATGAAGGACTTTGATAAATGCTAGGTGGGACTCATTACCCTCATTTCCTATTATTTATATCATGTTTTTGTTAGTGTGCGGCTAGAGTCCTAAAACCCCTTGACCGAACGCCTTAAGTGCTGGCTTGCGAGGTACTGTTTAGATATTTATTCAGTATATTCAACCAAAACGCTAAAAAAAATACCGCAGCATTATCCGTTGATATGAGATATAGAGAGGAATGCAGGAATGGGGTTGGTCACTCTGAATATAAAATTTAATCCATGACATACATGGATCGTAAAAATATATTCGGAGAAAACATTATTCCTCTCTCAGTCATTAACTTTTGGGTTAATGAAATGGCTTTGATAGCCGTCCACTAGAAAAGTTTGCAGCGTCTCTTGAATGCAAGGGAAAAGCGTACATAATCACTATTTCGCCCTTCACTGCTAATGGGACAAGAATTTTTATCTTCCGTCGCCAATGATGATCGAGGAGCAAGAGTTTATGTGAAAACCACTCTGCGTTGGTAATTACTTCAATTTTTCAAACCCTGTCAAAATATTAATAAAAACATTTTTTATGAAAGCAATTCATCAATTAAGGGGTAGCTATTTATGCACTATTTATGACCTGTAAAATTCGCTGCATATTCGGTTCTAATACTAGGTGATCTGACGGCACAGGAATCTGTCGTGTACTCAAGCGGTGTCATTGACACCGAGTTTATAACTTCCTGCGGATTTTTTAAACACTCTAACTTACCTCCTGTTTGCAAATTGACTGTCAAATAATTGAGCGGAAGTGAGGCAAATAAATATTCTGTTAGGTTTAAACTCACCTCAAAAAATGCAGATCAATTTTAAGAAGAATATTCAGTTCAAGATAGAATAGTTTTATATGATAGGGACAAGTTGAGAATAACAATTAATAATTCTAATGCAGCCACGATAAAATATATCTGAGCGAATTAGGCATGAGAATGGATGAATAAATGCTGCTAGTCTCAGCAATACAGGCGGAGATTCTTGCTTTCCAAATCCGTGTGTGAACTGCTATATGATGATAGCTAATACCAAATGGCGGAAAATCAGACTATACATACAAAAAGTGCTTATACAATAAGTTATAAACCTATGAATCCTACATTTTTCCAGTTATATTATAATTTTTTATATTTTTCTCTCAATACATGAGCGCTTTATTGCATCGCGCGTGATTCCAATGAATAATTATCAAAATTGAATAATTTAATCAGTAATACAGATAAATTTATTGAATTAAGACACCTATCTTCAATTACTACAGTATTTGCTTCTGGTATCAGAGTTCCGTGAAAATTCTCAATTTTTAAGACATTCAATATTATCGGAAAAAAACTACCTATATCTTTTGAAAGTAAAATTTTACAGTCGTGTCAAGTGCGAAGAGTTATGTTTATACCGTGATAATAGAATACAACATATTTCTTCCCTACGCTGTTCATTAATGGAGAGAATACACCTATTCTACTCAGGTCAGGGTCGGAACGTGCGAGACGGTCATCACGAATGATGTCCTTATTGAATATTCAACTGCTACACACCGTGGGGTAAAGTCTAGCTATCGCTCCGATAACAGTACCTATCGAGATCGTTCCGTTTTATAGCCAGAGTTACGCCAGTAAATATCCCAACGCGCACTTGGATGTTTCAAGCAATTTTCCCATCCCGTCACGCAGCCTAGCGTAGTCTAAGGCATCAAATAAGGTCCTGTCACCGTGGTCTACTAAATAACGTAATTGTGCTAGTTTTTTCTACGCTAGACATACTAAAGTATGAGTTGATCATGGATGGTGTCAAGAGCAGGTGTTTACCCGCCGAGGGCTTCACTAATTGTGCTTACAGCTTTGCCGTCGGTGAATTTACCCCGTCCCCCTCACCGTTGATGATTTCCTAAGGTAGCCAAAAAAAATTGTTTTGGAGATATTTCTCCATCAACATTTAATTGGCGTTTAGATTTCCTGTGTGGACTTATTCACTTCAGCCAATTAGTAGCTCCGCTTAAGTTTTCCACCCCTAAATATGACTTCAAATACTCTATGTTCACACCTATACGGGGATATATGGAAAATATATGGAATTTTACCTTTAACTATGTTTATGATAACTAAATAAATAGATGACAGTCGGCCAGAAATGGCAAGTGGACGAGTTATATCGTACCAATTAATTGCTATAGCGCAGCATATTTAAGAAGGGAAGAGAGAATGCGAACAGAATTCGAAATTTGCAGGTAGAAAGGAAGAGAACGATAGGGAGACCGAAGAGAATATGGAGGCAAGGCCCGGAGCAACAACTACAACTACAATATAGCTATAATAACAACTATAGCTACAATAACTACAAGGCTACCAAGGCCCGGAGGCAAGCAAGGGCTGCGTTTATAATTTCAGGTAAATGAACATTCGCAGCTAAAATATCCTGCTCATGCTCGACCACAGGGAGAGAGTAAGGCAAAAGTTGTGCCAACATAAAAATTTGGGCATGTGCCGAGAATGATTTGAGAGAGAAGAGTTTTTTACGGATAGGCATGCCCAGAATCGAGAAATTTGGAGGCGACGAGTAAGGAAATAGGAATAACTACAGATAAAGAAGAAACATGGCTTCTAATACAAATATCATTTTCTTAGTGTTTAAGTCCGTCAATTCCAGCCACATTGACGCCATCCTTAGTAAAATCAATGATTGTAAAATTAAATTATAATTAATGCCTTAGGATATCAATGTTGGGTACTAATTACTGCTCATATTCATCATTCATAATGCTCTATGGTGCCAAGCAGTTTTCTGCGATCAATAGTAGGTAATATGATAGAAGGTAATTCTCTATATTGTTGACTCCATACTGAATGTTTTCCATACACCCTTATCGTAATTTAAACGAGGAACCTAAAAAGGAATAAGCACTACTTGATCAGCTTCTCCGTTGTGATGGAAAAGAAATCGAGAGGTGGATGATGGGAAATTGTTTCGCAGTGATCGATTCAAATCCGATTTCCACTCTGGAGATCGCCAATTTGAGGGAAAGAAAGAAGTCTCGACTCGACGCGATCGTGATGACACTGATCCCCAAGGCCACAGGAAGCGCTCTCTCTCCATATGGTTAGGGATTTGGCGATTTCTAAAGAGGGCAAAGGACAAAAGAAAGCGAAAGAATGAGGAGGAACTAAGAGGATGCATCACACTCACTGGACCGATCGCAATTATTTTTTATTCCTGACTCCACACATTTTTTCAATACCTTAACAGCTTCCAAAATAATCCAAGAATAACCCACAATCATGCAAAACGTGCACGGTCGCTAGCAGCGATTGTAACGCCACGCATGTCTTTTCATTGAATGAGATAAAGTGACGGAATAAGCGATGGAAAAAAGGACGGTGTGAATGAATGAGTGATTCAGAAAATGATGGGCCGAGCGATCATTCTGTCGGTCCCTGAAAAGCTATCGCTGGAGCTGTCACTTTGAGAGGTGGAAATATGATCTTGTGATTTAGGGATCGGCAATGTCGGTTTAATAATAATAATAAAACGTCTTTATTGGGCGAAATTGGGGATAGAAAGTCCCATCTTCCATCTAACCCCTCGTCAAACATGAAATATATGCAGTTAAATACATAATGAAGTTGCTCATGAAATTACACGCAGTGAAATTACATAAAGAGACATAGAAGTTCCATGTTTAATCAACAAATAAAATTATAAGCTAACAAAGTTACCAAGTGCCAAAAGATGTTAGCAAACGTGGTAAAAACCATTGACTGTCATCCTTATTGGAAAAAAAACCACTGCAGGAAATCGCCCACACAAGAAGCAGCGTCACACTTCTATGCATTCGCAAATGGACTGACTGACTCCAAAGGACTTTGATTAGGTCTCCTGCTTCTCGAATGAGCAAAGAGATGGACTTTGATGAGCATATGGTGAAACATTACCACAAAGGAAAGGAGAGGAAAAATGGTGAGAGAGATTCCTTTCTTTTGGATAATATCGGGATTAGTTTCCGTTCGAGTAAAGTTTACTCTCCCCATTCACGGTGCGAAGCTACATTTGCCTCACGCTCCTTGCACGTTACACGTTTTCGCCCGAGCGGGAAGAAACCGCACGGGCCCTTTCCTATTAGTCCACTGAAGAAGTGTACGAGACCTCTCAGATTGTACGGTTAAAACACATGCACGGTTTTTAGCCGCATTGTAGCCGTCCAGTGCCACTGGGGCCACACGGCTACCGTATCGTCTTTCTGCTTAGTGATCCACGTAAACAAATGCACACTTACACACTAGACAATTTCAGTCGTGCGGGACCTGTCTCCACTACTGTTGATAATAATCTTTTTGCACGGTAAAAATCGTACAGTATGAAAGGCAACAGGCCAAGATTTAAACCCGTGCGGTTTTTTCCCGCAACCGCGAAAACACATAATTTGCTAGGAGCGTCAGGATATGGATAATTTGATAATATTATTTGATAGAATGAAAATTTTCAACTAATTATTTTTTTTAACGTTGACTGAATTTAATATTTTTCATTATTATTGTTACTATCGGGATTACACTCGGGATGGGAGAAATTATCGTGTAAACGGTGCGGATCGGTGCCTCCCGTCGGAAAAAGAAATGATGGATACTGATCCGCAGGAAGAACTTGTCTCCCCTGCTGGGATTTGGAGACATCATCCCCCAAAGAGAGGAAGAGAGAAGGGTGCAGAATAGAAGGGAAAGAGCAACGACGACGTGGAGTTAAACCTTCTTGCCGCTGATGGGAGAAAAAAAGGGCTTGTAGCCAGACACACAATGAATGGGCCCACTCTCCAAAAATCCTCACTCCATCATACCACCGCACTTGAGATATTTCATCCTTCCTGTCTCTCCCCACCGAAAAGAGAGAAAAAAATGAAAAGGGGGCCATCCCCTGCCATGCACCTCTCAACCCCTCCCTCTCCATCACATCTACCGCCTCTTTGAACAAACCATATCGTGGGGCGGAGGGGAACCCAGTTGTTATAATGTTTGGGCATGTGGCACTTCGATGGCCTGAGTTATCGTCGACATTATTCAAGTCACGGTCGATATTCGCGGGTGACGGGACGATCCCCTCATAACGTCACCAACGAAGCGAAAACCCTTTCAGATCCTCCTCTCACAGTGACATAAGTACTCATTTCAACTCATGGCCCGTTGAAAAACTTCTGAAATTATGGGGGGGCAATGATGCTAATCAAACGGCCGCAGGACTAATAAAAAAATAACAATGATTGTGAAAAATAATCAAAAATATGGCCCCAATTTCTAGAGATTTTATGGAACTTTTGGTGCAGATAACCGCAATGAGCCACTCTGAATTTCACTATACCAGGAACAATATAGTACAGCTGTACAAGTTAAATAGACAAAATTTTATCCATTAGCAGTATAGGGATGTGTAAAGCCCAAGGCTCAGAGACTTGAAGTAAGGGCCGCGTATATAATTTCAGGTGAATGATCATTCGCAGCCTAAATATCCTGCTCGTGGTCGACCATAGGGAGAGAGTAAGGCAAAAGTTGTGCCAACAAAAAAAAGGGGAATTATCAGCAATTTCGGGAATGTTCGAAGACAGGTTAATCACAGTGAACAACTGCGCAGCTTTAATTGACATTCGAATAATGCAGCCTTCCACATTTTCACGCAGTCCAATTAGCAGCTCAACTTAATTATAAAAAATGGCGGGATATTTGACGAAATAAATTACGAATTTTAAGTATTCGCTAAATTTACAAATCATTCACTGACTCTAACAAGCTTGTTCCGTTTAATTTATTTGTATTCGTTTCGCATGGTTATTAGAGCAAATGAATGATAAACGGTAAGTTTAGTACGTAAATCCTGATTTCGTTTCGCCCGAAGTGCAAAGAAATACGTGGTGATCTCTTAACATAGCCAGGTCCAATCGTGCATGGCAAATGGAGATACATCGACAAACAGAGGGTTAAATAAATTCATTGAATTTTACGAAGTCATAGCTTTTCATTCAAAATCATATACCACGTGGTGGTGGTTGGGTCAGTAGTCAAGTGGCAACTATGAATAGGTTTCAGTCACTCCGAATAGTTCTTTTCTTATATAAAAGCACTCTGACTGCCCGGCCGGCTTTTCTCTCTATCTTTCTCTCTTGCAGCCATTCTCACACTCCCTATCCTCGGTCTCGTCAAAATATTTCTCTCCAGCGGCGCCGAGAGACAAACTGAACCTCTCCAGGGAGCCCATTGCTCGCTTGTCCACACGAGGAAAGATTCGATTCTTACTGTCGTTCGTTTCCAGCAGCGGGGCGGGTTCCCTTGCCAAATTTCGCACTGCGTCACCTTGTCCTCTACGAGCCCCCAGCGTTCTCATGTTGTAAATGTGACAACTATGGAATCTATTTCACTCCATAACGATTGGTAGGAAGTTTATGCGTCCCATAACTTTCCGATGGGCCATAGTGATTTGTAATAAAGATCCCATTGCTATCGTGTTTTCGGGACTTATTTTCAGCGATTCGCTCCTTTTGATAAAACATGGGGAGAGTAGTGATTTTACGACGGATATCATACGTATTTTACTATAAAAAAAACTCAAGCGCTCTGCGCTGGAAGTTGTTATAAAAAGAAAGGTAGAGAGAAATACAGAGGGTTAAGTCTTGATAATTTAATTTTAGTTTTGTCACAGAAAAGCACACGATCAAGTGCTTCCCAAATCTGCTTCACCAACATTAACGAGATGACAATAGGGAATGCATATTGTGATAATGTACCAAGCAGTGAGGGAATATAAAAAGAGATCGTAAAAGGAAAAGGGGTGAATAAGTCTAGTCTCACTTTTCTGCTGTTATCTCCCGTACTAAGGGAAAGAAAAAATTATATTCGTGTCATATCCACATGCTAGTGTTGCTCCTGTTTTGTCCAATTCCTGTTGTTATGAAGATTTAATTCGGGTAAGAAACTTTTACTTTCGTTTTCAAGAATCTGTGTGCATCTATGCTCCACTCACTGATTGAATGAATCGGGTGAATTTCTGGTAAAAACTCAGAAGGGTTCATTTGAATCTACATACTACCCCGCAAGTCGCCTCGATAGGTGTGTGACGAGGGGTGTTAGGACAAGAGCCGTCAGGAAAAAAAAGGAAAATTTCATCTGAGGTTTCCGCGGCGTTTCTTCATAAGAGTCTCGGCTTCCGGGCGTTCCTCCGCGTTGATTTGTCGATAGGTGACGACAGTTTCTCCACCCATCCTGATGGCGTCTTCAGGTCAGAAGTGCTTGCACTGAAACACTGGCACTGAAACTCAGAAGCACTGAAATCATAGATTCAAAAATGGCTTTTATACGTGTCAAATTTGATTGTTGTTACGTCCTAGCCACTGACAAGGAAACTGTTGCTAAGTCTGTATATAATGTTTCTGACCTGAAGACGCCATCAGCATGGCTGGAGAAACTGTCGTCACATATGAACAACTCAACGCGGAGGAACGCCCGGAAGCCGAGACCCTTATAAAAGGAAAATGTTCGAACGAAGTGCCGCCTACATTTATTTAAGTCCTTTGTTGTTCAGGGGAAAAACAAGTTCCCACACCTACCCGATCGGCAAATTATCTCTCTTAATTTATCGTTTCTGCTAGACCTGGAAATATAGTGGGGACCTAAAATGATTTTCTCCGTGTCTCCCTGAAAGATACCTATTCTCAATTGGTCAAGAAATCTAAGTCTAGGGCGTAGGTACCCTCTGAGTCTCTATCAGCTCCCAGCCTGAATCGTTTAATATCTGTGTAACGCTCTTTACGCCCGTATAAGCTTTTGACAAACGAGTTGGCACACAAGACCTCAGGAAGATGGCTGGAAGATGATTAAGTCTCCGAAGGCCGATGAGAAAGTCTTGCGACGGGGCTAGAATACCTGGAGTCATACACAACAAGGAGATCTGGCGGAAGGATGTGTAGCTGAGGAAAGCTCCTTCCGGTTGAAGTTTAACCTTTAACATTATGATTAATTAATGTTTTGCGCATTTAAATGGGTTCACAAAAGTCGCCCCTCGTGTCGCTGACGGACATATTGATCCAAGTTTCACAGGGAAATAAGGTATAATAAGGAAAGTTAACCTAAATTTAATCACGTGATGATGTTATTTATCAAATTCATAACTTTTCAATGCTATTCCTTGCAATGGTAAATATTATAATGCAAAATATTGGAAAAAATGGATCGCATTGCACTCATCACCGCGCCGCGGATATTTTTGAAAACCGATAAAAATGCGACCGGAGTGGCAACAGATATCAGCCTTCCGTGGGATGGAACTGGGCCTCCTCTATGCAGTCTCCCTGTTTCGGACTCTCAGTCGCGAGGACGACTCCGACTCCCTCTCTGCATTCCTATTCAAATCTATCTTCCTTTGAAGAGAATAATAGGGTAGTTTCCTTCATCGAAGAAAACGAAATGCAATTATTGCGATTCCTTATCCACCATTAGTGTATTCATAATATACAAATTATTTGTTTTAAAAATCCCAGTTTAGACGAATGGCAACGGTCAATTTTAACCTCTTTTGAAAAAGGCCAGATTGGCGCCAATGCGATTCCGCTCCACGTGATGTCACAGGGACCTAGTTTCTATACGAGTGGATATGAGTTTTACATCATCTGAGATTACTAATGCATGCATGAGGCACAGAGCTCAGGGAAACATGTCTTAAGAATCACCTATTAAAACTGGCTAAGGTCGGAAAGTTTTCTTCGTTTGATAAGGTATTAATAATCCTTATTTAAGCCAAGCGCTACCAGCCAGCAGGGTACTCAGCTACCTGCTAGCATCCTGCGTCGTATCAGCGCTCAAGCCTCGCCCCAAGGTCACCTCATAAGGCGGCAGGGGGAACCAGAAATACGTCAAACGGATTTTTTCCCATCATTCCTACTTAGCCGTCGCGTTTTCGCGCGCTTGAAATTTTTCACTTTTCGTTTAATCGTAAAAAATAGATATCGTCATTTAAAAAGCTAAAAGTGTGAAATTCGTACTCCAGGAGTAACAATCTTTCGATTTAGGCAATAAAAAAGTATTAGAAAACCACCCTATTGGCGTCGCAGATCAGGTGACCGATGCTGCGAACCGGAGTATCCGTAAGAACATTTTAAGCACCATTAAATATCCACTAATGTCCATCTTACCACATGTAGGGGCAGATTTGGACCTGTTAAAACTTATGATCAGTCTGTGCCGCGGGCCCTACGAGTGCGGGTAAAGACTGACGCCCATTGTAATGGGGGCCTAGAGGGGGGAGATGATTCTTTTTCGTACGGTATTCATTATATTTGGCACCATAGACGCCTATGTAGCCTGCGCCTTAATCTGGACCCGTCAATATCACTAATATTTTTAATTTTTTGACGATCGGTTATTAATTTTAAGCATTATATTATTTTGAGGTCTACAACTTGGATTACATTTATGTAATACGTATCACTATGGCTATGAGGGAATTATTAAAAGAATGCAGCAATTTCTATGAACAATTTTCGAAGAAATGTCATGCCTATAAAATCAAATAAAGAATTGCACAGTATAATCGATAAATGGAAATTATACATCTACAAGCATTTAAACAGAATAACGGCCAGTAACATACCCAAAAGTTTAATGGAATATTTTGAGGTCTCATGCGTTCGATGTATCAATTTCGTAATGAATGAGAGTTACCATATACAATACACAATAACACGAAGGGCATAGAAAAAATATAAAATTTAGGCTTTTCTTACCGTCAGACTAAAGCCGCAACATGCGTTCCTCAAAAGCAGCGGTGCATGGCTATCATAGCAAGATGTTGCTGGTCTCCCAAAAAACCTGAAAAAATTAATACCGCAAGCATTAGAACATAATTTATGCATTTAGTGCATATCGATACAAGTACACTATCTCCTTGAGGTAACATGAGAAGTAAAATAATTGAATGGAAAGCCTATCTGCCTAAGAGCTAAGTAAAGAACAGATAATACACTTACTCGAATACCACCCAATAAAAATTGAAATTTCAACCAATAACACAGTTCCCAACGCTCCTTTAAGTACCAAAATGACATAATCAAGGAAAATTTACTCTTAAAAGTTTAACATTTGTTATATTTCATACTGAGTGGAATATAAATAAGTTTACTTTTGATCCTATCATTTCACCATTCCATGAAGTGAGCTCGCGAACCATTCACTCTCTTGAGTATACCTGGCTACCTTTCTTTGAACATTTTCAAACATTCAAATATTTGTTTTACCATGAGGATCCCACACTTAGCCTAATTTTAGTAGACAATACATTTATTCTGAGCCACTTGAGGTTATGAGTCCCACTGCCATGGAAACTGCAAAGGGTACATAGTCGTTTTGTGCGGCAACAGTAGTCACCGGCATGATCACGGCCTGGGCCATGGCTAATAACGCCCCAGTTACCTTGGTGATGAAAGTGGATGAATGGCTCAATTTTAATGAAGAGGGCCACAGACGCACATCTGAATCCAATCCCTCCGCGTAAAATTTCCATTCGATTGACCATGTGCGTGAAAATCTGGGGAGAAAATTCAAGGTAGGCAGCATCACCCCGCCATTTATAGATAGATTCTTCATACCCGGCGATCTGCGTGGGGTTTTGCCGGTTTCACTCACGACTATGATGAATGCGTAAAATACTTAGGGGTCATTATCACTCGGGATCTCTCGTAGGATAAACCCATACGCGAAGGATGCGGGAAATCCAACCGTAAACTGGGGATTTTATAAAGAATTCTCGGTAAATGCCACTGAAAGGTCACAGAGATAAGCTACCTCACTTTGGCAAGTTATGTAAGTATGGACTCCTGGAGCATGCTGCTAGCGTGTGGGACCCTCATGAAGCAGAACTAATAGCTGAAGTCAATAGCAAAGAGTGCATGGCGGCTAGATTCGTGATAAGTTATTACGGTCAAGTGTGCAGTGTCCAATATGCTAGGGGAGTTAGAATGGGAATTTTTCCTGGAAGGTAGGTCAAAGCATATGTTAAATTTACTAAGTAAATTCGGAGAAGATTTTTTCCCAGACGACGTACAAAATATTTTTCGTTTACCATTGAACTTAGGTAAACGTGATCAATAGAAGAAAATAAGGAATAAAGACTGCAAGACAGAGATATTTAAAATGTAACATTTTCCTCGATTTATTGAGAATAGCAACGGTCTCTCGATTAATAAAATTAACGGCGTCACTCGCTATAGTGACGTATTGCATGCTTATCTTTTTACTTTGTTCTAACCACGTTTGGATTTACTATATGAATTACTCACCGTTGGCAAATTTTGCCTTCGCATGATTGTGGACCTATATTTGGTATTATACGGAATACTTCTATGACCATATGTTGTGCATATGGAAATCCTCCTGCATGCTTCATGCTGATGATTAACTACCCCCTGCAAAACAGTATTGAGGTGGCTCTCAGGGTATAGTGTAGATGTAGATTTAGATTCCAGACCACGAAGCCATTACGGAAGAAAAGAGTTCCTCATAGGAATTTAAAAACAACGATTTTATCCTCGCATACAATGGCAAGGATGGAGAGGTTATATAAGAGTGCATGACATTTCCTCAGAAAGTGTTTTTAAAAAACATTATTCTAGGAATTTTTCTCAGATTTTTAACTTTTATTCGATAAAAACTAAATCACTGAGTACACCTGGATATTTAGTACTCGTTTGATTGCAGTTATTATAAATGATCACCTTGGGAATTAAACCCCCAATCGATGGGAAGCGGGGGTTCGGGCTGGTGAGGTGGCTAAAGTGTTGGCTTCCCACCCGGCGAGCTCGGGTTCAAATCCCGGCAGTGGCAGAGAATTTTCAGAGACTGCCCGATCCCTGCTTGAGTGTTGTGTGGAGGACATTTCAAGCGCAACACTCCGTCCGTCGGATGGGACGTTAAGCCGTGGTCCCCTTGGCGCCTTTCTTCAAGAGCAGGCTAATGCCGACGCCGGGTTTCTCTCCACCCTTCCTTCCATACCCTTCCCTCATGGCGCAAATGACCTCAGCTGTCGGTCGCCTCCTCCAAATACCATAACATACCACCATCGATGGGAAGTGCTGCTTCAAACATCTCTTCGGTCTTGACAGTATCCACCTCAGAGTGGAAGTTTTACCACAGAAGTGATTTCCTTACCACTTTTAAGAAAATATACTTGTTACGTGTTTTCACGAAAATCTGTTTTCAAGTGAAATAATAACATCTTTAAATATTTTTATTTACATTTCCTAGAAAAGTATATTCATAGTAATGAATTGAAACCAAGTGACGCACAATACACGATTTTGGACAAAGTTTCGAACTAGATCACATAAAATTGATTAACTTTTATCGCCAATAAAGTAACGCAAATCACATTATAATCTAAGATACTTACTTCAATAACTAACGTGAATTTCACATCTTATATTATATTCCCATTAAAATATGACTCTTTCTTTTTAAAGTCAAGGCACTTTGGCCTCGAATCCACCTGATACATGAGGGAACCCTATATAATCTCAGTAGACCGCCGTGTACGCGGTTGCATGAATAGCATATTTGATGGTGTAATTTTTAATGAAATTTCTAGCGCTGCTTTCCTTTCCCGTCCTTTTACTTGAAATTCAACTCACGCGATCATGCGTAGAAGTATTTCGCACGGAGCTATTGGATTGGCGTGTTGACCTGTGGCCAGCTTCACTTCAACTGATTCGGAAGTTCGTTTTCATCACCAAGGAAGCTGGGTCATTCTTGGTGTTAGCCTTGACCGTGATCACCCCGACGACTATTATTGTGCATAGTGACAAGGTAATACATACCGTTTCCTTGGCAGTGAGGCAAATTGTTAGGAGTGGTACGGAATAATTTTCTCTGTGATTATTTTTTAAGGCCGTTTTTTACGCTAATTTTCATAAAATTGGCGAAGAGGAAAATGTAAACTGTTTCTATTGTGATAAATAAATAAATTCTTAAAGGGCTTATTAACTATAACGCTACTCTCTAGATCAGCCTCTTTATTTGCCTTTTCTTTAAACTATAATATAACTATCCTCTCATAATCCCCTACCCGGCCAATGCAATTCTCTTCCTGATATGCTTACTGGTGTATCCGTTTTCCTCCAATTTGATGTCCAAATAGTTGAACTGCTTTAAGTGTTCTTACCTGAAAACATGGAGTAAAATGAAATTATCAAGAATTGGTAGTCTCACTAAAACTGGAAATTGTTTTATAGATGAATCATCGCGCTTGATGAAAGTATCGTATCAAAATAACGTAGTTGACCATTTCCGCACAATGTATCCGTGAATAGCCATGGAGGATATAAGTTTATGGTCCAACACGCGGTGAAGTCGTATAGTTATTCGTGGAAATATGGGTGTTCACATGCTGATAGATATTCCCTGAATAAACGAATGAATAGGAAAACACCTTGCTTCTTCCTCAAGGTTTGTACTACCTTTTTATTATCCAAAAAAACAACAGTGAAGGCGAAACGAGGAGTTAAGGTGTGGCGGATAAGAAAAAAAGACCAGTATTAGCTTTTGTCACGGGGAGGTAAAAGGAGGCAGTGGGAAGGCATAGGCGGCATTTGCGGACGGTAGAGAAGAGAGAACACGGTTGGGCTTATCCGCCGGTGTGTGGATTTAGATGGGGTTGATGTACAAGGGGTTTTAAGGGTACGTGCTCGCTACTTCTTCTTTTTTTATTTCTACGGTAGGAAAGGATGTCTCCGTCCGTGAAGTTCTTTGCTTTTTTTGTTCCGAGGACGGCAGCAGCAGCAGCAGTGCTAAAGGGACCGGAGGAATGGTTGTGGTGGGAGGGGTGCTCAAGGAGAAGACAGGCTGATTGATTAACTAATTGATTGATTGCGTGGCGGTTGGCTCCCCCAAGGGCACAGTGCTCGTTCCTCCTCGACGGAGACAAAAAATCGAAAGGACCTCCATCGTCTTTATTCTTATCCGAACCGCTCGTGTGGGCAAATATCCTGGAGAAAGAAATGGCGTACCCAAGCGGGATCAGGGTATAAATTTCAACCTCCAAAACACGGTACCACATAAAGTATATAATTTAATAAAATATTCAATCATTTCTTCTAAACAATGTTGGTGACGAATGAATGAACTTTTCTTGGATTTTTCCGCGCGGGTAACAAAATCTAAGGCAGCCGAAGTTTCGCGTTCCGTCTCGTTAGCCATGTCTCAAGGCTGCTGATTAAAAATTTGAAGTGGCCGTTGAAGCTCAGCATTTGGAGGGGCAGGATTGGTCGAGTGCCGATTGTTGTGGCGGAACAGCGTAGACTTAGCTCTGGCGATCATAATTCTTTTCAGAGTTCGATTCCAAGAGCTGCTGATCGAATAACAGGTATCTCTGTTGACATTTCTCTGTTCGAGTCTTATCTCAAAAGCCTCTACGCATGTAAATGACATTCTCCGCTTTTGTGTAAGTGTATGCTTGTGTTTCCGTGAAAGACATAAGTTTACCGTCCAATACCGTGCCAATGCTCGGGGAAGTCAAACAGTTATTCGTTGTAGTGTGCGTAACTTTTTCGTGCACGGTGGTCCAAAAATAGGTGAGTACACAGATCGGTATTTGCTGGATAAACGAACGAAAGTATCGTATTACTAAACTAATTATTTGTCGTATTCTCCACTATCGTAAAACTATTCAATCAATTCCACTCTTATCATTTCCCACAACTTGGTTGTATTCCATTATGCTACGCAACAAATAATATTTTACCTCCGAGGCATTTATTTGTATTTAAGGTCCAATGGGTCTTTATAATCGTTGTGGTGAAAGAAAAACATCTACAGTGCATGAGGTCTGTAGCTATTCCTTCCTAAATACACCTTTACCAGGAAAAAAATGAGTTAAGCAAAGCTACTCATTCCTGTGACCCAAAAGATGTATTTACTTTGCCTGATCCTAATAATAGTGCAAAAAAATTATTTAAATATTGTAGAGGTGCGAAATGCTGGTGTTTGCTGTTGACAGTGTGTCGACTTTGTTTGGATAGAGTTTAAAACGGTACATATTTGTGTTCAGAGCAGTGTCAGTCAACTTGATGTCATGTTTCCTTTGTTTTTATTAATATACAAGTTTGGATTTCTTGGTTTCTCAGAACGGGCAAGTTTCTTTTGCGGCTCTGCCAGCACTTATATTGCTGTCTGGTTGTGTAGTGACGCACTTGAAGAACATTTTCGCATGAAAACGATTCGGTGACTCCAACACGGAGTTTCTCCAAAGGGGCACCTACATTACGCAACATATGTTGTAAGCATTATAGTTGTTATGTGTGTGGAGTAAAATTATTAATATATACTCACGAATACTTAAGGATTTCCGTCTCGGTAAATAAAATAATTTCTTAGGTTACTCATGCATTTTGCCAAATTTATTAGTTTTACTACGGCTATAACAAGAGAATGACTTCGGGATACAATCAATTTCAAGGCGTAGAGTGTTTGCTCCCATAGTAAAAATAATTGCGCTTTCAGTAGTTGCGCAACTTTTAAAATATATATTTTTAATACAAACTCAAATCTATAACTCAATTGATCTCATTAAAATTCTGGTCAGCTATCGATAAACTCATAAAAATATATTTACATTGACCAGTTAGCTGATGATTGGGGTCGTGAATTTTTATAATTTTGGCTTTTTCTCAGTTATATGTGTAAGTTTATTTCTGTTACGGACAGGAAGTTGACTTTTTTCATACCGAGGCCGAAATATAGGTAAGTCGAACATAAAACAGAGCGTATCCAAACGTTGGATATAAACATGGGAATAAAACATGTGAGAAGTTCGGAACGCCATTTACTATTTTATCATGTCCGGAAGCAGTGGGAAGTGTAAACTTCACGATTTTTGCCTTCTAAGGCTTATTAAAACTGAGTCGTCCAATCGATAGTTATTTCTTAAGCCATTTTGAATAAAAATTGGGGATGTTTAATAACTATGGCATGCGCGGGTTGGTTACCATAGCACCTTAGTCCAATTTATTAACATTGAGAGCTGAATTGGTTTTAAGTGCTCACTTTTACTTATGAAAATACGGGAAAATTATTCGATTTGAGTCACTCTGTCGTTCTTTTTGAACTAGTTCATACCGTAGAGCGGGATTGATGCAATTTTCTATCTGCTATTTTTCGTTAGCTTTCAGGCTGGATGGAAATAAATTAGTAACTCCAACCTTAAAAGAACATGCATTCTTACCAACTAACTTTGATATTATAAATCAACAACAAACATAGCACATGGTAACTCAGAGAATTAAACATATAAATTGCAAACAGATAAACAACAAAACTTTCTATTTTAAGATTAAAACAGCACCGTGCATATATTAAATCGTGACAACAACCAGCTCCCACTTCTCTTCTCCGATTTTAATTTTGAAGACAGAATGGAAATCAATTCATTTTTATAAATAGGAGATCAAAAAACAATCAAAATTAATGGTAACTAGGTGTGGCAATACCTTAGTAACATAATATCAATAAATATGTACAAAGTTAAGGTATGTCAAAATTAGAAACGTTGGCTATAACCAAGCTATAACTTGTTTGCATAATATACGTTGACTCTAAACTCTAGGAAATATTTTAACATATAAATAGGAATTAATATTGAAACCCTAGATTACTGGAAACGCGAAACAAACACATGAATGAGACTCTTCTCCTCTTTCACGAGGATCTGATCGAACTTGGACATTGGTTCTGCTATACGGGGAAGCTGATCAACTAAGAACGGAAAAGGCCGTCCCTCCCTGGGAGGTCGTCGGCGTGTTTGAACGTTTGGATTGGAAAGCCCGGATCCGAGGATTTCCTCCAGAGTAAAACCTCACCGTAAAAACGGCCATAAAGTTCAGCAGTTCGCTCTCTCTCTCTCGCTCGCTCCGAGACGGATGCGAAAAATTCCTTCCGCTGCGGAATAATGATTTATATTCCGCGGTCGCGCTCTTCGGGATGAAGTTCGGTCCTCTCCCCTTTCCGTTAGTACGAAGTTGTTTTTTGCGTTCGATTGAGCGGGGGAAGAGGAAAGTGGAAGAATTCAAATGTGAGCTAGATGAATCGCTTGCGGGAAGAAATGTTACCCGCGAGAATCAGCCCGGATGGGAGTGTATTTTTCACCCGATTCCGAGCCCCACCGCAACCGGAGATGTAAAAAAAAAAAATAACTGGCGAGTCTAAGACATTTTCGGCCTTTTGATATACGAGATCCGAATGAATGCAGTTAAAACTTGCTCTTTTGTGTCTTCAATGTCGTCTTGAGTTCGAAAAAACATCGAGCGGGTAGGGATACTTCCTCAAAGGCTTCTTCCTTTCGTTTTATTTTCCTTTTTTCGAGGCGTTCCTTTCTCGTTGATCAAAATAAAAAACCTTTCCAATTCATTCATCGCGTCAAGGGGGCTGCATGGAGGAGACACCAGTTCGGCCCATTGAAGTTTGCTTATGTTGCCACCAAATGATCATTTTTTCGGGATCAGTTTGTTATGCCAACAAGTCTTATGTTGCCACCAAGGAATCGTTTTTCAAAAATGGCCGCAGCGCAGCGATGGGTGCAGTATGAAGCGTTTTTCTTTTTTTACACAAATCAAATTTGCACAAATTACAAACGAAATTGTTCTCGGTAATTACTCACGAAGATATTTGGGAGAAACGACACGTACCATTACTTCACAAATTGAATAAACATAAATTATATACATGATTGTCCTGGGTAATTAGTCGTTAAAAACATGAGGGAGTGACGACACGTACCATTTCGTACTTCGTAATTCAAATAAAAACGTTTTGCAAACACAACTGATTAGTATTCAGGACGCAAAATCGGAAGCGGCGGTTGATACGACCGAGGGCTAGAATTTCCATTACATGACTCCCTTTTATTTGTTTTCCCGTAGTCTAAGAGAATTGTTGTTACATAAAAAGGAGTAACTTTTTGTATCCATTAAGGACAACCTGTGTTATGGCTACCTACCATCATTTACAAAGGGTCATGCTGACATGGAAACATTTCTGGCACAGCATTTGAATTGAAGTAAGTAAGTACATGTATTACATTTTATTATATCAAAGAAAAATATCCTCCATACTTTGCATTCTAAACAACCAAGACTGTATATTTTTCATGAATGCGTTATTATTTTTTGATTTCAGACGTGAGTCAGGTAATAAGTTATACACTTTTGGGCCTATAAACAAGAAACAACGTTTACATAGCGTAAGGTTAGGTCTTGGTAAAGTAATATGTGATCTTCGTAGGGTGAAGGAAGGACGGTTGTATAATAATAACCCCGTATTTCCACTTCTCATGAAAAATCGACATAGAACCTTGTAAATAAATAGATATCTCAAGGGAAGCAAACCTATACTGCAAAATAAATGAAAGGAACTTTCAAGACAGCTATTTTTTTAAATTACTCTAGTAAGCCTTTTTTGCAGTACAACAATGGATCTTATAGAATTTTTATAAGCTGCACCCCAACTAAATACACCGTAGTTTAGCCTCGTATTTACTAGAGCGTTATAAATGAGTTTCAAATGATATTCGTGAACCGTGTGTTAAGTGTAATAGCTAAGCTAAATCTACTTTTGCTCTAATGGGTTGAAATAGACTTGGTATCTAAAGGAGGTTGATGCATTACAACAAAAACGCAGTCATCACTGCAAAATTTCCTCTCAAGGAACTCGCCATAAAATGTCATCATTGTCGTTTGAAGGGGTAACTGGTAGACCTGGAAGTATTGAACTCATGAGGGAAATGTAATTCACCGATGATTCCATTATAACGAATGTATGCTTTCGTATCTGACAGTATTTTCCGCTTCTAATATGCATCGATCAAAGTTATTGGATATTCCCTAGCTGATGGAATAAAATCCAAGAACAAGCTTTCTTGTGTACATCATCTTTCATGTGTTACTGCAAGCATGAATGAATTAATTAATCGCCCGTAAAATACTTAAACCTAAGCTATTTTCCGGAGTAAAAAATTCATTAGCGCTAAATACTCTCACATTTTCAGGAAAATGCCTACTTTTTCTGTAAAGCTATTTCAAAATCAATTGCATAAAGAGAAATGAAATCTTCTGGAGTGTTTGAAACAATATCCTTGTCTCTGAAACATACCTATACACTTACATAGCAGATAAAGAGTTTCGTAATGCGTATGTCACAAAATAATATTAAATATGTACTCAGTAACTCAGTGTTTGTTCTTCTGTCTCCTTCGTCTCTCTTTCGTCCTTTTAATGAACTCTCCGGAAATGGATTTACGATAAAAATAGCCCAGGCTTAAGGTATTTCAACGAAATAAATGCTTTTCCGCAGTCGCGACGAGACTTATTTTGCAGTGAATATTCCACAACATATCGTTGTTTGGGAATAAATCACCAAAGGAGATATCCATCAGTTTCAGCAGCGCACTATCGTCTATTTTTTGCGAGTGAATCAGAGAAACGTTTGATTGAGAGAATAAGCTCGTTAGGGGATATCGCGCACGTAATCATCTTAATCCAACGCATTATGCGGTTGACATTCGTGGAATCGGATAGCAACAGGGTAAAATGGGGGGAGTTTATGACCAAAAAAATTACGCGTGAATAAAAAGGAAGGCAATTTGTCTCGGGTAATTAGTGGAAACGTCCGCGGGAAACTGTCAAAATAACGAGTATTAAAGTCCTTTTTCGAAAAGGTCAACTCGGTCGGTTGTTTAGGATAGGGGGGTAGCATGAAAACGTGACGTTTAATATCCGAGTGAGAGAGATAGGGACACAGAGAGAGAGAGATAGAAACGGCAGGATTAAAAAAAAAAAAAAACGAACATCAGACCGCGCGATCGACTCATCGACGTGATCGGATTTGGACGGAGGATCGCGAGTCCCAGTGACACACCCGAGGACGGGGGAATAAATAGGACCAATAGGAGACGCGAGCGGAGCGTAACGAATGGCTGTGTAACTGTCATTCGTGGGGGGGGGGGGGGGTTTCCGACGATCCGGAGGCCATTGCTGCTGCATTGCAGGCGGACGAGCGATGGGGAAAAAATGACGAGAGATGGGTGGAAAAGTGGCGAGAAAACGGAGGAGAGGGTGAGGATTATCACCATTACGTCTCATTCATGGACGGAACGTAAATTCTTCACCTTTTCACGGGCGACAGGTGATATCCGAGGTACCGAGAGATGTTACATAATTGGTGAATGCCAAATCCCACGTCCATGAAATAAGACAAAAACCTTTTTTCTTTTTGACATTATTGCGGGATTTTCTTCGTCCATTCCTTTCGTTTGAAATTTCAGCAACACTCCTTCCCAGAAAATGTGGCCAATATATCGATCAAATTTAAATGATTCTCTTACGATAAATATGACACTTGCAATACAAATTTGCGAGCAAACAGTTCAAAATCTTTCAAGTTAAAATAGTTCCTCTATGATCAATATTCCACTTGTGAACCAAATTTGAGGTCAAACAGTTCAAAGCCATTTCAACGACAGGTAAAATTTTCTTCATTTCGTCAGAACGGTTTTCGGACTCCTAAGGGTGAGCACAAGGGTAAGTCTACGATACATCGGACTATTTACTATTTTGAATTTCGATGTCGATATTGAATCTCGATAATTCTCAGCCTTTATCGTTTTAATATGACCATAAGTGTGAAATTTCTTCTCGTGAACTTTGATAACCACCTGCTTTTATAGTTTTACTCATCTATCTAAACCAACCATAGGGTTGAATCTTTAAGTGTGTAAGAAAAAAGTGGCCAACAGACAACATTGCAGATCACCTTAGCTACGTTCCAGAGAGTAATGAGTCCAAGCGACAATTACTTTGCCCATAAAACGCTTTTACGGTCTCCAGATTTAACTACAGTTAACAAAAAAAGCCTCCGGTCTCGCAGGATAGGTGTGTGGGATGCAACCCCGTTGCAATTCGTTTACCGTTCCGCCCACCTGCGGATACACTCACCGTTGAGGGACCCTCAGGAAAGGAGGATTTCCACTACACGCCCCGCCTACTCTCATTTTATGTACCGTGAAATGCCATTCCAAGGGTAATCCGCTTCCTAATCCACTTTTAATTCAGGTCCCTGCTGCCTGCAATCCCCATTGTCTCTCATCACTTGGACTACAGAAACCTCTAGCAAACGTCTCCCACGCAAATTATCTAAGCTACGCTCTACAATTTTCCCTCAAATAGTTTAAAGTATACCGGGACTAGCCACGGTGAACCAACTTTTACGGGAGTCACCCGCAATGCACAATCGTGCGAAAGATCCACAGAGAAAAAAAATCATCCGCCTTGACCGGGATTCGAACCCGGATCCCCCGATTTCCGGTCGAGTGCTTTAGCCAGTTAAGCTACTAAGGATCCTGTTGATATTTTTTCACACTACCGTACAAGGGGTTGCTGGACTTCTGAGCATATTATGCCACAAGCAGTCCAAATCGTGCGCACAGCGCCACAGCCGGAGAGCAGGCCCGGACATAGAACACATTGATGTGTTGCTACTACGATGTGTTAAACTAGTCAAGAGCCACCGCGGTAGCTTAACTGACTAAAGCACTCGACCGTAAATCGGGGGATACGGATTCGAATCCCGGTCAAGGCGGATGATTTTTTTTCTCTGTGGATCTTTCCCTCAAATGTTGTCCAAATAAAAATTTTTCACTGCACATCGACGAAATGCCTGGTTCCCTGAAGTCATGGATGGGAGGCCTCACTGGACTCCTAATATTCCACATAGCATTATTACAAATTATCTGAGTTATTGTTATGGTTTTTTCTCTTTCTTCTGATAATTGCTGTATGTTCTCATTTTATGCTTCGTGCAATTTTACTTCGGTGGGTTCATATTGCCAGGAGAATTGTGCCAAGCATTTTTTTTATTATTTGAGCAGATATTGTCCTATGGTTTCTTATTTGCTTTTATGAGGAAAGCAGGAGTATAGATAAACTTCATTCATTCATCCTTCCTTCTCAATTCTCCTCTAATTGTGCAAATGACCTCATCTGTCGGTCCTCTCCTCCCAAATGGCATACCGATGGGGATTTTTAAATCATAACGTGGGAACTTTGGGCATTCGGAGGTGGAAATAGTGATTAATGTAATGATCGAGATTAGGAGATGAAATAAAAGAAGGGTGGAGGGCGCAGCAACCGTTTCTCCTCCCCCACTCACTTCGTTTAACCCTTCCCTCCTAGCCCGCCTCCTTGGGTCTTTTTATTTGACCCACTCGTCTCTTCGCATTTTCTCCGAAGGGGACGCAGCCCAGAGTATCGCTCCCCCCCCCCCCCCCTCACTTAATCCTTCACCCACTCTCCAAGGCCCCTGGCCTCTCTCTCCCCTCATCTGCACTCCCTGAAAACAATTCTCCTCATTCCGAATCCTTTTTATTTCCTCGCCTTTTCTCGGACGCCCTTTCAACCCCCCCTCTCACCCCTTCTCTTCATCAGGACCCTTTCCTTGCACCCTCGAGGTTGAAAGAAGAGAGGCATTCTCTATCCCTCTCTTTGATTCATCTTCTACCACCCTTCTCCTTAACAACCCTTTCTCATCCATTCCCATTCATCCTACCCACCATTCCCTGCTCGGGCCTCCTTAGTTTTCAGTATTTCGCATTATAATCGTGAGGGAAGCGATTACAAATTGTATGATTCTTTCAGGCGGATGTGGATGAGAGAAATTAAACTTGTTGTTTCCGGCGAGATATCATAAACGAACCGTTCAATCGTAAATAGAAAGTATCTCCATGGCTTCTTGTTTTCACCGCGTGGGATTTACTGGTGACGACAGTTTCGCTGGTATTCCGACCGGCGTCCTCAAGTCGAGTGCCTGGATGAGGTTGTTATCGTCGATTTTCGTATGCAAATCATCTTCGAACGTGAAGGAAATGGCACCAACATCTAACTACACATATGAAAGAGGATGTCGGTTTGTCTGTCCGCTATGTATTTTCATACGGCTGCACGGATTTCGACCAAAGTTAGTAATTAGGTGCATTTCATGCCTTTGAACCCTGTTGTGCCACTTTCGGCGCGTCCTTCGCGTCGTTTTCTCATTACCGTTTGTTACATCACGTCATATAACTTCTACGGTTGGAAATCCTTCCGGGTAGGCATACCTCTTTACAAACTTAAAGGGAAAACGTGACTCAGAGGATTCTAGACTGCTATTTGTCCTCTCGGTGCAAATCATTTTGCTGGTATATGCGTTCAGAAGGTCTACGCACCTACGGACACACATATAACGATAAATGCAGTGGAGCGGGGTATAAGCTGATCCTGTACAGGTACACGGAAATCGTTTTTTCCATTGCTTGTTGTTACCTATGCATGTATATCATCATCATCATACCTGCTTTTTTCCTTGAACCTAAAAATCCTGCCATGCCATGTGACCATGAATTCCAAGTTTCCCACTTCCCGGGGCACTATCCTTCCCGAGCAACGCCGGGTTGCCTGATAGTGCCCTACACATATAGGTCGACGAAATAACCTCATCCTGCCACTCGACCTGAGCATGCCGGTTGAAAAACGGGCTAAATTGTAGTCACCGACAAATCCCACGCGGTGGAACACATAATACACGGAGACATCGGCAAATCAACGCCGCGGAAAACTATGAATCAAATTCATAAATGAAAGTTATTTTAAAAATAGGTTCCGCTTGAAGACGTTATCCACTGCATTGCGCGTTTTGATTTTTTTCCTTCATAATCAAGTGAGGTCCATGACATTTTCTTTCATTCTAATTAAACCGATGGTAATCGAAGGATGCCCTAGGAATAGGGACGGAGGTCACCAGGAAAAAAAAGACACCAGCACCTCATCCGCAGACACGAGGAATCTAGCACAGGGAAGCATCCGTCACCACCCTGAACATTCTTCCTTTCCTCCCGTACCCTAGTGTCACCACATTTTCAAAGTACATAGATGCCTGTTACTGTCCGCTCAACGAATATGGAACATGATGAGGAAATGATTTGGTTTTATTTTTTATAGCGATCAGTAACCTTATTTCCTTTTACTCATAGATGTACACAATAGCAGACAGATGGTTTGTGTTTGAAGAAAGCGACAGACTGATCAGGGTGGGTTAGGGAAGCAAGGGTGGAGAAAAAACCGGCGTCGGTATTTGCCTGGTCTTAGACACCACTGCTAAGGGGATGACAGGTAAACGGCGGGCGGGGTGCTACACCTGAAGTTCCTTCCACAAGGTACTCAATCTTGGATCGGGAAGTCTCCATAAAATCTCTGCCATCGGGATTTGAACCCACGCCAACGAGGTGGGAAGCCAACAATCAAACTAACTACCAGACCGATTTGATTTCAATTT
This sequence comes from Ischnura elegans, assembly GCF_921293095.1. Lineage (NCBI taxonomy): Eukaryota > Metazoa > Arthropoda > Insecta > Odonata > Coenagrionidae > Ischnura > Ischnura elegans. Next base: position 123,119,229 of record NC_060247.1, read on the forward strand.
GTGGGCCAGATGGTATTTGCATCACCACTACGGCTACTACGGTATTGTCACATCATATCATCAATGCTTTCCTTCATATCAGTAAGTCGAATGGGAGAGGATGAGGTGGTCCATGCCATAAATAGGGACGGCGGAGACAAAGATTAACTTTTAACAGAAAAATATTCAAATTCTCGCAGGCAGTTTCAGATTTGAATGTTTTTGTCGCCTCAACTAATCGACATTTTTCGTGTGGTTCAACATTCGCATGGCCGAAGGCGTCTATATTCCCTCCCTATTGCTTCGGGAATGAAAAAAAAACACGCAGAATTTTCAATATGAAAGCATTTATTGACGACGCACTCGCAAATTCCTCACTGCATTCCCTCATCGAAACTGTTGAAATAATACCGGAGATTAACAAAATATGTGAATATTATTTTAGCAAATCACTCGACTGATACCAATTTCAAATCAATTTTTGACAGGGAATATAAATCAATACGCATCTCTTAACAAATTTTCTTTATTTAACAAAAAAATAAAACAAAAAATATTTTTTCGGTAATCACTACGTTTTCTGCTACAACAAAGGATAGTTCATTGAATTTAGCTCCGTCGTGAGTTCATATCACGAATAGGCAATTAATTTTTTTCTCAATTGGAAAACAAATCTTTTTTTATGTCTTTGGGGCATTCGCCAATTTTCTCTTCACGGTGGTGACTCGGCATTACAAAGCAAACATTCGTATTACGACATACAACCCTGACCTTTTGCAAGTATCCAATGAAATGGGATAAGAAAATATTATTTTTCCCTCCGGTGAATGCAAAATAAATTTTGTGATAGAAATATTGTTCGAGATTAGCCTATTGATATATATTATACTTTACTGATATATTTAGAAATATTGTTAGCGATTAGGAGGAAGGGGAGGGAAAACAATAGGATTTATAGATACAATGATAGAGTGTGAGCATTATTCAGACCTAAGAGGGAGCCTATGAGGGAAGGGGAGACTACCAGAATACTTCTGCATACACAAAACTCCATGGAAACCTGCCATAAGCAGTAGAATAATAAAAACAAATAACTTCGAAATTCTATTCCATAGCCATCACTGCATTGTCTAAGCTAACTAGGAAGAACTAAGGAATTCCAGAAAGGTCCATTGGCTATCATCACTCACAACATTCTGAAATCTGTAGTTATCGTAACATATCGCTTTAAGCAAACGAATTGCCCTTATAATTTCTCTCTCATTCACGTGAATTTTCGAGTTATCCCTCAAAGTTTGTTAACAACTGCTGGATAATCTGCGGTCAATTCTTTAAATTAGTAATGCCTTCGAAAGATAAGCAGTATGATTGTCATTTTTTTAAGTGTTACGTTTTTTTATTGAAGTTCGATTTTACCCGATTTTTTTCAATAAAGGAGTGGAGTACACCATCTTATATAACCATATACAACTAGTGCTTTGATTTCGTTAATAACAAGGATTGCAAACTGAATAAAATAAAACTTTTTTACTGTTCCATTTTTAATTGCAAAAAGTTGTTATTCAAAAATTATTTCGACGCCTAGCGCTATCATCAGGTCTACTGATCGTATAACATAACTGTTTCATGTACTGAACTAACACGAATTAAACCAAGAAATTTTTTTTAGTGCTTGTTATATCATAGTTATGATCTGCTATATATCATATAAATTACAGGTCATAACATGATGGTACAGTTTAACGGTACAGGTAAGGTTCCTCTTATGCATGGACAGTTATAACAGTCCCATGACGCTATTAAGTACTTCATTACGTTTTGCAGTTTAACAGTTTGTCAGCCTCGTTAGCAGTGGGGTAAAGCCGTAGCTTGCCTAACTGGAGGTCGTGGGTTTGAGTCCCACCAGGGTAAGTTGCCCCAATCCTGGATAATGCAGTTTGTGATAATCCAATTATGTTCATTGTTAGACTCTCCTGATATAAAGGCCTTAAATGTGCTGTTTTCGGGTAGGTGAAAGTAAGAATAAATTAGGAATATAAGTAATAAAATATTGTAAAAAATCACCTTGACCACGGGAAAAAACAATGGGACTCAAATAATGGACAACAATTCTTGTTGACGACGCGAACCGGTGCACGACCACCGATAGAGACTCTCGGTGGTCGTCACAGTTGACGTTCGGACGTAAGCCTCGTCGCTCCCGACTTTTCGTCCTGAATACTTATCAATTGCGTTACTTTGATTTGTGGGGTAATGCTACGCGTTGTCGCTGCCGATTTTTCTTCGTAAGTAATTACGCAGGACAATTGTGTATAAAATATTTGTTAATTTGGTATTATTTTACAAGAGGTACAATCCGGATTTCGCATTCAAATCTTCACTTTCCTGTAGTATTTTTGCCTCCTGATTAACGTGGTGACATTCATTCCTGGCGGAAATTAATAGTTTTTGAGATATTTTAACTTTTATGGATAGAGATTTTCGGGTTCTGCGCATGCGCCGCCATTTACGATCTTCACTTACTCACCTTCTGCGCATGCGCAAACATTACCATCATAATATAAGAAGAGTCATGGGAAAGTGATTTATCCACTTTACCAACTGGACCAGCTCGAAGGATATTTTTTTCTAGTTGACCAACTCGTACATGTTCCCGGAAAGTGATTTACCCACTTTACCAACTGGACCAGCTCGAAGGATATTTTTTTCTAGTTGACCAGCCCGTACATGTGCCCAGAAAGTGATTTACCCACTTTACCAACTGGACCAGCTCGAAGGATATTTTTTTCTAGTTGACCAGCCCGTACATGTGCCCAGAAAGTGATTTATCCACTTCTACCTCCCACTTTGTTATGTATTGGACCATCACTAGGGATATCTTTCCCTTGTTTACAATTTCAAACATGTTCCGTGAAACTCATTTACCGCCATTCCAATATGGCCGCGCATGCGCAGAACCCGAAAATCGCTATCCATAAAAGTTAAAATATCTCGAAAACTATTAATTTCCGCCAGGAATGAATGTCACCACGTTAATCAGGAGGCAAAAATACTACAGGAAAGTGAAGGTTTGGAGGCGAAATCCGGATTGTACCTCTTGTAAAAATTTACCGTTAATTTTATTTGTGAAATAATCTTATGTGTCATCGCTCCCGATTTTTCTTCGTGGGCAATTACCCAGGACAATTCTACCTATAACCTTTGTAAATTTGATTTGTGCAAAAAATAAAAGATTTCAATAACGCTGCTGATATCTTAATTTACCATGTTATAGGTAGTTGAATTTTTTTTTCAAGAACGACGATGTATGGGTAAAAGTTTATGTTCCAAGCGAAGGAGTAAGAGGTGCGATGAAATTTTTTTAAGGCTTCACTGTTTTTTTTGGACAAATACGCTTCAAATTGCATCATGGCTTGCTTCTCTTAATTTTGCTCCGAAGCCCCCGTCCACTGATCCACTCTTTCTACTTGCCGTGGCTCCGAGCCCGGAATCTCCGTTCCCCCCCGACCATCGTCGCCACTGCGGAGAAGGGGAAAAGGTCATTTCGAGACTGCCTATCCATGCCCCAGAGGCTCCTCACTAATCCAATTTAAACGGTTTTAAACCCATACCACCCTAAAAAAACCCACTCTCTTCCGGAGATCAACGGCTTGCAAAGAATTCCCGTAATTATTTTACCCTCCCCACCCATCTATGAAGCGTTTTTCTGTTGCATTTCCTCCTCTCAAAACCTCCCACAGTTTTTCCTCCTCTTCAATACGAGCGGTTATTTACAAAAATCGATTTGTTTCCTTCGTTGAAATATTAGGAAAATCTTCACTTTCTCTACGTTAGCATCATTGTTAGAAGAGTTTGTTAAGTTTTTTCTTTCGATTAGGATAGGATTAAAAACGTGTCACATAAATTAGTTGCTAAGCGATTTTGAAACGCCATTTTCAATTTTTCAATTATCCAACGATTTTTTCAACTATCGCAGTTTTAATATCGAGTACATTCAGCTTTGGGCAGAAGAGTTCTGAACTCTTATTAGCATTTGTTAGGATATTCACAGTTATCCTGTCTTTTTTTAACAGACATATAATAGAAAAAACGTAAAATTGCATCTACATGTGAAATGTCTTCTTCCTATTCATCGTAAGACAAGCTGAATCAAATCACTACTTCGGGTCATGAAAGACCATGAAGGACACTAATTGGTACATCATCATAATCTCTTAGATTTCCTAAATGAGGGCTCAAAAGAAAATATAACCTTAGAGAACGAGTAGAAAATTATTATCAAAAATATAGTTACTGAGATAGCAGACGGCAGTCCCTGCTTGTGCGCTGTGCTGAGCATTAGATAATTTTAATTGGAATCATTAAAAATTTAATTTAAGTCATTACCCTTTTCGATCTCCGCTTTTATTAATTCCCATTGACCCGTTAATTAGCTTTTCACAATGCATATTCATGACACTCTTCTCGCAACATCTATTTTTTTATATATTTCAGACGGAATCAGTCATTGATTTAGAAAAAAACACCTTTTATAACCAATCATTCGTAAATTCAATCTCAAAATGTTATCATATCTCACAAAAAAATAAATAAAAAGAAGTATCAAAACTGATTTTGTCACCCAAATCCTTCTCTTTCATTTCATCGATGGCTTTGTCGATGTAATCATTAAAAATTACGGGGAACAGAGCATACCCCTCAGGGTATTACCCCTGTCTCGCATACCCTTGCTGGTGCACAGTTTAATGCACATTTTAGAATTGCTGACATGATGATGATCATATAAAATGATGCTATAATTTGCAGTGCAATATCAATTAATACCTTTCATAGATTTCATGGATAGTTTTTTCTTCGATTCAATGAACAGATATTTGAATTTTACGAAGACAATTACTGGAAAATATAACAAAATTACAAAAAAACGTGGCCTTTTTACTTTCTCAAATATCTCAATGGCAAATGCACACTCTCATTTTAAGCTATTGAGCATAATTATCTCATTTCAAGAGCTCCTACTTGACGCCGAGATTGAGGTAAGAACTCTGCCAATTTTCTATAGCTTGGAGGAAGGGAGGATAATTATCTTGAATGTATGTCACCAACCATCTCATAGCTAGCGTGGAAATGTATGCACTTATCGTCCGTAGAAAAATCAAAGTCTCTTATGGATATCTTCCAGGTGGCCTGGTTAATCTGAAGGACGGCGTTCTCGTAGGTGATGCAGATGGCCGTGTGTTTGACTCATGCCGTGGTTATTACGTCATTATACGCTCGTGCTGAATCCTGCCGCTACCGTAATGAATTCAGACGTATTCGTCCATTTCATTGAATCGAAATAATTCTTTCATCATAGATTACTTATTCTGCACCTCGAACAACCACCATGGCCTACACCATGCTCAATAAATATTTAAGCTATCCAATCAATGGAAAATTGTTAAATTTGGTCTTTCGGATTCATATAAATTATTATTTTGGTTATGAAGATAGCACAAAAGATGCACGGTTAAAATAAAAATCAGCGCAACAATATGGAAATCCCTCGAAATATATTAAAGAAAGCAATAATGATTTAATTGACCATCATCATTCTCTTAGCCCATATTTTTGTTCTTGAACCCACATTAGAAAGTCTAGATTACGATCATGTACCGATCGGAAGTATAGTACTCGAGCAATGTTTTCACATCTTCCCGACGAAAGAAACAATGCTTACATAAGTTTGTCATTGCATGGTTAGCAAGTGACTTAATTATGCCAATAAAATTGATTTATTCCTACCAACAGATCTGGGCTTGATGGAGTGGAAGATATCCATGAATTACAGTCTATAAGATCTTTTCCATAATTTGATGAAACACACAACGTGTTTCAACTCAGATCTATATCATCGGATACGAAACACTGGGAAATAGATTTTTTGTGCCTCTTGATGGCTATATGAGCTGAAACGAGCATTATTGTAAGTAAAATTAAGAAATTCGTTCCAAACATATCCACTACGCACATTTCTCGTTTTCCTAACGTTAATGCATTTTCTCGTTGTAAAAACAATAAGGCACGGTTTCTGTAAATATTCACCCTGCCGACTATTTTGGCAACTACATCGTCAATTTCAAAGCAAAACATGATCTGCACATTGATAGTGCTATCTTTTTTTTGTTTTCCTCAGAAATGACTCGTTGAAAATAGTCGTCAACAATAAATTGTTAGTGGAAACACAGACGTTTTATAATTGTGAGAATTACGTACTTTTCTCAACGCTTAACTCAATTCATTAACACACTCTTCGTAGCCCTAAATAAGGAATAACAATATTCCAAAGAATATGTACAATATAATAACTTCTTTTTCTCTGATAAATACATTCGATTGGAATATTTTTTAAACAGTTTAAAGCTCAGCATTCAGTTCTATGCCTTAGTCTACTAATAATTTGAAATCTGTCACAAGAGAGAAACATATCAGAGAAAAGGAATACAACAACAGTACAGAAGATACATGCATGATTTTACAGCGTCAAAATTGCCAATTAGGTTGGGTTCATTACGAACAAGTATAATTTTGTTCTGAATTTCTGCCGGTACGTTGGTATGCGAGAGTCTTTGATTAGTTAAGGAAGGTTGTTCCATGCTCCTAAGTCAGCAACGGTAAATGATTTTTGAAAAGGACCGATAATGTGATACATCCAGATAGTAGGGCTCAGTTCTAGTTACAACATTTGGCAATGCTGTTCTTTTGAGATAGAAGTCAATGGTGAATGGTGGTTGATTGTTTTTAAGTGAGGAATACATGAAACAGGACAATCTCAATCTCCTTCTTGTTTAAGCATACGCTAAGATTATGGAAGTCTTTCATTTTTTCTTGACCTACTCTCGATATTTTCTTATATATGGTAAACAGTAAAAAATAACCGCATGACAATCGTTGGTTTTGTCCCATGCATCGGCGGATTCGGAATCCAACCTCGTGGACCAGTCCAACAATTGGCCCAACGACCACATCGACGTCCTTCTTCGTCTTTCGAGTGAATCGCGCCCGTGCTGCCGCTGAGAAAATAATATATTTTTGGGACGGCTCGGAGGGAAGAGGAACTAAAAATAAAAAAAATACGGGAGTATTTTTGTGGGAGCAGTAGGTAGGTAGGTATCTCCCGCGGGTGCGAGAGCGGCTGGGAGTATTTTTACGGCGCCGTAACATTCCCTGCTGGCTCGTAAGGGAGTCTTATCTGAGGGAGGGAGACCGCCCGAACACCCCCACCTTTTAACTATCGGTCCGCCCCATGAATGGATGGGGTGGCCGCGAAAAGAAAGAGAAAAAATAAAGAGAGAAAAAATAATCCGAACCTTTCCCTACGACCGAACGGGGAAAAATAGTCATTCTCTCTCTCTCTCGTGCTCCAAATCTCCCGGAGGAATCAACCAACCATTCTTCTCCCCTACACCACCTTCTTCATCTTCGCCTCGCACAACACGCGCCCTCTACACCACTACCGTTTCTTCCTCCCAAACCTTCCAGTTGACCTTCGTCTTTAGGTGACTTTCGCCGCCTTTAAAGCGAGCATTTAACAAATGTGGGAAAACAACCAATACCGTGCGTTGACGGATATGATGGATTTTCCAGAAACAATACGATTGCATCACGGCTTACCCGTGTCATGTACGAAAGAAGACCAGAGAAGCATGCTTCCTAGGGTCACCTAATAAAATCCGCAATTCCAAGCATCTGCGCAATTCAGCCGCTCAGGGTTGGTTTTGTTTGGAGAGGGTAGAGCTCACCCTGGACTAAGCGAATGGTGTTGAATTTTTCACACATTCCGGGCCGGAGAAACGGTTTTTTCCCTGAGTCACCTCACATTTCGATCGTTTGGTTTTGGGGGTGTCACAAGCCTTCAGCCGGGATTTGAACCCAGGACTCTTCGATCAGCAGCCAAGCACTCAAAATTACGCTACCACGCTCCCACATCTCTTCAATAAGGGATGATAATTAATTAGCATTTAAATAGGCTAAAGATTTGTGCGAAACATACACTTTTAGAGATAAAGAAACTCAGGCATTAATATTCCGTTTTGCATGGTGATAAATTAAATCTCATGCATGCAGTTTTAATCTTATATTCCTGCGTGACTACACTTCGAAAGTTCTCTTCTGAAACTTTTGCCATTTTTTGTTTGACGCATAAAAAATTAATTTCTATTTTAAGTGAAGTAATATTGTGCACTAACAGTGAATTAATAGCATACTGGGTCAAATGAAAAATGCATTCACCTATTTCTTTTACAATAGCCACCACAAAACTCCGAATACCAAGGCCCTCTACACAACACCAGATAGGAAAGGCAGCTTACCTCTTATTATTGAAGTTAGCATGAGAAGCTTAGTCAATGAATTCCCATAATAGTACACCACCATGTTTTCTCCACTAAAGATAAACTTAGCACGAGTTTTTCTGTTACGAGACTGTTTTCGTAGACTGTCAGCTGCCTACTTCGCGTGGCTTGGAGTAAATAATAATAATATATTTAATAAATTCTTACAGAAATGTCCGTAACTGAAGATGCCAACATTAGCCTTATCTATGATATTCTCTACCCTGAAGCCATTGAATATCTATTGAAGGGATTTAGCATAAAAACCTACCTTAAACTGAAATTTTAAAGATCAACAACTCATTTCATACTTAGCAGTCGTGTTTGGCGATTTCCGTGTAAAAATATCACAATATCAACCATAGTTGACTCTATTTCATTCTTATTACCAGCGGAGGCATTAATTTAGAAAAAATTAACCTCGCAACGATCAAGTAAAATTACACATGCAGCATATTTTACTTACAATCCATAACTTATGAAATAATGAACATCTATTAAAATTAACGATAATACATACGCATGCTTTAAAAGTATAGATTGTGTTGTAATTATACTACTCCACAATTGCTCCGTATAAACGCTGTTCAAAATTAATATATAGCATACTTATGTGTGTCAATAATCAGGTATAACGGCTCTAAAAACATTCCCAATAAATGAAGAAACGAATACTCGATTCACCAGGAGAATATAAATGATAGTCATGGAAGATTACATCTATGTAATACCCTGAAAGCCACCTCTAGGGTGTATGGCTCGGTGTTATTAACATTCCTTGCGTTTCCTATATCCTAGAAAAAGCTTCCAAGGTCCTGGTATCTTAGCAACCAAACTTCCGTGATAGTAACATCTAAGAAGATAGAATATGATTATTATTTCGATCTTCAATTGCGGTGCCTTGGAATTACATGCAACAATAGAACAGTTCGAACTCTTTTTAAGAGGACAAGTGGCACCACACCATTTGCTGGGAAACAATTTTGAACCATAGCACCTTCCATATCTATTTCAACAAGTAGGGTTATTCCTTCCAATAAAAAACGCACACACCCATCTATCCTAAAGGCATTTCGTTCCTCCTCATTCTCACTTCCAGTCTGTCTCGCACGAACAAGTGCCCCACACAGGGAGAATAAATATGAGGCTTTGGGCGAAGGGTCAAGTGTTGAAGAGGGGAGAGGATGCCCTCTGGCATTAGCATACTTTAAACGAAATGCGGCTCAGGGAACAAGGGCCGGTTCTATAGAGCTCACTGCACTCGTTGACCCTACTCAGAGAACAGGTTTACCAGAAAAGTTTACCCATGCAGTGGAAATTGAACCCAAGTTCCACTCGTGGTAAAAGGAAATCACTGTGCATAACGTAATACTAGTTTATTTATTGGCATCAAATCCAAAAACAGTCAAGAAAACCTTTTAAGTTGGATTTTTGAACTAAGGGTTAAATACTAAAGTAAAACAATAAATAACAAAAAACACTCTATAAATAAACTCAGATATCACGTATTTTTATCACTAGCATGACCGCTTTGTCTGCTCTTTTTTGTAATTTGGGAGGGAGATGAAAAGGAAGAGAGATTTAGAAAGGAAGTCTTATGGTGGTGGTTGCATGGTGATTTACGGGAAGGGACACGGGGGAACATTGGGGGAATGTCAATAGACTTGTAGAGATCATTCATGATTCTGTGGAAAAACCTGAGGTCACCAAGTGCGCGCCGTCGTTTTAATTGCCAATTACAGTTGTTCAAACGTCGTTTTCTTGTTAAATATGTTGACCCACAGATGTCTCTTTTGGTGTTTTCTAGAAAAATCATGCTTAGATTTTTTTTAAGTTCTATTATCTTCTATATTATTTCTACTGTATAGATACCTTTTTCTCAACTTATACGCAACCAAACTCTACAAATGAGGTACTAAAATGCACAGAATTTATCAGATAACATACGACGGCTAAAACTTCCTAAATATTGCTATTGTTTCCTAAAATTGGTTTTTAAATAATTAAAAAAAAGCAAAAAAAAGCAAAAACTAAATATTCCTGACGTTAACGGCGCACAAACTGACATTGTTGACATTTGTAATTTTCAGTTGTGTTTTGTCTCTGTTGGTTGGTTACCAAGATTGTTTATTGATCTGTATTTGTTAACAATCCTTATGTGTGTGAAGTTAAAATACGGTACTACTAAAACTTTTAAAATATGAAGAGTTATTGCATTTAATTCATTTACAACTACCAGTGCTTTCCAATAAAATACCAACAGAGGTTATGGGCCCAGCACTGGTAAATTATAAGAAGTAAGTGAAGTCTTCATAATGTCGTCTGACGCATCCGGTATATCGTCTCACATTAAGCCGTTGTGTGGGCGTGAAGGATATCCAACTTGGAAATTTAAGCTGAAGGCGTATTTAATAGATCAAAACTTGTGGCATGCTGTTGATGGATACCCAAATGATGATCATACTGATGCTGCTTCAAAGTCCAGGAAGGATGAGCGTGCCCTAGCTAAGATTTGTTTGTGCGTGGACGATTCCGCTATCATACATGTAAGAAGATGCAAAACAGCTGCTGAAGCATGGAAAGTTCTTGCCGATGCATATGAAGATAAGGGTTTTGCCCGGAGACTTAACCTTCAAAAGACTTTGTACCGGTTATCCCTCGGAGATTATACGTCCATTGAAGAGTACCTAACTGCCGTAATGGATACCGCTCAGAAGCTTGCTGATATTGGGAAGGAGATTCCTGATGAGGATTTAGTTGCTATTTTGCTTGGAGGTCTTCCTTCACATTACGACCCCCTAGTAATGGCACTCGAGAATTCAGGAGTTGAAGTAACGGTGAACATGGTGAAAACTAAACTCTTAAATGAAATGTCCAAAAATGATGGTGCAACTGAGACTGCATTTGCATCCAATGCGTCTCGAACTATTCCGAAGAAAAAGAAGTTCCCGAAACGCAACAACTCTCAAGATGGTATCGTCTGCTATGGATGCAACCAACCCGGCCATAAAAAACCAGACTGTCCAAACAAGACCAAGAAAACGGCACAGACATCGAGTTCAACCCACAAGCAGCTACACAAGAAACAATACACTTTATTCTCGGATTTAGGTGTTGGTGGTTGTGCTCAAAGCAATAAAAATGATTGGTTTGTGGATTCCGGGGCAACTGCCCATATGACTCCTCATAAAGATATTCTGTTCAATGTTAAAAGTAACTCTGGTTTGGAGATTGTGTGTGCTGATAAACGTAAGTTGCAGAGTGACAGTATAGGTGATGTCATGATTCACAAAAGTAATAACAACAACAGTATTAGTAGTATTTCTGAAGTTGTTCATGTGCCTAATCTTGCTACAAATCTTATATCTGTGTCAAAATGTGTTTCAAAAGGTTTTATTGTAGTATTTACGAAAGAAGGTGCTAAATTTTTTCATGATAATGATTGTAGTATTTCAGGGAATGTTTTAATGACTGCTCTTCCCAGTAACGGGTTATATAAGATAGAGTCACAGGTATCAGAAAAGTCCCTGGCTGCTACAACTAACCCTTCTCAGCAAACTCTTTGGCATTGGAGGTTGGGACATCTCTGCCGCTATGGTATGAATCTACTGAGAAATGGATTAGCTGATGGAGTTGATTACGCCCCTGAGGAAAATAGAACTGTATGTACTGCATGTCTAGAAGGGAAACAGAGTCGAGAACCTTTTCTTAAAATCAAAAGTAAAAGGGCGACTAAATGCCTAGAGTTGATTCATTCTGACCTCTGTGGACCATTCAGTGTAAAATCATTAGAAGGAAATAAGTATTTACTTGTATTTATAGACGATTACTCTAGAATGATATTTACCTATTTCATTAAAACAAAAGATCAAGTTAGAGTAAAGTTTCAAGAGTTTAAAAACCTCATGGAAAAGCAAACTGGCCAGAAAATTAAAATTTTACGATCAGATAATGGTTCTGAGTATGTTAATAGGGAATTCTCAGATTATCTTAAGTCAGAAGGAATTATTCACCAGACTTCCATACCCCGTACTCCTCAGCAAAATGGTGTTGCTGAAAGGGGAAACAGAAGCATTGTGGAGAAGGCTCGTTCCATGTTGCATAGTGCCAGACTACCTAAGTCATTTTGGGAAGAAGCTGTGAGAACTGCTACGTATCTCAAGAATAAATCACCTCATAGATCCGTTACAGGAATGACTCCAGAAGAAAAATGGACAGGTGAGCGTCCCAACTTGACACACTTAAGAGTATTTGGCTGCCGAGCTTTTGTACATATTCCAAAGGAGGAACGCAAGAAGTGGGATAGCAAAAGCAAGGAACATATATTTGTAGGATATAGTGAGAATAAGAAAGCTTACAAATTTAGGGATCTTTCTAATTATATGAAGGTAGTCCATGCTAGAGATGTTGTGTTTTTAGAAAATAATTTTTCCGGTGAGAGCAGTACTGATGCTCAAATTCCTTTGGATTCTTACAATGAAAATGCAGATTCAACAAAAGATGAAGCTGCGGCTGCTGTTAAAATTCTTTTGGATTCTCCTTGTGAAAATGCAGACTCAACAGAAGATAAAGCTGGGACTAATGTTCAAGAAACTGCTAAGAGTCCTAGATATCCTCAAAGGGTACGTAACAAGAAACAATTTCCTGATCATGTTGTTTTACAAGCAAAAAATTTCTTTGACAAAGAACCTACCACATTTGAAGAGGCTATGCAAAGTGAAGACAAAGAGCATTGGATGAAAGCAATGATGGAGGAATTAGAGTGTCTTAGAAAAAATGAAACTTGGAAGCTAGTGCGAGTTGCAAATAAAAGTGTAATACCATGTAAATGGGTTTACAAATTGAAAAGAGACAATGGTGGTAAGATCATCAAGTACAAAGCTCGTTTAGTTGCTAAAGGTTTTGCTCAAACTCATGGTATAGACTTTGAAGAAACTTTTTCTCCGGTAGTCAGAGGTTCAACTATCCGTTTGCTGTTGGCTATGGCAGCAGAACTGAATCTTGATGTTGAACATCTGGATGTCGAAACTGCTTTTTTAAATGCCACTTTAGATGAAACCATCTATATGACACAACCAGAAGGTTTCATAGCTGTAGGTGAAGAGAAGAAGGTTTGTCTATTACAGAAGTCTATTTATGGACTCAAGCAGGCTAGTCGTGCTTGGAACAAAACAGTTCACAAGTTATTGTATGAGATAGGGTATATTAAATCAAAACATGAACCCTGTGTCTACTTTAAACATATTGGAACTAAAATAGTTATTATTACATTATATGTTGATGATTTCTTTATATTCTCCAATGATGAGAAAGAAAAGAAGAAATTGAAGGAAGAATTGAAGAAGAGATTTGTCATTAAGGATCTTGGCAAGATCAAACATGCCCTGGGAATGAATTTTACAAGAGATGAGAAGAGGGGAGTATTCAAGATAGACCAGAAACAATACATTAAAGATGCTTTAAAGAGTTTTGGCATGGAAGATTGTAAGATTGTTTCGACCCCAGTTGACGTTAGTCAAATGAAAGAGAAGGGTAAGGATATCATAGATGTCCCGTACCAGTCATTAATTGGAACTCTCATGTATCTCTCCGTCAACACGCGGCCAGATATTTCCTTCATTACTAGCTATCTCTCCCAGTTTAATAAGAAGCATACAGATATACACTGGAAGATGGCCAAGCGGGTACTTCGTTATCTAAAAGGTACTATGGAAATGGGACTCACATACAAATGCACTGGGAAGCCTATTTTTGGTTTTTCTGATGCAGATTTTGCAAATGATCTAAATGATAGGCATTCATACTCTGGATATGTTTTCACTTGTGCAGGTGGACCAGTCTCCTGGAGTAGTAGAAAACAAAAATGTGTTGCCCAATCGTCTTGTGAGGCAGAATATATTGCTCTTTCCGAGGCTACTAGAGAGGCTATTCATCTAAAACATCTTATTTCCGAATTATTTCAGGAACAAGAAATTATTACTATTTTTGAGGACAATCAGAGCGCTCTCAAGTTAGCAGAAAATCCTGTTTTCCATGATAGAATGAAGCATGTAGATGTGAAATACCATTTTGTTAGAGAACAAGTAGAAAACGGTAATATAAACGTAGATTTTCTCTCCACTGAGGAAATGACAGCTGACATACTTACCAAGGGCTTAAATCGTATAAAACATGAAAAATGTATGAGAGGTTTAGGCATGGTTTAAAAATAATTTAAAAAAAAAAATTTGTAATTCATTTGATGGAAATGCTAAAGAGCTGTTTCAGCACATCTTCAATTACGGGGGGGTGTTGACATTTGTAATTTTCAGTTGTGTTTTGTCTCTGTTGGTTGGTTACCAAGATTGTTTATTGATCTGTATTTGTTAACAATCCTTATGTGTGTGAAGTTAAAATACGGTACTACTAAAACTTTTAAAATATGAAGAGTTATTGCATTTAATTCATTTACAACTACCAGTGCTTTCCAATAAAATACCAACATACATATGTTCATTTGCAACAATATCTCGCATTCTTTAAATAACTTTTATCAAAATACGGCTGATTCTACATTCAAGTCTCCTGTTGATACGTAAGTATGAGTCATCATGTACGTTTAACAGAGGATAGTGTAATTACTTCCAATGTTGTGTTTCAAGAGGTCCTCTGACCTCAATTTGTACATGAACATTCCAATTAAATTTTTTCATAAGACCCTGCCTTTTTTTTCTACATTTTAAAATTAGAAACGCGCCTATCCCTCTGTGGACCTGCATTGAAAAGAGCGGGGGAAGCCCGCTGGGAGCGGGCGCAGCACGCTCGTTACACTAATTCCACTTACTATAAGTGTTGGAGGATTCATCCAAATATGAAGCAGCAAAATGATCTACCCTTTAAACAAAATGCTAAATAAATTTCCCCTCTTAAAATTGTACCGATTTAGCTTAATGAGATATCTGATGCAGGCTTATTTGATGCCCTTTCTATATTTCCACTTGAGGCTTCGCAGCGCTGGATTGCAGTTCTCTCGATAGTTTCCGGGTTCGCTGCGTCGAAGTCGATTTTTGATAGCGTTTCGTAGCCTATGTAGGTCACATTTTTAGATCAGGTCTGAGTGACCCAGACCTAATACGGATATGTAGCTGGCATAAGCTACGAAACGTCATCGAAAATCGACTTCGATGCAGCTAACCCGGAAAATATGGAGAGAACTACCTTTCTACATTGTCCTGGAAATGGAATTCATTAAAATGCGAAATGTTTATTTATTGGATCATTCAAAAACTGCCAAAACGGCCTTTACATTGAATAGACAACTTAAAATCTGCAGCTTTAACAAATATAAACTATAAAAAGGATATTAAACAAAAAAAAGATTCAGAAGATGTCTTTTCGCAGCTGTCTCTTGAATGATTTGATGGGCATTGAAAGATCCAGGGAAGGGTGAGTACTCGAAATGGTACTGAAAGAATTAGGGAGGAAATCGAGAAAACCTTCTGTAAAAAAGTGATCTCTGAGAGAGAGAAAGACGGAATTTCAGTTGGTGTAGTAGGTGATTATTACGAAAGGCGCGGGTGGGAATGTGGAGTGAAAAGAAAGCCAGTATTTCAGAGTATCGGAACTTGTAAATGTTGGCAAAGAATCAATTTTTAACCGCCCAAACTGGCGACCTACTCTTGATATTTTAAATGAATGCATTTAGCATTCACCAGGAGTGTACCTCATCCGATTCCTTCTCCCCACCTAATTTCCCTCTCTCTCCGCAAACCCTTGTACCTCAAAAGCCAATGCCTTGAGCCAATGCTCACCTTGCCTCCTTCACGACCATTTCGATTCCATCTGACCTTGCTCTCCCAATTCCCTCTTCTCCCTCAATCCATTTCCCTGTCGAATCTATTCCTCTCTCTCTCTCTATTCTCTGTCTCTTTTTTCCTCCTCACTTTCTCGATTTCCTTCGAAACTATCGTCAGAGATTCCTTTTCCTCGCAGTCGGAATTCTTTCTTTCTGGAGCTTTGTGAAGTTGAGCATTTTGCAGAGTGAGCGCAAATGCATTGGTTCATGGTTGCACTGATTCCTGGTCCTCTTCATAACTTTCATAATGCGGAATTTCCTCCATCACCTTCCTCGAATTAAAAGGTAAGTGCTCAGTTTTTCAAAGACAAAACTTGCCAGCGGTTAGTAATTTCTAAAGTAAAACCTTACTACTGTCGGCGTCAAAATGATGTGCCGCTGTACTTTGCAAATTTATATCTGGGCTTCAGTACATGCTAAAATGATGAATAATACGCCATTTTAAATATTTTTAATTGATAATAAATGAAGCCCAGATATAAATTTGCTAAGTACAGTGGCACATCATTTTGACGCCGACAGTAGGTTAGAATAATGGAAAAGAAAAAAATTCAATGAGTCATCCTAGCGAGTTATTATAAAATTGATATTGTAAAATTAAGATCAATTTTATTTATCGAGACACCGTTTGAATAATTTAGTATATATCTATATTACAGAGGAAACATATTAGAAGAAATATAAGAGCTTTAGATTAAAAAGGAGAAGATTTAGTGAATCTCAAAATGCATTCACTCAATCTCCTCACACATGAGAAATTTCTCATGATTCTCTTTCACATTTCTGAGGACATCGCTTTTCCTTCGCACTAAAGTCAACCATTTGTCGTTGGTTCACCCATCTTCCATCCACCCCTCAAAAATAAAATAGGACAGCAAAGCTTCCCCTAAGACATCATTCGCTCTCGTTTCACACGATAGAATAAACATTCTGGGCCCCACAAATACTCCAAAGCTTTTCTCTCTTTTTTTTCTCCCACTTCACTCTTTGCTTTTTGTTATCTCTTAGACAATTATAAATATTTATGAATGTTCACTAATACAATGAATCTAATTAAACATGGGTTTTAGAAGTAGGCAACTTCGTAATGAGTACAAGTATTGACCGATGGTCCCTCCTTTTTCTGGGAATATAAAGTTCTCATTGTTAATTCCACGATGAATATTTTACGAATTCAAAATTGCTCTTACGTAAAAAGGCATTTCGCCTTATTTTATTAGTACTTGACTTTTTATTTATAAAATTATTCATTTACATGCAATTTTATTTAACAAATTGCACAATTTAAAGTTTTACATAGACAGAATGAAAATCAGCACAGCATTTTCACAAGATTCTTTGAAGACAAAATTAACGACTCACTTTTCATTCATAAGAGGTTTAATAATTCACGCTTTGCAAATATCTGAGAACATAATTTTCCTTTATGTGAGTTACACCAAATTGGTTTTTTTTTCAACGGTTCCAAATCAACAGAAAAATAGGCTTTATAAATAATTAAAGCAATAGGCTTTGAAAATAATTACTCGTAGCGGCTCATTAACGAGGCACGAAAAGAGAAACCTCACTTAGGTTCTGAAATTTCAATTAGATGATCAAGATTACCCACTTTAATTGGCATGGCCTCAGAATTGATCTTTAAAAAGCTGCTGCAACCATCACTACGTCACCTCAAACTTCCACGAATGACTGACTATAGGTTATAATTGATCTCCATTCTTCCAATCATTGCGCATGAGAATATTACTTCCCTGTAAAGCTGCGGTCAAAATTAATTCTCAACAACATAATAATGAGCATTTTATGCATACCCTGATTGTACTGCCATACCATATACACCTAGGATGAAATTCGCCACAAAAAAAATCATTTCGCTTGGCCACGATTCGAACCCGGATCTTCCGATGGACGTGTTGGTACAACTGATAGCCTACCTGATCGCCAACCGGCAGATTCGGCTTCGAATCCCGGCTAAGCCAAATGATTATTTTCATGGCGAATTTCATCGTCATTGTATAACTCTGCACCCGTGCTCTTGACTGCGTAAATAGTCACTTCTTTCAAACAATGCTTACCCAACTATCACTATTTACACGTTATTGGCAATGTGAGGCAGACAGCAAGCGAAAAAAAGAAGATTTGACGTCAGCCGCCAATCGGTGGAAAAAAATTATAAGGGAATCTATAGTCTGAAGCTACCCGCAAGCACAGAACTAAATTTTTAAGAAAAAAACAAAAGAATTGAGATAAAATGAAGAAGCACACGGAGGGTACCCTTTTTTAGCCTTGTGGATAACTGACTTCCTTATCTGATAACTTAGGGTCGTTATACGAGTGAGCTGCGGACGTAAGTGCTTCATTTTTCTAGATCTGGTTATCATTAATTGGATAAGGGAGAGGGTTCAGGTAGGTTCGTTCAATTTAACTCGGTGAAAGACATCGTCATATTCCTGAACGACTACTCCGGAGGGCCTCACCATTAACGTTCTGCATGGATTCCCCTAAAGCCCTTATCTCTTGGTTTCCATTTTTTTCTCCTTAAAGCAGATGCGTCTCGATTCTTCTCCTGTTAACATGCTCTAAGTTTGTATCGCAGGTCTCCCGATGGCTGAAAATCTTCACTTATTTTATCCAGGACCTAAAAAGTACGCTAAGGGAAGTATGAAAAATATTTTAGCATATTTAAAACAAACAAATGAAGTATACAGAAATACATGGTACTACTTTTGTATAAGCACTGAGGCTCAGGAATGCAAAATATGCCATTTGCACTGAGTTCTCATCCCAAGAAAAATATGATTCAGAAGGAAACGATGTCAGGAAATTCGTTGATATTTGTTTACTATGACATTATCATCCAATGTAAGTGTCTTGGCCGAAATGGCTCGTAATAAGTTTTGACGTAAATTTTCTTATTTAATTTAGTAATTTTTCAGTAGTTTTTCTAATTTTGCAACCCCAGTAATTTTTCTAACTATGGATAAAATTGATTACTTTCGCAATTTGTTTAAATATTTGTTGATATCATGATTTTATGTCGTCATAACCACATCTATCGGTAGCAATACAAGGTAGATAAAAGTAATTAATGCTTTTTCATTGCATAATATCCGATTATATAATTTAGGTAAAATATTTGACTCATTGTTATAGAAAATGAAGATCTACAGGAGAAAATCTACGAGGCCAATTCAATTACTTAACTTTTCGCAGTTGACATAACCTTAAAAAAACTGATGATCTCAAATTCGATGGCTCAGGTAATCCCATCTAAAGGTTCCAGGTTTAAATGCGGGTTAACTTTCCGAACCCCAAAACCTAAAACGTCATTTTCATATCGTTATGAATCAGTAAAAACAGCAGCTAACCCTGGAAAACAACCTCTCCATATCCACAAATGATATGTCCAAATGTAAAATGCCAAGACCGACGGCAAGTTATTTCTTCCACGTCACACCTATCGAAATTTACCAATAAATTAACTAATTGAGAAATGAACGAGAACGAAATCTTGATATGCTCCATCTGCTGGGCATGTCGTCTGACTACAGAAATGGATATATTAAATATATTCAATGATCTCAATTTTGTCTCCAGTTATCAGCGCCGAAAATTCTACCACATTCTGCTTGGTCAGCAACTCAAGGGTAAAATAGAATTCGCTGAGAAAATCTTTAAAAATATGTTTATGAATCGCAGAATATAGGAACCAAGGAGAAAGGAAATTTTTGTCACCGTGGAAAAGCGATCTTTCGTTAGTATACAAAGTCTACCACTCATCCCCATTCTCACATATGGAAATATGGAGATTATTTCCTGCCGATTATTTAGAAAATCATTGTTTCATCCAAGAAGGAAATCCTTTACCTGGTGACTATTCAAATTTTTGTTCGCGCCTTTCCCGTTTTCTCACGATCGCTTGCAATTTTTCGCTCACTTCACCACGCAAATTATTCTCCCTGGCCCTTTTCATTTTTCATCTCCTCCTTCCCCATCTCTGCGTCCTTCTCTGGGCTACCGTTTTTTCTGCCCATAGCGGCTAAAATGACAGGCCAGGCATCGCTACATCACCCTCTGCCATGCCACAAGCGACCTCCATCAACACACTACACCCGGTAACAAAAATATCGAAGTAAGCTGAGGATGGATACATCAAATGAGTGAGGACGTTAACTTCATGATTATTTTCCCTCTGGAACGTCAACTGATCGGTGAAATGTCGGCCAATGGGAAAATTACCACCAGTTTTTCACTAGCCATTATTGCTATTAAATCAAACGCATTAATGCCATTAAGTCAGATATTACGACATAAAAGAAGGGAGGTCAAAAGTTGGTGATATTATTGAACAATATTTTCAACTACCACAGATTGATGCAGGCCCAGATTAATTGGTAGTGATGCAACACAACTTTAGATGCCCAAGAAATTGCCATCCTTCTCTTATTTATCACACTTTTCCGCGCATTGAAGAAAAAAGTTTTTGTTCCAAACGTACCTTTTTTGAAAAATAATTATTTCGCCAGACAAATATCCTTATTTAAAAGACATTTATTCATATAAGTATCCACTTTTTTCCGTACCCCTCAGAACTTCCCTCGCCTCTCCAACTCCCTTCAACGGCCTTCTCAAACACCTCTGCTCCTCCTCTCATCCTTCTCCGGGTTCTCATTTCTGCTTCTGCCCCCAACGAACGGCCACCCGGCGTCGTCGCTACATCATCCTCTTCCCATGATGCCACAGGCAGCCACGCAACACCACCCATTCAAACATCTCCAGCACCCCCTCTTCCTCCCACGCCTCCTCCCCTGAGCTTTAAAAGCCCTCCCGTCCACCCCACGAGAGCCCTGAAGGACGAAAAAAATCCCCTTCGATCCTTCACCCGGTGGCTCGGTCTTCCTCTTTCCCCAGGAGAGGCGGCCTCCTTCTCCGGCGCGCCCTCTCTTCCCAGGCCGCGGCACCTGGGCGTAACCACCCATCCATCCATCCGCACTGGCTCCAACCCCTCCTCCACCACCTCGTACCGCCCACATTTCATCAATCACACCCTCCCACTTCGGCAATTTAATCCTAAATATATCAACTCCTTGGTGTGACTCGGTGGGACAAAATTAATGCGAGGATTTTTCTTTTATGTTTTAAATTTTTCCCAAAAGTGAGTAAATATTTCACAAGGTGAGCTTCTGATCAAATTCAAGAAGCTGGTCTGTCTATCGCTTCCTCTTTGAATGCAATATAACAGTGAGTTGAAAATTATGTTTCTTTTAAAATAGGAACAGTGCTATAAAAGTGTGTATAATTCGCAAGGTGAACTAAAATTCAAATTCAATGATTTAATAGTTAAAAGGAACTTATCGCACTGCCCACTTCATCACAGTTAAATTTCACAAAGCATAGCATCATTACCAGGCCGATTAAATTATAATAACATCCAACCGACCTGATGATGTCCCTATGCGTCAAAACACGTCGCGAATGTTCGCAATACAAAAGTGGACGGTACCATAAAGTTTATTTAACTTAATTATCATATTATTCCACCTCATTTCGACTAGTTTAATTGAACTTAAAGGAGAGGCTTCGGCCATCTCTCTCCTTGACTGTAACTTAAGAATAATAACCGAGTTGGAAAATATATTAAATAAATTATTGTATCAAAATTTAGTGTGATTAATGCCAAAAGCGTATGACAATACATCACACATCAATTTTCGGAAAAAGTAATCTGCGTGTCACCCTCGCACCACTTTCATTAGGTCAGGAAAAGATATTAATTTGGGTGATCAGGCGTTAATTAGTTAGTCAGCAAGGGGGCTGCAGGTTCTAGTGGGTGCGTTACACAAGAGTTGCGAGGAGTATGGCATGAAGATAATCACATGAAGACCAAGGTTAGGCGGTTTTATAGAGCTTAGTTTTATGGAGATTCAAGATAAAAATAGTTGGGCAAAAACTTTAAATGGATAGAGGGATTCAAGTTTTTGGGCAGCACATTAGAGAAAAATGTATAGAGAAGGGAGGGAATCAGGTAGAGAAAGCCTTAGGAAAGGAAGTGTTCCTAAACAGGAAGAACCTAATGAGAGGATCGTCATGTAAAATTTTAAAGAAATGGCAAGTGAAGAGTCTGATCTAGATTGTTGCGCTTTACGGTGTGGGAACATGAACACTGAGGAAGGAGGACGAGAAAAGACTGGAGGTATTGGAGAAGAATGGATAAAGTGAGGTTGACGAAGAGGAGAAAGAAAGGCGAAGTGCCGGACATATTCCATCATTTATTCAATAGCTGTGTTTGGAAAAAAAACACCTGGGAATCTCACTACTGTTGTGAATGACTCTCTCTCGTATTTTTTTCAATACAATGAACAACCGCATTGGTAGAAACAACAATCATATTAATATTTAAATCTAATATAGTCGATTTTTTCCAGCTTAGAAGGGTTATTTGCACAAATAAAGACCTACATAAAAAATCACCACCTCCACTTTCAAGAGATGCTACGCAGTAAAAGTACGGTTGCATGACAAGTAAGCCACAGATGCTTTAGTAACTTTACAGCAGCCTTTATTGGGAAGGGGATCCCCCTGAATGTCGAGGTGATCATATAATGAATTTAAACTGACTTATTTGCCGAAACCTCCAACACTTCACGTAGCCTTGGTGAAATCAAAACACAAACTCATAACAAAAGGAGCTTAAAGGAGAAACGCCCGTCAAAATTCATGGTCGCCGCTTTTTCTTTTATTCACCGAGTTCATTTCCTGTATGGTTTTCGTCGGGCGAATTGAATGCCCGCTGCAAATGCTTTTCCCCCCCCCCCCCTCCCTCTCTCTTTCTCCGCTGCTGTTGGCGCTGTGTGCATCGAATCCTTTATAAGAAGGGTTCTTCTTTCTCTCTCTCTCTCTCTGCCTCCACTCACGATCGAAATGAAAATTGCGGCCGCGGAAGGTTTGGGAGATATTTTGTGGCGTCATCACGGGCGGTAGCTTCCTTCCGCGCGCGCAACACAACGTCTCTCTCCACTGCGACGCGAACACACTACACAATGATCAAGAACATAAATCTTCCGTGGAGAGACTCCAGTCGAGGCAACAGCGTTATACGACCACGCAAGCAGATTAAAAAAAAACAGTGTGAGTCATGCTTTTGCGCAGATCTCATCTCGCGAAACATTTGTTTGCCGAGCTTATGCGCCGCGCCTTAGAAGATGCATGCTTTTTTCTCCAAGTCTCCCAGATATTTACAAAAAGGGGTACTTCGTTTCGGCTGGATTACCAACAGGAAACGAAATATTCGACGTCATATTTTTATAATGCTGCTTGTTATATTTTTTTATCAAAAGCTCCGAGATAATCCACTCATTTCTAATTACTACAATGGTTATTTTCAGATCAAGTGTCTGGGAAAATGAGCAGGAAAATCGCATAATGGGATTGCGATGGAAAGTGCTGCGTCATTAAAAGTGTATTACTTTACTAAATGAAATATTGAAGGAAAGTTGAGGACAGCGACGGGAATTATCTTATGGGGGAAAATCTAGAAATTTGAATGACTATGGATATATCATAAATACAAAATACCTAAATACAAAAATCTCTAGGTATATGAGAGACTTTCATTTTTTCCAAATTTCCAATATAAAATTTCCAAATATGTACTTGATATACCTGAGCAGTTACAAGCACCATATTACATTACATTCAATAAATAAGAATCAATAATAACGACCAAATGTTACTAAAAGTTTAACGGATGTTCTTCATAAACAGCACCACCCAAACACATTTATATTCAACTGACCATTTTTATCGATAATAGCGTTATGTGTGCTTTGTTAACAAGAATAAACCCAAAAGTCACACAGGGATGTCTTCACTAAAATTCTTTCGTCTTTCAATCAAATGGAAATGGGAATGATAACTTTCAGAAGTGCTGTATATTGTTATATTTCATCATGTATTCCGATAAATTTTGAATTAGGATGCTTGTATCTAAGAATGTCAAAGTTATTGTAGTTTTGTACAAATTGTATTTCAATCGACAATAAAATTAATTTTCAAAATTTATCCTTCCTGCCTGTTATCAGCTAAAGATGGAGAGAAGGCCTTTTTCCTTTGGGAAGCAATAAAGTATCTGATCGTCATCCAAATCATTGGCTTCGAATATCTACATTTCATTTCTCTCGCGGTATGAAACATTTTTATCATTTATTCGCATCGAGGTAGGTTGCTGAGGGGGTAGATATTTCCTGCAACGATTTAAAGATGGGCTACACGCCCCTGGGAGGCATTGGAATGCTCTTAACTCGATACCGAGCGTCGAAGAAGTTGGTCGTCGAGGAAGTCGGAATCTCGTACAGCGGGGGGCGTAAAGTATATCGATCTGCCACCGACATCGCACACAACGTTGCGCGCCGCTCTCCCTTCCTTTGTCTCCGCACCCCCTTCGTCTTCAGCGGTGCATTTTTCCCCCGAAACCATCATCCCCCCTTTCCCTCGTCTGGCATTCCTTTCTTCCAACCCCTTCCCCCCTACGCCTCCGGGCGGTCAGTTCCACCCTTGCTCGCTGGGTAGGTATATATCTCCCGGGGGACCTTCATTACGACCTCTGCCACGTACGTATCCATCTTCCGTCGATAACACTTCCCATAGGGACCCTTTCGCCTTCCGCACGCGGGGAGAGAGACGGAGAGCCATCCCTTTTACCATCCTTCACTTGTTCCAGTCGGCTAGCATCGTCCCAAGGATCCGTCGCTGCACCTTGTGGGGAAGTTTCGTGTGTAGCCACGAAGTATTAACATACATGGGTAACACCAGTGGATTCATTCACTACGTTTGATTTACTATTTCAGACTCTGATTGTCACGGTAATAAAGAAAGAAGTAATGATGAAAAATTTCTCGGGATTCCCACCGGGTGTGGTATTGGGTAAATTCTCCCAACGTTTCAATGGCTGAGTCTGCCATCGACTTCCTGGGTTTACTCTTAATGGTACTTTTTTACAGTACTTATTTATTTATTTATATCCCTGATTGCCTGGTTATTGCTGTGTGCGGATGTAGCGATTAATTATGGCATTCCAGACACTGCTCAGTTGGAAGCCTTTATCTTTACAAAAAAAGAATCCTTTACAAAAAAAAGAAAGACCAGACTAGTACAGAAGTACATACCAGACTAAGCTACGGCATTTTTAGTTGGGGTAGCGCATATTTGAACTCCTTAAAACCTGCCGTTTTTTTACAAAATAGAATTGTACGTATTATTTTGAAAAAGGACAGATTTGAAAGATCTTTCCCACTTTTTCTTCATTTGCGTTTGCTTCCGTTGAGGCATTTACATGTTTATAAGGTCTTACGATGTTTTTATGCTAGAAGTGGCAACTCTAAAATATTTCAGTCCCTGCCTTCTCCCTTTACCCTGCGTAAAATAAGTGTGCCCATACCACAACCAAATATGACTTTGTGTAAAAGATGTTTTTTGTACGTAGGACCAAAGGTTTTTAATTTGTTACCACAGTCATGCTTTATTTCAAAGTCTTTGAAAAAGTTTTTGCAAAATGCACATTCTTGGCTTCTCACTAAAGAAAGTGTAGAACAAATATTGTTATAAAATATTGATGTAAATGAATTATAAACACTATTTTAGTTGTTTTTTCATGCACGCACTTAAGCTTTGTTAGTATAGATTATCAAGGTAAAAAAATGAGCTACACTATATGTAAAGCATAATGTATTATTATTTTGGATGGTACCCTCTAACAGGTTCGCGGCTATCTAAAATTACTCAATTTTGCTATTGTCATGTAATTTGTGTGTGGAGTAATAAAATTATTTATTATTATTAACAAAAACAGAAAGAAATAACATGCACCAAAGACCTACGACAGAAATATTACATCCCACAGAACATATTGAGTGTCTTCCATGTAGCAAATATTTCTACTAAATATACGACTAGACATGAAACAGTGTTGATCTGGAGCAGAATGGTATTTCAAAAAAGGTTTAATTTTGATTTTAGTTGTGCATAGTTCAAAGTGGCGTCATTCTTGAGCCACGATAGTTCAGAGGCCTGCTCTAAATTTAATGTCTGAGTACTAATCGTGATGAGGGATAAAAGATATGCCTACTTGAATTAATTATCGAATAATTGGTCAAACTGACTATCAGTGGAATCTAAAGAAAGATGTTCTACTCTTCATAGTTAACATGAACAATCCTCCACTAAACGAAGCCTTCCGCTTTATCTGATACCTGATATTCGCTACCTTTCCTCCGTGCTTATAAAATTAACGCTTGGATATCTTCTCTTCTAAAATAGTTCCATGAAAATTTTAGCACGATGAAAACTTGGTATTCCCTTTTGTTTTCCAGGATTTTTTTACCGTGAGAGCATCCTCATGGACTTTTAATGGAATTATGCAGGTGATTATCCTCTAAATTTGCAAATAAATTTATTTCATCCTGTAAACACATGAGTTAAAAGTAAATTTTCAGTGATAAAATGCTAAATTGCGCCAAAGCATACGTATGTAAATCGATGAATCAGGAACTTATAAAGAGTAATAGGTCAGGTGATGTTGGGTGGAATTGGAAGAATAAATTTCATATAAATTGATGCAACTTGGAGAATTCCAGTCTTTAATAATTGCCAATCATAATGTAATAAAAGAAAAAAATAGGGTAGAATACGACTGAATTATTCTGGACATAAGGGTTCAAAACGCTTAATTAACGTTTAATTGCGCTTAATTAATTATTAAAACGTTTAATTACAAAAATTGCACTGCGGATGTGTGAGTCTTCTGTGTGTGACATCTATGCTTTTTTTAAATTAATTCATGGAATAAAGAAGCGGATAATTATTCAAATTTTTTTACCATAAATATAAAGTTGTTTGCATCGACTTCGGCTCTTTTCCGCTTGACTTAATTCGAGTTCAACCTAAACATACGTTGGTTGGAAACGGGGTTATTGAGAATATGAGGTGCCACAAATCTAAGTTTACCATGCTTCCCACAGCACTTAATATCTTCGTCAAACGACACATATGTTAATGTTCATTCTTACATGTTTATACGCACGTTGTATGATGAGAATGGGGTAAGAGTATTTTCAGGTTTGAGATGCGATTTCAAAAAATCATAACTAGAGAAGTCCATTAAATTCTTTATAATGTGTAGTATACCGTAATTAAGGTGAGAGCATTCGGAAATTTATTCATAAATGAGATAACTTTTTTAATTGAATCTCTTTGGTATTTTAAATACCCGGACGATACTTATCATATAGCTTGAAGACAACTCACATGGTAACTGGGATTTTGTATGTATAGGCACTGATTTCCATGGTGGCACAGAAAGAAGTACCTTTGCATTTGTATATTTTTTGCTATTGTTTTAAGAATCAAATAAAAATTTAAAAATAAAATCAGTTGTTCAAAGTATTTCATCATATGAGCCATAGCTAGAGGCAACTTTTTGATAAAAATATTCTTAACTCCAAGAATTAATGTTCGAAACCTTAGCAGAGTTAGCATTAGCGATTGTGTTTAAGATTTTGCGAAAGTATTTCCCGTAATTTGTAGAAATTCAGTCAGTCAAGGGAATGGATAAAACCAATTAACTTTTATCTGTAGTTGGTTTTTTACTCCTAAAATGTTTCCACAATTCTTAAGCTCTCGTCCTGTTAATGGTATCAGCTTATTTATTTTTCACCATCATCTCTTGACTCATTCATCATGCCTCCATTCTCTTTTGCAGTGTGACTCGGCTGACATCCACCCCAGGTGATTGCTACCTCATTTGGTTCTCGGCTCGCACTCAATGCTTTTAAAGGTGATGCATCAAAAAGATACAGTTTGCATCCAACGTTCATTCGCTTCGAAAGTCAGTGGCAAAAAATGGAGCAGCAATCATTCCTATATTTGTAATCGAAAGACAAAATAGCATGCAATCCCGTTCTTGGGTGGCTAAATAGCAACAAACAAAGTATTCTCATCCAGCAGTCCTCAAAACCATTATAAAGTGACCATCGTCAACTTAATTCACTTTATTACGGTTATATTCAAGCACAAAATTTCTATTTAAATACATTTTCTTTCACTAAAATTCCAATGACGCCGATAATTGGGTAGTAGCCTTGATGACCTACATTTCTCCTCTCAATAAACTTTTGCATCTTAAATTCAGATGAAATATATAAAATCTACCAGGAATAATTACTCAGACCAACCAGAAAATTGTTTGCATCATGGTTATTTCAAACTGGAAAACTCATTGCACAGGATTTGACTCCGAACCGCAATCGTCTAACATGTACTATCATTTGAATGTCGACAAATTTTTGTAGGGAATAACGCTCTAACTTATGGTAAATTAATTTTTCGAAATGAGTATTAGTGCCTGATTAGATCCTCATTGCTCCAAAACTGATATATTTAATTATCTACGATGATTATGAGTATGACAAGCATTTACCAGCCATATCTTAAGTAAAGAGCATTCCCAGTGTATTTATAATGATATTCCTCCAAAACATTTTATTTTTAAAAAACATTTTTTTATCCTTTTTCATACTTCCACCGCCTGTTCAGATTAAAAACAGGACAACAATCAACTAAAACGCGCATGCCAGAGGTTAGAAACCAAAAATGGCATGTAGACAAAAAAAAACTGAACATGGGTCTGGTTAAAGTGACAAACAATCGCATTAGCTGTAACGTCTACACCGCATTTCCTCCTCAGATGCATAATTTTACACAAAATAGAAAGAAAATTCATTACATAAAACATATAATTGCAGTGAAAGTCTTAGACTTTCATATCGGTGATACATGGTGTACTTAACGGAAGGGTGGCTTGCGGTAAATTAGAGGAAAGTAAGTGATAACGAGAGAAGGATAATAAAGAACCGACTAAAGGTCGTTTTATGGAAAAAGAAGTAGCAGCAAATCATTCGTACGGAGCCTAAAAGCGTGAGATTCAAGAACCCATTATTTAATGGCGTCGTTCACATAAAACATATCGCAGAAGCTGGTTAAATTACAGTGAGGTTTGGTTGGTTTTGAATAAACGTGAAAATCAGCGAGGAAAATTGGAATGCGCAGCGCCGTGGTTGTTTTTTTCATAACTTTTCTTGTGGGTTTTGTAAGTTCCAACCATTAATCGCGGAAGAAGACACCCCGAAATGAAAAATAACGTGAGTTTAATATGTAATTGGGAATGGAACGCCGAAAAATAAATCAACGCGGTTAAGAAACAGCTCGACTCAAGGTTTTTCTTAAGGTGGCGATTATTATAGGAACCGTAAAACACATTTAATTTGGAAAAAGGCTGTCATTTCACGTGTGTATTAAACTTGTCAATTTCATTTTTCAGATGCGAATTGTGCGTGAAATAAATGCGGAGCATGGTCAAGTGTTGGGCTACTGATATAAATAAGACAATTGAATTGCGTTAGAAGAAAGATAAGAGGAAAGTCCGAACCTCTTATGATAGGAGTATTCACTATACATAATTAGTTCCTAGTTGTGGAAAGAAGTGTGTCATTTCAATAGCTGGGGACGCATTTGATGTTTCAAGTCATCTCAGTAATTTTAATACGTTGCTAGCATTATCAAGTCCTGGAAAGAGAGAGACGGTGTATTGAAGGGTCCTTTTACAAATTCCGGGAAAAACCTTCATCTACATCTCCATGCTACCCCTAAAGCCTCAAAAACGGCTTGCGGCAGGGGAGTTAGGACACCAGCAGTGTACATATAAAAAGCAAATGCTCAAGCCTTAAGATACCCTCTAATGAAAATCCACGAAATGCTACGTGGCCTAGGGAAACCCGCGTCCCTAAAGCACACCATTGCCCTTCACACGTATGTGGTTAGATCAAACGTCATCTATACAAAAAAGAAACTTACCGAGAGAGTTTTAGGGTTACACAGTGATGAAAAGGTTAAAATCCTTGAGATAGGTTAGGGATCAAGAGGGAATAAATTGATGTAAATAAAATGAATCTTCTCATACTAATACTCCCATCAGATTTGTCTCATCTGAATCACTCGTGATTTGGTACAAAGTTCTGCGTAACGAAAATTAACCTTAAGCGCGGTAATATATTATAGTCCTGCAGAAAAATTATAGATGACATCCAGTCCACGCTAATTTCTTCTACGAACTACTCCTTCCATGAAGTACGAACCTAATTTTTTCGTTGTCCTTCATTTATATTTATTGCTAATATGTTCTAAAAGCCGGTCGTAACAAAAATTTCGCTCCATAAGGTATTTTCCTCGTTAGAGCGACGGATTGGGGAACGGATACTGATTCAACGGCATTATCATCTTCTTCTGCCATCCCAATATCCCTAGGATCGGTTCGATGAGGTGATTGGGGTTCAGGCTTTCAAGTATGTAGGCTGAGAATGAATTTCTGCTTGCGGTGAGCATTTTTCGCGAGTAAGGTGATCGCTAATATGGCGTGGAATTTCATCAGCTTCGAAACTTTGGTAATCACACTCGCTCCAAATGGCTTGCTCAGATACTTTTTTTACGGCTTCGACACGTTCTCTCTTGCGTCTTTTCCTCACGATTTTCTTCTCAAGAACTAAAAAAATGTATGTTTTCTCAGTAATCTATCAGTAAATTCCAAGAAACGAGGTCAAACTGTTTGAGCAATTTTTATTTTCACCATGGATATAGGACGTATTCTACTCGTTACGATAACTGGCACTATTCTAATAATTTGGCTCAAGCACTGTATAGAGTATCATCAGTTATAAATGAATAATTATGAAAATAACGTGTATAATTGAATATAAAAAATACTTAAAAGTATAAAATAACCTTAATAGGAATTTTTAGCGCAGCTAGTACATGAAAATAGTGAAAACAATATATAGCAAAGAAAGTGACTGAATCAAGGCATGTATATGATAGACATTGGAAGAAAAAATTTAATTTTGGTTAAATTTTAATACAGCGACACTGAGAGGAGGTGAGAAGGTTTTATAAATACATGTTCGTTGCAGAGGGTCGTGTTAGGGTCTACGACCAGTCTTGTAATTAATTTCAGAGCGTCCAGTCTCAGTCGCATGTATATTTTGTGTCTTTTACGAATTATTTTCAGTTCATTTATTCACTACTTTAATAATCCCGCATAAAATCAAGGTAATCATTCAAATATTTAGTTTTTAATCAAAAAACATTTTCTATTTTTTTAATTACACATATTAAAATATTAATTTCCCATTTAAGATACATTTGCTTACTATCACCTAGGATACTTGATCAGAGTTTTTAATGGCTCGTATAATGATTGATGATGATACGAGTTGCTGGAACAAAATTATAAGAAAAAGATAAACAGAATACACTATTCAGTATTGAATTGTATGTTTCTAATTTTGTAGTAAGGCTTAACCAATAATAAATGGCAATATTATAATACCATTCGTTTAAACCTCATTCAGTGCCATCCCAATGCTCCACTTTCCTCCTTGTTTCCTCATTTCACCATCAGAATACACTCAAACAATTCTCCATTCTCCGTCTCCAAGGCAGAATTCCTTGCTCATCCACCATTTCAGTTCGTGGAATCCAGCTCTTCCTATCATCCCTCCACCCCTCACCATGGCCTATTCTCCCCTCAAATCATCCTCTCCCGCAGAAACCGCCACTGTTCCTCATATTCCCTTGAAAACCAGCCCTTCCTTCACTCCCCCCGTTCCCACCCACCACCGACCGCGTGTCCCAAATACAACGCATTCCTCTTCCGTCCGTCCGTTACACGGCCAAGCAAGAGGGAGAGAACAGAGAGGAAGAGGGGGGGAAGGATAAAAAGGGATGATACGGAGGGGAATGGCTGACCCCGGGAAGGGGCTGAGCAAGCTACTACGCCGTCACAGAAAATTTAAAAACTTATACTTTCCGAGGGTATTGTAAAAGAATTTGGTTTCGTTAATGATGTACTTGGATAAAATTAATGCATCGCCAAAAACGTTTTCCAAATCACCGATGAAAATTATATAACAATCATAGACTTGCAAAACTGAATTTAGGAAGGATGATATTAGGAAAATTAAATGCATTATTTTTTAACTTCGTACATCTTGAAGCGTTTGATCCAAACATTAAACTATTTGTATTGAATGAGTATTTATTCTCAGATTGCCAAAATTATAGTAAAATGAAGTGCCTATTTTTTCACTTATAAGAGCGCAACTTATGCCCTATTTTTACAATCATTTCACATTCTGGTAGGTCGCGCCATAAGGAGTCCTACTTTATAACCGGAACTCACTTGATTTGATGTTTGTTGCGCGCACGTGTGGGCGGGAGTGTAGTTGTTGAAAGTTGTTTTGTTCCCTGCTTTTGGCTGTGATCGGTAGTGGTGAAGTGTCGTCGTGCTGGAAGGGTCTCCAGCGCACGCTGCCCAGAGAAGCCATAGACGGGAGCCCGACATTCAGGTGAGTGGTGATTTGGAGAGAGGGGGACTCCCGGCGCATAGAAACATAGTCCTTTATAATACGCGCGTATCTTATCTCGTACACCGGTCTTAACCAACATTTTTCGTAGGCTAAAAAAAATATTGCATCGTTAGATTTCAGAGTATCGTTAATTATAAGTTAATTTTCACATAACATGGCAAGTTAAGCCTATATGTTTTGATTGGAAGTGGATAAAGACCATTTTTGAGACTGAATTTTGAACTTTTAAGTAGCATAGTTTTCGCTCCAAATCTCGGTGGAGCACTTCTAAGTGGAGGGAAGATTTTAATAAGTTCAATGCACTATATCTCTTAAGTTTTGTAGCCAAATGAAGGTTGAGGAAGAAGGGATGGAATAATACACTTTGGAAAAGATAAAAATTGAGCTTAATTATTTGAAAGAACGCTACTTGCAAGGACAATTCTGCTTGCTCTTTCTGAAGAATATAGTAGCAACATCAGAAAACCTCCCTTGACCATTTAAATGGACGCGATGAAAATCCATCGTTTATCTGCGAGAAAATACTTGGAGCTGAAAAATTGTGTGTGTCAAAGTTTATTCTCAAATAAAAGATTTTTCTATACCAATAAACTAGAAAAAAATCATTTCAATAATTTTAATACGTTGCTGTTATCATCAAGTTCTGGTAAGAGAGAGACGGGATATTAAAATATTTGACACGGTGATATCATTAACGATTTTAGATCTCTCGTCCTACCACAAAAGATGAAACCTAAATCGATTCCCGTCATTCTTTAATAAACATGCTTTTTCATCTCCTCCATAACTTATTCCCTTAAATGATAAAAGATTGTACGGAAATCCAGGTATCCATAGGGCCATTGAAAAAATTAAGAGGGCAGACATGCTCTCAGAGTGAGGAGAAACTCAAGATTACTCCTTCGTGTCACATAATGACCGCATTAACTAGTTTCAAGAATGGATCAACATCCCTCTTATGATATGTGGATGGCATAAGTAAGGCTGTTAAATACAATCACGGGAAATAAACTGTCATCGGAAAGTGATTTAGATACGAGTGACATCAGAAGTCCTTTCCCACTTCTTGCCATGGTATACGACCCCATAAAATCCTCTTCCATCCAAATCCTTGTGCGATCTTACCTTAATTGTTTTGTTGAAATAGAAACGCTCTGACAAGAACTGTATACCTTACAGTACATTCGAGATGGGAATTGTACGTGTTGTGGGTTGCGTTACCGCAGGATATACAACACGTGTACATTGGGTTGCATGCTTTCAAGGATATATCATCCGCGTTTGCCTAGCCCAACCAAATACGGGTGTAATTCCACGAAATTGACAATCTTGATGAGTTATGAATGATTGAGACCCATTAAATTTATTAAAATTCAATTACCATCTTTCTGATCTTTTTTCGATCCTAAACATCTGATAATAACAAGTTCAACTACACAATTACTGGTTTATACCACTAAGTGAATGTGACATATAGCCAGAAGAAAAGGTAAAGATATCAGTTACACCTAACTGGAGAGCTAAAGCAATTTTAATGCTCAATTTTTCCAAGTAAAAGAATGGCTCACAGCATCAAGAAAACCTTTTTCAAAGATAACGCATATAAATTGAAAATTATTGCATCAATATAAAAAAGGAGATGTTGACATTTACTAGGTTGATTTTATGAACGTTATCTTATTCTATTTTTACTTTAAGAATTACAAGCGAATGAATATGTGTGCAAATAGTCGGTACCGTTCAAAATAAATTGGATATTAGCCTGATGAGTGCCTAGCACTGTGAGGGCCTCACTTTCTGCCCAATAAAGTGGTACTCACGAATGTAAAACTACATAATGGATGAATACAAGACAATTGAATTGCGTTAGAAGAAAGATAAAAGGAAAGTCCGAACCTATTATGATAGGAGTATTCACTATACATAATTAAATCCCAGTTGTGGAAAGAAGTGCAATAATGAGTCATTTCAATAACAGGGGGCCCATTTGAAGTTTCAAATTGATGTAAAGAGAGGTAATAGGAGAAATCTGAGGACAATAAATGTATCCGGTGAAGAAAAAACACGGAGATACATTCAAAAAACGAAGCCCCAGATCATTTGAATGACTAATTATGGTGCAGATGTTGTGGCGAGGAAAAAAAAACAAATTTATTGATGCCATCCAGGGAGACCGCGGTCACAATTGCGATTGTATGGGTACAATTAACTGCAACATGATAAATTTATAAATTCTCATAAACACACGAAAATTCACCATAATCCTTGCGTCAAAACACTTGTATAAACTATTGTCTGAACCCTAGAGACACACACTGAATGGTAATGCAAAAACTGAAATACAAGTCGATTTTTTTTTTCAAAGAATAAAATTCTCCCAATGCATGAAAAAAGCTTTACGGGAAAAACATAAAACGCCAAATGACCCTAAGTATTGTTTTGTCCGTAAGAATAAAAAAGACAGCTTTTACTAACATGCTATTTGAAGATGCCCGTATATACTCAGTCGGGTAGTGATCTGAGCTTTCGACCAGTGGAACTTGAATCGAGTAGAATTAACTTTGACTAGTGTTTTTATAATACTTTTATCCGCTTACTGTGAAATTCATAATGAAAAATACTCGCGTCTAAACTGAGATTCGAATCAGAATCTCCCGATTGTCTGTCCGGTATGCTACCAGATACCAAGCGATCTTCTTTCAAGGCGGATTTCAAATATTTATACCGAACAAAATAGGTAGCAAACTTCACCGATAATTGGGAGATCCAGTTTCAAATGCCGGCGTAGCCGAATGATTTTTCGTGGGGAGAATCCCACCCAGGGAGTGCATTTGTGCGCGCGACTGTGTGCATAGCCCCTTGATACATTTCGTGCTTTGGAATATTTCCTTCTTTTTCCCAAACTGGAGTAAAGGAGTGGAATGACGTACCTGAAGAAAGTTTTATATTCTTACCCACAACCATTAAAACTCTTACGAGTTAGTGGTCTTCGAGTTTATTTTATTCTGGTTCATTAGGGAGCGTATAAAATTGGTTTATTTTCTCAAATTTCATTCTCAGTAGTGTTGCATTCGTATTAGTGTATTTATTTCAGCCTATGGGTGTATTTTTGTTCCTCTACTATGCTTGTAGCAGGTAGGTTCATTTTATACATACCTTCACATTTTTTCTTTTAAATTAATATGTTATCAGCAGACGATAGCCTACTTGTAGCAATATATTGAATGGATAAATAAAAAATATGTTCAAAATAGCACCTAGTTAGCCTCGAGAAATTCATTGCCCCAAGAATTTGATTCTGCACCGTATACAATGTGAATTAGATATTCTCGAGTCTGAAAATAGAAGGAACAGGAAAGAGCTCGTGGAGGAGGACTGAAATAGGAAACGGATAAGGAATGTAAGGGAGAAAAGAGGAAGAAGAGAGAGAGGGGGGCAGGGAGAGGGAGAAGAGTGTGGGACCCATCTTTCGAATGAAACGCCAACGGCCATCGATCCGTTCCCTAGGAACCGCTCACCCCCCTTCCCTATCTCCCCTCCCCATCCTACACCCTCCCCTCTCTCTCTCTCTCTCCTCCCAAAAGTGATTTCCTCCCTCTACCCTTCCAAGGGCACAAGAGATGGAACCCTGTATCCTCCGAAACACCCTTCTCTCCATACCTGCCGTCATGGTGAGGTGGATAGGGATCGCACGTCGCAGTAGCACTGTGCCTAATGTAATAAAATACCCAGGTATTCGAGTACCCATATAGTTTTAGAATAATTTGGATTCCAATAAGTTTTAGAATAATAATAATAACTCCTAATTTGTATGTGGTGATGCTAGCTTCGAAAAACTCAGGGATCGGGTTGGTATGATGGCAACCGTGGGTGCAATTATACCGATAGAATCGCACAATTTACCGGGGTCTCTTACGATGGTATCTATAAATTTTTGCTTTTATCTTTCCACGACAACTATATCATAAAAAGCCTTCCAAAAATTTAGGAGTGAGGTGCTTCAACGTATCTTGAGCGGATGCATTTATCCTCCGCCCCTCTCACACATAGCTTCCCTTTACATTCATTTACCACGCCAAACGGGTTTCCCTTTTTTAAAATAACTCATTTCCCCATTTCGCTCCAAAATTCGGAACCTATTAAAGTGAATACGTACATCGCACCTTTCCGCCCTGTGAGTCCGGTTCCCGGCGGTATCGGATCGTTTTTTAAGACTGCCCAATTTCCACCTGAGTTCTTTGTGCAGGGCACCTAAAGTATAGCACTCCGTCCGTCAGATGGGAAGTTACGCCGCGATCACCTTAGCGACTTTCGTTGAATAAAGGTTAACGCCGACGCCGGGTTTTTCGCCCCTTCATTTTTTCACTTCCCTACTGTCATGACAAAAATAACCATAGCTCTTGCGAACCTCCTCCGAGCACCACATAGAGCACCTCTTCCGTCCTCGTACCATCCAAAGCACCCTTCTTATTTCGTCTCTCGTTATCGCCACTGGTGAAGTAGACAGAAATTGGACTTCAAATACAGAGGTACCGCGTTTGAGTTACTTTACCGTGGATTCATCCTCCAATGCACCATATCAATTGACCTACATTCTATCATGGTCACATTATGTTAGTTTGGAAGCATAAATTGCACACATAGTTTACCACGCTCAATTTTCTTCACCTCTGGCTAATCTTAAAATGTACAGACATACTCTGACTGATCCTCTACATACCCAGAGGTACCAACAGGTAGAGGGTTGATGGCTCACTGAGCGCCACCAATTCATTCAAACGACTAATTCGTCAATTTTCATAATCACAATAAAACTCAGCAGTAACATCGCCTTATGTCAAACAATAATTGTACTAAGTAGTTTTCGGACCCCAGAAAAACTCATTGAATAGAAACCAAACTACTGCAAAAGGGGATTTTTTGTTGTGAATATAATGCTCTCAATGCACAAAAAAAGGCTTTTAGAGTAGATAAAGAAAATCGGGAAACGTATACTCGATATCACATTAAATATACTTTTATGACAGCGTTCACTATTTTGCTATTTAAAGCATTCCTTCTACATTCGGACGTATTTTGATATTTTTTAGGAGTTAAGGGACTCGAAAAATCCAATAAATACCTACAATTATTTGTAAAAATGGATACATATCGACGCAATAATTATACTGCATATTCTTCTGTCTCTTGAAATACAAACCATATTTGCTAATTGACACCATAACGAAAAACTGTTTTTGCCACAAATTTTTCCCACGATCAGAAAATATATACAGTTTTATGCATTAACAATTGTTCGCAAACAAGCCTTCCCTGTAGGTTTTTGTTCATGGCAATGCTTTTTCAAGAATGAATTTTCCAAGTCAGTTTCTTGAAAACAGCCAAAAATGCAAGGGCAAAAACCAGCTTTGCCAGTTCCTCTCTCTAACCCTGGCCAACGTCCAAGTTATACACTTTCTTTGCCCTCAAACTCTTGAAAAATCTGTATCCTTTTCTTGCGAAGGTTGAATATACTGAAATATATATCTCTGATCGGTAATAAATTCGGGGGATTGGAAATCTCCATCACATAGGATGGGATGGTGGCTTGACTTATGATTTAGATACACTCGGATACCCTACGCCCAGAAAACGATAGCAGCGGTGCATACCGTAACTACCTATATAACTCTAACTCAGTGTTAAAAATATACCAAGCTTTAGATCCAATCATTATAAAATGCGTAGTAATAAGGAAGAAAACTATAAAAATAGCATTGGTAACACATTAGCTATTGATTTGATAATAAATTAAGTGGAGACATATAGTTCTGTAAAGGAGAGTGTAGTGAAAGAATGTCTCAGAATTCCCATTCGTCCTGGCACTGAAACTTCGTCGATGTAATATCAACCTCTTTCCTGGTAATATCAGCGATCTCAGTATCTTAATTGCTTGATCTTTTGGAATCTCATCGTCACGCAAATGTAGAGGCATTTAAATACCTTGCTGAATAATTTTGCTAATTATAATGCAACAATATATACTAGCTGATTGTAGCTTTGATGCAGTCACTTATATATCACGGAAAAGAGAATTATTGGACACAACGATAACTTTACGAGGTTATCTCTTTCATTTTAGTTACGTATTTGACTTCACACTAAAATAATTTCCTTAATATTACTTGATATATGAAATACTGGTTTCTTTTTTGGCCTTCGCACATAATGTACATCTGTTAAGTCTTAAAACGCTCAATTCCAGCTCAAATTATAGGAATTTATTAAATTCAGCTCTATCATTATCTCCGATCTATATGTTTAGAGCAAGCTCGATAGTGGCGTCTCACGAATGGGTGCAGTTTCACGAATTCTATATCGAAAAAAAACACTTAAAATAATCAAGATTTGACGAATAATGCAAAAATTATTTTAAACGATTTGTTAGTAGGCCTCCCTGCAAGAGTGAAAGTATCTCTCTGGTGTTACTCCGGGTGTTTACCCTGTGTTTTCAACGGAATAAACCCAATCTTCGGAACGTGGTGCAAACGACGGCTTTCAAAACTTGTGGAAACAACTTGGTAGTACAGGATTGAACATCAAATATTTTGGTTCAGGGTGACACTCTTATTCTACCAATGAGCATCTCTGATAAACCACTACCTGAAAGCATAATAGGCAAAGAGAAATCACAGTGTAACTCACCATGTTATTCACAGTGGGCAGGAACAACACCAGAGTACTACTCGAATAAAGAGCTGCAGCAAGGCTGAAGCACATGAGCTCCTTTTGCTAGATGATAGGGGCCATTCCACAATCCTGCAAAAGAAAAATAAATAAATATTAGAACATTTACCTCATCTTTAATCCTGAAATTGTAGTGTATACCGATTGGTTCGAAATTCTAAGTTAATTTAGAGGGATAAGTTGCTGTTGAAAAATGATGCCTTTTCAAGAACAAACAATTTGAAAAATATATACTTTCAAACCCGGGACATTAGTTAGTTAAAATGATGAAATACTAAGAAATAATCATTAGATTCTCTCATACGGAGAAATAATTTATTTAAGTTTGTACCAATGAGATATGAAAACGTTCAGCTATAGGCTACTAGTGGAAAAAGGAAACGGATAATTATAGCCCAGAAAGAGAGCAAGGGATTGAGGATAAACCATATAAAATCATAGGCGTACTTGAATCCAAGGTGGCGTGGCTTGTAATACTTGATAATTGGCGTGGGATGTAGTGCATGAAGCATAGTACCTAATTTGCACACCAGAAAGTTTGTGATATGTCTTTGCGGATGGCGCCAGAACGAAAATCCATTTCGATTTCCTTTATTGTAGAAATTGTGACTTTCCTAAGTTTCCGAAATAAGTAAAAAAATACTTATTTTGTAGCTATTTGTTTCACCATTGCATTTAATGAACCCATGCGTTTGACTTGAAAGACAAATCAAAATTTAAAAGTGACACATTTTCCATCGTTGCACAAGTTACGGAAATACGAAAATAGGAAAAAAATATGTTAAAGATTCAACTCTAACACGCATATTCAAACCTTTAACGATTCAACCTCTCTTTCTATGACCAAATTAGAATACGCTGCTTCCATGATTTAAGACATCAATATTAACATAAAGTCACGCTAATAATTAGAAAATAATAAATAGCATGCGTTTTGGCTCGCAGTTTTCCGCGGCATTGATTAGCAGATATCTCCATTTCTTCTAGGTTTCACTGCGTGGGATTTGTTTGTGACGACAGTTTCGTCTGATAGCAATCGGCTTCAGAATACCGATCGGACCGCTTCTGAACAAAAATTCTCTGCTCACACAAAAAATGAACACAAAAAAAGGCGGATTCTTGGGAGATAATGCTAATTTCACGTTGGATAAGAAAGAGTTGAGATTGTCTAATCACGTCTTTCGATTTTCTATTCGAGTGGATTCTCTGATAAGAGTTTGCTTGCGTAGAGGGCAGCTTCTTCACGTAAGTTTAATAAATTTCACTTCACTCTTTTGAATAAAACTGTTACATCTTATTGAAACAGTCGTCCCAGTATCACGGACCAACGCGGAGAGTAACACGAAAAGACGTGATTCTTCAACTTCACTTTGCCAGGGAAGCCTTTTAAAAGGGTTGAGACATGAACAGTATTTTGAGAAAAATACTGGAGGTAAACAATAATGGTCCCCAAATTAAATGACGCCGTCAAATGATTTGGGTCCACGATTGGCTGAATTGGAACCTTGTCTCGGTTAAAGTTTTTTTTCTTTTTGTCAGCAGGATCTCAGTTGTTTCTTTCAACTCCTTGTCAAAGAAGCTTTGGGCATGAAAAATTATTAAGCATATCCACCAATCACATCCGGCTTGACCCCTGTGAAATCCTAAAATCGTATAAGCCCGGTTGTTCGATCCCACCATTAGTCTGCCCTAAAGACGAAAGTTTGTGACGATGGAGTTTTTAACCCGATCGGAAGCCCGAGAAACATTCAGTGCTCACATACGCCTGGAAGGAATCTCTTCACCCATCATTAGCTTATAAAATTCAAAAGGAACTGGTGTAATTCACCATATACTTATTAATTTCGTCAAAGCTTTCCCCAGAAATTTTTATTTAAAATAATCGTTTCAGTTGCTTTCATACGTGAGGGTAGAGCGTATTAAAACGCGTTGCAGGTTAAAATAAAAACAGGAAAAGAAAGAAGCTTTAACAGTTTTCAGCATGTATTGGTCGATTGCTCCTTTCATCACCCTGCCGTAAAAGCCTCGTGCGTGGCAGAGCAGTTTCGTGTCTTTCTATGCATGCCTTAAAGACGATCAGCAACGCGCTCTTCAAAATTTTGGCGACGATGGAGTTTTTAACGCGAGCGGGAGCCCGAGAAATATTCACTGCTCACCTACGCTGGAAAGATATACTTCAAAAGGATGGAGACATCAACAAGCTTTTGGGAAAAATGTTGAGGGTTAACCAAAATGCTGTTCGTTCCATTCGGTTGGATTCCATTTGGGAAGAGAGCCCGTAAAATGAAATCCCGTCACCCACGAGATTTCCTTGAAGGTCCTTGGCTCCGCTATCGTCTCTTCGCACGCACTCCTCCAAGTGCGCCTGCCTCGCGCTAAGCCTCCTCCGCCGCGGTGCCCATCATCCCGATTCGCGTAACAAGCTTACGCTCCTCGGATCCCACCGGCAGTTAATCCCGAGCAAGGAGCACGAAATGGGAAATCCTTATACCCCAAAGCATCCCCCCCTCACCTCGCTGCGTATCCCTACTACCGCTTGCCTCCTTCTGCTCTCCGCCAAAGGGTTCAAAACCCACCCTACTGAGAACATCATATTTGAAACTTACTGTAGGTATTTCTAGGTTCGAAAGAAACGATAAATTAAGAGAGATCTTTTGTGGAACTAATAGGCATAGGAATTCCTTTTTCCCGCGAACTATAGAGGACTATTAAAAATCTATGCGGAACTTCGTTAGAGCATTTCCTTTTTATTTGTAATCGGCTGGTGTCCCAACAGTTCCCGCCACACGCCTATTGAGGCGGCTTGCGGGATATTATGTAGATGTGGATGATTTCCTCGGTTACAGAAATACAAATTATTTCACCTTGATGGCAATGGCCGGCTGCTAACCGCTGGCAGTGGCGGAGGGTAACGGCGCTATAGCCCCCCTTGCATATCCAATTTACACTAGATAGAATGTTAAATTTTTCGGACTCCCAGTACTTATGGGAGATTACCCCCACTTAGCCCCCACTTTTTCCTATCCTGGATCCGCCACTGACCGCTGGTGCGTGGTCGGTCAGTGTGCAAGCACTCATGCCCTCCAATTGTTTACTATTGGAATGTGGACGGCCGATAAAATACCTCAGTGTGTGTACATTGTACACTGTGCAAGGAGCCTTAGTTCTAACCGGAACATGGTGCATTCGCAACCTTAAATTGAGAAT
This sequence comes from Ischnura elegans, assembly GCF_921293095.1. Classification (NCBI taxonomy): domain Eukaryota; kingdom Metazoa; phylum Arthropoda; class Insecta; order Odonata; family Coenagrionidae; genus Ischnura; species Ischnura elegans. The sequence continues at coordinate 123,161,819 of NC_060247.1, forward strand.
ATTTGGAAGTTAAAATAAACCAACTACTTTAGAATGACGTTTAGTTAATTATTTGGCCTAAAATGGTCGCCATCATTAACTGCTATTTATAATCTCACAAAAAAATTAACAAGACATTATAAAACCGGCCATTGATTTCTGAGAAAGCCTCTATTTTACATCAAAAATAGATCAGCTAACTAATACCTGGGTAGATAAAATAATGTTGAAGCTACGAGTACATTTATTTTAACTGATTCTGCTGTCATTGACGAACACTTGAAAGCCTAATATTACGTTCATCTTGCCCTGTCTTTAGCAATCCATGATTCGACTGGCGGACAAAAATGGAAACTTTTAGGTTACATTTCGTAGTGCAAATTTGAACAGACGATTCTCCTTACTCAGCACCGTTAATGATTACATAATATAGAAGGGGGAGGGGACTGTTTCCATAGCATCAATCAACATTTGTCGGACAACATCTGTCGACGTTTGTCTATACACGCATATGACGCACGAAAAATTCTTTGAACTCGGTTATGCAACGATGGACCTTTTGCAATAATAGCAACAGTGCACACGAAAAATGCTACTCTAGATTCATTAAGGGGTCAATAAAATAGGGTGATTCGTGATCTACCAAAAATGCCAATGCAGGATATTTGGTTCTTTAGAAGTTACACCTCGAGAAATTAATTCCTCTCTACGCACACTGAGTGCAGTCTATGATATGGCCATACGGAATCCAGATCAAAATGTATGTGCTCTTTGACCGGGTAGAAATAGAGTTATGATCCCGATGTACGACAATTTTTAGCGCTTGACTTACTTGTCTTTGGCAAGCGTTCTATTTCCAAGGCCAAACGTTTTCAGACTCACTTTACGGGCAATAAATCCAGTCACAACTAATATTAAATAATAAAACACACAAATTCATCAAAAAGTGATTTTTGATAGCTATCTACGCTCCTCTGTCTCAGATTTCGGAGTTCACATAGCCGTTAGCGGCCGTTCCATTCAAACTCTCCGCTTATTACTCACGAAAAAAAGACTTTTCCACACCAATAATAGCGTTTTCCTCCTATTCAGCAAACAATCTAATCTATTACTCTCAAAAAATTTCTCCCCTGTTAGAGATTTACAATCAGTAGGCTGCATCCCGCATAAGATTCTTATCCAATATCTTCTCCATATTCCAGCAACATGTTCTCCAGCTTTATTATTAACTGTTGAAAAAATCCGCAGTTGTAATTGTCTTTGTAAAATATTAGCAGGTATAGCAGTTTGTGTGACTGGCATAGGGTAAATGATGTGAATGTGCTGCGCTCTAGACAAAAGTTGAAAGACCTAAAGTGAACTGAAAAATTTAAAGCAGCGCCGAACGTCCAATGCAGGCCCTCAGCACCAGAAAAGGATACTTTTCGCAGAAAATTCTACTAATTAATCCTTTGAGTTCACCGCCTTTGAATTATTACAGCTTTAGAATCTGTTTATGCGGGCTAAAGGGCGTTTAGGGTTTGCTTTCGCCCCAGGGGCTCAGTACTAAACGCACGAGTACCCGTGTTTCCACGTGCATGAATCTTTCCCACGCCATACAGTCCATTTCCGACATTCAAAAAATTCGCTCCAACAAAGTGGGTTACGGAGTTTTGCACGTGTACCTATTCATTAAAACAGTTGAAAAAAATATTAATGCAAATTTGAAAAAATGCATGTGATATGAGTGTGAGAAGTCAATTTATATCTTAATGATAGTGAAATTTGAAAAAATGAAGGTTTAGAAGTTATTCCGATGAACTTTACAGAATAAAAGCAACAAACGAAATTCGCAAATACTTAAGTCAAAATTAAGCCATGTGGCTGTCCGAATCAATTCTTTACTAAAAGAAATGATTATAAAATAGTGAAGGCCATGGTATTCAGGTATTTCTATAGCCTTAGAGACATTTTCTTTAAATAATGCAGCTTTATGAATAAAGGATTACTGTTTCATGGCAACCAAGAATTTGGGGGAAACACTCATAAAGCTGGACAGGAGATTAACTAAAACGTAATTAAAATCTTTGGTAGGTAGGGGTGCTTGCTAATCAAAGTGCCTTTGAACGAGTGAAAAATCTACAATTATTTTCAAAAGGATTTTTCTTGCATCTTGAATTTCCATGTCAGAAGGGATGACACAAGGTTAATATGCATGAATAATTAAAAAGATGCTTCATTTTCACACGGCAGGATTAATTTCCATTTGTTTGCAACCTAGTTTACGTCCCTTTTTTCCCGCGTACCGCAGTCTCAACTCTCCCCCCTTTCTCCTTCCACTAGTCCCGCTTAAAAGACCACGTGCTTAAATGCTCAGGGCCGTGTGACATCCAGGAAAACCTCAACCTATTATCCCATAAGATGACGCAAGAGGTGTGTTCAGAAATAACGGAAAATAAATTCCTCGCGAGTTTGGATAGTCGTGTTGCCAACATTTTTTATTATTTTGGTATTCATTCCCCAGAAGTATGGTAAAATGTTCTGCTGTATTTATTGTTTACTTTTTCAGTAGCTAAGGTTGGACGTGTTCGTTAGAGCACGGTGATTTTCTGCTCACACATCATCAGTGATGCTGACTTACAAAAAAGATTGGGGGGCCCAAACCGGGGATCTTGCCCCGGGAGATTTTTAAAGTAGTGAGTTCTTTAAGTAAGTTTTTTAAGCATTTTAGAAGAGTCATATGATCAACATTAGAACCCTGATAATTCGAATCTCGATATCTGGACACTCCGGGGAAAATCAATAAGCCAAACATTTTTCCTCACACCCATGACGAATTTTTGAGGGGCCCGGGCCCCCTTAGGCCCCATTGAGTCGGCGCCACTGCACATCATTGCTTTTTCGTTCATACCACTTCGGTTAGTACTGGGTAACAAGCAAAGTGCATTCTCTAGGCCGTGGAAACCGAGTGCTGCCCTCGTGTGCCGAAGATTTCAAACTTTTCTGGTTGTAAATGACCAAATAAATTGCATTATACTACAAATTTCTTCACTTATCTTCCTTAAAAATCACCTTATCTTCGCTAAAGCTTCATCCTCGATCCATTTTCGCACTCAATGACTCGAAACGATCCGGTCGTCCATCTCTTTCTACTTCCTTATTCCGGTTTCAGCCGCGCCAGCAGCGCTGACTACGGCTAAGTGGCAGCGTTGCGAATTACAGATATCGCGTTAACCAAAGTACGTTCAGACGATGGTTATGCGGTACGGAACTCAAGTTACGACCATGGTTGAGTGCTATAATCTTGAAATGTTCAGGGTGTGTGAAGAAAATCTATGTCAACATTTTCCGGTATCTCGGAGTTGAAAATTGTTCCTTTGAATCATGTCCTTAGATGAATTTTAATAGATTTGAGAAACAGGCAAATTTGAAACAGGGTCTTCTCCACTCTGAACATTTCAGGATCATATTGTAATTCTCAGCGAGTATTCCGTCACCAATCGAGACCGGATTGGACGGAGGTACCTGTATACATCTATACATTCCGTAAAGCATTCTTCTATTATGATATTCTCCATGTCTCTATGCGTCCTCTAAGTCCCCTTCATCTTACCAGGCTTGCCTCATTTCCATTCGCTAACCCTGGCCGCATCCCTTGTCACCCGGCCGTGATATCCATGTCAACCCTACGCCTGCCCTCTACCCTACAAACTTCCCCCGACTAATTCCCGTACAGTCCTGCTCCTCCCCCTCCCTTCTCCTCCTCTTCCGTTCCCAAGCCAATTGCAAAAGAATAACTCTTAAGCAATCTCCTGACGAGAGAGAGAGTTAAATGGACCAAACTGGTTGGAACAACTGTCTGACTCGACTCGGAATTTGATTCGTAAAGTCCAACGAAAATTACCAACTACCCTGCAAGTGAAGGATGACGCTGAGGAAAATAAAACGAGTTTATATTTTAAATTAAACTTCAACTCCAAATATAGAAGCGAGTTGAAAAAGTTCCCCTCATTCAAACAAAGCGAGTAACTAAATCATAAGGTCTGAAAAAAATTCTCATCTCCTTAAATAGAAACGGCCTTTATTCACTCATGAAAAATTACTTAGAACGAATTATACTGTATTCAAGTGGATTTTTGGATAAGAAATTAAAATGCATTTTAACTACTTCCATTGAAATCTAGGTCATGTAATTACTAAATTCGCCGTATTATCGCAAATAGGAATTATGAGTAAAGTTTTTTTCAACAATATTCGTATCCATATTTGTAATAAAAGATAAAAAATCAGCCTAAATAATATGCGTAATATTTCCATCTAGCCACTTTCACAATCATATTTGGCTGAACTCGCAAATTTCGAAATTCGCAAAAATAGCTCCCCTAGTAATCACACTAAAAAAATTTCTTAGGTGACATCTTTTCTAGAGAATTTACTGCTTCGTGTGGTATTTCAAGTAGTTAAAAGAAAAAATCCACATTTTATGCATTAGAAGCCAGCTGGCGAATTTCAAAATTTTAATTGCAATTGTAATTGATATCCAAAGTTTGACAGGGTAATTTCAACGATCGAAATTCTCTTTCAAATGATTGAAAATATTTTTTGATTCCATTTACACTTTATCAAGGTATAGCGTCAACACGATATTTAAATCCTTGATACGTCGCTAATTTTCTGATTTGAAACATGCACCGTGCAGACGTGAAACAAGTAAAAAATAAAAGGCATATCATTGTTGTAAAAGGTCGTATTAGAACAATATTTTGGGCAGACTTCGCCGATAAATGATATAGAAATTTTTGAACAACATTTCTCCAAATAATAATTCACTGAAATAATTGAAAAATTTCGGAGAAATTGCAGCGATGGCACAGTTACCGAGACGCGCATACTCCTCGTTGAGGAATATGAGGATGAGATTTCATCTCTGTGTCATTAGGCAGTGTTTCCTTCACATCACCGCTTAGTCGTGTGTGATAAGCCCTCAGCGGAAGAGTTAACGACGCTTCACTAACGATGAGGGAGCGATTGAAGGAAACGGAACCACTTCTGTTTCCCGAGCAAAACAAAATCACTCCGGCGCGATGCACTGTGACCGAACGAAAGAAAACAGTTGATCAGAAGAGGATCCCGCGATATTGGCATTAAAGAGCTCATTTGCAAGCATGGATATTCTCTTAACTAATTCATGAAATATCATTTTTTCATACTTTTTTCGATGGCCAGATGGGAAAAAGTCGTATTACATTGGCGCTTCTGCGTTTTTCTATGAAAAATACCTGAAAGTTTGGACTCCTGCGCTTCGAAATCATTCTTTGCGAACGCTTCAGAATTTAATGAATTCTGCCTTCAGGGTTACGTAGGAAAATCATCAAATTAGGGTACAATGTCATGCTTATTAAACATATTTGACAAATTTTTAAGAGGGATAATTAACCAAGCATTTGTTATATAGTACACCATTATTTCTAATCATATTATGATGCATCCTCCATCACTTATAGCAACTGGAATGCATATATTAATACCACTTTTAAAAATCATTAGCATGGTGAATCTAGGAACCAGCAAAAGAGACCTCTATGAGTTAATATGTTACCTGCTGCACGAGAACGATATTCAAGGGGATCGGGCTGGTATGGTGGTTAGAGCTTTGCTCGGGTTCAAATCCCAGCTGTGGTAGAGAATTTTCAGAAACTGCCCGATCCCCGCTTGAACGATGAGTAGAGGTCATTTCAAGTGAAACACTTCGTCCGTCGGATGAGACGTTAAGCCGTGATCCCCTTGGAGCCTCTCGTTAAGAGCAGGCTAATGCCGACGCCGGGTTTCTCTCCACCTTTCCTTACCTACCCTTCCCTCATGGCGCAAATACCCTCAGCTGTTGGCCGCCTCCTCCAAAATACCATAAGTTGCTACGATATTCAACTGTTCACATGACAATAGACGACAGCTGGACGTCGGGGTATACAATTACAAGCACCAATACAAGTCCTTAACCATAGATTACTAAACCTGACTCAGAGTCACTTGGTCACTACACCTTCGTCATTTTGCTGACGCTATTTTTTTACCTTTCAATCATTGTTTTGTGCTTTAAAGCAGTTACCTGAAAGTTTTATCATAGTTAATATAAATTTAAAATTTTAAGTCATAGGTCTTTCACTAAAAATATTTTTTTAATTATTTTTGCTATGATTTATAAAAAAATGGATGTAAGGTGTAGGGGGAAAATATTTAAAATGGCATAAAATGAGTAATTTTTTATTGCTAAATACATTATCCAAAACTTTGTATTTTTAATAAAATGTGTCGTCAAAATGACAAAGGTTTAATGATCCAGGGTTGAATAGCAATAAAACGTAAATATACCTTATATGTATACATAAACGAATGTTTGACATTTACTCATATTTTTTAAATAGGTATCGCATGAGATAACAATTATTGTAGGGCTGATTAATTATTGTAAACTCTCTAAACAATTCTTTAATTGCCTAAACTAACGACCTACACTCAATTATTTTGAATTATTTAAGATATACGATTTATTTATATGCTAGAGTTGCATTAGATTAAGCCTGAAACAACCCTCCACTTTCAGCTCAGGGTTGTAAACGTTATCCTTCACGCTTATACCAACGCAGTTTAGACCAATCGGAGCGGAAATTGGTCGCAGGAGGAAGTATATATCGATGCTATCGGGCGCCAACTTCCCCAGCGGAGAAACACACGCTGAAAGGAGCGAAGAGAAAAGAGAGTGATAAGGCGGGCACGGGTCCCCATGGGATAACTGCTTACGCCCTCCTGCCTTCTTCTTCTCGCCGGGAGAGCAAGGGTTCCTGGATCATGCTTTATTCAGTCCAAGGGAGGTCCAAATAGTGAGAGGGAGGTTTTTCTGAGGATTACGTCACAGGGCAAAGACGAAGGGAACAGGAGTAAGTACAAGAGAAAAAATGGCATCGCGTCAAGGAAGCTCACGTCCACGGCAGATATGGTAATGCCCGAAAATTAACAGCAATAGATGTAAGGGAGGTAAAGAAAAGGGCACATACATTCTTTAAAAAAAACATTGTTGTCTCTCTTCTGTTTCCTGTTGATGGCTTAATATTTTAAATTTTTCATTGTTATGGTTTTTAAATTTTCTGGTAAGTTCAAGTTTATTCATTTTAGTTTTATTATTTTCAATACATTTATGATTTTAGTTTTAAAATTTTATGCATTTATTTTTCACTTCATTATTAACGTATTTCAAGATTTATATAGTCACCCAAACTAAAATACGAAATTTTAATGTTTTTTATTCCTATCATTCCAAACGAATATCCAGTTGTTTTCGAAAATACTAAGTGATCATCATTTTAAAAAGATATAAACTTGGCAACTCTTTCAGAAGGACATAACAAAGTTGTAAACAATTGGGTAATAATATTATAGAAGACTGAGTAGGCGTGCCTTTTTCCGTCCTCAAGAACTTCGTCTTTCTTCCGATTCACACTCACCACAAATATAAGTTTCCTAGCCGGGGGCATAGGCGGGGGCGCCCCGTTCGGGACTCAACTCACCTCTGCCGTGGGGGGCCGCTTCCAGCCACCGACCGAAAGGGGAGAACGGAGCGGGGGAAGAGAGTGATATTCGATGATGAGAAAGATTGCTGATAAGGGAACCGTGGTCGGAGGCCAGGCAGGCACCACGGGGGAGAGCGCAGGGGGTAGATGGGATAGGGAGGGCTCCCCCGCCGAGTGGCGATGAGCTATCCACCACGGTGGAGGATTTCCACGAAACGCGTGTTCTATCAGGTATCGGACGGAGGCCGGAGAGATTTTATCGTCGCGAAGAATGGTGTTTGGTCTTGGAGGATCCGCTAACCGTCTCGTGAGAATAAGGGCCGTAAAAGACCACTTCCTCTTCCTTCCGCCTCCTGTAGATTCAGTTCTCTTTCGCCACCCGCGGCTCGTTGAATCGACGGAGAAACGAAGAAAAAAAAGCTCAAAGCGCAGTAGGTACGTTCATTTTGCTTTTGTATAATTTGAAATGTTTAAAAATACTAACGACATCTATAAACCTATTATGTTCTTAAATTATCTAATTTAACTCTTGGAAAAACATTCCAATGAACCAAAAATTGTAAAAAATATAAATGCAAACTCAAAAAAAAATGGAATAAAAGAACTGACAGATATGGCTTCAGCAAAATATATTGAGATATATACAATCAAAATTAACGTAAATATAAAATAGTACAAATATCTGGACCACTTTTGTATGTATTGTTCCTGTCATCTCTTCATATAGTAGGCCTTGGCAATGGAAAATAAATTTCCGAACGTCGGAAAATACATTTTTCACTTAGGACCTAATCCTCAAGAGTTCGTATTAAAATACAAATTGAAAAACAACAAAACATAATATAAGAGACAAATTTTATTAACATCAAAAAAAAATATCCCTCTTTAAAGAAGTTCTCCACACAGGGCCTAAGGTTTATAACTTGATACCAGAGAATATGAAGACCCATAATAATTTTAAAAATAAATAGCTGAAAATGACTGCGGTGTAGCTATTTACACAGTCAAGTATAGATCATTTATTTAATGATATTATCTATTTATTTCGTATTTATGGTATCTCTATTTGATTCATTCAAAATCTGAGCTTCAAGTAATTTTTAATTACAACCTATTCTATTTTTCTTTAGACAAACAAGCAACTATACATTCTGGGAAGGTAGCTTTGAAACAGAATTTTATATCAAAAGCTTCCTATGTACGAAACCAATGTAATTTTTTGTGTATATAATTTTTGGGAAGTCTTAAAACTATATGCACAAATAAACCTCTTTTGCGGTTATTTTCTGGAATCGATCTACTCCGCCTACTCTGTATGTATTGAATTTTGGGAAGCAACAAGCTATCCCCATCTAACTGAGTAACTTTAAGGGATTAAGGTTGGATAAACAAATATTTTTAACTTCCTTATTATAAAAATATTTTTTTTAAATGCTGTAAAAATTGACACACGTGTGTACATGTGCCAACTGTGGATCCCGACAGCGCAAATACTATGGCCTTTCTCATTCCTGATCTGATGGAAGACGAAAGCGTAATCCTATATGGACCCTTTCCGTCTCCATTTATCATCCTGTTTCCAATTCATCGCCACGGCAACCTCACTCTGGTGTCCTTTCTCTCAACCAAAAAATCACGCTTCAGGAAACTACACGTCACTCTTATTACACCAGCCTCTCATCAATCTCCTGTTCCCTATTATTCATTCCTCCTTCTTCCGAATGGGGGCGTACTCTCTCTCAAGACCTTGGCACGCATTTATATTTGTGTAGAGGAGGCCTTCCTTCCTGATTCATTCGAAGAAGAATTAGTCAGGAAGGAAGAAGGGATTAATCCGTGAGCTTGGAAAAATACAAAGACTTGGAAAGTGGTACGACTCGTCAAAAAATGCTACAGGCGAACCGCTAGCGTTACACAGTTTTAACAGAAATTAGACTGGTAGCCTCTAGAGGCTTGGAGGTTTAGTGCTATGCTTAGATTGCCGGATTATTTAAAAATATTTCAGATCTACACGGAGAACATAATCTCAGAACTTTACTATACTTTAGACCAGACAGAAATGATAAATTAAAAGAGATATTTTAGATGTATAGGTAGTATATGAATTCTTTATTTATAAAGGACTTTAATAAATGCTAGATGGGACTCAATAAGAGCATCTCTTCTTATTGTTTTGTAATGACTGGTGACCTAACATCCCCTGCCACACGCTATTGAGTTAGTGCCATCATCATTATAAGTCAACAATCCTAAGATTGTTTTGTCGCAGCTCTACATTCCTATCCCCTATTCACTAGCCTTTTCAAAGTCATGTACGTATTTCTTCTCTTTTACATTCTTTAAAACCTGACCTAACTCATCTGGGACCATCCCTAGCCCATCTCCCCCTCCACGCTACCATCTACTATTGTTTCAATAAGATTATATCTGAACTTACAGCTGTAGGCAGATTCTTCTTTTTTTAGAAAGCCATCTTCGCCTGTGCTATTCTATTGATTATTTCTTTCTTGCTTCGCCCATCGTTGGTAATTCGACTTCCTAGATAACAAAACTCTTTCACCTATTAAAAGTTTCTGTTTACGCAAGGTAGTAAGTAGATTTAACTCCAACATGCCCCCTTCGAATCTTAAACCCTCCTCTTTAAGCCACACAAATATATCCGCGTTGATCTACGCAGCAGCGGCCGACGCGATTCACTTTTTCTTGGGTCCCTACCCTTAAGCGTCTCCATCAATCAGACTGCGTTACGACTCTCTTTTGTTCTCTCTTTCTCGTCGGGGATAGCTACACTGACGACAATTTTTTGCATGCGTTTCCCATCCGTTTCCCCAAAAAATGTTCCAAACAATCTTGTTTTTCTTCATATTTCTACGGTCTGGTCTCTCTTTTGATTTGAGGATTAGTTTTCATTCCACTACCACTTTTAATTTATTTTTTCTCTGTTTTCACATCTTTCCCGCCATTCAAAGCAGATTGGCTAACGGATCTGGCTTCTCACTTTTCAACCTTGTTTACCGGTTTCCTTAAAACTGTCCTACCCCTTATCTACCCGATCACGAATGTCAATAACGGGAATATGAAACTACTTTGAATATCAAATCATCAGAAAAATACTATTCAAGCAATAAAGGAAGTTGTGCTATGTTGTACAAGGCTTACATGGAAGTTGGGCGCATCGTGAATCATTCTATATATTGATAACAGGAGTTATGTGGCCATGAATTATCATGGAGATCTAAATATGTACAGAGGTTCTTATACTGGCTTTGATGTACTTTTTCTTATACCACATTTTGCAAGTTAACGGCCCAATTTTTTAATAATTCAAAGTTGGAATGATTGCATTGAAATTTTCACCGCGTCTTATTATCGGAATGACAATAGATTGGTTCATTTCATTGGTCTATTATTTTTTTCTCTTCTGTCATTTTTTTCTACATTAAATAATTAATTATAAGGCCAGGACTATAGGCCAGGATATAATCTACGGTTACAAATACGCCCGAGATATACTTGACCATACTCCTACAGTTTCATTTAATGATCTGAAAAATTCATTATTCACCTCAGAGACAAAACCTCTTTAAACTTCGTAATTTATTATTTTATTGATTAAATTTGAGTAAACGTGGGAGCTTTCATAACAATGATAATAGGCAATTCAATTAAAAAATTTAAGCATAAACACTTGAATTATTCACGCGCTGTTATCATTTGGCATTTGCGATCGTCATTTTTGGAAGACTTACAGAAGGCTGCTTCATGTAGTTAACAATAATGAGAAAAACTATTCAAATATATCGTAGCGTTTGCTTGGCTTATGACAGGAGTACCTACACACAACTTAAAAGGATCGAGGATAAAATGGTAACGTACATCCTCTTTTTTTCATTACACGGGGACGAGAAATAAAACAGGACCTTAGGAAACCGTAGGATTTGTATAAGATCTGCTATCGCTTATTCTTCATCTTTCCCTCACACCACCTCGTAATTCGGTGGTAAATTAAAGCGTTGGTTGGGGTGGGGTTTTGGGAGGGACGCAGGAGAGGAGGTGGTGGTTGGGCAGGCCAGATAAAAGCAGCCTGGGAGACACTCTCGCTTTCATTACCATGATCCTCTTTTCCTCCAGGAGGCGTCGCGTCGCCTATTTCACTTTCCCGGCGTTAACGCTGGATATGTGGGGAAGGGGGTATGGGTAGCGTCGAGTAGCCGGGGCGAGGGGGAGGAGATGGGAGGGACTGCGCTCCATGGAAAGGGACTACCACTGAGGGAAGGGAAAACAAAATTGCGCGAGTCTGCCAAGGACAGGAACTTCGATCATCGTCGGTTGGATACATTGTTACGAAAATTCTTGGTTCCAGGCAGAGCTGAAATGGGTGGGGCGATATTCGGCTTCTAGGAATTTGTTTCGGATTATTTAAGAATAAAGGCACAGTCTCTCCTTTTCAAATAGTGTAATCCAGATAGGAAAAACAGGTGAAGCTGACGAGAGTGTTGCGGAGTGGACAGAAGAACAGGACGTGAACCACGCACAAGGAAATTGTAAATATCTGGAGGAGCTGTATTTGAATTTTAATCGTGGTCAGAATTCCGCCATCTTGGTTTGACAATTTTCGGACTTAGTCTCAAACAGTGTACGTATATAATCAACTATTCTATTCCTTATATCGCTTCTTATTTATCAAATGAAAATGCAACACTTACTTCTTGATTGTCCTCGGAACTTTCCGATCGTTCGTCATACTACTATGTACATTGAACTGTCCATATAGTCATATCGTGGTGATAATATATCGTCGTGAACATACTTTCGTATTACTATTGCGACCGGTCCGCTATCATAAGATTTCCATTGGTAGTGATCTTATTATTTACCAGTAGAAGTGCAGAGGGATGGATATTTTACCCTTGTAATATGTTATCTTCGACTAAGCTAGTCGCACTGCGGAACCGTGGTGATTGACAATAATTTTTCCTTGGGAAAAGATACTCGAGGCATATTTTCACGAAGCCTTCCCATAATGATAGAAAAAAGGTTTACTGTGTTCGTTTGCGATAGCTTATTTCAACGAGACAACGATCATTACCGAATATGGGAAGTGAGGGGACTAAAAGTTACGCAAAGGTGCACATTTGAAACAAAAATTCGCAATATAATTCACTGTTTAGACCAATCGACCAATCCAACGTCAAGTGCAATTATTCTAAGTATAAATTTAATGATGTTAAAATCACCAGAAAAATTAATTCCTGACTTTTTCCAATCTTTTTAATTAAAATTTTTTAAATAAAGACCATAAGGATAAAAAGTACTTTACGCTTTGCATGAGGTCTTCTCGGGATAAAAACCTTTTGAAATCGTTGTATATCACCAACGTTAAACCCAAAATTATTCATTCATTCACCCAGATGACGATGCGAGTCGTTTGTTGAAACGTTGGTGATGTACAACGAATTAAATCTGTGGAAATCTCGTGAAGATTTCACGCAAGTAATTCTCCGGGAGAGAATTACTTCATCTTTTATATTACGCTTCAGCTGAGGGGTCTTTGGTTCGATTTTCGGTCCGCCTGAACTAACTTGGCATTTTTCTTGTCTCTTAAAAATAGTGATACATGGTCACAGGCTTATAAAACATGTTGCCAATAATTGAATTCTAATACAATATGACGACTGTTTTCATATCGAGACCAAACATCGTCGAATTAGCTGGTTGTAATACCCACAGAGGTGGGAAGGGCCGCTGCTTAAAATCTCTTTCTGGATTTGTCCAATCATTCTTGTAATGTATCATCAGCATAAATTATAATGAAGGGAAGCTAATCCTGCCCTTGCCACAATGGTTACGCCCGCATTTGATTACATTTTGAGCATAATTTAAGTACAGTTGTTCAATAAGGGTTGTCAGAAAGTAGAGTGGCTTCATGGCCCGATATTGACCCATCATTTTCAATCACATTCAAATATAAATACTTCTTTAAAAAAAAACTTTTAAAAAAATACGCTTTTATTTCGCTTGGAACAAGTAATAAAAAAAATATTTCAAAAAATGGACTAAAAAGTAAAAAATAAAGTTTTATATGAATAGTTCAAAGAACCTGGGTAATCCATAATATTTTCAATAATAAATTTTTGAAATGATAATTCAAAGAACCTGGGTAATCTATAATGTTTTCACTAAAAATAAAAGCGTGGGGGCCTCACCATAACATATTACTCCATTACATAAAAATACTACTCCACTAAATTTCTATTACATTTTATATCTAGAACACACCTGATGACACCATATAATGAGGCCCCCACGCTTTTATTTTTAGTGAAAACATTATAGATTACCCAGGTTCTTTGAATTATCATTTAAATAATTTATTAGTGAAAATATTATGGATTACCCAGGTTCTTTGAACTATTTATATAAAAAATTATTTTTTACTTTTTAGTCCATTTTTGAAATATTTTTTTATTACTTGTTCCAAGCAAAATAAAAGCGTGTTTTTTAAAAAGTTTTTTTTAAATAAGTATTTATTTTCTACTTTTTAGTCTTTTTTCGAAAAAATCCGCCATGTTGAAAATTCCATATTTAAAATTAATACGTTTGTAATAATCAAAATACACACTTTAGATGTTCGAAAGAGGTAAAATATTGTATTGTCACCGGGAATACGACTTCCTGTAAAGTTTCAGATCGATTGGAAGTCGGAAAGTGGTCGAATTTTCGATTGCGAGATTTGAACTAAACATACAAACAAACAGACAGAGTGAGTTAAATGAAAGCGTGTAAAAAGGGGAAAAAACGAGAGTAATAAAAATTAAGGGAGTGGATCGCAAATATAGGTTAAACGCGCAGTAAATAGCACAAGTTTTTCATCAGAATGACCACCTTTATTGTTTACTGTGGGCATAAACCTCCAGTTTCTTCCTTGAGCCCGTGTTTCTTACCTAAGCCGGGTAAGACTCTTTCTTTTTTCAGAAAATTCTTTCTCGTTTCATGCGATTGCAAAGCTAAGAGAAAGGTTCAAGAACAAATAGCAATTCGTAGGTGATGTAAAAAGTAAATAAAAAATAAAAGAAATTTCGGAGAATACAACTAAAATGGGGCAATGCATATGGCAAATCTTTCCCCAATCCGCAGCCATCAAACACCCCCGAGACAGATGCCAACTGATGGAATACAAATAATCCCGAAAGGGAAAACGAAATTCAGGAAACAATGCTAAGGTTTGGATCCAATCCCTCTATTCGCTTTCCCTTCTCCCTGATCCCTTTTCCATCGCTGCAGGCTACCTTTGTGCTACCGGCTTACGAGGTTGAGTTGGATACGGTAGGACTGCAAATGGTAGGGAGGTTTAAGTCGTGAAAGGCCGTCGAGTCTTGAGGTAATGAGGGCGCAAGAGATGTCGGATAGGTCACCAATTTCTATGCGAATAAGAAAAAAATTGGACCTATTCATGAAACAGAAGAAAATCAGAAAAAATAGAAAACTTTGTGGAATTTAGAGTAATCCGCATATAACTGCAACAATTAAAATCAACCGTTTAAAATAGCAGAGCCACATATTGAGAATGTACTGCACCACCGTAATGAAACAGGTTTTAAATAGTAGACCCAATGGCAGAAGACTTCTCGGAAGAAAGAATTTATCAAGTTAAGCTACCATTTGCCTGCATGTAGTAATAAAAAATAATAATAATAAAAATACTCCTTATAAAAAAATAAATTCTGCTCCTAAAATAATGTAACGAATTAAAAATAGTTGCAATCATATTTAATCAAAGAGTTCAGTTGAGTGAAAAAATCTGATAAGTCGAGTGACATACAATTAACACGTTCGGGGCTATCTCCTAGCACTTCAGCTCGCTTTCCCCCGAGGTTTTGACTCACCCGTTAGTACCGTATATCTTTCACAGTCCGTCAGATGATCACTGTTAATAGGCAACCACAATCAGGCCACATTGGGGCTGAATTTTCACTTACATGAAGAGGTACGAATGCGTTAACGGCCTATCCCCAGGCGAGCTACAAATATTACCACCCGGTGGACATTCCTCACGGAAGTCTACCACGCAGATGTTACAGACTTGTCTTCGCGAAGTTTGTTGTCTTCGATCGTTATCAACCGAGTCTTCCAATTTTGTTGAGTGGTTTTTCTGATAATACTTTGCACATCTTCCGTTGGTACTAGAAGCAGTTCGTAGTGCGGATACCAGAGTGAGTCGCTTGTTGCTGCGTCTACCTTCTCATTCCCAGTTATTCACATACACTCAGGGATCCACGCGAATATTACTGCGTGAGCCCAGTGTGACTCTGTGGCTGCATAACCTTATTCGCGATTCCAGCCAAGGGAGACACCACCTGGCGGAGAACGCTCGAAATAGAGGAGTGATGGTCATTACGCCATGAGGAATAGTGTATATGAGACCTTTACACTGTTTTATCGACTAGTTACGGGGTGATGCCAACTTTTTGTTTTCAAAGCAAGTATTAACGTTCCTTGAGGTTAAATATTTTATAATTCTACGACTCTGAGGTAATAACTGCAGCGCAAGTGGAATTGCCTGCACGTAGGTAGGAGTAGAAAGCTCTTATTTAGAACGATTTTAATGGAGATAAATTGGTTTTTCATGCTATAGCAATTAATATTGTATTTTATCGATTAAAAATCGTCCATGTGTCAGCTTACAAAGAAAAAATATAGAAATAGCTGATATCCAATGCATCCAAGTATTCGATATCCGTGATCACGGTTTTCGAGACTTACGATTTAACATACTCAATGCTTACATTTCCATTATGTTAATGGGATGGTGTTGGCCCATGTAATTCTGATAATTTTTTTTGATATGCGCGATATGCTATTGAACATTTTACCTAAAGGTGCTGAATATAGTACCTCAAGATTGACGATAAGTATCAATAGCAAGGAGGATGACTCGTTTCTCAGATTCCATATCGTCACCTCCATGATAAAGAACTGTCTATGATACGCGTTCTACACATATCTTATTTGCAATGAAATACATGGCACTAACAGCAATGTTGGCTCGCCGAGTGACTCTCAAGTTATGCAACGCTAGATATCATTCCACTTCTCACTTATTTTTCAACCCTTCAATCCCTGACTCCGCGCATGGCTGTGTTTTGCATGCGCCGGGCGGGTTTGAACCTAATTCTCGAAGATAAAGAGGAGACGGATGGAAGCTTGCCAGGGACGAGAAGAGAGGAAGGAAGGTGGGCGAATTGGAAATGAATTGCCTTTCGGTACACGTGGCGGCAGAGCGTGGAAAAAGGTAAAAGGGGGTTGACGAAAAAAAGGGGTTATTTTCGTATGGGGGGAAAACAGAGGGAGCCGTGAGTGCTCGCAGGGAAAAGGCAGAGAGAGAGAGAAAGGTTAACGGGAAAAAAGAAAGGGAGGGGGGAGAAAAAGGTTCGCTGGAGATAGGGCCTCTTTTTTTTATCATTCCACTTTTATTTCCTTCCTTTTTTTTAAATAGAGAGTGTGTGCCTCCACCGTGCACGCTGAACAGTCCTCTCTCCACTCCACCCCTTCCTCTCTTTCCGCCACCGTCACCGCTGATAAAACCGATCGAAAAGAGAGGGAGACAAATTGATCCGGTCACGTCCTTCCTACACTCGCTCGCTTCCTTCCGAGGGGATGAATGGAGAACGAGGACATGGCAGTTGTAACAAAGGGGCGGAGATGGCATTGGAAGGGACGCGCAGCTAGTGGAATACGCGGAGTGAGTTGGTTGGCTGCGCCGTTGCCAACAATGGGTCACGTGACTCACGATGTTTTCCCTTGATGATATCAAACTCGGAGTAACTACAGTGCGATATTGGTAATCCGACAGATATGAATCCGTGTCATAGCCGGATTACCGAAAACACCGAATAATTGGAAACTTACGAGAAAGAAGTTCAATGCACAAAAAGCTTTTTAAGGAATACTTTTGCAATGCAACACATATAGTGACATCAACTCTCCCTACTGCATAGGGTGTGAGTCAAGGTAGATAACTAAATTAATAATAAAGATTTGGGTCGACAAATGCAGAATAAACCGTGGACACTAGTGTGACTCTGCAAGAACATTTCTTTTTCCGATTCAGTGGGTCACGTAACGAAATATTCATGCAAATTATGAACTGACGAACACCTACCTACAAAAAATAAAACAAATACTTATTATTTATATGAAATCTGTTATTTAAATTGATGAAATCATATTAACTGAAGGGAGGTCGCCAGCCCTAAACGCCGGTACACTGGACGTGAGGGATTACCGCAAGGTCGGATTACGGAGACTGTACTGTACTACTGCAAAGAGAGGTCTGATCGAGGCTGTGTCATACCAGAAGGCTCCATTTCTCCTTCCAACTTTTTGATCTGCAACTTTCCCATCTCCCAAGCATAGTATTTGATTCCTGATTCCCTGAGAAAGATGGGAGATCGCTCATCGAAACATTGGAAGGAGAAATGGAGACCCTTACCCGATGTGAAACCCGAGAAATCTTCACTGCAATTCACTGGGAAATCACCAGACATTAGATCATTTAAATCATATGGATTCTCAAAAATTAGCCAGTATTTAATCACGGTATTTCTAAAAAATTTCGACATTAACACTAGCATGGGAAAAGTCAGCTTCTGAAATCAATCAAATTAAGCATATCATCAAATTATAAAATGCATTCTCCATTGTGATTCCTAGGAAAGATGAGAATGAAATTTTCCCTGAAGTGAAGTAAACCAATTGCTTAAATTAAAACGACGCAATCAGCCAATCAGCAGCCTTCCCTGACACGCCATGGGAAAAGGAAGGGGGAGGGAATTTACTTGTTCAATGTCGTCAATATGAAAATGAAGGAAATATACTCTTACTCTCGCGACAAAAATTATTGATCGGGTTCATGAGCTGCGCAGTAACGTGAAATGTCCACCCACAATGGATCACGAGACGTATCCATTGCCATCGGAATATCAAGCGACATTTTCGTCATCATTATCCAACAGATATGTCGTAATTCTCAATTATTTCGAGAAATTAAACATAAAAAATAGTAAAAGTAAATACTCTTCATTTGCATTTCAATTATTTCTTGTAACATTCTAATAACGGATTCTATAGTATAATACTCCACATCATGCGGTGGATACTCGGTTAAATTATATCATTTAATAGCATTAGGATTTGCCTGATGGAAGATGCTCTTTAGTGGGAATAAACTAAGTTATTGAGGTAGGATTATACTAACTCATTCTTTAAAAAATAATTTTTTACTGTATTCTATAAGTACATAGATAATTCCTACAACTTTCCTGCGCTTGCATTCTATTACTTCAAGGTCTGTCTGAAGAAAAAAGTGACTAGGAATGCGAAGGCGTACTGTTTTTTCTGTTGGGGTGGGTTCAGGCTGGGTAAATAGGGGTGGGGGTGGATGGATCCATCCTTCCCAGAAGTGGAATTTCGGTGTTCGGAATTCCAGACTTCCGTCGCTCGGAATGGTTCGATTCTTTCACACCCCCGGAAGAAAAATCTAACCCTCCCCCCCCCACCACCCCTTTCGGTCTTCTCCCCTTTTTCGGTTCACAAACACAGCGACCTCTTACCCCCCCGGGAAGAATTTCGGTGAAGAGGAGGAATTTCATATGCATTTTCATTTCCTTACACTCCCCCCACTCTGACCTGGTCGCGTACGAAGGGTCTGAAGCTAGAGGGAAGATTCGGGTTTAAAGATGCCTGTTTTTCTCACGTTTTTGGCTGCAATCTCTTGAATTTAAACTCGGAATTTTTACCATGTTCATGGAGAGAGAAAAGGCTTGTTTCTCCATTCTACATACGTAGACTGAGCTCCCAATAATCCAGCGCACTGGTATATTTCCGCGCTCGCTCCGTGTAATTTCAGTTCAACACGTAGTTTTTTTCGCATTCAGAGTCACCATTTCCTTCTCTCTCAAAAAAAATACGTTTAATACGTACAAAAGTATTTTAAAAATTAAATACTGAATACAACAAATGCGGATATTTTTGGTAATATTTTTTTGTTCATTAGCTACGCAATATTATTGCAAGTGGTAAGAGTACCTACAGAATTAAAACCAAAATTTTCTCTCGAATAAAGTAACAGGCCTTGCATTGCTTAGAATACAACATAACTCTTTATACCACTCATTATGAAATTATTTTACTCACTAATTATATCTTAATGAAGGAGAAAATAATGTTTACACAACAGGCGCGTATACCACCAATCCCTCCACCTTGACAGGTTTGCGTTGCATAAAGATAAACATTAACAAGACGAAATATTTAGGGGTGGCCGCATAAATGTTGAGAAGACATACAGAACTGCGATGAGCAAAAATAAAACTGAAATGTATCCCCAACTAACAATTTTACGATATGATGACAGTGATATTAATTTCAACTAACTATTGAATAAATCAAAGACACACGAATACAAATACAGCCAATGTTTTCGAGGCACTTCCAAATATTTTTTCAATATTGTTCAGTGTTATAAGTCGCGTTTTCAAGGAATAAAGAAATTTTCTGAATTTTTTTCTTCTTTCTTATATACCAGCAAAGCATTAAAAATCATTTTGTATGGCATATTTAAAATGAATAACCTAAGCATTCTCCGATTTGAATAGGCACCATGACTTCCTCGGTTCACCAGGCAAAACTCAAACTTAACGCAGAACGTTTTAATATTTTTGGATTCAGTCTTGCAAAAGGTATTTAATGCAAAATACCCAAGTGATATGAGGTTGAAATATTATCCTAATTGTGACAAGTAGATATTTTTATGTAACGCCCCTATAATTTGTAGATTCCCGCGTTCCCGCGTGTATCTGAATATTGGGTTGATGGGAATGAGCTCTGAATGAATTTTCTACGAGCAGAAAAAAAAAGGATTAAATAAATAAATGAAAGAGGTCGTAAACTCCTCCGCGAAGTTCTGCACAATCCCCCCCCCCCCTGGCGGTTTCTACCTTTATCAAGACGGCCAAGTAATGGGAAAGGGCTGCAAGAAATTAATAGGGGATAAACGATAGCGGGGTCGTGCATAAACGCTATATAACTACAATCAATCTTGCTAAACCACAATTGTCGTTCCAAATTGCCGTATTGAAGGCCAGTCTTGTGTAATGAATAGACCATCAAAGGCATAAAAGGATAATTAAATGAAACACGAGAAATTTCCTATAAGTAAGGAACGTGAAGTCGAAAAGAGATACTATGTGGGCTTCAGTTGATTATATCTGCATATGAAGTTACAATAAAGGATCCACGGATGAATAGATCATGTGGAATTGACGATATTCTCGCAAAACTCAACTGAAGTGCAGAAGTAAAGACTTAGCTCCACAAAACCAACCACAAAGTGGACACAACGGGAAGAACATCATTAGCCATATCCTCGAAAAGAAGAGAGAAGAGAAATGTGAGGATTTTAGGACCGTTAGACCAGCAACATGTTCGCCAAAGTTATTGAGAAGATATCTATTGAGCAAGGTATGGACGACGAAAGCAGAGGAGAGTTCAAGTTAGGAAGCTTTCCAAGCGTGGTATTACAGAAGAATCATGCAGATCAAATGCATATATCGTGTAAGTAACTTGACAGTTCTAAGAAGAGTAGTCGAGAAAAGATGTATTTTGAAAACCTAGAGTAGAATACAACACAATTACATCGGCCTTGCATGAGACACGATGGTCTGATGAAAATTCCTGTTGAATTCCAGGTGGAGGGAAAGAACTATAAAGGTGGACTTCGAATGAGATACATAAAGCATATGATGAAGGATGTTCACGTACAGCTGAAGAATTAAGTAAGTGTCAAAAGACTAGCTGAGAGCGGAATTGAGTGGAGAGCTGTGTCAAACCAATCTTTTAATTCATGATCGTTAATTGTCGGCTACCGTGGCGCCGGAGATAAGCCCTCTTCTGCCATACCGAAGGTTGCAGGTTCGAGTCCCGCCTGGATAGGTTACCCCTTCCGGAATATGGTTGTGTGTGATCATCAATTGTTAAAACTCCCGATGTAAAGACCTCACCGAGCTATTTCGGGAGTAATTCAGATTAGTAAAAATATAAAATAAAATGTATCGCATAAATTCTGATAATATACAGATTCTTACACTTCGCTCACTATTATGGTGAAATCTGTCGCCATGTAAAATGATGAGAATGAAAAGAATGCTTTGGAAGGTTAAATTTGAAGCCATCACCGGAAATACCTTTAAGCGCTAAACATCTTTAATGAGGAAATAAAAAAATAAGTTTCCAGTGGTAATCAAGCGATAGGGAGAGAGCCAAAATATCTTTCCTCCTTTGAGTGCAAACAATAAAAAAACATTTTTTACGTTCCACTCCTACTATAAATGGCACAAATCTGGCTCGACCCCTCTTAATTTTTATCGGTTGCTCATTTCGGGAGATTAAGAGGACTTGCAGATCTGGCATGCTGCCAGTTTTAATATCTAAGTTTTTTTGCGAGCAAGCTAAAAGTGACGTTCCACTTCACGGATAACAGTAAAAGTAGGAAAAAAGCTGATAAGAATATAGCCATTACAAACGCAAGTTTTCGCAGTAAATTAATTTTTAAATTCACAAAAAATCCATTAACCTACATATATTTTGCTCTACATCCTACATGTATATCATATTCATAGTCATAAAGTTGCTGAATAAAATTATAATTCTCCATATACTACATGTAGCTATACTTCTCCATTCAGCTGTACGACACATGCTAGATAATTAAATCTAAGGACTGAATTCTCGACTGCTTACCTTGATGAATATGTCGGTCAATTAAAAGCTAAATATTACTGATCCCTCCAAGAATTTAATACGTTTCAAACACGACAACGAGTTCAGTAAAATATGATAGCAAGCCAAAAGTAGTCCTAGCTCATGCGATCTGCTTAAGCTCCACTTACATTAAAGGTATTGGTTTTATTTGTTTCTTCTTATCTTGACCTCATTTAATTAATAGTAAAATAAATAAGTAAAGTATAAGTATAGAAGAAGTATAGTATTTTAATAAATATATGAAAAGCTAAGCCCTTATGATAGATTTAAATAACCTGGAACGTTATCTAACAACTTTTTTGCACCATATACATATACCTAATACTTTTCTTTGGTCTATACTCTAGGTATTAGTTTTTTATGTGCTCCATTTTTAAACGCCTCCTAAGAAACATTGGCTATAAAGATTGCACTAAGTAAGTTTTTTCGGGTAGAGAATAATATTCTAGATTTACATGTTGTATTTCGCTAATGGCATTAAATAACGCTATATATTTATGAAACTTTGAGAACGAATAGCTAATATGTTTTCCATAATTTGAATATTCGATTTTATCACCCAAAAGTTTTAAGAATAGCTCAAACTATATAATGGCCTGGGGGTTACATAAAATCATCACACCTGATAGCACCCTAGTTTTGTTTACCTTATATATTAAGGAAAAAGACCTAATTGCCATGCTGCTGACCAAATGTAGTCCTTTTTTCCAACCCATTTACTCCAGTAATTGAGGCACACATGGAATGACACAAATGAAGTGACCGAGTTCAGAAAAGTATTCGACTCACGATGTCATCATAGTATGTTCTGAAAACTCTAGTACTCGTTTAAGCTGGTCTCATATTGTAAACATTCAATTTATAATCATTGTACAAAAAAGTCTTCGATGTCTTCGATATTCTTCATTTATTGCGAATTTTAAAATAAATTATTTACGGAAGAACTGCTGGCACAAAACATATCAAATTAACATAAAAATTCAATGCAGGAAAAAATATGAACACAACGGTCGTGATGAATAAGTTTCAAAGAAAATTTGAATCCAAGATGAGGCTTGAAAATTCCAAATTATGGAATACGCCATAAAATTCAAGGCTGAAGCCTAGCCCTATGCTTTAAAACCTAGCGTCATGCAATGACTTCCAGTTAAGATTTTAGAACCAACGTTAGCCTTCTCGCTGCCCGAGTTGCTCCCATCCACGCCTTGCATTTGTGAGGCGTAATCACCACTCAGAAGTCACGGCTCTCTGCGCCCATAATTTTTCTCCATACCCGGCACGCTGAGCACTATAGTAGGAGACGCATATGCGTCGACATTCTTCCACGGATGGCCACCCCTGCCATCTATATGCGGCCCTCGCCCCTCTCCCCCATCCCCAGTTTCTTCTCACACAAACCAGACCTGCCATTCTTTCTCCCCCCCCCCCCCTCTCTATCTCTGCTATATAGCTCCATTAAGACTGCCACACACACAGAATGCGATGCCAACCGAGAGATGTATTCGTCGGCAATATGGCTTGAACTATCTCAAGACGTTTAATTATGCTTAATCACTATTTTTGGTATTTTCTGCATCTTCTTAAATAGTTGTCGAAGTTATTCCTCCCATGCTGGAGGCTGGCTTAGAAACATGCTTGGTTTGTTTAAAAAATTACCGAGAATTGAACAAAATCCATTAATTATGAAATATTCTTGCTATATGACCTATGTTAAATCTTTCACTATCACGTCCGGTGCAAACGACCCCAGTTGTTCGAACCAAAGAGAGCTCTCTGAGAGCATGATACCACCTACGTTGCTTGAGCCCAAGTGACATGGTCATCCTTCACGTAAAAGTTCATAGATATCGGCAAGGACAGAACTAATTTTCACATTAATTGCTAGAGAAAAAAATTCCCCTGAACCCGGAATCAAACCACGGACCTTTGGAATGTTGGGCCTCTGCGCAGACCACCACGCAATCCGGGTCGCTGAATTCCCATGGAAATTTTTACCAAGGTCCAATGGTGCTAGATGTTAGGCGCTTGTGATCCATCACTGATGGCAACGCAGGGGAATATGGGCTTCCCAGAAGCCACTACTAAAAGGTGAACCCCATTCCAGCGCTAAAAGCGCTTAGCGGTATAACTTAAGGTCCGTGGTTTGATTTCCGGTCCAGAGGAATGGTTTTCTCGTGGAAATTTTGTGGAATTCACCGTCTTTCACGAAACAGGCTTGAAATAAACCACATTCACCAGTGATTGGAAGATTTTCTTTAACATCCAGATTAACAATTTTGTCATATACATGTAAAAATGCAATACTCTCTGTTGATGAAATCTTGAACACCATGGCCCATTGAACGCACTAGCAAAAACACCAATCCCGTAAAATTCCATTTTCTAACACGATGAGCGCGATCTGGTGATAGCACTTGGGTACCTACGTTCCCTTGTTAGGTCATGTAAGTGTCATAGTATACATGGCATTCTTAAGTTAGTGATACAAAATTTGAACTGCGCATAAAGCATTTTGATTGTTTGACTGACTGAAATGATGCCATAGTAACTATTTAACGGTCATTATCAGAGTAATTATTTTTCGGCCATATACACCGGTTTCAGGGCATAAACCAATGATATTGTTATCACCTATTTATTTATAACTATTTACTATTGATTGAAATATGGTATTTAAACCTAATCGTACTTGTTTCCTCCTCAAGTTTTCCAAAAAAAATGCACGGCCAGCGAAGCCAAGTCGCATAGCGAACGTCCGCTGCTGTCCCCTAGCTTAGCATCGCATTCTTTACGTGGCGGGCTTAATTCCTTCCCCCCTCCCTCTCCTGCTGTCCAGCATTCATATCTACGTAGCTATCCCTCCTTCTTTTGTTTCTCTCTCTCTCTCATACGCATCCACCCAACGCACATTAACGCCAGGATTACTCTTTCAATTAGAGCGGGCGGACGAGGCCGGAATCCCCAAGTCTTCGAATGGACGTCACAAAGGCCTCCTCGCATACGGGCTACGATGCCTTCATGGAGGAGGGGGCGCCATCAGGATTCGGTGGAAGAAGATGAAGGCCGGGGAGGAAGTTATAAGACGCAGAGGAGGAAAGGTTGGTTTTCGGGAGAGCAGATATCACCACACACCACTATGCGGGGTCCGATCTCGAAATATTTTAAATAATAAACAAAATGTCACCAATAGATAAACAAAAATGGCATTCAAATCAAAACTGCCAAAGGAAAAAAATATCCCCTAGACTAAGAATCTAACCACGCACCTTAAGCTTTCCGTGCCATGGGTATTAACCCGTTAACGCCTAGCGGTACCAAATGGTACCGGCTAGTAGTGCAGTGCTAAACGTAACTTTTTTGTCATTTACCGTAATTTATTAAGATTTTTGAGAGTTTTGAACTCATAAGAATATTTTTAGTGACATTTTCCGAAAAGTTTCCTGTTTTAAAGCTGTAATTAAGGCATTTACAGCCGTTTGAAATTTGATAATTATCAAGTAGCCCAAAAAAACGGAATTTTTAGAATAAGCATTTCGATTTTCTTTACTTACGCCTTATGTACTGTTAATACAAAGGTTTTATTATGTAATTATGCCTTTATAAATTTTACACCAAATGACTCAGAATTTAGCAGACATTAAGATGCATGATTACCACAAAAATCTCAGAAACTTTTTAATTCGGGCGTTACCGGATTAAGGAACTTAGATAACGTAGTGTTCTGCACGGTGGCCAGGATAGCCAAAGGTTAGTGGTTCGATTCCCTGACCAAGAAAAGTTATTCTCATGGTAATAAATGTGAATATCTCCACCGTTCACCTGGCAGGATTGGAATATGCCAAGAGTTATGGCGTGATTGAAGACACCAATAATCCATAAAATTTAATTTTCAGTTCGCTTGATGACGCAGGACAGAGATATCCTGAAACAATTTAGGAACTATCACCAAAGGAGAGTCTAGCGTTGACTTCGGTACTATGAGTACTATTGGAAATTCGAAGCTCATTTTTTTAACTCGTGGATGACCGCTTGATGTATCCTCAATGGAAGGTAGTCAAAGAGGACCGTCGTCTTTCACCATCAAGTGAACTCCGGAATTAAGTAAATGAACAAGTTTACAAGAAACATGATAATTGACGCTTTCAAAAACGTCCTAATTAGCCAATTAATTAATGGTATTGACTTATTCATGAAAAGTTAAGTTGAATTCAAGGCATACTTTCAAAGAGAGGTTATGAATTTGTTTACCTATGGCCCAATAAAAATAACTGCGCCAAAATTATTTCCACATGGGCCAGGACAAATTTTGAAAATTCCATTGCATATATTGCAAATAGGATCGGTGTATTCCCAAAGGGTAAATTTTGCACAACACCTCAAGAAAAATTTTTTCGAATAAATGGATACTTCAGGGGGAGAGGTTTTCTTAGGAAGAGATTTGTAAAGTTAACATAGTTTAATATAGACTCCTGGGTGAACAATTATTATCACTGTTTTTTTATAAATAGAGAGAACACGATGAGGCTACACAGGGAGAATAGAAAAAATTTAGTACAAACTAACAGACTACATTGACCGTTAGTATTAAATCTGGTGATATATTTTTCATTCGCGAGGCCAAAAATCCAATTTGAGTTTGCACGTCCACTGGAGTTAGTAATTGCTTATAATTCGTGATTCACCTTTCAAGAACCCTTAACGCAATCAGGGTATAGAGCCATCTCAATATTTCCATTCCTCCGCGGTGATGCCATGTTCCAATTAAGAGCGTCTAAGGCACGGTGAAATATCTTCAGATTGTCTAATATCGCCGCTGATGACTCATTCCCGTAACGGCGCCAGCTCCTTACCCTGTCTGCATTTTCCTCATATTATCCGTCCAAGCATTCGTTCATTCCCTCATGTGTCTCTCAGCCATTATCTCCACAGGGACCCGTGGGGAGCATTCTATATGGGGAGAGGGGAGACCCCCACGCCCCTTCCCCTCCCTTCGCTATCTCCTGCGTCGCACCCGTGAGGAATAGCAAGTCGGCCGCCCATATCACGCACGACTTCGACGGGACTCTGTCTCAACGTTTCGTGCTTTTTATTTCACCATCGTGACGCGATGGTGACCTCCTCGTCTTCAAGTTCGCCATAGTACCTCACGACCTCTAGCGGATAGTGACAATTGTTTTGGCTACTCCACACATCAACCAGTACTATCAATAGATGGGTGTTGGAGTACATCCAGTTCTCCTGGATATTTCACTATTACTTATACCACTTACTTTTAATACTTACTTTTTTACTTTTTTTATAAGTAATAGAGAAATATCCAATAAAACTTATAATGGAATACCACAAGGTTGATAATGAGTTAGTAAATTTTGGAGTCAATTCCCCATTGCATCAATTTTTTTTCTGCTCAAATTCTTCAATAATGAACGGCATGATAAAAATGACAAATGATGAAGATCAAATGGATAGATCATTTGAGTAATGAGGAACTTATAAGAATAACGTGAGAGAGGGGAAGTGTTTTGAAAACCTTGAGAAGAAGACAGAACAACTTAATCCGGATTAACGCTACCATTTTTCTTACTTTTGAAATTTCCGTAGTTTACCGTCTTTCCCAGTCCTAAAGGAAATGAACTCGGGGTGTTGGGCCTTGATTTGAAAAAAAAACCAAGGTCAAGGTCAGAAGGAAGAAATTGCGGCATGTAGAACTGATAACTGATAAATCTGAGGCTAAAACTATGACGCAATTTATAAGTTAAATAAGACATAGCAATATTTCCACTGACAGTATTGCAATATTTCGTAACAACTGGTCACAACAACATTCTCTAGAGTGTGTCGCTGTTACATCGAAATGCGTCGTGCTGAAATAACTTCAAAGGGAACATCGTGCACAAATAATGCAATATGTACAGGTGAAGAAACTGTTGATAATATTTATTATTGAAGCTAACTTATTTTTAATTATGAATTTTTGTTGTTCTCACAAAAAAATAAAAATGCAAATAGTAACATAAATTTGGCTATTTGGATCACCAACTAAATTGTTCCAAATTTACCAAGACTATCTGACGCACGGTTATTCGTGCTTATTGTACAAATTTGCGACCTAACAAAAGGCTAGCGATTTCGAAATACGTTTTTTCTAACAATTGCCGCACCGATTTCAGTTTCTCGGTCCGAGCCAACGTGAAGGAAGAAAAACGGCTTCGACCTAGTTAATAGTTCGCTCCCCGAATTCCCCAGGACAATTTGTTGGCGAGAATAATTCAAGGAATCCGCTGTTTTGCACCGTTTTTTTTGTGTGTAGATCTATTTAATCCCTTGGAAGGTACCGAGGGATTTCTACGCTCATTTCCTCCTCGAAAACACTTCCATTACGCACAAATGCGTTTTACACTCCTCCGAGTCCCTTCAGTCTTCCCTTAAATAATTCCCTGTGCCTTTCTCCTTTGTTCAAGCGGACCATATAAAAGTCCCCTCCCTTTCATCACCCTCTTTTCTTTCGGGTCCTCTCGGATGCCTTTCACCTCATTTCCTTCTTGTTTCTCAGGAATGCTGACCATCGTCGTCACTGGGTCTCTCCCCAAACATCGTCTCCTCACGAGTAAAGGGGCAAACGGTGGAGGGGTCGTATTTTCAAAGGAACGCCAGTTTAAATCAACTCAAACGAAAAATGTCGCAAGTGGAATAAACAAGTCCGGCAGCGTTAAAGTTTTGTTGCCACCCGGTCTCTACTAATTGATGCTACCGTTATGGTTCTGTAGTCTTATTTAAGGCGAATGTTTTTGCACGCATGCTATATATAAATTTCCCTCGATTCATGGTTGATGTCATTGTGGTTCATTAGGGAACGTTGGAAATACGGTTATTTGGTCCAAATTTCATTTGTTAGTAGTAATCTATGTTTGTATTTTCTGTTCCTTTACTTCGCTCAAAGGTTAGAGGCTTTTAATTAAGTCTCGTGTTACCACCAGGCGATAGCCTACTTGTAGCAACATGTATTAAATAAATAAATAAATTGACATTTATTTATTATTCTTATTCTGTTTTAAGAAATATAAGACATTTGTAAAATTTTAAAATAAATTTTGAAGATACCTTTTTCAAATTACGCGCACATTCACGCGTACGTTAGAAAACATGCACCAATAGTGAAATACTCAAATAATAATCCTTGGATATGCTGGGTAGGATAGGTCAAGTATATTACCAATTACACCGCAAATCCATCTTCCTCTTAGGAAAATTTCTTACTGGGTTTACCGAACAAGGAGTTTTAAAACGGGCAAACGAGAAGTCTGGGTTCGAGTTCCAGCTGGGTCAAATGATTATTCGCGGCTAATATTTCATCCCAGTGGCTAATACATTTAATATTTCGGCGCTGGGCACATGCGGTGCATTAAATTTTAATATTTTTCTGGAGTAAATAAAACGATGCATCAATGTTCTTAAATTATCCCAAGTTTACCAAAAACTATGGTGCCTATTAGGCATTCCATAGGATTGCTTCATTATTGCAAAAGTATCATTATGACGTAACAAGTCTTCAATGCTCTTCGGTTAGTTTTTAAAATTTTCCACTAAAATATTATTGGTTATCTACTAGCTAATAAGAGCATCCACTGTTACAATAGTGCCTACAACCGAATATCCTCACTGATATATAATAGCTTTCGGCTGCTCAGCACAATCGCTTGATTTCATTCTAAAAATCTATTTTCTTTCCCTTAAAATGAGCTTGATACCCTATCTCTATCAAGGGTTTCAATATCCCCTTCCTTCCCAGGTTAATATTCCAGCACACACATAGAAACCTTAAGGTAATCGTAATAAACCGTTTGATAATACTTTGCGCCTTAAATGTATTGTTAATTTTCGTGAAAAAAATGTTTCGCAGATGAAAACCAGCATTTATTACTTCTATCTTAGACTTTCATCATAAAAAGGAACTTCAAACGTTAAATTCTCCCAATAAATTCTCATCAATCTTTAAGGTCAGCAGTAAATGGGAGATTTGTGAGATCCATGTCTACATCCTATCTCACACGAAAGGTGATTTATAAATGAGAAAAAATTTTGCAGCAACCATAGAATTGGAAGGGAGGAGCCGGCCCAACATCAATACACCGCTCCGAACGTTCGACCGTAAAGGAAAATTGATAGTGTATGGGGTCCGCTGAGGGCACGATTCTGCAGCGATGGAGCCGAGGTCACGAGACACACTCGCGCTCCGAATATTGCTCCTGGCCTGGCGGGATACGAGGTTGTTACAGCGGGGTTCTAGCAGATACTACACGCGTCGGCCTCCTCCTGATTGATTACCGCTCCACTTTCGGAGACCACTAACGCGCTGGACGTCTTCAGCCTACCACAAGGAACGCCCATTCCCGATCGGAGCCACTTCGGCTTTGAGTAGTGTTGGGTCTTAAAAACTTCAAGGGTGCAAGCAGCGAATATTGGTGGCGACTTGGAATTTTAATTTAATAGTGTGGTTTCCTATTATTTTTTTATTGCCTAAATCGAAAGATTATTACTCCTGGACTGCGTATTTCACGCTTTTAGATTTTTAAATGACGATATCTATTTTTCGCGATTAAATGTAAAGTGAAAATTTTCAAGCGCGCAAAAACGCGACGGCTAAGTATGAATGCTGGGAAAACTCCGTGTGACGTCGTTCTGGTTCCCGCTGCCGCAAGTGAGGTGACCTTGGAGCGAGGCTTTGAGCGCTGATACGACGCAGGATACTAGCAGGTAGTAGAGTACCCTGCTAGCTGGTAGCGCTTGGCTTAAATAAGGATTATTAATACCTTATCAAACGAAGGAAACTTTCCGAAGGTTATTTTAATGGGTGATTATTGAGACATGTTTCCCTGAGCTCTGTGCCTCATGCATGCATTGGTAATCTCAGACGATGTAAAACTCTTATCTACTCGTATAGAATCTAGATCCCTGTGACGTCACGTGGGGTGGCATAGCATGGGTGCCAATCTGGCCTTTTTTAAATGAGGATAAAATTGACCATTGCCATTCGTCTAATCCGGTATTTCTAAAACCAAATAATTTTTATATTATGAATACACTAATGGTGGGGAATCGCAATCAATGCCTTTCGTTTTTTTGATGAAGGAAACTACCCTATTCCCGAATACTTACTTCAAGAAGTTTATTTTCTCCAGTCTGAGTTTATTCGAGGACGTTTACGCTCATGCTCGGCCGGCATTTTTTTTGTGACGGATTAATCGCTAAATATTTACGACATCGTCTTGAAATTTTCAAGGCTCATGAAATTGACAATTTTCAATATTTTACTTTCCTTAAAATTTTACCTTTTACCTATTTTCTAATGCGTAAGCTTTTAAAATATGAGATACAAGCAAATGTGGAACGTCCACTCTGATTTTTACTACCATCCATTCCCAGGATAGAGGTGACTTACCCAGGCGGTACTCGAATCCGCGACCTTTGGGTCAGTGGGCGAGGACTTAACCCCGACGCCACCGAGGCCGGCAAAAAAAAATTTGAAGATGAGTTTTGAATTTCAGTTCATTTTACCTTGAAAATTTCAAGATGATGGCATTAGCTTTACGCGTTTAATGGGTGTTCAATTAAGACAAGTCGAGAAGGAGGTATGCAGCCCTTTAATTATTCCTCCAATTGCGTAATTTCTAGGAAATGAACGCTCAAAATTTCAAAATTTTACCTTTTACTTATTTTCTAATGCGTAAGCTTTTAAGATATGAGATACAAGGGGAACATATTCAAGCTAAAATATCGTGATCAATTTCTAAAAATTTATTTTCGAGTCCAAGCTCGTGGATTTTAGCTCAAGGAAAACGGAAGCAAACTCCGAAATTTACCAAAAGTTCAAATATTACTAACTGGAGAGTTCATTTACTCACGCTGAATCATGTCGGCGAGAATTTGAAACTGGCTCTCTCTCCTAATAGTCGCCAGTTTACTGCCATGAATAATTTTCCCCTATTTCAATCATCTCAGCATGTAGCCTAAGTTACGGGAAATACAAAATTCCTTATTTAGGGATAAATTCACCATTTCTCTAAACCATCGCATATCAAAGAAAACCCGAGCTTTTTCTCTTCAGTACGTAATTTATAAGTATGATTTTATATTTTTATTACACTAAAATTTAGAATCCTCAGCGCACCAATCATCATGCACACCAAGTTTCTGACTTTTAAACTGAATTTCCTGTATAAACTTTACTAGATAACTAATTCCACTGCTAATTTTCTCCCCATAGCTACGAACTAATCTAATATAATTTCTTAGTAGATTTATTCACGCTACAATCCCGTGCACTACAAGATATCTTGGCTTTAGTCCCCTGCCAAACACCCCAGAGGTGGCTTGCAGTGTATGATGTAGATTATATAGATGTAGTTGGTATAACTATGGAGTTGAAAGCTCAAAAAGGGCGTCTTTAACAGTTTACAATGGCGTTACACGACTCACGATGGCCATTAATTTAGAAAATCTCAAATTTATCTTGAATTTAACTATTATTAAGGAAGGTAATTTTTATAGACATGAAAAACTATCCTACGAACTATAAAACATATTCCACGATTGATGCGGGATTTGTGCTGAGATTGAGAGAATATATCCTTAATTCGTACGCTTCATAATACATCAGTTTTCGCCAAGTTAATTTGTTGTGAACTGGGATAAAGGCCCTTGATAAATTAAAACCCTGCAATCTTACAACATTTTTGCGGAATAAAGAAGACAAGTGTACTAGGTTGGGGCTCGCAATAGACACAAGTTAGTTCAAGCGCACTGGGTGCGTCGCAGTGATGTCAGCACCACCTCGTCCAATGCGAGAGGCGTGATGTACGTCCCAAGCACGATAACATCGCGACTGCCTCGACGCTTGCCACCCATCCATCCTGACGACTCAACCGCCTTCAAAATTGAGCATCCCTCCTGGAGACAAATGGTCGACTTTGCAAGGCTCTTCCGCTGCGTCCCATCTTGCATGTGCTTCACCAGCGGCGCAATGTCCTTCTTTCTGCCCGCCATTCCCTCGGTTCTCTTCATCGTTCGCCCACCACACTACGTCGCCCTCGTCTTCTTCCTTGAATAATTCTGAACGCCTAACCACTACACCTTGCGTCACGCACGAGTAATATTTTATAAACTGGACCCTCTCTGTTCCCTCACACCTTTCTTCCCTCCCAAAAGTCTGGAAGTGTCCGCGGGAAGCACGCAATATTCTTCCCACCGACACGGACGATTAGGTCTGGTCAAAATTTCATGCCGGCGAGTCGCACCTGAGTCTCGCGCGTGTTCCAACCGGGCCCACTTTAGCTTTCCGTCTCCTTGCTTATTCATTCGGGTACCACAGAATACAAACCATTTCGTGGCAGTGTAAGGGGAGGATCATTGAGCGATGGTGTAATCTGAGCTCAGAGAATAAATCCAGTTGGTAATCTAAGGGTCGCCTTTACTTTTGATATGAGGAATCGAGGAGTTTCAGGAACTCCTGCTTCCTTACAGAATGGGAAGAGATGCATCTACGTATCATATGTCTCTTCAGCTGCCGTTTCATTGCACTTTTAGAAAAAACTCATCACGGAAACGCAAATGTATTGATTTCTTGATATCTTTACACCATCGCTATTCTTATATTAAAATAATTATTAGTCATCCTTATTTATAGATACCAACGCCTACAATTCTGACACTTCTTCCACCCTTAATGACTTCACATGGGATCAAGCCTTGTAAGTCTCTTTCTTTTGTTATCCTTGAATCTAGAGGTGTAGAATGTCGGCTGCAGAGCAGTTCTACCAAGGACATTTTGAATTCCGCTCCTCTCTTCTTTGATTCCTTCTTTACAATTACCTTCTAGTTTCAAAGATGCATGTTGAATATACCTACAAAATTTATTCTATTGGAACTGAAATAAAAATAAAATATTTAATAGAGAGCTTAAGAGAAATTTGCAATTGAGATTTTGCTTCTAAAAATTGTATTATAAATACATTTGATTGAAAATAGGTTTTAACTGACCACATAACGTAAAATAAAAAAATACTTTGTTCTATTCCACACTGTATTGTAAATAGCACGAACCGGGTTTCTGCATATCATGCTATCATCAGGTTTAAAATAAAGTGTGGAATAGAATAAAGCATTTTTATTTTATGATGAAGCAGTTCCACAAAGTAACGCTGGAGACCGTGTCTTATATGACCACATAACTCTGAAAGTTTGTTAAATTGGTCCTAATTTTACGGTAACTTCAGTCGAACTAGCAAAGAGCTAAATCCAGTTGCAAATGACATATGTAAATTGTAACAGACTGTGATTATAACAATATTATAGCTATTAATATCCTCACGTTAAGCTCCACGTAATAATTCAGTATAATGTATATAAGATTACATTGTTTACTTATTTTAAAGTGTTTATTTATATACAGTACATTGTTTAAAATGGCTCCAAATAATTGAGTTATTTTCTTCCAACTGCATCCAGAAGTGTGTTTTTAGTAAGAAAAATCATTTATACTATTCATCTTATTTTTATAAGACGAAATAATTGCGAGATTCAAAGAATAGTTCACTACTGGTGTGTCCATTTTTTTTCAATTTGCTGCAAATATAGTAGAATTTCTCTAACTGCTCGAGATTTTGCCCACCTACTTCTATGTTGAGTCTCACATTCCTAGCTCGCGATACTTCACAAATACCGCATAACCTTAGGTAGAGGTATTAATACTGGAAAAATATTGTTTTCCGTGGACTGGGATAAGCATATACTTTTAGTCTTATCCTATCCTATAAGCATATACTTTTAGTCTTATCCGGGCGTTGAAAAAGATAGCGTGTAGCGTGAAAGGCGTGGATTTGATTGCTCCTCAGTTTTTGGATCCACTGCGTTTCTCCTTTAAAATTTTGACGACCTTTCGCCCTTTTCATCCCTTCGAATACTTCCTCCCTACCTTTTCCTTTTCAACGTTTCATAAGGCCAACCGTCTGCCAGCACTCCGGAAAATCCATTCCCCGCACGCTGCACGCCCAAATCGTCCCGGCCTTTCCCTAATTCTCGATTACTTGACCCACATTCAACCTATCCTACTTTCATCTCGGACACTTGAGATTTTTTTCGCCCAATGCAACGCTGAGAGGTCCTCGAGGAATCGCACTGATTTCTTCTCTTTTCGGCCCGTCACTTCCACATCTGCGCTCACATAAAAAAATATTTTTTTCTGCCTAATATATTTTATTCAAACTAATGAAAATACCCTGGTCCAGTTTCTAGCGGAACATCCTGATATTACAATATGTGATATATGCGTTATTCCCAAAATCTCGACTGCCATAGCCTAATGCTACGGCTATGATATTAAATATGATAAATATCACGATATACTCATTGCTAACAATACCTTCACATTCATATTTTTCTCCATTCAATTCCTAAGCCCTATTTTAGATGCATGGAATTCTTCGCGAAATCAGGTTTATCATGCTACCACCTAAAAAATTACTCAGCTAACCACAAGCTCTGCCATTTAAATTTCCTCGTCAACACAAATGATGCACTTTTACTTACGGTCGTTTGAATTTCCTCCATAAATCACAACCAAGACTGTTTTCCACAAACTTATCGAAACCATTTACCAAAATTTTTAATGGATAATATGCTTAACTAAATTTTATCAAGGAGTTGGGATTGTAAAAACAACGCTTTACTGACACTTAATTGTCAATAAATTTCTGTATTCCATTTCACTTAAATTACTTTTCAATGTTTAATAAGAACAACGTGATTCACTTAACTGGAGAGTGGCGGATGATTACAGTCATCTTCGTCGGATGCGCTCTCCATATCCCCAATGTCCATAACTTTTGTTCTCATTGGTGGCAATAAGTTCTTTCTGCATATCTAGACGCCACGAGTTTTAATCTAGCCTAGATGTGATTTTCATGGGTTATTCACCACAAAATTCATGTATACAGGTGATTTCCTTATTCTTACCTCTTAGGCGCGTTTACACGAATCGTTTACCCGAGTGTATAGATAAAGTTACCAATGGAACACATTCATCATCACCGTTTAACACCCAAAATTGCGCATATACTCGAATGCAGGTCCAGGAAATGGTCCCTGTTCTAATTTTGCCATCTCTCCGAGCATTTGCACTCCACCTTCTCGCACGGATAAATGCATCCAGTAAACACGGCCTTTGATACTATTTTGGATCCTACAGTCGTGGGGTCAGCGAATTCGTCAATAGAGAAAAATAACGGATTTTTTTTCACATTTATTGTACCTATCTCTGTATATCTATTCCATATAATTCTGTATGCAATCGTCAAACAAATGCTCCGATTAATGCTTTAATTTTTTTTACTTATTAAAGCCTCTGCTAACGCAAGCAATACACTACACACAATGAGCCTGGTTCACCGGGACAGCTTCTGTACGCGCCCACGGCGCGACCAGTAATGAGAACAAGAAAAACGCCACCTGAAATTTCATCCGCTATCCCTCTAAAGTAGTCAAGCATTAAATGGCATTTCGTGCACTATGATGAAGATTCCCTTCGGCTTGTTCTCAATCCACGCTTTGCTCTCTCTCTCTCCCTGCCTATTTCGATAAGGGGCTCTGGAGAAGGATAGTGGGGGACCCTTCCTCCTTGAGCCATTCCTTCAGGGAGAGGGTCTTAATCCGAACGCTACGGTCGGTGGCAGCCTGTTACCGCCTCCCCGTTCAACCTCGCTACACAACGATGAGGAAGATTCGAGAATTGAGCAATAGCTGGGAAACTTTGGAGACTAATCCGGAGACGGCTCGCTGCCTTGCGTTCCAGGTAATTATCCCTTTCGCTCGCTAAGCCTCCGGAAACTCCTTTCAATATAGTCAGCCATTCATTCCGAGGATCTCAGAACGGTCACGCTGCGATCAAAGCCTCCCTAAATTATCGACTTCAATCCGTTAATAACAGCTGGAAATTATATATTTTCTCGCAACGAGTAGCTATAGGTAATATTTTTTTCTCCTAGGCTAAATAATTTCCTCTCCTACATTTTGGAATGTGTTATTTCTTAACGTGAACTTATACAAGACACTGGTTAAGGGTAAATGAATAATAACACAGGCCAACAAAAAAATTATGATTGAAAACTTTTTTATTTTAATAGCTGATCTTCATAGATTTTTACGTGCCGAATCCAAACCTGGCCTTAGTATTTTTATATCACGCATAGTTTCCAAGCAATATGTATTTAATATTTAGTCTAATACCCCTATACGGTATACAGGGAAATCAATGAAACACTGTGTTTTATCATAAAATAGTTTGTATATACTGTTCACTACATTGTGATAAAATTGTTTGTATTTACTACAGCGTGATAATACAGGGTTCACTTGTCAACTGGAATTGGTCTACATTTTCTTTCCCTTTTTTCCTTGAAGCTTCTTGTGTAGCTTTTTCTGCGATGAATCGCTGGCTTAACTTCTCGGTGAAGTACCAACAGTAATCCCCCATAATCTTCGTTCATTAGACCTACTTTTTTAATTTTATTTAACTATAAAAAAGCTGTTCAATTCTAAAAATATTGCTTGATTCATAAATTTAACTGTAAAATGTGAATAAATGGTGGTTGATACAACTTTAAACCCATCATATTTGGATTCAGCAACTTTAAAAACATAAGAATAAGGTATTTTCAGTAAAAAGGTTTTTTCATTGTTGGCCTGTGTAGTATGACTTCAAATCGATCGACACTTCATTTAATGAGCATAAGATTAGAAAGGTATTGTTGCAGATAGAACATGAATATATTTGGTCGCCAACCAACGCACCCAACTGAAAATTACAAATAACAACACTGGTGCACTTCGAGTGACTTTTTTCGTGCTCTCCTACCCCTAGGGATAATTCTTAATTTATTGCGCTCGTCATCAAAATATTCAGTTCATCTTCCTGATCTCTCATTATCGTCGCCAATTACTTGATAATTTGTATATCATCAGGAGTGCACTTTTGGTTTAGAATATTTAATCAGATATTTTACTGCATGGTAGGACTCGTTGCTTTTTTGCATTACTGAGCGCTTCCACAGCCTACATCTTATTTTTTAAGTATTCCTTTTTCTAAATAAATAATTAAGGGCCAGGTTTAATGTTACTCTATTATTTAACATTCGGCGGCCAGGAACTAAAGGGAGCCTGCAAGCAGTAATTATGGAAATGGAGGTTTTACATTCATTTCTCTGCCCCAACGCTACCTCAGATTTTGATGCTCTTATAGGTTTCACAGTGACTTCCAGAAATATTATCGCTAACGATTCTTCATTTTTTTTTCAAAAATTTCTGCTTCTGAATTGTGTGGAAATTTTTTATTTTGCGTATCGTTCCAAAGAGAGAAAAAAAATTTCTGCAGGGCGAATGTGAATAGACAATTAACTTATTTTACGTTTAAATCGCCTTCATTTCATTCTCCGGATCACATCATAAAACCGGAATCCTTTTTATATGTAGAAATTACATGAGTTTATGGAAATTGCACCAATTTAGCAAATTTAAAAATGGACAGTGAATACCCATTTATAAGTTGTTGACTCCCATTTTCCTGATGACATATTCTCTGTTTTCATTTATATTCTTGTCAAGGTTTTGCCACCAAAGCATGACTCACTAAATTCTCTCCCCTTGCAGGAAAATACATCATAAAAAAGCGCATAAATGTATGGTAGCACGGCTTTATGATCCATTCGCATGAGTAATTTTAAGAGAATAAAAAAAGAATCATTAAATTTGACGAAAAATCACGGTTTCCACCTCATCAGAATTTTTGTTGAGAATTATTGTTGAAAAGGTTGAGCTAAACACTCCTTTTTTTCTAGGGATGGCTTTTGACGCATCTGCAGTTGGAAATGTTGCTGTTGTTTTTTTATGAGTGTTATGTTTTAATTTTGCATCCATCAGATTTTAATGCATTTCTGTGACAGCACGTGCCTTACTTAAAAAGGTTGTCCAGGTAACAGTTTTCAAATTTGATTTTCCGCGGTTTTGCATATGAGTCGATGTTAGGTTACATACTTGCATTAGAATGAACATTTGGTTTTCCACCTACTGCTATCCATGAAGATGATTTTCAAATGAATCGAAATGTTGGAAAGGCTTCTTTTTACGGTTTTTTAATTGACTTGGCTCTCATCAAACATTTAAAAAAAAAGATGTAACATTTTGAGCTACTTTTCTTTCCTTCAATGCGTATTATATTCATTTGAAATCACAATTGTCGCTACAATACCCGCGCCTCAGCGTGGTTCTATCCGTCGGGAACGAAGCGACCATCAAAAGCATCACCGAAATAGGAGTTATTTCGGGACATATCGAATCGTGTCAGAGGCCATCGAGACGCGATCACGGATTGCATGCGAGACCAGAATGTGCGCTCTCGGGAGACAGGTTACCACGGAGAGACATCGCTTGTCTGTCGCTCCGCAATTCGGACATAATACGGGGGACGTCTCGTCGACCGATCGCCAGACCCTGTTTTGAATCCGCATTGGGACACCGTGTCCGGCCGACCATAATCCTCGGCCAGCCGTCTCCCCTCCCCCACCGCGGGCGGTTTTCACTCGGGACTTGCTACACACGCCGAATGAATCCCTTCCACCGTGTCCTCTTCATACTGGCTCCTTCATAGGGGGGGGGGGGTCCCACTCTTGAGTCGGCAACAGTGGTTCATGTATACGTCTCAACCTCCAGTGATTGTTTTCCATTGCTCTTAGTGCTTGTTTACAGGAAAAATGCACAAAAAATTTCAATTACGCTCAAACCGAAAAAATCTTCAAATTGTTGACCTATGATGGTTATTTTGCGCAAATTCTATAAGAGTCGCTAACAATGGTCATTATTAACAAAATGACACGCACCAATGTGATTAATTTAATGTGATTTAATCATCAGATGAGGTAACTGCTTCAGTTTTGTGTTTAAATTAATTTAACTGGAAAGTTACAATCAACTTTGGCCACAATGATGGGACCTATTCCTCGCAAAACGGTGGAGAGTATAAGATTAAAGGATTATATCCGGTTAAAGGATTTGCGGAGGGAATGGTCTGGTGAAAATAATCTTCGACGGACTGGTGGATGGGAAGAGGGGCAAGGGACGCCCCGAATGAGATACGTTGGACACAGGGGCGGTGTGGGGTGATTGGGGGCCCTCGGCTGAGACTCATTATGGGGCCCTCCTCCTCATCCCGCCCCCCTCCCCCGGAAAACTTTAGGAAATAGCATACCTGGAAATCAATTTTGACGCTATTCCGGCTCTTAAAAAAAAAAAACCTAGATAAAAGTTATGAAAAAATAAAATACTATTTCACAACTTATGAAATGTAATAATGTATTATGGTTCTATTAACTATTTAGTGAATTTTTTCCATGTAACTGCACTGTAATCTAAAAAAAATCTCAAAAATGACCTTTTCGAATAGCCCTTTCAAATAAGCGCCAGGTTCTCTTTAATATTCTAACACCTTTATTTTTTTATTTTATATGATATTTTCTCATTTAGTACGTTGTACATGAAGCTACTAATGAAAACGTAGAACTTTATAATTAAAAAAAAAACTTTGGTTCTAGGACTCGTATTCTTTCTCTGTAATACCTTTTATTTTGATACACTACACGATAGACGCGAGCGTTGTGGGGGCCCCTTAAGCTCGGGGCCCACGACGATCGCCGACCAGCCGACCTGGCCAGACCACCCCTGGTTGGTCATATTATTAATTAGGATGTAAAAGACAAGAATTACATCAGTGTGAAAAGTCTAGCGATTAGAAGATAGGAATGGAGAGCTGCGTCAAGCCAATCTCAGGATTGCTGACTTATGATGATGAGGATGTTGCAGCGATTTAGGGTTTTACGGATAACTCATAGGAGTTGTACCCTAGAGAGAAGGACACATTAAGTGTGGAAACCAGTTGGGTGGTATAAATGTTGTCATAAAAATTACTCTCATCATTATCACCATCACCAATCGCCAAAATCCTAACATTGGTTTGAAGAAGCTCTCCATGCCTCCATCCTATCCGCTAGCCTTTTCATGGTGACGTATTTCTTCTCTTTTACATCCTTTATAACCTTTCCTAACTCACTCAGGGCCGTCCTTTGCCCTTCGTCCCTTCCACCAGTCCTTTGACGATTGTTTTCATCAGGCCATCTTGCCTAATAATGTGGCCAACTAATATGCCCCGTCTCCTCATTGACGTTTTTAGAAGACTCCTCTTCCCCCCCTCCCAGGAGGCTTCTTTTTCCTCTTCGCCTCCGTTAATCTACTGACTATTTCTTTCTTCTCTTTTCTCCCACTCTTCTTAGCACTTCCTCATTTCTTACTATGTCGATTCATTTTATCTTCATTATTCTTTAGGAGTACCACATTTCGAATGCACCCCCTCTTGCCATCATAGCTACGACGTTATTTCTATATTTTCTTCTTTTCTTTTCCTCTCCTCCTTCTCCCTCCCTCCATCCCATTTCACCCTTCCTCGCCTTTCTTGTCTCTTCCACCTTCCTCATTACCAAAACAGCCCCGGGCCGCAGCAACTACAAAGGGGAAGATGACACCAGAAGAGCGGTTCTCCGCTGCAGATTTCCCCCAGGCAACCGCGTTTGGCGTGCTTGGCTCCCATGAGCTTCTCCTCTCAATTATTACTTTCTCTCTCTCTCCCTCTTCCCTTCTCTTCTTTTCCTCCCTTCGCTTTCAATTCATTCTCCCCCACGCATCTGCTGCGCTCCGAGCATGTGTGACGTCCTCCCTCATCCTCCTCTCCCCCTTCGTCGCGCTGTACGCAGCTACATCTTCGCGATTGTCATTTCGCAGCTAATTAGGTACGTATGTAAGAGTATCCGGCAAAACTTTGCAGAAATGTATAATTTCAATGGCATGAGAAAGACATTAATGGATTTCCACACAGTTTTAATGTGACCGACCTGATTTTGACACTTTGTGTCATTAACAAGGTACATTTTGACACTTTTGAACCTTTATTGAAACACCCCTAAATTCTCTTCTTCCACCTCATGGTTGAATACACAGAGGTTTGAAAGAGGCTTATTTTAGCTTCATAACAACAAAAATGTCGAAATCGGTCAACACTAAAATTTTGTGGAAATTTACTTCTTTATTTAAATCCTCGTCCTATATGTTACTAGTTCCTGAATGTTTCACTCTTGTGATCAAATTATGAGTCCTATCCCAAAATTCAGTATTTTGCATTCTTCGAGGAAGCCCATTATTCAAAATATTCTCGAACTATTATTATTTTTAAATTTAAATTATAATATACTTAGATATACGTTACTTTAATAGACCAAATAGAAGGTTAGAAGAAAGTTAAATCGAAGGACACTATACTTCATTGTCATTGCATTCGAAACCGTAAAATTGTAATTGGAATCGTTTTTGAACGCTAAAGTTTAAAACTTTAAAACTACCCCAATAAACAAAAAAACATGTACATTCGGAAAATGGCAACCATAATTTACTTTAGAACTCAAATTCATAGATATGGGTAATAAGAACTAGAAAATGCCTGGAAAACTGTATTAGATAAATAACTCGATCGGGAAAGTACACCACCGACTGCTCCCATATGCGCCGGCCACTTTCCCGGTTCAATTTCACGACCCATCATCCCCTTCCCTCTGGCTATCATTGTCCTTCCGTTTCCTCCCATCAGCGTCATCTGTCTCGCCGCGAGAGAAACAAAAGGCGCGGCGGCGTCCTTTCATTTTTATCGGGCATCCCCGCCATGAAACCCCGCAAGGCGTTCAATGGGTCCCCTCCCTCCAATTCGCATCTCAGCTAATGTGAAGAGGCTAATGTCCCTCGCAAAGAGTGATGAGGAGGCCTTTTTCATATTTTTTGAGGGCCTATCAGGGTCAAGAGCGCCCCGAAGACCCGTCCGTATATGCGACCGTAATAAGAAGCTGGAATGAAAGCCCTTCGATACTTTTAGCTAATTTTCGTATAACACAGCATCTTCCTTCTCGACCTCTTGATTCATAGGCTTATCTATTAAAAATATTGAGTGTAGTTTGTCCGTATGTGCGATTAAAAATATCATTATTTGCCAACATTTAATGAATTCCACCTTCACGGCTACATAGAAAGAAACACAAGAGGCTGCATCTCACAGCTTATTTAACAAAATCAGTACAATTTTAAGAAAGATAATTATCTTAGAATACATTAAACGGGTACATAGTTATTGTTATTTGGATGAATTCTCAAACTCGAACTCACTTATAGTGAGTGGAATAATTATAATAACATAACTTAAATAAAAATTAGCATGATATCTCTAGGGTCCATCAAAAGAGACCTCTATGAGTCAACATACGACATGAAAACGACATTCAATTGCTTATATGACAACAGAGCCGCTAAATTTCGATGTACACAATTATATAAACCAATGGAAATCCGTGAGTGAAAATGAAGCATAAATATACTGAAATATATGCATGAATGAATATACACCGTTATCACGTCATTTTCTAAATATGACACAGGATTTTCGTACGGTATGGCATTTGGAGGAGGTAACCGACTGATAGTCATTTGCCCGATGAGGGAAAGGTTGGGAAGGAAGGGTGGAGATAAACCCGGTGTCGACATTAGCTAACGGCTCTTGACGAGAGGCGACAAAGGGACCTCGGCTTGACCTCTTATCCAACGATCGGAGTCCTGCACCTTAAGTCCCCCCCCCCCCCCATATAGCACTCCAGCAGGGATCGGAAAGCCTAAGATAAATCACTGCCACC
Source organism: Ischnura elegans (assembly GCF_921293095.1). Lineage (NCBI taxonomy): Eukaryota > Metazoa > Arthropoda > Insecta > Odonata > Coenagrionidae > Ischnura > Ischnura elegans. The sequence continues at coordinate 123,205,983 of NC_060247.1, forward strand.
TCCGGGATTTGAACCCGGGTCCACTGGGTGTTAATTTTTATGGGGGAGAGGTTGAAATTCATAGGATCCTGTATGGCTTATTTTACTGGTTTCCCATTCGGAGTGGCCAGGTTCACGTACCCAATGTAGAAAAAACTTAAAAGTCAGAAGGGTAATTCGAGGAGTATTTGTACCTCAGTAATGGGTAGGAAATAAAAGTTGGACAGAAAAAACGAACTTCGGAAAGATTTCTTGGAAAGTTTAACTGAGCAAAAATAAAATATCAATCCGCCATATCATCCGCGACATTTATTGATGTTTTAATTTTCTCCCGAGTTCACTCTCATCGGCTGTGAATGGATAATTTTTCCCTTTACCAATTCAACTACTGGGATGATAACTACCCCAAAAATATAAAAAACATGCATCAAGCTTCGCTATTAACAGTCAATCAATCGCCATTTCAGAGCAACTACACTCGAGATTGTTTTGTTTACGAGGTTTGAGGACGAATTAGAGAAGAGGAAGAATAAAGAAAAATTGTTTTGCCGTTCGCAGAAAAAAATGCAAATTTCTCGCAGGTAATCCTTCACTACCGCTGTAATATAGCTCACAATCAACTAGTGTACAGAGAAAAAACATAGGCGGAATGTGGTAGACACTTTACTTACATATACTATTTACGACATTTAGATTCATTAGGTTAAATGTAAAGGAGGAAAATCAAATGGTAACACTAATTATCTGAGTGAGAATAGCCAAATTTGCGGCATAAATGAATCAACATTTGCAACAGAAAATGCTCTCATAACAGAGGCGAAAATAATAACAATGCATAATTTAATCCTCAACATATCATTTTGTGTAAGGGAATAGCGATAATACTGCAGCAACGGATACCCAGAAACGTCGAACCATTTGTTAAGAATCCTTGTATTGTAGACACGACGCAATTCTGAAGCATCCTTCCGTTTCATATTTATGCAATTACGATTCATAGGTGATAGATCCTCCATTTCTCCTTAAAAATTATTTCACATCGTTTAAAAATGGCCTTACGTATAACTTTGAGCAAATAATAAATACACCTAGCTTTTCGAAAATGAATACAACTAATTAATTAACATTCCTAAATAATTAGAACGTATTTTTACCAAAAAAGCAGGTTATATTCATTAACTTTTTCATAAATTATGATCACTGAAATGAATTCGGCTTTTAGGTGGGAATCTTAAAAAAAAGTTACCTGAGCCCTCGGTTCACTCAGACTCCTTTTATCGCTCTAATTTTCAAACGTTTCCATTGATCTGTTGTCAAGTGGTTAGTATTTTTTACGGCTTAACTTCTGAATTTTAATAAAATAGTCCACTTTTAGGGTCCAACGATAAAAATAGCTCACCTTCATCACAGGCCTTTTCTCTTATCAATAATTTTTGTTAAATATATTCTTTGCATGTGAAGTGGTGCTAATCTACATAAGCAGGCAAAAGTCGAAGTTGCAGGATTGAATGAAAAATAAACTTTTAGAGGCATAAAAAATAATCCATTTTTAAAAAGGTTCTATATTAAGCATAACGAAACCTTATTTTTTATCTTTAATTGATTAAGTTTTTCAACTTAGAATAGCTAGCTATAACAATTGCTTAATATTAGCTAGACTGAATGATATTTCAAAATCCTGGAAATTAATTTTTTCATAGAAATAACATCTGTCTCCTAAGAATATATTAGTTATAATCGGATAGAAATAAAACAATTAAGTGAGAGATACTTTGGAATCGCTTCGTGCGAACGATATGAGGATTCTTAATAAATATCTCTACGTTTCTGGGTAGCAGTTGCTGCAATATTTAATTTTCATCTCTCTTCCCTCATAATCTGCGCAACATTTCACCGATATAAATTCCCGAATACTACGATATTTAAAAAAGTACTCATAATTATCAAAGATGTCTCAATAAATAGTGAACGTTAGAAACGGATGAAAGGCGATATAAATTTCGTCTAACGGAGACGTAGGAGTACTGGGAACGGCGATGGCGGAGATTTTTACTTCGCGGATGAAGCGTAAACTGTTCGCCACCCGTCTGAGCTACACGTTAGCGTCATACGCTCTGTCGAGAATTTTTTTACGAGCGCGATCACAAGATCCGAAAATTTCCATTTTTCTCGATGACAGCTGCAGCGTAAACGGAGATTTCGGAATATACGGAGCGAAATCACAAATATCCGCTTCGTTCGCGACACTCGAGAACTAAGTTTCGCAAATAACAAAACTCAGGAGGAAAATGGGTTTTTTTTCTGGAGCGGATGGGGATAAGTTTTTTTTCTGCAAGGACTTGATTTCCTGGCTTCAGGCTGCATCATACCTGTATGCAATTAAATACGACAGGGCCGACCCTGCGGAAGAAAGCTTATAAAAGAAAATTAGGCATAAAACCGTTTCAAGATCAAAGTATCATTACACCAAACCCTAGTTCTCGGTCCAATAATTGAAATTTTCTCTATCCCATTTTTAATATAATCTAAATTATTTATTTTTACGTTGCAAGAAAAACAGGAAACCATACAGAGGGCTAAACGAAGCTAAAAAAGATACATACAAATTCTTTCATTTAATATTAATCCACAGGGTACTATAACTTGTAAAATAATGGCATATTACATTCCCTCGCATTATGTGTACACTAAAGGCATATTCATCATGAACAATGAGGGAATAATATTTTATCAATTATGAAAGACAGAATGACTGCGGAAGATGAGAAATAAATGATTAAAAGTCATTCCATATTTTAAACCTATAGTTTAAGATACAGTGTATATCTTAGTGCCTCTTTATGTGAGCGATGAGGTCTACAAATTAATTTACCATTGGAAAACCCGACGACCCAATGCTCTCCCGCTCTTTCTGTTTAAAGGATAATGTAATCCATAATTTCCATTACAACTCGGCACTCTTGTGCAAAAGAGCATCTAGAGAAACTACCATTATTTCATGTATTACTACATTCATTTTCATTCAACTATTTATGCATTGCCACCGCCAAAAATTTTTTCAATTACTCTAGCATTAGCCCCAAAATTTAGAAGCATATAACTTCGGCAGCATGTACTCTTAAACTCTAAATAGTAATGAAATAATTACCGCCAATTTTCATTTTTTCTCAATTAATCACTAAAGTTAGACCGAACACTTCTACATCGTCGAGTCATAATGGTTATCGTCTATTCTAGCACGTTCTGACTTCATTATGCTACTCAGCGAGGAAAAAGTGTTTCCATGTGAGTTCTCGCTAAATATTGAACATGAAAACCCATGAAGACCCGTTCCTTCAATTGAAGGTATGCTTTGAGAAGCATTGGAAGATTTTATATTCTTCTGTCTCATGAGTAGGAACTGTCGAATTTACTACGATAAGCTTTCTAAAAGTTTTAGAGTCGACGCCGGTGAATTATAAATAGCATGGCTGCGGATACACAGAAAGTCGACTGTATTGAAAAATTAAAATCCAAGTTTATAAAAAGTCAACTGAAAGAACAGTATTTATATTTAAGTTCAAGAAGTATTTTCCCGAAGATTCTTTTCATTGTATACGTACGTACACATATTTCCATTTTTGCCATATAATTTACAGGATTTCGTGTACTTTTAAATTTAAATTGTTTCATTTGAATATTTTTCCAAACATAATCGTATAATTATCTCTACTATTGCACCAACGCGTAAATCATTCTAAAAGGTTTTTGCACATTAAATATTTTTCCCGAATAACTTAAAATATTAGGTTTTTTCACATTAATTGATTAATTCCATGCCAATTTTAACGAAGCTTTTTAAAGTTGGATAGCGTAGTGGTCTGTGCAATTTCTCGGAAAGCCAAAGGTTCGATTCCCAAACCAGGGAAATTTATTCTCATGAAAATTAATGTTAACTTCACCGCCGTTCACCGGGCAGGCTTGAAATAAACCACAATAATTTTTTACTCATAATGGTCCTCAATCACTACCGTAAAAATGGAAGTGAAAATCAGATAACATATGACAGCTGCAGAGCAAACCTTTCCACGAGGCTGATGATGCCTTAACCTTTCAGCAGTCGCGAAGTAATAAATGACCTGATTCGTGTGGAAATCTTGAGCAGGGGCGTGCTATTTTTCATTCTCTCAATTGACGAAAATTTTACAAGAAGAGAGTGCCGCTAACATCCGCGACCCTAATTCAACCAAAAATCTAAAGTGAAGTTCTACGGAAGGAGACACATACTGGAGAGAATAGGGATTCATATTGGGATGAATTGCTTTGAAAGTGGAATTGGCGAGGAAATCAAAAGATTGGTTAGAGGAAGGGGGTGCGCAAGAAGATGAGGGGGAGGAGATAGAGGGCGCGACATACGAATCAGAAAATCGCATTGCGATGAGCACTGCATGCCACATCAGAACATGACGGATGCATCGATGGAAAGATTGGAGTGAGACGGTGGCGCATTTTAATTTCAACTTCGTATGACTTCACGATCGCATTGAACCCTCACGGCACGTCTCAAGATATCTCTTTTGGGATCTTGAATTCTTACTTATGAATCTTAAAATTGCTTTCAGAGTGTGGTCTGAAAGCAGCAAGACTCAAATCAGACGTGAAAATCTTAAATAAGAACACTTTAGTTTGTAAAAACATTATAACCTTCGATTGAAAAGATATCTTGCACAACTTTGCATTGAATTTCAGCAACACGGTGTACAGCATACAAACCAAAATTCATTCCATTCAAATATTTTATTCATTCCGCGTGTATTGAATTCTTACAGCAAATAACACTCTTCTTATATATCTATAGGGCCATGAATACACATCACATAGCTACAGTGTTTACATATCACGGAATCTCGCATCGCTTGTTGATTTCATGTCGATGCTTGTATTTATATCGTATATCAGAATGGAAAATCTAAGTCCTTTCACATCGCATTCCGATAGTTAAGTTTTCGCCACTATCACCTTGAAGTGGCAATGCATCGTACCACACATGAAACATCGCTACGCTTTATTCTACGCAGAAAATATCGTTTTCTTTTTGGAAAAGAAGTTTTCAAAATATGGGTCCAAAACTTCCCGGAAAATAAGTAGTCAAAAATAACTATAGTTAAATTCTTTCCCGTATAATTTTGCATGCGTACTATAATATGCAAAACTTCCAAACTTTTTTGTAAAAAAAAGACAGTTGTTCTTGAATGAACCCTCCAGGATCATCGAAAGATTATGATTTTCAAAAGTGTAAATGCACGGAGTGCCCGGTTACTACAAAAGTATTAAGTGAATCCTTTTGGATATGCCATAATGAAGAGGCGTTGAATAATCCGCAATATTTAAAAGCTGTTCTGCAGCTCTCCGTATTTTATATTCCTGATATTCAAAATCCAACCATCACCCACTGTTATTCAACCAATATTTTATTAACAATAACATTTATTTTTCTACATGATTACAAATCGGCAATTTAAAGCAATGATTACGAAAATTTGAAGACGGCTATATATAAATACTACTCCATCCTTTCACATAAGTATTCTTTCCCACTGAAGGAAAAATTACTATTGGAAACATAATTTTCGTAGCAAATAGTGCCCCAACTCTTGCTCTGAAATTTTTCACTGAACATTATGCCCACTAATGTGGGGATGCTCAAGAGAAATCTGCATGAATACCGATGGAAAATATTCAGTCTTTCTTTTTTTTAATAGGAAAGCAAACAATACCATCGGTTTTCTCCGTGGAATCGGGGCAGAAGAGAAGGCAGTTGTGATCTAAAAATAAGCGAGTCTTTTAAATTTTTCTAATTTTTTGTTAAAAAAAGTTCCGACAACTATAGAAACAATATCTCACGGAGAGATATCTCTTGAAAAATAAAACCCCATAGCTATTCGATATCTAGGATGAATTTCCGACAATAGTTGCTCACTAGAGAGTAGGAATGAGTTACTCTCAAAAAGCATCACTTTATTTAAAATACGTTTCTCCCAATTCCATTTGGCTGAATATATAATATTTACTTAGCTTAAAAATACTGCCAAAATGGTAGCGGATAAAATAACTTGCTTGCTATTCATTCGAATTCTACAAGTAAAAGTAGCTATTTTAATATTATTAATATTTACGTACTTTGCCTATTTTGTACGGGTTTCTTGGGTTAGTTGAAGCAAATATTAGATAGAAAGTTTCATATTTCAGCGGAGACAAATATTTCATGGAAGAAAACAAGATGGACGAAAGTTAAACTGCAAAAAAATAAGGGTACCAAGCTTAGTACCATATTTTTCAGCTTTATTCGCGAAAGCAGCATTTACGCAGGATTTTTTGATCGAATCAAGTGTCTACTCATTTTTAAAATGCGAGCGTGCTGCGCCCGCTCCCAGCGGGCTTCCCCCGCTCTTTTCAATGCAGGTCCACAGAGGGATAGGCGCGTTTCTAATTTTAACATGTAGAAACAAAAGGCAGGGTCTTATGTACAAATTTAATTGGAATGTTCATGTACAAATTGAGGTCAGAGGGCCTCTTTAAACACAACATTGGAAGTAATTACACTATCCTCTGTTAAACGCACATGATGACTCATACTTACGTATCAACAGGAGACTTGAATGTAGAATCAGCTGCATTTTGATAAAAGTTATGTAAAGAACGCGAGATATTGATCCAAACGAACAAATGTATCAGTTTGTGCGCCGTTAAATTCAGGAATATTTACCGGTTTTTGTTTTTTTTTTATTATTTAAAAACCAATTTTAGGAAACAATAGGAATATCTAGGAAGTAATATATGCCGTTGCATGTTCTCTGATAAATTCTGTGCATTTTGGTATCTCATTTGTAGAGTTTGGTTGCGTATAAGTTGAGAAAAAGGTATCTATACAGTAGAAATAATATAGAAGATATTTGTCATTCTCCACTGCGAACTTGAACGATGTTTATATTTATAGTACACAGCACCAGATGAGAGCACATTATCTAGCGGATCTATAAAACAAAGGCTAGCAGTTAATAGGTGTTTCGACGCGCTCCATCGCAGAGTTGACGGATGATGTCACAATATTGGGAGCGACTATTCGAGGCAAGAGGCTGGCGAGGGATTTCGTCGGCAAAAGAAACGATGAGAGCGAGGGGTGGATGAGAAAGTAAACGAAATTCTGCGGCCTTGTTTCTGCTCCAACGGAGGAGCCGTGCATGAACTGATGCAGATGCCGTGTTCACTCGAGAGCGACTCATCTCCCGAGCAAAAATGTAGCTGTCTTTACCCATCGTGCTCCTTTTTCATCCAACATCGAGCTGGAATTCTCCTTTTTCTATTTCCCTCACACCCAACTGGTCTACGATACATTGAGTTATGGGTTAGCTGCGTAAAAACATGAAGGAAGTCCCCGCACACGGGATAATTAAGGAATCATTGAAGATGAATTTATTTACAACAAGCACAGCAGTCAATGAACTAACGAACAATTAGTATGGGCACTAATTTTTCGCCAATATTAATTATAAGTACAGTTTATTTCAGATATATTCGCATTCATAGTTGAATTGATTATATTGATGAGTTGAAGATAAAACATAGAAAAAATGTTTATAAAATGTAAATATATTCAAAATTCACAACCATGTAAAGTAATATTGTTTTAAAGAACACAGAGAATTTGCTATTTACGAAAATTTGTGCCTATAGCAATTCGCCTGCGCAAAATGATACGGAATATAATGAAATATGTATAAGGTTGCGTTGCGTTGTTGAGTAGGGTTAATGAGTCTGAAAAAAGTTGACTGAGCAGCAGCATGAAAATTCCTCTAACATTCGACCCATGGACTAATATAGGTCCTCGAAAAAGTTCAGAAAACGCTTTAACACTTAACACAGTTAAAGTAAATATAAAAGGAATCACAAAAAAGTACATGAATACCTAAAAGAAAAATGAAAATCATGCATAACTCTTGCTTCATATTTATTGGAAAATTATCTTTTAAAAAATATAAAATAAAATTGCTTTCTCGTAGTAAAAAAATACATTTCACAATATTTTTGGAAAACAATGTTGGGGGACACGGCTACAAGCCGAAAATCGCAAACCCCATTTTAAATCTACAATCTTTCTTATATTTCATTCCCTCCCGATTCCACTCGTTCAAACCCCAAATTTAACTTGGAGACCGCTACGAAAAAAAATCATTTTCTGACTTTCCCAGACTATTTTGATCTTTCTTCAGACAGTTTGATGATATGTATTTAACCGAATTTTCATTTTTACATGAAATAGAAATTTGATTTCGTGCGGTAAAGCGTAAAGAGGTAAATAAGGAGTAAATTTTCGAGATAAAACTTAATTTCAACGCTCAGAGAGAAACATTTGAATCACATGGGATCTCCAAGCTATATCTACGCGTAATAAGATGAGAACTTTACCCACCCAATCCTTTTTCCATCCGCATTCCCTTTGCTAGCCTATTTGAGAGAAAGGCCTTGGCGATTTATTTCACTCAACTGCTAAACGGCCGTAGAGTATTCGTAGATTTTATTTGATTCATATTAAACATATTTTGGCTAACAAAAACACAGAAAATCATGGAAAAATGAAATAATTTTTTTCAATTTTATTTCATTTTTCCAGCCACTTTTCAGATGCAACGGAATCCCCTGATTTCCTACAAGAGTAGCCACTCTAAAAAAAAACCATATATATCTTCAATGCATGCTTCCTTCAATCCGAAAAATCGCTTCACATTGATTTTTATGAATCTGAAATTACTATCATTTTTAATGAACTCCTTTAATGGCCTTAGTTAATATTATCTCATCAGTAGCTAAATATTTGCATTTTTATTCAGGATGCGCTAGGTTACTTTGTTTCGGGCCCCTAGAATGATATGCTACACATCGATTCTATTAATTTCCCTTTCCCTCAATCATATTATCATTGCTTCACATGATTAAAAAATATGCATCATTTCGATTTCTTGAAACTGATATCCTTTCCATCTATTAAGGTTTTCTTAGAGAGTAAGAGAGAACCTTAATAGATCTCCGTATAAAAAAAGTGGAAAGGCGTTTAAAAAAACATCCGCAAAGTGGGCTACGGATTAAAAGAAAGTCCTTCCATGTTCCACAAAAAATGAAATACGTATGAAATGAAAGTAGGCGGCAGCAGTAGCAGGAGCGTAGGGATAACATCCACCATTCAGGGTGCGTTCTTTGTTCGGGCGAGACTCGAGGAGGTTTTTCGCCTCGCTTTCGCTCGCTGCAGCCGCCGCTCCGAATCACCCATCCACCAGCACTCCCGTCGCAAGGCTACGCGGAGAGGAGCACACGAGGAGCTGCTTCGATTGAAGAAAAAATATGAGAAAATTCCTCTCGTGGCACTCGTCTTTTTTTGTTCATATTCCTAGACGCGGAGTTTTCCAAAGCAAAAATATTCAAAGAATCCAGTACCAGCCAAGAATATAATTTTTTCCCCCCTGAATTTAGTGATTTCTGCCTTCGCAGGCAATAGAGCAACCCTGAACAACTTCTTCTTTCCTGCAGTTATTCCCGTTTGGGGAATCGCTGTCCCTAACTAGTCTCCTCCAAGTCACTCGATCCTGGGCATCCCTTTAGGTCAAACCCTTCTCCATCAAATCATTCTCGACACCATCCCTCCATTTTCTTTAAAGTCTTCCCCTCGTTCTCTCCCCTTCTACCTGCAAATTTCGAATTTTGTTTCCCACATACACTTCATCCTTTCCTTAAACATGACCGAACAATTGCATCCTTCCTTCTTGCGCCTTCGTTTCAATATAATAATAATAATTAACTCTTTTATTTCCCTATGAGTCTTAACTCCTTTGGAACATAGAAATTGTTAAAATGGCGAGCAGTACAATTAAACTGGAATTAACATAGTAAAACTGGAAAAGAATAATTTCTTTCTCTAACAGAAAAACAAACATTAAACATAACAAGAAATAAATAACACAACCTTAAAAAAGGAAATTCAGCTTAACAAATTAAACAAGAACTAGATTACTACTTCTAACACAACAATAGGTATTAATCACATCAATGAGCAGATAAATGATTATTAAATTACATGATCAGTGTTCATGGGTAGCCAGAAAGTAGGTGGGTGGCAATCCTTTTCTTAAATATTTCCTGTGATGCAGTGTCTTTTACCTGTTTCGGCAAATCTTTCCACAGCAAATCTCAACCACTCTTACCCCCTCCTTTATTGTCATACTAGGTAACTAGGGGCGAATATTTCGCACAGGTTACCTAGTTTTTATTTATTCGTTACGCACGTTAATTCTTTAAGTTCCTTACACATAATGCCTCTTTTAGAGAACTTTTAAAATTCTCCATGCTTCTTAGATTATATTTTTTAAATTTCTTGCTAATGTGACGTTTCTTTGGTTAAGTTATGGATTTAACGGGGTTTTAAACCTTTTTTTTTTTGGAGTTTAGAATACAAAAATTGCGTGGAGTCGATATACCTCGTGCGTGTAATCGACATGGAAAAATCGAAACTTTTAATTCAGCTAATGGGTTAATAGTGAGATTTAAGAGTGACATTGTATTTCTTGTCAAAAAGCGGTGATTCAACGTTTAAAAATGATACCTTATTTATCACTGCTGGTGCAGTATTAACGGAACATATACGGATTGACAAAAAAAAAACTTTCTGTAAATATATGAACGTCTTCTTATAAATATATAATCTCTTCTTGTTTCACCCACCATCCATCTCAGCATTCTCATCATTAGGGATGAACAACGTAGCGTTTCAATATCCATAAAATTAAGCAGTTACGCAACCAAAAGAAAAACACCATTATGAATGACAAAATAAATTGCAGTGCTTGATGCAGGATAATGCCTTAATTGAACTGCTAATGATTGGTCGCATCAAAAAGCGAGAGTTTCTCCGATCGGATAATTACGATATCGAACACATTTGGTTTTCATTCCTAAATATACCCAGATAGGTGTGCGTTCCTCAGAAAATTAATTGAGATAAAAGATTCCATATTCATAAAAACAAAATTAGGCAATTTTTCAGAGCAAAAGATGAAAAATATTATGATAGAATGAAAGGCACATTAATTCAAGTTTTTTCATATTTGCAACGTGAAGTGCGGATAAAACCGTGAAAGAGGTCGTACGTAACATTCAAAAAGGGTCCTTCGTATTTATTGCTGTATGGATAACTTCATTTTAGATTTTGCAGTAGGATCGGTGTTTAGCAATTATCCTAGACACACAATAAAGCCACGTGTGGTAGTCATGAATTAAATTGCACAATGATTTGCAGCTGATGACATATTATGGAGCTAAGGTCATAAAAGCGGTTCGTTAAAAAATTGATGACTATGTTTACTGATTCTGGATGTACGCCTTCCGATGTAACTGACCAAGTCAAATATTCCGAAGTTAAAAAGAATTCTATTTTTAATATCCTCGGCAGCTTGCATTCTAAAGCTATGACAATACTATGAAAATTTGTTTAAAGGTATTGATAGAGTAATCAGTACTCATAGTCTTTTATGGTCGATAAGTATACTATTATTATTATTATTATCTTGTTATCTAGCCACTGCTTCAGGTGATGCTTTCAATTTTTTACAAGTGCCACGTCTTCGAATACATGTGTTGATCGATGTGCGTATTTTTACTGCAGGTGACTATCCATTCAACAGCCAACAAGTACTGCATGTGGCGTACATCGAAAATAGCTGTACATGAACTGCTATTTATCCCAGAAGTTCACTATCATATATTCCACGTTTTCCACAGCAAAACGTCCGCGAACACGACTCAAATTATTCCGGTCGCCCTTTTTGGGGACATGCACGAAATCAACAATCCATGCACTCGCGACTTCCGAGATGTCACACATCCGATGTTGGATCGAACGAAGTCCTCTCTGCGGCGATCGACAATGAAGATTCACCTCTTCGTGCACGCCTGCCACCTACCGTTCATTCCAGCCATGAATTATTAATTGAAGCACGACTAATATTCAGTGGGGACGTTCCGGAGAATGCGGCCGGATTGATGGGAGTGAGTCAATGCAAAATGGGTACCTGCGTAGGTACCCCAGTCCTCAGGGGCCGATAAAGGATTCGCGGTGAGGGCAAGGACGCTGAGTAAAA